>NC_073243.2:88175000-89425000 GCF_029281585.2 Gorilla gorilla gorilla
GATGGTAGGCGCCTGTAATCCCAGCTACTCAGGAGACTGGGGCAGGAGAATCGCTTGAACCCGTGAGGCAGAGGATTCAGTGAGCCAAGATCGTGCCATTGTACTTCAGCCTGGGTGTCGCAGTGAGTGAGACTCCGTTTCAAAAAAAAAAAAAAGGAAAACAAAGAAAAAGTGCCAATATATACAAGATATTCAAAAATATTGACATTGCATTTTTGACAATAACTGGAATAGAAATCACTTAAATATTCACCAATAGATAGTTGAATTCATATAGCAAATGAATGTACAAATGTCAACAATATTGAATATGTAATTAAATATGTTCTAATAATGTCTAATATGAAGTGATAATTAAAAATAAACCACAACAAATACTGTTCACCAGTTTTCATTTGTATAAAATATGCAGTTTTTACATCTATATTTAATTTAATATGTTTTATATTTATATTTTATATCTATATGTTATTTATCTAGATTTTAGTATTTTAACATCTATATTAAATATATATTTCAGTTATTCAAATATTTATGTCTATACTTTAGTTCGTACTTAATTATCATTTAGTGTGAAATAATACTCAAGGGTGGAAAAAAATCAAGAACAAAAACAAAGACATACACCAATTGAAAAGTTTGAGGAGTCCTTATATAATATTTATACATTTATATTATTACATATATGCATATAAATCATCACAAAAGAAAAAAGTGAAATTGTGAAACGTGGCTTTTTACAGGGATGAAAAATTAACATTAGGGGTTAGAATAATATTAGATATGAATTGCGTAACTACTTGGTCTTTTCAAAAATTTGACTCATTTTTAAAGAATAAAGTATACATTTAAATGTAGGAGTAAGCAAGTTTGAAAAAGCTAATATTGAGCATGGTGAGTGTATAGGCATACACTTTTTGTTTTGTTTTGTTTTTCTTTAAGTCTATTAATTAACTGGCATTTCCAAGAGATATCCCAAGTGTCTTAGAAAAAAAAAATTAAAAACCTCATATAAGAAGAAAGTATATAGTCTTTGTATTTTAAAAGGTGTGGGGAAAAGCTTCATTCTTACTTCGTGGTGAATTCCATGGTATTCAGTATTCATAATTCCAAGTTCAGTGTTTGTTTATGTAATTGTAAAAAAATTATTGTGACCCATGGAAATGCCTGCGTTATCATTCATTACTTAGGACTATTTTGATAGGTATAGGAATTACTGCAGTGGGATTTTGCAGTAAGAGAAAGTGATTGTGGTCAACTCTGAATACAATAAGGTACGGAATTTATAGCTAATGAATAGGGTAGAGGTCAGTGGATGAAAAAATACTAAGAGGACAATCAGGAGTAAGAGAGGGTACTGGCTAAACCTACTTGACAGGATTCTTGCTGAAGGCTGGCCATGGCAATTAGATATCAACTGGGGGTCGGTGAGGGATGAGAAATTTGTTCAGATATTGAAGGTGATCAGATAGATATCAAGGGTGGGAGATTCTGGCTGGCTATACTGACTTCACAGTATGCTTGATAAAAATGGATAATACAGAGATGAATGAAGAAGACCAAAGCTCAGGCCTAGGTGAGCTGAAGTTTCAGAGGAGCTTAACTAAAATTTGATAAAGGAGAGAATCTTTGTCAGTTTACAGAATATTTTTATGGGAGGCCCAGTTTCTAATCTGATAAAGAACATATAAAAATAGTATGATGCAAATGGATCCATTTCCTAACTTTTACCTATTTATTTATCCTTGACAAAAATCAAGCAGAAAATGAAATAAAACAAAAGTCTACTGGTTCTGTAACATCCGTATGGATAGAGTTCTTCAGCATTTTAATCTCTCATTTTGCCATTTCACACTGGAAACAGAAAACATGGTTTCAGTTTTACATTTATTTTTAATGTGGTTTCCATTTCTACTTCTTGTTTTCTCTCAGTGTAAGCATTCTATTTTTCTCTATTAAATAAATTTGATGACCTATTGAAAAGACGGCTTTTTTAACAAAATTCGATCAGTGATATGTTACATATATCTTTAAAGAAATGAAAGAATAAGACATATAAAAATCTAACTTGAGGAATACTCCTCCCCACCCCCACCACCACAAGTAGAAAATTAAAATTCCTGGTACTGAAGATTATATGAAAAAAAGAACAGAAAGTTGATACAAAATTGTAGAAACCACTGCTCTCCTCTGTTTCTTCTACATTAAGGCTTTGGATGAGAGTTTGGTAAACCCTGGATATGTTTTGACTCTCTAGAATTTCTCTGCTCTCCTCTAAATTGCAACCTTCCTTCCTTACCTTCTCTCACTTTTTCTTTTCTTTTTCTTGATATATACTTGGGAAAGGTGGAACTCTTTATACTGCAACTAAATGAAAACCTACCTAAAATAGACTTAAAAAGAAAGAAACAAATTGGCTTATGCAAATTAAAAAGTGAAAAGCTCAGAGGTAATGCAGGCTTCATGCAAGCCATATTTCACCAGTTTAGCACTATCACCAAGGCCAGATTTCCTTCTGCTTTTGCCAGATCAGTTCCAAAAAAGTCTGACCCTTTTCCTGGTTTCAAAGTGAGGTATTCAATAAGCCCTGGACACGTGTCCCCATTCATATCTAGAAATATAGAGAACATATTCTGGATATTTTCTGTTTGGGGAACCATGTCAGCTCTCTCCATTTTTTCTGATTGTCTCAAATAGCGTCACCTATTCATACCTGATCCAATACTGATGAGCAATATTATAGCATGCATTAATTCATTTAAAACCAACAAAAGACCACCTCCAGATGCTAGGAGTGAAAACAATTTCTTTTATGAAAAGCAGTGAAGTACAAATTGAGTGTCAGTTACCAAAATGTGAGGGAATGGATCTTTAACAGTCTCTCACTGTGGTTGCCCAACTCCAGAATATACACAACTTTCCCAAATTTTCAAAATTTATACATTTACTTAGAATTCAGTTAATCTGATTTCAGTTAACTCTCTTCCACTTACTATATCCAATTCCAAGCCTCACTTCTCTCAGCTATTATTATTTCCTTCTGGTTTTATTTTGCTCCTATATTGAGAATGTACAATAAATAATGAATGAAAATAACAGATAAAAATTACTTAAATACATATGCGTATGATTACATGGATAGGGTAGGGAGTCTGGGTACAGGATATGTTCTTTATGTTAGTAACTGGATCCAAAGCCAAACTTATATATTGCCTCCTCCTATAACCATTCCAAGTTTTCCCTTGATTTCAAGTAACCCTTTACACAGTAATTTACCACTGCAGTGATCCTAATCTTATTGAGGAATATGAGCTTATTCTGCTAATACAGAAATGCACTTGTCTTCCATTGAATTAAAACACTGTACATATTCACCAAGGAAGCCTTCTCAAGAAACCTCTCAGCTTCCATTTATATTGCACCATGAACTGATTGTGTAGCTGCAAAGTCACTTATTATCATAAAAATTTGTAACACACTACAAAGTCACAAGTCACTATTTGTTCAACTTTTATTTTAGATACATAGGGTACATGTGCAGGTTTGTTACATGCATATATTACACTCAGGCGGTGAGCATAGTACCCAATAGGTAGCTTTTTGATGCATCCCTGCTCCTTCCATCTATCTAATGGAATAAAATCTAAATTAAGGAATACTCTTCCCTCCCACTACCATCTAGCAGTCCACAGTGTCTATTATTTCCATTTTTATGTCCATGGGTGATCGATGTTTAGCATCCAATTATAAGAAAGAACATGTGGTATTGGTTTTTCTGTTTCTGCATTAATTCACTTAGAGTTATGGTCTCAAGCTACTTCCATATTGCTGCAAAGGACATTATTTCATTTTTTTATGGCTGTGTAATATTCTGTGATATACATATATATATATATATATATATCATTTTCTTTGTCCAATCCACCATTGATAGGCATCAAGGATGATTCTGTGTCTCTGCTACTGTGAATGGCATGACATGAATACATGAGTACATGTGTCTTTTCCTTATAATTATATTTTTTCCTTTGGGTATACACCCAGTAATGGGATTGCTGGGTTGAACGGTAGCTCAGTTTTAAGGTCTTTGAGAAATCTCCAAACCGCTTTTCACAATGGCTGAACTAGTTTACGTTCCCACCAAGAGCGTATAAGCATTCCCTTTTCTCTGCAGCCTCAACAGCATCTATTGTATTTTGACTTTTTAATAACAGCCAATTTGACTTGTGTGAGAGGGTATCTCACTATAGTTTTGATTTGCATTTCTCTGATGATTAGTGATAATGAGCATTTTTTCAAATGCTCGTTGGCTCTGTGTATTTCTTATTTTAAGAAGCGACTGTTAATGTCCTTTGCCTATTTTTTAAGGGTGTGTTTTTTGCTTATTAAGTTCCTCATAGGTTTTTGGATATTAGACCATTAACAGATGCATAGTTTGCAAATATTTTCTCCCATTCTCTACATTCTCTGTTTACTCTGTTGATAGTTTCTTTTGCTGTGCAAAAGCTCTTTAGTTTAATTAGGTCCCACTTATTAATTTTGTTTTTGTTACAATTCTTCTTCTGGACGAAATTAAAAATTCTTTGCAAAGGCCAACATCAAGAAGCATATTTCCTAGGTTTTTTTCTAGAATTTTGTAGATGGAGGTGTTGCATTTACATCTTTAATCTACCGTGAGTTAATTATTGTATAGGGTCCACTTTCATTCTTCTGCATATGGCTAGTCAGTTTCCCAGAACCATTTATTGCTGGGGAGTTCTTTCCCCACAGGAAAGTGGCAGAGTCCTTTCCCCACTACTTATTTTTGTTGACTTTGTTGAAGATCGAATGGTTGTAAATGTGTCACTTTATCTCTGGATTCTCTAACCAGTTCCACTAGTCTATATGTCTATTTTTGTAGAAGTAGCATGTTGTTTTGGTTACAATAACCTTTAGGGTTGGTTTGTTCTCTCTCTCTCTCTCTTTTTTTTCTAGTTCCTTTAGGTGCAAAGTTAGATCATTAATTTGTGATCTTTCTAACTTCTTGATGAAGGCGTTTAGTCCTATAAACTTTCATTTTAACAATGCTTTAGCTGCATCCAGAGATTTTGGTAGGTTGTGTTTCTATATTCATTAATTTCAAAGAATTTTTGGATTTCTGACTTAATGTATACATTTACCCAATTAGTTATTCAGGAGCAAGTTGTTTAATTTCCATACATTTTTTGTAGTTTTGAGAGATCTTGACAGTGATTTTTATTATTCTTTCACTGTAACTTGAGTGTGTTCTTGGTATGATTTCTTTTTTTTTTTAATTTATTGGGACTTACCTTATGACCAAGCATGTGGCTGATCTTAGAATATGTTACATATACAGACAAGAAGAATGTATGTTCTGTGGTTGTTGGGTGGAGTGTTCTGTAGAAGTCTATAAGGTCTGATTGGCCAAATGTCAAGTTTAAGTCCAGAATTTAATTGTTGGTTTTCTGCCTGGGTAATAACTCTATAAGTGGGGTGTTGAAGTCTCCCCCTATTATTGTATGGCTGTCTAAATCTTTCTGTAGGCCAGGAAGAACTTGTTTGATGAATCTGGGTGCTCCAATGTTGGATGTGCACATACTTAGGATAGTTAAGTCTTCTTATTATACAATAGCCTTTATCAGTATAAAATGTACTTCTTAATTTTTGTTGGTTTAACCTCTGTTTTAGCTAAAAGTAGTAACTTCTTCTCTCTTTGTTTTACATTTTCATGATAGATCTTATTCTATGCCTTTACATTGAGCCTGTGGTTGTTGCTACATGTGAGATGGGTCTCTTGAAGACAGCAGATAATTGGGTCTTTTCTTTGTATCCAGCTTGCAACTCTATGTGTTTTAAGTGGGGCATTTATTTGCATTCAGGGTTAGTATTGATATGTGTAATTTTGATCCTGTCGTTGTGTTGTTAGCTAGTTGTTAGGCAGACTTGACTGTGTGATTGTTTTATATTAATAGGACCTATGGGCTATGTACTATGTGTTTTTGTGGTAGTTGATGTCATTTTTTTTTTCAGTTCCATGCACTCCCTTAAGGACTTCTTGTAAGGCTGGTCTAATTGAAATGTATTCCCTCAACCTTTGCTTGTATGAAAATGATTTTTTTTCCTTCACTTAAGATGATTAATGAATAAGTTTGATGAGATATGAAATTTTTGGTTGGAATATTTTTTCTTTAAGGGCATTGAAAACAGGCTCCTGATCTTTTCTGGCTTTGTAAAGTTTCTGCTGACAGGTTTGCTGCAAGCCTGATGGGGTTTCCTCTGTACACAACTTGACTCTTCTCTCTAGCTGCTTTTAAGACTTTTTCTGTGTGTCTTGACCTTGGTAAATATGATGACCTTGGTGAATGTGATGACTATGTGCCTTCAGATGGTTGTCTTGTATAGTTTCTCATGGGGGTTCTCTATATTGCTGGTATTAAATGTCAAACTCTCTAGTGCGATTAAGGAAATTTTGTTGGGTTATATTCTCAAATATATTTTCCAAGTTGTTTATTTTATCTGTTTCTTGCTCTGGAATGCCAGTAACATAGATTTCTTTACATAATCACATATTTCTCAGAAGTTTTGCTCATTTTTAAAAACTATTTTTTCTTTATTTTGGCTTGACTGAATTAATTCAAAGAACCAATCTTCGAGCTCAGAGTTTTTTTTTTTTTTTTTCCTCAGCTTGGTCTATTCTGCTGTTAATACTTCCAACTGTGCTATGAAATTTTTTTAGTGAATGTTTTACTTCTGGAAGGTCAGTGTGGTTGTTTCCTAAAATGACTATTTTGTCTTTCAGCTCTTGAATTAATTTACTCGATTCCTTGGATTCCTTGGATTGGGTTTTAACTTCCTCCTGAATCTCAATGAGTTTCCTTGCCATCTTAATTCGAAATCTATGTCTGTTTTTCAATCATTTGTGACTGGTTAAGATCCGTATCTGGCAAGCTACTAGGCCAGTTTGGAGGTAAAGAGATACTCTAGCTTTTTGAATTTAAACAGATGTTGTGCTGGTTCTTTCTCATCTAGGAGGATTTGTGTGTCTTTAACTGTGGATTAAGCTGAGTATAGTTAGCTTTGTTTCTGGATGTTTTTAGAGGACCAAGGCTATGTGCAGGGTCTCTATTTGTGGCTGAATTCCTGCCCTTAGTTTTACAGGTAGGTGGCTCTGCAGGGCGGGGCGGGTGGGGGGAAGAAAGGTGACTCCAGCACTAAGTCCACAACTGCGCCCCTGTTAGCGTTCCAGGCTGCAGGGGCCATGGCAGAGAAATAGGCCACACCTTTTCCGGGCCAATCCTGCAGAGGCACACCCTGCTCCTGCAGCAGCCCCCAAACCACCACAAATCACTCCTCTGTGTACTCTGAGAGGAGCACTTCTCTTCCACTTGAGTGCTGGCCATAGATTTCTAACTTGCCACTCTCAAGCTGTGCACCGCAATCCTGGGACAAGTTTCAGGCTGTTTGTTCCCTCCCCAGCTTTGAGGGAGCAGGGATGGGAACCTCAGTCAGGGCAATGGGAGAGGGCCTGTCAGTCACTTGTATTCAGGAGCTCAACTCTAGAGAACCACAGAGCTGCTGCCAATCGGAATAATCAACTGTTGGTGGGGTGGCTGTGTTGCTGGCCAGAGAAAGCTGGGGGCCCTGTCTGGGGAAGACCAGGGGGTGGGGAACTTGCAGGGAAGACAGACTGGCCTCTTCTCCATAGGGCTGCTGCAGCCAGAGGCCCTGCTTAGTGAGGAATAACAGTGTAGAGTCCCACAAGCAAAACAGTCCACATGCTTTTCCATACAGTGACTGCAAAGCACTGAAGGCCTGAAACAGTTCTTAGACTCTTTGCTCCCACCCAGCCTGAGGGCAGCAGGTTGTAAATTGTGGCAATGGCAATTGCGGTGGGCCTGTAGTCGACCTCTGGGAGCTCTATTCTAGAGAAATGGAGAGCTATTACCAGCCAAAGTGCTCAGGCAGAGGTGGAGTGGCTGTGCTGGGGTCCCAGGTGATTGAGCTTTGCCTGGCGAGGTGGAGCCCGCAGTTCATATGCCCCTCAGCACTGTGGATGTGGCTCATACCCTCGGGCACATGAGACAGCCTTGCCTCTCTTGGTGGGGCTACAACGGCTGGCTACAGCAGTTCAAGTTTCCAAGTCCTGTGGAGCTCCATGTGGGCCTGGGCAGCAGTTCTGCCCAAATTCCATGTAGCTCTTTGTGTCAGCATGGAGGTCCCATATTGACTGTGGTGGGAAGATCTTCTGTGCCCAAGATTGCAAAGGTCTGTTACAGTAGGTATCTAGTCAGGCGTGAGCAGGACGGGAGAGGGCTCCCCCAACCCCACCAGGAATGTCAGGAGACTATCAGGTGATGGTCAGGCGGTTGTTACACTGTCTCTCTAAAATAATTGATCACAGCCAGTGCCAGGGAAAGCAGTCTCGCAATAGATAGAATCACCTAAAACTGATGATCAGCAGCGGATCAGCAGCTTCCCAACATCTCAGGAGTTCAGCGAGTGGGCTCAGGCATGCGCGTTAAGAGGCAAAATGGAGGTGTTTAACTCGTATATGACCTTCCAGGGGCATTTGGCTGGTAAGGGAAGAATACCTCAAGTGGGCATGCGTATGAGTCCAGTAAACACACTGAACATGCTCACCTCCCAAGTGCTAGCAGTCCACTGCACATGGGGACAGCCCACCCCAAGGAAAGAATCAGGGGAAGAGGGAGGCAAAACCCCAGAGGCATGCCATCATATAAAACCTCAAGTCAAAAGGTCAAACCGTGCACTTGATCTTTCAAGTTGCCCACTTGGCCCTCTAACAAGTGTACTTCACTTCCTTTCATCCCTGCTCTAAATCATTTTAATAAGCTTTCACTCCTGCTCTAAAACTTGCCTCCATCTCTCCTTCTGCTTATGACCCTCAGTCAAATTATTTCTTTTGAGGAGCCAAGAGGTGAGGTTTCTGCAGACCCATATGGGTTTGCCACCGCTAACGGGTCCATGGCAGAAGTTTGGGTTGCCAGAGGCTCTCACTCACTCACTCTTTCTCCACCCTCCCCTGGCTCCGTGCCAATCCTGGGTAGGCAGCTACTCTGCCTCACTCCTCTCTGCCATCTGTGGTTTGCTGTTGTTTCCTTGCTGAATCCCAGTGTGGCCTCCTTTATGATCCACTTAAAGGGCTACTGTTTACTCACCACTCTGTCTCCTCTCTATTAGAGAAGCACATACTAGCTGCTTTTATTCAGCCATCTTGGCTCTGTCCCCTCACAAGTCACTCTTTATCTTGTTTTTGTCTCTTTCTTAAATACCTCAAAATAAGCATGTAGAAATATCAATTTTAGGCCGGGCGTGGTGGCTCACACCTGCAATTCCAGCACTTTGGAAGGCCGAGGCAGGTGGATCACCTGAGGTCGGGAGTTTGAGACTAGCTTGGCCAACATGGTGAAACCCCGTCTCTACTAAAAATACAAAATTTAGCCAGGCGTGGTGGTGTGCACCTGTAATCCCAGCTACTTGGGAAGCTGAGGCAGGAGAATTGCTTGAACCTGGGAGGCAGAAGCTGCAGTGAGCCAAGATCCGGCCACTGCACTCCAGCCTGGACAACAGAACAAGATTCTGTCTCAGAAAAAATAAACAAATAAATAACCATTTTAAATTTGTAACATCATTGAACTCTTGTATTCTCTGCTGGATCTTGCTTAATAAAAACTCTAAACCAGCATATCTCAAAATTAGAATTCTGGAAACAGATTTCAGTGAGTAAATACCAGTAGTGGTGAGAAGTACCAGCTTCACTTATAGCATGTAATCTCAGATCTGGCTCTGGAGGAATTGCTTATTCAGGGCAAATTATGCATTTTATAATAACTCAAACCCCAAAGATATTCCTTTGCAATGGCACTGTAACTGAGGGTTTGTTGGACCATTCCATATTTCTATAGGGCCACCTGTTTCTACTTGTTGTGTACTATGGCCAATATAAGGTCTTTTCTCATTCCAACCATGTGATTCAGGGAGCATGAGGAGGGAGGTAGCTTATTTTCCATGTGACCCCATCTTTTTGAAATTTTAAGACCTTAAGATTAAAAGACACATCCTTTCTCTCAGTGGTAGTGCTGAAGCATTCAACTGATGCCTATGAAATTCATAATATAAGCAAGTTGTGCCAAACCTCTCATAGAAAGTTAACACATGTGGCATCATTAACTCTGTAGGAGAAGCATACAGAAGCGAAATGACAACCAATATACTCAGAGTCTGAAAATATGAAAAATTACCCAACATAGTCATGCCAAAGGAGGTGTCCTCACTTGTTTTGGTAATTTTTGCAGATGTAATTAAAAAGGAGCTTCACAAACTTCTACTTGTGGGTAAATACTAGGGGATCATGATAAGCTGGACTTGGTCCTAAGACATTTTGAAACTAACTTGCTTCCTAGCAGAATACATCCTCAGCTGCAATGGAAGGAAACTTCAGGATATAGGATTTAGATTGGAAAGGCCGAGATAACTATGAAAGAGAAAAAAAAAAGGGTAATTTCAGAAAAAAAGTAAGAGATGAAAGAAGAGAAAAATCTCAGAAAATAGGCCATATTTGTTAATAGTTAAAATAATTGAGAAGACTCAGCCCAGTTATATAAAACTAGGCCTTCAGACACACCAAGTCTCCCCTACTAAAAACATGGTAAAATCTACCACATTATAACATGAGTAAAATAACAATTTCACTCAAATTAAAGTTGTCAAATATGAAAGTAATAATAAACAGAGTTAAAACTACAAATAACATAAGCATTTCAGAGACTTATTCAAGGGAGGAAAAAGACAACTTTGTAAATATATACAAGATTTAGAAAATGACATTAGAAATGAGAACAAAGCTGTAATTCAGAATTGGGAAAACACAATCATAATATTATTGGACAAAAAAGTGAAAACAAAAAATAGCAACAGACTTTAGTAATATATTATAAATGAAAAAAATTTATTTCAGAAATAAAGAAAAAGAATGAAAGTCACAAAAATGCAAATGAATACAATTCATAATGCCACAAGGTAAAGAAGAGTATAAAAAGGAAATTATTTTTAATAAAAACCAAATGAAAACAAAAATAAAATAATCTGAAGAAATATATAAAAAAAGAGTGGCAAAAAAACAATCTGACATAACTATACTAGGAGTATCCAAAGAATGATGAAAATCAATAAAAAGGCTGAACAAACATAGTGAAAAAGCACATTTGGAAGATTTGCCAGTCATGGGGGTAGACTGAGGCAGCTATATAAACACTTCTATTATAAAAATTATAAAATTTGTACAAAATATAAAACAACAATTAAAAGGCATTGAAATATCAAAAAAATAAGAAATGGAGGAGTATTTGCTTTTAAGAAATTGCTCTGGAAATTAGTGACACATTTGTGATTGGAACTTTCTTACCAAGGGTGCTACTTAAACTTCTGTGGAAAATATTGGCAGTGAAAACATGAGCAGTTAGAAAATTCAGGTCCAGAAAAACAGCTAAAATTTGAATAGATATTGAGACAAAAGAAGAAGAAGACAGAGAAAGAGACACACACAAAGTTTTAGTATAAACCAAACCCATAGTATTAGCTGGTTACTAAATATATATGAGTAAGGTAACAAAAAGTGGACACGGCCACAAAGCAGGCAGGGTCAATTTAATAAATACTTGTCAAATAGAACGGTATACTGAGTGAGTTCTTTGTTTCTTCTTTTTTTGTGATTGTTGTGTTCTGATTTGTTTATAAAGTTAGTGGGGCCTCCAACAATGAACATCTCTAGTAGCAGAAAGGCAACAACTTATGTCTTAAGTAATCAGAAGACAGGTCAAGTTTGGCAGATATAAACGAAATTCTGTTTGTGTGATAAAGCAAATGTGAATTTATTTCAAAGTGATAAGGGCTTCAGGAATCTGAGGCCAAAATTGTTGGATTTAGGTACTGCAAAGAAATAGAACAATTAGGATGTGTATACAGAAAGAGATTTATCTTAGTAACTTGGCTCATGTGATTATGGAGGCTTAGGAGATTGATCCAAACATTAGGCATTGATCTAGTGATGTCTCTCTGTCACTATTGTAAATTGACTTAGTTTGTCTCATGATGAAATTCACAAGTCTTATTTAGTCTTAGCTTCCATCTTTCTGGCGATCTATATGCTTCCTTAAAGTTTCAGTTTGATTATGTAGCATTTAGCATTACTGGCTCCATGTCAGTTTGGTCCAGTCTGTTGGGGTCTGGTGCAGGAGCTCAGTCCAAACCATGACCTCCCATAATTGAGTTTAACAATTCTGCTTTTTGGTCAGTTTCTCACCTAATAATTAGGGTTTTAGCACTACTCTCATTTGCCATCGTTTTGAGTTTCAGTCTCAACATATCCATCATAGGTTACAGTGTCCTCATGATTATACATTTATTTGAGTTTTTGTCATTCCAGTGGAAGAGAAACCATTTGACATTCTAAGGATAGCTGCATGCAAACATTTAAAACTTTCGAGAGAATATGGTGCACCAAGGAGACAACCAGGATGGCAATCAGTGGTTAATATCAAAAGTATGAAGTAGGCTTTTAGCCAGGGTCCACTGACAAACCAACCAAAATAGAGTAGACCAAATCATGAGCCAAATGAGTAGTTGCCCTTGTTTAACCAAGCAGCCTGTAGATTAATTCCCTGCAACTGAATCTTTATAATAACCAATATATTCAACCATATGCAATAAAAAGTGGGAACAATTACACAGATTTCTCTCTGTTCAGCTAGAAGGTAATCCAGAGCAATTCTATTATCTAGTACAACTTTTGCAAGACAGTTAAAAGAAGTCTATCGTGCAACCATAATCTTTGCTATAGAATCCACTATAGAGCCATCAGGAGAAATAAGTGTCTAATCATTGCCTTATTTATATTTACCTCAAGCCATAGCAAAAAGGGACCTAGCAAATAATGTTTATTTAGAAGGATGAAGACCTTCCAGCAGTGTATCCTTTAACCTATCCTGTAGGTTAAAAAGAGTTGACCAATGTTCTCTTTCTTACTGATTGTGGAGCAACAAAAGTACCATTAAAGTGATCAGCCCACATTGTTCCTCCATCTTTCCTCATTGAGGTATAAGACTACCCATGTGTGAGGTTGGCTCTAAAATCCTCCATCAATGAAACTTTACCCCATGGGTAGTCTGGAACTGGAGAACTTTTGGAGAATTCTGTTTTTCAAAGAGGTGTAAGGAGGAAAAAATTAAAATAGGAGATGGCTCTATGATGACAGAGAAATTTTTATTATAATCTAGAGAAAGTTGTGCATATCTAGGATGCTGTCTGCTTCTGGGAAGAAACTTCCCTGGTTAGCTTTACTTTAAGGTTTCCAACGGGTATACAGTTTCAAGAGTCTGGAGAAGATTTTCTTAGTTGTGAGATTATGGACCCAAGTTTTGAGGTCCCAAAGTTTTGCTGCAATGTGCATGGCAAGAGCAGTTATTCTCTGATGTCATTTCCAGAGAACCAAATATCTGGATTCTAGATCATGAAGGGTTTGATTGTCCTCAGTCAGTGGATCATAAAACTCTTCCTTTAGCTGGTAAAAATATATTTTGGTTTAATACATTAAAGTCTTGTAGCATTTAGTCATATCAGAGTTTAGGAGCAGAAGATACATGAGGTTCTATTATTAGTATATAGTCCTTCAGTGACTAATTCATAAGCAGTTGACTTATGTTTTCCCTTGGAAGTGGGTCTCATTGTCATCAATCTGCTATACTTTTCACCAAGCCAATACAGTCAATTCAGTTAGTTTGCCTATTACTATTCTATCTATAATATCTTATTTAACTGCTTTGCAACTTACCTAATGAAACAAGTTCCTCTATTGTGGTAGATTTTTTTTTCCCATGAAGAAACACGTTTCCTTACAATCTCTTAGATACTGCTATAGCCTCAGCCTTCCTGCATCGGGAAGCTTCCACACAACCGGAAAACCTTTAAAATGTCAAGTGAATAAAATCCCTCATATTGAAGTTGTCCATCGGGTAGCAGAAATGTACCTAAAATTTTTATTGTCTTTCCAAAATTTGGGGTTTGACAAATCAAATATTGGTTATAAACCATTTGTTAGCATGCTGTCTTTTCATTGAGTTACATTTATTTATACATCATCTTTATAATCATAATATTTAACAGGGTCTGACAAAAAAGTGCATGTATGTGTGTTTCTATGCCCCATTCACAATCTCAAAAACTATCATATTTATCTATTCGTCCATTCTATTCACTTAACTTACAATGTGTCAAATACTCTTCTATATGCCTAAATGTTCATAATGAACACAATGAAAAAAATGCTAAGATCATTCACCATGATTTTCAAGTTACAAAATTCAAAATTTTGGAGGATCTTGGAAAATGTTATCTGCAATTTCTGCCTGAAATATATCTCTTGAGTATGTCAACTTTTCTCTATTTCAAACTTATGTAAGTGACCTTACTTTAATGGTCAATTATTTTCAGGTTTTTTTATTTGAACGTAATGTGCCACAGCTCTCTGGACCACAGTGAATAGTTTTAACAAGAACGTTTTTCTATTCTTCACTGCCAACATTAAATACAAAAAAAAATTCACTTTCAGTTATCTTTGATGATGAAATTTACTTCACCCATCATTCCTAATCTTCAGCTTACCTCAGCTAAGCAGAGTGAAATATTCCATATGTTGTCTTTCCACTATCAATTGCAAATGTGTATACAATATAATTTCCACACAGCAGAGAGAATAATTAAGGGCCAAATGTAGATAATGTCAATTGCTTGCTTCCTCCAACTGAAATAAGTGTTATAACCAAGACACTTGCACAGCCCTCAATAATCTAGTCCCTCTCAGCTCTTTGCCTTAACCTTGTCTCACTTAATAATACACTCTTCTATAGCTATATGAAACTTAAGAATGCACATTTTTCTCCTAACACCCTACATGTTGAACATGCACTTTCAACTACGAGGAATACATTTCCTTTGATTGATAATTCATATACTAATTTAAGATTTCTGCATAATAAGCAATTTTTTAAGTATACATCTTTGACTTCTAAATTATTATGGGTATCATTATATGATCCCTTAGCCTCATACCTCATTTTACAGTATTAGTCATTTCATAAGTACACATCATTATTTGTTTCTTGGCTCTATTCCCAGTCAGACAATAAACTTCATAAACTATACAATCAAGTCTGCTTTACTTTGTCCAGTGCTTAGCAACAAAGCTTGAGTGGAGCATATGTTTAATTAATAATTTTTGAATTAATGAAGGAACAGAAAATTATTTAGACATAAAACAAGTGGTTAAGAGAAAGTGATTTTTAATGATCCATATAGTCCCATTTATTCCCCGCTAATTCTCTAATACGCTTCTACTGGCCCTTTATTAAGTGATAGCTAGTTGCCTCCTTAAAAGATTATAAATCAAATTTCAACTTTTTCAAGTACATTTTCTCAGCTTTCTTTGTGTATTCTTGCTGTGACTCATCTTAGAGACTATCATTAAAGCCTGGTTAATTTATGTTTGCTAAGTGATTCCATTGCTAAATTATCTATTCTTACATTATCAACCATTTCATTTTCCTTTTGATTTCCCACGTTTCAAATCCTCTCTTTTTCACCATTATCTCATAGTTTGGAATAAATTCTCCTTAATCTGCTGACTAGAAGATGTAATTATTAAATGTAAAGTGTATGTGTAGTTTTAAAAATGTGAATTCGCAGATATTTACATTTTAATAAAATTTGTCATAATTATTTTAAATGTCAGAAATGTATTTATCAAGGTTGCATATTTGCAATATTATCTGAATTATGGGCTAAATCCTACTGATTGTACATGACTACAGTTAAAATGTATTTAAAAGAAAAATTTTTTAGCTAAAAATGTAAAAGCAAAGTAACCATATTAAGAAAGTACATCATAGAATGATTTGAACGAAAAAATCTTTGAAGGAAAACAAATTTTTATTTATTTTGACTATGAAAATCTAAGATTTGTAATCCTCTACCTTCCTAAGTTACCTTTAAAAAATGAATTTCTCCCTCCTTATAGACTAAATCTGAATAAGATTCGGACATCACAGTCTAATTAATCTAAGATGAAGTTTGTTTAAATTGTGATTTGATTAAAAGAAATGAACAATTAGAAAGAATTTTTTGTTTACATCATCATGAGATTTCCTGAAATTAATATTGTAATTATAAAACCACAAAAATGTTTATTATGCTGTTGTGATTGAAATGTTCCTCTCCCTTGAATGTCTTTCCCTCATAATTTTAGGTGTTGATGCAAATGTCAACTTCCCTGTAAAACCTTCCATTACTACCCCGCCAATATTAGCAACAACTCTTTCAACCTCTGTCCACCGTTTACCCTATTTGATTTTGCTCAAATCCTTTATTATTATCTAACATTATTCATATATTTTACAGACTCAAATGCAAGCTACTAGAAGGCTTCCAAAATGAAACCCCTTGTTACTTTATTATTGCAGTGAATCTACAGTTTCTAGATTACAATTTGGCACATGTTTGGTTAAAATAACAACACTGTTAAAATAACAATGCTTATTAAGTAACTATGTAATTGCCATTGTATATATTATTATTTTTTACTGAGGACATATTCACTTAATAATAATAGAAAGGAATCTTAATAGAATAGTGGAATATAGCATATCTTCATTCTTTCTTTTTCAATGAATTATTTAAAAACCACTGGAATTAACAGATAAAAGCCATTTTTTATAATGTACTATTCATTTGAAGTTATAAATGGGCTATTTATAATATGATAAAATGATTTAACTCCTGCCTGAAAATAGTATGAGGACTATAAACTCAGTGATATAATAAATTCATAAGTGTACCATTATTGATGTAACCAAAATATGCTTCAGCATGTAGGTTAACCATAAAAATTAACAAAGCCTAATAATTTCAAGCATGGGATGTGGAGCTTGTCAAACTAGTTTGGAACACATTGACTCTACCACAAGCTCTATGTATGGCCTGGGAAAGGTTATGCAATTATTTACAGCTTCAGTGCCCTCATCTATGAAATGGAGATAATAAATTCTCTCACATTTATAAAGACATTGAAGATTTTTTTAAATTATCATACATGAAAACCTTAAGATATTTCCTGATACATGGTTATCAGTATTGTACCTACATTAGGAGAGATGAGAGTATATCTTTACTGAATCTGTAATAGTCTTATGTATATTATAATGTTTATTATATGTTTGAAATATTAATATATTATGAATTCAAGTGTAAAATTAAACATGAACTCTAAGATGAGATTTTGCATTTTCTTTGATAGCCTTTGTGTATTTTAACAAAACCTAGTGGGTGCGGTGGACCCTGTAATCCCACTGTTTTGGGAGGCCGAGGTGGGTGGATCACGAGGTCAGGAGTTCGAGACCAGCCTGACCAACATTGTGAAGCCGTTTCTACTAAAAATACAAAAATTCGCTGGACGTGGTGGCATGCACCTCTAATCCCAGCTACTCAGGAGGCTGAGGCAGGAGAATTGCTTGAACCTAGGAGGCGGAGGTTGCAGTGAGCCAAGATCATGCCATTGCACTCCAGCCTGAAAAAAAAAAAAAAAAAAAAGAAAACCAAAACCACAGTTTCATTACCTAGATATTTAGGGGAGCAAACGGAAAAACATCAAGAAACTTAAATGTATAACAAATTGAAAAAAATGTTTTAATAGTATGTACATTTTTTAGAGAAGTTAACTTTAATATATGTTATTTTGAACACTTTTTAGAATCTAATTGTCCTTGGCCCGCTTAAGTACTCCACAAAAATAAATAAAGGCTGTATCTATTTTATTTTTCTTTTTAAATGAATTTTCTAATTTTTTTCCTGAACTAGGTATGCGCTTCTGTAGCAAACTGACTCATCTCATTCATTAAGTAAACATGTTATGTCAAACATACAAGTTACTATCAATTTCAATTTTGAATCACAACATGAAATAAAGCATATAAAATGCAAATTATTTAATTAAGTTACTTAACTTGTATGGCATATTATTTGTATAGAGTAGAAGGACTTGAAACAGGTGGCAAGATGAGGGTTTCAAATGTCCACTCTTTTTCATTATTATCCTAACTAAAATCTTAATACAGTTTTAAACATATATTTGGACTTTGAGCCTTTCCAGTGAAAAATAATTTATAACTGATAAGGCACTTAAGAGATTGTAAACAACATTGACAAAAATATTAACCTCTGTTTAGGAATTCTTATTTTCCAAATGACATGCAATATTTAAAGATATGCAATATTACTCCACTCTGAAGAATATGTATGTACAGAATATAGAGCTCAAGCTTTGCTGTTTGAAAATGATTTTGAACTTCCTTTCCACCAACTTACTAAGTCTGTAACTTTGGAGAAATTACTTTGCTTAGATGAACTTTTAGTTTCTCATGTTTAATATGTGAGTAACAATTGTGTCAGTTAACATATTTGATAGAGGGATTGTATGAGATGTAAATCACTTAGCATACTAATAGTTACAGTGTTCACATACTAGACCAGTTACTTCCATTATTCAAATCTATGTTTCTTAAAAAGTTCCTGAATCTAATTAATCTCTTTCAATTTCTTGCCTTGTTATGTAGCCATCATAATTCTAAAAACAAGCAAATTCAATTAATTATGCAGCACATATTAATGGAATTACCTAAAAACTGAAATTAAAGCATCCCTTGTAAAATATGTTTTACCTGAAAAAAAAAATAGAATTGTGGAGTAGGAATAAATATTCTAAGACATCCAGGGTTTTATTCTAAAAATCTCAAATATCTACTACAAGTATTAACATCATTTGATTCAGCTGGAAGATGCTGTTGAAAATTATGATTAATAATTCCCTTGCTTTCTTTTTATTCCCCATTTGGCCTTTAATTACAGTAAGGGTACTATCAGTAGAATACTTCTTCCCACTGTGTATCCCCATGAAATAATTGCACCGCATGGCATATAAAAGCTTCATGTTCAGACTGTTATTTTGGTCTCTTTGGCAACATAAATGCACCTGTTCCGAACACAATTAGGATAGGCCATATTGAAGATAATCAAAACAAATAATGAAAAATGGTTTTGCTTGATTTGGAAAATAAGGCATAATGTCTACTCAGGCATTGGCAAAGCTTCGATAGTAATGCTGTGTGGAATTAGCATATTTAATGAAAATTGATTTTGTTTATGTACAGAGGTAATGGATATGCCTGAATAATTTCTGGGCACTGACTCGTAGTTATTAATTATTATTTTATAATTTACCCAAGACAATTTAAGCCAAAGGTAGCATCTGTTTGGCACCAAGGTTCTACTTAGATTTAATTTTCCAGTTCAGGGAAATAGCTACAGAGAGTGGAATAAACTCTTCAAGGTCACAAAAACAGTAATCTGCTTTGACTAGCGATATGTAATCTACTGCAAGCCAGACACTCAATCATGAGTTTACTAGCAAAGTAAATTCATGTCCATATGTTATAAGGAGATGAAAGTCGGTTTGTAGATAAAGAATTAGATTGAAGTCTCTTTTTCTTTTTAAATAAAAATTTCCTTTCCTTTCAACATTTCTAAAAGTATACCTATAATTGCCACGTTAATAATTTTTTACCATGTTATATTATCTTATTTATGTTATATTTCTGTTATCTTTCTCACTTTTCTTGGAAAACAATAAAAAAGTACTTGTGGTGCATGCGCTGTCAAATTGTAAGTAATGTTTTGAATTAACATTTATATATCTGAGGTAACTTTATACATGTGACCAAAATTGAATATAACTTTTAAATTTTTGGTTAAAGAAACAGTCTCTAAACGACATTTCAGGGTTGGTATATCTTCTAAAAATTTTCAACATGTGCACCGTTGTTATTTGCACAGTGTTTGCAGTTTGAAATTCATTATCACATTTTATTCTAAATTGCAATCACCATAAAAAATGTATAAACATTATTACATCACAGAGAAAATTGAGACCAAACGAGAATATTTTCTTTAGAAAATTAAACCATCTAATAAGTGACAGGAAAGAAGCTGTATCTTTTGACTATAATCCAGGAGGGCGTCCACCTTGTTCTTTGCCATCTCTCTAATACTAGACTTGAAGCTCAGAGTGGGGTTCAAGCAATAGTGGGTGAGGTGAATTGTGTTGAAACCTCCTGCTCTTTCCATTATAATGTGCTTCCTCATTCCAACAGAAATTTGTGTTTGTGCATGTAATGTCACAATTTCAAGTATATTCCTTTATGAAATTTTAGAACTTTATGGAAAATTCTCTTAGGCACTATGCAGTGTTTTATCCCCAGTGCTGTCTGTTATTAAAGGCTCTGAAAATATAATAATTAAGAAAAAAATTGCCTGTTACCCAGGAATTTTATATTTCCAGTTTAATTGAGAATCTAGCCGAAAGAAAAATTACTGTTGGTAAGGGATGTTTATCTTCCTTTATATAATTAAGTTTTAGGAAAAGTTAAAAATGAAACATATCGGCATATCTTATTGAAACAGAATCTATCTAAATAATAGCTTTGTCTCTTGTCATATACAATTAGACATTCTAAATATTCTGTCTACGAAATTCACGCAGAATTAAAAAGTAATTATCTTTGGTATTGATAACAATTATGTAGTTTAACTTGGTATGTTTAAAACAGTTATCTCTTCCCTCAAATGGAATATATCTTGATCTCCAGCTGGGCGTGGTGGCTTAAGCATGTAATCCCAGCACTTTGGGAGGCTGAGGTGAGTGGATCGAGTTCACGAGTTCCAGACCAGCCTGGCCAAGATGGTGAAACGCCATCTCTACTGAAAATACAAAAATTAGCAGGATGCAGTGGCAAGCGCCTGTAATCCCAGCTACTTGGGAGGCTGAGCCAGGAGAATGGCTTGAACCCAGGGAGTGGAGGTTGCAGTGAGCCGATTTCCTGACACTGCACTCCAGCTTGGGCAACAGAGTGAAGCTCCGTCTCAAAAAAAAAAAAACGAAAAATATATCTTGATCTCTTTTAAAAATAAGATTTCAGATACATTTCTCCAAAGTCTATTATATAACATACTAAATAATATTAAATCTGAAAATCTATCAACCCTAAAAAAAAAGAGAATATATGGCCCCATTATTGCTGTAGTTAACAAAGTAGGATTCTACATGGCTCTTCACGTCCGCAGGACAAGATCCTATCAAAGATTCTGTGACCTGAATGCAATAATTTTATTTAAGCATGTACTTGCTATACTTTCTTCTTTCTTTACGCACACACACACAAACACACAGAAACACAAACACACTCTTTAGTTTATTTGAAGATGATTAATATAATATAGAGTCAATGGCTTTCTCCAACTAGGTAAGATTTATGTGAATCCAATTTTATTTCAGTACTCACTAATATTTCCTGGTGTCTCTGTGAGTTGTTATAATATTTCTTGCTCCTTAACAAGTCTCAGAAAGAAACCCAACAAAATTATTCTTCATAATGAATGATTAAAAGCCACATAAAGTATCAGCTAGAGGTACTGTACAGAGAGCAAGCAAGTGGAGTCATTGTAGCCTGTGTTCAGCTCATTAAATATCATTAATTCATGTAGTCATTCAACAAATGTTCATTGATCATCAAGTTTTTTCCAGATATTATCTAGATGCTGAGTACACAAGTGTAACCAAAATACCATTTTTAGGAAATTCTAGTGGCAGGAAAATGGGAAAAACAACTAACTGTATAGCTAAATTGTCACATAATGATTAAGTACAGTATTAGTTTGCTAGGGCTGTCATAATAAAATACTACACACTGAGAAGCTTAAATAGCAGAAATTTATTTTCTCACATCCTTGGAGGCTAGAAGTCCAAGATCAAGGTTTCAAGAGGCTTAAACAACTTCTAAGGTCTCTTTTCTTGTCTTGAAGTTTGTAGGGGATCGGTCAGCGTGGTGGGAAAAGTTATAAGAAAAGTATAGGGAAAGACGCAAACCTACTTTGAAGGCCGGGAGGTTTTGCAAAAGCTTTGGGAAAGAATCATGGCTGAAGGCAGCCAAATTGTCTTATCCGGAGGTTCAGAGCAAAGGGCAGATAACAAGGGAATGTAAAGGAACTTATCTAGATAAATTTGTTTACTCCTATCTCCAGAAACCTACCTTTGATTATTTGCATACAGGACGGCTCTCTACTTAGGGGGTTGGCAATGTTTATTACCCACAAATTGTGTTTGCTCCAAGCCTTTGTCATTAGATCTGTACTAAATAAATGTGAGTGGGGCTGGCTTAGCGGGGCAGCGGCACTCTCGTTGGCAGTGCTGAGCCATGAAGTCCCCTAGCCGTGCTGTCAGGCAAAATACCTGTGGCAGCGTACTTCTTTCATCCGTTGCTCAGCCAGAATCTGAGGACAGACTTGGCAGTAGGTGGCCATCTTCCCTGTTTTTATAAGGTTGTCTCTCTGTATGTGTCTGACCTAAGCTCCTCTTCTTATAGGAGCATCGGTCATATTGGAATAGAGACCACTCTAATGACATTATGTTACCTCTTTCAAGACCCTATCATCAAACACAGTCACATTCGGAGGTGCTTGGGTTTGGGAATTCAACATACGAATTTCGACGAGACACAATTCTTCTCATGATGTACTAAGAAGAAAAATAAAACCAACTAGGGAATAAATATAGTGAATACCTGCTTCAATTGCAGGAGGATGGGCATTGTTTTTAAGGTTAAGCCCAAACCTTTCGTTTAAATCCAAATGATATAAGCAAGTTACATGTATTTCAGAGATGAGGACAATTTAGGCAGGGCAAAAAGCAACTGCAAAGACCAGAGTGACAGAGGTCAAGAGTCAAACAAAGGTGAGAACGATAGGATGATGCTGGAGACAAAACAGCACTGTCAATTATGTAGGCCAGGGAAGGTTATGGGATGATATTAGATTTTGTTTCTTATGGGAAGTTTATCAAGGGCATATTAGCTAGAATTTACATAAAATAACATATTCTACTGAAAACAGTGATGCAAAGTTAAAGATCGAGTTAGACATATAAATAGCATCCATTAACAGTTAATGCAACTATAACTTGTGTAGGTAAGATTAAAAAGTAGTGTCTTTTTCACAGAATAAAATATCCCTGAGTGAAATGTCAAAGCAAAGAAAATGTGCCAGAAAAATGATCAAATCAAGACTTTCTAATATATCACTGTGAGGCTTCACTTTCCTTTCATTATGTATCTAAGTGGAAACACACTGTGCAGTTACACAACTCATCAGAATTTCATGTTCCTCTCTGGAAAAAAAAGCAGATATCCAAAGAAACAGAAATTATTGAAAAGCATGTTTATACCCTGCTCCCTTGTTTTAGAAAATGATTATTTGACAAACAAAGAACTGTGGCTGTGAAAAAGGGCCAGAATATATTCACAGATGCAAAATAGCTTGATCACACTCTGCTTCAACTGGGAGTCCGAAGACAGCTGATTCCGTGCCTGCTCATAGAAGCTTGCTTCTGAGAAAGAGCTGCCAATGATTCCATTTTCAAAGGAAAGAAATTATCCTATCTCCAGGGGATTAAAATGAATCCGAAATTGTCACCTTTAGGAACTCAAATATCTTGAATATTAAAGACGCACTCTGGACAACACACAAGCAATTTTCTTTTTACAATTTCAACACATTCTGAATATTAAGTTTGGGTTGAACGTATTTGATTAAATTTTCTTAATTTTTTCAGGATTAAGGCATAAAGGCAGTGTAGTATCTGTCTAATTCTCTTGAGACAGAAGTAATCCTAAAGGTTTTCCTAAAGAAAACCAAAATTACTTCATCTGCTCTCCCTGAAGAATTTCAATTTTAAGTACTTTATTGGGTAAGTCTTGACACACATAACATATATATATATATAATATATATAATTGACATTCTTTCACATACGGTATTTTCTCTTAGAATATTTTCTTAGTCACTCAAATTATAAGTCTGAAGCGAAGTTATCGTTTTCAATACTATACTGAAGCATAGATTTGTGAAGAAATTTTGCAGTAAGGCCACACACGTGATTCCTGTGTACATAGCCACAGGCTGACTATAGAACAGTGAAATTTCCAAAAATCATTATGTTGTTTTTTTGTCTACCGGTTATGTTTTTAGTAAGGTAAAACTATTCAAAATTATCTCAGGAGCTGGAAGAATTTTACTTAAGCCTACTTCTCTGCTTCTTTACCATATGCATATAATTTATGTGTGTGCATATATATATTAAATTTATTTGGAAAATTATTGAAAATTTGAGATCTGTACATTAGAATTGCATATCTAAAATGTAGAGGACAAGAAAGGGAGATATACTCTTTTGTTGTTTTCAAAATGTTACAAGTAATGCCTAAGGAATATATTTGAGTCAATCATAAATCAAACTAGAAAAATACCTCTCTGCACAGATTCAAAATAATTTCTTCAGGGTGGGGAATGTGTCAGTTGTATAAAGAATAATATTAAACGTGTTAGCCAGGATCTTGTGATTAATGATGGCAACAACTTTGAATATCGTAATATTCACATAAGTATTTCTTAGATGGTAAATCTGGTTTAAAATCATATGGTAATTATTAGAATATATTTCTGCAAAGACTTCTCCATCCAAATTAATATACTCTACTCATAAATATGTTTTTATACTTGTAATTAAGAATGTATATCTTTTACTTAAAATAAAACAATAGCTCTTCATATATGTAATTATTTTACAACACTGTATTTTTTCCCACTTTAGTAATCTGTCAAATTAAAAGATGAAGTAACAGGTTTTCAAATTACCCAGATTTGGGGAATTCGTGACAGAACTCTTATAAAGCCAGATTATGAAATTTAGAAAAATGTTATTGAAAGAATGTGGCTGCAATTTTGAATTCTTTAAATTTTAAATGATTATTTGTAAAACTTCATTCCTTGCCTATTTTTACTCTCCTGAATGAACCATTCTATAGCCATGACATTATTTTCATAGTACTAAAATTAGAACAAAGTTTCACAGGCATCGTCTCAGAGAGACAGGGGCAGGCATTCTTTTCTTCAATTTAGAGTTTACACAAGTAAGCTTGGAGAATTTGACATTTGCTAAATGTTGTTCTAACGTATAGCTCTGTCAAATAACAAATTGTGGGCAAGGTTATTCTGTAGAAATGATCACACCCACATCTCATTGTACAGCACAGTATACTTTTCTATCATGCTCATGGAAGAAAGTCAGTGTCCTGGTTGATTGATTGATCCATCCTCTCAATCAGTTCTTCCTTGATCATAATTCATTATCACTGTCAGGATAGAACCAGCAATAGTAAGTCAACTGGTGGCTCATAAGACTAAGAATAATAAAAGATATCACTTCTGCTATTATTTGAACTGTTGTTTCCCCTAAAAAAAAACACTGACGTGTTGGAATTCTAACCACAAGATAATGATATCGTGAGCTGATGTTTGGGGAAGGCAATTCGATCATGAGGACGAGGTCCTTATCGGTGGAATTAGTGCTCTTGTAAAATAGGCCCAGAAAAATTTGTTCATTTCTTCCACCATGTGAGGATACAGTGAGAAGATACCATCTTGCTGGCACCTCAATCTTGGATTTTCCGGTCTCCAGAACTGTAAGAAATACATTTATCTTGTTTATTAGCTACCCAGTGTATGGCCTTTTGTTGTAGCAGCCCAAACAACTAAGACAACTTTCAACCCTATTTTAAAAATCAAATCACATGGTTGTTCTAAAACTCAAGGGTAGGGAGGCAGGAAAATGCAATACCACTGCCTGCCCAAAAGAAGAAATTGAAGATATGTGGACAATATTCCTATATAATGTTTATCATTGTCTACATTTCTATGCACAAAATATTTGGTTCACTCTTTATCCTATAAAAAGTAGACTCAGTGTCTTCCCACAAGTGATCTTCCCATCCATCCAAATCATCAGGCTCAAAGTCTATCATCTCTGTATGATGCACCTAGTTTCTGGATCAGGGAAAATAAAGAGCAGCTTCTATATTGTGTCATACTATACCTCTTCTTGGCTTGGATATTCATGAATGAAAAAAGACAAATATCTATATTCACCCTATAGTCTCTCTCCAAATACAAAATTAACTGATAAAAAATGAAACGGGACTAGGATGCATCACAGTTATTGATTCAAAGGAAATTGAAATCCAAGTGGAAAAATGTTTCTTTGGCCCTGTGTCTTGGCAGTTTCTACTGTAAGTTCAACTCTGTTACCTGGTAGAGATTTCTAGTCATTTTCCTCCATACTCTTGACTCCACCCTCTTGAAAATTCTTCATTTTCTATCCATATTAAGTCATCTGAAGTGCACATTTACTGAGGGTTTCCCTTTTCATGCCTCCCTTCTTCAAGGAGCTTGGGGTCTAGGGATTATTATAAGAATTAAACATTTACAGATGGTTTTGATGTTGTTTAGTTGTTTATTCATTTTTATTTGGTTCAAAATTATGTTTTTCTAATTTTTGTCTGTTCAAAGTCACTGTGAATTTGTTAATGTATTTGTCTGTTCTCATTCTGCTA
Source organism: Gorilla gorilla gorilla (assembly GCF_029281585.2). NCBI lineage: Eukaryota > Metazoa > Chordata > Mammalia > Primates > Hominidae > Gorilla > Gorilla gorilla. The sequence goes on from NC_073243.2 coordinate 88,201,622, forward strand.
ATAAAGACATACCCAAGACTGGGTAATTTATAAAAGAAAGAGATTTAATTTACTCACAGTTCCACATGGCTGGGGAGGCCTCACAATCACGGAAGAAGGCAAATGGGGAGCAAAGTCATGTCTTACATGATGCCACGCAAGAGAGCATGTGCAAGGGAACTCCCCTTTATAAAACCATCAGATCCTGGGAGACTTATTCACTATCATGAGAACAACATAAGAAGGACTCACCTCTACAATTCAATTACTCCCCCACCGGGTCTCTCCCACAACACGTGGGATTTATGGGAGCTACAATTCAAGATGAGATTTGAGTGGGTTCACAGCCAAACCATATCACTTAATAAGACTTTATCAATAATTTGATTTCATTCTGTTTCCATACCTAATGGCCACACCATATTCACTGAAACTACTTCCAAAAATTTTGTGTCTTTCATATTACACTGTGTCTTTTGACCTAATTGTATATACCTTGGGCCTATCACAGCAAGAACCACACTTTCAGTAACCTTTCTGTGAGCCATGTTTTTCAAATGAAAGTGTTGAATAAATAAATACCACCACGATCAACATAGTTGTGATAATATGTCCGGAATTGGTGGGTTCTTGGTCTCACTGACTTCAAGAATGAAGCCTCAGACCCTCGCCGTGAGTGTTACAGCTCTTAAGGTGGTGCGTCTGGAGTCTGTCCCTTCTGATGTTCAGATGTGTTAGGATTTTCTTCCTTCTGGTGGGTTCGTGGTCTCGCTGGCTCAGGAGTGAAGCTGCAGACCTTCACGGTGAGTGTTACAGCTCTTAAGGCAGCGCGTCTGGAGTTCTTCATTCCTCCTGGTGGCCTCGTGGTCTCACTGGGCTCAGGAGTGAAGCTGCAGACCTTCGTGGTGAGTGTTACAGCTCATAAAAGCAGCGTGGACCCAAAGAGTGAGCAGTAGCAAGATTTATTGCAAAGAGCGAAAGAACAAAGCTTCCACGGTGTGGAAGTGGACCCAAGCGGGTTGCCAATGCTGGCTCAGGCAGCCTGCTTTTATTCTCTTATCTGGCCCCACCCACATCCTGCTGATTGGTAGAGCCCAGTGGCCTGTTTTGTCAGGGCGCTGATTGGTGCATTTACAATCCCTGAGCTAGATACAAAGGTTCTCCATGTCCCCATCAGATTAGTTAGATACAGAGTTTCGACACACAGGTTCCCCAAGGCCCCACCAGAGCAGCTAGATACAGAGTGTCGATTGGTGCACTCACAAACCTTGAGCTAAACACAGGGTGCTGATTGGTGTATTTACAATCCCTGAGCTAGATATAAAGACTCTCCATGTCCCCACCAGACTCAGGAGCCCAGCTGGCTTCACCTAGTGGATCCCGCACTGGGGCTGCAGGTGGAGCTGCCTGCCAGTCCCACGCCGTGCGCTCTCACTCCTCAGCCCTTGGGTGGTCGATGGGACTGGGCGCCGTGGAGCAGGTGTGGTGCTCGTCGGGGAGGCTCGGGCGGCACAGGAGCCCATGGAGTGGGTGGGAGGCTCAGGCATGGCGGGCTGCAGGTCCCGAGCCCTGCCCTGCGGGAAGGCAGCTAAGGCCCGGTGAGAAATCGAGCGCAGCACCGGTGGGCTGGCACTGCTGGGGGACCCAGTACACCCTCCGCAGCCACTGGCCCGGGTGTTAAGTCCCTCATTGCCCGGAGCCAGCAGGGCTGGCTGGCTGCTCCGAGTGCGGGGCCCACCAAACCCACGTCCACCAGGAACTCCAGCTGGCCCGCAAGCGCCGCGTGCAGCCCCGGTTCCTGCTCGTGCCTGTCCCTCCACACCTCCCTGCAAGCTGAGAGAGTGGGCTCCAGCCTTGGCCAGCCCAGAAAGGGGCTCCCACAGTGCAGTGGGGGGGCTGAAGGGCTCCTCAAATGCCACCAAAGTGGGAGCCCAGGCAGGGGAGGTGCTGAAAGCAAGCGAGGGCTCTGAGGACTGCCAGCACGCTGTCACCTCTCAATAACAGTGAGTGTAATGGCCATACTCTTGATTTGCTTTTTGCCTTATCAATCAGTGGTTACAAATATTATTCAATTTTATATTTTACTGATTTTTATAAGGTAGTAACTTGCCTATTCTTGCTTCATAACTCTTGAATGGCGTGTACAATCTGTAGTTGTTTTCATCCCTGCCTGTTTCCCTCCCAACACTCAGCTTTTTCCCAACATGCCCCCCTTCTCTTTTTTGTGAAAGAGAAGGTATTATTATTACTATCATTATTACTAGCATGAAAGGTAACCTCTTTTAATTGAGCAAGGCGATTGCAGGCTGTGCAGCCCTTAATTGCCGGTTGGTGATCCGGCTTCATTTTTCTTAGCCCTTATTCAAACTGGAGTCACTCTGGTTTGAATGCTTCCCACGTATCTCCCCTTTCCCTTTTACAAGAGGACCCTTAATCCTCGGGGTTGCAGAAGGATGAGGGTCCGTCTTCTGTAACTTCTTCATGCTGAACAGGGGCAATGATATTCCTGCCTAACTGTTAGGGTCTCTTGTATTCAGGGTAGAAGGAGCTGAGTCAGAAAGCATTGGTCCATTAAGCATCGTGACTCCGGTCGGTGTTCGTTCCATCTTCGCATTCAGATTCAACTGACTCATGGCTCGTACTGGGGGAACCTGGTCCATGGTTGGGATCCATGGGTCCCTTCTGTCTCCCATTCCATGGTTGTACACATCTTGAGGGCATCCACACGGTTTGTTCATCTCCTGCAAAAACACAAGCATACCCTCACTCCCACGTTAGTAAATCTACTGAAACAGAAGCAAAAACTTTTGTGGTTGTAGCTGGGAGGCCACCAGTGAGAAACAGGCCCCTTCTAACAGAAGGCACACAGAAAGCAAATAGAGGCTTAAAAGCAATCCTTAAACCTTCAATTTGCACTGTACAAGTGGGTCCACTAGATGCTGTGGCTCATGATAGATCTTCAGACGTTTGGTGGGCACCCACACAGGCACCTGATTGTCACCTGGAGAGACACAAGCAAATCCTCTTCCCCATATAATTATCTTTCCTTTTTCCCACCTCTTTGTATGTGACCACATCTTTTTCTAAGGCCTGCAGGATTAAGATGAGTTAAAGAATGGAATGCTTGTGCATCAGCAAAGACGGCAGACAACAGTGCATCCATTTAAAGGACCAAAAAGTCCTGTTGGAGAGAAAAGAAAGAGCATTTTTATCCTTACCTTCCTCCCCTCTATTCCTTTTATATTTGCCCTTTGAGCCATAGCTAATTTCCATAATTCAGAATGTTCTTGTCTGTCCTGCAAGTCTCTGCTAGTCTTTGCTAGTCTCTACTTTTGTACCTTTTTAGGGCACTGATTTTATATTGCTAGTCTTTGCTTTTGTACCTCTTTAGGGCACTGATCAGTACCTCTCTAGGGCACTGACCTTATGTTGCTAGTCTTCATCTGTATCTCTACTTAGCTCTATCTCTCTACTTAGCTCTATTTACCTCTATCTCTATTTATCTCTATCTCTCTTAGCTCTGCTTACTTACTTATCTCTGCTTCTTTCCTGGAAACCTTTTTTATGCCCTGGGTAGAGCTCAGAAATCCACACTTTAAGCCTCAGCAAGAGACAAAACAGGGACCTCGGACCCGGGACCATATTGAAGGAACAGGAAGTGCTCTCCCCTCCCCAAAGCAGGAAAACGAGAGTTTGGCCCTTGCAAATTTCTACTCCACATGAGCGTCATCCTGAATTTCCTGGAATAAATTGATCATGGCAATTTTAGCAAAACAATGACCATTGTAACAGTACAGACTCCATAAAGAACATACCAATGTTTTCAATGAATTTGTGGTTGTAGTTGATGACCACTGATTTCACTTCAGAAAGTCCAAATATAGCCCAGAACAGTGTCTTAAAACTCTGTTGTGAAGGCTTCATTTTGTTTTGCACTAATGTAGTAGGAGTAGAGGTTGAACATTCCCATCATAAACACCACAATGAACACATTCAGCCCATATCATGCCTGTGTGCTCATTGAATCTGTTTTTCTCTAGCAGAGGCATGTTAACCATGAAACTGAAGCTTCAAGATGACTTTACTTCCCCTACGCAAAGCAACCCATGATTTATTTTTTCCAGGGACTACTGCCAACCAGGCCTGTGTGTCAATCTCTAAGCATCCAACAGCGGGTCTACCGTACAAATAGGTCTTTTGTCAGACACTTGATTAACCCAATATACAGCCTTTCCTGTTGCATTAGTACTACCAAAGCCTCCTGTTCTTTTCACTGTGCTGCTTCCCAGCTTTATGTCAACAACTGAGCAATTCTTTCTCCTAGGGAAGCAGACCAGAGTTGAGGAACTGATACCTAATTGAATTTCTCCAGTATAATCAGAACCAATCATTCCCGTATGCACAGTGACACCTTTCAAATTTAGACTAGGCTTTCCAAGTAATAGACCAACTGTTCCTGAGGGCAAGGGTCCCCCAACTCCTGTGGGGACCCTCTCTGGCGGCTCCCCAGGAAGCAGGGAAACAGGAACTGTGCTGCAAAGGTGACGGCAGCACTGCCCAGCGCGGCAGGAGACAATTGTTGCCATCTGTAAGGGCACTGGCTGTGCCGGATATGCCTCGCTTGAGGTGCTCTCAGAATAAACAAGCCTCAGATTCCACTGGGTCTTAATACTACTAATTGCTCCAGGTTTTAATGTTGCAAATACAGGAGTGGTAAGTTTTGTAGCTAATTAATTTTCTCGCCCATTAAAGGGAGAGAGAGGAGGTGGCCATTCACTTAATTCAGCAGGTGGAGCCGACAGGCTAGTAAAACATACTATTTTCAGTTTCCCTTTCTTTTCTTTAATTTCCTCCAGTTTCTGTTCCTCACATCAAGAATCTGAAGTTAGTTTTTAATACTCGTCCTCCTCTTCCTCATCTGAATCTGCCTCATTATCTGTTTGAAATGGCTCAAGAGCTGCTTTTATTAGTGCCCACTTTGACCAAACCAAGACTGGAATTTTTGCTCCATCTTCATATGCTTTTTTAAAAATCTCTGCCAATTCTCTCCCATTCATCCAACTCCATAGTCCCTTGTTCCGGGAACCACGGGCAAAACTGCTTTACTGCACTAAAGAGTGAGTGATAACAAATTTTGAGTACTAACTTTTACGCCCCCTCTTCATGATAAATACCTTAAGAAAATTTTAAATAACCAGAATGTCTGCTTTCATTTTGTCCCATTGTTACCCTCGTTCTTCCAAGGGCTCAGTTTTCTCACCAAGCTTCTTTTAGACGTCCTCAGGTGTCCTTTGACGGTGGGTCCTCCGCTTTCACACGCTCTGGCATTCCTTCACCGGGGTCTTTGTCGCCCCACATTGGGCAGCCAGGAATGTTGAAGTGACCAGACCCAACACCAGGTCGTGGGGTGACAAAGTCAAGAGGAGTCAAAGGATTGAGAAAAAGCCAGTTTGAGAGAGAAATGTGGGCACCAGGGGACCACTGTGATTGTGGAGGCTGTGAAGATACTGAGTTCTGGGAGCCCACACTATTTACTGGTAATCCAACAAAGAAACAGGTGGTGAGAATGTGGAGGCCAAAAGGGCAGGCACACGATGTGACGGTTTAGCATTTGCTCTGCTACTTGAGATAATGGAGAGCAGGTTCCTTTAACTCAAGATACAACTGATCCTGGGAGAGCAAGGAGCAAGGAGCCAGCAAGTCTAGACACATTCCAGAGGACATTATGCAAGCCCTGACTCAGTTTCCCTCCCAACACTCAGCTTCTTCCCAACACTTGGAGTTATGAGAAATGTACTTTGGGCATTATTTCTATATCAACTAACTTCCCTACTGGTTATCGTCAATGTGGTTTATTAACTTCTTTTGTGATATATTCCCCCGTTTATATTGGTCAAATAATTTTGGATCTGCCCACCCACTTCTTCCTACTTGATGGTCATTTACCATCATGGTAAATTAGAAACTGCTGTGGTTTTCCTCTCCCTTCAACAGATACACTCTTTTTCCACCTGTTAAATTTGAATTGCCCTGCAATGATTTTGGGTCAATAGGAAATTAGGATACATGACGCTGGAAAAAGATTGACATTCACTTACACATGGGAACATCAACTCTTGCTGCTCTTAGGATGCTCTGCCATGGCCCTGGAATCAACATAAAGGTTGTAAAACAACAGAGACATGTGCTCAGTGACCTCTGTTGTCTCATACAAGACCCAACCAAGTCAAAGAGTCATAGTCTCCTTCCTTCATCTTCCCTGATACACCTAATTCTCTGATCTGTGGGGAGAAAAATGGAACCTTCAGGAAGCCAAAAAGCCAAGGAATATGCCTTTTTTTTCCCCCCCCAAGACGGAGTCTCGCTCTGGAGTGCAGTGGCGCGATCTTGGCTCACTGCAAGCTCCGCCTCCCGGGTTCACGCCATTCTCCTGCCTCAGTCTCCAGAGTAGCTGGGACTACAGTCACCCACCACCACGCCCGGATAATTTTTTGTGTTTTTTAGTAGAGGCAGCTGCTCTTTTGATCTGTTGCATGAATCATTGCAAGAGGTGAATACAGGCTGAACTCTTACCCTTAGTTGGGCTCTTTGTGTTAATTGACTACCTCAAAACGTGGAAGCAAAGCTCTCCTCCACTCTCGGATACTTTCAGATTGATATAACTCAGGTGACATAAGATGGGAGCTTCAACCCTGTGCATTTAATAACAAAATTAAAGCCTAAAAATGAAAACCAAAGTCATCCTAGAAATAAACCACTTTTAAAACCCTGGCATAGCATACTTATCAAATGTCTGCTGTTATTAAGGGATATTAAGGGATAATAGACACCATACATACATATTTTTCCAGTCTTTTGCATCACCATAATCTTCAATGCTTACTGTTTTTTGAATTTGGATACAGTGCCAAAAAATGTAATTTTTGTTACTGCATCAAAGGGTATTTATGCTTTTTTTCAATGCTCTCTTTATAGATATGCCATGAAAAGGTAGAATATCACATAAATCTATCATACATTGTTCTACCAGTGTCATGACCCGCAATATGACAAATAGTTTGGAATTGTCTGTATAATTTCTCATTTTACTTTGTCTTTATTGCAAATTTTCTAAAAGATTATTTCATGTTTGCAACAACAGGCAGGGAAATGAGAGGTGAAGGCTTGTGTCTCCCCTGAGAAGTCATCTTCCCATAGTCTCAGGCATATAGAACATAAATAAGGAAGTCACCTAGGTACCCAATGTTGACCAGAAGCAAACAGTAAAGGGTAAACCTATGCCCTTACTTCTGTTAGTAAGTACTTACGAAGGTACTTACTAACTTCTGTTAGTAAGTAACAGAAACAATCTGGTTCAATCCCATTACCAGTCCAGCAAATAATAACATTAGAAAAATAAGGATATATTTCCAAACCTAAAGACTAGACATTGTTTCAGCACACCTAATCTTTGCAATGGAAGATGGTTCAGATGTTTTGCATAAAACAACTTCAGCTCCATCCATGTTGCTGCAAAGGCCATGATCTCGTTCCTTTTTATGGCTGCATAGTATTCCATGGTATATATGTACCATATTTTCTTTATCTAGTCCACTGTTAATGGACATTTGAGTTGATTCCATGTCTTTGCTATTGTGAATAGTGCTGCAGTGAACACACTCATGCATATATCTTTGTAATAAAATGATTTATACTATTTTGGGTATATACCCAGTAATAGGATTGCTGGGTCTAATTGTTTTTCTGTCTCTAGGTCTTTAAGGAATACTAACATGGGAATAGAGAAACAAACACCACTGCATGGTCTCCCTTATAAGTGGGAGCTGAATATGCACACATTGATGGGGGAACAATGCACACTGGGGCCTGTTGGGGGTGCTGTGGGTGGAGGGAGAGCATGAGGAAGAATAGCTAATGGATGCTAGGCTTAATCCCTAGGTGATGAGGTGATCTGTGCAGCAAACCATCATGGTGCCCATGTACCTATGTGGCCTGTGTTTCCCTGCACATCCTGCACCAGTACCCCTGAAATTAAAATAAAAGTTAAAGAAAAAAAAACACTTCGATACAGTAGTCACTCATATTTTGCTTTCTATGATAACTGTATCCCAACCTTTTTAGAATCAATACCTGTTCACTTGGGTTTCCACCTCTCTGGTATGTAAGAATGCAGATTCCAGAGCCTGACGTGAAATTTCATAGAAGGGGCGAGGAAAGACTTGTGTCTGAGCACCCATATTTTTTGGCTAACTTAATGATCAAGCCCCTGAGACCTCTTCTTCAAGAGACTCAGAGCATGAGAATGAGTAGTAAATCCAACTGAAGTTTGGTGAAGTGATGTCTCAACTACGAAGTTTGTTTTTGAGGGTAAGCAGAGCATAAAGATAAACCCCTGTTCCCTGTTGCCCGACAGAAACTCACAGGAATTTAGCAGACCCCTGTCTTGCCCTTTTCCTTCCCTTGTCAGAGGAAGTAATTGAGAGTGCTCTAATTATCTCTGCTTTAGTTTTAGCATTTTGCCCAATAGCAGCACAGAAGTGCATTCCTGAAGTCTAAAGGTAATCTGGCTAGTGTTTTGGCATCAATGTCTCCAGCATTGCGTGTCGACACTACTCCAAAGTGTGTAGACATTTCCTCTGCAGTCTTCTGCTAAGTGTTCTGGACAGCAAGCATACTGCTCTTAAACTCATTGTCCACTATTCACTTCACTGGGGATTTGGCTGTTCTATTACCATCATCGGGAAGGCATCTGGTTTCACATTACCAATGCAACTACATCACATGCATTAAATCTGTAAGTCCTTGCATCAAACAAATGAACAACCTGAATTTACCTAGTAAAAATTAGTAGTGAAAATAAAGGAAAATATAGTATAAGTGTCTGTGGGGTGAAGCATGGCAAACGCTAACTTATGTTAAAAGGATATAAGTTAAAAGAATAAAATCTGGGCTACACGCTCTGAGTCTGCAGTCTTTAACAGGAAAATCTGATGTGGCTTTAAGAAAAGTGTGTAGCTTGTCTCTGTCACAGTTGATGTGTAAAGTGGGGATAATAAGTGTAACCACCTCAAAGGGTGGTTAGGACTAAACACACAGAAGAATGCTTGACCCATTTCTAATTTATTTCTAATAATAATAATAATTTTATTTACATTTCTAATTTATTTCGCTGACTTTAATTTTTTCTCTAGGTTTATAATGAGAATGATAGCCCTCAATTTGCATAACTTTTAGAGTTGAAGTAATTCAACATCCAAGTGCAAAGATGTAATGTGGGAAAGAGAACTATATACCTAGGTTTTCCAAATGAAGTTAGTATTATTAGGAGGTTTATAGCAATCATAAAAATATATGATTTATGTAATGATAATAATATTCAATATAACTTACTTTGGAGATCTGCTTCTGTAGTGTTGAAGTACTTGTTATGCATGGGAGATTTTTAAAAAAATTAATCAGAGAATAATAACCAAAAAAAATGAAGGATGGTTACCTTAAAATATTCTGTGACCAGTCACTGTTACTCAATAAAAATAATTTCAGAAGCAATTTATTAATCAATATGCTATGTTTTGATTATAAACTGAGATTATTTACTTAAATAAAAAAGTTATTACTATTTGACCTTTATTTGAAAATGGAGAAGAGGAAATCTATGATATTACAGTGTAAATATCAGACTTATAAAGATTTATAAAAATTGCAGAGGTAAAATACTAATCTAGGGTAATACAATTCAAGTCCATTTTAATAAATGTGTTACTTTGAAAGGAAATACACACTTATTAGGTCAGTTATTGTATTAGTTGAAACCAAAACATTATTAAGTTTAATGTAAATGCTGACTCTGTGCAGTAGGTGTTAACTTTTTTCTCTCCCATATTTACACATAAAGAAAGTAACATTCAATATAGGGAGAATAACAAGATTCAGAGTTGATGTGTGGCTGTCTGGTCAGAGCCAAATCTACCTTAAGACTCAGTAACAAAATAAAAATATCTAATTTGTACTATAGACATAATACTGAAAATTTTCCAATGGAATATTTTCAATTTTCAGAGAATATTTAATTTTTATTACATTAAAAATAAAAATTTTCAGCAAAGGATAAAAAAGCCTTTTGTTATTACATGATTCTTCTGTGTTAGCATTTACATAGTTTTTAAAGTGACTTTCAGGGGTAGCACCTCCTTTTTCTTAGATTCTAAGCAGTCTTTGCTCTAAAGAACTACAGGTATTGACATATCCATGCATTTAGGTAATGAAAATCCTGGTGGCCTACTGAACATTTGATTTCTTTCACTATAGAGATTTTGTTTTCAAAGTAGGTCAGTTTGGTACCTGGGAGTAGATAATGCTAATAACCTTTGTAACATGCAATGACCTTAGTAGTAGCATTATTCTAAAATATAACCATTTTTTTAATAATGTAAAAGTCTCATTTATTTTATTTTGTGAGAATTAGTGCTCGTCAATATATTTACATTGTTTTGTCTTCATATATAATTTCAGTTCCACTTCTGTCCATTATAGATGGTGATTTTTGGTAGAATAAAGTGTTTGTGCCTACTTTAGTCACTTGGCTTTTCCTCAGGCGATGGCATATGTATGCAGGTGGACACCTGCTATGTAGAATGAATTCAATCAATCATACCACACCCACTCATAGCAACTTCATGATCCCATTAGATGAACCAGGGCAAAGGGGCAGGAATGTCAAATAAGGAGGCCGAATTTGATATGGTTCTGCAGGTAGAGTATCAAACTGGATTCTCTAGGGAATATGTTAGATTACAAAATCCTCTGAACGCAAATAGCAAGCATATTATACGTAGAATCAGAAGAAGAATACGGAGGCAGGAGGTCTTTAGAATTTTTTTTTTTTTTTTTTGAGACAGTCTCACTGTGTCGCCCAGGCTGGAGTGCAGTGGCGCGATCTCGGCTCACTGCAAGCTCCGCCTCCTGGGTTCACGCCATTCTCCTGCCTCAGCCTCCTGAGTAGCTGGGACTACAGGCGCCAGCCACCACGCTTGGCTAATTTTTTGTATTTTTAGTAGAGATGGGGTTTCACCGTGTTAGCCAGGATGGTCTCGATCTCCTGACCTCGTGATCCACCCGCCTCTGCCTCCCAAAGTGCTGGGATTACAGGCGTGAGCCACTGCACCCGGCCGATATTTTTAATTATATCAATATTTTCTAGATTCAGTAACTCATTTGTTCATTCATTAATGCATACAATTCACTAGATATTAATCGAGCTTCTACTCTACATAAGAAACTATGCAAGGTCCTGGTAATACAGAGATTTAAAAAAACCCGTTTTCTTGTTGCTAAAGGAGTTCAAAATGGACTGCAAATTAAATTCCCTCTTAAAGCTATCCTATAGTGTATCAAGGGGTGCATATAAAGTGAAAGTAATTAGGAGGCTGCATGTAAGAACAGAACAAAAATTCACCCCATGTCCACATAAGAGGTCATGGGTGATGTGAAGAAGAATGGAAAAGGAGAGGAAAATAAAGAAAAACCTCAAATAGAGGTAGTATTTATACTGCATCTTCAGGTATAAAATAGGAATTTGGATAGGTGGATGAAAAGAGACTGGTTAAGGCACAGAATACAGAGATGTTTGGCATGACCTATTTATTGTGCATTGTCTTTGGAACTGGGAATATAATGAATATAGTAGATAAGTCTGCTGTCATGGAGAGTATAGTCAACTGTAGTTGTGCCAGATAATTTCCACTTGCTCTTCCAGATCCACCATCTGTCCTCTGCTCCATTCAGTGCCTTGCAAAGATTATTTCTACAGGATTCATCATTCAGGCATCCTTAACCTCTGTCTTGGAATTAGAGTTAGTTAATGAGAAGTCCTGGGAGGAAACCTTGGTGTAGATGGAAAGGAGGATCAGGGGACTTAGCATTCACATCCCAACCTCTGATCTCTCTGTACCAGGTGGAAGTTTTGGCAGAGACTGCTCACCATAGCTCCTGATACAATCTGGCCTGAACTGCATTCCTAGAGCCAGTGGCAGTCCCCAGAGTATTATATGTAGGAAATCAGATCTCTTTCCTGGCAAAATACAAAGTGACTCTGCACATAAACAAGATTGTCAGAATTCTGATTAAAAGTGCTGAGATGCTACCCAGTTTTTTCAAAGTAAAGCCTAAGTCATTATAACGGTCAATATGCCCTGTGATAGTCCCCTCTTCCCTCCTCCATCCCCTAAAACACACACATCTACATCCCTGACCACACCCCTTCTCTCACTCCTCTCTCTCCACATCCTGCTTTTTTTTTTTTGCCATTTCTCAAATTTGTCAAACCATTCATATTTTAGAATGCATCAGATTATGCGTCTAATATTCCTTTTGTTTGAAATGCTCATCTTATTTCTGCAAAGCTTCTCCTCGTTCTTCCTTCAGTTCTCCGTCCAAATGCTACCTCCCCACAGAGGTCACCCTAGACCATCCTATGCCTGTCATTTCTCACAGTCATTACCCTGCTTCATTTTTCTCCTTAGCACTTATTATCAAATTATTTCTTATCTTTATATGAGTTTATTGGAATTTATTTTATCTTCTCTGGCTAAAAGAAGCATGAACTAGAAACATTTAGTTTTGTTTTATTCACTACCATGTTATCATTATTAATACTTTTGAAACAAATTAATGAACAAAATGCCCATGCTTGTACTGAATAGCATTGAGTACTATATCTGACTCAGTGTATAATTTGTCTTCAAATTAGTATTCCTCATCATCTTATAATAAACTATTACTTCAGTATATCAAAATCTCATCTTTTCTGTTCAGACGTATATGTTAAATAAAATTTTGATGTTCTGAGATTAATTTTATTCTTTATTATAGTAAATTTTTCAGTACTCTATCAATGAGACATTATGTTGATAAATTGTCTTTTTCTCCCCCTAAAGACTTGTTTATTTTATATTAGCATTGGAATGATTATGTACCTGGCAGAATTCCAAGGTAACAGTTATTTCTGTTGGGCATTTATCATTTAAAAAGATGCAAATAATAGGATCAAATATATTTTATATTTATATACTTATTTACCATTTCCAGTGTTCTTAATCTTGTGTGTCCAAGTTAAGATTTCCGTATAATATTTTCCTTCTGCCTTCAGGACTTCCTTTAATATTTCTTTTAGGGAAGGTCTGCTGATGATTAATTCTCTATTTTGCTTTAGTTTTTGAATTATATTCTCACTAAGATTCTAAGTTGACAACTCTTTGTCCTTCAGTATTTTAAGATGAACTTCTGCTGTCTTCTGTCTGATGTTTTCTACAAAAGAAATCAGCTTTAATCCCTATGTCTTCCTTCCTATCTAATGTATCTTTTTTTATTCTGCTTGTTTATAATATTTTCTTGTTAACACTAGATTTAAGTCATTTCTTTAAAATGTACCCGTTGAAATCTTCTTCATGTTTTTTATTGGAGTTGACTGAGCATTTTGCACGTGTGGGTTTATAGTTTTCATCATTTTTTTTGAATTTGGCTATTAAGTTTTAAACATTTTTCTTCCCATCTGCATTTTTCAGAGTTTCTGTTGCACAGATATTAACCCACTTAAATTTGTCTCAGTTTAATGATGCTTTATTAAATTTTTTAAAATTTTTTCTCTGTGTGTAATTTTGTATTGTTTCTCCTGCTAATTTTTCCAGTTTAGTATATGACGGTAATCCCATACGATGTAAATTTTATCTCACATGTTGTATTATTTCTCTACAGGTGTTCGGTTTAAGTCTTTTGAATACTTGGAATATGTTGAATGTCCTTATCTAATAATGCTATTACTTGTTATTTCTAGGTCCTAGAAATATTTTTTCTAAGGAATTATTTTTCTCGTTAATATATGTCATAATTTCCAAACATTTTGCATGCCTAGCAATTTTTGGTGGGATTCCAGGGATTGTGAATCTCAACTTTTGGATGCTGATTATTTTTGTATTTTGAATTCTGATAAATGTTATTGAGCTTTGTTGTGAGATGTAATAAATCTCATGGAAACACTCTGATCTTTTCAAGGCTTGCTTTTAAGCTTTGTTAGGTAAGAGAGCAGCCACTACTTCTCTGCCCTGACTCCAGGCTTCATCTTCTCAATTCAGGGAGATCATTAGCGTTGGCTTCAGTGCCCTCTTTCTTGGACTTAGACTGAAAACTCCTTTTGAAAGTGGGCTTGAGCAATCATCGACCTAACCTGGGTTGTCGCCCCTGTCTCAGGGATCACTGTTCTGTGCTGCCTGATATGCATTGTCTGCCAACTGTTATTTCATATATTTGTTTATATACATCTTAAATATGTAAAAAAAAAGTCTCAACTGGATGTAGACTCTCCATAGAAAAACTGTAATTTTGTAGGTCATTTGGATTATTTTGATTTATTTGTTTGGAGTTGATTTTCTGGAAGTATGCTAGCAGTTAAGCTGATTTTACTCTTGGACAAGAACATAAGTGCAACATGAGTGGGATATTACCACATTCTTTAAAAATATCATATAATAATTATCTTGTAAGCTTTACTAACTTCTTAGCTTAAGTATGCTGGCCTTTTTTCTATAATAGGATGATAGAGTTAACCAGCCATCAGCAGGGAATGTGCTGTGAGCTATTTCCTTTCAGTAATTAGTAAGGTGACTGAATATCCACTAAAAAATTTGAAAAGACCACTTTTCAAAAATTTGAAAAGACCACTTGGGAGACTGTGTGCATTAAGCAAGCATAGTCTTTTTATAATCACTATGCTTTAAACCTAATTAAACTCAGGAGAATCCAATTAAGTAAAAGGAAAACAATAGGAAATAAAATGATTTGAGGATGAGTTTGAGACTGAATCCAAAATTCTTTAAGAGTTAAACCCTATGATTAAAGTTGTAGGAAGGCGTAAATGGCAAACTGAATTTTAAACGAAATTAAAAATTCCACATTTCTACTAGACGAAGTTGTTAAAGACCGATTTGAAAAAAATACTGATTTAAATACTGTAAATTGGTTTCACTACTTCAAGGATACTTATATTGCTGGCCTCTTTCTAACATTAGTGAATAAAATAAACATATTTAAATATTTTAGCTCTACTCTAGCAGCTTAAAATTTTTTACATATTTATAGTGTACAACATGATGGGATTGTTTGTTTGTTTGTTTGTTTGTTTGTTTTGAGACAGAATCTCACTCTGTCGCCCAGGCTGGAGTGCAATGGTGCAATCTTGGCTCACTGCAACCTTCGCCTCCCAGGTTCAAGTGATTATCCTGCCTCAGTCTCCCTAGTAGCTGGGATTACAGGTGCCTGCCACCAGGCCCAGCTAATTTTTTTTTGTATTTTTAATGGAGACGAGGTTTCACCAGGTTAGCCAGGCTGGTCTCAAACTCCTGACCTCAGGTGATCCAGCCGCCTCGGCCTCCCAAAGTGCTGGGATTACAGGCGTGAGCCACTGCGCCTGGCCAATATGATGTTTTGATATATATTATGGAGTGGGTAAATCAAACAATTTAACATATATATGTATGTCTGTGTGTGTGTGTATGTGTGTATGTGTATATATATATATATATATATTTTTTTTTTTTTTTTCCAGATTTTGTTTTAGATGGGGGGGACATATGTAGGACTTTTACATGGGTGTATTGGGCCAAGGTAGTAAGCAAAGTATGCAATAAGTAGTTTTTCAACTCACGTTCCACCTCTCTCCTTCCCCACTCTAGTACTCCTCAGTGTCTATTTTTCCCAGGTTTATGTCCATGTGTGCTCAGTGTTTAGCTCCCACTTATACAAGAGAACATGTGATATTTAGTTTTCAGTTTCTGCATTAATTATCTTAGGAATATGGCCTCCAGCTGCATCATTTTCTTGCAGAGAACATTATTTCATTTTTAATGGCTGTATAGTATTCCATGGTGTATATATATCACCTTTTCTATAATCAATACACCATTAATGGGCACTTATGTTGATTTCATATCTTTGCTATTGTGAATCGTATGGTGATGAACAGACAAGTACATGTGTTTTTTTGTTATAATTATATATTTTCCTTTGGGTATACACCTGGTAATGGGATTGCTGGGTTGAATAGTAGCTCTGTTTTAGGTTCTTTGAGAAGTCTCCAAACTGCTTTCCACAGTGCCTGAAATAATTTACATAAAGAATTTATATTGTGAAAATGACCATTCTGCCCAGAACATTTTATGGATTTAATGCTGTTCCTAGCAAGCATACCAACATCATTCTTAACAGAATAAGGAAAAAACTACTCTAAGATTCATATGGACCCAAAAAAGATCCTGAATAGTCAAAGCAATCTGAAGAAAAGGAACACAGCTAAAGGCATCACACTATCCAACTTCTAACTATATTATAAGGCTACAGTAACCAAAACAGCAGGGTACTGATACAAAAACAGACACATACATCAATAGAACAGAATTGAACACTAGAGCATAATAGGAAAATAAAAACAAAGCCACACATCTACAACCAGCTGATCTTCAACAGGGCTGAGAAAAATAAACAATGGAGAAAGGACTCCCTATGTAATAAATGGTGCTGTCATAAGTTGCTAGCCATATGCAGAAGAACAAAATTAGACACCTTCACCATATACAAAAATTAATTCAAGGTGGATTAAATATTTAAATGTAAGACCTCAAATTATAAAAATCCTAAAATAAAACCTGGGAAACAACCCTACTGACATCACTCTTGGGAATGAATTTATGGTCAAGTCCCCAAAAGCAATTGCAACAAAAAACAAAATTGTCAAGTGGGATCTAATTAAACTGAATAGATTATGCACAGCACAATCAAACATCAACAGAGTAAACAGGCAATCTGCAGAATGGGAAAAAAATATTCACAAACTATGTATTCAACAAAGGTCTAATATTCAGAATCTAAAAGGAACTGAAATAAATAACCAAAAAAAAATTAAAAATGAACAAAAGACATGAATGGATACTTCTTAAAAGGAGACATACAAGTGGCCAAGAAACATATGAAACAATGCTCATCATCACTAATCATCAGAGAAATGCAAATCAAAGCCACAATTGTCACAGGATTCTTGGGGTTGTCAGTTCACCATCAAGAAACCGCTGTGGCCAGTAGTGCCTTCTGCCTGAGTATTGCTTGCACCAGCTGGGCTCATTCCTCCCACTCATCCTGGCAGGCTGCACTCTGCTCATACTACTGGCCTGGATCCCACACCTGCCAAGGATGAGCCAAGTGTGGAGCGGGAAGGGGTATGTGAGTGAGCAAGCATGGGGTCCTGCCACTGTGCACAGACAGTCATGACAGCTGCTGGAGTCAGACAGACGGGCCCAGGCACTATAACAGGTGCTATCTTCATGTGAGGCTGTGGCTGGACCAGATGTACTGCACATGGCTTCTGCTGTGGACTTCCGTGTCTGGACAAAGGGAATGCAGTGGTGTCTGGAAGCTTGGAGACCCTGGGAACCACAGAGCTCAAAAGAGGGTGTCAAAGCCCTGGCTCTGGGAGCCCCTAGGTCTGGGTTCTGCGAAGGGCTGCAGCTCTTCTCTCCTTCCCATTGCCTGCGATGTGGCACGTGTTGGGGGGAGTGTGTTTTTGCCCTGTTTGTTACAGCAATTTTAGTCCTGCCATTCAGCAGTTCCCGAGTTCTTGTCACATGTCCAGGAAGAATGAGGTATGTGAATAACTAGAGAATGATCAAGGCAAAGAGGAGCTTCATTCAGCAACAGAACAGCTCTCAGGAGCCCCAAAGTGGGTAGCTCCTTTCCACAGGCAGGTTGTCCTGATGAGTGCCCAGCTCTCACTGGAGGTGAGACTCACAGTGGGAAGCTCCTTCCCACAGCTGGTAGTCCTGATATCTGTGTGTGTGTGTGTGTGTGTGTGTGTGTGTGTGTGTGTGTGTGTGTGTGTGTGTGTGTGTCTGGCTGAGTCTGGGGTTTTTATGGGCTCAGAAGGGAGAAAGTGTATGTTGGTTGGTTCATGGGCTGGTATGGGTGGGCCCAGAAAAAGTACCATAAGTCCTCACTTTGGGCCACAGACTCCATCCAGAATTGGCAGTGAGGCCCCCAGGCTTCAAGCTGTCCCTGGCTTGAAGGTGACGTTTCACCAGGGACCTGCCCCTTTCTGCCCAGGAACCTGTCTGCCTCCTGCCATCAGCATGCCATCCACAGCCCAGGCTGTTTGTGCTGAAAGGCACCTGAAGGCCCACACAGAGCTTCCCTCAACACCCTTCTGACCTCTCTCCTATGCTTGTTCTCACCCAAAGTCCAGAGGGAGCCAAGACAGCAGATGGTTGGTGTTTTAGTGCCACCCAAGGGTGCGCACACCCAGCCGGGTCACGACAGCACCCGGGGTCAGCTACAACTTTGACCCTCCCTGGAGCAGTGCTGGGAGTGGGGAGAAGCCAGGGAGTGATAGCAGACACTTCTGAGCCTGCAGGGGTAGGGGCCTTCCTGGGCACCAGAAAGTGGTGCAGGGATGCCCAGGTCCAGAGCCATGGCTGGGTGGCTGCAGCCGTGCCCAGGAGTTCCTGCCCACAAACTAGGTAGGAGGCACAGTTCCTGCCTGTTCCTGGCCCCCACCAGCTCCGTGGAGTAAGCAGCCCTGGTTGCACCTCCCCCACTGAAGGTGGTATCCCCCCAGCAGCTATTCCAGATGGCCTGCCGTGGCCATCACAAAGAGAAATCATCTCACACCAGTCAGAATGGCTATTGCTAAAACGTCAAAAAGTAGCAGATGCTGGCAAGGCTGCAGAGAAAAGGGAATGCTTAAACAAGCTAATAATTCTTAAAGGGAAAATTGGAATATATATGATAAAATTTGGAATTACTTAAATTAATTAAATAAGCCAGTTAAAAAGTGATGAATAAATTATGTCAGAAAGATCATGGGAAAACCATAACAAACTATTTTCTTCTGGAATTATCTTTCAGAATTTGAAAACTCATATTATGCATTCTTTACATAATGAATACACAACTCTAAACAATACCTAGAGTGCTATAATTCCAGAAAGAAGAAAGTTATGTAATTCAGAGGAAGCTCAATCAAAAGAAAAATAATATATGGACTTCATCAATCAACTCAAATGCCATTTTGACTATTTGGGATGATATTTGTTCTACCAATATAAAATGTAATTAGCAAGTGGTGAGAGAAAATACGAAAAACTGCAATTACTGATTTATTAATTTTGGAAGTTTAGAGATAAAGCAATTACAAAGAGTTTCAAAGAAAATTGGCTACAATTTTATCTCATAGTAACCTAGAAACAGAAATCATCAAACTTTTATTTAATACAAATTAATATCTCATGAAGACAATCAACTCAAAATGAAATTCAAACTACTATACTCATTATGAAAATGTATTATTCACATGTAATATAATGGTGTTATCAAATTTTAAATGCCTATTTAAAATGAGCATTTTATACTTTATATTAATTTGTAACAGTTTCAAATTTCTACTGAATTTATTGAAAATTATAATAGAAATTTAATGCTTTTGGTAAATACATGTTTACCATATACTTTCTGTATATGTATATTAAAAAAGAATTAAATCTCATATTCAAAAATCGAACAAACTTAAATATGCATGTCAGAAAAAAATACCACTTGATATTTCAGGTATATATCAAAAGATGATTAAATGATATCTTACAAACAATTCTATTACGTCTGTCCCTTTATCAGAGCTGTCACTCTCCATAAGTAAAAGAGATAACTGAACTGAATTTGAAAGTACATGTCGAGTCCTCTAATTTATATTCTTCCTCTAGACTAATTCACTTACTAGTTTTATAGAATGCCAGTTACATCAGAAAATAATTTAGCAGATTTCTGAGTTTAATATGGCAAAGCAGAAATTTTATATTGTTTTTTCTTCAACATCCTACAACAAACAAAATATAAAAGAAAATGGAACACTTGTTTCATATTTGTTAATAATTAGAGATGTTTGCTTTTCTTTTTTCTTTTTTTTGAGAGGTAGTCTCACTGTGCCGCCCAGGCTGGAGTGCAGTTGTGCAATCTCAGCTCACTGCAAGCTCTGCCTCCCAGGTTCGTGCCATTCTCCTGCCTCAGCCTCCCGAAACATTTTATATGTAGGCATAAAATGTTCGATTACTTTCTAATCCATTGCTATTTGGTTATGTAATATAACACTATATATGCATTTTAATTAATTCAGTAGCTGGGACTACAGGCGCCCGCCACCACGGCCGGCTAATTTTTTTTTTTTTTTTGTATTTTTATTAGAGATGGGGTTTCACCATGTTAGCCAGGATGGTCTCGATCTCCTGCCCTCGTGATCCACCCGCCTCGGCCTTCCAAAGTGCTGGGATTTCAGTCGTGAGCCACCGCGCCCGGCCTGCTTTCTAAATTATAGTACATAAAGATAAAAAACATGGATGGGGGAGAAAAGAGTATCACTAAGATGATAAAGGTAAAACTGGTGTGTGTGTAAACTGGTTTATACCGTGGAACTGGGTAATGTTTCAGCAATTGGAAGAATAATGCACCATAGAAAATGGAGATAAGGAGAGTGTAGTAGAGGAAAAGGAGAGATTTTTGAAAGAGCCTGAAAGTTGACCTTTATAGTCACACTTAAATCTTGTACAATTGAGTGAGGAAAAACTTCTCTACTGAGCAAGCGAGTAGACTTTGATGTTCTGGAAAAAAGGAAGGCTCTGAGAAAACACAGTTAATCTGTCATTATGAAAATAAGAATGGGTCGGGCGCGGTGGCTTACGCCTGTAATCCCAGCACCTTGGGAGGCCGAGGCGGGCGGATCACGAGGGCAGGAGATCGAGACCATCCTAGCTAACACGGTGAAACCCCGTCTCTACAAAAAATACAAAAAATTAGCCGGGCGTGGTAGCGGGAGCCTGTAGCCCCAGCTACTCAGGAGGCTGAGGCAGGAGAATGGCGGGAACCCGGGAGGCGGAGCTTGCAGTGAGCTGAGATCGCGCCACTGTGCTCCAGCCTGGGCAACAGAGAGAGACTCCGTCTCAAAAAAAAAAAAAAAGGAAAATAAGAATGAAGCGTCCTTGAAAGATTGGTTAAACAACAACAACAATAACAACAAAACTATCCTACCCTACGCAAGACTGAAGCATTGTAGTCAAGAATTTTGAGGATGTTTCAGAATGTTCTAAATTGCTCAAGAGAAAAGATCAATAAATAATACCTTGGGTTTTCTTACAGCAACATTTATCTGTAGAATTTTACCTGTGTAAAATAGTGTGTATCTGTTCTCTTCTCATACAATCAAAAATCACATTCCTCAGGTTTCCTGGTAGATAAGGTTCTGAATTAAAATTTGACTTCAAGATTTACTAAAATTTGGAAAGTGGAAATAAGGTGGAAATTATCTTTCTGGTGTTTATGCCATATGGACAATGTTAGTGATAAAATATAATTGTTGAGAATATGTTATAGCCTTCTGATCTGGGGGCAGAGTGTGTAATCACCATCACCATAGATGTGCAAATTTGTTGTGACATCCGCAAGGAGTTTCTGATACATATATTGCAGTTATTACCATATTCTTTGAACTAAACCATCTAAAATATGAAGCTGCCCTCTTTTTCTCTAGACCTTCAAACACGACATTAAGTACCTAATTTCTGTAAATCCCTTTGTATATATGAATGGATTTCCATTATCTACACTGAACCTGATAGAATAACTAAATGCCTTATATTGGAAAAGAAAAAAAAAAGTATACTCTCAGCACCTCCACCTGCACCCCCGACAACAACACACTGGGATAAAGATTTTAATCAGTTCTCTTGTGCTGTACAAATTAATAAAAATGAAAATCGGGCTCATCCTATTTGAACTAAAATATTTACTGCTATAATAAAAAAAGTTAAATATAAAACAGAGTCAAGAGAACAAAATAAATATGAATGGGGTGGAAAGCTACTTAAAATAGCTGAATGGTTTGAAAGTGATTGAGTCTAGGAGCAATAGGAAGTAAGGGGTACTTTCAGAGGTCTATATGAAGCTTTCAACAGTATTAGAATTTCTAGGTAATTTACCTGATATGTTAAATAAAAATTAGAAAGAAAATAGCAGAGCAGTGCTGCAATGAGTAGACTTGAATGCATTAGCAAACCTTATTCTCTTTAAATATATGTATAGTGTTATACACACAGTTTGTGAAGATTAGCTAACTGAGCTACTATTATATCATTGTAAATTCTCAATATATTCTAAATACAGATATGTTACTATGTGTAATTCCACTTATAGTGTGTACATAGGCATAAAGTGATTACTTTTTAATCTATTGCTATTTGGTTACATAATATAACAATACATATGCATTTTATTTAATTCAGTCAAAACCATTATTGTAGGTGTCATAAATCTAGATTTAAGATATTTAACTCACAATGGTTTTAATAAAAAAAGAATTCAAATATGTAAATTATTGAGATCAAATAAATGACTTATTAAAACATGATATTTCATATTTTTCAAATTGTGGGTTTGTTTTAAAAACAACATACTATTATATGAACTAAGAGGATCAAAATTAAAGTGCTTAAAATGGAAAGGAAAGGAGAAGTAGTTTACTGATTTTCATTTGAAATAAAGAACTTGAGGTCTCAAACATATTAAGTCATTCCTTTATTCTATCTCCTTTTGAATCTCAAACACAATAATTGAAAAAAGTTTGTGTCTATTTGGGGTTGTGACAAAAATGTATCAACTATTTCTTTATGTTTTAGTAGGACGTACTCTACACCTTTGTAAGAGGCATGACTAAGAATACCAAAAATACCATTAATTTACCCATTTCATTGAAGTATAATTGACTAATACTATTTATTTCTTGCCAGTAGTGGGCTACATTAAATACCATATCATCATGAAAGCATGTTAATTTGAGTAAATGCTGAAAGTCCAGAAATACATCTTTAGGACTATTAACATCTCTTTATTCTCTAAGGCATTCAGTATGCCACAGCTAGAAATTTTTTTAATGAACAGTGGGAAAGTAAAATAGTATGCTATGTAATTAGATGTAAAGAAGATAAATATAATTATAGCATCTGGAGGCTGGTGGGAAGTCATCCCATTGCAACTCATGACTGAGAATAATTGAGTAAGTGAGTCTAAGGATACTAAACAGATTAAGTTCCTGGATATGAGTGAACTATGTAACCTTCTCATTGGTGATGGCTTTTTATGAAGAAAATCTACCTGTCTGAAAAATTAGTTGCAAAATCTAGCTGTCAGTGGTGTAAAATTAATAGTAGAATTTTAGTTGTTGTTATTGTTGTTTAAACCCTACTTTTTTTTTTTTGCCTTTACATAAACACAATTTTCCGGCAAAATAGATTATATAAGACATTACAAATAGTGTTCATAAATTTTATGCTGGTAAATAGTTTACACTAGTTGTCAATATCCTTAGTATTTAAGATGACTAACTCTTTTTGGTAATAGTGGTATTAAGGAAATAATAATTTTGTTAATCTTAAAATATATGACCTTATTTTAAAATTTATGTCAGCAATACCATTAAATACATTTGTAAAAGTTGGTAGAAATTATCTGTTAATGGGACACGAAGAGACTAGGTGATTATTCCTGTAGAAGACAATTAAAATTGGAAAAATGTACTTAAAACAGGTACTTGAAGGACTCTGAAAATGGCCAAACAGAGGGCAAAATATGAAAAGAATTTAGTGTTGAAAGATTGCTAGTGTGGCCGGTGTGTGCTATGTACAAGGCCTCCCTCAGGTGGCAAACTGTAACCTTATAAGTTCCAGTGGTAGATGATGGAGTTCAGAGCACCTGAGCCATAGGATATGGCTGGAACATTCTAGAAGTCAGATAGCCACAGACAGTTTGAGATTCAAAATTAGAGTATAAACTCTATTCCAATTTCTGTCTGACTGTTATATTTTGCATTTTTCATGAGACACCAGAAGCCTGGTTGAAAAGTAGACATAAACCTATGCACAAAACAGGTGGCAACAAGTACATGTGTTCCTGATTGAGATGTCAAAGGGCTGTTCTTAGTTCTTGTAAAGAACTAAGAAGGTCTGTATCGGAAAGTCTGAAAGTCTACCCAAATCTTTAACTTACTAGTAGACTGAGACGTTGCAGGGGCAATCCGCACAAAGTGAGGTATAAAATGAAGTCAAATTAGCCACATAGAGACAACAGTTCTTGTACATGACAGGATAAAAAGATTCTGGTTGAGACCATTCAATTTCACTGTCTAGTTTAACAAAATACAACCGTTCATAGAGAAATAGAATCCAGAGTCATCAACATTCTTGCTGTCTACAATGTTTAGTTTTCCACCAGAAAATGTTAGACATGAAAAGATACAGAAATTATCACTTATAATCAGTAAAAGGCCAGATGTGGTGGCTCACACCTGTAATCCCTGCACTTTTGGAGGCCGAGACAGGCAGATCGCTTAAGTCCAGGAGTTCAAGACAAACCTGGGCAACATGGTGAAACCCCCATCTCTACAAACATACAAAATATTCACTGGGTCTAGCGGCACGCACCTGTAGTCCCAGCTAACAGGGAAGCTGAGACTGTAGAATCGCTTGAGCCCAAGAGATTGAGTCTCTCTCTGTCGCCCAGGCTGGAATGCAGTGGCGTGATCTGGGCTCACTACAACTTCCGCCTCCCAGGTTCAAGTGATTCTCTTGCCTCAGCATCCGGAGTAACTGGGACTACAGGCACGTGCCACCATGCCCAGCTAATTTTTTGCATTTTTAGTAGAGACGGGGTTTCACTGTGTTATCCAGGATGGTCTCGATCTCCTGACCTCGTGATCCGCCTGCCTCGGCTTCTGAAAGTGCTGGGATTACAGGCGTGAGCCGCTGTGCCCAGCCAGGTTGAGGCTTCAATCAGCTGGGATCACACCACTCCACTCTCACCTGGACAACACAGCAAGACCCTATTTCAAAAAAAAAGTAAATAAGTTAATAAATCAGCAAAAGTAGGCAATAGACAGTGACTCTATATGCCCTCAGGTTTTGAATTTCACATATAAATACTTATAAAATTGAAATAATTTAAGAGAAACATGGTATAATAAAAGAATAGCTAAGAAAACTTATATTTGTTTTTATTGCTGTTGTAAAAAATTGCCACAGTTTCAGTGCCTCAAAACAACATAGATTTATTGTGTTATAGTTCTGAAGGATCATTTATCTGAAATCATTATCTTCAGACTTATGTAAAGGTGTCAACAGGGATGGCCCCTTCTGTGTGCAATAGAAAGATTGTGTTTCTTCCTCCTTCCACTTCTAGAGGCTGCCAGCCTCCCTTGATTCTCGGCTGCATGACTCCAATCTTGGTGTCTGAGGTTATATCATCTTCTCCTGTAATATCTCAAATATCTCTTTATCTCCCTCTTATAAGGACATGGGTGATTAGGTTTAGGGCCTACACAGGTAACCGAGGATAACTCTCCATCTCAAATCCTTAACTAAATCATATCTTCAAATTCTCTTTTGCTACATGAGACAATATTCCCAGGATCTAGGGATAAGGACATAGACATCTGTGGGGACCATCATACAGCTGCTAACACAGCTAAAGAGAAAATGTAAATAGGTGCCAAATGAAAAATCTAGAGCTGAAAAGTTAAAAAATGTTCTATCTCTTATAAAAACTGGTATAACCATAAGTAATATACCAACTTCCATCATCATTATTTGTGACGCAGAGATGTATGTAGATCTAAATTGTCTTTTTTAAAAAAATAAATAAGACTTTATATTTTAGAGTATTGTAGGTTCACAGCAAAACTGAGCAGAGGGTACAGATATTTTCCGTATATTTCCTCCATTCCACCCTGCCTGCACAGCCTTCCTCATTATCAATATTGCACACCAGAATGGGATGTTTGTTACGACCAGTGAACATACATTGATGCATTATTACCACCCAAAGTCCATAGTTGACATTAGGATTCACTCTTAATGTTGGACATTCTATGGGTTTTTATAAATGTATAATGACTACAATAATACATAATAGTTTTACAGCCCTAAAGATCCTCTGTACTCTGTCAGTTCATCCCTTTCTTCACCCAACCCATACCAACCATTATTTTACTATATTTATTAGAATACCAACATACCTATAGAATGTCATATGATTGGACTCATACAATACATAGCCCTTTCAGATTGGCTGCTTTCACTTAGTAATTTGCATGTAAGTTTCAACAATGAATGAGCATTCCTGTTGCTCAACATTCTTTCTGGAATTACATTCTCATAGATGTTACTTTATGTCTGCCTGAATGAATAATTTTTATGTGACGAACTTTTGCGTTTTCCTATTTCCTTATGTAAAAATAGTTGGAGAAAATAATATAGCTGATTTAGTCTTCAAATTTATGGGCTCAGTCTCCAAATACACTTTCAATATTGTCTGGAAAACTTACCATATTTTTTGTTTAAAGCTTGCTTTTAAACTCTTCTAGAAAGCTATTGCTTCCTCCAATATTCTTACTCTTTCAATTCCTTCCTCCCTCAACATAATTTATTTTCCCACTATCAAATCTACAAATATCTCCAAAGGGACATGTGTACTTCATTCTATCAAAGAGTAAGAATTCACATGTGTGGATCCCATAATTTTGAGAATCACATTATTTAAAAAAATCTAGAGGTTTTTTCCTTGATATTTCCTTTATGTTCCATGTCATCAATCTCCATATCTTTGTTGTCTCAATAGCATGAAAATATGCTACAATGTTTCTCCTTTAAAATAACAAGTAAATAGATAAGCAAATATGCAAAAATTTAAAATGCCCAGAAAAGAAAAAACAAATCATAATTCTCCAGTTATCACTCCATTGCTTTAAAATTCAAATCCAAATTATTAAAGTTTTTTTCTTACTTGCTTTGCATTCATTTCTCAACCCAGTTTTCTCAAATCTCAGAAGTATTTAACATTACTGGCCACTCTATTTCATATGAACCATGCCATTCTCTAGGCTTCTCTGGGAATCTACTTTCCTGGTTCCAGTTGTCTGTTTCTGTATGCTTCTTCTCACTCACTTTGGCAGGTGTCTTATGCTCCTGACCTCCAATTATGGTTATTCCCAGGCCGCAGACATGGGCTACATCTCTTTTATCTACATATTTTCTTTAGTCTATCTTATCGTATTCCATATTTTACGTATCATCTACCTGTTGATGGTGATTGATTAATATAATAGATAGTTCCAAGCCCAACCTCATCTCTTTTCATAACAAATCAGTTATGTATCTTGATTTGTTGTTCTGTGAATACATTAAATTTAACATATGCAGAATTGTACCTCTTGTTTTTAATAACGAAACCTGTTTCTTATCCCGGTTTTTTTCCATTTCAGCAAATGCCATCACCATCTAAACAGTTGCTCAAGTAGAAATATTTGGCTTACTAGTCATGTGCCAGGTGTTTTGCATATCTTACCATTCTTTAAAGCAAACAACCTTATAAATTAGATATCATCATTCTCATCTGAAATACTAGGAGTTTGTTGCTCAGAAGGCTTTAGAAAGCTTTCACATCACTTAGACTTGACTCCAACACACTGAGCGCTTTCCATGCTACTATGTAAAAATGGAATATAACTTATTTTAAGAGAAACATAATGTGATTCATGCTTTCAAAGTCATCTTACCTTCAAATGAGGCATCTGTGTGTCGGGCACTTATGCTAGTGATGATCTCATTGCTCAAAACAATTTCAGCTCTTCATTGCATTCGGGTATGCTTAGCATTGTTTTTGATGAATCTAAATGCTAGCAAATATATTTTTTAAGAATTATTCTGCTATAGAGAAGAGCTAAAGGTATTTAGAAGTTAAATAAAATAAATGTTATTGATCAAATATAATTAAGACCATTTCATTTAAAATAATGCAAAAATAAGCTGGGCATGGTGGCACATGCCCATCGTCCCAGCTACTCAGGCGGCTCAGGTGGCAGGGTTACTTGAGGTCAGGAATTGGAAGCTCCAGAAGGCTATGATCAATCATGCCACTGCACTCCAGCCTGGATGACAAACAAGACTTTGTCTCTAAAATAAATAAATAAATAAATAAATAAATAAATAAATAAATAAACATAAAAATTAGAGATACAGTAAATCCTTTCAATGTTTGTATATATTTATGTGTTTATGTACATTTGTATTCTAATTTCCTTTCCATGTTTTCACTCTGAGAAGTATATGTGCATATTCCACTGATGATCTTTTGTTCAAGTAATTTTGTTAATCATCTTTTAGAATTGTTGAATTGGATACTTTACATTCTATGAAAATTATTTATACATTTACATTCATACTTCCTATTGGAGTAGAAATTTATGTATTCTAGTAAAAATATGTCTCTAAACAGTTATGAATTTTTATTCACCTATTTATGTACTAAACTGTACAGGGAAAAATATATTACAATTAGATATGTGAAACTAATTGGTTTTAATTACTCATGTAGACCTAGTAAGGTACTAGCTATCTGTCCGCCTCTGTGCTATTAGGGCAATGGGTTCCTACTTGACTGATGTTTGGGAAGAAATGGTTCCAGGCTGCCCATAGTATTTGCACAGCTTCTCCTGCTGATATGCTGCATATACACTTAAATTGTAAGAAGAGGAAATCTCATATATTCTTAAAAAGCTACCCTCCTGCTCTTAGAAAAGCTGCAAATCTGCTTCGGAAGAAAAGAGAAAAAAAGGAATCTTTGTCTTAAATATTATATGCCTTTGAAGAGGTAAAGATTAATCATAATAATATTAATAGTAATAAGAAGAACAACTACCATTTATTATGGGTTAACTGTGTTCTAGCCATTCTCTGCACTTTAGAGATTTGATCACATTCTTTCCTTTCTGTCCAACAGTTTACTGTGAATCCTTGTTTTCTTTTCTAACGCCAAAGTGAGACTTACAATAAGAAAATTACCCAACTTTATGTAGCAAATAAGTGGGGAGCCAGTAATCTGAACTGTTTGTCCTCAAATCAAAAAATAAAAGAAAAACAAAACACTTCTTTGGTTAAATCTGTCATCCTCCAAATTACTTGATTATGGAAAACTTCATTTCTCTCCATCTCAATACTCCATATTAACATCTTGTAGAGTTAGTGTCCCATGGAACACTATTCAGAACATAAAATTTGCTTTTAACTTGCTCATTTTGAATAAAAGTAAACAGATGAAGATATAATAGGTTATTTGTTCAAGCTCACAAAGTTACAAACAGAAAAACATACACAGTACCTAGGACACAGTATGCGTTTAGGCATTTAGAATATATGTTTTTATCTCTTTTTAATTTTTTTAACCTCAGTCTAGCACCTTCCCACTATAATAAAACTGTCCAAAAATAAATAAATAAATAAAAGCTGATCATAAGGACATCGGATTTGTTTAAAGGATTTTATCTTCATAACAACAAAAGATAACTTTATTATTTGGGATCCTATTATTTCCTATTTATGTATCTAGGTCCTTTTATGGATATTACTTAATTTAGGTTTTAAAATGATTCTATGTAACAGTCATTATTTTTCTTCATTTCTCAAGTAAGAATACTGAGGCCAAAATATATTATTGTCAGAAGCAATAATTTATAAGTAAAACTTTTTTCATTTCAACTCTGATTTGACTAAATTGTATTTTGTAATCATTAAGAGCTAAGAGGTAGAAAGTGAGTTTAAGAGTAAGAGCAAAAGTTAGAAGAGAGCAGTAGGAAGGTTTTTCCCTAAATGGGTAATTTCCTGTCTTCAGATAAAGTACCAAAGTAATTAACCTCTCAGCAGATACAGACAATTGCAAGAGTTGTTAACACAGAGGGCATGCTGAGCCATTATATGTAAGACTCATGATGTTTTACATCCTTAGAATGGAGTCAGGAAAACTTAAAATTAAGAAAATGAACAATAGTAATTAAACAAAATTGAAATGAAAATAAGGTCCCGTTTAGTGGAATGTGAAGGACTCTTGAACACCTGCAGGTCTGTTTTACTAGTTCATATTTCCTCAGTTCTTAGCACAGTGCCTAGGACTTGCTGGGCATTAAAATATTTGTTATTGCTTCATTTTTAACAATTTTTCTTCATAGAGGGCATTTTGTTTGGTTTTGTTCATTAACGTGTTCTTCAGTAACCTTTGAGAGATACATGTGTAATACAGGAATACTAAATACTACTACTAATATTAATAATAAAATAATAATGGAACATATATCTTTATTCTATGTGTGCATTAATTGTTGATTAAGATCCTTTATGTTAAAAATTTCTGACACTTGTTAAAGCAGTAAAGAAGACTTTATTCGGGACTATTATGATAGCTGCCTATAGCAATAGAAAAGAAGCATTGAGATCAACTGTGAATACAAGAACAAGTGAGAATTTGTGGCCAGAGAGCAGCTTGGGAAAGTTGGTGGGATGAAAATTACTAAAAGGACATACCAAGGATAGAGACATTGTTGCTCAACTGACCTAAGAGAAATTTTGTTGAAGGCAGGCAGAGTTATCAGATACAGAGTTTAATAAGATTTACAGGTTCTTCGGCTATCATAGCAGGATTCCCTGAAAACCTTCTTAGCAGGGTTCTTTCTAAAACCGGGCTATGCAGACCCAGGAAGGATCCAGCCAAGGTCAAAGCCTTGTCAAGAAAAGAGCATAGAAGAGCTTGACCAAAGTTGGTTAAGGAGAGATTCTTTGTCATGTCGATTTTAATATTTTAGAGTTCTATGATTAAAGTAAAAGGTATATTCATAGTAAATTATTTTTCAGATTTTTATACCAAAGGAGTTAGTCTTCCCAGAAAGCTCAAGTTGACACACAGTACCCTACATTACAGACAGGACTCTGAAGGGACATGAAAAACCAATTCAACTAGATTCCAATTAAAAGGTCAACCAGTGAAAGTGGATTCCCCAAATTTAATGATTCATATGTTAGTGATATTTTTATATCAAAAGAAATCCTAAATTCACCTTTTTGGTACCCTGAAAACATAATTTGTAATGATTTTATACACGATATTGAGGTTATTAGGCAAACACAGGGGGTTTGTTTTTCTGAAAAAAAATTTAGATAAATTTTTATAATGATAATACAGTTCATATGAAAGTTAAAATATTAAAATGACAAATCTGGCTTGGATTCAAAATTAATTTTACTGATCTTTGTCAGCCAGTGTATATGTGACCAGAGCTTATTGAGAAGGGAGGGCAGAAAATTATCGAAAATATTTGACCATATATTGTGTTGAGTAAACATATACTTAAGGGAACAAGTGCATGAAAGATAAACTAGATGACAGGATTGTTTTAGGGTCATGAAATTTTAAAAGAAAAAAATAACAAAGAAAAAAAGTAGGAGAGGATTGTTTTACAATATTAAATTTGTATGCCTCTAAAATAATTTAATTTTAGTACATCACATACTTCTTTAAGGAGACTTATTTCAGTTCCAGAAAAATGGAATGTCTGACCACTAATGACAATATCCATATTTCTCATCCAGTGTGAATAATCATAAAAAGTTGCATCCTTTGGATTTCAAAAAGATTAATAGTTTACATGAATATTTAGAATTTGATGAGTAGAGCCATTTACATTTTATATACTCTTCTATTGGTTCAGAATTCTACATTTTTTCCCTCAATATTTATATAAGTTATTTTTCTGGTACCTTCAATGATACTATCTTGTTCTCCATGTTATTAAAACCAGTAATTCTATAATTTTCACTTAATGCACTCTTAATGCATTTCTCTATATTGAAAAAATAGAATATAGTCCATAATTGTCAGACCAGTTTTTGGAAAATGCTTAAGGGTAAACCTAGAGTCCCTTGAAAGAAAAGTACTTTTCACATATTCTAAAAGACACATATTTTATAAAATTTAGATAGTATATACCATATTCAATAAGCTTTATTTAAATGTAAGTGGCTTTTAAATATTTACTTTATTCTTAAATAAACGTATTGAGAAGGGAAAAAATAGTGTTCTATGATCCCTTCGGAAATAATAAATATATTTTTGTTACAACTTAAGGTACTATGTTTCTTTTTCAAAAGAATGAACAAGCCATGCGAATATTTATCTAGGAAACTAGGAAGATCTCTATATATGTTTTACTTTCAATCATAATGTGTCAAATTTCTGAACCAAAATTTTATTTATATACTAAAAGATACAAGACGGAATGTGTTTTCTGAGATTTGTTTCACATCAACCTTTTTGTGGGACGGGTGTTATGAATGCAGGTATAAATGAAATGAGATTTACTACGTGCTAAAAATTGTTGAACCTAGGTGGTGAGTACATGTGTTTTTAAAAACATGCTGTAATTTTTATGTTTGAATGTTTTTTAATTCAAATATATGTAATATTTTATATTTTCATGTATTGGTCAGAAAATTTACTTGTGGTCAGTGTTTACGTAGAAAGGTGGAGGAAAGTTAGAATAATAGCCTTTGTTTTTATGGCTGGCTTTGGGGAAAAGGGATTTTACATTCTATGACTTCCCTAGTGGAAGAAAACACCAGATATTATTCCTACCATCTACCTATATTTTTGTATCAATTAATTAATTCCTTCTTTCCCCACCTCTTCACTTCCCTTCTGAGCCTCTGGTACCATTATTCTCCTCTACTTTCACAAGATCAGTTTTTTCTTTAGCTTCCCAGTATGAGAGAGAACATACGATATTTGTCTTTCTGCGCCTGCCTTACTTCATTTAATGTAATATTCTCCAGCCTCATCTATATTGTTGCAAATAAAATAATATAATACTTTTTTAGGCTGAATAATATTCTATTATACATATGTACCATATTTCATTTATTCATTCATCTTTAGATGAATATTTAGGTTGATTCCATATCTTGGCTATTGTGAACAGAGTTACAATAAATGTGAGAGTGCACATATATATTTGATGTATTTATTTCCTTTCTTTTGGATATACACCCAAAAGTGCAATGGCTGAATCTTTTGGTAATCTATGTTTCGTGTTTTGAAGACACTCCATACTGATTTTCATAGTAGTTATATTAATTTAAACTCCAATGAACAGTGTACCAATGTTCCTCTTTCTCCAAATCATTGCCAGCATTTGTTATTTTTTGTCTTTTAGATAAAAACTATTTCAATTGGGGTTAGATGTCTCATTATAGTTTTGTTTGCATTTTTCTGATGATTAGTGATATTGAACATTTTTTATACACCTGTTGGCCATTTGTAAGTCTTATTTTGAGAAATGTCTAATGAGATCATTTGCCCATTTTTAATTCATATGAATTAACTGAATTATATGAATATATGCACTGATATTGAGTTCCTTATATATTCTAGTTACTGATCTCCTGTCAGATATTTGTAGTTTGCAAATATTTTCTACAATTCCATAGTTTTGTATCAGGGCAATACTGGCCTCATAGAATGAATTTGGATGTATTACCTCCTCATCTATTTTTCAGAATAATTTGAGTAAAATTTGTGCTTGTTCTTTAAATATTTGGTAGAACTCAGCAGTGAAGCCAATAGGTCTTGGAATTTACTTTGATAGAAGACTTTTTACTATGCTTCTATCCCATACTTGCTATTGTTTTTTTTTTTTAATTTCTTCATTATTACATCTTAGTACGTTGTATGTGTTTAGAAATTTATCTGTTTCTTATAGGCTTTCCAATTTGTTGGTGTATAGTTGCTTACAAAAGTCTATAATTATCCTTTAAATTTCTGTGGTATCAGTTGTAATGTCTCCTTTTTTGTCTGTAATTTTTGGGGGTCCTCAATTTTCTTAGTCTCATTAAAATTTTCTGAATTTTGTTTATCCTTTCAAAAACTTTTCTTTTGATTTCGGTGATCTTTCGTACTTTTTAGTCTCAACTTCATTTATTCCTGTTCTGGTCTTTATTATTTCTTTTATCCTACTAATTTTGGATTCACTATGCTCTTGCTTTGCTGATTTTTTAAGATGCATCATTAAGTTGTTTATTTGTAGTCTTTCTACTTTTTGATCTAGGTATTTATTGGTATAAATTTCCCTCTTAGTACTACCTTTATTGTATTTCATAGATTTTGGTATATTTTGTTTTCATTTTTATTTGCTTTGGAAATTTTTAAAACATTTTCTTAATTTTGTCATTGGCCCAATGGTTATTCAGAAGCACAGTGTTTAATTTCCATGTATTTTTACAGTTCACAAAGTTCCTCTTTTTATCGGTTTCTAGTTTTATTGTGGTTACCATGAGGCTTGCAAAAAAATACTTTTAACCAATTATTTTAAACTAATAATAGCAGCCCTGTAATCAGAGTTAAGTTGACATTAGTTTAAAATAACTGGTTAAAAATATTATTATTTCTTTTTAAAAACAAAAGATAAAACAAAAAGAAAACAACAACAACAACAAAAAACCCTCTACTCTTTAAGACCCTTCCCTTCACTTTTTGACTTTTTTGTTGTCTTTATTTAAATATTTTTACATTGACCATCTCCTAAAAATTGTTGCAGTTATTGTTATTCTTTTATAGGTTTATCTTTTAGTCATCACAGGAAAGACATGAATGGTTTACACACCATAATTGCAGTACTGGAGTATTGTCTTATTTGTCTACTTACTTTTACCAATGAGTATTACACCTTTAGATATTTTCCTGTTGCACTTCAGCATCCTGTTCTTTTAGGTTGATGAGATCCCTTTAGTATTTCTTGTAAGACTGCTCTGGGGTTAATGACTTTCCTCAGCTTTTGTTTGAGAAAGTTTTTATTTATTCTTTATATTAGAAATACAACTTTGTTAGACACACTATTCTATGTTTAATGTTTTTGGGTTTACTTCCTTTAGCACTTTGAATGTCACCTCACGTCTTCCTGGTTTGCAAGATTTCTACAGAGAAGTCTGCTGCCAGACATATAGGAGCTTCTTTATAGAGTCTTTGTTTCTCTTCTCTTGCTGCTTTTAGGATCTTTTTTTTTTTTTGTCCTTGACCATTGAGAGTTTGATTATTATATGCTTTGAGGCAGTCTTATTTAAGTTGGAATCTTCTGGTACCTAGATATTCATATCTCCCCCTAGGTTTGGAAAGTTCTCTGTTATTATTTATTTGAATAAACATTTTACCCTGATCCTTTTATCTACACCTTCTTTAAAGCCAATACGTCTTATATTTGCCTTTTGTAGGCCATTCTCTAGATCTTGTAGACATACTTCATATTTCTTTCATTTTTATTTATTTTTTATATTCTGAATATTTATTTTCATGTGGTCTGTATTTGAGTTCACTAATTATTTGTTCTTCTTGAATAATTGTGCTTGATTAATTAGTTGTGACACTCTGATGTAGTTTTTGGTTTGTCCAATGAATTTCTCAGCTTCAGAATTTCTGTGTAATATTTTTAAAATTATTTTAATTTCTCTGTTAAATTTCTCTGTTAGACTTCTAAATTTCTTCTCTAGGTTATCCAGACATTTGGCAAACTTCCTTAAGACAGCTATTTTTAAATTTTCTATCTGATAGGTCAAACATCTCCATTACTCCAGGATTTGTCAGTGGTGCCTTATTTAGTCTGCTTGATGAGGTCATGTTTTCTGGATGTTCTTGCTGCTTGTGGATGTCCAACAATTTCTGAGTATTGAAGAATTATTTATACCAGTCTTTGTAGTCTGACTGATTTGTATCCATCCTTCTTGAAAAGGCTTTCCACAAACTCAAAGGGGATTGAGTGTTGTTACCTAAGCCTGTGGTCACTGCAGCCATTTCATTACTAGGGAGCGCCATAAGCCCAGGCATGCTATAGCTCTTGCAGTGTCCTTGGTATACAGTGTTGGTGAACTTGGGAATGATAAGGAAGCATTCCCTGGGTTCCCAGGCAAAGTCTCTCATTCCTTTCTTCTCTTGTCCAAAAGCAGAAGACGACTTTCTTCACTAGGGACTGCCTGGAATTGAAGGAGGCGTAGCACTGCTACTGTCAGGCTGCCATTGATGTTTATTCAAGGCCCCAGGCCACTTTGATCAACAGATGGTAAATATTGCTAGGACTTGGTCCATCTTACCATAGCAGAAGATTCTTTTCTGGCCCCAGGTGGATCTAAAAATGCCATCCAGAAGCAAGCACCCAGAATCAGGGGATTCAAGATTCTGTCTGGTGCTTTATTTTACTGTGGCTGAACTGGTACCCTCAAGGCGAAGTCCTCTATACTCTTTCCTTCCTCTAGTGAGGAAGTCTCCCTTTATGCTGCACTGCATGAATTTTGGGGAGAGGTGACATAGTCATTCCTGCGGTCCTCGCAGCTGGCACAGTGCCTGGAAATACCCCAAATCCATGGCCTCCCAGACCAACATGGCAACAGGGCTCACCCAAATCCTTGGCCACTACTGCCTGGCTACTGAGGATGTTTATTGAAGTCCCAAGGCCATTTTAGTCAGCATATAGTGAATCTAACTAGAATTCAGTCCATCCTGCCAGGGCAGCAGAGTCCCCTCAGCCCCAAAGTGGGTCTAGAACCACTGTGGGATCAAATGCTCACAATCAGAGGCTTCAGGATTCCACCCAGTAATTTATTTTACTATTGCTGTGCTGGTACCCAATTGTAAGACAAAATCCTTTATGCTCTTTTCTCTCCTTCCCCCAAGCAGAAGGAGTTTCTGTACCGCTCTGCCTGCAATTTGGGTAGCAGTAACGCAACCCCTCCTGTGGCAGCTTCAGCTAGTGTCACACTGAGTCACACCACAAACTCACAGCCTTCCGGACCAGCTCAGCATCAGGGCTTACCCCAGGACTGGAGTTGCTATGCTCTGACTGCCACTCAAATTTATTCAGGGCCATGAGGCGTTTTAATCAGTCGGTGTTGAAGCAGGTTGGGACTTGAGTTCCTCTCATTGGGCAGAGGATTCCCCTCTAGCCCAGATGTGGTCTAAATGTTTTCTTTATGGGCAACAGAAGAAATACTCCTGGTGGGTGTTCCACTATGACAGGGAAGCCCAGAGTTCTAACACAAAATTTCACACTCACTTTCCTATCTCGCCTTCAAGCACACAGATACCTTCTCCTTGCTGGGATCAGGTAAGGGGAGGTGTAGGAATGAAAAATTGTCTTTCCTACCCTCTTCAATGCATATATTCTTGTTATTATGAAAAATCAGGTACTATGATAGATAATTCACCTGATTTTTCTATTCTTATAAAGGTACTTTCTTGCATAGACAATTGTTCAATTTGGTGTTCCTGCAGAGGGATGATTGGTCCAGTATTCTATTTACCCATCTTGCTCTGCCTCATCCTGAAAATCTATAGCAATTTTAATGTTTCTCTTTATGACAATTTTTTAAAGTTTATAATAATCTAATTATCAATGTAATTGTCTTCTGACTAAACTGGGACTCCTTGTTTAAAACTATCTCCCACTGGAACTACCAGTATCTGGCACATAGTACAGACACTCAATAACAATAAATATATCTTTAATTAAAATATTAATAAAAGCCCTTCATTCAATGGCTGCCTTGGGACAAGAATATGTTGTATCAGAAAATGCAATTACATTTTAACTATGGAGTATCCATAAATGTTTTGTGTGAATCTATTTTTGTATAGAGCTAGGAACTATTTATATCAATAGATTACATATTTGTCTTATGTATTTGCACATTTATTCAAAAGTGTGTCTTCTAGAAAATGAACTATAAAGCAGTGTGTAAGTCATAAGCTTGCATTGTAGTTCAACAAACTAAACTCATAAAGTCAGATTTGCTAGGGCATAAGAAATGCTGAGAAGTAAAATAAAAGGATATAAACTGATGGGGAATTTCTTAAAGAAAGTGTTGTTACATGTATTTGTATAGATGAAAGACTTTTCTGACAGGGTAGCATTTGAGCAAGGCCATGTCTTAAGTGAGGATGTAGGCCAAGTCCCCATCAGAGAAAAAGTCCAGACCAAGGGGATTTCCATTACAAAGGTCCTCTGGCAGGACTGTGTTTGGACGATTTAAGGAAGAGCAAGGAGGCCAGTATGGCTAAAGCAGTAATGAGTAATTCTGTATACCACTTTGCCAGTTTTCATAAATTTATCTTAAAAAAAAAATAAAAGAAATTGGCCTGACACTATGTAATTGACTCTTATCTCTGTTCTACATCATTTTCACAAACATGTTTGATTTTTTCTCTTATTATTACTCATGAAATAAGCTATAAATATGACAGAAGCTCTTCATTCCTTGATTAGTGAGGCACCACGAACAGCCCTAGTGAATCTACCTGCTAGGATAATGCATACTGTGAATGACATTTTAGTTTCTAAGATGTTTGGTAAACATCTAAATTGACATGATAGTAATATTTGTACTATGACTAATTGTAATAAATGCTGGTTTATTTATTTCTGTGACCTTCCTTTTTTGTGTGGTTAATTGTGGCTGATCTGTAAAAAATGTTTCAAATTGCCTAGGAAATCAATTTTTTTCTTCTTATATAGATAATGTATACCTTCATCCCCTGGTATCCATAGGGTATTGGTTCCAGGATGCCTTTTCACCCCTAGTGGATACAAAAATCTGTAGATACTTAAGTCCCTTATTTAACACCCTTCAAAATGGTGTTGAATTTGCATGTAACCTACACACATCCTCTCATATATTTTAAATATCTCTAGGTTCTTTAAAATACCTAATGCAAGGCAAATGCTATGTAAATAGTTGTTATACTGTATTCTGCTTTATTTGTATTACTTATTATTGTTATATTTTTATTTTTATGGCTTTTTTTCTGAATATTTTAGAGCTATGGTTGTTTGAATCTACAGATGTAAAATCCAGGGATGTGAAACTTACAGATACAGGGGTCCAAATCTATTTACACAGTATTTTTTAAAAGAGAAAAACTGAAACTAAAAAAACTCTTAAAAGTTCAAAAAAATAAAAAAGACAAATGAATTCAATAGTTTTTAAAATAAAGTTATATCCCAATATTAGATATCAGCATAGACACTAAATGGGAATATGGGGGAAAATAATATGATTTGCCTATTTAACAAAGTTGATTTAAGAAATAGCAAACTTTACATTGAAATAATATATTCTCCAGTGTTTTAGTCTTTTACTTTAAAATAATCACCTGTAAAAACTATGTCATTATGTAAAACCATTTGGCAGTTTCTTATGAAGCTAAACATGTACTTACTGTATTAACCAGTAACCTCGATCCTTTTTCTTTACTGAAATTCATGCAAAAATTTGTGCATGAATGTTTATAATAGCTTTATTCGTAATTGCCAATTCCTTCAACTCGTATATGGATAACCAGACCGTGATTCATCTATGCAACATAATACCACTCAGTAATACAAAAAAAAGTAACTCCTGGCGCACACAAAACAAGGATAAATCTCAAATGCATTAGACTAAGTAAAAGGAGCCAGACAAAAAAAATCCTAAATATTGTATGATCATATTTCTAAGATGTTCTTGCAAAAGAAAACTATACAGACAAAGAACTTATCAATGTTTGCCAGGAGTTGGGGGTGGGAGAAGAGGCTGACTACAAAGAGCACAAGGGAATATTTTTGAAGTGATTGAGATTATATATCATGATTGTGATGGTGGCTGAGAACCTACTGCAATCAACTTACAATTGTCACCAAATACAGTCTAGGAAGCAAGGTAATATGGTAAAGATTACCAAAACCAAAACCAGTTTCTTTGTCTACTTGAACACAAGTTCTTTGTCTACTTGAACACAAGTGAAAAAAGAAATCCTCTCTTATAATAGGTCTTTAAAATGCTGAAAGTTTTTCATTAAAGATGTTATTATTATCTTATCTGACACAAGAACTTTGCTAAAAACTTTTATCCTGACTGAGATGTCTAAAATTTTTACTCATTGCCTTACAAAAGAAAATCATTAATTAATTCAAGTTCTGTAAATTAGATGTCTAAATTTGTATTAGAGAAAAGTGCATCTATATCATAGGGCACAACATATCACTTTGCAATTCCCTAATAAGCACTCTGTTGTGCCCACGGGATTTTTTAATCTGGACATTTTCTATATACAAACAATTATTCCCCTCTTCATCAATGTATCCCTTCACTGAACGTTACCTGTATGTTTAGTTTGAACTGTATAAAATTGAAATTTTACAGTTAAATATTTTTCACAAATGTAGCTAGACCTGGTTCTTGTATTCTTACCCTTTCCTATTTCAGTCTACTGTCAAAGTTCCGGGTTTCTTTTTATTTTAACATATTAATTACAATTTTAAAAATTAAAAAGCATTTCTTGGGATTGGAGTTTTTTCCAAAGAGGAGAAATTTGCAAGGATATATAAAGGCAAATATAAATACTATAATTTCCAGTAAAACTTTATCCCAACTGAATTAATACATTCTATAATTATGAATAAGCATTCATTCTTGAAATAGAGAAAAAATTAAGACAAATTTGTGGCTGATTGTTTGTGTACTGTTATGATAAAAGTTAATTGTGATCTTGTATCTATCTTTGTTTGTTTCATACAAAATCGGCAACTCATACATATTAAATTTGTGAATAAATTGTTAGGCAGAAACAGAGAAGAAATTCTAGTGATTAGACAATTATTGTCCTGTTAATCAATCATAAAGAAATGATCAGATAATTGAATTCACATTCAGAGTGTTTGATTTTTGTGTTTCATGGTTTATAATAACTCTACTTTTAAAATAGTATGGTACCATAGTCAACTGATAAATAATACAAGATTATTTAGGGAACAAGTTCATTTGCAGCATGTGCAAGACAGGTCCCTGGCCGGTTTGCCTAAGCCAGCTCTTCCCCTACTTTCTTGCCTGCATTTCTCAGAAAAACTGCAGAATGTGCTGGGAAAGCATTATTCTGAGATAAGGAGAAACTGTCTGGAATAACCGGGCTCTGTTCCCATCTCTCCTAGAACAGGGTGCCCCACAATGTGTTAGCTCCATGACCCTAGTTTCCTCCAGAGTATAAAACTTAGGTTAGAGTGTCTGTGGGGTCCCTCAGCTGCAATATGAGGTTGGGCACATGTAGATGAGATTCTGTCTTTCCTAGAAAGCTTTCCTGAGCCTTGAGGGAGTGGCTTGTTATAAATTCTACACTTCTATTGTCCTTTGTTGTTTATTGGTCAGTAATAAGTTTGCTCCAATTAATATGTTGTATGAGTGTTCTCTCACCTGACTTGTGCAAGTCATAGAGTATTTGGTGCATGGTAAACTTGCTTCAGTCAGCTTTACAACAAGAATCAAGGTCAAAATAATGTGAAATCATTAACAAAGCTATGAATAGTGCCAGCAATTAATGTTTAGGTTAGTATTAGCATGGACAAGCAGCCATTAGATTATTCAGAAGTCTTCACATATTAATGTTCTATAACATCATCAGATGTTGAATAGAGAGTTGCCAAATAAGACATATTTTAATAAAAAGAAAGATAAAAACAAACAGGTCATTCCATGAAGTTAGAAAAAGTAGTCTAGAAGCAATCTTTCCCCAAATCTAGACAGCTAGATGTTCACACCTAGATGGGAGCATGGAGGGAGTTTCCTGTTCCAGGTTTAAAACTTTTATTTGACAGTTTCGAGTTTAGTGTTCTCCCTGCTGCACCTGTTATTCTGCAGGTGTGATTCCACAGTTGGTGACACTTGATTAAAATAAGTAGGGCAATGACAGAAAATCAGCAACAGGTGTTCCTAAGCAAATACAGATTTAATGTACATTATGAAAGTTTTTCTCATTTTTATTGATGCTGTCACTTGAACACTTAGATTTCCTTTCTTTATTGTAACATTTTTATGAAACATCAAGTAGAGATTCATATGTAGGTACATAGAAGGTGTATATATTTATGGGGTACATGAGATATTTTGATGCAGGCATTCAAAACATAATAATCACATCAAAGTAAATGAGGTGTCTATCACCTCAAACATTTCTTGCTCAATTTTTATGTATGTGTTTATTCTCTGAAGATTAAACCATGGTAGTTTTTAACATTAATAGTTCTGGTTTAAAGGTAACTTAACAACTCAGTGACATTTGATGATTTTCCTAAAGTCACAGAATTAATAATAAGAAAATCAATATTTTAATTGGATGGATGTGCTGGAGGGGTGGTGGTGGTGGTGGGCTGTTACAAGAGATTGCTGCATTGTAATCTTTTCATACCTTTAGTTGTTTATTGGGTCCACTTCTTCCTAGGAGCAGAAACTAAGATTTAGTTTATTTGTTGGGATCAATACACACTGGCAAGTGAGTGTGGCAGTAGTACAGGGAAGGTAATGCAAGCCAAGAGGATATATTGGACAGCTGGCTACCTTGAACTAATCCTGCAAGACCATGCTGGGACATGACAGAGAACATGCCTTTGATATATCATGGCCAAGAGGAATGGGAATCAAAATATTAATAATCCCATACTTGTCAGGCATTGCTGAAGGGATATTCTCTGCAGGGACATAATTTTCTAGTCACTTCTGGCTCACCTGTAAGAGAGTACACAATGTAGGTTTCAGCTAGTCAGGGATATCCCACATGCTAAGATATGGTACTGACTATTGGAAATGTGATCAGAAATCCTACAAAGGTGATCTTAACTAGCTTAGGCTGCCGTAAGAAAACACAAAGACTCAGTGGCTTAAATAGAAGACATTTATTTCTCATAGTTCTGGAGGCTGGAAAATCCAAAGTGGAGGTATGACAGATTCAGTTCTTAGTCAAAGCTCTCTTCTTGGCTTGCAGATGGCTTCCTTCTCTCTCTAATCATAGCAAAGAGCGAAAGCTCCAGTATTTTCTCATAAGGAAATAAATCTCATAAT
The DNA here is from genome assembly GCF_029281585.2 of Gorilla gorilla gorilla. Lineage (NCBI taxonomy): Eukaryota > Metazoa > Chordata > Mammalia > Primates > Hominidae > Gorilla > Gorilla gorilla. Next base: position 88,244,452 of record NC_073243.2, read on the forward strand.
GGAGCCTCCACCATCATGACGTCATCTAAAACTAATTACATCCCAGGAGGCCCACCTCTCAACACTATCAGGAGTCAAGACTTCAACACGTGAATTCTGGGGGGCGGTCACAAACAATTCATAATGAGGGTCCAAACGATTATAGATTTAGTACTAACAAGTCTACCACCAAATACGTAATTCTTATAAACATCTTATGACATCGATAATATTATTATTCTCACTATAGAAATGAAAACAGAGAGCTGGAAATTTTAGTAATGTTCTCAAGATCACACAGCCTAGAAAGACACAATAGCCCTGCTTAGTTCTCTGTTTCAAGTCGGTGATTTTAACTTCGTTTTTAGTCTTCAAAGATGTGAGTTTTTCTTGATTTTCTATTTGTTTAGTAATAAAGGCTAATGTATTAACAGTAATAATATAAAATTATAATGTTTCTTTTTTTACCAAAGATTTTATTTTTTGAACCACAGGTAGAAACTGTGCCTATATGAATGTGGAGTAAATCTAAATTTACTAATTAGGTAAATTACTTATATAGTAATATTGCACAGCAGGATTTAGAAATGTCAGTTGTGGGTTTTCTAGGCTACTCAGAGCATTCAGCACAACCCACGGCAAGGCATTATGTTCAAATTATGTATAATTCCCTGATGTTATTTTAGACAGCTTGTATATAATGAGTATAGAAGAAAGGAGTGGAGTTGGCGTGGGACTATAAGAAAATGTGTTGAGGGGCAAAGCAGGATAACCAAATAGAAGGCTCCAAAAATCATTGCCCCTGCAAGGACATTAATTTAACAATTATCTACACACAAAAAACACCTTCATAAGAACCAAAAATCAGGTGAGCAGTTACAGTATCTGGTTGTAACTTCCCATCACATAAGAGGCAATAAGAGGGCAGGAAAGACCGTCTTTAATTGCTGATGTTACCCCTCACCCATTCCTTGGCAGTGACTCATGGCACAGAGTCTGTGCACTTGGTAGAGCACCAGTCAGAGTCATGAGAACCCCCTTCCAGGACCTAGGGCCCAAACAACCTTTCCAGACACACCTTGGGCTAAAAGGGAAACTACTACCCAACACTGGACAATTTACAAAAGACAGAAGTTTAATTGGACTTACAGTTGCACATGGCTGGGGAAGCCTCACAATCATGGCTTAAGGCAAGGAAGAGAAAGTCACATCTTACATGGATGGGAAGAGTCAAAGAGAGAGAACGAGAGCCAAGTGAAATGGGTTTCCCCTTTTCAAACCATCAGATCTCATGAGACGTATTCACTACCATGAGAGTATGGGAGAAACTGCCCCCATGACTCAATTACCTCCCACTGGGTCTCTCCCACAACACATGGGAATTATGGGAATACAATTCAAGATGAGATCTGGGTTGGGATATAGAGCCAAACCATCATTCCACCCCTGACCTCTGCCAAATTTTATGTCTTCACATTTCAAAACCAGTCCTCCAAAGTCTTAACTCATTTCAGCACTAACTCAAAAGTCCATAGTCCAATGTCTTATCTGAGACAAGTCCCTTCCACCTATGAGCCTGTAAAATCACAAGCAACTTAATTACTTCTTAAATACAATGGAGGTACAGGTACTGGGTAAATATAGCCATTTCAAATGGAAGAAATTGGCCAAAACAAAGAGGCTATAGGCCCCAGGCAAGTCCAAAATCCAGCAGGGCAGTCAAATATTTAAGCTCTGAAATGATCTCTGTTGACTCCGTGTCTCACATCTGGGTCTTGCTGATGCAAGAAGTGGGTTCTCTGGTCTTGGACGGCTCTGCCCCTGTGGCTCTGCAGGGTGTAGCGTCCCTCCCAGCTGCTTTCATGTGCTGGTGTTAAATGTCTGGCTTTTCCAGGCTCACGGTGCAAGCTGTCAGTGGATCTACCATTCTGGGGTCTGGAGGTTAGTGGCCCTCTTCTCACAGTTCCACTAGTTGTTGCCCAAGTAGAGACTCTGTGTGAGGGCTCTGACCCCACATTTCCCTTCCATAATGCCCTAGCAGAGGTTCTCCATGAGAGCCCTGCCCCTGTAGCAAACTTCTGCTTGGATATCCGGGTGTTTCCATACATCCTCTGAAATCTAGGCAGAGATTTCCTAACCTCAATTCTTGACTTCTGTGCCCCAACAGGCTCAAAACCACGTGGAAACTTCCAAGCCTTGGGGCTTGTACCTTCTGAAGCCACAGCCTGAACTGTACCTTGCCCCCTTTTAGTCAAGGGGCGGAGCAGCTGGGAAGCAGGGCACCAAGTCCCTAGGCTACATGCAGCACGGGGAACTTGGGCCTGGCCCACGAAACCATTTTTTCCTACTAGGCCTGTAGGAAATGTAATGGGAGGGGCTGCTGCAAAGACCTCTGACATGCCCTGTAGACATTTACCCCTTGTCTTTGGGATTAACATTCGGCTCATCTTTACTTATGCAAATTTCTGCAGCTGGCTTGGCTTGAGTTTGTCCTCAAAAAAAAAAAAAAAAAAAAAAAAAAAAGAGAGAGATTTTCTTTTCTATCACATTGTCAGGCTGCAAATTTTCCAAACTTTTATACTCTGCTTCCCTTATAAAATTGAATGCCTTTAACAGCTCCCAAGTCACCTCTTGAATGCTTTGCTGCTGAGAAATTTCTTCTGTCAGATACCCTAAATCATCTCTCTGAAGTTCAAAGTTCCACAAATCTCCAGGGCAGGGGCAAAATGCTGCCAGTATCTTTGCTAAAACATAATGAGAGTCACCTTTTTTTCCAGTTCCCAACAAGTTTCTCATCTCCATCTGAGCCCACTTTACCCTGGACCTTATTATCCATATTGCCATCAGCATTTTGGGCAAAAGCCATTCAACAAGTCTCTAGGAAGTTCCAAACTTTCCCATGTTTTTCTGTCTTCTGAGCCCACAAACTGTTCCAGCCTCTGCTTGTTACCCAGTTCCAAAGTCACTTCCATATTTTCAGTTATATTTTCAGCAATGCCCTACTCTACTGGTACCAATTTACTGTGTTAGTCCATGTTCATGTTGCTGATAAAGACATACCTTATGAATCTGGGTACTCCTGTATTGGGTGCATATATATTTAGGATAGTTAGCTCTTCTTGTTGAATTGATACCTTTACCACTATGTAATGGCCTTATTTGTCTCTTTTAATCTTTGTTGGTTTAAAGTCCATTTTATTAGAGACTAGGATTGCAATCCCTGCTTTTTTTTTTTCTATCCATTTGCTTGGTAGATCTTCCTCCATCCCTTTATTTTGAGCCTATGTGTGTCTCTGCACATGAGATTGGTCTCCTGAACACAGCACACTGATGGGTCTTGATTCTTTATCCAATTTGCCAGTCTGTGTCTTTTATATAGGGCATTTAGCCCATTTACATTTAAGGTTAATATTGTTACGCATGAATTTGATCATGTCATTATGATGTTAGCTGCTTATTTTGCCCATTAAATTGATGCAGTTTCTTCATAGCCTTGATGGTCTTTACAGTTTGGCATGTTATTGCAGTGGCTGGTACTGGTTGATTCTTTCCATGTTTAGCGCTTCCTTCAGGAGCTCTTATAAGGCAGGCCTGGTGGTGACAAAATCTCTTAACATTTGCTTGTCTGTAAAGGATTTTATTTCTCCTTCACTTATGAAGCTTGGTTTGTCTGGATATGAAATTCTGGGCTGAAAATTATTTTCTTTAAGAATGTTGAAGATGGGCCCCCACTCTCTTCTGGCTTGTAGAGTTTCTGCTGAGAGATCCACTGTTAGTCTGATTGGCTTCCCTTTGTAGGCAACCCAACCTTTCTCTCTGGCTGCCCTTAACATTTTTCCCTTCATTTCACCCTTGGTGCATCTGATAATTATGTGTCTTGGGGTTGCTCTCCTTGAGGAGTATCTTTGTGGCATTCTCTGTATTTCCTGAATTTGAATGTTGGCCTGCCTTGCTATGTTGGGGAAGTTCTTCTGGATAATATGCTGAAGAGTATTTTTCAACTTAGTTCCATTCAAGATCGGGAGAAATTATACCAGATTTTTAGAATACTAAAAAGTGAAAAAGATAAATAAAAAAAAAATCAAAAGAGACAAAGAAGGCCATTGCATAATGGTAAAAGGATCAATGCAACAAGAAGAGCTGACTATCCTAAACATATATGCACCCAATACAGGAGCACCCAGATTCATAAAGCAAGTTCTTAGAGACCTACAAAGAGACTTAGACTCCCACACAATAATAATGGGAAACTTTAACACCCCACTGTCAATATTGGACAGATCAATGAGACAGAAGGTTAACAAGGATATCCATGACTTGAACTCAGCTCTGCACTGAGCAGACCTAATAGACATTTACAGAACTCTCCACCCCAAATCAACAGAATATACATTCTTCTCAGCACTACCTCACACTTATGCTAAAATTGACCACAAAATTGGAAGTAAAACACTCCTCAGCAAATGTAAAAGAACAGAAATCAACAGAATATACATTCTTCTCAGTGCCACATTGCACTTATTCTAACATTGACCACATAATGGGAAGTGAAGCACTCCTCAACAAATGGAAGAGAACAGAAATCACAACAAACTATCTCTCAGACCACAGTGCAATCAAATTAGAATTCAGGATTAAGAAACTCACTTAAAACCACACTACTACATGGAAACTGAGCAACCTGCTCCTGAATGACTACTGGGCAAATAAAGAAACTAAGGCAGAAATAAAGATGTTCTTTGAAACCAATGAGAACAAAGATGCGACGTACCAGGATCTCTGGGACACATTTAAAGCAGTGTGTAGAAGGAAATTTATAGCACTAAATGCCCACAAGAAAAAGCAGGAAAGATCTAAATTGACACCCTAACATCACAATTAAAAGAACTAGAGAAGCAAGGGCAAACAATTCAAAAGCAAGCAGAAGGCAAGAAATAACTAAGATCAGAGCAGAACTGAAGGAGATAGAGACACAAAAACCCTTCAAAAAATCAATGAATCCAGGAGCTGGTTTTTTTAAAAGATCAACAAAATAGATAGACCGCTAGCTAGACTAATAAACAAGAAAACAGAGAAGAATCAAATAGACTCAATAAAAAATGATAAAGGGGATATCACCACTGATCCCACATAAATACAAACTACCGACAGAGAATACTATAAACACTTCTATGCAAATAAACTAGAAAATCTAGAAGAAATGGATCAAGTCAGCTTCATCCATAGAATACAAGACTGGTTCAACATACACAAATTAATAAATGTAATCCATCACATAAACAGAATCAATGACAGAAACCAAATGATTATCTCAATAGATGCAGACAAGGCCTTCGACAAAATTCAACAGCGCTTCATGCTAAAAACTCTCAACAAACTAGATGTTGATGGAATGTATCTCAAAATAATAAGAGCTATTTATGACAAACCCACAGCCAATATCATACTGAATGGGCAAAAACTGGAAGCATTCCCTTTGAAAACTGGCACAAGACAAGGTTGTCCTCTCTCACGACTCCTATTCAACATAGTGTTGGAAGTTCTGGCCAGGGCAATTAGGCAAGAGAAAGAAATAAAGAGTATTCAATTAGGAAAAGAGGAAGTCAAATTGTCCCTGATTGCAGATGACATGATTGTATATTTAGAAAATCCCATCATCTCAGCCCAAAATCTACTTAAGTTGATAAGCAACTTCAGCAAAGTCTCAGGATACAAAATCAATTTGCAAAAATCACAAACATTCCTATACACCAATAACAGACAAACAGAGAGCCAAATCACAAGTGAACTCCCATTCACAATTGCTTCAAAGAAAATAAAATACCTAGGAATCCAACTTACAAGGGATATGAAGGACCTCTTCAAGGAGAACTACAAACAACTGCTCAACAAAATAAAAGAGGACACAAACAAATGGCAGAATATTCCATGCTCAGGGATAGGAAGAATCAATATCATGAAAATGGCCATACTGACCAAGGTAATTTATAGATTCAATGCCATCCCCGTCAAGCTACCAATAACTTTCTTCATAGAATTGGAAAAAACTACTTTAAAGTTCATATGGAACTAAAAAAGAGCCCGCATTGCCAAGACAATCCTAAGCAAAAGGAACAAAGCTGGAGGCATCATGCTACCTGACTTCAAACTATACTACAAGGCTACAGTAACCAAAACAGCATAGTGCTGGTACCAAAACAGACATATAGACCAATGGAGCAGAAAAGAGGCCTCAGAAATAACATCACACGTCTGCAACCATCTAATCTTTGAAAAATCTGACAAAAATAAGAAATGGGGAAAGGATTCCCTATTTAATAAATGGTGCTGGGAAAACTGGCTAGCCATGTGTACAAAGCTGAAACTGAATCCTTTCCTTACACCTTATACAAAAATTAATTCAAGATGGATAAAAGACTTAAATATTAGATCTAAAACCATAAAAACCCTAGAAGAAAACCTAGGCAATACCATTGAGGACATAGGCATGGGCAAGGACTTCATGACTAAAACACCAAAAGCAATGGCAACAAAAGGCAAAATAGACAAATAGGATCTAATTAAACTAAAGAGCTTCTGCACAGCAAAAGAAACTACCATCTGAGTGAACCAGCAACCTACAGAATGGGAGAAAATTTTTGCAATCTACCCATCTGACAAAGGGCTAATATCTAGAATCTACAAAGAACTGAAATAAATTTACAAGAAAAAAACCAACAACCCCATCAAAAAGTGGGCAAAGGATACAGACACTTCTCAAAAGAAGACATTTATGCAGCCAATAGACACATAAAAAAATGCTCGTCATCATTGATCCTCAGAGAAATGCAAATCGAAACCACAATGGGATACCATCTCACACCAGTTAGAATGGTGATCATTAAAAAGTCAGGAAACAACAGATGCTGGAGAGGATGTGGAGAAATAGGAACACTTTTACACTGTTGGTTGGAGTGTAAACTAGTTCAACCATTGTGGAAGACAGTGTGGCGAGTCCTCAAGGATCTAGAACTAGAAATACCATTTGACCCAGCCATCCCATTACTGGGTGTATATACCCAAAGGATTATAAATCATGTTGCTATAAAGACACATGCACACATATGTTTATTGCAGCACTATTCACAATAGCAAAGACTTTGAACCAACCCAAATGTCCATCAATGATAGACTGGATTAAGAAAATGTGGCACATATACACCACGGAATACTATGCAGCCATTAAAAAGGATGAGTTCATGTCCTTTGAAGGGACATGGATGAAGCTGGAAACCATCACTCTCAGCAAGCTATCACAAAGACAGAAAACCAAACACCACATATTCTAACTCAAAGGTGGGAACTGAACAATAAGAACACTTGGACACAGGGTTAGGAGCATCACACACTGGTTCCTGTTGGGAGGTGGGGGGGCTAGGGGAGGGATAGCGTTAGGAGAAATACCTAATGTAAATGACGAGTTGATGAGTGCGGCAAACCACCATGGCACATGAATACCTATGTATCAAACCTGTGTATTGTGCACATGTACCCTAGGACTTAAAGTATATATATATATACACATATGTATACATATATATATACATGTATATGTGTGTGTATATATACATATATACATATATATGTGTGTGTATATATACATATATACATATATATGTGTGTGTATATATATACGTATATATACACAAATATATGTGTGTATATATACGTATATATATAGAATTAAAGTGAGAGGCCTACCTTTCTGAGGTAAAAAAAAAATAAAAACATACCTGAGACTGGGCAATTTACAAGAGACATAGGTTTAATTGGGCTTACATTTCTGCGTGGCTGGGGAAGCCTCACATTCATGGCAGAAGGCAAGGAAGAGCAAGTCACATCTTACATGGATGGCAACAGTTAAAGAGAAAGAACGAGAGCCAAGTGAAATGGGTTTCCCCTTATCAAATCATCAGGTCTCGTGAGACTTATTCACTACCATGAGAACAGTAAGAGAGAAACTGCCCCCATGATTCAATTATCTCCCACCAGGTCCCTCCCACAACACGTGGGAATTACGGGAGTACAATTCAAGATGAGATTTGGGTGGGGACACAGAGTCAAAACATATCAATACCCCATTGACCATAATATGATTACTATGCATTTCATGCGTGTATCAAAATGTCTCATGCAACCTGCAAAGATACACACCTACTGTGTACCTTCAAAAATTAAAAAAAATATTTTTAAAAAGAGCACATGTATTTCTATAATAACAATTTTAGAGAGCTAGATAAATCTAAAGGAAGCATGCTTGCAGAAAATAATACTTGTTTTGGAATTCTTTATAAACCTTTACTATAATTTCAGTGCAAATCTTAATCTTTCACCTTTAGTTTTTGTTTCCCTTTGGAAACCTATTCAACAAATATTCATTGAAGACCTGTTATAACCCTATCATTTTGCTTTGTCTTACAATTATAGGTGAAGAAGACAATCAGGATTTCTACCCTACAAAGTGTTAAGGAAGACAGAAAATAAGCAAATTAATACACAACACATTGAGATAAGGGCCATGATGAAAATGTAAACAAGTGGATGTCATAGGAAGAGTGGAAGAAGTCCTTCATGTTGGGAGTTTAGGGAATAGATATCTCAGAAGATGTGGTTTAAGGTGAATGAGAGAGTAAGCTAGTTATGAGAAGCATGTCACAGAGAAAGTGTATTAGTGCATTCTCACACTACTAATAAAGACACACCTGAGACTGGGTAATCTATAAAGAAAAGAGGTTTAATTTGCTCACAGTTCAGCATGGCTGAGGAGGCCTCAGAAAACTTTCAATCATGGTGGAAGAGGAAGCACACGTGTCCCTCTTCACTTGGTGGCAGAAAGGAGAAGTGCAGAGTGAAGGTGGCCGGGTGGAGAGCCCCTTAAAAAGCTATCAGATCTCATGAGAACTCACTCACTACCACGAGAACAGCATGGCAGTAACCACCCCCATGATTCAATTGCTTCCCATTGAGTTCCTCCCATGACATGTGGGGATTATGAGAACTACAGTTCAAGACAAGATTTGGGTAGGGACACAGCCAAACCATACCAAAAAGAGTGACAATTTTCATGGCAGAGGAGAACTTGGTGGGCTTATGGGACAAGAGAAGACCAGCGTGCTTGAATCACTTTAAACAAAGGGTGGCAGAAAGTAGATGAGATTTGAAAGTTAGGCAGGAAGATAACCCTTTATGTTATAGAGATAGGTACTTCACAATAAAAGGGTTCAATTTCATTCTGAGCAATATTAAAAATCTAATGAAGATTTTAAAAAGAGTGATGCAGAACACAATTATCTATCTATCTATCTATCTATCTATCTATCTATCTATCTATCTATCTATCTATCTATCTGTCAACTACCTATCTGTCCACTCATCCATCCATTCATCTGTCTGGCTATCCATCCATCCATCCATCCATCCATCCATCCATCCATCCATCCATCCATCCATCTATTCATCTCTCTAACTCAGGATTTCCTTTCATCCAGAATGGAAGAATTGGAGAGAGACGTATATGAGTAGTTTGGGGAAATTATTTTGAGGTAGAATAAATAGGAACAAATTTTATTTTGTTAACATTTCAAGAAAGATGAAGCACACAAAAGGGGGAACTAAGAAAAAAAGAGATTGGTGGATGAAGACAGGAAAACCAGTTTGGAGGGAGGGAAGGAAGGAGGAAAACAGGGGAGATGGCAGGAAAAAGAAGAACAGAAAGACAGACAACACTATTGGTTTATCAATAAGACAAATTGCACTGTTCTATAATTTATTGGTTGCAAGTTACAAAAGCTACATTTGAATAAATTTAATTTATTCTGAACAGTGAACAGAAATAAAGGCACAATTGCAAGAAACAGAAACATTAGGGAATCGAATACTGTTTCTGTCTCTTGCAATTTGTTTATTGAATTATTGAATTTTTTATTGTTTATTTTTGTTTTTGCCTTCTTGCAAATGTCTCCAAGAGACCTGGCTTTGGTAAAATGCCTGTTCTAGACAAATCAATGAATCCCTATGCCCAGGAGAAGAGAACTATAGTTTGTTCTGTTTAGTCCTATATCCACTCTGTGTGTAGGTGAGAAATTTTCATATTTAAAAGGCAGATTAATCCTTCTCACAGTCAAAGTCAATCCTTACTACAGCATAGGAAATGATCGGTTCTGCATGAGAGACTCAGGGAAGTCTTGTCTAGATGTGACATCTGAGCTGGATTTTGAAGGAAGGTATAACTCAGTTTAACACAATTTGTATTGAGGACTGATTAAATGCAAGGTACTGTGCTGTGATGCTGTGAAGCATAGAGAAGTGAATCAAATACAGTTTCTTCAATATAGGGATTTGCAATCTAATGAAGAAGACTGACACATACACATAAGCCACTGCGGAAGTTCTCTTGACATTATTAAGTTTAATCCTGAGACACACCGAGATGCCAAGCATTCTTAAAAGGCTTAGCCATTACAACATATGCAGCAATTACTTGGGACTAGTCAGCTAGATAAAGATTAGCCTATGGAGGATGGATTTAGCTGGAAGTTGTCAACATATCTATTCAATAAACAGTTATTAATTACCTATCTGTCCAGGAAAATGTGAGATTCTGCAGATTCTGAGGTAAAAATGTAGTTTCAGTTCATCAAAGGAGTTGTGATCTACTGAAGGGTAGGGACTAATCATAATTCACTTAAATCTATGCTTTGCAAGAGTGTTACTCAAAGAGTAGACTAAATCACATACTGTTTAGGGACCTAAACTTGTGTTTTATAGAGATAGATAATTCACAGTAAAAGGCTTCCATTTCATTCTGAGCAAGATTAAGAAGCTAATGAAGATTTGAAGAAGGGTAATACAGAATACAATTATCTATCTATCTACCTACCTACCTATCTACCTACCTGTCCATCCATTCATGCCTCTGTTCATCCATCCATCCATCCATCCAGGTCTCAGTTGCATAGTGCCGTCATGCCACGACCTTAGGATCCTTGTAAGTAGGTGCAAATGTGATCCTCGTTTGCATATCAAAAAAAAAAAAACTGTGCACACAGTGTGCAGAGAAGTTAACACATTTGCTCCGCAATGTAAGTGGAGAGCAGTTTTATTATAAACCCAGGCAGTTTAGCTCCAGAGTCCATGCTATTAAGAGAAGATGGAAAAACATCAATAAATAAATACATAGGTCTGGATTAGGAATTTTCAGTAAAGTTTAGGAACAGATGTGATGGGAAGAACTGAGTCAGCAAGTTCACAAAACGGAAGCATGAGATCAGAGTCAGGTGTTTCAATTAAAGACTTCTGAAATAGAATATTTTTGAGTGACCAACCAGTCCAATATGTGACTCAGAAACTTGGTTGTTAGACAGGTGTCATATAACTGAGAATTAGTGTTGTATCCTGAATATTTCATTTTTAGTTAGTCAAACAGGGTCATGTTTGGATGTTTGTGGTGGGAAGAATTGCAGACTGCCATCCAAAAATCACATTTAATGTGTGTTTTTGATTCTAACCCATTGCAGTTAACAGAGTACCTGAAACCCTAACACAATAACTATATCTAACTATATCTTTGTGTCATTTCTTTTTTCTTTTATCTTTCTTTTTTTTTTTTAGGTGGAATTTCACTCTTGTTGCCCGGGCTGGAGTGCAATGGCTCAATCTCGGCTCACTGCAACCTCTGCCTCCTGGGTTCAAGTGACTTCCGAGTAGTTGGGATTACAGGCATGCACCACCACGCCCGGCTAATTTTGTATTTTTAGTAGAGATGGGGTTTCACCATGTTGGTCAGGCTGGTCTCAAACCCCCAACCTCAGGTGATCTGCCCGCCTCGGCCTCTCAAAGTGCTGGGATTACAGGCGTGAACCACCATGCCCAGCTGCCTCACTTCTTTTCTTGTGACCTCTATACCAAATTATGTTTTTAGTATATTTTGTTCTCTGCATTCCAACTGCCAGTATACTTGTTCAAATCAGTGATACATTTCACACTTAAACTACTGCAACAATCTCTTAAATTGTCTTGTTAATCTAGACTTGCCCACTTTTAATTATTTCCAGATATTGAACTAAAATAATTTCCAAGTAATTCCTTTGTTGAAAACTTCAAGAGCACTTTAACCCCAGCAAATAAAGTCTGATTTCTTCAATCGATGGAGAATGGACCTATGTGAGTCTTCTGTGGTTTGCCTTTCTTGCCTGGTCACCCTCCACTCTCAACTTTAGCACTTGTAACCATTTTGGTCTCCTCAAATTACTTTTATTTCTCACCTTCAGGATTTTGCATATGTTTTTTACTTTTATATAGTACTTAAATATATGTGTGTATACACATGTAAATTATATATAAGTATATAAAACTATATATAAAAAGTATATAAATATATAAAGTATACATATATATTTTACTTCTGGCTGCCTTCTAATTTAAGCCTAAGCTTACGTATCAGTTTCTTAGCTGAGCCTTCCCTTCTTCCTCTGAGATTGATCTGTAATTATTTCTATAATTATCCTTATTTGTATCCTTTGTTTATTATTGCTATGTAAATACCTTTATTTGTCATTGTTATTATCATTTATTTGTTATACTCACAGGGAAGTCTCATACATACTGTTTTTTTTTCTTACCCAGGTTTATTGATTGCTGACATTTCATCCTATTTGTTTTATCATTTTTGTTCACTCTCCCTCTTTGTATGTGTGCGTGTACATGTATACACATAATCATCTATATTTTGTTCTGTACTTTATATGTACTCTTCTTTAAATTTTTTATTATACTTTAAGTTTTAGGGTACATGTGCACAATGTGCAGGTTTGTTACACATATATACATGTGCCATGTTGGTGTCCTGCACCCATTAATTCATCATTTAACATTGGGTATATCTCCTAATGCTATCCCTCCCCTCTCCCCCCACCCCACAACAGGCCCCAGTGTGTGATGTTCCCCTTCCTGTGTCCATGTGTTCTCATTGTTCAATTTCCACCTATGAGTGAGAACATGTGGTGTTTGGTTTTTTGTCCTTGCGATAGTTTGTTGAGAATGATGGCTTCCAGCTTCATCCATGTCCCTACAAAGGACATGAACTCATCATTTTTTATGGCTGCATAGTATTCCGTGGTGTATATGTGCCACATTTTCTTAATCCAGTCTATCATTGTTGGACATTTGGGTTGGTTCCAAGTCTTTGCTATTGTGAACAGTGCAGCAATAAACATATGTGTGCATGTGTCTTTATAGCAGCCTGATTTATAATCCACTGGGTATATACCCAGTAATAGGATGGCTGGGTCAAATGGTATTTCTAGTTCTAGATCCCTGAGTAATCGCCACACTGACTTCCATAATGGTTGAACTAGTTTACAGTCTAGAGGGCATTTTGTTGCATGTATATACATAGACAATATTACACATATATACTATTAGTCCTGTGTTTTTCAAAATCCTAATACATCAGATACTCATCAAACACACACACCCACACCCACACACACACATGCACACACACAATGTCACAATGTTAGTTTCCTTAATATTTACCCCGATGTTAGTTATTTAAGTATATTTTCATACAAAATTTGCCTCATATATCATTCTTTCCTTTTTTTTTCTTTTTATAAAACTCTTTCAGGATTATATTCATTCATCCTGCAAATCTGTGATTTGAAACATTGTCACTTGTCTGTGAAAAGATATTTTTATTTTGTTTCGCCAGCTACAATTCACACATAGTCTGTTCATTTGAAATTGAAAAATCATACTTCCTGAAGCCTTCTCAACCTTCATGTATTTGGAAATATTTCACTTGCTGTGAAGCCGTCATTGAACTGCCACCAGATAGTTTTACAGGCTTATGCATGCACATCACACGCTAAGCTCTTTAAACTGCTATAAGCACATGCTGTGTTGCTCTTCCACAGTGCTCAGTGACTGATATGCAAATAATGTTTTATATTTCTTGAATTCTTGTTATAATACAAGTTAGATGAGAAAGTATTGTTCTATTCATATTTTCTAGTTAAGATTTCCTTTTCAAGGTAAAGGTAAATAATCATCTTGGTGGTTGCTTCAACTTCTGCCATCATACCATGCTTACTCTCTTTCCCTCCACATAAAGTTCTTAGGCCCGCACAGGTAGCTTTCTTTCATACACACAAGGACATACCTGTCATCTGGGAAGCCTGGAAGCTACTAAAATTAATTTGGTTGTCTCAACCTTCTTAAGAATGGGAAATGTGAACTACAGGCATTTGAAACTATTGACAGCCAAGAAAGATTATATTCAGAATCTCTTGATTAATTTCTTATCTATGGAAACTTAATCTCTATTTCAGGCCAATTTCTATTGTAGTAAAAGGCATACAGTATACTACTGTGAATACCAAAATTTACATGAAGAATAGATGTGCACTTATTTCTAAGAAAATTGTTGTAAGTTGGGTAACGAGCCTTGAGCTAAGTTTTAAAAGATGACTGAAATGAATTCACAGGAAATGGGTCGGGGGAGGTCATTGAAGACAGAAGGAGAAGGTTGCTTTAATTCAAATGTATGAAGGGAAGAGAGTAGGCAACACATAGAAAAACACACATCAAACCTTACTATTGGAAGTAAAGTCAACCTTGAACTTCTTAAATCATTTAAGTCCAGTGTTCAAATAAGTGTTGATTTTTGTTTTTTTCTGCACAACTTCATTATACCTGACTGTGGACAATTTGAGCCTCCTGCTTCCTTGCACTCTTGATCTTTGTGGAAAGATCCTACCAGTTGCATTCCTGGAAGAGAATAGAAAGTGCTACACTTTTAATTTTTTTTTTTATTTATTTTTATTTTTTTTACAAAAGCCCCTCTTTAAACTATGTATATACTACATACTCACTATGGAGTTAAAAGGATACAAGATCCCTAGTGATATTCTTATTCTCTTTCTCTAAAAATTACCTTCTCAATGTTCAGTCAAGTACAATATTCTTTTGTTCATGGGTTTTGTTCACAATCAATATTTTGTGAAATAACCTATCCCCAAATCCCAACTACTTATTCCCCACAAACCTTGGCAACCAAAACTTCATATTTCCTGATTTTAATATTTTTCTCCCCAGACTCTTCATCCTCTACATTAGCCATGATTCATACGAATGCAAAGTGGCTTTAGAAATCCTAATAGAGCAAGATGGTCTCCAGCAGTTTCTATCACTCACCAAAACAGTTTATTTCATGGGTAATGATTTTATTGATATGAAGAAGTGAATGTAACTCAGATATATGCTCTAAAGTTTTGTAGCATGGTTTCATCTTAGAAAAGGAAAAAAAAAACAATCACACATGCTAGACATTAGTTGATTTCTTATAAAGTGTGCCTATATTCACTGGGGAAAAGCAGGTTAACGAACACTGGGCTATTATACTGAACAGCAATCAATTTAATGATCTGCAGTTTCCACTGTGGTTTTCTTCATTCCCAGTTTCAAGTTGATAAAGTTTTTTTCTCACAATTTTCACTTGTGCTAAGTATTTTTATAAGATGACATGAGCTTCCTGATCTCCATCTCTAAAAGTGGAGTTTGAGTTACTAGATTAAAATTTTAGAAAGCCTGCATTGGCTACAAATAACAATAAATTTTATAACTTAAAATCTAATTAACTATTGTGATAGGTTATTATTATTACTATTTTTATGAAAGCATGAGGTATTTGTACTCTTTAAAAATTATTGAGGTTTGTTTTATGGCTTACCAAAAAGTCTATTCTAAAGAATATCCCATGCTATTTTAAAAATTTTAAATTTATTTAAATTTTTAATTTTTATAGATTTATGAGTGTAAGTGCAGTTTTCTGACATGGATACATTGTGTAGTGGTGAAGTCTGGACTTTCAGTGTTGCTGTCACACACATAGTGTACGCATTAAGACACTCATCGTAATTTCTCATCCCTCAGTCTCCTCCCACTTTCCCCACTTCCAATTCTCCAGTGTCTATTATTACACACTCTATGACCATGTGGATATACTATTTAGCTCCCACTTATAAGTGAGAAAATGTAGTATCTGATTTTATTGGATTTTATTTCTGAGTCATTTTACTTAAGATAATGGCCTCCAGTTCCATCCATGCTGCTGCAAATGACACCATTTTATCCCTTTTTATAGCTGAGTTGTATTCCATTGTGTGTTTGTGTGTATATATATGTGTGTGTGTGTGTATATATATAAATATATGCACAGTATATCTACTCTGTATACACATAGTGTTTATATAATGTGTGTGTATATATATGTACATACATGCTCCCACGCATTATAGCAGGTTCTGAGAGGCAGTGTTCCAAGAAGGAGTAATCTGAGAACCAGTGTTCTAAGAGAGCCAGGAAGAAGCTGCATATCTTCTGCTGACTCAGACTAGAAGTCACACATTATGGACTGAATATTTGTGTCCTCACTCCAAACTTTCAAGCATTGAAATCCTATCCCCAATGTGATTACTTTAGAGGAGTGGCCTTTGGGAAGTTTTTCAGCCATCAGGGTGGAGCCCACCAGAATGGGATTAGTGCTCTTATAAAACAAGGCTACAGAGAGCTTTCTCACCCTGCCCTCAGCCATGTGAGGATACAAGGAAAAGATGGACAATTGCTAACCAGGAAGTGGGGCCTCACCAGACACTGGATCTGCTGGCACCTTAAATTTGGACTTCCCAGCCTCCAGATTTGTGACTAATACCTTTGTGTTGCTCAAGCCTGTGGTATTTGCTTATAGCAGCCCATGCTGATTAGATACCAAATATCATCACATTTTCTTGTATATAGGTAATATGACCAGCTTAAACTCAACAGAGAGGGATTCAAATTTTCCTCTTGAGGAGAGACTGGCAAGGTTCTAGAAGAGTGTGCACTTGGGAGATACTGCTGTAGCCCCAACAGGAAAATGCATTCTTCACATGTGATCTTTTTTGTCTTTGTAGCATTTAGGGTCACCTGAATTTTTACATGTTTATTGGTTATTTGCTTAATTTCCTTTCTCCACACAAATAAAATAAAAGCTTCACATGGGTGGGAAGGTGTTTGGTTCATTTGGTTCATTGGTGCGTCATCACTAGTGACTAGAAATTGGGTAGCTACAGCAGGTATTTATGCTCTGCGTGTCAGTACCTATGGGCTAGTAGAGTGTTTCCCAAACTTTTCATGTAGATGACACACACCAGTGTATAATATTATCTATCGTACTGGGGAAAAGAGAAAATGTTGTTCATAACTGGAGGTGAGTAATTCAGCGTCTTTGAGAACTGTACACCTGTCCTAAAATCCTTGGTGGTGCAAGAACCCAATTCTCCACATCTGTCACTCATTCTCTTGATTTCTAGAAATATGAGAAAAATGAGAATATAAAATTCTCAATTGTTGCCTCTATCCTACTGTCTCTAAATTATACCCTTCAAGGAGTCCTTTTAGATTCACGGTATGATGTATAATTCTTTTTTTCACAAAATTCTCTTTGAACTTCTCTTTCTTATTTCCTATCTTGTTATTTCTGTATGTTGCATTAGGAGTGATTTAATTAAATATCTCTTTAGCGGTCTCTCATCTACTGTACATTTCTACGTGGAGATATTTTAAAAATTAGTGATATATTTTTAATGCTAGAAAATGCACTTTTTTTCCCTCAAAGACAGCCTGGTCCTTGCCTTAAAGTATATATCTTGCCATACACAATACATTCTTCCTGTAATTTTTATTTAAATACTGAAAACTGATTTTTTTTAAAAAAAACAAGTTTGGAGAGTAAATTTAACAGTTTATTGCATCTTTGATTCTCAACATAGACAAATACTTTTGTTCTTTAATATAGTAAATTATTTCTTAGTAATAATTATTTTGTTATTGTAGCAATGCAAATCTCATGGTCTAGAGTAATTGTGCATTGTAGTTTTCTGGTTGACTACAGGTAGAATCTACTATGTTCATATAAATATATAAAATTGTATATATGTATATACATACATAGCTCATGCATGCATGCACATTTTTTTTTATTCTTTCAACATTCAAGAATGATTTCTGTGTTCCTTTCCTAGTATATTCTGGCCTCACTAAGTAGTGTGATTTGGCACCACCACAAGCATTTTGGAATTACGTTATAATGCTGAAAATGTCCTACAAGACAATGTTAAACTGCTGGGTGCCTTTCCTACTGCTACCCAGGCCTTTGACTGGATATTTTCCTGTTAAGTTTTGTATTGATAGGAAAGCACATCAGTGGACCCAGTTACATATTGAAGGGGTCCAGAATACACCACTGCGGCCAAAATAAAAATAAAGAATGATTTCAAATAGAAGGCAATTGAGTTCCTGAAATCTTTCATCTGCCCAAAAGCAGAGCCTTCCAGAAGAATGAAAAGAACACAATTATGATAAATTTCCTCCCAAAAGCAACCAGGCAAGATTGACTGTTACTGGAGATGAGAAGTTTCTACACCACCTGAAACCTACATTGCCACAGACCTATCTTATCTCCCCTCTGTTCTCCTAAGGGCTTATTTATCTTCCCAAATAGTCATTTGTTTTCTCTTAAGTACCATTCTCTCCAACCTCTTGCCCTATTAAGATGGTATATAAACCACAAATCTAACTATTCCTATGAGTCATATATTTTTCTGTGAATTTTCATTCAAATATGATTACACATATTTGTTTTTCTAGTCTATCTTTTGCCAGTTTAATTCACAGGTCCTCAATCACATAACCTAAGAGGGGTGAGAAAAAAGTATTTCTTCTCTGAAAGTATGAATATATTACTGACTTTCTAGCTAGTTAGGATCAGAGGACCTATCACTCTTTTTCTTTCAATCTTTAAACCTCTGTTCTTCAGCTTCTTAGGCTCATACCAATTGCATAAAACCATTAGGACAGGCTCTTAGCTTTAATTAATTTTATTACATGATGCTTGAGTTTTCTCCAATGTGTGTGCAATGCAAAATTTTTCCTTTCTTGTTTCCAAGCCAAAATATGTATATAAAACTTGATTTGTGGGCAGGCGCGATAGTTCACGCCTGTAATCCCAGCACTCTGGGAGGCTGAGGCAGGCAGATCACTTGATGTCAGGAGTTCAAGACCAGCCTGGCCAACATGGTGAAACCCCATCTCTACTAAAAACACAAAAATTAGCTGGGCATGGTGGCACATGCCTGTAATCCCAGCTACTCAGGAGGCTGAGGCTGGAGAATCACTTGAGCCCAGGAGACGGAGGTTGTGGTGAGCAGAGATCACGTCATTGCACTCCAGCCTGGGCGATAGAGTGAAATTCCATCTCTAATAATAATAATAATAATAATAAGAAGAAGAAGAAGAAGAAGAAGAAGAATAAATAAAACTTCATTTGTTTTCACAGTTTTTCCAGGACTGCAAATCATTTCATTAGAAAGACAGGAATTGGGGATCAAGTCAAGTGATAGTATTAGTTGGAAAACTTCACTATTATGTTATGTCTTTTTTTCTGTTTTATTTGCAGTACCACAGTTATATGTATATTTTATTATCTGTGTAGCCTATCTTCATTATCCTCTTTATTTAATTATTTTAACATTATTTCTGATAATCTCAATTTTGTTTTCACAATGTGTATTTATTTTTCTGCCAATGTATTCAATTTATAACTGAATATTATTTTAGCTTACATTCAAGTTATTTTATCCTTATTGTTTTATTTGATATCTTTTAAATCTTGTGTTTTATCTCAACATGTTATATTGTCAAAGGTTATATACTGAGTTTTCACATCAGTAAATTTATTCTTATATCACTTTATATTGTTATATATGAACTATAGATTTGTTTGCATTCCCGTGGGTTATAATTATTTTGGTCTTGTTTTTCCATTACACCTAAGTTTCTTCAAATTTTTCTACTTCCTGTCTTGACTTTTTCTAGTCACCGTTCTAGGGCTGAACATGAGCAGCTATGACCAAATTTCTCTTTTCTCTGACATAATGAGCAAGAAATTTCCTTGAAACTTCCCACCTTATATGAGTCATATTTGTCTTTAGCATGAAAATCAGTTTGTTTTTTCGATATTTTTAACCACATATGTTAGGCCTGAGCATGAGAAGGTAGGCTGCCCTTCTGGGGTTCTCTCTAATTAAACATGTCTGTCTTAGTCACATGAGTATGTCCTTAAATGCAGAAAGTCGCCCCGAAGACTGTGAAGTTCTAGAAATGATAAACCCTAGTAGTTATCTGAAGAATATTATGACATTACATATGAGCTTCTACCGTTGATGTGTACTCCCAGATTACGATGCTATTTCTATTTGCAAGTGGAAAAACCTAACTCTGCACAGTGCTTTTTAAAGAGCTTTGTTCTGGGCCAATATGAGTGACTGTAGCCTGGGGAAGCAGTCTCAAGGAGTACTGAGAAAGGGCAGCTGAGGCAGTCAGATCACAGTTTAGCTTTATACATTTCAGGGAGGAAAAATTTACAAGCGAAAGCATAAACCAATGTATGAAACATAAACACTGGTTAGCCCCAACAAAGCAGGATATCTTGAAGTGGGTTCTTACAAGTCATAGGGGGATTTGAACATTCTTTAATTTGCAGTTAGTCAAAGGAGTTTCTGTCTAAACTTGAAGCCAGTAGAAAGAAATGTTTTATGTTAACAGAAGGATGCTATGTAGCAAGATTGATGGCCTGACCATAGGTCATCAATGGCCTTAGGTCTTTGTTTATAATTTAATATCTTATTTCCACAAATACTCTGTTTTGTTAATCTCATTATATATATTTATACACACACACATATATATACATATAGTGTATATATATATATACACACACATATATATACATATAGTGTATATATATATACACACACATATATATACATATAGTGTATATATATACACACACATATATATACATATACATATATATGCGTGTGTTATATATATACACACACACACACAGACATATATATTATGTATGTATTTTTTTTTTATTAAATCTGGTCAGTTGCTGTTCCTTCAACTCCCAAAGGGAGGGGATATAATGAGTCATGAGGCTTGTCCAGCTTCCCTATCACGGCCAAAAACTCAGTTTTTAAGGTTTCTCTGGAGCCCCGTTGGCCAAGAGAAAATTACTCAGTTGGTATGGGGTTTAGGATTTTATTTTCAGTTTTCACATCTATTCCCGTCTCCTCATTACTCTCAAAATATTTGGCTCTTCTTGAAATGGCTCAGAATTTCCTAAACTCCTCTTTATTTGTTTTCTCCACTATTGTTTTCTGAACCATTTTGAAGTGCCTTAAGAGTGTTATTTATTTAGCCAAAAGTGCCACTTTAACTCACTGTCATAATATTCTCTTTCCATGTTTTCTTTTAGTTAGTAAGTCATTTGCTGGAGATTTTATTTTTATTTTTTGAATTGGTAAAAATTTGTTGATTGACCTCTTTACTGCTAGACACTTGATTTCTCAGAAGTCAGAATGTGTTTTTAAATTACATTCACTAGGGACTCCAAAGCTATATCGCTATTTCACCTTGCCAAGAGGCTCATTGTAGGGTCACTAACAAAATAAAATAACTAATATACAAATGTACTGAATTATCTTCCACATGAAATCATTTTATTAGTATTATTATTAATTAATTAATTTATTTTTTTGAGACGGAGTCTCGCTCTGTCTCCCAGGCTGGAGTGCAGTGGCGCGATCTTGGCTCACTGCAAGCTCCGCCTCCCAGGTTCACGCCATTCTCCTGCCTCGGCCTCCTGAGTAGCTGGGACTACAGGTAGACGCCACAACGCCCGGCTAATTTTTTGTATTTTTTAGTGGAGACGGGGTTTCACCATATTAGCCAGGATGGTCTCGATCTCCTGACCTCGTGATCCGCCCGCTTCGGCCTCCCAAAGTGCTGGGATTACAGGCATGAGCCACAGTGCCTGGACCACATGAAATCATTTTTATTAGAAGTCATCAATCACACCATATATTAAGTAAGTTAATGCCAAAATCTTTTCCATCCTCTGGACATGTATACACGTATGTGCAGTAAATCTGAGAATAAAAGGCTCGTATATATATATGTGTGTGTATTTTAATTAAATAAAACATATCAAATAAATATATTAAATATATTTGTACATATTTCAAATTATTTCATCAATCTTATATGATACTTTTAACCACGATTATTAATGACTTTTTTACTACTTATTATAATTGATGAACATGATAATGATTCTAAAGCTTTGATATCTGCAGAGGCATATTTTCGATCAGTAAAATAAGCTGATTGTTCAATACTGATCTTATAGATGTTAGTGTACATATGAAAAATTTCAAATAACTGAAATATTTGATAATCAAGAACATATCATCCACAATACTTAATAAAAAGAAAGTAAATTATCTTTACAGACGATTGGCATGTTTCTGGAAATAACGATTCATTAGCAAAACATATTTTACTTCAGTTGGATATAACAAATAAAAAGACTAGAAATACACCATTCAACATTTTCATGTAAAACAAGGTTAATTTTAGTTCATCTTCTGTAGTGTGACTTTTATTTGAAATAAAATGTTGGAAATTTCACTTATTATAGAGTGCCAACTATAGTAACAAAATCAAAACACATTTTAAAACAGCAATTAGAAATATTTGTTCATTTGTTGTCCCCATTAAAATTCTAAATAAATTAATAAATGTGGTTATTTGCTTTTTTTTTTTTTTTGAGACAGTCTCACTCAGTCACCCAGGCTGGAGTGCAGTGGCACCATCTTCACTCACTGCAACCTCCGCTTCCCGGGTTCAAGCGATTCTCCTGCCTCAGCCTCCTGAGTAGCTGGGATTACAGGTGCCCACTACCACTCCCAGCTAATTTTTGTATTTTTAGTAGAAATGGAGTTTCACCATGTTGGTCAGGTTGGTCTTGAACTCCTGAGCTTGCGATCTGCCCACCTCGGCCTCCCAAAGTGCTGGGATTACAGGAGTGAACCATCGTGCCTGGCCTGTTTTTTGCTTTTTAAAATAAATTGTCATTGAAATACATTGAAGGAATTTAAATAAAAATAGTATTTTAAGTATTTTTTAAAATACGGTAAAGTTTGGACCAGATTACATAAAACATGCGCTCTCTTGAAATTTGATTTAGTCCCTGAACTGTTTGTTCTTCACCCACTAGAGTTCCTTGTAACATCCACCTACAAAAATACTCATGAGTTTTTTTTTCTTAAAAATGTCTAAACTACCTTTTTCTGAACACTATGACTTCTTCCCATCATTACTGAACAGTTATATTTTGCTTCACTTTCAAGTAAATTTTTTTACACAATATCTACTTCCACAATTATCACTGTTCGAATTCATTTTATTTTTGTTATTCTTTTGAATGTGCTTTAACAATGATTTATAGGTATATACACAATTTTAGACTTTATATATACTCATGCATATGTATTTGTGCATGTGTCAGCTATGGTATTGTCAAACTATATTTTCTCACTTAAATTACTACTTGCACTTATGAATTTACTAAATGAGTTAGTTTTGGTAAGGTGGGGCTTTATTCTCAATGTTTATAGCTGCATCACCTGTGAAATTTCAAAAAAAAATAAAGCATTCTCTCAAACCCTATTTAACTGATGTTCAAATTATGCACTAAGATTGTTCTGTATTATAATTATTTTTAAAAGATAGTCTTTTTATCACTTTTAACCATTTAATTTTGAAATAGTTCTAGGCATACAGGAGATTGTAAAGATCATGCAAAGAAGTTTTATTCATGCTTTATATAATTTTCCCCATTGGTTATGATTCACATACGGATAAAACACAATGTCAAACCAGAAACATGCCATTAGTTTAAAATGTTTATGTAGTTCCGTGTCACCTATCACATGTATAAGTTCATTTTACCAACACAGCAATCAGAATATAGAACTACCTCATCACCACAAAGATCTTCTTTATGCTACCCCTTTGTAATAACAGCCATCCTCCCTGTCCCTCTCTTTTGGCACCCACTAAATAGATTTTATAGCTCTATTATTTTTTCCAAATTTAGGGAGTGCTATATGAATTGAGTAACACATGCCTTTCAAGATGAGGTTTTTTTTTTTTTTTTTTCTCAGCAAGATGTCCTTTTTTGTGCCAATTATATTTTAAACTAGAAGTTACTTGGGGAAAGGCTTCCTTTAAAAATATTACAAATAATAGACTCCAAGGATATTCAAGATGGTACATTGGACCAAGAGAAGAAAAGCAAAGAAATACACATGTGGTTTAAAGATAAGAGAAGAGGCTGGGTGCAGTGGCTCACACCTGTAATCCCAGCATTTTGAGAGGCCAGCAGGGGCAGACCACCTGAGGTCAAGAGTTTGAGACCAGCCTGGCCAACATGGTGAAACCTCATCTCTACTAAACATACAAAAATTAGCCGGATGTGGTGGTGTGTGCCTGTAGGCCAAGCTACTTGGGAGGCTGAGGCAGGAGAATCACTTGAACCTGGGAGGCAGAGGTTTCAGTGAGCCAGGATTGCACCACTGCACTCCAGCCTAGGTGACAGAGCAAGAATATGTCTCAAAAATAAATAAATAAATAAAAATAAGAGGAGAATAATCCAATTATCTAATAAAAATTAATAATGGATTTTGTTTATTTTATAAAATAACAATATTAAAAATAATTTAATGATGCACAACAGCTTAATAAAGATAGGTAAGTTCATACAGATATATCAATGTTTCATAAATAACATGTATATACATACATACAATTTTTCAGTGACTTAGTGTTAGAACTAATACATTCTATCGACCTTTTTTTTTGATCCTAGCTTTTAATCACAAATGATTGTTGAAAAAGTAGAAATAAGCTTGCCAGCATTATGAAATTTGGCAAGTAGGCTTATTTTCTGACAAATTTATTTCAGAATGATGGTGCCAAGAATAAGTATCAGTCAGGTCTGATGCCCTGTCAGACTAATCAGAAAGACTCTGCCATTTTCCATGTTTGTAGTTTATTTCATGCCCCAAAGCCTGACTTTCATACTTTAAAGAAAATCTTATTAGGTTTAGTACTCTAAACGAGTTAGCGGTGTTATTCAGACACTCTGCCATGCAATTTCACAGTAGGAAAATTGGTGAGGGTCACTAGGATAGTCATAACTGTTTCATCCAAAATGTTTCTACCTTGTTTTTGCTTTCTTAGAAATCTCAGTGTATGAGATAATTTGAAAGTATAATAGCATAATTAAAACTGTTTCATATTTTAATATGATGGTAATTTAGTCGGTGTAATTTTTTAAAGGCAAATGTTCTCGTGCTTATTAACAGAAAAAGTTAACGTTCACTCTAGGTAAGACTTCAGCAGGATATGCAGTTTCTTTTACAGTTTTCTGCAGCTTACATTCCTATGTTCCAGTGGTGCTGAGATATCAGAAAGAAATGTGATGTAAGTATAAATTTAAAATGTAGGTATATTGCTAAGCTTCTCTGCATTTCAAAAGCAAGGGCTATGTTTTAAAATGATGTCTCTTTTTTTAAAGTATTTTTAAAAATTAATAAAACATAAGATACATAAGTATACTTTTATAAAAATAATAAAAAGAACATCAGTATGCTCAATCCATTGTAAGACATGTCATCTATACCCTAGATTGCCTTTGTGAAATCTGTAAATATAGTCCTTTCTCCAACAAAGTGGCAAACAGTATACCCAGTTTGATATTGATCATTCTTTTACATTTTGAAAAAGTATACCAACGTCTATCTTTGCATCCATAAACTACCAAACTGTTTAGATTAGCTGTTATTTGTGTAGATTTTATGAGAATGTAGATTAAAATTTACATGCTAATAGTCTAAATAATTTCATATAGTTTTATTAATCAGTGTTTTCAATTACATGTGTGGTTGATGAACAGAGATTTTCCTAAACAAAATAAACAAGTATTACTTACCTTAAACATAAACTGTGCACATTTTAATCTGTGTTTTCATGTGACGTTATAAACACTATAATGAAACATATACATTCTGACATATAGCTACTACAGCAGTTATTAATTCATTACTTAAAAATTGTCAGTTCCTTAAGTTTCAAAACATGGTTCATGCAGTGTATTTTTATGCTTCTAGATGAGACCTATTCAGCTAGTATTAGCATGTACCTTATTCTCTTTTACATGCTTTATTTACATTAAAACATTTAATTATGAAAGAAAAAAATAACCCATGAGATACTTGATATTTTGTCCACATTTTTCAAGTAAGAAAACTCAGAGTTTCTCTAACTTGCTTCAGGTCGATTAAATTGAGATTCCAACCTGAGGACACTGGTACAAACCCTATGCCAGAGATTCTAAAATGTTTTTGGTTCATGAAGCTCTGAATGTGTTGCTACTTTTTAAAATATCTATGAGTTTCTATTTTTAACTACATAGTAAGTCCAAAATCCTTAACGAGTATTTATGTCTTAACAACTTAAGAGTCATTTGAAACAACAAACATGTCAGTTGAAAAAAAAAACCATAATTTTATTTTTTGTCTTTAATAACCACATTTACTTATGGGATGCCTGCCCCCGTCAGGGCCGAATGACTTGAAATTCTATTGACTATCCTGATTTACAGTTCTACACTGATTTTCACGCAGTACCTGCCTTTTATTACTGCAACTACCAAAACTCAACCTCACAAATATGGCATCAACAAAAGAAGGTAGGATAATCAAATATTATAATTGTGAACTCAAACTAGTATTTTGTGTGTCACCTGATGCTGAACGTCCTTTTGCTTCTGTCAAAAATGTAAAATATTCTGCAGAGTTATGTATGGTGCTGTGTTGCCTTAGCACACAGTTTAGGGCGGTTTCCTTATGTTCATTAGCCTCCTGTCATCCTGGGCAGAAGCTCAGTGCACATTTAAGAAGCTATTCTAATGAGTGTGTCAAACAACTCTATGGCTTTAAACAATGTCCTAAACTTCACTGAGACTCCATTACTTGAATGGTGGTGAGGAATGATAAAAGCCATAGTCGATTCAACAAATTCATGTATTTAAATTGCTAACTCTCTGACAAACACATGATAGGCAAATGATACGTGTTGTCCTTCTTATTCATACAACTTTCTTAATTTTCCTTTCCACATTCTGAAGTGCATTTGATCTAAACGACTCTGTGTAATTCCGGGTAAAAATTTTTTCTGGAAATTTCAATCTAGTATCACCTAATAGGGTGATGTATTAAAAAAAAAAAAGGCACATTTTGTGCAAAGGTGCTGCCAGCTTTTATTTTATTTTATTTTTTTAGAGCTGGTTTTCTCACTCGAACGGGAAAAGAGAGAATGGGAAGAAGAGGTTAAAATTTAAAAAGCACAGAGATTGTAAACTGGAAGCTCTGGAAATTTACTTTTATTCATTTCACAAATATGTCTCAATTGAAATGATAAGTTACTTATACTGTTTGAAATACCTGTGCTTAGACACAACCAAGTTTTTTCTTTAATCACTAAGTGCTACTTTTAAGCATGTTTTTAAGCTGTCTACATTAAATTTTACATAGCACGTTGAACATAAAATTTAAATAAATATCTTGTTAAATGTACAATCCCACTGGGACAAAACCACTTCCTTTTATGTAGGCCAAGACCTTGAGGAAAACTGCATAAGCAAAATGGATATTATCCACACTCCACTGCCTCTAAGTCTGCTTTGTTCCAAAAAGCCAATATCTGTACTTCGATTACCTCAAGTTCAACTCTTTGCGGATCTAGTCAATTTATTTGGCCTTGTGATGGTCAAGGCTGTAGTGTGTAATTATATTGGGAATGGTCAGCATGCGAACATAAATCAAATCAATTTTATAGAATCAGTTTTAGTATATGACCTTCATATGGCATTCCTTTCTCTTCTACTTATAAGTTTTCACTACTCTCTTTACCCAGTCAGTAGTATAATAAAGATTATTTTCTCTTAATTCATGTAATATGATTAGAAATACTTTAAATAAAAGGGGGATATATATTTAGGCTTCTGATTAAATCATTTTTATTCAGAGATAATGTATTTAAAATTAATTTGATAAACTTGATTTGAAATTTATTTTAATTTATTAGTAAATAGATGTATTAAAGTTTAAGTTAAAAATAAAACTTAAAATATATTTTCATAATGGTATGATTGTTTATTCATATTTGATATAGTAGAGAAGCTATAAAATGTCTACATATACACAAATGATGATTAAAAATAAGAAGAAAAAACTTTTAAAGAAAAAAATTACTATTAAATGTGGATGGTGCTGTGTCACAATTTGTTGACCCTAAAGGATATTAATAGATATATAATTGATTTTAATATAAATATAAACATATTTTTCTCTGAAAGTGCTTTTGAATCTTATAAACTATTTACAACATTATGGTATTGCTTTGATCACAGAAGTGTCATTAACAATTGGACTATATTAAATCTAGAGCAATATATCTATTAAAAAACCATAGTAGAGTAAGATACATACTCTTTAAGAGTAATTATATCTCTTTTGATAAAAATTGGAAATAGCATTTCATTGATTTATTTAATCCCACAAATGATTATCTTAATTTTTTTGTTAAACTGTTGTTCTTCCTTTGAAGATTAGTAAATCATTTTTCAAATATGAGACACAATTCTTTTCCTTGTATGCATTTGCACTCATTGATTCTGGTGATCTGTGGTTAAATGATTCTATTATTTGAATAACAGTTTCATAAACAGTATAATTTTAAGTAGAACTTGAAATTGGATTAAAACCTTGATGGAATAAAAACATGCATGGTAATTTGAGTAATATAAAAGCTTTGTTCAAATGCTGAATCCATTCTGCTGTTAATTTACAGACTCTTGATGTACATATCCAGAATAATAAGACACACTCTGCCAGATTGTTCTATGGAGTAAATGACAACACATATAGAGGTTTTAGTGTATGTAATTCTCCAAAATATATTTTTCTTTCTAACTGAAAACAATAATATTTGAGAAATATTTAAAATAAATATGTATCAGAGGCCAGGCACCGTGACACCCAGCACTTTGGGAGGCCGAGGTGGGTGGATCACTTGATCATTTGTGGTCAGGAGTTCAAGACCAGCCTGGCCAACATGGTGAAACCCTGTCTCTACTTAAAAAGAAAAAATGAAAAAAAAAGAAAGAAAAATTAGGTGTGATGGCGATCGCCTGTATTCCCGGCTACAGAGGATGCTGAGGCACGAGAATTGCTTGAACCTGGGAGGTGGAGGTTGCAGTGAGCCAAGGTTGCACCACTGCACTCCAGCCTGGGCGATAGAGTGAGACTCTGTCTCAAAAATACACAAACAAACAAACAATAAATAAATAAATAAAAATAAAATATACATCAAAAACCTTACATTAAATTTTGTAAAATAAATCTACTATGGATAATTTGTATGAATTAGTTGAATAGTATGAACAACACTTGAATTACTATGTCCTAAATTTAAAATATTTTTTAAACAGGAATAAAGGATTGCTGATGGTTGAAGACAAAACTAGTACCTAGGTCTCCATTTGTCATATTTCCTGTAAAAGTAATACTGAAAATAAAACACCTGAAAACCATCTTTTAGCATAACTTGAGGGCAGAGAATGCCTGACATTACATAATTACATATGTATTTTTACATATATATTATT
Source organism: Gorilla gorilla gorilla (assembly GCF_029281585.2). Lineage (NCBI taxonomy): Eukaryota > Metazoa > Chordata > Mammalia > Primates > Hominidae > Gorilla > Gorilla gorilla. The sequence goes on from NC_073243.2 coordinate 88,274,150, forward strand.
TTTACATATATATGCATATATACATATATACATATACATATATTTACATATATACACCTATATATTTACATATATACACACGCATATATTTACACACACACACATATATTTACACACACACACACACACACACATATATATATACACACACACACACACAGAAAAAAACACCAAGTCACATCATAGATAGACTCACATTCCTCCACCAACTCCACCCCAGGGAAGGGCAAGGGGCCAGCAATGACAAGCCTAGAAAGACTGAATGAAACAGAAAGAGACAGAACAATGGATCCTAAGAGTGATCTAAAGTTGTTTCCAGAAGGACTAAATACATTATTGTTGTAGTCTGAAATACTAATTACATCTGGTGGTTGAGTGCATAGAAAAAATATGTCCCCATGGAAGGCACCAAAAAATATATACAATTTGAAAAAACTGTCATTAAAACTCACACTAGGGGAAATATTTAAAGTAGGAAGGGAAAACACTAATTGACAATTAAATGATACGAAGAGAAAGACATAACAGTGAAAATTTAACATCCTGCACATTATAAGAGACCTAAAACATCTGAAAGCACGCAGCTCCTCTCTTAATTATGAAAGCAAACAAAACCAAAAGAAACACTGATATCTGAGTTTACTATATTCATAGCTGAGGACACTCAAATTAAGGCGCTATAAGTGACAGAGCAGGAACAACATCATCTCGAACGAACGCTGCCACTTTAAGTTCCAGTGCCCTTTCTAGCCTCGTGCATTTCAAGAAAATCACTTCTCTTCTCTAGCTACAAGCAGCCAGAAAAACCAGACAGTAAAACACAGATAAAACAGTTCGAGCACAGAAGAAGGCGGGGAAAAAGTCTCTTGGGTAACTGCAAAACTTCACCCTTCTACAATGGACCCCAGTAAAACAGTGGGCCTTAATAAGCACATTCCTTTCCCTTCAGGTGCACTAAAATAGGGAAGCTAAAAGCAGGCTTGGGCGTATGCCTGCAGCTGCAGAAAAATGTATGGGAACAAACACACAACTCTCTCTCCCAAATAAGCACAACAAAGAAACACAGAAGCAGTCCAAGCCTTTAGTAAACTCTCCCACCCTAAATCCTTAAAAACTCTTAGTCTGTAAGAGAGTGTGCCTCTAACCTAACACAGACAAACACCCCTCTCAGGTTTGTTTTCTCTAAAATAAACCTGTCTTAACCATCAAGCCACCTTTCATGTTTCTTTCCTCTTTCTTTAATTCTTATGATAAGCACCTCAATAACACAAACATGAACAACATTAATAGAAGTATTGCAAAAATCAGAAAACAAAATTCAACAAATATCAATTAGGTAAAACTTTCCCCAGAAAAACAAACATAAAGCCCCTTGATGTACTCATTCCAAATGGGTTTAAGTATACTCAAGCACATAATTGGATATTTTAAAGTTGTGTTAAAAAAGAAATTAAAAATAACTAAGAACACAGCAGATAACATGTAAGAAAAAGGTAACTGGATGGGTGCATGGCTCATGCCTGTAATCCTAGCACTTTGGGAGGCCAAGATGAGTGGATCACCTGTGGTTAGGAGTTCGATACCAGCCTGGCCAACATGGTGAAACCCCGTCTCTACTAAAAATACAAAAAATTAGCCAGGTGTGGTGGCTCATGCCTGTAATCCCATCTACTTGGGAGGCTGGGGCAGGAGAATCACTTGAACACAGGAGATGTAGGTTGCAGTGAGCCAAGATCACACCATTCCACTCCAGCCTGGGCAACAAGAGCGGAAACTCCATCTCAAAAAAAAAAAAAAAAAGGAAAGAAAAAGGAAACTGATTAACTGAAGGGAAGAAGTGTAAGAATACAATATTTTGTAAAAGTTAAGAATGCAATACAGGTACTCAAAAAATAGACAACAAAATTCTAATAAGGAACATTGAAAAAGAAGAGAAAAGAAAGGAATTAAACAATATAAATAAAGAAGTAAAATGGTTCAGAAAAAAAAAGTAAGGCAAGTAGACGATAGACAAAGAATTGCATATGCATTATTGGATTTTCTGAAAAAGAAAGATAAAACAATGACACAATTAATATTTAAACCTATACTCTAAAAACACTTAAAAATTAGTAAAAACCTGAGTATATATATTAAAACATTCTACTGGGTGCCTAGGAAAATTAAGCACAACAATCAATTTCAAGATATTTTCTAGTACAACTGTTAGATTTTTAAGATAAAGAAAACATTTTCAAAGCTCAGGCACAGTGATTTAAAAACTTACAAACACAAAATTGCTTCTGTCATCAGGCTTTTCAAAAACCACAGAAAAACAAGGAACATGCAAATGCATCAACACTGTTTCTTGAAACTCAATGAAAGAAGGTATAAATATTTTATATCAAGTGCACTTATTATTCAAGTATCAAGTTTATAAAACAATCACTTTATGGATGTAAAAATGTAAGAAATTATTCTGTATCCATGAGGACTTTTTCAGGAATCTGCCATTTATTTGTCAGTATTGTGTGCCTAAACTTACTCCAAAGTAAAAAATTTAAAATGAGAAAGTAGTTTCAGAAAAATGTTTGAAGAAATAACTCTAGGAACCAATAAACATGTTTTGAATGTAATATTCTGTTAATTAGTAACATCAAGGGTAGTGGTGCTTATTGTTAACCATGATTATGCAAGTTAGAAATGCTGTAAAGAAATACCTGAGACTGAGGAATTTATAAGGAAAAGAAATGTAATTGGCTTAAGGTTGTGTAGGCTTCACAAGAAGCATCATAGTGGCAACAGCTTAGCTTCTAGGCAAGCCTCAGGAAATTTCCAGTCATAGTGGAAGGTGAAGGAGAAGCAGACACATAAAAGAAAGATAAAGTTGGGGGAGGTGCCACAAACTTATAAATGAAGAGATCTGTAAATTCAGAGCGGGAACTCACTTACCACTAAAGAGATGGTCCAAGCCATTACGAGAGATCTGCCTCCATTCCAACAGCTCCCCCAGGCCTCAACTCACACATTGGAGATTACATACTCATATGAGATTTGGGCAAGGACATATAAACTAACTATATCACTCCACCCCTGGCATCTTCCAAATGATTGTCCTTCTCATATTTCAAAATAGAATCATGACATCTCAATAGTACCCCAAAGTCTTACCTCATTTGAGAATTAACTCAAAAGTCTCAAGTCCAAAATCCAAAGTCTCATCTGAAAATGAGTTCCTTCCACCTAATGAGCCTATAAAATCAAAACAATTCATTTACTTCTAAGATGCAATGGGGGTGCAGAAATTGGGTAAACATTCCAGATCCAAAAGGAGTAATTGGACAAAAGAAAGGGGCTACAGGCTTCACACAAGTCAGAAATTCAGCATGACAGTCATTACATCTTAAAACTCCAAAATAGATTCCTTTGACTCCATATCCCACATCCAGGGCACACTGGTGCAAGGGGTGAACCTCCAAGGCTCTGAGAAGCTCTACCTGTCTGCCCCTGTTGAGGCAGGAGAATAAGGTGTGGAGGCAAGGAACATAAACCGATTTATGCTGACTTCCTAGAACTAAATCCAATGGAAGCGCTTCAGCTATGACAGAAAATATCCTCTCCATTTACATAGGGCATACACCATGTAAATGACTTTGTAACTTAATCTTCTTCATTCACATAGAGCATACACTAAGTAACCAGGTGAAACCTCTAGAGTGTATTTAGACATCAGAAAATTCTGTAACAGAGCTCTTGGGCCCCTATGCTTGGGCCCACTTCCACACTGTGGAGTTTACTTTCATTTTCAGTAAGTCTCTGCTTTTGTTGCTTCATTCTTTCCTGACTTTGTTTGTGAATTTTGTCCAATTCTTTATTCAGGATGCCAAGAACCTGCACACCCTCCAATGGTAACACTGTGGCATTGCAGAATTCAGCCACCATGGCTATTCTCATAAGTTCTTGAGTTCCTGGAGCTTTCCCAGGTGCAGGGTAGAAGCTGCTGGTGGATTTACCATTCTGGGGTGTGGAGGACAGTGGCCCCCTTTCCACAGCTCCAGTAGGCAGTGCCTAACTGGGGACTTCAGGCCCTCCAACCCCACATTTCCCCTCTGCACTTCCCTAGTAGAGGTCCTCTAAAGGGGCTCTTTCCCTACAGGAGCCTTCTGCCTGGACATCCAGGCTTTTTTATACATCCTCTGAAGTCTAGGCAGAAGGTGTCAAGCCTAATTCACTCTTGCATTCTGTGCACCCACAGTCTTAACACCACGTGAAACCACACAAGGCTTATAGCTTGCACCCCCTGGACCTATGGCCTGAGCTATACCTAAGCCCCATTGAGCTGAGGCTGGAACAAGATCATCTATGATGCAAAAGCAATGTTCTGAGGCTGTGCAGGGAAGTGAGGCCCTGGACCTGGCCTATGAAACCATTCTTCCCTCCTAGGCCTCTGGGCCTGTGATGGGAGGAGCTGCCACAAAGGTCTCTGAAATGCCTTCAAGACTTTTTCCTGATTGTGTTAGATAGCAGCATCTGCCACCCTTTTAGTTATACAAATTCCTCTCACAATAAATTGCTCCACAACCTGCTTGAATTCCTCTCCTGAAAAAGCTTTATTTCACTGCCACATGGCCAGGCTTCAAATTTTCTGAACTTTTGTGTTCTGCTTTTCTTTTTTAATATAAGTTCCAACTTTAAGTCATCACTTTGTTCCCACATCTGAGTCTAGGTTGTTAGAAGCAGCCAGGTCACTTGGCTGCATAGAAATTTCTTCTGTCAGATACACTAAATTATCACTCTTTAGTTCAAACTTCCTCAGACCCTAGGATATAAACAGAATGCAGCTAAACTCATTGCTAAGACATAACTCAAGTGACCTTTGCTCCAATTCCCAATGAGTTCCTAATTTCCTTCTCAGACCTTAGCAGACTGGACTTCACTGTCCATATTACTATCAACAGTTTGGGCACAATCATTTATCAGTCTCTAAGAAGTTCCAAACTTTTCTTCATCTTCCTGTCTTCTTTGAGCCCTCCAAACTTGTCCAACTTCTGCTTGTTACGTGGTTCCCAAGCTGCTTCCACATTTTCAGGGATCTTCATAGCAGTGTGCCAATAATCAGTACTAATTTTCTGTATTAAGCCATTGTTGCATTACTATAAGTAAATAGCTGACACTGGGTTATATATAGAGAAAAGAGGCTTAATTGAATCATGGTTGTGCAGGATTTAGGGAAACCATGGTTGTGGCATCCTTCTAAGGAGGCCTCAGGAAGATTGCTATCACAGCAGAAGATGAAGAAGGAAAATCACATGCACATGGAAAAAGAAGGAGTAAGTGAGAAAGAGTCGGGAAGGGAGAGAGAGAGTAGTGGGGGAGGTGCCACACATTCTTTAATCACCAGAACTCATGTGAACTCAGTACAAGAGCTCACTTATCATCAAGGAGATGGCCTAAGCCATTAATGAGGAATCTGCCCCCATAATCCAAATACTTCCCATGAATACCCACTTCCAACACTGAGGAATAACATTTCAATATAAAATTTGAGCAGGGGCAAATATGCAGTATATCACTGACAAACATCTGCAAGCATCAGAACAAGTGAGGAAAACATGACCTCACCAAATGAACTAAAAAGTCACCAGGGACCAATCTTGGGAGCAGCAGAGATACGTAAACTTTTAGACAGAGAAATCAAAATAGCTATGTTGAGGAATCTCAAAGAAATTCAAGATAACACACAGAGAGAATTCAGAATTCTAACGGAAAAATTTAACAAAAAGAATAAAATAATTAAAAGAATCAAGCAGAAATTCTGCAGCTGAAAAATGTAATTGGACTATTGAAGAATATTTCAGCATCTCTAACTTTTAGAACTGATCAAGCAGAAGAAAGTATTACTGAGCTTTAAGACAGGCTATTTGAAAATACACATCAAAGAGACAAAAGGAAAAATAATAATAATAAAGCATGCCTCAAATATCTAGAAAATAGCTTGAAAAGAGGAATAATAAGGGTTTTGGCCTTAAAGAGGAGGTAGACAGGAATAGGGGTAGAAAGTTTATTCAAAAGATAACATCAGAGAACTTCCCAAAATTAGAGAAAGATATCAATATTCAAGTAAAGAAGGTTATAGAATACCAAACAGATTTAATCTAAAGAAAACTACCTCAGGGTATTAAATAATCAAACTCCCAAAAATGAAGGATAAAGAAAGGTTCCTTAAAGCAGCAAGATGAAATAAACACAAAATATATAATAGAGCTCCAATATGTCTAGTCCAGACTTTCAGTGAAAACATTATGGGCCAGCAGACAGTGTTATGATATATTAAAAGTGCTAAAAAAATACAGCCCACTTTCACAATTGGACACCATTGGACATATCTTCCAGACAGAAAATAAATAAACATAAAACTTAATCTGTGCTATAGAACAAATGGGCCTAATAGGTATTTACAGAACATTTCATCCAGTGGCCGGAGAATACACATTTTTCCCCTCAGCACTTGGATCATTCTCAAGGAGAGACCATATGTTAGGTCACAAAACAAGTATCAGAACATCCCAAAGATTTGAATTAACTTCAAACATGTTCTCTGACTACAATTTAACTAGAAATCAATAACAAGAGGAATTTTGGAAACTGTATAAACACATGGAAATTAAACAATAGGTTGCTAAATGATCTTTGAGTGGTGTTGGGCCTGAGGGTGAACAGAAGTCAACAATTTAGGTTTGGAAACCTCCACCTAGATTTCAGAGAATGTATGAAAATGCCTGGATGCCCAGGCAGAAGTTTACTGCAGGGGTGGGGTCCTCATGGAGAACCTCTGCTAGATAGGGCAGTGTGGAAAGGAAATATGTGGTTGGAGGCACCACAAAGAGTCTGCACTGGGACACTGCCTAGTTGAGCTGTGAGAAGAGGGTGACCATTCTCTAGTCCCCAGAATGGTAGATCCACAGACATCTTGCAGTCACTCGATGCCAGCCTGTGAAAGCAGCTGGAAAGGTAGGTGTTACTCTGCAGGGACAGAGCTTCCCAAGGCCATGGAAGCCAACCTCTTGCGTCAGCATGCCCTGGATGTGAGACATGGAATCAAAGGAGATTGTTTTGGAACTTTAAGTTTTAATGACTGCTCTTTTGGATTTCAGATTTGTGTGGGACATGTAGCCCCTTCGTTTTGGCCAATTTCTTCCATTTGGAATGGCTGTATTTACCCTATACCCATACCTCCATTGTATCTAGGAAGTAACTAACTTGCTTTTGATTTTACAGATTCACAGGTGGGAGGTACTGGCCTTGTTTCAGATGAGGCTTTGGATTTGGACTTTTGGGTTAATACTGGAACGAGTTAAGACTTTGGAGAACTTTTGAAAGGGCTAGGTTTTGAAATGTTAAGACGTGAAATTTAGGAGGGGCTGTGGAAAAATGATACAGTTTGGCTTTTTGTCCTCACCCAAATCTCATTTTGAATTGCCATCTTGTAATCCCCACATATCATGGGACAGACTCTGTGGAGGTAATTGAATAAGGAGCAGTTTCCCCCATGCTGTTCTTGTGATAGTGAGTGAGTCTCACAAAATCTGATTGTTTTATAAGGTTCTGGCATTTCTCCCACTTGCTTTCATTCTCTCTCCTGCCACCCTGTGAAGAAGTACCTTCTACCATGATTATAAGTTTCCTAAGCCCTCCCAAGCCATGCAGAACTGTGAGTTAATTAAACTGCTTTTCTTTATAAATTGCCCAGTCTCAGGTATTTCTTCATAGCATCATGCAAATGTACTAACACAGTAAATACTTGTGATGGTTAATATTAAGTGTCGATTGGATTGCAGGATGCAAAATATTGTTCCTGGGCATGTCAGTTGGGGTGTTGTCAAAGGAGATTAACATTTGAGTCAGGTACTGGGAGAGGCAGACATACTCTCAGTCTGGGTGGGTACAATCTACTCAGCTGCCAGCATGGCTAGAATAAATCATGAAGAAGAAGTTGGAAAGAGCAGACTTGCTGAGTCTTGCAGCATTCGTCTTTCTTCCATGCTTGATGCTTTCTGTTCTTGAACAGCAGACTCCAAGTTCTTCAGCTTTTGGACTCCTATACTTACACCAGTGGTTTGCAAGGGGCTCTTGGGCCTTTGACCACAGACTGAAGGCTGCACTGTCAGCTTTCCTACTTTTGAGGTTTTGGGACTCAGACTGGCTTCCTTGCTCCTTGGCTTGCAGACAGCCTAATGTGGGACTTCACCTTGAGATTGTGCAAGTCAATACTCCTTAATGAACTGTACTTCATATATGCATGTATTCTATTAGTCCATTCCTCTAGAGAACCCTGACTAATATACCCAAGAATGGAAGGATGGTTCAACATATGCAAATCAATCAATTAATGTAATACATTATATCAACAGAATGAGGGATAAAAAAGATATGATCATTTCAATTAATGCTGAAAAAGTGTTCGATGTAATTCAACAACACTTTATAATAAAAAACTTCAAAACACTGAGTATAGAGGAAACACACCTCAGCATAATAAAATATATGTATGACAGTACCACAGCTGTTATTATGCGGAATAGGGAAAAACTGAAAGTCTTTTGTCTAAGATCTGGAACATAACAAGGTTGCCCACTGTCACCACTGTTTTTCAACATAGTCCTGGAAATGTCAGCTAGAACAATCATAGAAAAAAAGTTAAGGTCATCCAGTTTGGAAAGGAAAAAATCATATTATCCTTCTTTGCAGTTAACATGATCTTATATTTGGAAAAACCTAAAGCCTCCACCAAAAACCTGTTAGAACTGATAAATAAATTCAGTAAAGTTGCAAAATACAAAATCAACATACAAAAATCAGTAGCATTTCTATATGCCAACAGTGAACAATCTGAAAAAGAAAATTTAAAATTTAATCCCTTGTACAATGGCCACAAATAAAATTAAATACCTAGAAATTAACTTTACTAAATCTGAGAAAGATGTCTGCAATTAAAACAATAAAACACTGATGAAAGAAATTGAAGAGGACACAAAAAATTGAAAAAATATTGTATGCTCATGTGTTGAAAGAATCAATATTGTTAAAATGTCCACACTAATCAAAGCAATCTACAGATTCAATGAAATCACTATCAAAATATCAATGACATTCTTCACTGAAATAGAAAAAAGTCTTAAAATTTATATGAAACCGCAGAAGACCCTATATAGCCAAAGCTATTCGAAACACAAAGAACAAAACTGGAAAAATTACATTACCTTACTTCAAATTATACTACAGAACTCTAGTAACCAAAACAACATGGTACTGTCATAAAAACAGACACACAGATCAATGGACCAAAATAGAGAACTAAGAAAAAAATCCATTAATCTATGCTGAATTCACTTTTGACAGATGCCAAGAACCTTCAGTGGTGAAAAGACAGTCTCTTTAATAAATATTTCTAGGAAAACTGGACATCTGTATGCGTATTAATGAAAGTAGACCCCCATCTCTTGCCATATACAAAAATCAAATCAAAATAGACTAAAGATTTAAATCCTAGACTTCAAATTATGAAACTACTAAAAGATAACATTGGGGAAAGTCTCTAGGACATTGTTCTGGGCAAAGATTTCTTGAGTAACACCCATAAGAATAGGGAACCAAAGCAAAAATGGACAAATGTGATCACATCAAGTTAAAAGCTTCTGTAAATTGTGCTAGTGAGGAATGTCATTAGTATTTCAATAGCAAAGGAAACAAAGTGAAGAGAAAATGCACAGAATGGGAAAAAATATTTGCCAAATATTTGTTTACAAGAGATTAATATTTGGAACTTATTATAAAAGAAACTGAAACAAATCTATAGGAAAAAAATCTAGCAATCTGATCCAAAAATAGGCCAAAGATCTGAATAGATATACAAATGGCAAACAGGAATATGAAAAGGTGCTCTGCATCATTGATCATCAGAGAAATGCAAATCACAACTACAGAGATATCATATCCTAGTTAAAATGGTTTTTATGTCAGTGAGGAAGTGGAGAAAAATGAACACTTGCACACTGTTGATGGGAATATAAATTAGTACAACCACTGTGGACAACAGTTTGTACACTTCTCAAAAAAGTAAAAATAGAACTACCGTGTGATCCAGCAATCCCACTGCTAGGTAAGATAAAGAAAATCATAATATAGAAGACGTATGTGCACCCCCATGTTTATTTCAGCACTTTTCACAGTAGCCAAGATTTGGAGCAACCCTCGTGTTCATCAACAGACAAATGGATAAAGAAACTGTGATACATATACACAATGGAATTCTACTATTCGCTCATAAAAAAATGAGATCCTGTCATGTGCAACAATATAGATAGAACTAGAGGTCATTATGTTAAGTGAAATAAGCCAAGCATCAGAAGAAAAACTTCACATGTTCTCACACTTACATACTATATGCCCTTTAGATATTATTTGTGGAAGCTAAACGTTAAAATAATTGAATTCATGGAGATAGAGAGTACAGGGATATTTACCAAAAGCTGGGAAGCATAATGGAGGTGTGTGTGTTGGAGGAGGTGGGGACAGTAAGGATGGTTAATGGCACAATAAAATAGAAGGAATGAATAAGACTTAGCATTTGCTAGCACAAGGGGCTGACCATAGTTAATAATAAATTTAATTGCACATTTTAAAATAACTAAAAGAGTATAATTGGATTGTTTGTAACACAAAGGATAAATACATGCAGAGACAAATACGTCATTTAACTTGATGTGGTTATTATGCATTGCATGTCTGTAACAAAGTATATCATGTACCACAAAAATATAAAAACATATTATGTAACAACAAAAATCAAAATTTAAAATTAAAAAAATAAAATTTATAAAATGAAATACTTTTGAATATTATAATTTTATAATTAATTCATTAGTTTCCAAATAATGACAAATACAAATGTATTTAAAAATATTTTATGAATTAGTCATTTTCTAATACAAGGTTGCATGGACATGTAGGGGAAATAATACTTTAGATTTTTGCAGAAATGACAGACACAAAATCTCACCCTTAATGGAAACCTGTGAATAGAGAATTACATTTACCTCATAGCAATATGTTCTTGTAAATGGAATAGTAACAAATTTAAAATTAAATTCACACCATTCCTTTATAGAAAATATGAGGAAAGAATATGTCTCAGTATTTTGTTTTGTGGTTTTTTTGTTGTTGTTGTTCTCTTCTCCAACTTTAGTACGATTTCTGAGTACTGTGCTCAATTTCTTTGTCAAATTTCTCTCTGTTTAGTTGCAACCCACGTGCAAGAGGCTCTATCATGATTTATGCAGGATTCACCAGGATGAGAAAAGCAAAGTCATATATTTATTGCTTTCTAACTGAACATCCATCATCCAGACATTTTACATACTATATGCCCTTTAGATATTTACAACACAATAACATTTATCTTGGATGTAACAGGCTCATATTCATGAAACAACTGTATAGTTCAACTTAACTGCAGCAAAAGTATAAATTTTAATAACAAGGAGAGAGTACGAATCTTAGGGTAAGATGCACATGGCTTCAAATCCTCCATCTCCATCCTTTAAAAACTGTCTCCATAGAGTTTCTGAACACAGAAGACTTATTCCTCAGATATGAGCTAGTGCATAACATATCTAAAAAATAATCAAACAAATAAAATCAACCAAAAAATCTTTTCTGTCAGCACTGATGTTTCTTGGTATTAGACATTTTTAATCATTTTTTAGCTGTAATTACAGAATATAGATTATAGGATACATATAAAATTTCATGCCATGTAAAGAGATGCAATACCTCTTGTCACATGTTTCTTCCCCTGGCTCGTTCACATATTCTGAGGACGTAAAAATATCTTTTTATTTTTTTTTTTTTGAGACGGAGTCTCGCTCTGTCACCAGGCTGGAGTGCAGCGGCGCAATCTCGGCTCCCTGCAACCTCCGTCTCCTGGGTTCAAGCGATTCTCCCGCCTCAGCCTTCCGAGTAGCCGGGACTACAGGCACGCGTCATCACGCCCGGCTAATTTTTGTATTTTTAGTAGAGACTTTAGTAGAGATTTCACCATGTTGGCCAGGATGGTCTCGATTTCTTGACCTCGTGATCCACCCGCCTCAGCCTCCCAAAGATCTGGGATTACAGGCGTGAGCCACCGCGCCCAGCCAAAAATATTCTTTTCATTAGACTTCAATGGGTAATATGAAAAACCAAATAGTCACACAGTGTTTTATTACTTTAGGACTGTTATTGGATATTGCTAGCATATTGTTTAAAAAGTTTGACAGGTTCTGAAATACTGGCTGGGTCATCGTTATTTGTCCTCTAGAATATTTCTAGAGTTTTGAATTTGAAAAGCACCATACATAGGGTTTTCTATTTTATTTCAGTCAGAAGTATTAAAAGTACTACTATCAGTATGATTTCATTAATCATGTAATATTTTATCAACAAAATATAGAAAAAGATATACAGAACAGTAATTTAAATCAAATAACTTTATGGAACACTTAAAATAATGTCTTTATTTTTATCTTTACGAATCAGTGGTGAATATTGTCCTTTATAAGTCAGAATGATCTACTGAACAGACTTTCTCAATCACTCACCTAGACCAAACTAAAGTGTGTGTCCTCCCCAAATTCCTGTCCTCCCCTTGCAGGTATTCATTACTCCAAATTCAAGACTTCATCAGTAAAACATATTTTAGTTCTACAGACACAACCATGAAAGTACTTTCAGTAATAAGCTTGCTGGCATTCTGATAATACAGCACTTTAAACTTGTTCCTGGTGGAATTATTTTGTTGAGAATTTAGACTTATATTTTTCAGCACCACCTGAAAGTATACATTGTCTTGCAAAGTCACTTTTTGACTTTCTGTCTTCCTGTTCTGGAATGTAAGCACTATTAGAACAGTGATTTTTGTCTTTTTTGTTTGTGTCTTCATCCTCTAGATGAGGAAAGCACTCACTTCTAGGGAGTATTCAGTAAGTATTGAAGAATATTTTTACATTAAATGAGTACTTAGAATTAGTAGTATGTCACATATCATTTGCTTATTAATTTATCTTTTTAATCATTTTATATATATATTATAAAGAAAAAAGAAAAGAACTTCTGACATTTTTTCACACCATAGTTGATTCCTTTTTGGCATGAATTTATATGTTGGGCACATTAGAGTATCTATGCGTGTAGAACTAGTAGTCAAAAAGAGTTAGCATATTCCAAAACTCAGTGAGTGAAAAACCTTTAAACATTAGAAACAGCCCCAAGAAGCTGGAACTAGAGATGTTATGCATTTATGTTACACAGGAACTGTTATAGAATCTGTGTTTCGACCCAACTGGGGATACGCTTCATATAAAATTAAGTGGTGTATAAAATAAAATCAATATATATTTTATATCAAAGGGTTAAAGAGAGATGAAAGGATACAGAGGTAACAGCCAAAAAAAAACCCCTGAAAACTTTAATGTCTATGCTGTAGCAAGAATTTTTAATGTACTTGAAGTAAATAGAGCCTCCTTTTGATGCAGCTGCCAAAGACTCTGTAGTTCAAGTGAATTGTCAGTAACTAAAAATGACACGAGTGATATTTTGAAAATAGTTTGGAGACCCTGATAAGGAAATGGCCTCACAGCAGACATCATTGTGGAATAAGCACAAAGTGGGACTCATGCTAAGAATAAGAGGAATTCAGTCATGAAAGAAGACAATTACCAAATGAAGCGGAGAGGAAGGATGTTGAGTCTTTACAGAATTAAAATTCCCCATTGTCTTGACTTATGAAAGGAAAATAAAATTAATCTCAGAACTCCACTGCTGAACATGAGTAGACAAATTTATAAAATTATTTTAGAGCAATAAATAAAATAAATAGTATTACTTTTATATTATGTCCTTAGTTTTTTCAAGTCAATTATTTATTAGCATTTTACTATTATTTTGTAAGCCATAAAATATGCTATGAATCCATGTACAGAATAGTATCAGGCTGCTTGTGTTATTGCAATCAGAGATGTGTAGACCATCCCGTGCAGTGTTGGCAGGACATCCCGTACATCATGAATTTCCACTCCCCTCTGCTTGCTGTGTGTGGGTTAACTAATAAATAGTCCATCTTAATCTTGCAAGCCATTTGATAAAGGCATTTTGCAGAATGTCATCTGTCAATTCTTTCCAAAATCCTCTAATTCTTCCTTGAAAGTGACCACTAAAAATTTCGGAAGATTACTAAAATGAAGTTGATTGTATTTGTCTTGCCAAAATAATTGTTTCTATCATGTTTACTTAAGCAAATTACAGAGAAAAATGAAGCGTATATTTAATGAAAGAAGTTTCAGAATCAGATTTGTTCAAGAAAGGTGACTTTGTTTCTTTCAATTATCTTAAAAATCCAATCCTGAATTTCTAGTAAATTAACTTTAATTGATGTTTGATTCAAGCTTTTAAGACTAAATAATTATATACAGCTTTCTGAATTAGATAGTATCATCTTGGAATCATAGTATTATGAGACTAGTAAACATAATGAGCATAATTTAAAATATGCCTTAAGAAATTCCAGGAGAGTTTAATATGTTCACATATGTACATATATAAAATAAATGAAGGGTACTCGATTTAAACGCTGGAGGAAGGACAAGGACAAAATTATACAGAAAATTTTATATTGTTCTGGATATTTTGTATACATAATTAAAATATAGGTGTGTTATACAATGAAAATATGGGGGGGTGTGTGTGCGCATGTGCACACACATTTTAACTTCAAATTCCAATACACAGAAATGAGAGCATTAATAAGAATTTTACAGTTTTGGTTAGAAATAACAACGTTGCAAGAGTCAATCCTCTCATTCTAACAAAGAGTAAAAGCAATATAATTTACAAAATCTTATTTTTATAAATATATGTGTGTATGTATCTGTTTATTTTTACCACTGGAATGATGAAGACTCAAAGAAGCCTGAATAAATCAATACATTTTAAATGAGATGTGCAGATTCTCGAACAGAAATCTGTGGCAACTTTCATCCCTGTGGTCACTGGGTGAGCAGAGGGGCAAACACGTTAGTGACCTTTTTAAAGCCACAAATAGCTTGTTGTGAAGGGTGAGATTCTGAGACCGGTACGTAGCATGTCCACATCCACCCGCCAGTACTTTCCCAGAGCTTTCAGCGGTGTGTGGCTTCTGTGCACCACAGGCAGAAGGCAGGACAGGAGGGCTTGGAGAAGCCCATTCACAGGTGACCAGGTGTTTATCATGTGACGCAAGGTCGCAGATCGTCAAAAGCTGGGGCAGGGCAGAGAAGTTGAGAAGGACCTCATCAAGTAAGACACGTAGGGTCCATACCATATAATAAAAGGATTGGAACAGGGCAGATCTGAGAGAGAATCACTGGGCCTCCATGGCTTCCATCCCAGGCGGATATGTGGAGGCGTAAGGGTGGGTGTTTCAGCGGCTGCTCTTTCCTAACACATGCCTGCAGATTATCCAACTAGGCAACCGCAATGCCTGGGTTCTCACAGTAGCCAATGAACAAACTAGAAGCAACTTCCTCCTCTCATCCTAAGACAGAATGTCCACGTAATTCAGGGAGCTTCTCTTCCATTACATGGGGCTGGCATCAGTATTGATGTGACTGAACTCCCTTGGAATATATTTTAATTCTCGATAGATTTTTTCTTGTTTTTTACTAATAAAGTCAAAGCATCATTTAATAAACACACTATGTAGAGCATGTTGTGCAGCTCTAGCTGAGAAGGAAAGTTAAGGTTGTTAACTGTCCTTTCACAAATGTTTTTATGAGCTAGCCCAGATTTGCTTTAACACAAGCAGTAGAACTTGGCTAATTGCATGTGCCATCCTCAGAGGAGTTAATAAGAAATAGATCCTGATAATTAAGATTTTTTAGCAATTTTATTTTGTTTAATGAGGTCAAAATGGACACAAAAATAGTTAATTTGGTATCTATTTAATTTGCTCATGGTATAGAATTTTTAAAAACAGGCCTGCTAGAATTTTGATTAGGATTGCATGAAATTTATAGATTAATGTAGGGAATACTGACATTTTATTTATACTGACTTGATTTCATAACTATGGTATTTATATAAACTTTTCCTCAATATAGATATTCTTTAACTTTATTCAGTAATGCTTCTTAATTTTCAATATTCATTTATTGCACATATTTCGTTATATTTATCCTAAAGTATTATATTTTTCAAATATTTCCCTACATTGCATTGTTTTAATTTTATTTTCCAACTTTTTACTTTTATTGTAGAGAAATAAGTGAATTTTATATAATAATGTGTTAACTTGTAACTTTGCTACAATTACAAGTTCTGCTTTTTTTAAGATTTTCTACATGCACGATCATATAATTCTTTCCAATATGTACCGCTTTTATTTACTTTATTAGACTTACTGCAATAGCCAAGATCTTCAATAATATATAGAACAAAGGTAATGATAGCTATTACTTTGTATTTTTCTTGATCTCAGGAGAAACTAGTCGATCTTTCACTAGTAAGTTTAATGTTAGCTCCTAGCTTTTTATAGCATTCTAAATAGCTTTAGGAAGTTCCACTCTATTCATTATTGGCTAGGATTTAGCATCAGGATCAGATGCTGAATTTAGTTATTATGTCTACTTATCATTAGATCATTCTAAGAACTTTTTCTCATTTATTATATTAATATGTTGAACTGTCTTCATTAATTTTTCTCTTTTATTTGTATAAATTTTAGGCTTATAATTGCTGTTGTTACATGAATATACTGCAAAATGATAAAGCCCAGTGTTTTAGTGTAACCATCACCCAAATAAGGTACAGTGAACCCATTAAGTAATTCTGTTTTTTTTTTTTTTTTTGAGACGGAGTCTCGCTCTCACCCAGGCTGTAGTGCAGTGGCGCGATCTCGGCTCACTGCAAGCTCCGCCTCCCGGGTTCATGCCATTCTCCTGCCTCAGCCTCCCAAGTAGCTGGGACTACAGGTGCCAACAGGCCTGGCTATTTTTTATTTTTAGTAGAGACGGGGTTTCATCGTGTTAGCCAGGATGGTCTCCATCTCCTGACCTCGTGATCCACCCGCCTCGGCCTCCCAAAGTGCTGGGATTATAGGCGTGAGCCTCCGTGCCCTGCCACCTTTAAGTAATTCTTATCCCTCTTCCCCTCCGCACTCTCCCACCCTTCTTAGTCTCCAGCATTTATTACTCCTCATTTTGTCCATGTGCATGCATTATTTAGCTTCCACTTGTGAGAGCATGAGGTGTCCGTTTGAGTTGTTTCCCTTACAATAATGGCATCCAGTCTCATCCATGTTGCAGCAATTTTTTCTTCTTTATAGTTGAATAGTGTTCGATTATATACATACATGTATAATAGAATACATGTATATAATAGAATATATAAGGTTGGTGCAAAAGTAATTGTGGTTTGCCATAACATTAAAAGTAATGACAAAAACCGCAATTACTCTTACACCAAACGAAATATATACGCCATATATTCTTTATCTTTTCATGCATTGATGGACACTTAGAATCAAAGACTAATTCTAAATCTTTGCTATTGTGAAGCAAAACATAAACATGATAAACATATGAGTGTGGTATGTTTTTAATATAGCATATGAGCTGTGATACACATATGAGCGCAGTATATTTTTAATATAACAATTTCTTTTCTTTTGAATAGACACCCACTAGTGAAATTGCAGGATGGAAGCATAATTCTATTTTCAGTTTTTTAAGAAATCTCCATACTGTTTTCTATAGAGGTGGTACTAACTTACAGGCCCACCAACAGTGTGTAAGTATTCAGTTTTCCTTTTATCTTCGCCGATATCTGTTACTGTTTGACCTTTTAGTGATAGCCATTCTGGCATAAGACACATTAATTGATTTTTAATATTAAAGCAACTTGCATTCCTGGGATACACTCTACTTAATCACCATTTTCTTCAATTACATATATAACTGAATTTCATTTGCTAAAATTCTGTAAAGGCTTTTTGGCAGGACTTTATTTTTTTTCTGCTTTGTATTTCTTAGTCTACGTTTGATACAAGTGAAACACTTGCCTCATAAAATGATCTGGGAGGGTTTTTAATGTCCCCTATATTGTTGAAGGGTTTGTGTTACATGAGTATCATTTCTTTCTTAAGTATTCGACAAAATTCACAAGCAAATACATCAATGGCTACTGCTTTTTTTCGTGGGAATAATTTTAAATAAACATTTAAAGTCTATAATAGATATAGGTTTTTGAGATTGTCTATTCTATAGCCATTTTTTAAAAGTTTCAACTTTTGATAAAATTGTCAGTTTCTTCAATGTTGTTAAGTCTATTAGATTAAATTGTTCATATTTTCTCATTAACCTGTTAATGTGTAAGGATTGTAAGAACGTTCCTTCTTTCATACTATGGTATCTGATTTTAGTTTTAATAGGCTCTGATGATCAGCGATGTTGAGCTCTTTTTCATGTGTTTGTTGGTCGCATAAATGCCCTCTTTTGAGAAGTGTCTGTTCATATGCTTTGTGCACTTTTTGATAGGGTTTTTTTTCTTGTAAATTTGTTTAAGTTCCTTGTAAATTTTGGATATTGGACCTCTGTCAGATGGGTAGATTGCAAAAATGTACTCCCACCCTGTAGGGTGCCTGTTCACACTGATGATAGTTCCTTTTGCTAAGCAAAAGCTCTTTAGTTTAATTTGATCCCATTTGTCAATTTTGGCTTTTGTTGCAGTTGCTTTTGGTGTTTTTGTCAAGAAGTCTACTATAAAGACATATGCACACGGATGTTTATTGCAGCAGTATTTACATTAGCAAAGACATGGAACCAACCCAAATGCCCATTAATGATAGACTGGATAAAGAAAATGTGGTACATATACATCATGGAATACTATGCAGTCATAAAAATGAATGAGATCATGTCCTTTAGGAACAGAAAACCAAATACCACATGGTCTCACTAATAAGTCGGAGCTGAACAATGAAAACACGGACACAGAGAGGGGAACAACACACACCAGGGCCTGTTAGGGGATGGGGCTGAGAGAAGAGAACTTAGAGGGCAGGTCAATAGGTGCAGCAAACCACCATGACACACGTATACCTATATAACACACCTGCACATTCTGCACATGTACCTTGTTTTCTTTTAGAATAAATTATATATAAAAATATATAAACATAGAATAAATTTATATTACACACACACACACACACACACATATATATATATATATATATATATATATGTAGAGTGCTTTAGTTTGCTACCTTTTATGTAGAGTGCTTTAATTTGCTCTTGCTTTTGTAGTGCCTGAAGGCAAAAATTTAGGTTATTGTTTGGGGACCATTCTTTTCTATGACTTAAATTTTGATGTTTTTTCGTTTATATTTAGTTCAATATATATTCTAATTTATTTTGTAATTTCTTCTTTAACTTTGGATTAAACATGTCTTATTTAATATCAAACTATTTAAGATTTATCCCAGATATCTTGTGGTAATTAATTTTTAATTATTCTGTCATAGAATATTGTTGGAAAAGAATATACTTTACATTATTTCAAGTTAAAAAAATTTAATGAAGCTTATTTTATTGAACATCATATAGTCTAGTCTTGGTACATGTCATTTGTTTTCTTAAAAAAGTTTGCTTATTCTGATATCATTGGGTGGAATATTCTACAAATGTCAATTAGGTCATGTTATTTTTAAATGTTTTTCAAGATTTCTATACCTATACTAATTTTGTTTGTTTGTTTGTTTGTTTGTTTCACAGCAGAGTCTCACCCCGTCACTCAAGCTGGTGTGCAATGGCACAATCACAGCTCACTGCAGCCTCAAACTCCTGGGGTCAGGCTGTCCCCCATCTCAGCCTCAGGTGTGGCTAGGACACAGGCAGGCAACATCACGCCGAGAGAATTTTAAAAAATTTTTGTAGAGACAATATCTCGCTATGTTGCCTAGGTTAGTCTCAAATGCCTGACCCTAAGAGACCCTCCCATCCCAGCCTTCCTCTGAAAGCACTGGGATTATAAGCCTGAGCCAACAAGCTCAGCTACATATATTAATTTTTGATCCATTTGTTTTATCCATTATTGAGGGGGGACAATTAAAATTTCCAACTAGCTGTGTGAATTTTTCCATTCCTTCAAACAATTTTATTAGTTTTTGTTTCTGTGTTTATAAGCCTAAGTGCTTGAATATTCAGGGTTGTTGATTTTCTTGATGAATTCACCCACTTAACATGACTGCCTCTCAAATCCTGTGTAATTTGGAAAAAGCTAAAATGTATTTTTTATAATATGTTGGCACTCCAGCTTATTTATGATTATGTACAATATATATTTTCCATTATTTTATGTTTAAATATGTGTATTTTTAATTAATGTGGTGTTCTTGAAAACCACACATTTTGGGGTGTTCATTTTTGTCCAATTTAAAAATCTTTGCTTTCCAATTAGTGTTTACTACATTTATAAGTAATGTAAATATTGATATTATTTATTTGACTTTATTGCTATTATTATTCAGTGTAACCATCCATTCTTTTTCTATTTTTCCCTCTCCTCCTGACTTTTTTTGAATGAATACTGTATTAGTTTGCTATGGCAGCCATAACAGAGTACCATAGACTAGGTGGCATAAACAGCAGAAATTTACTTCTCCTAGTCTTGGAGGATAGAAGTCTGAGATCAGGGTGTCAGCAGCACTGGTTTCTTCTGAGGCCTCTCTCTTTGGCTTGTAGACATCCATCTTCTCCTTGTGTCTTCGCATGATCTTACCTCTGGGCATGTTTGTATTCTTATTTTTACTTACGCGGATATCAGTCATATTGGATTAGGGCCCACTATAAAGACATTATTTAAATTTAGTTACCTTTTTAAATAATCTATCTCCAAATACAGTCACATTCTGAGGTAGTGAGGGTTACAACGTCAACATATAAATTTTGGAGGGATACAGTTCGACCCATAAAATATATATATATATGTTTAGGATTCCATTTAATTTTTTCTATTACATTTTTTACTACCTCACAAAATGTAATTTATTTCTTCATTTTTAACCTATAATTTAACATTTACATATTTATCTTACCATACCTTCAATTAATATTTCCCTAACTTACTTTAATATAAGACAATAAAACAAGGTTCTTTTATTTCTCTTCTCTGTCAGTTATACTCTAGTTGTTAGATAATATTTTGCGTATGTTAGAAACTTCAAATACATTGTTATTTTTGCTTCAAAATGTATTGAGATGATGGTCAATACAAAATCTCGGGCAGAAAGTGTATATATTTTTGAGTTACGTTGCACAGCGTGGTGAATATAGTTAGTAATAATATTGTACATTTAAAAATTGCTAAGAGTGGTAAATTTCAATGTTCTTATCGCAAAAAATTGTTAAATATTTGAGGTTACAGATGTGTTAATGACTTTAATTATTCCACATTATATTTATAAATCATAACATCACTTTGTACCCCATATGATTTAGTTATAAATCATCAATTTACCATAAAATAATTGCTTTTAAATAAAAAATAAAATGATAGATATTTCTCTTAAAACTAAGCTTTTTTTTTTACACACATTAGTGCAGTAATCATGTTAATAATAGCATTTTATAGACTTTGTCTAATTTCAGCATCCCTACTATGGATGGTAGGGCATAATATCTAATAATAAGAAAGAAAACGGCCAGATGCGGTGGCTCACACTTGTAACTCCAGCACTTTGGGAGGCCTAGGTAGACATATCACAACGTCAGGAGTTCAAGACCAGCCTGGCCAACATGGTGAAACCCCATCTCTACTAAAAATACGGAAAATTAGCCAGATGTCATGGCGGGCACCTGCAATCCCAGCTACTCAGGAGGCTGAGGCAGGAGAATCACTTGAACCTGGGAGGTGGAGCTTGCAGTGAGCCGAGATTGCACCGCTGCACTCTAGCCTGGGCAACTGAGCCAGACTCCATCTCAAAAAAAACAAAAACAACAACAAAAAAAAAAAAAGAGAGAGAGAGAGAGAAAAAGAATACGAGTGAAGTAAGCAAACAATGGTATGGAGGCGGAATTTCACAATAACTTAGTATTTAACATAAGTTCAAGGAGAACATCATACTGATTTCTGGAGCTCCTTCTTTGCATGTCACCCTTCTCTGTGTTATATGCCTAACAGATTACAGTCATTCTTCACAAAATGTGGTCTTTGTCCTATCAAGTAAATAGGACCACCATGTCTTACTCCCCATCCCATGACCCAAAATGTGTTTCTAGGCAGAAAATCACCATAGAGCTCACTTCAATAGTTTTCTTTCTTTTGGGGATCACAATCTGTGATGAATCTTCTTCAATGCCCTCTCCAGTGGAAACCGTTGTTTTATATTTTGTGTGGGAAATTTTGTTTATTGTGGTAAGTTAATTCTAATTTATTATGATTGATTCATGATGGTTGATAAGAGATACTAAAAATAAATCTTCAAGCATTTTAACAATTAAATTAATTATAACTCTGCACTATTTTCCCAAAATGATGACTGTAAAGGTCTTCTATCGTGTAAGTTTTATAATCAATAAAATATGAACATAATGACTATTGAAGAAAGAGTTTTAAATTAATACCAACTAAGATATCTGATATTTGAGCCAAAGTGGAGGTGCTTTTATATTTATTTTTATTGTAATTAATCTAAAGTAATTAAGATTTAATTTTACTTAAACATTTTTGTAAAAAAAAAAATTCACCTGAAAATTTGAAAGTCCCCTGAGATAAGATTTTGGAAGAATTGTTTAATATTTCTAATTTTGGGGATTTTATATAATCAAATATTTATTTTATATTTAAAATATAAATTATTATTTTCTTACTTTTACATGTTTTATGTAAAAGAACGGGAAGAGAATTGTGTGTCTTATTATAACTAAGGATAAAGAATGAGTCATAAAACTCCTTATGAGAGATTAATAACAAAATGATGAGTAAAAAATCACTTCTGGAAACCTGGTAATAATTCTGTAAGTAACACAAATCAAATACATAATCCAATGAGAAAAATACAAAACAAACAAAATGAGAATTCTCAATATATGATTTTAAGCTAAAATTAAACTTAAAATGTATAGTCATAAATCCACATGCAAAATGAGAAAAAAATGATGAAATAAATGAATCTCTCCGAAGAAGTTTGAAGAGGAATCACAGATTAAATGCAAAGTGAATCAATATAAAAGCAAAAATAGAATATCAGAAATTAGTAAAATGGAAAATAAATATATATTGCAAAGAATCAATAAAATCAAAATTCAGATCTCTCAAAAGCCTCATGAAAATAATACATACTTAGCAACAGTATTTAGTAAAAGGTGATAACTTAAAGTGAACAGAAAAAAAGGGGAATGTCACTGTAGATCTTAAAGATTTAAACATGCAATCAAGTTATTATAAAAAATTGTGCCTGTATATTTTGAAATACAGATTCAATGACAGAATTGTTAGACAAGAACAACTACTGACGATTGCACAAAAATAGTGGAAAACCTTGAAATTTCCATATTTGTTAAAAAATATAAATTTGTATTTGTGCAATTTCTAAAAAAGCATTTCAAAGATCTTACAGACTCCTGAATTCCTTCCAAGCATCTAAGAAAGACCAAAAAAATAAAAAATCATGTATCAATTCTTGCAAGGAACACAATAATAGAAAACACTTTAAATCATTTAATGAGAATTCCACATTCATCACTCAAAAGCATAAACTTTAAAATAAAAGAGAATTTGTTATTTATATTTAATAATGTAAACATAAACGAATATTAGCAATCTAATTCTAGTGCAATAATAGTGGAGCAGAATAGAGACTTAAAATAAAATTCCACACGTTTAAAAATATTCAATTAATAATGAAAGTTATAATATATGGCAATTTTCTGTTTGATTAATGATGCTGGAAAGATTGAGTATCCAAGAAAAAAAATTCTGACCTCTACCTCATCGTATGGAAACAATGTCTTATATGGATGATAATTCAAAATGTACATCGTGAGACAATAAAGCTTTTTGAAAAAGCTATAGAAAAATATCCTTGTTGCTTCAAGTTTCTTAAACAGACCACAAAGGTGCGAAAGTGGTTTCATTACAAGTAGAGCCTGGTAATCTGAACTATTTTAGAACTAAGAACTTTATCAAAATTCACCATAAAAAGACTAAAATAGGAGACAACTTAATGAATATGACTGATTATATGTATATGAATTTATATATAGCAGGTTTCATATCACCTATGTATGTATGCATCTATGGAAGAGCAATTTATACCCATAGCAATTTATGTACTTTAAATAGTTCTTATGAATAATGAGAAAATGACATCGATCAGCCCTGTGGAAAAAGAACATAGTTTCTGAACAAGCACTCCACAACAATAAGGATATCCAAATGTCCCATGAACACGTAAAATAACTTTAAGTGATCACAAATATAAAACAG
The DNA here is from genome assembly GCF_029281585.2 of Gorilla gorilla gorilla. Taxonomy (NCBI): domain Eukaryota; kingdom Metazoa; phylum Chordata; class Mammalia; order Primates; family Hominidae; genus Gorilla; species Gorilla gorilla. The sequence continues at coordinate 88,298,687 of NC_073243.2, forward strand.
ACTTCTTAGAACTATGCAGTTAAAAACAATTTATCAACAATTTTTGCAAACTTTTTCTTCTTAGATGTTAAGACAAAGCTGTGTTTCTTTATAATTTGCTATGTCAACTCAAATACAGATATTAAAAATGAGCAGTTCCTCAGACTAAATATTAAGTAAGACTTTCTACTAGGACCTTCCAATATGTAAAATCATACAAAACAAATTAAAAATTCTGTTTTGTAATCCATTTACAGAAAAGTGGGGCCAGCAATAATACCTTGGCCTCTTACCCTGTGTTGTTCTTTATGACAACTTTCATTATTATTTTAGTGATGGGTCGGGGAATATTCAACTTGTTTTTAATTTAAGGAAAGTTTAGGAAGACATAACAATTGCTGAGAACTTAAAAGCCAGAAAAAAATAAGAAATTTCACATAAATTTGCATGATTACTGAGTGCTATTCATTTTATAATAAAGTTTTGAATCAAAGCCTGTAGCACTAATTGAAGATTCATTTGTATTCAGGGCCCTTTGAAAGCTCTTTATGAATAAGTTCCAAGATTATTACATTTTTAAAGAAAATGGCCTAAATGAATGTTCAGTAATGAAAACAAGCTGTCATAAAGCATTTCATGAATGGCTGCAAGGAAAGAGATAGTCACTGAGTTCAGCTATGGGGTTCTGACCCAATGAAGTTGTAAGTTGTTGATCATTTGGCAGGTTGAAAGGTCTACCCATTGTCTGCAAAGTCACCTTGCCCTCTACAGCTCACATCCTCTTGTTAGAGAGCAAGACTCTTCTCTTTTTCTTTTTACAATTTGGCATCAGCCAAAAATTTCAAACAATTATGCTCATGACATTCTGAAGAAAAAAAACACTATTGAAAAAACACAGCTTATGGTCTAAAAAAAACCTCTTCAAATCAGTGGGCACTTGATTTACATCAATCGTCTTGCTTCTTAGAGATTTTGAAGTCTGACAGAAATGACAGCAGTTGTAAAACAAAAGCAATGATCTAAGGCAACACTTTAAAATATAATTATCATTCTGATGCTTGCGAGCTAAATTATTGTTTGAACAAAAGCATATTTTTAACGATGTCCTCTTTACAGACAAACCTCTTTACAGATAGTTTTTTTTCTTAAATTCCTATATTGTACCTTAAGTTGATGAAACCAAATTAATCATAATACTTGGTCCATTATACAATTTATTAAAGGACCCTTCTAAATTTTATTTTTTATTTAATAATATAATAATGAACACACACAAAAATATCATTTACCTAAACCAAAAGACGGCCCCAATTATGGATGTACGCTAATTCTTGAACCATTGGATGATCTGTTTATTGGAAAGAATAAGTTTAAAAGATATGCAGCAAAGAGCTGCGGGAAAGTGGTATGTGGGTAGAACTCTCAGAATAGAATTAATGTATACATGTTTGTGTCTCTTGCGAATGATGAATAATCAGGTGAATAAAACGACTCATTATCTGGCAGAACAACACCCTGTTTCTCCAATTATGTTGGGCTCACTCAATATGCCTATGTAAAAAGTGCTCATGTCGATAACTATGCAAGGGCTGAAAACTGTATTTTTCCTCACCAAAGCTAACTGCCACCTCTTGATTAATCCATTCAAAGCAGATAAAAATCCTGGGCCCCCATTTTCAGGGAGATCAGACTGTCATGTGATGGTGGGCTTATCATGTTGGAATCTTTCTATCATGAAAGGTGCAGAGATTTGATCCTTCTAACAGCTACCAATTCTGGGATACATCTTTGTTCGCTGTTTATCAAATTAACCAATTAATAGGCTTATACCTAGTTAAGAATTTTTAATATTAAATTTGTGATTATATTGAGTCATTTCCTATTGCTTTTAGACTCTAACCAATAAATGTATTGCATCCTTTTTCATTATTTCATCTGATCAAATGTCAGTATCTTTATATTTAAATGTGTTTCTTTAAAAAAGTTTAAAGTTTGGTTTTCATTATTCAAGTTGAAAATTGTTTTCTTTTCATTGGAGTATTCAATTTATAATTAACTTTATTATGCTTTATTCAATGGCTGACATATTTTAGTTTAACAACAATTTTCTGAATAAATTATAAATTCAACGTTACAAAAAAAGTCAACAGAGATATAACAATATTAGGTACTGTACTGGCAAATTGTACATGTCGACTTGACTGGATTAAGGGATACCTGAATAGCTTGTAAAGCATTATTTCTGGGTATGTCTGTGAGGGTGCTTCTGGGAGAGATTGGTGTGTGAGTCAGTGGACTGAGTAGGAAAGGCCTACTTTCAATGTGGGCGGGCACCATCCAATCAGCTGGAGGCAAGATAAAACAAACAAAAAAAAAGGGAAATTTTCTTTCTCTTGGAGTTGAGATACCTTCTTCAGGATCCTGCCCTTGGACAATAGAACTCCAGCTTTCTGGCCTTTGGACTCTTGGACTTGCACCAATTCCCCTCCCTCTCCCAGGTTCTCAGGCCTTTGGCCTCAGACTGAGAGTTACATATCAGATTCTCTGATTTTGAGGATTTTGGACTTGGACTGAGCCACGTTACCAACTTCTCTGATTCCCCAGCTTGTGGACAGTGTGTTGTGGGACGTCTCAGCCGCCATAATCACGTGAACCAATTTACCTAATAAATCCCCTCTTTATCTATCATCTATCTATCTATCTATCTATCTATCTATCTATCTATCTATCTATCTATCTATTCACCTATCCATCCATCATCTATCTATCCTATTGAGTCAGTCTCTTTGGAGAACCCTGACTAATACAGGTAGTTAGTATATTAATAAGGTAACATATAAAAAAAATTGTGTTATTTTACCAGATTGGAAAAAGAAATCTCAATTTGTTCAAACTCCAATTTCTTCACAAACTTAAGGAAGGTAATATTTATTTAAATTTAGTGGTTTTATTTAAAAGAGATGATGCATATAAAATACATAATATAATACTCAGGACATAAAGGATATTTGATAAGTATTATTCTAAAATTTTATTTTCATATTTCTTTTTTATTCTCCTCCATTTTATATCATACAAAAAATTATAACAAGTAAAACGTGTAAAATAATTTTAAGACTACTAATGGTACACATTATTAATTTCAATACCCGGTGCAACGTGATACATTTTCTAGGCAAGATAGAAAACACAGACGATTAAAAGCAAGCAAACATGATATAACTTCCAGATAAGCCATTTCAAGAACATCTATCTTCATATTTACCTTTCTTACATGTGTAATCAAATAATAATTCTACATACAGTTTTATAACTGTTTGCATTTGATTCACTGTGAAAAGTTTTCAGGAGTAAAATTTATCTGTGTGTTTGAATTGTTGCATTCATTATGGTTAACATATAACATTTAAGCCATCATGAAGATTTGACATCACAAAGAATAGAGAGAAGATGTTAACTTTATATAAAAATGCTTGGATTATACCATTTGTATAACATCCCAGACTGATTATTGTTAAAGGTTTTTCTTTCATTTGTTCATTTAGTCATTTTATTCTCTATGCTCTTAGAGTTGCTGTTTTAGGTAAATGTAAAATATGTAAGATGGTATTAAGTACTGTACAACTATGACCTGGTACAAGAAAGAGTGAAGCAATGGTTGGAACTGGCAGACACCATGTTAGATATTATTTTAAGTATGATATTCTAGGAAGGTCTGTGATCTCATAAAATTTGAGTAACCTCTTGATTGATATGAAGGAGCAAAACATTCAAAATCTGGGGAAAGAAGATTCTTACAGTAGGAAGACCAGTTGTAGACTTCAAGTGGGAGCATCCTTGATGTGGTGGAAAAGCAGACAGATGTTTAGAGGAGCTGAAGCTGAGGGCAATATTATTCTTTTTTTCCAACAGATGTCTATTTATTTATTTATTTACTTATTTATTTATATTATTATTGTAATAGTTTTGAAGGAACAGGTGGTGTTTAGTTATGTGGATAAGTTCTTTAGTGGTGATTTCTCAGATTTTTATCTACACATCACCCAAGCAGTGTACACTGTACCCAATGTGTAGCTTCTTATCCCTCACATCTCTCCCACTCTTCCCTGAGTCCCCAGAGTTCATTATATCATCCTTATGCTTTTGAGTCCTCACAGCTTAGATCCCATTTATAAGTGAGAACATACAGTGTTTAGTTTTCCATTACTGAGTTACTTCACTTAGAGTAATAATAACTCCAGCTCCATCCAGGATGCTGTGAATGCCATTATTTCATTCCTTTTTATTGCTGGGTAGAATTCCATGGTATATATATCACATTTTCTTTATTGACTTATTGGTTGATGGGCCTTTAGGCTGGTTCTATATTTTCACAATTGCGAATTCTGCTGTTATAAACATGCGTGTGCAAGTGTCTTTTTTATATGACTTATTTTCCTCTGGGTATATACCCAGCAGTGGGAATGTCGGATCAAATGGTAGTTCTGCTTTTAGTTCCTTTGAACATTCTTCTAAAATGACTTTCAATCATCCCTGCCTCCTGTATTTATGACCTGTGTAATCCCCTCTACTTGATTGAGGGCTGTGTTTAGTAACTTGCATTGAATAAATATAATGTGGCAAAAGTGATAAGATGCCACTTTCAAGATTAGATTTTAAATGACTGTGATTTTCTCTCTCTCTATTTTTGTTTGTGTACGTGAGATGTCATCTTTGTGTTGATGAAGCAAGCTATCATGTGGACAGAGCAATAGCGAGGACCATGTGGCAAGAGACTGAGCACAGTCTAGCTAATAGATAGCAATAAACTGATATCCACAGTTCACCAGCTCCAAGAAGCTGAATTCTGTAAAAAAGCACATGAGTAAGCTTATAAGTGGATCCTTCATTAATCACATCTTCAGATGCGACCTTAGCCCTGGCTGACAATTTGATGGTAACTGTGTGAATAAACCTGAAACAGAGAAGCCGGATGAACTGTCTGGATTCTAGGCCAACAGATTTTAAGATAATAGATGTGCGCTGTTTAAAGCCACTGATATCTGGGGGCAAGTTTTTATGCACTAGTAGATAACTAATACAAGATAAGTAAATTAGATGAACAGTCATAGTAAATAACATCAAAAAATGTCACTAGATGTAGATCAGAAAATGCATTTAGGTTTTGGTGGCTGTATGGCATTTTACTCTGACTTTGTACCTATTGTGGAGTCTGAGTGGACAATTTTTTTTGATATGACATACTTCTTAAAATGTGTTCTCTTCTTTATTAAAGAATATAGTGTTTGAAACTGAGCTATTAGAACGGATAATTTTCATTATTTAAAAACATATTAAACCATAAAAAACTGCTACCTCTTTAGTAATAATCTTCATTTAAATATTTTTTAAATCCAGCAAGAGATAAATTTTGAACCAAAATACAATTTTTCTTATATAATTAATGTTGTCCCTTAGACAATACACAAATCCATTATTTTTTTCTAATTCTGAGAGGGTTCCCCCATAGTTGTTCTAAATGTTATTGAATGTTATAGCCTTTATCTATGTTTTTGAATTGTTTTATTAACTATGGTTAACATATGCCATTTAAACTATCATGACATTATGACATTATAAAGAGAAGAGATTATAACTCTATATGTCTAAAAAGGCTTGAATTATACCCTTTGTATATCATCCCAGATTAATAGCCATTTGAATGTACTTTCCTATGCTTTATTCAATGGTTGATATATGTTTCCTTATAGTTGTTGTAAACATTGTTGAATGTAATTGCTTTCTGAAAGGAAGTATTCTGTCTATACAAATTTGAAAATTTAGGCATATTAACCCTTTAATTGTGAACATATTAAGAAATTCTCTACCAAAAATTTGTTTAAGGTAACTTAAGCTTTATGAACAGTGAACACTTAATTTTAATAGACATTTACAATATTATCTAGAATGATGACTGAGAAACATTTATTTATATGAAATCCTCCTTGGCAGATATAATTTTGCTGCAATAATAATCCCAGTTTATAGAATAATTATGGTAGAGTAATTATTGACTTCTGGCACATGGATAAGAATGAAAGTGAGCAAATATTTTTGATTGATGTGAAGGAGCAAAACATTCAAAATCTGGGGAAAGAAGATTCTCACTGTAAGAGGAGCAGTTGTAGAGAGTTCAAATGGAGCATCCTTGGTATGTTTGAAGAGCAGACAGATGTTTAGGGGAGATGAAGCTGTGTGGAACAACTCAATAATGGGGGCGGGGAGGTGAATAATAAAACAGTAAGTGATTTTTCTATTATTGACTTGTAATCTAAATTACAAGAATTTATTAACTACAGATTTACAGAGTGCCGGAATAACCTTTGTCAGGGCAATGCATCTACCATCATAATTAGTTTGTCATTGTTAATTTACAGAGCTTAGTACATTAAAACTTATTTTGCTACCTTAACTGATATACTATCTTGAAATTAAATATGTCAAGCAAGAACTTCCCCCTGTAATATAGAGTAAAATTTAGTTTAGACATTTTTATTGCGTGAGAGCTATAAACACTATAAAGTTAACATTTATATATTAAACATAATTGCCCATTAAAGTGAGTAGAAAACATATTGTTCATTTTAAGTAATGAAGAATCATTGAATCTAGTTCTAAATTGTATGCTAAGGTGCATTCTAACAGTTTCTAGAACATTTAAGCCAACATAATTCACACCATTAACCATCACTTTTACAAGATTAATGTTCTCTTGATACAGCTTTGATGAGATTTTTGTTTGTCTTATTATTTCAATATCCATTGTTGATGTATTCAACTAGGTTAAAATTTATTCCTTGTATTATCTATTTATATGTGCAAAATACTTTCCTAAGTACTCATATAAACAAATTTCAGTTATTTCAGAATAATCTTTTGAAGTAGATTTTATTCTCATTTTTATCCCCTGTGAACAGTTGAGTGAGTCATGGGAGAGTCAAATGACTTATTCAAGGTGGAATATCTAGTTAGTTTTAAAATCTCAGTTTGCTCCCAGTTGTCTGGCTTAAAACCCTGTGTGCATAATGACTATACTACAGTCCTGGATTTATTTAAAATTAAATCAAATAAATTCAGAATTTGTTAGGTGGTTAGCAACTCATAGATAAGAAAGCAAAAGTGCAGAAAAGATGGCAAGACTGATGTCAAAATTTTCCCTTAGACAAAATAAAATATATGGGAAATTTTTCAGATTAGAAGATTGAAAAACCTATCTAATAGACTCCAAGATGATTATGTATTTTATTACAGAAAAGGGTATTATTCAATAATAATTCTAACTGTAATACTTCAGTAGGAAGTAGAATTTTACATATATTTTTATAATGGTAGGTCTTTGTTCAACGATGAGCTAAATAACAACTCACAATGTGAGTGATGCATGAACTAAAGAAGTGGAAAATATTTTGGAAAGCTCAGAGAAGAAATTATAAGTAAACATTTTTAAATCTCCACTTAGAACTGATGTTTTTAATTGCTTAATTGCAACGTGTATAGTTTTATTTTATATAAATCTAAAATTAATGTTTAAACAAATAATAAAATATATCTGATAAAAGTAATTTATTGATTATCTCTGATTTCAATTAAAAATATTAGGGAATATTTGATGGTTTCAAAATTTACTTTGATGATGTCTGAATCAATCCTAATTTTAAATACTTTTAAACACCATTTTGCTTGAAAAGAATATAAAGCTAGAAATGTTTTCAAACATTTAATTACAATAACTCCAAAATCTAAAACAGTACATTTCACGTGGCACAAATTCAATAATTATTTGTAAAATAAATAGATGGGACAACATTGTGTGTAAAATTTCATGCCAAATTCAAAATTAGGTAGTGTGGCATATATAAAATTTTGCATTCTGTCTACTTTTACATTTATTGTAAGCATATTTTGACCAAATTGTATGTAGACAAATATAATACTACCCATGATATATTAATTGTATTTTTATTGTTAAAAATGAGTCTTGAAGGCATACTGTATATTGGACATTCACAGAGGAAATTTGAGATAAAAGAAATCACTGTAGATTAATGCTAGTTTTATAATACAAATAATATGTTAATAATATACTAAGCAAATTATATTATGTCTCCAATTTAAAATTATTCAATTCTGCATAGCAAATAAACTATGATGGAAAGTGATTTAACATAATTCATAACAACATTAGTCATATTATACGTATGCAGAAGTAGAGATAGAAAAAAGCTTCAATGGACACATTTTACATAAACTTAAATGCCATTAATGCCAGTTCTGAAAGACATCAAGAGAATTCCATTGTTTTATGAGTAATATCATTTCTTCACATGGCTTAATTACCTGAGAAAAGGCAGATCATTGGGGTTAATTGATAAATATGTATATAAAATATGCTTTAAAGTTAAGGACAGTAGCTGGTTTGTATTAAACTGAGACTACAAATAGGAAAGTTGGTTTTATTATTACTATCTATACCTAGGAATTATCAGTATTCTTTTATAATTATTTAATATTTAGTCATGAGAATAACTGTCTTCAGCCCATTTCATTTTGAAAATTAGCTCTTAAAACTTGAAAGCAAATTTGTGGTGTTAGTCCTATCAGTTCTGCAATAATCAGTACTCTCCATTTTTGTGTTCCTGGAATGTAAGTACAGAAGCCTGTAGAGTAGGAAAGTTCATTCATCTGGCTAGAAATGATCACCTACCTATGTCACATTAAGATGGGGGTGCTTAAGGTGAAAAAATAGCCTCTGACTTATTTTCTGCCTTCATGTTTACTGAACTTTTAAATGAATGGGACCTAAGCTACATGGAATGGTGAGCCTATTAGAAACATCCAGGTCCAGTTGTCACTTTTGAAAAGGAAATAGGGAAAACAGTGGTGATTCAATGCCAAAAAACCTAAATAACATGGTAAATATAAATTGGGCTGTGTGACATGTATTTAAGAAATTGTTTACTAAAAAGAGAAAAAAGTTTAGAAATAATGAATTTGTGAAAAGATTCTGTGAGAAAGTTCTATGTTTGTGTCTTTCCAAAAATACAGTAATCAGGCATGAAAAAATAAACTTGACATAGGAAAAATTTAAAATGTAAAGTAAACCAATTTATTGACCAAAATTATATTAAAAAGAAACTGACTACAAGACGCTTTAAAATCTTCAACTTTTCCCTCTAGGAACTAAGAAAAAATTCCCAAAGGGTTTCAGTATACAGAAAAATGCAGTGCTGCTCCTGTTCATATTGTGCTTAACTTAGATAATTATGGGCATTACCAAAATTACTCTTTGAAATATACTAAAAAATTACTACTTTGTACTAATATAAGGAGACATTATATATAAAGATAAATGGATGTATATATATAGAGATATGAATGTGCGTAATCTATATCTTTATATAACTGATAATTTAAAAATAATATGTATTTTCTCTACTAAGCTGCAACATGAGAGCCCAAAATTCTAAATGAGCTATGCAGACAGCAATGGACCTTGAAAATGAGCCCCTGCATGCAGAGTGAACAATTTTATCCATGCCATTCACTGAAGCCACATCCATTTATGTAGTGCTATTCTTGTGTTGAAGTCATGCTACTTCTCACAATTATAAACATGGAAAGAAATATTAGATGTCCAGGGTATTTCAAGATTTTTTTTGTTTCAATAAAATAATTACTGTTTTCCTTGGAACTATAGCTGATTTTAGCAAATCCCTAAGCAAAACTGGAAACAACTGATAAGTAAATCCAAGTATATTTACAAAAAGATTTTAATGTATAGATACGGGTTTATCTTCCTATCAATTTGTATTTCATCTTTCCCCAAGGAATACACGTAGCTTTTTACTCTTTTCTATCTCAATTTGATTAAATATTTATTGCTCTTGTGAGGTAGCTAAGTTTCACAAAACTGTACTCATTAAAACTTAAAATAGCATCTCATATATTGATGAATTCCTCTTTCAAACTTGTGCCTCTAGAAACAGATAAAAGATTGGTGATTTATTACTGAAAGGAATGTAACTACTGCTGTTCATTTCTATTGAGATGTATCAGAAATGGATTTCAGATACTATATAAAGAATATAATTTGAAATAAAAAGTATTACTATTCATAGAATCATATTAAAAGTAAAAATGAGTTATCACATATTTCCAGTGTTTTCTGTCAACTTTCTAATAATCATAACTATCAAAAAATAATAATCTTTAAAATGCTCTAGAAGTGTTAGGTCTTTCTAAGGTATTGGCCTATATAGAGAAAGCAGTTAATTAATCAGTGAAAGAGAGAAGATAAAAAGAAAAACATTGAAAATGTGGTGACCATATAGGTTGATAACATTGAAAAAAATAGTCTCACAGAAGTGATATTTTATAACTAAAAAGAAATTTATATTAAATCACCTGTATAAGCAATTTATGTTAGGAAAAAATAACCTATAAAGTTTCAGTATCTTTCTACAACAATTTTATTTTGTATACTTCTCAAAAAAAAGGTTCACACAGTGATCTGAAGTTCAGCTGTGGCTTTCCTGATCTTGGGCTGTGCAGTGAAATTCATGTCTCATTTTAGGGTATGGGCTGAAGAAAACTGTCAGTTTCAATTAGTATCTGGGGTGTATTATGTTCTCAGTTCAGCAACAGAGTTCAGGAGTAAAAACCAACAATATTAATCTCATCATGTACACCAGCACTTCATGTCCGTGATGCTGACATGTCTGGCATCAGTGGGACAGGGGGAGCCACTGAAAAATTTACACCTCAAAAGAATGGGTATTTATACAAAAAAAAGAAAATCAAAAATGAGGCAATAACACAATCTAGTACATCAATCCTATAACTATTTTTAAAAATAGCTTAGAATTAAGCAATTCCAAATAACTTTGTGTACATTCTTTCTTAAGTTTCAATATTTATAAACAATATAGTTCTGGGCCTTTTAAAGTAAAATGCGTTTTAACTTACGTGAAACATTGAAATCCAACTAACGCTTTGTGGTTTTTATTCCAGTGAATTTCCCCTATTGGGAATTCAGCTTGTCAGGATGCTGTAGACTTTTATTTTTGCTTAAATTAATATTGAGTAAAGAAATATCCCAAAAATATAATCTCCTTATGTGAAAAAAAAGACTCAAGTGTAAAGCAGACTCTCACAGAATACTAATAGCAAATCTGTTTCATACAGAATGGCATAAAAATATACCATTACATCCACTTCCTACTAGCATCCTCTTTTAGATGTTATGATAACTTTTGTGGATGTCCAATGATAAAATTTACCACAAATTGTAGCTGATTTATTTTAACACAAGTAATTCCTAAAATGTCTAAGTGGTGCAATGAAAAATAAGCATAACTATTAAAAAACTAAACTATCCTTGAAATTTTACTGACAATCTTTAGAAATATACATTTGTAGGCTCATTGTAATTACATAATGTAATTGGACTGCTTAAAAGTGAAAGGGTATACACATCCTTTAATCAGTCTAGAAAGGTCACACCTGAATTGAAAAAAAAATAGTATTATAACAAGTTGAACTCATGGGAAGCATTATGAGTGGGATTCTTTCCATTTGCAATACTGTACTGGAGATGATAAAGAACATTCAAAATCTTCCTTAACTCAATGAGCTTATTAACTAACCATATAATGTGATATTTCTTAGAACAAGAAAATCGATAATTTCTGCTCATATAATCTGATATGGTCATAATTGTGAAGACATTCTGCACATGATTATTTAGCCTTAAGTATGAATAAAAACTCCATTTAAGTATATGCATTAAGTATATGTGGATTTCCACATAGATTGAAAAAAGGTTTTATGGATGGGTGAATCTTGTTCAGCAACTGTGGGTAGCTAAAGAAATATTAGCCATGGACAGGTAAGTGTTGTCATGGATGAATGTCTTGATCAACAGACCATAAGAGCAAATTAAATGCTACATTTTACAATTTTAGTTATCACATTGATTTTTCAAGCTGGCAGCTGGTAATACCCAGAGGAACCAGGCATTCTCATGTCCATTTCCTTTAGAAAAAATGTGTAGTACTTTCAGTAATGCTGCTTCAAAGCGGCCAAACTCCAATAAATCTCATATGCAAATAAAATTGAGATATTATTTGTGATTTTTAAGAACTGGGATATAGTCTTTTGAGAACTTCTGGAAAAAATGTAAAACAATTTGTTTCACTAATTAGCATGACACCACATGTACTTGACTCTCCCACAAGCAACTCAAACCATCATGTTTAAAACCAAGTCCATCACATGTGGGACATTTTTATACTAATTAAAATACAAAATTTGCTTTTATATAAAAATGAGTTTGAACTCCATATTATCCAATTAGTCATTATGTAAAAACAGGCAGGCTGCTTTATTTCTCTCTCTTTCACATATAACTGAAATAGAGCCATTGACACTAAACAGAGCTGGGAGTGAAAATGAAATGTAATATGAAAATCTGTAGAGATTTTAACATAGTTCCTGGTATATAAAGATAAATAATTGTTATTAGGTTGGCCTAACTATTGAGAATTTATTATACACTAACCCCTGCTCTGTGTTTCTAAAGGTATTAATCCATTTATTCTTCATAGATCACTTTGAGCTACTTACAATAATCAACCCTATTTTACAAAATAAAAATGCAGATAAGTCAATGCCTAAGTTATATATTTGTCAGTAACATCACAATTTGAATCCAGCAGTCTGTCTCCTTTTAACCACTAAAAAACCAAATCCTTGTTATCTAGAATAAAATGTTATTTACCTAAAATTTTATTTCCTCAACTATTAAATGGTTTTTGATAAATGGCCACAAATTTACTCGTTGAAGTTTACATAAATATATAATTTTCATTATTATAATACATGCAAGTAACCATTGTATATTTAGAGTAGGCAACAAGTACTTTGTGTGTGGTTTTGTGTAGTATTCTCAGATTACTTCAGAATATATGTAGTGAGTTAACTTTTTGAACTATTAAAATTTCCAACATAGGTAACAGATGACATGAAGGTAAAGTAAGCAGCCACATATAGAGTGTATCTCTGACAAGAACTCATTAATCTGACATAGTGCTTGCTTTCCCAAATTTGAAAATCTATCATTCTGAATTAAAATTCAGCTGATGTTTTTAGAAGATTAATATATCGTTATTATTTTATTTCAAAAAATGTGCTTTTTCCAACTTTTAATTCCATGTGTTATAATTCATCAATATCACTATTATTTTTGATGTTTAAATTGTCCCAAATTTGGCCAAAGCAAGCTTCTTCCAGCTGGCACTGGAGTTCTGTCATATTCCCATCTGGTGTTTTCAGAATACTTAGGCTAAATTTGAAGCTACACGGAGAAAAAAATGATATTTTTCAACATATTTAATATAGCAAAGAATCCAAAATGTCCAAAAACCTTCAAATTATTGTCAATAGAAAGCAAGACTTAAAAGTAATTCCTCATATATTCTTAATATTGCTAAAATACTTTGAAGAGAACATTACTAATGAGAACAATTAGAATAACACGACTTCAGGGTTAAAGTTACTCTTATACTTCATTTTTCTATATAAATGTAGTAAATATAATTTCCAGTAGAGAATGTTGAAAATTTTAAGAAATAACATTTTGGTATAAGATCGATCTCGTTTTTAAAATCTGACTTGTTTAGTTTAAAGACTTGCCTTCTAAAGAAAGTACATATTTGCAGTTTAATTATTCAATTAGTTAAGATGGATAATTATACTGAACTATACATTATCAAATTAGATTATTCTATAAGAAAAATGTCCAATAATATTCTGAGTTCATTCGTATTAATGCTATTTACCATGACCACATCATATAAAGTAGGTCTTTCAACCTTGACCTAACTGAAGACAACGTGAATTAAAAAGCTTAATGAAGTTTCAGATATATGTGTAATTTTTTTCTGTAAAGCACATTTAACATCATGAGTAAATCTTCCCAATATTTTGTCTATGTCTTTACTTTTAGAATGTATGTGCATTGTCTGGGAGGCTGTTCTACTGGTCTCATAGGCTCCCACTTGCAGCTACGTTAATCTGGTGGATGAACTGGAGGATCAAAGGTGACCTCACCCGGAAGTGTCACACACGATAAAATATGACATGTCAGGAAACAAATTTGTTGTATCATCTCATTTACTGGCTCACTTACTTCACACTTACAAATTTCCCACAGCACTTGCTGCAATATGTGGAATTCTTGTAAAGCACCTGAGTAATTTCCTATGATACTTTATCTCTATGGCACTGTGTTCTATTGTATTGTTTTATTCTGCTATGTTCTTTTCCAGTCTATTCTTTATTAAAATGTAAATTTAAAAACAGTGAGCACAACACACTCACTTGGGTTCCTGCTTCACTAATGAGCAGCAAAAATCAGCTAGGCAAACACTATATATGAAGGATTTATGCATCTTCATAAGAGTATGCTACCTTTAAAAAAGCCAGAAGGTGTGTTGGTTTTGTAGAGGTGTTGAAGGAAGAAACAAAATGATATCAAAGCAGACAATTAATTATACATTAATTGAGTGTCCTATTTTGGAAGAGTTCAAGTTGATTTTGGAAGGCATGTGAAAACACCGAAGTAATAGTACAAGATTACTTACCAGATCTCTGTGTGATACCTGCATATTATACAAAAATATCCATTCATACCCAAACATATCGATGACATTCTTTTTTATCCTCTGCTGTTGAGGGCTCAACGTTTATTGGACTCTTGTCAAGTTTCCTTCCAGTACCTCCTTGGGCGAGCATAAGTTATTTCATGGGATATCTCATTGCCCTTCTCCTTTTTAGACTTCCCGTATACATATTTCTATATGGTCAAGTTATTGTTTTGGAAGGAAGAAATTTGGGATCTGAGGCAATCAATTTTTGGTTCTTAGTTCTTTGATAATAAACTTAATTCTTATTGGTTTGACTCCAAGTGTGTGAAAATCACATATATTATTTGGAATACATGATTATGTAAATATATAGGTGTTTGCTAATAAATCTTATAAACTAATTCCTCTGTTAATGCCTTTATACATTTGGTTCTACATTTTCACCTCTTGAGAGTCTATGACTTCCTATTATCAAAAATATAACTAAATCAACTTTTATATAGTGTTTACTCCATATTAAATAATAGCCATTCATTTTTATGTAGTGTCCACATCAAAAACAGAAAAACAGATTCAAAAAATAATATTGACTTATATCATGTGAGGCTTTGCAGGTAGCAAATGTGAAGGGGATTTACAAAATGAAGGACTTTGAGATGATGATGGTTATAACATTAAAAAAGGGAAGTACACCAAGGCATGAGTGATAGGGGAAAAATGAATAATATTTTTACATCCTTCACATATCTACTCAAGGCCATATTTAAATCTGAATTAATTGTAAATTTTTATTAATAAGAATTTGCTTAGCTTTTATTATTAACTTTCCATAGAAGGTGAGTTCTGAGTCATTGCAGTGGGGAGAACTATAAGAGTTCTACTGGTCTCACTTTTCCCCTTACTTCCTTGCTCATAACATCAAGGAGATGGCTAAGAGGATTGGTGGATCCGCTAAGAAGTTGGCGTCAAAGGCTATTATGTTTGGCCAGTGGTGATGGAAACATAGGATCTAACTGATCCTTCTATGCTCACAGGATGCAAAGAAATTCACACATACACAAGCACATGCACACACACTTCTCTGGGTGCAGAAAATATGTTTATATTTCATGCAGATTTAAACAAAATATGATATTTAACTTTCTCACAAATAGGCCAAAAAATCTGAACTTGAAAAAGGAATGGGCAGAAAAAGAGGAAGTATATTTAAGTACTATCTTTCTTTGTAATGTATCCCAAATCTCTGGATTTTGGATCACTGGATGCATGTCTCTTTTCAGTTGTTTAGGAAATCCGAAGAGAAAAATATCGTTATTAGCATCACTAAAGTTTCTTTCTTTTTTTTTTTTTTTTTTTTTTGCTATAGACTGAATATTTGGGTCTCCTAAAATTTCAAGTGTTGAAGCCTAGATTTCCAATGTGAAGTTATTAGAAATAGAGCCTTTGTTGGGGCAACTAGATCATGAGAGGGAAGCTTTCATGAAAGGGATTGGTGTCCTTATATGAAGAGACTTGAGAGAGATGATCTCTCTCTTTGCACCATGTGAGGACACAAAGAGATAACAACAGTCTACAAACCAGAAAATGGGCCCTCAGCAGACAACAGATCTGGCATTGCCTTGATCTTAGATTTTCCAGCTCTAGAACTGTGAGAAATAAATTTCTACTGTGTAAGCCACCGAATCTGCAGTAGTATGTTCTAGCAGCCCAAACTGACTAAGGCAGTAATGGCCTGTAACTACCCTAACAAAAAAAAAATGAAATGTTCATTTGTTCTTCAAAATTTGAGAATTTTGTCATATTCCTAGGAATGCTGATTTTATTGGTAGCAAAAGTAATGAATAGGTTTTTAACTCTTAAAAATGTATTATCCATTTATGTGATTACTAAAAATGACTGTAAAACTTATTTAGGCAGGTGAGTCTGTAAAATTATAGTTAGCACACTATATAAATGGAATCTCAGTCAGGAAGTGGGCAATGATAATTTGCAATTTATTTCTGTGAATAGTACAGGTGTACAAATTTTAATTATTATAATCTGAATTAATTTCTAACTGAACACTTCTCTATCTTTTTTTGCTAAAATAATTCATATGGAAATTTTTATCTGCTGTAAAAATCATAGGTTGATCTCATACCTACCACTCGCTTTTCTTTGTAGCAACCAAAGTCAATTTATGTGGTGACGTATAGTAATATTACATAATTAGTACTTTTACAGTGTTGAAGGAAAGAAACTTGTTAAATGGCACAAGAGTTCAAAGGACAAGTCTGATTTTGAAAGCAGAAGCTATTTTAATTGATTAGCCTTTATATCATTAGCAGGGCTTATTATTGTTTTGCAAAAGCTGGCAGGGAGAGGGAGAAAATAAATTTCTGGTAATGATATTGTTGACATCGTTTTTGTATGTTTGAATAGACATAGAAATCAATAGATTTACAAGTCAGCAGACTATTTTGTAACACCTTAATTTACGCAACTCTTTGTGAGTTTCCACGAAAAAAGTCTTCCCTTAGATAATGACAGTCAAAATATCCTCCCTTTGAAGTAAGTTTAGGGATACATGAAACGTGAAAGAAGACATTTGGTCTATAATACTATATAATACTATAAAAATAGATAAATTTAATAACAACATTCAGCAAACAAATACAGTGAAACAAAAAATAAATTTACAGATACAGGCCATACACTCTCATTATACTCATGACCATATATTCTGGAAAAATACATGCAATGAGGCTCTGAGAGATTTAAATCTCTGTTCTCTGCAGTTGGCCTTAGTTCTATGAGCTCACATAGTGTGATAATATTGCCACCATAAATGTGGCTCTAAGCATTATATTTCATATTACATGGCTTCTAAACATAAATTGTAAGAGTAATTTTGACTTAGTGTGACTTTGAGCAACTAAACACGACAGAATACACAACCTATTTTTCATTATCTCTTCCAAACACAGAATTTACAAAAAAATCAATTAGAAGAAAAGGCAAAATAGAAAGAAATAAATATGTGTAAGTTGACAGTATAGTATATAAACAAACAAAAATCCTCTAAGTAATTACATAAAAAATTATATTTCCTGAATATGAACTATAGATTTGAACTTATTAAAAATTCAGCATCACATATATTTGGAAACTAATGAAAGTTGGTAAATGGAGAAATGCTAAGAATTAAAGTAAACCTATACATTGGCAAATATAGACTAACATAAATAGCACTGGGCACGATCCACAGATATATTTCACATTTGTAATCAAGCAAAATATTTGTGACATGAATAGTATGCACTAAAAGTAGGCTTTTCAGTTTACATTTTTACTTTTAAGTAAAAATTGAAAAAGACTCAAAGAAAAATAGATATATTAACAATCTTATAATGAAATATAACAATCTCATAATGAAGGAAAAGGCAAAAACCAAGCAAGGGAAATTAGAATTTCACTAATATGATTAGCTAAGGCTAGAAAACAAAATACTAGTTATTTTCCAGGGTAAAACATATGCATTATATTCCCATAATAACGCGCATAATAAAAATTGCTCACAAAACAGGAAAAATAAAAATCTCACTAAGAAAAATCATTTTATCCTCTGATCATGATACAATAAAATTAGTAAACAGCAAATGCAAATTTGTAGCGGAGGATAGGGACATTTATTGGCAATTTAAGATTAAAATATATATATATAATATTACAAAAGAAAGTTTGCATTTTTGAGTTTCACAATGAATGTTCTTGCTTTTGCCATTTGATCTGGAACCCAGAACAGATCTAGTCTGGGCAATTAGCCTTAGTGAGTAGCTGATGCAAGTGCATACATTTGTTTTTATGTTAAGCCCTCTCCCTTTCTATCTAAAGAGAAAAACCTGTGATTGCTCCAGTGACTGAAACTTAACTGAACTGCAACATAATTAGAAGATGTCAAGGCTGTCTGGTGTTCTTGCTTTTATCCTGATTTGACAAAGAGTTTAAATTTAGCTATACTAAGAATATAATTCAAATAAATTTAAGGTTAAATAATCCCGATGAACCCATGTTTTGGATTATTCTGCTGCAGAATACTTCAGAATCTTTATACACATTGCCATGGTTTGAATGTTTGTTTCCCCCCCAAAATCCATATGTTTAAATCCTGACGCTCAATACAGTGGTACTAGGAGGTGGCACCTTTCGGAGGTAATTAGTTCATAAGGATGAAGCCCTCATGAATAGGATTAGTGCCCTTATGGAAGGCCCCAGAAAGCTCTCTCATCCCTTTTACCATATGAGTACATAGTAAGAAAGGACGATTTATGAGGAACAGGCTGTCACTAGCCATGAAATCTGATATCACCTTAATCTTGGACTCCCAAGCCTCCAGAACTGTGAGAAATAAATTTCTGCTTTTTATATGCCACCCAGTCTATTATATTTATTATAGTACCCTGAACAGACTAAGACATTTATACAGTAGGACTAAAGGTTAATTGATATATTCATTCGGAAAATATTTATTGAATACCTCCATACAAATTTCAGATGTTTGGATAGTTTAAAAGCCTCACGATACCCCACAGAGCATAATCACAGGAGACATTTTTTTAAGGCACAGGGTCAGGAACAGAAAGGGCAATAAAATGCAGGCAAACATTAAGGAATCACAAACAGTCCACTGCAAATCTCCAGTGTCTTTATTCTGACATTGATCATCAAGGTCTCTACAAAGAATTTTGGCTATGGGAGATCTTAAAAGAGAAGTTCCCACTGGTGTGGTGATTTTTATTCCTTTTTGATCATGTGGACATTCCGACTTGTCTAACAGGTATGCCAGTTTATAACCATCAGTAAACAAATAGTCCCATGGTGTTTCCGGCTTTAGATAGCCACTGGGATGGTTAATTTCATGGATTAAAATTAACTTTTAATCTTTATGGATCATAAAGCCCACCACCCTGACTTGGCCACAGACAAACCCAGGTATTCAGGAGACCCCAGTGATATCCAGCTGTATGTCAAGTCTATTCTACACTCCTACAATGTGCAAAGCACTCTTCTAAACCCAAGAGGCAAAGAAGCCAAAAAAAAATTGAATTTTCTTGTATACCTGTAATAAACAAAATAAATAGGTTAAATAAGTAAGTATATATTAAGCCAGATAGTGATAATGCCATAGAGAACGATGTAAGAGACTACACACACACATATACACACACATGCACACACACACTGTATATAGACTATTTATATATATATTACATATATATATAAAATATTATGGAATACTACTCATCCTTAAAAAAATAAAATAAAATGGCCAGTAATCCCAGCACTTTGGGAGGCTGAGGCAGGCAGATCATGAGGTCAAGAGATCGAGACCATCCTGGCCAACATGGTGAAACCCTATGTCTACTAAGAATACAAAACTTAGCTGGGTGTGGTGGCATGCGCCTATAGTCCCAGCTACTAGGGAAGCTGAGGCAGGAGAATCACTTGAATGAGGGAGGTGGAGGCTGCAGTGAGCTGAGATCTTGCCACTGCACTCCAGCCTGGTGACAGAGTGAGACTCTCTCTTCTAAATAAATAAATAAATAAATAAATAAATAAATAAATAAATAAAGTCTTTTGCAACAACATGGATAATACTGGAGGCCATTATCCTAACTGAAATAACTCAGAAGCAGAAAATCAAAAACCTTATGTTCTCATTTATAAGTGGCAGCTCAACAATGGGTACACTTGGCCGTATTGAGTGGAACAATAGACCTGGGAGACTCCAAAAGGTGGGAGGGTGGGAGGAGGGTGAGGGATGAAAGATTAGCTATTGGGTACAATGTGCACTATTTGGGTAATGGGTACACTAAAAGCCCAGATTTCAACACTATGCAATATATCCATGTAAACAAATGGCAGTAGTACCCTCCAAATCTATAAATATGAAAAGTAGGATATTTAAAATACACACACACACACACACACACACACACACGAGAGAGAGAGGAGAGAGAGAAAGAGAGATCCAGTGGCCAGAAAGACCTAATTTGCAAGAAGCAAATAAAAATAGGAAGGAATTGGGAGGGTTTGCTTTTTGTCTGGGGAAGAACGTTCCAGACTGAGGAAAGAGCAAGTTTAAGTCTACTGAGATGGAGCATCCTGACTTATTCCATGTACTGGGAGCCAGTGTAGCCAGCAGAGCATGTACAATCGGGCAAGCAGGAGTCGAAGTGAGATAGGCAACTGAAGGCAGATTACATAGGGCCTTTGTAGGCACTTGTAAGGATCTGTTTTTTCTTTGAGTGAGATGGGAGGCTACCGGAAGCTTTTGGGCAGAAGAGTCTTATGTTATGACACACTGGCCAGTATGCTTAAAAATGAAGAAAGCAATGAAGCAAGGCAGGAAATTTTTTGTGGAAACTACACCAATAATTCAGATAATGGATAATGCTGACTTGTACTTGGGTATTCACAATTTACAGTATATATTTCAAAAACAATATAGACAATCTAGCCCCAAAGTACCTCCAGGTGAATTTCAAACTTTAAACAACACAGTATTCATCACAAGAAGCATATCTCATCCTTATCTTGGCCAAGGGGAAGAAGCAGAGTCGAGAGATAATCATAGAGCTGTCGCGGTCAGATACAAGATCTCTCTTTATTACACAGTCCAAGTTTCTGATTTGGGGACAAGGCTTTTAATTATAAATTGCTCAATACTATCCTATTTCTGCATGTTTGGCACCATTTATAAAACAGAAAAATTGAAAGAAAAAATACCAACATACTACCTTTACTTATAATCCAATGAGATTTTATTTTAAAGAAATATTTCAGTTAACCCACTAATCTAACACAAAGTTGTGTAAAATCATGCACAATCTTGAGAACCATATTGATATTTTTACCTGAATCTTTTTTCTTTTTTTATTCACTGTTTTGTTCTTCTCTTAGTGCTTATTCTAAAATTTTAGCTTGCATCATTCATGATTTTCTTATAAAGCATAAAGCTAATCAATATTTTTCTTTTTAGCAAGACATAAACCATAGAATTCTCTATCCTCCTTTAAAACTCCCAGATTACTCTAATTTTTATATTTGTATTGTCTGCCACTTAAATGATTCAACGCCATCAAACTTTTGAAATGTATTTATCAGTAATACTTTTATGCCTGCTATTATTATTATTATTTATTTTTATTTATTTATTTATTTATTTATTTATTTATTTATTTGAGAGGGAGTCTTGCTCTGTCGCCCAGGCTGGAGTGCAGTGGCGCGATCTCGGCTCACTGCAAGCTCCGCCTCCAGGATTCCCGCCATTCTCCTGCCTCAGCCTCCCGAGTAGCTGGGACTACAGGCGGCCACCACCAAGCCTGGCTAATTTTTTATATTTTTAGTAGAGACGGGGTTTCACCGTGTTAGCCAGGGTGGTCTCGATCTCCTGACCTCGTGGTCTGCCTGTCTCGGCCTCCCAAAGTGCTGGGATTACAGGCGAGAGCCAGGGTACCTGGCTACTATTATTATTTTTAATACTTCCTTAAATTTACTGATATATTCCATCATTTTATTTCCTTTCTATTGTTTCTTAAATCTTGCTCTTTCACTTTTTAAAAAACTGCTCTTTAGTCTTAATTTCATGTTTTACTTACTCCTTCAGAGAGTGCATGGACAATAAAACCTCTTGGCTTTTTTGGCTTTTTGATATCCTATCTATCATACAGTATCTTAATTCTATCTTTACTGTTAAATAAATCTTGAAACACGCCTTTTGCACATCGTTCAACTTTTAGCTAGCTTAACCATTTATGCAAGACTCCTGTTCCTAAATTTTTTGTAATTAAAGGGGCCTAAGACTTTTAACAGCTATTCCCCAATGACTGTTATAATCTCAGTCTCTTAGACATATACCTGTTTGGCTAACCATGTCTTTAAACAACCTTAATGTTCTAGTCATAGTTTCTTGTTTTGGTTTTGGTTTGGTTTGGTTTGGTTTTTGTTTGTTTGTTTGTTTTGTTTTGAGACAAAGTTTCACTTTTGTCGCCCAAGCTGGAGTTCAATGGCGCAATCTCGGTTTACTGCAACCTCAGCCTCCCGGGTTTAAGCAATTCTCCTGCCTCAGCCTCCTGAGTAGCTGGGATTACAGGCATGCACCACCACGCCCAGCTAATTTTGTATTTTTAGTAGAGATGGGGTTTCAGCATGTTGGCCAGGGTGATCTCGAATGCCTGACCTCAGATGGTCCACCTGCCTTGGGCTCCCAAAGTGCTGGAATTACAGGTGTGAGCTACCACACCTGGCCTAAATTTCTTGTAATTGGAATTTAATTTTATCTTTTTCCCTGCTCAGTGTGTTTTGTAACTGAATAGTGTGCTTCTTATGGCTCAGTATAACTTTTATTTAATAAAAGTTCATTAATAACAACTTTTAATTAAGAAATTTTTTAATTAATAAAAGTTAATTAATACAGTTTAATTTTGACTGAGAAGGCCAAACATTGCACATAATTCACTAAAAAGTAATGCTCTAATTAGCTACTTGTAAATCATTAGTTACATAGTAAATTCCTTAAGGATAAGACTCCTATTGAATGTTGACCTTCCAGCCTAGCACAGTTCCAGGCCAAAAATAGCACTTGATACACATGAAAGGAAATGAATGTTTTTCAGTGATGCTCAAGCAAATACCAAAGGACCATTTATCAGTGGTCATTGATATTTTTGAGAGAAATATAGAATTATTTTCTATTTCCAGCAACCAAAACTGTCTTAAGCATAAAAATATAAATATTTTTTGAGAGAAAGTATAGAATTATTTTCTGCTTCCAGCAACCAAAACTGTCTTAAGCATAAAAAATTATTAAAACTGAATTTAAAAATTATGACTATCAAAGCATTCAAATTGATTCAACAATACATTATTATACTTAGAACATTTCTTCAGTAGATATATTATTCTTATCATAGTACATTACAAATTAATCCCAAAATTATCCTCTAGAACATATGTGATTGAAAAATGAGGACAGTATCAGGTAATAAAAGATGTTTAAAGTGAATTTTAAGAAGCATCTTGAACCACATGAAAGGAGATAATTTTACACTAACTCATATAAAATGAGTTTGGTTCAATTATTTTGTTTCTGTAATAATCTCTTCATTCAGACATATATGGCTGTAATTTCTTATAAAGCATAAACTAGTAAAGACATTATTTAAAAATTCATTCTCCAAGTTTTAAATATCTATATAAACAGTTATTTATTTCAGTACTATGTGAACTTGCTGTTTTATATTTTATAGGCCTAGAATATTAATTGATCAAATACTGTTAACTCTCTAATACTTTTCAATTTCTTTATTCCTTTTGAAATATATACATATATAGAATGCATATATATTCTGATACTAAAATTTATCTGTAGTATATTAAAATACTATACTCAAACATGTTCTTATAATTCTAATTTATTTCTCAAAATCAGTTTTATTATATTTTATTTTATTTTTATTTATTTATTTTGAGATGGAGTCTTGCTCTCTCACCCAGGCTGGAGTGCAGTGGAGCGATCTCATCTAACTGCAAACTCCGCCCGAGTTCAAGTGATTCCCCTGCCTTCTCCTGCTTCAGCCTCCATAGAAACTGGGATTACAGGCACATGCCACCATACCTGGCTAATTTTTGTCTTTTTAGTAGAGATAGGGTTTTGCCACGTTGGCCAGCCTGGTCTCGAACTCCTGACCTCAGGTGATCCACTCTCCTTGGCCTCCCAAAATGCTGGGATTACAGGAGTGAGCCAGCATGCCCAGCCTTCTAAACCAGTTGTAATTTTTATTGAAAAATATATAGAATTAAATTTCTTCAATTATATCAACTTTTTGTAAATGTAGCCTAAATTTTATGTTCACAGAAATTAGAAATTCTATTGTTTGTCTGCCTACTTTTAATATAAAAATTACTTTTTACAAAAACAAGGCTATTTCATAATGAGAATGCCTTTGATTGTCATAGACACACATGCACCATACACTTCAATAAATGTATTAATACCTTTGAATACTATCCATTTTTTAATTCGTAGCATCATTCTATGTAGCCAAAAAAAATCATTGTAAAATTATCTGTGAGTCAAATTATTTGTTTTGGTTATATCCAATGCCCTATGAGCTTATAGATGTGCATACCACTTATAATAAACTCCCAGGGTCTTCCAGACATAAATAACTGCATAAAGTAACTCCAACCTGAATTAATTAAAAATAGATATTAAATGGAAAACCAACTAAATCCGTAAGACATCAGGTAATTGCAAGTGTGCCATAGGTAGGCAACATATGTGAGGAATTTCTTGGAAACAGAAATAGAAAAGAATGAAAACCGACTGGTTAATTTAAAGCATATTCTCAATCTTAAAAACTTTAGGAAATTATTCTTTTCAGTGAAAGCAATTTTGAAAAAGAAACTGCAAGAACTCTGAGCTCCACATTATTGAGGGAGAGTTACAAAATTAGGTCATGGAGTGTTTTACAAAACCCCATGGGAAGCCAAACTGGTCATCTCATCCTCTTCCCCCGTAAGTTTAAAGCTCTTTGCTGCAAAAATTCATACAGGGGTAAGAATTAGAGAAAAACAAAAGTGGCATGTAGTGGCTCGCCAGCTCTGATGTCAGCTCCCAGCCAAAATATTACTTAAGTATATTTCTTCGTCTAAGTCCCAGTGACTCACACAGAGATTCCTATGTTGATTCCTTCAATTAATTAATTATTAGCTTACATATTTATTGAATGCTTATTATGTGCATCATACTCTTTTAAGTTCTTTCTATATATTAGCATGCAAAACAGTAATCCTTGCCTTCATCGAGCTTATATTTAGCAAGAAACAATGAAAATAAACAAAAAGAAAATAAATATGCAAATTGACTTGTGTGTTAGAAAGTTGTCAATGGCAAGGATAGAAGAAAAAGGTAGTGCATTTTGAGGAGGTTTTTGGTGTGAAAGCACTGTGATGGTAGAATATAATATTACAAAAGGTGGTTAGGGTAGGCCTCAGAGAATTGAATGTATAGCGAAACCATGATGATAATAGAGAAAGCCAAATAGATGTGAGGTAATACAACATTGTAAATGTATTTAATGCCACTGAATTTTATATTCACAGGTGATTAATATGGGAAATATTATGTTAACGTATATTTTACCTCAATAAAAAGAGCCATGAAGCCACAAAAAATGCATGAATAAATAATAAATGCATATTGCTAAATTATAAAGCCAATCTGAAAAGGTTGAATACTCTATAATCCCTATTACATGACATTCCAGAAAAGGCAGCATATAAAAGTGATTAAAAAGTCAGTGGTTGCCAAGTGACAGGGATGGGGAGTAGAGAGGGGTGATCAGGTGAGAGACAGAATTTGAAACTATTCTATATGAGATTTGAAACTATTCTATAAGGGTTTTGAAACTATTCTATATGATACTGTAATTGTGAATACATAACACTATGCATTTTTCAAAACACTTACAGCACAGGGTGAATCTTAATTTATACTCTTTAAAAGTCATTTAAGAAGTCAGCAGAAGCCCAGCATGAAATGCAGACTGTGACAAGAAAAAAAAATTTACAAATCTATAACACAACCTCAATGTAGTGAGTGGAGAGAAAAGTTTCTGACCAGACAGCAGTGCAAATGAGTTGATTTTAAGACAAGGAAAACTATATACAACTTTTAATACAACTTTATCAGCTATAAAGTTAGCCTGTTACTAACTTTATAATACTTGGCCTATTACTAACACCTGATACAGCTGATACAACTTTATCAGCTATAAAGTTGTATTAAAAGGGTTATAGTTAAAAACATTGATAGTGCTATCATGTACGTTGGAATTGTACAATTAAATAAATGAATCATTTGTGATGAGAGTCATGTTTCTCACAGTTTGAGCAGGAAATCATGGATGAGCAAGAAAAGAAGACTAGAATCCTCTATGAAATAGTGGATTACAATTGGAGACCTCGGTATGAATTTATATCTAGCTTACTACAGATAAAGATAGGTATATATAGAAATGTTTACACATATATGTTGTTTTAGTCTATTCTCATACTGCTATGAAGAACTACATGAGACTGGGTAATTTTTGAAAAAAAAAAATTGAATTAACTCATAGTTCCATAGGCTGAGCAGGAAGTATGGTTGGGGAGGCCTCATAAAACTTACAATCATGGCAGAAGGCAAAGGGGAAGCAGGCAGATCTTCACATGGTGGAGCAGGAGAAAGAGAGAGTGAAGGGGGAAGTGCTACACACTTTCAAACCATGAGGACTCACTTGTTATTATGAGAACAGAAAGGGGGAAATCCACCCCCATCATCCAATCACCTTCCACCAGGTTCCACTCCCAACATTAGGAATTACAATTCAACATGAGATTTGGGTGGGAACACAGAGCCAAACCATATCACATGTATATACCAGAGTTAGTATACAAACATGTATTTCCTTCCTCTGTTAGCTGAAAGGGCCTGGAGCAAATATCCCTGTAGCAAGGAGTATACTTATTACCCAGTTCCTGCTTTGTGATATCTTTCTCCAATCGAAGGAACCAGTGTTTCTTGGAGAAATGACTGATTGTAGCACTATAATAGGAAACATATACACAATGAGTTTGGAGCACCTCAGATTCCTTGTAGTGCCAGAAAATAAGAAATTCCTCAAAAATAAACAATCAAGAAATGTTAGAAGGATAGATCAAAGCAGCACAAGAGCCAACTGAAAGAGCTCCTAGAACAACTTGAGCAATAAAATAAATAAATTAGTATTAGTTTATAAAACAAAATATAAAATAAAATAAATATTTATAAGTCCATAATTATTTGAATAAATAAGTGGGAAGAAGAGATATTTCACATGCAGAAGAATTACAAATAATTCTTATACATTTTCTGTCCTCCTGGAGATGGGACATAACTCCCTACTCTTTAAGTTGGGACTATGCATGGATATTTCCTTCTCAGGGATACAGTGTGAAATGGAGGAATAAGAGTACCTTGACTTTGATAATCAAAATAAAAATGCCAAACAGTATCTCATCTGGACAGTCAGGTTTAATATAAATTGTGGTAAGACAATGACAATATGTACCCTTGATAAGATAGAATGTCAATGGCACTTTATCTCTGTTGCATTCCTGTGAATTACATATAAACCCAGTTTAATGATGAGAAAAAAACAACAGACATATTCAACTTCAGGGACATTCGATAGAATACTTGGCCTGTTACTAACACCTGTGAAGGTCACCAAAAACAAGGTAAGTTTGAGGAACTGTCACAGCCAAGAGGAACCTCATGGGACACAATGATTAAATGAAAGTCGCAACAGATGAGATCTTGGAAGAGAATAATAACATTAGGCAAAAACCAAGGAAATATGAATAAAGTATGGACTTTAGTTGATGGCAATGTATCAATATGCTTGTATTAATTATAACGATTGTACTTTATTAATGGTTGACATTAATAATAGGGGAAACTGAGTGCGGGCTTTCTGACATATCCCTGTATTCTCATCACAAATTTTCTGCAAATCTAAAACTATTTAAAGATGAAGTTTATTACTAAAAAGTTAACAAAGTGGCAGTATATAAGTTCAACAAAGAAATTTCAAATAGAAATTTTAAATTTATAAATAATTAAAATCATGGAAATTGAAATGTGTCTTGTTCAACAGCATAAACAATTATATAGTACCTTATAATAAAAGTTAAAAGTACAAAAACTGTACATAGAAATTTGAAACATTAAATAAGACCTAATAAAAAAAGGTATACATTAGGCCTTGATATGCTTTAATAAAACAATATTTGATATTGATTTTTTCCTATGAAATGTGTCTAAGTATATTATTGTATTTGATTCATTAAGAATTTTGTAGTTATCTTTTGGCTATATATATTTTTTTTCTTTTCTGCAACCAGAAAACATATTAAGGCCAGCTCTTGATTGGTTTTAATCAGTCTTCCATATGCCATTAAAACTAATTTAGATTCTATCATTGTTATTTGCTATGTAATATGTATGCAATGTAATATATGAGTCAGTTTTGTTCTTTTGCTCAGATATTTTATGTTTTTGATTAACTTTGTCTGGTTATTCCATCTGTTGTTAAGTGGATATTTTTTATTATTAAATAATAATATTCTTAATTTAGCACCTATATCCTTAACATATTATTTCTGTTATTTAATTCTACTCTAATTTCATTGTGCCAAAGTCTTCAAATGTCTTTAACATTCTTGTCTTAACCTTTTGTCTTGACTTTGTGCCTCTCCAAAAACTAATAAGTGGATCTGTATCTTGTAGCTCTTTCAGCTGAAGTCATTGTTATTATGCTATGTATGCAATGGAAAGGCATGAGGGAGAAGGTTTTATAATCTTCGAATTAAATCTCAGACTTTCAGTGGGCCTCGGTCTCACGTCTGTGGCCTTTCCAAGTGTTTCTCCACCGGTATAACTATTTTTCCCCCTTGCCTCATATTCTGTTTCATGTCTGCAGAATTCTGTTTTCTAAATTTATTGAGGTATAATTGATATGCAAAGAATCCCACATGTTTAATGTACCCAATTTAATGTGTTTGAACATATGTAAACATCCATGATACAATGACCGTAATCAAGATAATAGACATATCCAACACCTCCCAAGGACGACTTAAGTCCTTTTATTTAAGTTTGTGTTTCGCTTTGCTTTGTGTTTGTTGTAAGAACACTTAACCTGAGATTTATTCTGTTGATAGCTTTTTCAGAACATAACACCACATTGTTAGCTTTAGGCACCATGTTGAACAGCAGATCTCTAGAATTTCTTCATCTAGCATCATTGAAACTTCATGTCCTTGAATCCCTGACTCTATTCTCTGTTTTGCTCCCACTACCTCCAAAAACATAAGCCGGGAAGACTCTAAGGACCCGGGGTAAGAGGATTGCCATTCTTCCTCTTAGGAAAAGACCCAGGCAGTCTCAGTCTTTCCCCAGAGAGTACGTCTTATTATGGAGAAGGATTTGGGAAAATTGATTAACAATTACTTTTGTCATCGCCTTGTCAAAGCAATAAGGGAAATTTCCTGGGATCTTCTTCATGAAAACCTAGTAAGTTCCTGGAAATAAAGTCTCTAAGAGTTTGGGGCCGGGCGCAGTGGCTCACACCTGTAATCCCAATACTTTGGGAGGCCGAGGCGGGCAGATCACCTGAGGTCACCTGGGGTCAGGAGTTTGAGACCGGCCCGACCAACATGGCGAAACCCCGTCTCTATTAAAACTCAAAAAAAAAAAAAAAAAAAAAAAAAAAAATTAGCCGGGCGTGGTGGCTGGCGCCTGTAATCCCAGCTACTCCGGAGGCTGAGGCGGGAGATTCGCTTGAACTCGGGAGGCGGAGGTTGCAGTGAGCCGAGATGGTGCCACTGCACTCCAACCTGGGCGACAAGAGTGAAACTCCGTCTCATAAAAAAAGAAAAAAAAAAGAGTTTGGGGACCCCTGTAATACTGTGGTTCTGTGGAATTTATTACTTTAATGCTAGTTCATACTTATCCTCCAGTAATTTGCAAATATTAAAATTTTCAATGTTCCTACTAGTTGAAGACTCCAGTGTCTTTTGATCCAGATGAGCATATCTCAGCTGTGAATTTCTGGATGTGCCTATCTCTCCAGAGCAGGATCATAGTTTTTCCTGAAACCAGAGTTCTCTGAGGAGAAAATTTCAGTTGGTCCACCTTTTCTTTTGGTAAGGACCACAGGGATGACTTCTAAGCAATTTGCCTGTCAGAACTAAAACCAGAAGTTCTACCTTATTATAACTTAAAAATGTTTATGTTTACCAAGTTCTTGATACTGTTAGAACTTATGAGTCCTTGAAATCTTTTTCATTTTCCTTTTTTGCATTATTGTCATGCATTTTATTTCTACAAATAGTTAAACCACATAAGACACTAGCATGCTTCTAGTGTGTTGTTGGTATTTATTTATATTTTCTCATCTTTTCATCCATTTGTGATCTTCATTTCCTCTAAATTTCCATATTTTTATGGGATTAGTATTCTTTTGTGTAAATAAATTTATTATTTCTCATAGCACAAGTCTGATTACAATATATTTGCCTACTTTTTATATGACAAAACAATTGTTTCTGCGCATTCATTTTTGAAGGACAGTTTTCTTTCATGTAGACTTCTACATTAGTTATTATTGTTATTATTATTTAGTATGTTTTGGATTTTATTGTATTGTCTCCTAGACTTCATTGTTTTGCATAAAAAGTTAGCCATTATTTCTGTTGTTGCTCCATGTAAGATAATGTCTTTTTTTTTGGTGGGGTGAGTCGCTGTTCATATCGGTTTTATTATAATGCCGGCAGGTGTGACTTACTTGGATGTTTATCTTGCTTGTGATTTGCTGGCATTACTGGACACCATCTCTTATAGTTTGTCTGACTGTGTTTATCTTTTGTTCTTCTGGGATTTCAATAATAATGTTACAAAACTTGTGCCAATGTCCTAAATGATGCATACACTCTTTACTGTTATTTCAATTTTTTTACTCTTTTTTTTTTTTGGTGACTCAACTTGTCTTACATTCATGTTTGATAATCTTATAATCTGATTTTTGCAAAATGCTATTAAGCCTTTCTTTTAAAAAAGTAGTTATAATTTTTGTTTCAGAAAGGAATCTGTGATTTCTGTATGTAGATTCAAATTTTCTGACAATATTTTTCTATTTTTCCCATTTATTCCTTAATTAACTTTAACATGATTATCCTATTTATAGTATCTGATAATTGAAATATACTGATTATCTCTGGGATGACACCTAATATCTGTTTTTTTCTTAGTCGTATATTCTTTACTCTTCATATGTCTAAACATACACAGCCACACACACACACACACACACACACACTCTCTCTCATACACACACACATACACACACACTCAAGATAGAGTGATTTTATTTTCAAATCATAGAGAGTCCCTTTCATTTGCTAGAAAGAAAGCTTGAGGGGTTGAATATCTCAATTTATTCTGTGATGGAACTGGGTCGAGACTGGATTTTACTTTTCATAAGACTTATTTCACCTCTAGTCGTGTCTGTGGACTCCTAGCTGAGAATGAAAACCTATCAGGTGCCCTTCTTATCAACACTAAAACTTTGATAAATGTAGTTCTATTTTTCAGAGCTCCTCGGAACAGTTTCTCCAGTCAGAAACTAACCTAGTGCTTAATTTGGGAGCTTTGTCCTGGTGAGTCTTTGTTTCCTATGCACTATGCAATGTAAGATGTTGCAAAATTTCTTTTAGAAGCTCGTAAGCCAGGACCTTATACTCCTTTAATGCCACAAACTTATCAGGTGGTCCTTTGGGGTAAGTTAAAGATTCATTTATGGTCTCTCAAAGATATATTCCCGATTTGTGTGATAAAGAAAAGCTTTGCAGTTTCTTTTAGCCCCATTTGGGAGACGCTCCCTTGGTCGAGCCCTACTTTTAGCTTATAATTAGTATAAGCAAATTTCCACAGATGAAAAAGTGGCCAGTTACCATCGTCTTTCCTTAGAATTGTTCTCCCTTCCTGGTAATCTTAATTAATTTAGACTTCAATGTGTTCACAGATCTCTGACATATATATATATATATACACACATATATATACATATATACACATATATATACATATATACACATATATATACACACACTCATTCATTAAATAGATAAATAAATTTATATTTATTTATATATAATTACATAAATTATAAATATATATTTAATGAATGTGATATTTTCTAACGTTTTTAGCAGAAACATTGGCCTATAAACCTACTACTTTTGATCGAGAGGTGAAAGTTCTCTTTCTATTTTAATTTCAGTAACAACTGGTGTGGTCCCTGTTCTTTGACTTAGTAATTCCAAGGATTAGAATATATAACATGAAAGTATTAGGTTGGTGCAAAAGTAATTGTGTTTTTGCCATTTAAAAGTAAAGGCAAATCACAATTACTTTTGCACCAAAATAATATTCAACAGGTATGAAGACATATGT
This sequence comes from Gorilla gorilla gorilla, assembly GCF_029281585.2. NCBI lineage: Eukaryota > Metazoa > Chordata > Mammalia > Primates > Hominidae > Gorilla > Gorilla gorilla. The sequence continues at coordinate 88,331,432 of NC_073243.2, forward strand.
ACAAATGTGATTATTGCAGTCATGTTTAAAGTAAAAATTTGAAATATCTATAAGCAAAATCAGTTATTAAGTATGACAATTTAGTACAATTCTCTCTGAGAGAATTCTGTGTTTACATTTAACAATAAACCATATCTATAAATATTAATATCAAAGATAAATATAATGTTAACAGACAAACCTGATGGAAGATTGTAGGGGAGGCTCTGAGAAGTGTTCTCTGTTGCTGGTAATGTTGTGACTCTTGATTTGTGTCTTGGTTATAAAAATGCTAAATTTTGGAAATTCATTGAAATATGCAATTATTAATGTTACACTTTTCCATATACATGTTATACTTTAAATATGTACATATTGTTAAAAACATAGAATGATATCTATAAAAATATAGAATGATATCTGTAATGTAATAAAGTATAATAAAGATATAACTATAGCTATATTTATATCTGGATTTATTATTTATATCTTTATAAGTACAAGGAAATTGTAAGAATGAAAATTTCCAGGCAAAAGTAACTTTCACATTATATGCTACTACTCTGTTTAAAATAATTTATTTCAGCATTTTTTTGAAAAAATATACAATAAAAACATATTAATATCTTATATGGAAATTTCCGTTTTTGTATGTGTTATATATTTAGACTAGGAAATAATATTAATTTTGATAAAAGTATTTTTACAAACAGATACCACTACTTTCTTTATTTCCATTCTTCAACTTATATATTCCTTGGAAGCATATATTATTCAAAGAAGAAAATAAAAAAATGAATGAAGTTAGAAAGGTAAGATGGGTGAAAAGGAGAAAAGAAGGAAAGAAGTAAGGAAGAAAAGTAACAGAGCAGTAGGTAAAATATTAGTTATGCCAAAATAAGTGCATATTTAATTAAAATTAGAAAGAATAAAAAAATGGTTGTGAAGCCAATTTTCTTGATTTATAAGTGCGTGAGTTTAACACCTACTGTGTTATCGATGGCATAGGAAGTTATATGTGAAACAGCCATATATGTTATTGCTAATTCCCATGCATTGCATGTGTGTATTGGTGTGTGTGTGTCTGTGTGTGTGTGTGTATTTAAATAGCACATAGTATAAATTGTATGTGAAGCACTTTTCATGTTAACTCTAAATTTAATTTCATGGTCCCCTCATAAAGAGCTCTGGCTTTTTTTTTTCTGAGGAGTATAAGTATGTGAAATTTGGAAAAGGGGAATGCAGTTGTAAATAAGGAGAGATGTTGATTTTTTTTCTTTTTTTTATTTAAAAAAAAAAGAAAAGACACTTTCTTTTTTTTCTAAGACAGAGTCTCACTCTGTCGCCCAGGCCGGAGTGCAGTGGCGTGATCACAGTCTCACTGCCGCCTCGAACTCCTGGGCTCAAGCAATCCTCCCATATCAGCCTCTCTCTCTCTCTCTCTCACACACACACACACACACACACACACACACACACACTGAAGCCTCCCATGTAGCTGGGACTACAGGAGCGTGCCACCCCACCTGGCAGATTTTTGTATTTTTTGTAGAGACGAGGTCCTGCCATGTTGCTCAGCCTGGTCTTAACTCCTAGACCCAAACAAACCTCTCACCTCAGCCTCCCAAAGTGCTGGGATTACAGGAGTGAATCACTGCATCTCGCAAAAAAGATAGACAGTGGTGATGGTTGCACAACCACGTGCATATAGTTAATACCACTAAATTGTACACCTAACAATTGTTAAAATGGTAAATTTTATAGTATACATTTTACCATAGTAAAACAATATTTTTAAAAAGTCATGAGTGTAGTGTAGCAGAAGCTGAATCACTGGGATCAATATTTAACCAAGTTGCAGTAAACAGGACCAGAGAGCTTTGTACTACAGATACCCATATCTATGTATGTCTGTTAATTTTCATTTTAGTTTTATATATAATTTCCTTGTGAAAAATTTTGATGTCATCTTGACTGAACTTAAAATTTGATTGTGATCCTACCTTACTGTGGAGAAGAGTGAGATATCAGAGCATACATAGATTTTCAAGGGTGGACGTGGAACCAATAATCAACCAAGCATCAAGCAAGTTAAACCATCTAAGCCTAAAATTTTCCTGCACCAAATCTGATATTATTTTTTTCAACTATATAAAACTTGAAAAGTCATAATTTGTAATATTTATTTTTCACACTACATCAAGTGACAGTTATGCCACAAATCAAGTATATGAATTATAATTAACATTATTCTTTCAAACCTTCAAAGAATGCATGAAATCCAAAGAAAAGTATAGACAAATCAAATGTTAGCATATTCAAAGTCCTTTGAAAAAATGGAATTGAAAGTTAATTTAAAAGCGAAAGTAAAAACTACATACTATTCAGTACAAGGTACAGTTTCTAACACAATAGGCATTAGTGTATTTTTTATTGTCATTCATAAAGGAGTGAAAGAGATATTTTAAAATAATAATTAATGTCATATTTAAGTGAATAAATTGGAAATATCTGTTTTTTGAGAGAGAATTGAGGAGTTTTAAAATGTGCATTTTCTATTTCTGAGCCATAAATGTATAATAATTCATTTAAATCTTCTGGGTTATTAGGTTAAATTGAGAAATGCAAATATGTCAACACATAATCATATAATTTGAGGTAATAAAATCAGAAAACAATTAGATTTGTCTTTCTTTAGACATAGTCTTATGTCAAAGTATGCAAACAAATTCAACAAAGGCAAAAGGAGAGTAAAGGTCAATGATTTGAATGAGAATAACCATGATGTATCGAGGATTATTTTAGAATAATTGTAAGCGACAGTGAGACAAAGAAAAAGAGTATTTAAATGAAGTCATATGAAATAGATATGTAGGCATTAATTACAACTTATTTTACAACAATAGAGAATTATTTACTGACCTGGATATTATCTTTATCTCTTTCTCACCAATAAGTTTAGCTACATTTTAATAAGATAAATGAAACACCTTTAGATTTTTTCTAATCATGAAACTACCTCTCAAGTGTTAAAATGTTACTCAAAAGAAATTCACTTTTTCTCTATAGATATGGGCATTTTTTTGCCAAATCAAAAAAATCGGTGTTGTAAAATGATTCATATATAAAATCTAGGATGGATTATTACATCAAGCTAATTCACAATATGGCAATAAAAATACTCTTTAATGGTTACAGATAATTTAACGCTTGCCTTTTTTATTAGCAAGGAAACACTTGGTCTGTGCATGAGTAGCAATGGCCATATGTGTCTATAATTAATTACAAATTACCTACTCAACTGGTGTTACCTGGAACAGCTGTTTTGTTTTTTTTTCTCTAAAGCTAATGTTTAAACATTGAAATGTTCATTAACTCTATAGCCATATGTACATTCGCATTTTTGTAATGCGGTAGTTTAATTATAAATATGAAAATTTATTCTTTGACAATCATCATAAGCATTAACATTTAATCAATAAAACGTGAACTCTTACACATAAGTGCTATGATTCCTGTTATTTAACTGTAGGAAGATGTCATGCCTATTACACTTCTCATACTCCCAGGGTTTGTAGACTTGTTAGGTACATTAATCAGAGAATATAATGACAGCAGAGCCAAATCTGAGATTAAATATTTGCCTGAATATATTTCATTATATTTCTTTCCTTGAATAATATGATCCTGTAAGCTGATACAATTCCATGATGCATATTACTAGGCATAAAACTTCTTGATTATTATTAACAGATAACATAAAAAGAATATTTTTCAAAAGGAGAGAGAGAAGGTGAGAGACAGGGAGATTCGACAAGGTTGAATAAAATCAAAGATAGAAGAGAGGTACGTGAAGAGTGATAGCCCTGGAAATACCTCAAAGCAACATGATGGGCTTCTAGTAGAACTCAAACAGTAGCAAGTAGTAAAATCTTCCTCTGTCAACAGTATGCAGGCTTTCAAGGTGGAAGGCGAACATGTACTGATCAAAAATATACATATTTCATAATAAAATCAACATACATTTTACCTTTCAAAAATTCACAGCAATGACTCTAACATCTTATCCTATTTAATTAAAGTCCTAGCCTTTGTCTTGCATAAGATATATCATTTTATAATAAAGAGGAAATTATCTTATACACTTTTATTACAAACCAAAAATATGGAAAATATTTTTCGCATTAAGTACGTCTAAATATGTAAGGAAACAAACTAGCACTTATAATAAAATATTACATGCAATGTATATGTATAATAGTGATATACACATATACACATACACGTATATATGTACCACAAACATTCATATATATGGATCAAATGTCTAATCAGTTCAGTGAGAATCAAATATGTCATGACACATACATGAACCATGCTATAGGATATTATTATAGAAAGTCCTCTTGACCAAGAAAAAATTATTTTAAGATATATATATCAAAATGATGAAAATATGAACATTTCTTTGAAAATTATCTAATCTAATTAAATTGTTCTTATCTATGTGCTCTGAGTGTAAAATATAGAAGCAGCATTGTATGTATCATTCTACATTTGTATTGATTTTACTCCACAGTATTTGACAATGACACGAGTGTGTTCATCTCATATTTCAGAATTACAAAAAAATCATGCTAATAATGAAAGGAGACATTGTATAGATAACACTGTATATCTAAATGAACTTAGGATAAAATACTCATATTCTGTAATAATTTTAAATGGCATCAGGACAATATCTGAGATTTAGATTAAATTCATTATATCAATGTTGAACAATAATCACTTCAAATCTAATATCCATAAAATGGACAGAATCTCTTTAAATATGTAGTTTTTGGTAACTGAGGCAAACAATTCAGATGATGCACAAAAACATAGTTGCATTGAATAACCTCTCATAAAAACTGTAAAAGTACTTCTAAGATATAACATTTTCCATGTGTATGTACTTTTATTATTAGTAGGAGCATATTTACAGCTATATAGTTATTAAGGCAGTGATATTTCCTATATGTCTTATAAGCATAAGGTATATTACACACTCTTGTGTTTTCTTTCTATCATTGTATACAGTATTTTATTTTCTAATTCCTCAGATGGGAAATAGATGCTTAGTGATATCATTAGTTGGATGATGGTACGTAGGAAATATCAAAGTGAGGATAAATATCTTAAGCCAAAGACTTTCATCTTAAACTTCATTAAAATGCTTCTTGCATCAAAACTTTATGGTTCGAATTTCTCTTTAAGTGACATATTCAATGCAAACATATGTTCTATAATGGTTTGATAAAGATAGTGTGTGTGTGTGTGTATCTGTGTGTGTGCATACAAAGAAACAGACATCACACAGTTATATCTTGGACAGGAGTCTGAAATGAACACCAAAAGAAACAGAGGTCAAACCTTGTAAAGAAAGGGTCAAAGACACTAAAGGAAAAAAAAATCATTTAAAACAGCATATAGGACAATGTGTCATAGAGTATAGAATGGTGAAATATGATAAAACATAAAAATTAGCAACACATAAATATTACAACTCTGCAAGAGCAGTTCAAACTGTAAAAGTGGCAACCAGAATATTATAGGTTCAACATCAAATGGTGATAAATTAAAATAAATCTTGTCAGGCACACTGAGAAGTTCCCTAATGTATCCAAGTAATTGTTAAAAAAGAGAAAGAAGCATGGCAAGAGAAGGGTTAACAGTGTGGCCTAACTTTCTTTTGCTGGAAGTGCCAGAAAGACAATGTTAAGAGAAAGACAAAAGATACAAGTGCCAAGATATATAAGCTTTCCATAAAATTAAGAAAATGTTTAGAAGGAAAAAAAGACATTTGAGAGACATAAGAAAACCAAAGATAAATGATGTTTTAAAGATAGATGAAGCAAGGCGATTCTGTAATAGCCTTGAGTCTCCTTTAGAATTGAAGAGACTGAAGAAAAGCGGTTAAGTATATTGGAAATGACCTTGTTAAAGATACTTAGGTAGTTATCGTTTTCAAGAGGTTACTTTTATAAACTTTTAATCAATGCAGAGTACACATGGGACATAAAATAGAAAACAACAGTAAAACGTGGTAGAGTATTCAAAGGGTAAAGAATGTGACACTGAGGTCATAAGGTAACAGGGAGAGAAGATGTTGTATGAAATATTATGACTCTCTGAAGACCAGATATTTTGGTATTTTATGGGCATTTTGGGAGTAATAGTCTGCAATCCACAGAGAGCAAGTGTATTAATCTCAACTCCATCTTCCTTCAGAGATGTGTCACTTATTGTAAACGAGCAGTCTCCCTCCAATAGAGACACAGAGAAACTCAAGTATCATTTAAGAAAAGAAAAAAATTCTGTTTAACATTAATGCTGAAATTTAATTTCATTGTTTTAATCAATATTTATAATATTGCTTCTACCTGAAGAACTTCCTTTAATATTTTATAAGGTGCATACCAGCTAGGCATGAATTATTTTAGCTTTTTAATTTTGGAAGCTATAAATTCTTTTACATGTTATCATATTTATCTCTTTAGGTATAATAATATTTTGATTTTATTAGCTGCAATTTCATTCATTGTTTATTTTCTCTCATAATGAATTTATATATTTTATAGCTGATTTTACTGTATATTTTTAGTCACATTCACACACTTATGTAAACTACACATGAAAATATGCATATATTTATACATTATATATAATTATGTCAACCACCTATGTTTTTTGTGTGTAAATACAGATGTAGATACACCTTCTCCCATTTGCTTCTGGAGTAAAATAACATGATATTACATTTTACATAATTACTATTACGGATTTTTGTTTGTTTTGCAGCAGAAAATGTTAACACAAACTATAGGTGATCTGCACATCTTTGAGCCATTCAAAATTCATTACAACTAAATAAATGTAGAAATAAATGTTCTCCAAATGGCTCATACTTTACTATTATTCTTCTCTTTTTTTCTTTTCTTTTCTTTTCTTTCTTTTTTTTTTTTTTGAGACGGAGTCTTAATCTGTCTCCAGGCTGGAGTGCAGTGGCGCGATCTCAGCTCACTGCAACCTCCGCCTCCTGGGTCCAAGCGATTCCCCTGCATCCGCCTCCCAAGTATCTGGGACTACAGGCATGCTCCACCACACCCAGCTAATGTTTTGTATTTTAGCAGTGATGGGGTTTCACCATGTTGGCCAGGATGTTCTCGATCTCCTGACCTTGTGATCCACCTGCCTTGGCCTCTCAAAATGCTGGGATTACAGATATGAGCCACCGCGCCTAGCCTATTATTCTTTAAAATGTCTGGACTTAGATATGAAACCTAAAACTATAAAAATCCTAGAAGAAAACCGAGAAAATACTATTCTGGATGTAAACCCTGGCAAAGATTTCATGACAGACTCCAAAACCAATTACAACAAAAACAAAAATTTACATGTGGGACCTAATTAAATTAAAGAGCTCTGCACAGAAAAAAAAAAAGTATCAGCAGAACAAACAGACAACCTACAGAATAAGAAAAACATCTGCAAACTATGCATCTCATAAAGGCCTAATATCTAGAATCTATAAGGAACTTAAATCAGCAAGCATAATACGATTTCATTAAAAAAATGGGCAAAGGACATAAGCAGACACTTCTCAGAAGAAGACATACATGCAGCCAAAAAGCATATGAAAAAAATACTCAACATCACCAATCATTGGAAAAATGCAAATCAAAACCACAATGACATACCATCTTACCACCAGTCAGAATGGCTGTTATAGAAATGTCAAAAAAATAACAGACGTTGGCATGATTTACAGAAAAAAGAGAACACTTATACACTGCTGGAGAGACTGTAAATTAGTTTAGCCACTGTAGAAAGCAGTTTGGAGATTTCTCAAATAACTTAAAAAAGAGCTATCACTTAACCCAGAAGTCCCATGATTGACTATATACCCAAAGGACTATACATCATTTTACCGTAAAGACACATGCATACATAGGTTCATTGCAGCAGCACCATTCACAATAGCAAAGACATGGAATCAATCTAGTCCCATCAGCAGTGGACTGGAATAAAGAAAATGTGGAACATACACATCTTGGAATACTACAGCCTGAAAAAAAAGAATGAAATTATGTCTTTTGCAGCACCATGGATGGAGCGGAAGGCCATTACCTTATTGAGTTAACCTAGGAACAGAAACTCAGATACTGCATGTACTTACTTCTAATTAGGAGCTAAACATTTAGTGCACATGGACGCAAAGAGGGGAACAAAACTGCCCTGCGGCCTACTTAAAGGTGGAGGGTAGGAGGAGGGTAAAGACTAAAGAACTACCTACTGGGTACTATGCTCACTACATGGACAAAATAATTTGTACACCAAACCACAACAACACGCAATTTACCCATGTAACAAACGTGCACATGTACCCTCTGAACCTGAAATAAATTTGGAAGGGAAAATAATGTTTTAAAATGTTTTTTAAAATAATTTTTAATTAAAAATAAATAAGTGTCTACTACTTTTTTATCAATAAAACTACATAAAACCATTGAAACAAATTTTTTGAGGGATTATCAATTAGTTAATGTTCCTATAGGGGAATTATCATCTAAACTAATTACAATTTTTAAAGAGAAATTAATGTCATCAGCTACAATAGATATAATACATTGTCATGTTTGAACATTCTGAAAAGAAAAAATTCAAGAAGTGACATGTTTTAAAGTAGACAATTATGTGCCCCATATGGTGGGTGACTATATATGATAGTTGAATAATTAATTTAAAATTTATTCTAAGTTATGATATGTTATTTTACCTGGGTTTTTAAATACCATCATGATTGAAATAATATTTGGTGAAAATAAGAAGAGTTAAAGAACATTGACTGAACCTTCGCTTAAGGAACTAAAACACAATTATGAAAAAGAATATACGTAAATGATGATCAATTATAAAAAGCAAAATGTCAAGTGGTACGTGAGTTCTTCTGTGTGCTTTGTCAGTCAAATGGCAAAGTGACCATTTCAGGCCCACAGCTTTTTCTATTTTTTTTTTTTTGTAATTTTTAAAGCATTTCTAATTTTACTTTGAGACTTTGTAGAAACGATTCTCACTAAAAATGTTGAACTTGAAGAAAAACATATATACAAGGTACAGCCACACAACTTATATGTGTTTAGGCATTTTGCCATTACCCTAGTTAAACAAAAATGCTAAAAGAGTTTTCAGCGTTACATAAAATTAGTCTAGTAAAAAATGAGTACTTTTATTTCAACTAACAGCTGTTCAAATATATATTTCAGATTCAGCCATAAATGGATTCAAAGTATAGTAATACATGTTAAAATGACATTATGAGTCTACAATGCACTTTAATTCAAAAGTTTCTGTATTAAATGTTACTTTTTATAAAGAAAAATATGACAAACTGAATCAAATATCTTGCTATCTTTTTATATCCAGTAAACGCCTTTTTAAATGGTAACAAAATAAAAAATCATAATCAAATATATTGTTAGTGTTAAAAGATTTGTAGGCTTGAGGAACACTTATGCTATAAGGCATTTATTTTCCTCTCTCCATCCTTCAAAAGTTCAGGACTCTTTTTTCTATAATTCAATAGTGTTTGTGCTCTGCCTTTATTAAAGCTCTCATCATAGTGTTTTGGTGTTACTGTGCCACCACTATGCTATGTACTTATATAGGGTTTAGTTGCCATGTGTATATGGTGTCTTATTTTTATTTTTATTCTTCCTAAGTACTGTGTTTGAGTCAACAATGATATAATATTTTTATATTAAATCATTGTTGATGATTCTGCAAATTTTTCTAATCAATATCTATAGAGCTAAAAGTTACATACAGTGAAATAAACAGATCTTAATACTATTTGGCATAAGCATATTTTTTATGATTTCTTTTAAATATTTCTATTTTGCCTTTTATTTTTAAATCAAAAATCTGTCTGGTATTAATATCTTACTTTTTTTACTAAGAGGCAAGTGTTGTGATTAATTTTTATTTTTATATATTTTCCCATCTCATTTAAGAAACTTTAATTTGCCATAGGATTGTCTTAGCACCCTATTTTTTAAGACTAATTTATTTCTTTCTGCATCCAAACTTGTGTGTTTGGTTTTCTGTATTTTTCTTCTGCTTCACTGATCTTTTTGTCTATATGTATTGCAATACTACATCTTATTATAGCCTCACGACTTTTTTTGAAATTAATTTTTTTGAATTAACGTGAGCCATTTACTATTGTTCTTTTTCACATTTGTTTTAACAGTTGTAAATCCTCTGCATCTCCATAGAATTACAGAATCAACTGGAAAATATCTTTTTTAAAACATGTTTACTTAGACTTTTATTGTGTTTCCACTACACGTCCACTCCACATTTCATGTGACGGATAAATTAAATATTGTTGTAAGCCATTGCGGTTTTGGGTTATTGTTATTACAGCGTACCTTAGGTTAAAGTGAAATATAAGCAAAGTTTAACACAAAGAGTTTCTCTCCAACATGACTTCCTTGACAAGGTAATTTAAATAGCAGTTCTAGTCACTCTTGACCTTATAATCCTTTTAAAATGTTAGCTTATGTCATCAACAAAAAAAATCAAAATTTATTGTAGTGAAAATGATTTATCTCTGTAATAGAACTATAGGGGTAAAGGAAAAATTTCCTCTTCATCTTCTGAAGGTTTACTAAAAAGTGAACTGAAAAAAAAATCAACTGAGACAAGGCATATCAATTTATTTGGTCATAGTCTTACATGACATTGATGTGTTCAGAATGAAGACCCAAAGATACAAGAGAAATCGTCCATTTTAATACTTAGTTTTGATGGAGAATGGATGGCCATGTAGAACTGTGATTGGACACAAGAGTTATGTTTTCATAATCTATTAGACCGAATGAGGAAGCCCCAGAAGGCCTGTCTGTCCAGATTCTTCAGTGCAGCCTTCCTTCCTTCTGGGTATGGAGCAGGACCCTTTCTGAAATGAGGGTCTTATGACCTGCAATCAAACAAAGTAGGTCAGATAATTTCTTTATGGCCAATTTTTACATAGAACAGCAGGGGAAATAGTAACATTATTAGGTTTTACAGCCGAATGGGGGTAAAAAGGGTTCCAGTTTCTATGATCGGTTTCTATGATCAACCATGAGGAAGAGGGCTTCCAGATTCTATGGCTTGGCTCTGGGGAGAATAAGGGTGACAGACAGGAGGGCATGAGAATGTCAGAGAGAAACGTTTCTTCTGGTGCTGTTTCTGAAGCCTTTATTTTGGGGTATTGTTTTCTGAGCCCCAACAGAATTAGTGCCAGGGGAGTAGGTTGTGAGCGGCTGCATGTTAGTCTCTAGAACACGGCCTGGTGAAAATAGGCACTTAAATACATATTCAAATAAAAAGTAGAGACATCCTCAACTCATTCTACTTTAGATAAAGTATATCAATTAGATTAAATCTTTTAGAGAAAGAATAATGTGAAACAAAGCACTCTTCTTTAACTGGGGATTTATGGTATACACATCTTTAGGCATATCTATATTTACATATCTAAAGAGAGATAAATACACATTTTATGACAGCTGAACATTAATTTGCTCATTCATAAATATTTTGTCACCAATATGTGAAAGTTTGCACATAAAACATGGAACAGTACTGCATAGTCAATAAATTTGCTTATAATCAAATAAGGAAATAAGTGATTCGTATATATATATAAAATAATCCTAAAAGCCAAAAGGCAAGTGTCATAGGAATAATTCCACATGCAATAAGAGTGAAGACAATAAAAAGTCAATAATTTCAAATGTTTTGAGCTTTTACACTGAATGAGAAGTCCACAGCATGAGCAACAAAGAATCATTGATGAATTTATTAAAATCAGGTTTAGTGCAGTGCTCTGGGTAGAAGTTACTACAGTTTTATTGAGAAGTAGTATGGAGACGTATAAAATTGTAGACATGGACTGAAAATCTCATTGCTAATGCTAGTTTTGATGGTAAGAAAAGAAAGCTTAGCTAGAGGGAAATATCAAAAAGATTACATATAATATATATTTATAATGTAAATTCTTATTTGAAACATTCTTGGTTAATAGTATGTGTCTACCTCCCTGGTTTATAAATTTAGCCTTTATCTATAGTTTTCTTTTTTAACAGTTTGGGAAAATGTATACAAATATTCACATTAAAAACATTATTTTTAATTTTTAAAAATTTTAATAAAAACCTTTTATAATAAATTGAAGACCATGTTCTCAATAGGACACTGTGTGTGTGTGTGTGTGTGTGTGTGTGTGTGTGTGTGTGTGTGTGTTCCATTAGGCAATAGCCATATTCTGAATACCTTTTCCTTCTCCATGAAGCAAGTTATGTTTGCCTTTCCTGAGTTTCATCCCACAGTGACTTGTACCAGTGGAATTTGCTATTGCTTCTTCAGTTGTTCTTAGTTCAACACATATAATCAATTTTCACACTTTCTAAAAGCCAATTTGCTTTATCATATAAACCTCACTATGTTGTCAATGACTAGTGATTCTCTTGTTACCTCTGAGAAGGAACACATTTTATTCCAGTATAACTTCATGTTTGTTGTAACTTTTTAGTAATGATAATTGCTTTAGTGATAATAATGGTAACTGTTTTAAGAATGTATGTATTATAGAAGGAGACCTGTAGTTTTGAGGTATAAATCTAATATCATTTTGTTCCTTACCTTACAACAAAAAAAGATGCCATATGAACTTTCAGAGAGAATATTTGCTCTTTTAAAATCCATCTGTTGAATATTGAAGACTGGTTTTTTTGAACTAATTCACTGAGGCAAAAAAATTAAAAAGTAATAATTTAAAATATGTGAACAAAGTCTTTGAGAAATATGGGATTATGTAAAGCAACCAAACCCACAGATTTTTAGCATTCATGAGAGAGAAGAAGACAACATAAACAATCTGAAAAACATATTTGATAGAATAATTCAAAAAAATTTTCTAATTTTGCTAGAGAGGTAAACATCAAGATTAAAGATATCCAGAGAACACCTGTGAGAAACTGTAGAAAATAAATACCACCAAAGCATACACTATTTGCACTGCACAAGGTCAATTAAAAAAAAATTTAAGACAGCTAGAGAAAAAGATCAGATTACATTCAAGTGGAACCCCATCAGGGCAACAGTGGATTTCTCACCAAAAGCCATAGAAGCCAGAATAAAAGGGGGGCCATTTTTGACATTCTAAAAGAAAAGCAATTCCAAACAAGAAGTTCATATGTTGTCAAAAAAAAGCTTCTAAAGTGAAAGAGAAATGCAAATATTTTATAGACAAAAAATTGCTAAGAGTATTTGTTACCACTACCCCAACCTTACAAGAGATCTTCAAGAGAGTTCTAAACATGAAGAAAAAGAGAGAGAGAGAGAGAGAGAATCAATACCTGCCACTATAAAAACACACTGAAGTGAATAATCCATTGACCCTCTCAAGCAACTATACAACAGAAACTACAAAACAACCAGCTGATGGCTTCATCACAGGATCAAAACCTCACATATCAGTATTAACCTTGAACATAAAGGGTCTAAAAGCGTTCACTTAAAAGGCACAGAGTGGCAAGTTGGATTAAAAAAACAAGATCCATTCATCTGCTGTCTTCAAGAGATACATCTGAAGTGTAATGGTACCCATGGACTCAAAGTAAAGGTTAGAGAAAGATCTAACACAAAAACAGAACACAAAAGAGAGCAGGAGTCCCTATTATTATATCAGATAAAACAGAATTTAAACCTACGATTGTAAAATAGGACAAAGACGGGCATTACATAATGATAAAGGGCTTAAATCAACAAGAAGATTTAACTATCCTAAAAGTATATGCAGCTAACATGAGAACAATCAGATTTATCAAACTAGTACTTCTAGAGCTACGAAAATACTTAAACAACCACACAGTAATAGTAGGGGACCTCAACACTCCACTGACAGCATTAGCTAGATCATTAAGGCAGCAAATTAACAAAGACTCTGGACTTTAAATGAGACACTCTACCAATTAGACCAAATATATATCCACAGAAGACTCCTCCCGCAACCACAGAATATATACTCCTCTCATGTATACGTGGAATACACTCCAAAATTGACAACATCCTTAGTCATAAAGCAAATCTCAATAAATTCAAGAAAATTGAAATCATACCAAGCATAGTCTCAGACCATGGATGAATAAAAGTGGAAATCAATACCAAGAAAATATCTCAAAACCGTACAATTATATGGAAATTAACTTGTTCCGGAATGACTTTTAGATAAACAATAAAATTAAGGCAGAAATCAAACAGTTCTTTGAAATAAGTGAAAACAGAGAAAAAAACATACCCAAAAGTGTGAAGTGCAGTAAAATCAGTATTAAGAGGAAAGTTTATAGCATTAAATGCCTACATCAGGAAGATAGAAACATTGGCCGGGCACGGTGGCTCATGCCTGTAATCCCAGCACTTTGGGAGGCCGAGGTGGGTGGATCACCTGAGGTCTGGAGTTCAAGATCAGCCTGACCAACGTGGGGAAACCCCATCTCTACTAAAAATACAAAATTAGCTGGGCGTGGTGGTGCATGCCTATAATCCCAGCTACTCGGGAAGCTGAGGCAGGAGAATTGCTTGAATCCAGGAGGTGGAGGTTGTGGTGAGCCGAGATCGTGCCATTGCACTACAGCCTGGCAACTCCAGCCTGAGTGAAACTTCGTCTCAAAAAATATATGTAAATAAAAAAAAGATAGAAACATCTCAAATTAACAACTTAACATCACACCTATGGAAACTAGAAAAATAAGAACAAACTAAACTCAAAGCTAGAAGAAGAAAAGAACTAACTCAAATTAGAGCAGAACTTAATGAAATTGAGATCCAAAAATCTGTATAAAGAATTAATAAAACCAAAAGTTGGTTTTGCAAAAGAATAAATAAGATCAATATACCACTAACTAGATTAACAAAGAAAAAAATGGGAGAAGATCCAAATAAGCATAATCAGAAATGACAAAGGTGACATGATAATCCCCCAGAAATATAAAAGTTAATAGCATACTGTTATGAACTCCTCTATGTATACAAACTTGAAAATCTAGAAGAAATGGGTAAATTCCTAGAGACACACCACCTCCCAATACTGAGTAAAGTAGAGATCAAAACCCTGAGCAGACCCTTACTGAGTTGCAAAATTGAGTTAGTAAGAAAAAACATACCAATCATTAAGAGCACTGGACCAGATGCATTCACAACCAAGTACTACTAGACATACAAAGAATAGCTGGTACCAATATTATTGAAACTCTTCAAAAAATTGAGTAGGAAGAATTTCTCCTTTACTCATTCAACAAACCCAGCATCACCCCAATAGCAAAATCTGTCAAAGATATGACAAAAAAAAAAAAAAAAGAATCCACAGGCCAATATCCCTGATGAACACAGACACAAAAATCTTCAACAAAATACTAACAAACTGAATCCAATAGCACATCAAAAATTAATTTACTATGATTAAGTGATTCTTGTGATGCAAGGTTGGTTCCACATACACAAATTAATAAATGTGATTCACCACATCAACAGAATTAGAAACAAAAAACATATGGTTATCTCAATAGATGTAGAAAAAGCTTTCAATAAAATTCATCATCCCTTTATGTGAAAAACCCTCAAGAAACTAGGCAGCAAAGGAACATACCTCAAACTAAAAAGAGGCATCTATGACAAACTCACAACTAATATCATACTGAATGGGCAAAAGCTGGAAGCGTTCCCCTTAAGAACAGGAACAAGATAAAGATACTAACTCTCACAGCTTCTATGCAACATAGTACTAGAAGTCTTAGCAAGAGAAATCAGGCAAGAGAAATAGATAAAAGCTATCCAAATAGAAAAAGGAGTCAAATTAACTCTCTGCACTGACAATATAATCCTATACCTAGAAAACCCAACAAAATAAATTTACAAAAATTAGTAGAATTTATATACACCAATAACATTTAAACTGACAGCCAAATCAAGAATATAATCCCATTTACAATAGTGAGAAAAGAATAAAATACCTGGGAATACATGTAACCACAGAAGTAAAAGATATATATATATAAACATAACACACACACACACACACACACACGCAGAATAGCAAAACACCCTTGAAAGAAATAATAGATGACACAAACAAATTAAAAAATATTTTAGGCTCATGGATTGAAAGAATCAGTATCATTAAAATGGTCATATTGCCTAAGGCAATCTACAGATTCAATGCCATCTTTTTCAAACTACCAACATCGTTTTTCGCAGAACTAGAAAAACTATTCCAAAACTCATATGGAATCAAAAAGGAGTTTGAATAGCCAAAGCAATCCTAAGCAAAAGGAACAAAGCCAGAGGCAACACATTACGTGACTTCAAACTATACCATAAGGCTATAGTAAACAAAACAGCATGCTACTGGTACAAAAATAGACACATAGACCAATGGAATAGAATGGAAAACCAAAACGAAAAAAAGAAAGCTGCACATCTACAATCATTTGGTCTTTGACAAAGTTGATAACAATAAACAATAGATAAAGTAATCCTTATTAGTAAGTGATGCTGGGACAACTGACTAGTCATGTGCAGAAGAATCGAACTGAACTCCTACCTTTCACCATGTATAAAACTTAACTCAAGACAGATTAAATATTTAAGTGTAAGACATAAACTATAAGAATCCTGGAGGCTGGGTGCGGTGGCGTACGTGTGTAATCCTAGCACTTTGAGAGATGGAGGGGGGCAGATCACTTGAGGTCAGGAGTTCAAAATCAGCCTGGACAACATGTGAAACCCCGTCTCAACTAAAAATATAAAAAACTAGTGGGGCATGGTAGTGCAAGCCTGTAATCCCAGCTACTTGGGATGCTGAGGCAGAAGAATTCCTTGAACTCAGGAGGTGGAGGCTGCAGTGAGCTGAAATTGTATCACTGCACTTGGCTGGGTGACAGAGTGAGACACTGTCTCAACAACAACAACAAAAAAAGAATCCTAGAATGAAACCTAGTAAATTGTCTTCTCAATATCAGCCACAGCAAAGAATTTATGCCTAAGTCCTCAAAAGTAGTTGCAACAAAATTAAAATTGGCAAGTGGGACCAAATTAAGCTAAATAATTTCTGCACAACGAGAAAATATCAACAGAGTAAACACACAACCTACTAAAAGAGAAAAAATATTCACAAACTATGCATCTAACAAACGTTTAATATCCAGAATCCATAAGGAACTCAAGAACAAAACAACCCCATTAAAAAGTCAGCAAAGGATATGAACAGACGCTTTTCAAAAGAAGACGTACATGTGGCCATCAAACATCTAAAAATATGCTCAACATCACTGATCAACAGAGAAGTGCACATCAAAACCACAATGAGATACAATCTCACACAAGTCAGAATGGCTATGATTAAAATGTCAAAAAATAACAGACGCTGGCAAGGCTGTTCGGGGCAAAGAACGCTTATTCCCTGTTGGTGGGAATGTAAATTAGTGTAGCCACGGTGGAAAGCAGTTTGAAGATTTCTGAAAGAACTTAAAACGGAACTACCATTTGACTCAGCTATCCCATTACTGGGTATATAACCAAGGGAAAGTATATCATTCTACCAAAAAGACACTTGCACTCATATGTTCATCACAGTACTATTCACAATAGCAAAGAAAAATGTGGTGCACATATACCATGAAATACTATGCAGCCATAAAAGAGAACAAAATCATGTCCTTTGCTGCAACATGGATGGAGCTGGAGGTCATCATCCTAACAAATTAATTCAAGAACAGAAAACTGAGTACTGCATGTTCTCACTTATAGGTGGGACTAAACATTGTGTACAAATGAAAATAAAAGTGGGAACACTAGACACTGGAGACTTCTAGAGGATGCAGAGAGGGAGGAACTGAGTGGCTGAAAGAATTATCTATTGGGTACCATGCTCATTACCTGCATGATAGGAACTTCCATTCCCTAAACCTTAGCATCACATAACGAACTTATATAACAAACTTGCTCATGTACCCCCTAAATCTAAAATGAAAGGTGAAATTATTTTTATAATGATAATAAAAATAAATAAATTGCTTCTGTGGTTTCAACAGTTGCAATTTATAATGAAATTGGATACTGCAATTAACCACTCTCTGATCAGTACAAATTTGAAAGCAATATGCCTTAATCACATTTTGCCCAAATTAGAATGGCTGAAATGCATTCCATTTTGCCCGTGAATTTTTAAAAATCATTTTGAAATAAGGGAAGGGGGTAATATAAGTGATGAATGAGACTTTTCCACTTCACTGTGGTGGCTAAACAATTTTTAAACTTGGTATTTATCACTACACATCAGAAAATACCATTTTGGGGAGATATATTTTATCAACTTAAAATAGAACACACTAGGATACAGGCTGGATTAATATGGATATTTGATAAGCATGAAACACTTTCGCTATCAGAGATAAAAGAGAATATGGGCTCAGGCACAGTGGCTCACACCTATAATCCCAGCACTTTGGAAGGCCGAGGTGGACAGATCACCTGGAGTCAGGAGTTCAAGACCACCCTGGCCAACATGGTGAAACCTCATCTCTACTGAAAAAAAAATTCAAAAATTGGGGCCAGGGGCGCTGGCTCATACCTGTAATCCCAGCACATTGGGAGGCTGAGGTGGGCGGATCACCTGAGGTCAGGGGGTCTAGACAAGCCTGACCAACATGCAAAATCCTGTCTCTACTAAAAAATACAAAAATTAGCTGGGGTGCTGGTGGACCCCTGTAATCCCAACTACTCAGGAGGCTGAGGCAGGAGAATCACTTGAACCTGGGAGGAGGAGGTTACAATGAGCCAAAATTGAGCCATTGCACTCCAGCCTGGCGACAGAACGAGACTCCATCTCAAAAAAAAAAAAAAAAAAAAAAATTAGCCAGTTGTGGTGGCAGGTGCCTGCAGTCCTAGCTACTCAGGAGGCTGAGGCAGGAGAATTGCTTGAACCCTGGAGACAGAGGTTGCAGTGAGATGAGACTGTGCCACTGCACTCCAGCCTGGGCAAGAGAGCAAGACTCTGTCTCAAAAAAAAAAAAAAAAAAAAAGAAAGAAAAAGAAAAAGGGAGAGAGAGAGAATATGGGTGAAGTAAGCAAACAATGGTATAAAGGTGCTTTATGGTTTTAAAAAATAAAATGGTAAGCCCATTTATGTGCTGAGATGACCACCGCAGAGTCATCATTAGATATATTTTAATGAAAAATAATTTGCCTTATTTACTTGTCAGAGACTGCTTTTTAAGGAAAGAGAAGAAAGCCATTTTTCCTCAGTAGGTCTAAGCTACTGTCACCTTCACGCCGAATGAAGCAATAGCACAGCAGCATATCACTTAAAGGATTCACTGAGGAGGATGCATTCTGTTTATATTTATCACTGTTATTCTTTTAAAATGGCCTAACTTATTCATTGGAGAGGAAGACCTTAATCAGTTTAAAATTGCCTTTATGTATAAGAGTACTTACTAGATGAGCAGCAGGTGTAGCAGTCAGAATGATTGAGAAAATATATTTAAAAACAGTGGGAACAGAAATTAGATAGCAGAAATGGCACTTAATTTCCTCATCATGCTCATAGAACTGTAATGGTTTCAGAGAAAGCATCAGCTGTTAGAAAATGAACATGGAAGTATATAAAGAACCAAGTATTTAAGGAACTCAATGACACAAAAGTACAGGTTACCATGAGAGTTCTTGGGGGCATGTAATGATTCTTGAAGTCGTCAGAGAATGCTAAAGACAGGAAGCGATAACTAGATCACGAAACTACAAACACGGTTTGGATAAGATTGAAAGATGCATTAAATAAATAGTCTTTGAAAAGGTTGGGAAGTGAGAGAATGATTCATATGTTTTACAAGGCAAGGATATTTAAGAGAGACTTGCAAAAAGTCCAGCAGAAGGGCGAAATGAGCTGGGCAAGATAGATTTCGGATTTTTTTACTGACTGTAACTAGAACTCACTGAAAAGTTTTTATCTGAAAAATAAAATGACTTTTTTAAAGAAAGAAACATATCTAGCTAACATTGGAGACCAGATTAAAGTAGACAAGACTGGCTTCAGGCAGATCACATTAGGAGACTGACCTAAGACATTTGGAAAGGAAGTGAGAGTCAAAGAAAAGAAGAAAATGTCTGGGAGTTTGGAAGTCAATTTTGGAAGTCAGGGTTGGGGAAAAGGGATGCTTAAATATGGTTCCTATATATTTGCTGATGTTAGCGTCACAGTAAGTTATCAAAATAGAGATGTCAGTAATAACCTCATATCAGAAGTAATCTGATTATGGAGGCCATAAAAAGCCAAATGAGAACTCGAAAATGGAGATATAAGTGATGATGACTTTGGAACACAGACAGGTTTACCAAAAAGTAGATGTTGATTGAAAGGATTTATTAAAGTGAGAAAAGTTGATATTACAAAAGTGAAGTGATAATTTATACATATGAATAAAGATTAGTCTCTGAGAATAGAGATTAGGATGGAATTTACAGAAATAAAATAACTAGCCTTACAGACAAGGAAGAAAAATGCTTTGCTCCCTGAAAACAAAAGGAAGAAGGAAAGATGTGAACCTAGCGCAAATGAAGACAGCTATAGCCGAGGTGGCAACTAATCATGGGAGGTTTTATTTGATAGTTTTTAGCTTCTTCATAAAGTAGCAGTAGAGATCATCTGTAACATTGAAGGGAGAAAAAAAAGTAAATTTGAAAAATAAATAGAAGCTCAAATAACTATGTGGAAAAGCGGGAAGACAGAATTTACTGTTTTTAGTAATGCAAATCTGAAAGTCATTAAAGACCATGAATTGATCAATAGTGGAATTTATCTGCTTTTATTATTACATTGAACTGGTCTTCTCCAGCAACTCTTAACAACTTGCATGCAATAGCAAAAAATAATACATGGAAAGGTTTGGCCAGGAATGTGCAATGTTAAAAAAAGAGTTGAGAATGCTAGCAAGATAATGTTTGAAATGATGAACTAGGGTAATTTAGGCTTAAAGGAGTAAGGAAAGAGGAAAGAATTAAAAAAGTGAAGGAAATGAAGTGTAGAATGAGGCAGAAACATAGAGGATTTGGAGATAACTAAAGAAGAGATCAGGAAGTTTCTAGAACCACTGACCTATAATTATGTGTTTCACACTATCTATGTCACCCAGCCCTGGAATTTTCTGTTAGGCCAGACCCACTGGCAACTTCAACTGTTGATATCAGTCTCCTTTTCTTAATAATACATTAGCATTTCTAGCTAACTTATTCAAGTTTTTCCTGAATAAGAAAATGGTATGAAGATACTTAACACTTTTAGTCTACAATTTTTTTCTGTTTTCTTCACCTTTGTAATATTCTTTATTCCCTTCTTTTCCACGTATAGTTATTCTTCCTTTAACTGAAGGTTTTTGTTCTGTGGTGTGAATGGTGCTTGAGATGAAATTTTTTCTTTCATGATTTTGTGCTTTCTAGTGTAGTTTCTCATTAAACTTTATGCACTCTTCATTGGGAGTCATCCTTGGAAGTTATAAGCCAAGTGTGTCATGACACATGGATGGTTTTTAGAGGTAGTATCATAATTAAGTGTTTCAACATTTTCTAGTACACTTTTGACATATTTAATTTGGTTCATTTAATAGTTGTTCCATGTTGATCCTAAATGTGACATGAAATAATGAATGAAACAGTTTCTTTGTTGAAGAACTATTATCAACTAATCCGACTTCAAAATTATTGACTTTATTTTGTGATTGCATGCTTAATGTCTCTGCAAATTCCTGAATATTTCACACTTCCTCAGTATATACATGTGGTGGGGTTCTCTGATGTCTTAAGTAACTTACAGATAACCCTGAAATTTATGCTCTTACTCCCAGTAGCCTTGTCAAATTCATAAACAACTACATGCAGAAGAACAAAGCTTTTTGGAGGGAAAATCCAAAATCACAAGAGACAAACACAAATCTAACTAACAAAATGAAAATGTTAAACTATTTTTTAAATTATTAATGTTCAGTAACATACATTTCAATATTTTTTCTTACTTTGCAGCAGCTATAACACATATGTTTGCTATTTTAAATTATAGAGAGATAATATTAGAATGTTAAGACCTATTGTGGAAGGACTTCTGGCTTCAAGATTCTAAGTGTCCTCCTGGGGACAAGATGGAGTAACTTAACAGGATTTTCTGGGGTCATCTTATTGGCACAAAAAGAAGAGACAGGAAGATGCTGTGGGAAGTGGTGGCACGTATAAGATAATTTTTTCATGGTGAAGTGGGGAAAAATTTTCTGTTGACTTTATGTTTATCTAATCTGTGTTTTAGATACTAATTCAGGAACCTAAGATTCAGTAGTTCTGTATGTTCTTGTTTTCTATTTTTGTAAATCTGAACTTTCATTAAAATTTTCAGGGACATAAATGATGCTGGAGGTCATTATCCTTAGCAAACTAACACAGGAAGAGAAAACCAAATACCACATGTCCTCACTTGTAATTGTGAGCTAAATGTTGAGAACTTACAAACACCAAGAAGGAAATTAGAGACACTAGGGTCTACTTCAGTGGGGAAGAGTGGGAGGAGGGAGAGGAGCAGAAATTATAATTATTAGATACTGGGCTTAATACCTGGGTGATGGAATAATCTGTATAACAAACCCCCATGACACGAGTTTACCTATATAACAAAAAGCTCATATATCCCTTAACTTAAAATACAATTTTAAAAAATTGAGTTGCTTAAATGAGTACTGTTTTCTGCTGTGATTATATATATTTTAAATACATGTATATTTTTTAAACAATATAGACTTGAGAAATTGCTACACTAATGTGAAACAATGTATATTAGAAGAAAATTTAATTTAAAAATATCAACATAATATAGAAGTAAAATAGTAACCACTTAGTTTATCTCTTTTCAAAAATAATAATTATACATTGTAATACTATAACATTTCTGCTTTAATTATATATAAATCTATAGTATTACTCAAAACTATTATATTAATCTCTAACTTTGGCTAAAGCCTCAACAAATATCTCACATTGGAAAATATTTAATTTCCAACATTGCTGCTACTTAAATGATAACATGAATAAGAATGACACGCACTTAATATTAACCAGCTTTTCATAAAGATAGGAAAATAGTCATATGCAAGTAAATATTCAAGTAAAACAGAATGCAGAAATTTGAGTATCCTTTATTAGTACTTAACTGGGTAGTTTGTAAAATTTATTTTCATCACTACTAAACATGAACATTTAATTTCAAATTATTTATTTCATAGATAAACAAAGCAGCTTCCTGGAATTATAGTCAGTTTCCACTCCAAAGTTTTGAAGGAACAATTTTTTTTAATGTAACATTTGTTTTTATTTGGAGAATGAGAATTCAGAAAACACAACTAACAAATTCCTATGTCTTTAAAATCGCAGTAAATGTAAAGGCATGCATTTTACTATTTTTTTGTAGTCTATATGCTAAGTAAGAATGAAGAAAGAATTTTGAATTTGCAGCTTCATTCCTCTGAGCCAATCACAAAAACAGAGCATTTGTCCCCTGTGTAATTATATGTTCCATGTTTTATTTTCCATAAAAATACTTTTTCTAAAAATTCAGTTTTCTGTTTTAGAGTTTTTTAATGAAAGAACTGGAACTTTTATGTTTTACTTTTATTGTAATCTTGAGCAGATAAATAGAACACTGATTTTAATGGTTATAGGCATAACTGTCTTAAAAAAGATTTTTCAGAGGATAATGGTTGATGTTGGGTGTTGCTGAATATATGGTAGTGATTCTTTGTTTGCAGAGGTCAGGGATGACCTATTTATATATGGCAATTATCACAATATGTTTTAAACTTCAAAATCCACAAAAGAACTGATTTTTTTTCTTTAGGTACATTAAGCACATGTAATGTGTTTTCATAAAATTTAGTAGTTCAGAAAGATGTACAAACAGAATGAGCTCTGGGCTACTACAGTCTGAAGAGATTGGATTCATAGCAGCTGTCATGTTGTCTCTATAACACATTGTATAATAGAAATAAAATATGAAACAGATGGATAACTAGAAATTGAAGCCATTTTTCTTCTGTAAAGCCCCTATTTCCAACTAAGATTACATTCTGAGGTACTGTGGGTTAGGACTTCAGTATATCTTTCTTGGGGTACAAAATTCAACCCATAACAACCAATAAAGAGGAATCCAATGCAGTAATATTCTGTATTTGGAAGGAGATGAATAGAAAAGTTTTTTTTAATTGACTGAAATATATTAATGTTTTAGAATTTGTCCATGGAGCAGAAGACAGAGAAAGAAACACTAGGTGCAGATTAAATGAGTTACTAAATATGTTAGTAATGTTATTTTCAATTTAAAAATAATAGAACAAAATGAGTAAATTACTTCTAGTACACTATTTTATGGTTACTATCTTTCAAAACTAAGAGGCTATGAGTGATGAGGCTGAAAATTTTAAAAATCTCATAGTTAATTTGAATTCATTCTTGTCACAAGAAAAAGAAAGCAAATGTATAAAAATATATGAAAATAAAACTTAGATATTATTTGTATTTTAAGGCAAATGTCTGCCTTTCACTTGTACAGATATTTGCAAACAAAAATGAAAACTTTTGGTTTATACTGATATCTGCATATCAGAACACATTCAGCCATGACATATTAAAATATTTCTGGAGACACAAAAAATTATTAAACTTCCCAAAAATATGGAATACTAAGTCATGAAACACTAAGGGTTTCCAGAGATTGATAGATATTGCTATAAATTATAAATTCCTATTAGGCTGAATCTTCAAAAAAGAAAAGCAAGACCAATGCCACTAAAAATGCTTGATCTCATTAAACTAAGGATCTATTCTCTGTAATTGAAAGTTGGCCTTCATTCCTTCTACAACCTGGCTCATAAAAAATTCATACCAACAAAATTGTTGGACAACTCATTCTTTCTGCTGGTAGGAGTTCAGTAATATCTGCTTCTCTTTAAATTGCAATTTCACACCTTTTCAAAGTTGTTTGTATCATGGGTTTGTGGGAGGGTGGGATGAAACAGAGCAAGAACAAAAAGAAATAAAAAAGCAAATGCACAGCAGGAGAAACAGAGCACAACCTAGAGCATGGCATACATTGCAGAACCCAGAGCCTGGACTCCAGTGCCAAGTAATTCCAGATTTCAATTCAGATTTAATCATTCATAGATTTAATCTAAGTACACATCAGTTTTCTTTTCTGGAACATGGAGTTAATAACATTTATTCCATAGAGTTGTCCCACTAAACAAATGAGATTATGCATATGAGATATTTAGTATAATCCTTGGCATATAATAAGCATTTAGTAATTGCAGCTAATTTGTGTCACTCAAAGTATAGACATCAGATGATATAAATTTCAAGCCAAAACAAATAAGTGGAAAAAAACAAATTTTGTTTAAAATGATACAATTATTTAAGCAAGTTATATTTCAAAGTTAAACTTTGAAAATCTCTCTAATAAATATTAGAAAGCAATAATTTGACATTGACAATATTTACCCAAAACCCCATTTATATAAATAAAACATCATAAGTAGAAGAGGGGCAGGAAAAAAATGCAATACATTATAGTCTTTATCTTGCATTCAAAGAATAAAAATTTATTCTTTTAATATGATTGTGACAACCAGAAAATGTATTTACATAATGATAAAGTTAATACATTTAGAATTCTTGACTATTTGGTTACATGATTATTATTATCTAACCAGAATTAGATAACTCTAGTTATCTATCTCTCTCCTGCCTATACATTCATATGATTTAACCAAGATAAAATTGATTAAATTGATCACTTTTAGAAATATGTGTATCTTCATTAAGCTGGGTATTTTGTGATATTTCTCTTATATAGCATATAATAATTTGGTTGGAACTGTATTAGAAGAAATTAGCAACTTTCACTTTGAAACAACTTTTTGCAAAGTAGTTGAATAGAAAATAATTAAGGGCTAAATTTCTGATGTGCCTCGGGAAAATTTAAGAGGCTATTACTTGGACATCCTTTTGAACTTTCAAGTCAATGAAGTACCTAAAATTTTGAACTCTGGGTTTCTACTCCTACAAATGATGAGTGATTTTTAGAGCACCCGAAAATTTTCTGTATATCAGGTATTATTAGTAGAAATAAAGAATGCAAGCTTAACTAGTTCCATTCATGAATTATCATAGATAAATTACATTTATTATTGCAATAGAATTAAGCAGTAATTCAAAATTATACCTGAGTAGCAAGTGTTTTAGAATAGCATCATTTTTTTAAATAAAAGCTTTCTCCGCTTTGGTCATTATTTGAAGTTTTGAAATTTTATAACATATTATGTACCCTATAACCTGCCAAATTGAAAACTAAGAGCAATATTACTAATTACATTAAGGCAGGGCATAATAGTCATGATAAAAAAAATTACACAACTTTTAAGGACAGCAATCCATGATAGAAAAAAATAATATGTAGAGTTTAGCTAGCATAGAAACTCACACTGAATTTCACAAAGTCCTATTGAGTAACATTCTTTTGTATGTAACACAACACTACATGTTTAGCATTCTAAAAATAAATGGTAAGCTTACAAAATAAGTAATAACTACAAATTATATGTATGATACTTGAAATACAGCTTACAATTTAAAAATGAATTCTGACACATAACATTTAAATTCATTATCCTTTTTTGTAAATAGATTTAAATATGTTCTGAGATATATGTCCTCTTCACTATTTAAACAATTTTGCTTTTCCCCAGGTTTGTAAATTATAATAAATCCTTCATTTTGTTTACTTGTCACAACTTGTTCAGAGATATTCAAAATATAGTACTTAGTAAATACATGATTTAAGAAGAAAATCAATAATTTTTGTCAGAATTTTCTTATGTTTGTTTATTCTTTTTTCCTTAATTTTTACAAGAGTTTACATTTCTAAAAAAGTAATTTATTGTCTGATTAAGGAAGGAATAATAGACTTTTAATTGTTCGTCTTGTTTTCATTTTTGTCACCCATCAGTCCATTCTCCAGACAGGATCCAAAGGGATTCTTTCGATAAAGTCAAAGGTCTGTATTGAAGTGTGCAGGGGTCTCTGGGCTCAGACTCCTCATTAGCCTACACCACATGTTTGTCAGATGTACTCTGCTTACATTCACTTTCTAACCCTTGATCAGGAGAGACTTTTTTCTACCCCGGGGACTTTGTACAACCTCTTGTATCTACATAGAACATTCTTTTCCCAGATCTTCGCAGCATGGCTGTTTCTTGTCACTTGGCCTCAACTCCTGACTCCCATTATAAAGTACATCCCTCAGCTTAGGTCTCTCATTCAGCTTTCTCACATTAGTATATTAATTTTTTCTCATAGAAATTATCACTGTAAGAAGTTATTAATTTATATTAATCTCTATCTCCACCAGAATAAAAGCACCGTAAGACAGTGACTAGTTTGCTCTTTGGACCCACATCAGAGACAGTCTTTGACATCTGTAAACCACTACAAAATTTAGGACAAATTAATGACAGTGAGCAAGGAAAGGAAAAATTGGAGTGGGAATTAGATCTATGTACATATTAACTCTGTGAATGAGAAGCTAAGGAAAATAATTTAGTTTTGCTTGATTTCCTTTTGCTCACTATTAAAATGAGGATTTTTAATTAAGCAAATTTGAAAGTCTCTTCTTTAAGGAGTCTCCACACTCTTTTCCATAGTGGTTGTACTAGTTTATATTCCCACCAGCAGTCTACAAGTGTTCCCTTTTCACTGCATCCATGCCAACATCTATTATTTTTTATTTTTTTCATTATAGCCATTCTTGCAGGAATAAGCTCATCTCTCTAAAATTGTAATACTAGACAATTTTAAGTTGATAATAATGCTATCAGACAAAGTATAGACTTTAGTCACGTATCTTTTTTTCTGTAGAAGGCGGTTGGATAAAAGTAGTATAAAATGTCTTACAAAAAAAGGGAAATTATCATGTCGTATATCTAAGGCGGAAGCACAATGCTCACTCAGAGAATTTTTTGATGAAAATGTGCTCGTTAAGTAATATTTCACAGATAATGAATTTAAGTGATGGTCATTAAATATTCTGCCCCTTTACAGATAGGATGTTTAATTTAAATATATGGATTTGTTGAATAGGTTAATAAAAATCTTCCTCTGTTTTCTATTAACTTTCTCTACCTCTTATACCTATTATTAAGTCAAATCTTTTCTTTTTTGATTAAACATAGAGAAAGAATTTATTTTAGGACAACTTTTAAAGTATCGTAGATGTGATTTTTAACAAAAGGAGAAAAGCATAATCCGAAAATGTAAAGAGAAATGAAGGAAGTTCTCTGGAGTTCTCCTCTATAAAAAACTTGATTATGGATGAAGGATATAGATGAGATCTACCCTATGGACGTTCCAAGTTTATAGATTTCTTTTCTTCCCTTTTATTTTTAGTTTACATTTAATAATTGTACGTATTAATGGAATACAAAAGGATAATTCAATACATGTATACAATGCATACATCTCAAATGTTTATTATTTCTTTGTGTTGGGAACATTCAAATCCTTTTTTCCAGCTTTTTGAAAATTATTGTTAACTATGTACACCCTGCAGTGCTATAGTGCACTAGAGAGTATTCTTATCTAGCTATAATGTTGTATCCGTTAACTAACCTCTCTCTATCTTCTTCTCCCTGAAACCTTTCTAGCTTCTAGTAATATTTTTTCTGCTCTCTATTTCTGAGCTCAGCTATTTTTTTTAGCTCCAACATATAAGTGAAAATATGTGGTATTTATCTTGCTGTACCTTGACTTATTTCACTTAACATAGTGTCCTCCATGCTTATCCATGTTTCTGGGAATGACAAGATTTCATTTTTTATAGCTCAATAATATTTCATTGTATATAATCACATTTTCTTTATCCAATTATCTGTTGATGGGAATTTAGGTATATTTTGTATCTTAGCTATTGTGAATAGTGCTGCAATAAATATGGAGGGTAAAGGTATATATTTGATATACTGATTTCTTTTCTTTTGAATAAATACAAAATAGTGGGAACCTGAGTCTTTCAGCAGTTCTATTTTTAGTTTGAGAAACCTCCATACTGTTTCTATAATGAATGTATTAATTTCTATGTCCACTAACAATGTATAACAACCCCCTTTACTCCACATCCTTGCCAGCATTTGCTAGTTTTCATGTTCTTAATAGTCATTCTAACTGGGATGGGAGGTAGAATCTCATTTTGATTTTGATTTGCATTTCCTTGATGATTAGTGATGTTGAATTTTTTCTTCATCTGTTTATTGGCCATTTGTATGTCTTTCTATGAGAAATGTCTATTTATATTCTTTGCCCATTTTGTAATCAATTTTTTTTGATGTTGAGTTGTTTGAGTTCCTAGTATATTCTGAACAGAAATCCCTTGTCAGAGGAATAATTTACAAATATCTTCTCCTATTCTACAGATTGTCTCTTCATTCTGTTGGCTGCTTCCTTTGCTGTGCAGAATGCTTTAAGTTTGATATAATCCCATTTGTCTATTTGTGTTTCTGTTGTTTGTACTTTCAAAGACTTATGCATGAAATATTTGCCTAGGCTGATGTCCTGAAGCATTTCCCCTATAGAAGTATTTTTATAGTTTCAGGTCATAAATTTAAGTATTTAATTCATTTTGAGTTGATTTATGTATACAGTGAGAGATAAGAAGTTAGTTTATTCTTCTGCATATTGATATTTAGTTTTGCCCACATAATTTATTGAAGAATGTATTTTTCTCAATGCATACTTTTGGCAAATTTGTCAAAAATCAATTGCCTCTAAATACCTGAATTTATTTCTGAGTACTCAGCTCTGTTTCATGGGTCTGTGCATCTGTTTGTATACCAATACCATGCTGTTTTGGTTAAGATAGCTTTGTATATATTTTGAGGTGAAGTAGTGTAATGTCTCCTGCTTTGCTGTTTTGCTCAGGATTGCTTTGTCTATTCTGAGTCTTTTTTGATTCCATATAAATTTTAGGGCTATTTTTTTCTACCTCTGTGAGGAATGTCATTGGTATTTTAAGAGAGATTCTGCTGACCTTGTAGATTGCTTTGTGTAGTATGATTATCTTAACAATGTAATTCTTCCAATTCATAAGCATGATATGCCTTTTTATTTTAGGGGTTCTCTTCAATTTTTTTTCATTGGTGG
The DNA here is from genome assembly GCF_029281585.2 of Gorilla gorilla gorilla. NCBI lineage: Eukaryota > Metazoa > Chordata > Mammalia > Primates > Hominidae > Gorilla > Gorilla gorilla. The sequence goes on from NC_073243.2 coordinate 88,361,777, forward strand.
TTTTGAGTTTTATTGTAGAGATTTTCATTCACCTCCTCAGTTCAATTTATTCCTAAGTATTTTTTTCATAGCTACTATAAATGAGATCACTTTTTTGATTTATTTTTCTGGTAGTTTGTTATTGGAATATAGGAGTACTGAAGATTTGTGTGTACTGATACTGTATCCTGCAATTTTACTGAATTTATGTCTCAGTTTTAAGAGGATTTTTTTGTTGTTTTTTGGTAGAGTCTTTAGGCTTTTCTATGTATATAAGATTATATCATATGCAAATAGAAATAATTTGACTTCTTATTTTTCAATATGTATGCCATTTATTTATTTATATTGCCTAATTGCTTTGTCTAAAATTTTCAGTACCGTGCTGAATAACTGTTGTGATATTAGGTATCCTAATCTTACTTCATTTCTCAGAGGAAAGGCTTTTAAGCTTTTCCCCATTCTCTCCCCGTTCATCTGCATCTCGTTATTGGGCCGTGAGAAGAAGCAGCCCGACCCTCGGTTTGATCCGGGAACATAGTCATGGCTTAGATCACTGCAGTGGAACAGAAAATATCTTTATATTTAACTATAATAATAGTTAAATATAGATCTGAAGCTGCTTCACTTGAAATGCCTCTGAACTAGCTGATATGTAGGACAATCCTTTACATGTTCTAGATTGTAAAAGAAGATAAGAAAAGAAAAATAGCTCAGAGCAGTCTGAGCTATGAGAGGTGTGCAAATTTTATCGGGCCCAGAGTGACATAAGTGTGGGACTTCAATCATGATCTCTACACCTACGCCTGGGGGCAATTGTTTAAAGGCATCTAAAAATCCTCTCCACTGACTGCCCTGTGGACTCAGAAACTGAGTTTCCAACTATTAGCCTTTGTTTTTGTTTATTTTCATAGAAATGCCCTCTCATTAAATGCCTGATGGCTAGTACCATCTAGCAGATACCACCTACTACCAAGTCCCAACTGAGGATTCTGCTGGCTTTAACTGAATGAGAAAAGGGACTTCGATTGTTCAAAGCGGGGAACTGACTCGATTTTGAGCACTCTATTTCCCCTCTCGACTCTACATGCCCTGGGGACATTTTGGTCTGAGAACCCTTCTCTCACCTCAAGAATCAGATTCAGAATCAAAGGCTGAGCTTGTTCAAGGCAGCAAAGCTGATGGCCCGTGTATCTGGGGCACTTCCTTCTTCTCTGCACCACCCCTGTTCAACTTTCTTCTGAGGGAAACTTCAGCACATTTCAGTCATGTGTCTGCTGGGATGTATACGGAGGCTTGATTCCGAAGCCCTTCCAGGAGGACAGGAAGGCTTCTTCCTAGGCCTGCAGGGATGGTCTGTCTTCCCTCCTCGAGCTTGGCTGGGTCTTGACAGACAGTGTAGATCTTAATTAAAAAAAAAAAATCTATCCCTTTATTTATTTTCATAATCTTTTGTTAAAAAAGAGTAAGGTGTTTGTTTTTACATTTTTGTTGCTCTGTAGAAAGAGAATGAGGATCTAGGATTCCCCTGGAAGAAGCAGGGGCATTCCTTCTCTGATTGGTGCCCTCAACTGGACACACACATGCACACACAAGTACATGCACATACGTGTGCAGATACACACACATGCACACACACCTGTGGGATATGATGAGGTTTCTCTTCAAATAATCTGATCAATCTTTTATTCTTTAATTCATAGTACCCCCCCTCCTTTCTCCTTTTTCTTCTGTTTTCCTTTCTGCCTTTGTTAGATGCCCAGGCACACCACAGTACTAGGCGTTATCAGTACCACCAGCTCACATTCCTTTCCTTATTTGGAAAGAGGACTAACTTCCTAGCTCATTACAGACACCCCTTCCTCTTCGTCTCCATTTTTTTTTTTTTACTTGCCCACCTTCTCTAAAAAAATCAAATCTTTAGCCAACTGGGATTAGTTTAGATTGTACGACCCGACCCCAGCCAATGGAAAAAGGTACAGGGGAAGGACTTGTGTCAGGAATAAAGGCTCTGCTGCCTCTTTGTTCAAGTGTGCTCTCATGGCGACTGGCCAAGGAGGCACCCCTCTGCACAGAAGTAAAATTGCTTTGCTAAGAATCCTTTGTTCGAGTGTTCAATTTCCTTAGGATTTTGAGCGTTGTTCCTAACACACCCTTGAAACCCCCCACACTCACACAGTTACCTACACGGAGGGCACATACCCCCACACCCGAACACATATATACACACACGCGTGTTCTTGTCTGGCTTTCACATCCTGGGCTACAGAGATTGGAGGAGATCAGGAGAGGAGACTGGGGAGCCAAGGGAGAGTATGGCAGCAGAGGAGAGGGGTCCATTAGGAGAAGAGGCCACACTTCCCAGGGGACCAGGGAACTCCCTTTCCTGCTGCGACTTTCTAGAATCTTACATTTCTCTTCCTGGACTTGGGAATTGATTCTCCAATAATTAAACCAGACGGACTCCAAGTTTATGTCTTTCTGGGGGTTGAATTCCTGTGGAGTCTTGAGCTGAACACATGAGTTCTCTGTGGCCCTTCTGGACTCTTCTTGCCTTCAGTGATAAGGGAAGAATGAGGTACACACTTGGGGTTCAGATTTGTATGGAGACAAAATTTATTAGAACAGGAGCAAAAAACAAACAAAAACTGGAGGGGATCAGTGCGGGAAAGAACCACACATGCTGATGTCCCCCGAACACTTAGAGAACTATCCCCTGTTCTTCCTCATCTCTAGTCATGAAAGTGGCGGATTTGTTTAATTAGTTATTTCCGATCTCTTTATACTCTCGGGGAATATAAGGGGTCAGCAGACTTCCGCTGAAGCCACCTCACAGCTGGGGTGTGCAAGTGTGTGGTGACCACATTTGTCTTCTTGTGGCTATTGAGATGAGGTTTTATTACTAATGACTTACTCATCCTCCCTGCAGACCTAGGGCTTCTCCCCTGTGTGTGTCCTCTGGTGACTGAGGAGGTGTGACTGCTGGCTAAAGCCCCGCCCACACTCCCTGCAGACATAGGGCTTCTCCCCTGTGTGCGTCCTATGGTGAATGAGGAGGTGTGACTGCTGGCTAAAGCCCCGCCCACACTCCCTGCAGACATAGGGCTTCTCCCCTGTGTGTGTCCTCTGGTGAATGAGGAGGTGTGACTGCTGGCTAAAGCCCCGCCCACACTCCCTGCAGACATAGGGCTTCTCCCCTGTGTGTGTCCTCTGGTGACTGAGGAGGTGTGACTGCTGGCTAAAGCCCCGCCCACACTCCCTGCAGACATAGGGCTTCTCCCCTGTGTGTGTCCTCTGGTGTCTGAGGAGGTGTGACTTAACGCTAAAGCCCCGCCCACACTCCCTGCAGACATAGGGCTTCTCCCCTGTGTGTGTCCTCTGGTGAATGAGGAGGCTTGACTTAACGCTAAAGCCCCGCCCACACTCCCTGCAGAGGTAGGGCTTCTCCCCTGTGTGTGTCCTCTGGTGTCTGAGGAGGTGTGACTTAACGCTAAAGCCCCGCCCACACTCCCTGCAGACATACGGCTTCTCCCCTGTATGTGTCCTTTGGTGTGTAATAACATCTGATTTAACACTGAAACCTTGCCCACACTCTCCATACTTGACTTTTGCAATTCTTGAGATTCCTACCCCCACAAATAATTTGCCTGTGTTCCCTGGATTCACTTTCTGGCCTGTTCTGGACTCTTCTTCCATTATTCTTTTTCCCACTCTACAGCTCCCCATTTGTCCTTTGGGTGGGCTAGAAAAGGCCCTTGAAATCTCCCTCTGCCATGTCCTTTTATTCAAGAGTTTGGACCTTTCTTTGATCTCTTGACCTTTGGTTTTGTCATTACGGCTGCGTGGATCAGGATATTGCTGCTCCTGATTCTGATCCCCTGGGCAGGGATTCTCTGGTTGGAGGAGTGTTCTTGCAGATGGTCCTGGGAAGTTCTGAGAGGAGTGATTGCGTTCTACATGTTGACTGAGAAATTTCTGACTTGAAAAGGCCAGACAGCATGAGGGACATGGATGGATCTCTGGCTTTGGTTCTGAAAGAGGAAGTTTTTGGTCAGGGTAGATGTTTTGTTCAGGCCTTACCACATATGAAGGTATGAAGATCAAATGAAGAAACAATCATTCTTCATATGTTAACAATGCAAGCTCTCTCCCACCAAGTGCTGGATGGACCTTTACAGTCCATTTTTCCATTCCACTTTTATTCACTACATCTTAAAAAATCCAGAAATCCCACATCTTGGGCCTTTTCTACATATCTGCCAGACTAGGTAACCTCAACCAGCATCAGGGCAGTGTCATTCCTTATATAGATGGAACTGCAGTGACCTTTTCCCCACACTGCAGGTATTTTCCAAGTCCTATAAAGCCTTCCCTGATCACCCTCTGCCACATCCTCCCTCCCTGGTCCCTGGGCACTTTTGCTGACACGAGGTCTTCAGCTATTTTATTCTATTGAGAAATAACACTCTTGATGACTTAGGTGAGATTGTCCTTAGTGACTTCCTAAGAGGGGAAAAGGATCTATTAAGAGCACTCAGTCTGGAGATCCACAAATGTGGTTAAAGAGAAGATGTGCGAGCAAATCTGAGTTTGAGTCTCCTCATTCAAAAGGACATATTTAATTGAGGACTGTTATGTGCCTGGTTCTCCATCAGGAAGTGGGATGCAGGTTGGCCAACACAGAGTGGTCCAGGTCCCACTGACTAAAGGACTCTGGGTCCTGCTACCCCAACTAGGTGCATGGATTCCATTTCAGATTCCACAAATCATGAAATGAGAATATGTTCTCTCTCAGGCTGCCCATCAAGTATTCATTTTTGACATATTTCATTCAGTCTGAGCCCATTTCAAATACAATAGGAAGTCTTGTTTCAAAATATATCCCTACTCAGACTTACCTCCGTGCTCCCCACCTTCATCCTGCCCACCATTCTCTCATCTGGAAACCGGAGCAGCTCTGAGGGGATGACCCACTGCCGCCTATTTTCCAAAAATGAACCAAAGCTGAACTCTTTCTGGCCTTAGGACCATTGCACTAGCTGCGCCCTGTGCCTGGAACCCTTGGCCCACAGGCACTTGCACTTCTCAAATGCTGTCTCCTAAGAGAAATCTTCCCTGACAATCCCCTGCAACACTCTACTCTCACCTCACACGGATCCCCAGGTATTCTTTCTGGATTCATTTTCTTCAAAGCACTAATCACTGTCTGATATTACACATATGTCTGTATGTAATCATATGGTTCCCTAATTCACATGTCAAGAGCAGTTTTTCTGATTGTCTTGATCAATCTATATTTACACTTCCTGCAACATGGTCTGGCACTGAGTAGGAATTCACATGACAGCTAATTGAGGTAATTAATGAATGAATAACAACACATGCATATCATTAGGAAATATCAAGGAAATGCCAGAAGAAACTACCTTGTTGGGAGAGCTGGTAGGTGTTTGAGAACTTGATTTTTCTCTTTAAGTCTTTCAGCACTATATGCTGTTATATACTTTGTGCATGAAGTACTTAGAATATAAAATCAGAACAAAGATTTAAAAATATAAAAATTGTTCCAAAGAGGCAAAGGTATATAACATGAATGTTTAATTTTGGAAGCCACTGATTTGAAATCTTACTGACTTTAGATGGCATTTTACTGTACTTAAGAGTTAAACCATGAAAATTCTCTAGGATAATTCTTTCTTTCCTGTCCTTTTAAAAGAGTAATAGTGATGCCTACCTCTCCCTGCCATGAGCTCTTTCTTCCACTTGCTGCCCCACTTGATGCCCAGTTCCTGGCCGTATTCATCCCCATACCAGACCAGCAGTTCACAGCCTGGTCTAATGACTCTGCAGGTTCTATAGAAGATCTGCCTGTGGTACTGGAAGGCCACCAGGTTCTGCTCTTCATCATCCCGGGCACAGTTCACATACCTGGGGTCAAGGCAGGCAAAGGGAAAGAAAAGAGGCAGTGAGTTCCCAGTATCTGTCAGATCCAGGTCTGGCCCATCACCTGCTGGTCTAGGCCTCCATGGTCTAGTGCTGACCACTTCCCCCACCACTCCTCCGGGAACCTTCTGCTCATTCCTAAATCTCTTTCACAATGTCATATGAACTTGCACTTCTGACTACAGTGTTCATCCTGCCTAGAATGTTTCCCTGCCATGCCTAATCAACCATTTTTTCAAAGCCCAACTCCAGACTTACCTCCACCTTGACTGGCCATAAAACACATTGACTTCTAGCTTCTCTAAACTCTAAATTAATTCTGTTTTATACCACAGAACTTGGTGCTTGATCATGTACTCTGCTTTTAGATTAGTGCACATCATTCTATACTCAGCCCAAGTCCATCTTTCTTTGACAGGCCTTCCTTAATCACCTTACAGTTCATTCAGGTGCCATTCACCTGACTTCCCCAGAATCCCAGAGAAACTTAGAAGTCTCTTTCTCTCGGCCCAATAACATAGAACAGTAATAGTTGATTCATTTTTCTATTCTCTGATAGAACGAGAGCCCATTGTGGAAAGGGGCTGAGTCATCCTGCAGCTCACTTCTGTTCAAGTAGTGAACCTCACTTCCTAACCTGGAACATACAAAGTGCTTAATAAACGTGGATTACACAAATTAAAGCATGAATTCAGAGCCCCCCGTGAATCTAGGCTTCTCAAGGTTTATCTTGGTGCCTCAATTTTGTCTAGCATACATATTTATGTTTTGATACCAATAAATCGTAATATCTATATTTTTATTTTTTATTTCTAAATGTTGATAGTATAAAACAGCATTATATGGAGAAAAATAGAAATAGGGAATGTGAAAATCATTGAGGGAGGCATAATGATAAGGAAGGAAATCCAGCTTTGTGAGAGATGAAGGTTCTCTCTGAAACTCAGAGAGCTACTAGCCTTACCTCATCCAGTTGGCCCAGGATTTATCTTTTCCGTCCACATACTCATAGCAGTTTCTCCCCTTGGTGATCTGAGTTTCAGAAAAATAAGGCAAAGGCTTTTTAGAGGGTAAAAATCAGAAGAATTATTTTACTCCACTGTCATCAATGGCCTTTGGGCCTGCATAGCTTCAGCTGCCAATTGAGACCACATGGTATGTACCTTAGTCATCATCTATCTACACATCTGAGTTGGTTTGTCCAATCAGAGCAGAAGCTCCACAGGGAGGATGCACTTCTTTGTCTTTGTACCACTCTGCTCCCATGTAACCTCTGATCTCTAAATAGGAGTTCCATGTTCATGCAAAGACCCTTGAGTACACAGAGCTAACCATGTTATCCTTACCTATATACTAACATGTAGAAGATTATGTCCCACCAAAGGCACAGAAGGGATGTGGGAAGACAGAACAGGGGAAATGGCAGGCTCTTCTTACCAGCCAGGAGTATCCATTGTTGGCTGCCTCTTCGTCTTCTGTAATTCGGCCCTTATAGGGGCCAAAGTGCAGACCCAGCGGCAGATCAGATGCCTCATTCCACACTCCAAGTCCAGCCTGAGGGATGCCTGATGGCCCAATTCTCAGCCCTGGGGGCAGACTGAGGGCTGAACGGTTGGGGTGCCCCTTGTCCACTGCACTGTCCTTTACAAATATAGGGGGCCCATGGGCAGCACAGCTGTCAATGAAGAAGTTCTGACACATCTCACAATCTGGAAGTGAGGGAAGCAGAGATTAGGAAAGTTGTAATGCATGTTCCTTGATATAAGAGCTTCAGAAAGAGCTTGGCATCCACATTATTTAGCCCTAATCCTGTACTCTAATTCATTAGAGTAAGGGAATGATTTGTGGGCCAAATGATGAAATTATTGCACCAGGACATAACAGCAAGCTGTGTGAGTGGCCAAAAGTGTCACTTACAGAGGTAATCATCATCCTGCGGCTCGCTGACCTCTTTGTATGCGTGACCCTTTCTTTCTCTCAGGCTATACATTTTTCCTTCAGTCTCCTTCTTCCTGAGTTCTAGGTTGGAGAAGAGTAGATGGGTAAAATTGGGAATCTGGGGTGTTTGTCCTTGTTTCATAAGAAAATGTGAAATCTACCATCAAATTAGCATCTACCTTTCTACATACTCTAGTGTCCCCCTCTTTAACTACTGCTTCAGAGAGACTTAGACCCCATACCCACACTGACTGCAGATGCCTATTTAATATTAGTTTCTGGCTGTTCTCATTATACCATTAACTTCCCAACATTCCTACTTACAAAATGGTTCATTCATGCATTTATTCATTTGGAAGATATTTCTTGAGGTCACATTACATCTTAGGCATTGAACAAAGGCCTGGACATACAACACTAAGATAAAGTATGATCTCTATAGGGGATCTTCTACAAACTAGTAGACATGTGATGGAAGAGGAAATGTAGAAATGCACAAAAGAATATCTATTATCAGAGAGGTACTTATTGGACACCTTGCATGTATTGGTTCATTTATATTTTATTTAATGCTTTCAAACAATATACTTGGTCTATATATACTTGGTCTCATTTTACAGATTACCATTCAGGAGCTCAGAGAATTTATAAGATTTGCCCAAGGCCCCAGTGCTTCTATGTAGATTATAACCCAAGTGAATGACTTCAAAGTTAATGTTCTTACATGCTATTCAATACTGTATCCAAGGCTGGGCATGGTGGCTCAAGCCTGTAATCCCAGCATTTTGGGAGGCTGAAGTGAGCAGATCTCTTGAGGCCAGGAGTTTGAGACCAGCCTGGTCAACGAGGTGAAACCCTGTCTCTACTAAAAATACAAAAATCAGCCGGGCACAGTGGCGCACGCCTATAATCCCAGCTACTTGGGTGACTGAGGCAAGAAAACATCTATTTTCATGGAGGCAGAGGTTGCAGTGAACTGAGATTGCGTCACTGCACTCCAGCCTGGGCAACAGAGTGAGACTCTGTCTCAGTGAACAAATAAATAAATAATTTTAACAAAATACTGCATCTACCTTCTGGTCTCACAGTTGAGTCCAGCTTAAGCCCAGGCCTATGCAAAGTCCACCCCACATAGGTAGACCATACTCATCAACCTTTCTAGAGGACATAGAGGGACTAAAGTCCCCCCAAATATTTTTTCTTACCCAGTTTTAGCCTTGAGTGCTGTCCAGAGGTACTTGCTTCTCCAGGAGGGGACACTGGTTTCTGAGCCTGCTCTGAGCCACTTGCATTCAGTAAATTTGCTGTTCTTGACAATTCTTTCAAACTAGATTCATTACTGAATGACACCTTGGGCATTCCCTTTAATGTGAGAGTTACATATTAAAAGACAACATGAATTTCTTTAGTTCTTTACGGCTTGCGACATGTTTTCATATGCATGACTCTAGTTAATGTTCAAACCTTGAAAATACCTAGAGTGTCTAAATACTAGAGGGAAAAGAGAAGGTCTAAGTGAGTAGTGAATCTGGGACTCTAACCCATGTCTTAAGGCTCTTTCTTTCAACTTTCTCTAAAATGTTCTGTGTAAGTCAAAGGGAAGGAGGAGGAATACTTGGGAAGACTAGCTGGAGAATCAACAAGATCTGTGAAAGAAGGGGGTAAGGGCTTACAAAGAGAAGGAGGGAATCTTCCATAAACTAGTAGACTTTTGATGGAAGGGGAAATGTAGAAAAGCACAGAGGGACAAAGCACATCTGGAAAATGAGGTAATAGAGCAGTAAGATTGGGAACAGAACAAAGAGACGACTGGCAAAAATATATCTAGACAACCAAGAAAATGATGTCAAAGTTGCATGTTGCCATATCCTGGAAAGAATATTTGGCTTTGGAATTAGATTAATTAGTTCCTGTACCAATTCTGCTTGTCTGCTTGAATAAGGGTGTATTGTTAGCTAATTCTCTTTAGTTTCCTGATCCAGAAATTGGCATACTTTTTTTTTTTTTTTTTTTTTAGAAGGAGTCTCGCTCTGTTGCCTAGGCTGAAGTGCAGTGGCACGATATCAGCTCACTGCAGCCTCCACCTCCCAAGTTCAAGAGATTCTTCTACCTCAGCCTCCCGAGAAGCTAGGATTACAGGCATGTGCCACCATACCCAGCTAATTTTTGTATATTTATTAGAGATGGGGTTTCACTAGGTTGGCCAGGATGGTCTCGAACTCCTGACCTCAAGTGATCCACCCACCTCAACCTCCCAAAGTGCTGGGATTATAGGCATGAGCCCCCGCACTCAGACCATGCTAATTCTTTTTTTTTTTTTTTTTTTTTTTTTTGAGAGGGAGTCTCACTTTGTTGCCTAAGCTGGAGTGCAGTGGCACGATCTCAGCTCACTGCAGCCTCCACCTCCCAGGTTCAAGCAATTCTCCTGCTTCAGCCTCCCAAGTAGTTGGGATTACAGGTGTCCACCACCATGTCCAGCTGATTTTTGTAGTTTTAGTAGAGATGGGGTTTCACCATGTTGCCCAGGCTGGTCTTGAACTCCTGACTTCGGTTGATCTGCCCACCTCCACCTCTCAAAGTGCTGGTATTACAGGTGTAAGCCACTGCCCCTGGCGCTAATTCTTAATATTGTAGTGAACATGAAAGATAATAATGTTCACCAAAGTGTTTTTTGAACTACTTACTACAGTATGAATGTGAGATTAATAATTTTTCTCACCAGGTGCAGTGGCTCACACCTGTAATCCCAGCACTTTGGGAGGCCAAGGCAGGCGGATCACCTGAGGTCAGGAGTTTCAGACCAGTCTAGCCAACCCCATATCTACAAAAAATACAAAAAACTAGCCAGGTGTGGTGGCAGGTGCCTGTAATCCCAGCTACTTGGGAGGCTGAGGCAGGAGAAAAACTTGAACTCAGGAGGTGGAGGTTAAAGTGAGCCGAGATCACGCCACTGCACTCCAGCCTGGGTGACAAGAGTGAAACTCTGTCTCAGAAAAAGAAAAGAAAAAATAATTTTTCTCACAGACTGGGTGCAATGGTTCACATCTGTAATCCCAGCACTTTGGGAGGCCAAGGTGGGAGGATGGCTTGAGCCCAGTAGTTCAAGACCAGCCTGAGCTACATGGCAAAACCCTGTCTCTACAAAAAATGTAAAAATGAGCCGGGCATGGTGGTGCATGCCTATGGTCCCAGCTACTCAGGAGGCTGAGGCAGGAGGATCACACTAATCTAGGAGATGGAGGCTGCAGTAAGCCGAGATTGAGTCATTGCACTCCAGCCTGGGCGAAAGAGCCAGACTCTGTCTCAAATCACCCCCCACCACCACCCAGAAAAATAACAAACAAATGAAAATTATCTCATAGTCCTGATAACATCTCTACAGTTGAAATCTAACTCAAAGATATTTTCAGCATTCCTTGACCCTGTTACTTATCGTTTAATTCATAAACTTGGAATCAGTCATTCAGAAAACGCTAAGGAGGCTCTCAGAGGCCCTGATCTGGGCTTGGGAGTTCTGAGAAGAATCAGATATGGACCAGACTCCTGAAGAGCTCACAATGAAGAGGCAGCAGGCAGGCTAAACAAATAATTCCAAACAACATGACAGTTCCCTAATTGGAGCCCAGAGGAAGGAGCTGTTACTGCCTTCTGTAGGAATGAGCATTTGAAATCAGTTCCAGAAGAATATATTTTTACTTAATAGGATGTAACCTATATGAAGTCCTAAAACATTTTCTTATTTGTTGTTTCTCAGTCTTCAAACCTGAAACTCCTCAGGGCTGGAAGCTGTTTCCTCTGATCAGAATGGGTCCCTTATGAGGGTAGGGACCCTATCTCCTTCTGGGACCAAACACAGTATGAACTGTCTATTTACTTGGAACTTCCCTTAATCAGAGTGTTTTAGTGCAAATCTCACTTTACCATAACAGAAAAAAACTGAGGTTGAAAAGTCAGTTGGACGAATGATGTAACACATATGGGTAAGACAGCATAAACTTTATAAAACTATGAAACTTTTAATGATCTTGTGTTAATGATCTTGTAAGTGCTTTAGAGAAGGAGTTTTGGATTAGACTGCACCAACACTGAATGTGAACCCAGGGATATAACTGAACATTTTTATACCTCAGTTTTCTCATCTGTAAAATGGCTATAGTTACAACATCTACTTAATAGGTACTATATATAAAGTTGAATAGGAACTATATGTAAAGTTTATTCATGTAAAATGCTTAAAATAAAGTCTGAAAATATTGAGAAAATAACACCATGGTAGCAATTATTGTTGCTGTTCTTATTAACTCTTAAAATAATGATGACGTCAGACACTGTACTAAAGAGATCAGGAAAAGAAGGCATTAGTTCCTATGATAGTCTGTACATTCTCCTCCTCTTACCTGTGTTTGGATCCATGAGGAAGGTTTCTTGTCAATAGGATTTGGGAAATACTTACCTTCTGGTGTTTACGCTGTTCCACTCTTAAGGCCATACAAGGAGGTTTGACTAAAAGGTGATGAGAAATCAGTGGTTTGGTTGGTAAATGTTTCCAAACACTAGAGATTCTCTCTTCTATTTTTTATTTTTATTTTTTATTTTTGAGACGGAGTCTCCCTCTGTCGCCCAGGTTGGAGTGCAGTGGCTCAATCTCCACTCACTGCAACCTCCCTCTCCCAGATTCAAGCGATTCTCCTGCCTCAGCCTTGCGAGTTGTTGTGAACTACAGGTGTACGCCATCACACCCGGCTAATTTTTGTATTTTAAGTAGAGACAGGGTTTCTCCATGTTGGCGATGCTGGTCTCAAACTCCTGACCTCAGGTGATCCACCTGCCTCCGCCTCCCAAAGTGCTGAGATTACAGGCGTGAGCCACCATGCCGGGCCTAACTCTGGAGTTTCTCATTAGAGACAGAGAATTCTGAATCAGAGAGTGATGATTCCAAGTATTATCCAAAGGCGATTTGGAAATGTTTTCTGAAGTATCATTAAGGCCTATGTTTCTATTAGAGGCATTACTAATTTTCTTAAGACTTAAAAAAATAGATAAAACTTCATCTTTGTTTCATCCTGTCTATTAAGGTATACCTAATAAGGTACCTAATACATTAATTTTTAAAATGTAAATTGACCTTTCACGACAAACACACTGAACAAACTAGGAATAGAAGGAAATCACTTTAACATAAAAAGGTCATAAAAGAAACGCCCCCACAACCTTTTTTTTTTTTTTGAGATGGAGTCTCGCTCTGTTGCCCAGGCTGGAGTGCAGTGGTGCAATCTTGGCTCACTGCAAGCTCCGCCTAGTGGGTTCATGCCATTCTCCTGCCTCAGCCTCCTGAGTAGCTAGGACTACAGGCGCCCACCACCATGCCCAGCTAATTTTTTAAATTTTTAAATTTTTTATTTTTAGTAGAGACAGGGTTTCACCATGTTAGCCAGGATGGTCTTGATCTCCTGACCTCGTGATCTGCCCATCTTGGCCTCCCAAAGTGCTAAGATTACAGGTGTGGTGGTGGGCGCCTCTAGTCCCAGCTACTCGGGAGGCTGAGGCAGGAGAATCGCTTGAATCTGGGAGGCAGAGGTTGCAGTGAACCGAGATCGTGCCACTGCACTCCAGCCTGGGCAACAGAGCAAAACCCCATCTTAAAAATAAAAAAAAAAGAAAACTATAAATATTTTTACCAAAAAATTGTTAGAAGTAATACATGAATTTGGGCCGAGCATGGTGGCTCACACCTGTAATCTCAGCACTTTGGGAGGTTGAGGTGCGCAGATCACGAGGTCAGGAGATCGAGACCATCCTGGCTAACACGGTGAAACCCCGTCTCTACTAAAAATACAAACAATTATCCAGGCATGGTGGCGAGTGCCTGTAGTCCCAGCTACTCGGGAGGCTGAGGCAGGAGAATGGCGTGAACCAGGGAAGTGGAGCTTGCAGTGAGCCAATATCACACCACTGCACTCCAGCCTGGGCAACAGAGCCGATTCCGTCTAAAAAAAAAAAATAATACATGAATTCACCATACAAAATCAACACCCCAAATCAGTTGTGTTTCTATTTAGTAACAATGAGCAATCCACAAAGGAAATTAAGAAAAATACCCCAACCACAATAGCATCAAAAAGAATAGAATAATTACAAATAAACTTAACCAAGGAGGCAAAAAACTTGAACACTAAAAACTACAAAACGGTGCCGACAGAAATTTAAGGAGACACAAATAAATGGAAGGACATCTTGTGTTCATGGATTTGAAGACTTAATATTTTTAACATGTTCATACTATCAAAATGATCTATAGATTCAATGCCATCTCTATCAAAATGCCAATGCCATTATTTTCAGAAATGGAAAAATATCCAAAAATTCATATAGAATCTCTAAGGACTCAGAATCGCAGAACCAATCTTGAAAAAGAAGAATAAAGTTAAAGGCCTCATGGTTCCTGATTTCAAAGCATATTACAAAGCTACAGCAATCAGAAAAGTGTGGTACTGGTATAAAGACAGATATATAGACCAATGGAACAGAATAGAGAGGCCAGAAATAAACCCTTGTGTATACGGTCAAATGATCTTCAGCAAGGATGCCAAGACTACACAATGGAGGAAAGGACAGTCTGCAAGAAATGGTGTTGGGAAAATTGGATATACATATGCAAAAGAGAAGACAGACTCTTACCACATATCTCATATAAAAATTAACTCAAAATAGATTAAAGACTGAAATGTAAAACCTATAAGTACAGAACCTCAAGAAGAAAACACAGAGGAAAAGCTTATGACATTGAAATGAACAATAACTTCTTGTATATGACACCAAAAGCATAAGCAATAAAAGCAAAAATAGACAAATAAGACTACATCAAATTTAAAAACTTCTGTGTAGCAAAGAAAACATTCAACAGAGTGGGAAGGCATCCTGCAGAGTGGAAGAAAATATATGCAAACCATATATTTGATAAAGGGTTAATGTTGCTGAGTGCAGTGGCACATGACTATAGTTCAGCTATTCAGAGGCTCAGGTGGGAGGATAACTTGAACCCAGGAGTTTGAGACCAGCCAGAGCAACATAGTGAGACCTCTGACTCAAAAAAAGAAGATAAAGAGTTAATATCCAGGCCAGGCGCTGTGGCTCTTGCCTGTAATCCCAGCACTTTGGGTGGCCGAGGCAGATGGATCACTTGAGGTCAGGAGTTCATGACCAGCCTGGCCAACATGGTGAAACCCTGTCTCTACTAAAAATACAAAAAATTAGCTGGGTGTGGTGGTATGTGCCTGTAATCCCAGCTACTCGGGAGGCTGAGGCAGAATAATCGGTGGAACCTGGGAGGTGGAGGTTGCAGTGAGCTGAGATCGCTCCATTGCACTCCAGCCTGGGCGACAGGAGTGAAACTCTGTCTCAAAAAAAAAAAAAAAAAAAGAGTTAATATTCAGAATATATGAAGAGCTCCTATAACACAACAACAACAAAACAAATAATTAAATAATGAGTGCTATGGACTGAATTTTGTTTCCCCCAAATTCATATGCAGAAGCATATTTAATACCTCAATATGATGGTATTTAAAGATGGAGCCACTGGTAGGTAATTAGGGATAGGTGATGTCATGAGGGTGGGACCCTTAGGATGACATTAGTGCTTTTGGCCTGGCGCAGTGGCTCATGCCTATAATCCCAGCACTTTGGGAGGCCGAGGAGGTGGGCAGATAATTTGAGGCCAGGAGTTTGAGACCAGCCTGGTCAACATGGTAAAACTCCATCTGTACTGAAAATACAAAAATTAGCTGGTGTGCCCCTGTAGTCCCAGCTACGTGGGGGGCTGAGGCAGGAGAATTGCTTGAACCCAGGAGGTGGAGTTTGCAGTGAGCTGAGATCGCACTACTGAACTCCAGCCTGGGGCAACAGAGTGAGGCTGTCTAAAAAAAAAAATCTTCTAGTAGATATTATTGCTTTTATAAGAAGAGGAAGAAATTCCTTCTCCTTCCTGATGTGGGAACACAAATAATTCACGTAAATACACAGTGAGATGGAGGTTGCCCACAAGTCAGGAAGAGACCCCTCACCAGAACCCAACCATGCTGGCACTCTGATTTTTTACTTCCAGGCTTCAGAAATGTCAGAAAATAAATTTCTGTTGTTTAAGCCACCCAGTGTGTGGTATTTTCTTGTGGCAGCCTGGGCTGACTAATACAATGGGCAAAAAACTTGAATAGACATTTCTCAAAAGAAGATACATAAATGGCTAAGAAGCATATAAAAATATGCTTAACATCACTAATCATCAGGGAAATGAAAATTAAAACCACAGCGAGATGTCACTTATCCTGTTATGATAGCCTCTGTCAAAAAAACAGAAAATAGCAAGTGTTGGCGAAGATGTGGAGAAATTTAGAACACTTGCTTATTGTTGGTAGGTGGCTTAGTCTGTTTTCTGCTGCTTTCCTAGAATGTAACAGAGTGGGTAATTTATGTGTGTGTGTGGTTTTGTTTTTGTTTTTGTTTTTGTTTTGACACGGCGTCTCGTTCTGTTGCCCAGGCTGCAGTACAGTGGTGTGATCTCGGCTCACTGAAACCTCTGCCTCCCGGGTTCAAGTGATTCTTCTATTTCAGCCTACCAAGTAGCTGGGATTATAGGTGCATGCCACCATGCCCGGCTAATTTTGTATTTTTAGTAGGGATGGGGTTTCATCAAGCTGGCCAGGCTGGTCTCGAACTCCTGACCTCATGATCCACCTGCCTCGGCCTACCAAAGTGCTAGGATTACAGGCATGAGCCACCATGCCTGGCCCAGAGTGGGTAATTTATAAGGAGAAGAATTATTTGGCTTGTGGTTCTGGAGGCTGGGAAGTTGAAGAGTATGGCCCTGGCATCTTGCAAGGGGCTTCAAACCGCATCATGACATGGTGGAAGGGTAAGTGTGCTTGTGAGACAGAGAGAAAGACAGGGAAGGGCCCAACTCATCCTTTTCATCAGGAACCCACTCCTGCAATAACTAACCCACTCCTGTGATAGTGTCATTAATCCATTCATGAGGTTGGAGCTATCATTACCTAATTCACCTCTTAAAGGCTCCACCTCTTAATACTGTTACAATGGCAATTAAGTTTCCAATACATGAACTTCCACACATTCAAACCATAGTAGTGGGAATGTAAAATGGTGCAGACACTGTAAAATACAGTATAGCACTTCCACAAAAAATTAAAACCAGAACTACCTTATGATCCAGAAATTCCACTTCTGGGTATACAATATATTAAAAAGAATTAAAAACAGGATCTCAAAGAGATATTTGCACACTGATAGTTATTACAGCATTACTCACAATAGACAAGAGGTGAAGCAACCTAATATCCATTGACAAATGAATGGATTTTAAAAATGTGGTATATACATGGAGTGGAATATTATTCAGCCTTAAAAAAGAAGAAAATCTTGTCACATGCTATGACATGGGTGAATCTTGGGGACATTATGCTAAGTGATTAAATAAGCCAGTCACAAAAAGACAAATATTTAATGGCTGATTCCATGTATATGAGGTATCTAAAGTAATCAAATTTATAGAAACAGAATTGCAGTTGCCAGGAGCTGCAGGGAGGAGGAAATGGGGTGTTATTGTTCAATGGGTATGGGGTTTTAGTCACGCAAGATAAAAAGTTCTAGGGATCTATTTCACAACAATGTGCATATAATTAATAAAGTTGTACACTTAAAAATTGTTAGAAGAGTAAATATATGTTATATGATTTCTTACCACAGTAAAAAATAAATTAACTTAAATTGGGGATTTTAACTGAGTTCAGATAAAGATGTATAGATGTGTGGTAAACCACGGGAGATAGATTCCCTCTAAAGAGCCATTCTTTTCATGTCAAAACATTGGCAGAAAAGCAAACACTGGCCTTTCATACCTCTTACACCATTTTTAGGTCCTAAGGAATCTAAAATCCATAGATGGTGAAATCGTAGACCCAATCCAAGTTGCTATCTCTAGTTTGGGCAGATTGACTCTTTTTACTTCTAAACTCTCCTAACCAAGCAGTAGAAGAGGAAATGAGCTTCACACTTCTATTTTATAATTATGATACATTATTTTATTTACCTGATGCTGTCTCTGGTCAGTGACATATGGGAAAGATCAGGGAAACTAAACAGCTCTCTCAAACCCGCTCCAGAATCGAGACAAAGAAGTAGATTCATTTTGGTATAAGAGGATCATATAGTATGATTAAATGTACATAAATGATATATCTTTACTTAATATTATTTCTTCTAAGAAATTTAAATCAATAACTAAACTATTATGAGATTGGTATTAGAAAGCTTTTTCGTGGATTTACAGTTTAATTAAGTTTGCTTTCATTGTTCTATGATGTATTAACAATGTTTAGCAAAAACAATTAAAAAAATGACAAATTTTAAACATATAGAAAACAATGGAGAGTGGTACTGGAAAACCTATACATCCATCACCATTCAGTCCAATGTCAACATTCTGTCACAATTGTTTCAGATCTTTTTATGTTTATTTCAAAATTTAAAAACAAAAATAAAAACATATAAAAAAACTGACCAAGCCACAGTGAAGCCACCTGCCAGCCCTTCCTTCTTTTGTTGTGATGATAAATGTTCTGAATTTGGCACTCTTATTCACATTTAGATTTTATACATTTACCAGTTATTATTGTATCTATAAATACTATATATATTTTACAAGTTTTAAAACTTTATATGAGGCCAGGTGTGGTGGCTCATGTCTGTAATTCCAGCACTTTGGGAGACCAAGGCGGGTGGACTGAGGTGGGTAAGGAGTTCAAGACCAGCCTGGCTAATATGGCAAAACCCCATCTCCACCAAAAATACAAAAATTAGCCTGGAGCGGTGGCACATGCCTGTAGTCCCAGCTATTCAGGAGACTGAGACAGGAAAATCGCTTGAACTTGGGAGGTGGAGGTTGCAGTGAGCTGATATTGTGCCACTGCACTCCAGCCTGGGCAACAGAATGAGACTCTATCTCAAAAACAAAAACAAAAACAAAAAACAAACAAACAAACAACGTTATATGAATAACCTCTTACTGTATATACTGTCTTGCATTTTGCTTGTTTGTTGAACATTTATGCTTTTGAGGGAAGATTCTTTTTCCTTTGTTAAATTCTGAAATGTAGCTGAGACCTAAACCCAGGCTGGTTTCAGGAGGTCACTATTTTTCCCCGCCCTGAGATGGAGTCTTCTCATTCTGTTGCCCAGGCTGGAGGGTGGTGGCACAATTTAGGCACACTGCCACCTCTGCCTCATGGGTTCAAGCTATTCCCCAGCCTCAGCCTCCTGAGTAGCTGGGGTTATAGGCACCCACCACCACACCCGGCTAATTTTTTTTTTTTCCTGTATTTTTAGTGCAGACGGGGTTTCACCATATTGGCCAGGCTTGTCTCAAATGCCAGACCTCAAGTGATACAACCACCTTGGCCTCCCAAAGTGCTGGGATTACAGGTGTGAGCCACCATGCCTGGCCGGGAGGTCACTTCTAATTCTTCCTGGGGGCTATGCACGGTGCCTCATGCCTGTAATCCTAGCACTTTGGGAAGCTGAGGTGGGAGGATCGCTTAAGCCCAGGAGTTTGAGGCTGCAGTGAGTTATGACTGCACCACTGCACTCCAGCCTGGGTGACAGAGTGAGACCTTGTCTGTAATAATAGTAACAATCATCATCATCATTATCATCATCATCATCATCATCATCCCAGCACTTTGGGAGGCCAAGGCAGGCGGATCACTTGAGGCCAGGAATTCGAGACCAGCCTGGCCAACATGGTGAAATCCCATCTCTACAAAAAATACAAAAATTAGCTGGGCATGGTGGTGCACATCTGTAGTCCCAGCTACTCGAGAAGCTGAGGTGGGAGAATTGTTTAACCCGGAAGGCAGAGGCTGCAGTGAGCCGAGATTGCACCACTGTACTCCAGCCTGGATAACAGAGGGAGACCCTGTCTCAAAAAAATAAAAAATAAAAATAGTCCAGGTGTGGTGGCTCATGGCTGTAATCCCAGCACCTTGGAAGGCCAAGATGGGTAGATCACCTGAGGTCAGGAGTTCGAGACCAGCTTGACCAACACGGAGAAACCCCATCTCTACTAAAAAAAATTTACAAAAAATTAGCTGGGCGTAGTGGTGGATGCTTGTAATCCCAGTTACTTGGGAGGCTGAGGCAGGAGAATCGCTTGAACCTGGGAGGTGGAGACTGCAGTGAGCCAAGATCACGCCATTGCACCCCAGCCTGGGCAAAAAGAGCAAAACTCCATCTCAAAAAAAAAAAAAAAAAAAAAAAAAAGATCCTACTTCCCTTCCCTCTTACCTTGCTGCCTAGGGGTCCATTCTTCATCAGAATCTTCTGTGTCATCCACCTGGAGTTTGATGGCCTGCCTTCGGTGACACATGAAAGCTGGTCGAGTGGCTCTGAGACCTGAAAAGAAGCAAAAATTTTGTTCTAAAATGGAAGAGCTGGGAGAAGGAACAAAGGGTAGTGGCAATGGAAAGCACCACAAAGCCAGTGCTGCTCAGTCTGATGAGCTGGGAGAGTCTTGAACAAGGTCAAGATGTGACCTCTGCATGGTCAATATCCACACTCAGCCCCACACTGATGCAAAATAACAAAATTTCCCTCCAGATTTGTCTACATGAAAAAGGGAATTGTGGGCAGATGCCGCCACCTGAGAATTAAAATAATATAGGGACCAAAGACCTGTTTTATGTCTCCCAGGCTGGTCTGTTCCCAGCACTTCCTGTTACCTATAGTAATCAGTGCATTATAGTTCCTTTTCACATTCCTATAGCGAGTTTTCTCCCAGTCTCCCATCTCTGCCCATTCTTCCTTGGTGAAGTATATGGAAATGTCTTTGAAGGCATCTTTGACCTAGAGGAAGTAACAGATTCCATCAGTGATTTACTAGTACACATCCAGCTGGTCCTTTTCCTCTACCCTGTGTGTAGGACATAGCCTGGGGCCTCTGGGAGTCTCTGTGAAACATAAAGATCTTCCCTCCTTCTCCAGATTGTGTCCCGTTTAACTGAGCAGACCCTGAGCATTTTCCTAGCTCTCTGCTGACACAGAGCAGTTGCTGATGCTAGTGTTCTTTTCTCCCCCATGTCCTGGCCAGGACCAGCTGCCCCCATTCCACGCACATTCAGATAGGGTCCCCCAAGGGTACAGGCCAGGAGTCTGCAGCACTCCAGAGATCAGCTCCTGCTAGGAGTCCAGCTTCGCCTCCTCCACTTCTCACCATGGGCTTCCGCTCTGTTCTCTCTGTGTCTTCTTCTGGGCTCTCCTCTTGGGACCTTTCAGGGCTCATGGTGCTGGGACTGTCTCCAAGGCCCTGCTCCAATTCTGAGTGTGAGAAGGGCCCTGAGTCTCCCAGCTCCTAGGCCAAAGGCTCCTGTGGAAGGAGAAGGTGCTGAGAGGGGGCAACAGCCCTGAGCACTACCCAGAACCAGGCTCTGTCTTCTCCATCTGGCTGGGTGTTCAGAGCAGGAAGATGTGGGTTCCTGGTGAGGTCTCGAGCACCCCAAGGAGATTTGAGGGTACTGATGGGATGGGAAGGCCTCCACTGGCCATGAGCTACCACCTAATGTAAGCTGGATTTTGTTCTTTTAGTTCCCCTGCAGCTAGGCTCATTTGGAGAAGGGTGGCACAGGTGCCTGGAGGGTTGTAGCTACCGGTGTTTGAGGGGAGTCCTGAGGTGTGAGAGCCAGAGGAGTCCCAAGGAGACCTTGAGGCCGCCCGACTGCTGAGACTTGGGTCAGACTGAGGGGCAGAGTTCTGTTTCAGCGAGGCAAAATGAACATTTCGCATAGACAGGATTTGGGGACCTCTACCTGAGGATTCTAGAAAAATCCAGGAGTAAAGCAGTCTGCATCTCTAAGGGGAGCTATTTCTCAGGTTGAGATTTGGGGTCCCTCAGGCTGGGGTCCCTCAGCCTGAGCTTTGGTATCCCTCAGGCTGATAGTATCTGTGGTTTTTTCAGGATGAGATTTGGGGTCTTTTAAGCTGAAAAGATTTGGAGTGCTCAAGCTGACAGGATTTGAGATTCATCAGGTTAAGGGGATTTGGGGTTCCTCAGGATGAAAGGATTTGGGATCTTTGAGGCTGAGGAAATTCTGGGTCTCAGGTAAAGGAGATTTGGATCTCTCATAAAGGGGTTTTAGGGTCTTTGACACTGAGGTTATTTGGTCCTTGAAGCTGAAGGGATTGAGTTTTCAGGCTATTTAGGTTATCTGAGGTTGGGGAAATTTGGTCTGTCTGTGGGTGAGATATTTAGGGTTCCTCAGGCTGAAGGATTTGGGTTGCCTT
The DNA here is from genome assembly GCF_029281585.2 of Gorilla gorilla gorilla. NCBI lineage: Eukaryota > Metazoa > Chordata > Mammalia > Primates > Hominidae > Gorilla > Gorilla gorilla. Next base: position 88,383,985 of record NC_073243.2, read on the forward strand.
AAGGTGAAGGGAATTGCGGCTTCTCAGGCTCAGAATATTTGGTGCGCTAAGCATTAGGAGATTCGCTGTTCCCCTGGGTGAAGGGATTTGGAGTCTCTGAAGCTGAGGTACTTTGGGGGTTTCATGCTGAGGGGATTTTAAATCCCTCAAGGTGGCAGGATTTGGGGTCTCTTGAGGCTGAGAGAATTTGGAGCTTCCCAGGGTGAGGGGATCTGGGGTCTCCCAAGCTAAAATTTGAAGGTCTCGGGATGAGGGTTTACAAGGGTTTCACGCTGCACGACAAAGGCTCCCCATGCTCTTCACAGTCTCCCGTGCTCTCCTGCCGCGGTGTTCACCCTGGCCGGGCGTCCTCTCAGAGTCCCTCAGGAGGTGAGATGTGGTGGAGGGCGAAGTGACAGGCTGTACAGCTGCCAGCCAATCAGCACGGAGACCAAGGCGAGCCCGCCATTCGGCAGTCAGGAGGCGCTAAATGGGCGGGGAGTAGGGCGGAGCCTTGCCTGTCAGTCACGGGCACAACCCGGTTTTGGGCTCAGGAGGTGGGGGAGGGGCCTGGCTCTTCCCGCCCCTGAGGAAGGTCCCTCGCCTCCCAGAGGGGCTTGCGTGTAACCCTCCGGCGCGCAGGCGCAGTTTCGCGGGTTTTAATTCTTGGTTTTCCCCAACTCCGGTGTTTGCGACTGAGTCGGGAGTCGGGGCTGCTCCTCACGTCCCTCCGCAGGCCTGGGTCTTCTAAGGGGACACTGTGTCTTTTTGAATTGCAAGAGTTCTTGCACTGATTCTCATCTGGGAGGGTTGGTGTTCCTTTAACTGTGGTGTAAGTTGGGTATTGTCAGCTGGCTTCGTTTCTGGATGCTTCAGAGGGCCAGGGTTCTGTACAGGACCCTTACGTGTGGGTGAATTGTGCGCAGGCGTGCTTTGCGGTGAGACGGGAGAGCAATAGCCCTTTACCAGCTCCTGGGCCTTGGGGGAGCCTCCTGTGATCACTGGCGGCTGCCTGCGTTTCTTTTGTTAGGTGTTCTGGGCTGCGGGGCTCCCTCGGGCAGAGGCTGCATAGGTCTCCCCTTTTCTGGACTGGCCCTCTGGAGGGAGGCATGCCTCGCTCCCTCGCTGCCCAGTGTCCCAAATGTCTCACCTCTCTCAGTGCTCTGAGAGTGGGGGCTCCTCCCCCGTTCAAGTGCTAGCCACAGATCTCCCCCCCGCCCCCGGTATCCCTAGCTACGTGCCACAGCCCTGGGGACACCAAGAAGTATGGCTTGAGGTTGGGCTCTCGCTGTGCTGGGGAATCCAATGTACTCCTGGGTCACGGGGAAGGTACTCAGGTGGAGCGATGCACTCAGGCTGGGCTGCAGAGGCTGCACTGTGTGTGCACCTGCTCTTGCAGAGTGGCTAGGCATGGGCCCTGGGAGGGGCCAGTGGGCAGGAGGACTTGCAGAACAGAGGCACCCAAGTCCCACAGGGAAGCTGCCCCTGCTGTCTCCTGGGTCAGAGGTCAGCTAATGCCAGAGTCTCCTGCAAGGAGATACGGAGCCTGGGGGATTGGCATCTGTATTAGTCCGTTCTCGCACTGCTATAAAGAAATACCTAAGACTGTAATTTCTAATGAAAATAGATTTAATTGGCTTATTGCTCGGCAGGCTGTACAGGAAGCATGATGCTGGCACCTGCTTGGCTTCTTGGGAGACTTACGCTCATGGCGGAAGGTGAAAGGGGAGTCAGCACTTCACGTGGCCAGAGCAGGAGGAAGAGAGAAAGGCGGGGAGGTGCTATACACTTTTAAACAACCAGATCTCACTATACAGTTCCAAAGAGGGATGGTGCTAAACCATTCATAAGAAGTTTGTCCTGTGATCCAATCACCTCCCACCAGGCCCCACCTCCAACACTGGCGATTACATTTCAACATAAGATTTGGACAGGGACACAGATCCAAACCATATCATTCCATTGTATGGAATGCTACCGTATGATGCATTATCTATTATCATTAACTCAAAATAAATTGAAGACTGAAATCTAAGACCTAAAAGTACAGAACTCCAAGAAGAAAAAAAATAAAATCTTTATAACATTGGAATGAGCAATTACTTCCTGGATATGACACCAAAAGCATAAGCAACCAAAGCAAAATTAGATAGATGGGAGTACGTCAAACTTAACGTCTGTGTAGCAAAGGAAACAATCAACAGTGACGAGGCAACCTATATAGAACGAGAGAAAACATTTGCAAATCATATAACTGATAAGGAATTAATATCCAGAAACTTATAAAAAAAGTCTTAAAGCTCAACAACAAAAAATAACTTGATTAAAAAATCAAAGATGGGATGCAGTGACTTATGCCTGTAATCCCAAAACTTTGGGAGGCCAAGGAGGGAGGACTCTTTGAGGCCAGGAGTTTCAGATTAGCCTGGGCAACATATTGAGGCCCATCTCTACCAAATTATGTTTTTTTAATTAGCTGGGTGTTGTGGTCCGTGCCTTAAGTCCAAGCTACATGGGAGGCTGAGGTGGGAGGGTCACTTGAGCCCAGGAGTTCAAGACTAGCCTGGGCAACATAGGGAGATCCCGACTACAAAAAATTAAAAAATTAGCTGGGAGTGAGACTCCATCTCAAAACAAAACAAAAAACAAAACCAAACAAAAACCCCCCAAAACCTAGGAGTGCCTCTATGGTGAGAGTATGTTTAACTTTAATAAAAACTGCCATATTGTTTTCTGAAGTTGCTGTATCATTATGCATTCCACTAGCATTGAACGAGAGTTCCTGTTGCAACTTATTTTAATTTTATTTATTTATTTGTTTTTTTGAGAGAGAGTCTTGCTCTGTAGCCCAGGCTGAGTGCAGTGGTGCGAACACTGCTCACTGCTGCCTCTACCATCCAGGCTCAAGCAATTCTCCCACCTCAGCTGGGATTACAGGTGTGTGCCACCAGGGCTGGTTAATTTTATTTTATTTTTTAATTTTTGGTAAAGATGGGGGTCTCACATGTTGCCCAGGCTGGTCTTGAACTCCTGGTTTCAAGTGATCCTCCCGACTTTGCTTCTCAAAATGATGGGATTACAGGGATGAGCCACTGTTCCCAGCCTCCTGTTGTAATTTTTATTACATTAAAAAAAGGTTTTAGTCACATTAGTAGATGCTCAGTGGTATACCATTGTTGCATTAATTTGCTTTTCCCTATGACATGTGCCATGAGCATTCTTTTGGATGCTTGTTTGTTGTCTTATCTTTTTTAGTGAGGTGTCTACCTTTTAATTGTGTTGTCTTCTTGCTGAGCATTAGAATTTCTTTGTATATTTTGCATATAAATCCCTTTCAGGTTTGTTTTATAAATATTTTCTCTCAGTCTGTGGCTTGGTTTTTCATTCTCGTAGCAGGATGTTTCAGAGTAGACATTTCAAATTTTAATAAAGTCCACATCATCAATTTTTTTTTTCTTTTATGGACTTGCTTTTGCTATTGTATCTAAAAATTTATCACCAACCCAAATCCATGTAGGTTTTCTTCTATAACTTTTACAATTTTATATTTGGAAATTGAAGTCTATAGATTATCTTGAGTGATTTTTTGGTCGAGCCATGAAGTTTGTGTCTTTGTGGGTAATTTATAAAGAAAAGAGGTTTAATTGGCTCATGGTTCTGCAGGCTGTCCAGAAAGCATGGCTTGGGAGGCCTCAGGAAATTTACAATCACGGTGAAAGGCAAAGAGGAAGGAGGCATGTCTTACATGGCTGGAGCAGGAGGAAGAGGGTGAAGGCACAAGTTCTACCCATTTTTAAACAACCGGATCTAATGGGAACTTATTATCACAAGGACAGCAAGAGAGAATTTACCACCATGATGTAATTACCTGCCAACAGGTCCCTCCTTCAACATATGGGATTACAATACCACATGAGATTTGGGCAGGGACACCAATCCAAACCATATCACAAGCATAAGAGAAATGTGTTATCTTTCATTGCTTCAAGTATGTATGTGTGTGTTTCTTTGTAAAAAAAAAACAACATTTTTATCTCTTGCCATGTCAGTGGGGGAATCTATACAGCTACAATTATAGACCATACTTTAAAAGAGTTAGTTGTAAGTTTAAGATGAATAAAACCTGAAGCAAATGGAAATCCATACTTTCTCCAGGATTTTATAAAGTGTTAGAGGATAGTGGTTTCATATCAGTCTCTTTAAGTGCAAACCTTATGCCAATTTTGTAAAAACCTGCATTAATAAAGCATTATTTTAAGGACCATTGGGGAGATGAAAAATAAAGGATAAATTATCTTATTTCTTAATGCACAATTTAGTAGATGAAAAGACATACTTCAATAAATTGGTATTTGTACTTTTTAGTTTGCTAATTTTATCTTTATTTTTCCAAATGAATAGTAACCATGCTTTTTAATGTGTTAAACAAAACTGCTATTACCTTATATGTGAGATTCAAGTTCTAAAGATTCAAAAGCTTTAACTCAAGTTTCAATAATGTTTGAAAATATCTTGCTGAACTTTAAAGAAATGTGTGCAATTTGTGCAATCAATAACAGTGTGGCAAACTTACTTTGCATATTGCTTTTTTTTTTTTTTTTTTTTTTTTTTAGATGGAGTCTCACTCAGTTGCCAGGCTGGAGTCCAGTGGCACAATCTCGGCTCACTGCAATCTCTGCCTCCTGGGTTCAAGTGATTCTCCTGCCTCAGCCTCCCGAGTAGCTGGGATTACAGGTACACACTACCACACTCAGCTAATTTGTGTATTTTTAGTACAGACGAGGTTTCACCATGTTGGCCAGGATGGTTTCAATCTCCTGACCTCGTGATCCGCCTACCTTGCCTTCCCAAAGTGCTGGGATTACAGGCGTGAACCACTATGCCTGGCCCACATACTGCTTTTATGTAACTTTGTTTTATATCAGTAAACTTCTGGTTTATTTCTCCTACAACCCACCATGAAAAACATCAATGAGATAACTAGAATATCTGCTTTTCCTTATGACCAATTAGTGTGTGTCCTAGAAGGATTAATCCTCCTGCAAAAACAAAGCCACACTAATGACCTTATCAGGTTCCACTTGAAAGAAAGAATAGGCAATACACAGAAGGGAGATTCAAGACCATTCTTTTTTTTATCTCTTTCCCTGTCGTATACTCAGGCGACCAAAGAGCATATGAAGACATGATTAAATATCCTTTTGGTCATCAGCTTCCAAACCTTCCTGCCAGCCAAAGCTGGAATTTTCTTCTAAAAAGGAGGAGAAAATTATACTCTCAGACCTAAATATTAAAAAGTTGAAATTGCAAATGGTATACTGGGGGGCATCTTGAGTACCTTCAGGAAATAAAATTATCACTGCTCTAACTAAGGCATGAATGAAGCCACCAAAGGATGAATAATTACGGGTGAGTTTGGAGGGTCACATCAAAAGATGTAAGATAGAAGAATCAAAAGAACTTGGAGACCAATTAGGTATGGAATTTGAAGAGGAAGGTGTAATCAAGTATAATTCACATTTTCCATCATAGCTATTCACTAAGATGATGTTTCTTCAAAACAAATTTTAAAAGACATACATAAGCATTATTTATTTTAAACACTTGCATAGTAAGTCTTTTAGTACATAGTTGCACATAGAGGAAGACAGGGACCATTTATTTATTTGAAGCTTGTCAAGAATTCAGCCATACATTTCCCAAATATTTACTGAAGGCAACTATGTACCAGGCACTGGTTTTGGTTTGGATATAAAATGGGCAACTAAGTTACGGTTTCTCTTTTACTTATAGTGCTTGTATTTTACTTAATACTACATTCTCAATCAAATTGTTACCCAAATAAATTTATGTTAAATTCTATGAAGGAAGAATGTGTATTGTGCTAGAAGTTCATAACTGAAGGATCCTCTGCTAGTGGGGCAGGATAAAGGGTACAGGAAGCAACATTAGAACCAGGGTCTGAAAGATGACAATACACTAGCCTACAGGGTAAAATCAGTCTAATGGGAAGAGGGAGAGAAGGTGAAAGTATTTCACAGGGCACCAATGTCATGGAAAATGTAAAAAAAGATGAAGATAAAAATGCAAGTGGGAGATAGACCATATGGGTACATATAAATTTTATTCTCAGTTGTATTACAAGTAGTGTTTTGACTGGCAGTATAATACGCATAACCACAGCTTATGAATGTCAGAAACTGTACACTTGGTTATAAACAACCATATGCCAACAAATCGAAAAGCCTGAAGAAAATGGGTAAGTTTCTAGACACATTCAACCTGCCAAGAAGAAATAACAAACCTGAATAGATGAATAAGTTGTAACAAGTTTGTGTCAGTAATAAAAAGTCTCCCAACAAAAAAAAGCCCAGGACCTGATGGCTTTACTTCTGAATTCTATCAAACTTTTAAAGAACTAACACCAATCCTCAAACTATTCAAAAATATTGAAGAGGAGGGAATTCTTCCTAATTCATCCTATGAGGCCAGCATTATCCTGATACCAAAACTAAACAAGGACACAAAAACAACAAAAGCTAAAGGCTAATATCCATGATTAACATAGAAGTAAACATCCTTAACAAGATACTAGTAAAAAAAATTCAACAGCACATCAACAAGACAATATACCAGGATCAAGATAATTTATTCCAGGGATGCAAGGATTCTTCAATATACACAAATAAATAAATATGATACACCATGTCAAAAGAATAAAGGACAAAAGCCATAAGATCATCTCAATAGAAGCATGAAGAGCATTTGATAAAGTGCAAGACCCATTCATGAAAAAAACTCTCAATAAATTAGTTATAGAATAAACATACCTCAACACAGAGTGCAAAGTTTGGAATATGTGCAGTCTGGCAAAGTAGTAGGAAAAAAAATACATTTCTGCAGAAGAATTCAAGCCAGATGTTGAAATCTGTGTAAGTAAAAAGTAGCCAAATGTTGATAACAAAGATAATGGAGAAAACGGGCATTTTAGAGACCTTCATGGCAGCTCCTCCCATTAGAGGCCTGGAGGCCTAGGAAGGAAGAAAGATTTCATGGGTCCAGGGCCCCACTGTTCTGTGAAGCCCTGGAACATGTGCCCTAAAGCCCAGGCACTCCAACTTTAGTCATTACTAAAAGGCCCCAGATACATCTCAGCCTGAAGCTCCAGAAGATGTAAACAATAAGCCTTGGTGGCTTTGACGTGGTGCTAAGCCTATAGGTGCAGAGAGGGAAAGAGCTGAAGCTTGGGAGCCTCTGCTTAGGTTTCAGAAGATGTATGGAAATGCCTGGATGTCCAGGCAGAAGTCTACTGCAGGGGTAGAGCCTTCATTAAGAACCTACTTCAGCAGTTCAGAGGGGAATTGTGGGGATGGAGCCACCACACAGAATCCCCAATGGGGCACTGACTAGTGGAGCTGTCAGAAGTAGGCCACCATCTGCCAGATCCCAGAATGGTAGATTCATCATCAGCTTGCATAATGTGCCTGGGAAAGCCACAGGCAGTCAATGTCAGCCCGTAAAAGCAGCTGAGGAAGCTATACCCTGCAGAGCCCAAGGGGCAGAGCTGCCCAAGGTTTGGAATCTCACCCTTATATCACTGTGGCCGGGTGTGAAACATGGAGTCAAAGGAGATCATTTTGGAGTTTTAAGATTTAATTACTGCTCTGCTAGTTTTCAGACTTGCATGGAGCCTGTATCCACTTTGTTTGGCTGGTTTCTCTCCTTTGGAATGGGTGTATTTACCCAACGCTTGTAACCCCATTGTATCTTGGAAGGAAGTAATTTGTTATTGATTTTACAGGCTCATAGGTGGAAGAAACTTTCCTTGCTTCAGATGAGATTCTGGATTGTGGAGTTTTGAGTTAATGCTGAACTGGGATAATACTTGGAGGACTGTTCAGAAGGGATAAATGTATTTTGCAATGTGAGAAGGACATGAGATTTGAGAGGGGCTAGGGTCAGGATGATATGGTTTAGATTTGTTTCCCACTCAAATCTCATGTCAAGTTTTATTCCCCAGTGTTGGAGGAGAAGCCTTCTGGGAGGTAATTGGATTATGGGGATGGATTTCTCCCTTGCTGTTCTCATAATAGTGAGTGAGTTCTCCTGAGATCTGGTTGTTTGAAAGTCTGTAACACTTTACCTTTTGCCTCTTCCTCCTGCTTCAGCCATGTAAAACGTGCCTTGAACTGTGAGTCAATTAAACTTCTTTTCTTTATAAATTGCCCCATCTCAAGTAGTTCTTTATAGCAATGCAAGAACAGACTAATACAGCTTACTTATGTGTTATAATATATCTTGTATGTAAGGCTAATGTGTTGGGCCCTATTAACATGTTGAATAATCCGTTACTCAAAATCCCCCCAATGAACAAGCATATGTCATGTGAAACAAGCATATGTCCTGGGTCCATGTTATTTGACATGTAGATTATGAAAGATGGTAAGTTAAAACAACAAATCTTTGACTCTTCTTTGCCACATCTATTGTTTTTTCCTCTGGCCAGCTTGTTTATTTACAAAAAACTACCACATCAACCTCTCTACACACATATACCTTTCTGATTGAAAAATGTTATGAAGAAGAAAATTATTTCTTGAGGCTAAGAAGACGATTGTATGTTTCTCATATCTTAAGGACTCATTTAAGGGTTGCAAGTAAAGAACAATGTGCATAATCACATTCCAGTTGTCCGAAATCTAGCTGAAGTTAGGAATCATGTTTCCTTAATTTTTTCAAGGCTATGCTATTAATATTTTGATTAAGTGCATTAATTTTTTAAAATTTATTAAAGACTGAGATTGTCATCTGTATTTAATAAAATAAACATATTTAAATACTGATCAGTTTATAATTTGTATCATTATTTCTATTTTTATACCTACTTAAAGTATATATTTATATTATCTCTTTGGAGCATCTCTTTTACTAGCAGATTTTTTTACTCAGTTTAAATTTCACAAACCAAATGGAGGATTTGTTGTGCTCCCTGTGTTGCCTCATAACTCTTAATTAAAGATTTATGTGTAGTCCATGGAAAGTAGAAAGCCTGTCATTAAAATTAAGAATCATCACCCTCCATTGAATTTTGTCAGGTGCATAATGTGTCACTGAGAAAGCATTCTGATTCTTATCAATGCAAATTTGCAAAGCTGAGAAATAACCAGGGGAAAAGAGAACATTCTTGAATAAAGAGCAAATATAGCAATCTTTGTTTTATCTAGATTAGCAAAAAATTACATTAAATAACCCATATAGATAATTACTAAATTCAGCACCCCAAAACATTTTGTCAGATTGAGTAACTAGCTTTAAGGTGGTTCTTTTACTTCTTTTTTCTTTACCAATTCTAGAAAAAAGATTAAAGAATATTGATAGAAAAATTTCTGGTAGCATGGGGAGACCATAAATGAGTTATAATAATGCCCTGGTTCCAAAGGACCCAATTTTTTTCTCCCCGTTATTCATCACCATGACCTAAGCCTTTAAAGCATTACCTGAATCATACTAGATTCCCATAAATATCTCTCTCATTGTTGGACCATCTGTTTATTTGGAGTATTTTTCTAAAATGCAAAATACGCTTTCTCGAACATAAGCACAATTTACATTGTAATATAAAAAGAAGCATAAGCAGAGAAGTTATGTCTTTGACTTTCCCTCTTCCTGTCTCTGCCAAATCACTGTCATGTGTATGCTATTTATTATTTTCTTTATTTTTCTCAAATATTTTAAGCAAATGAAATTATATTTTTATCTGTATACCTTTTGGAATAAAGGAGAACACTATATATAATATTTAGAAGCTGATCTTTCAGTTTATCAACATATCCTGGTGAGTTTTTCTTAGTAAAAATAAATTCTTATATTCATTTTTTTCTGCCTTTTTTTTTCTTTTAGAGGACTATAACCCATTTTCTATTAATGAGCACATGGAATCTTTATTGTATTTTTCTATTATAAACACTTCTACAATAATTGTGCCTGCATAAGATTTATTCTATATTTATACTGCTGTATTTCTGAAATAGAATTCCAAAATTCATAATTTTGTCAGGTACTGCCAGATATTCCTCAATAAATGCTTTTCTATTTTCTACCCACACAATGAACGCATTGAAATGCTGTCTCCCTAGAGTGTTACAGGTGTGAATTGCTGGGTTTTACTTGCATTTATCTTACCATGAGGCAACTTGACCACTTTTTCATATATATATCAATGCTGTTGCTACTTTTTCTGCTTTCCTGTGCCTTCAGCCCATTATTTTTAAATCAGCATGTTGGTCATTTTCTTCTGAATTGTAGGTGTTCTGTGCAATGTGGGAATATTACTCCTTTATTTGTAGTATGAATTGCAAATATTTTTCTAGTTTGTTATTTTTACCTACCTCTTTTTTGCTTGTGATGTTTTTAACAGCGTCTACATTGAAACAGATATTACATATTTCATTATTGTAAAAATGTCGCAATACTTTTTATACTTTATGGTTTAATGTTTTACAAGTAAGTTCTTAACTATTTGACATTTATCTTATAATGTAGAAAGAAAAATTCTGAATCTAAATTACCTTCCAGTTATCTCAATATCTTTTACTAGGAAGTCATTTTACAAACTCACTGATTTTAAATGCTTTCTTTGTCTTATATAAATTGTCTATTTATGAATATATACATTTAAAATATATGTATTAATTGTATTATATGAAATAGACATGTGCTCTGTTCATGTTTCAATATCATAATGGCTTAAATATTGGTAAATTATACCATGTTTTAATTATTGAAGGTCTAATACTTCCCACCAACCACTTAACATTTTTTTTGTGCTAGAAAATTTCTAGAAAGTTTTCCTTGTTTACTTCTGCATGTGTCGGTGTCAGCTTGTCTACTTACAAAAACAGAGATTAATTAAATTAGATTTAATTTAAATTAAATTAATTTAAATGAATGAATTCAAATTAAATTCATGAAATAATTAAATTAAATTAAAATTTAATTCATTAATTTATATTTGACTAATTTTAAATTATGTTATAGACCATTTCTTTACATACATTTTACATATATTTTGTAGTTTTTACTTGTTCTTGTTAATATTGATGATGTAACATAGATCTCCTTTATACTTTAAAGCCAGTTCTTGCTTGCATGCATGTGTATATCTGTGCATGTGTGTGCACTCACACGTTTGTAAAGTCTATTCATATTTATATGTAAAATCTATTGTTTATATTTTATCTATATATGTATGTATATATGATATATAAAAATCATATATGTGAAAATAACATATTTATATAGTTTATTGATGCTAGTATATTTGTTTTATATCTCACTAATAAAACACTTCTTGTCATTTTAATTTGATCTTATAGAACTTCCACTTTTATTTTCATATGATCTAAAAGAAAGATATAATTTTATATTTTTCTAATTCTTTAATTGCAACTTTAATATCTATAAGTTGTTTATTGCATTCTCTAACACTTCCATTATAGTCATGAATACATTACTTTTGAAAGCCTATCTCAAATAATCCTTTATTGATAAGAAAACTTGATTTTGAGATATACATATATATTTGGGTATACATGTATACACATATATATGTTACAGATATAGATATATGAAATAATGATTTAAAAGAATTTTCATTAACTTATATTGATGTAATAGTTATGGCTCAACAGTTTTGGATATTGCCAAGTGACTTTTCAGTATATTAGGTAATATTTATGTGATTTTTTTTCCTCCTGGGATCTCTTAGTGTGATAAATTATATTAAAATATTTTCAAATGTTGAGTTATCCTTTTGTTCCCAGACTAAATCCCACTTTAATATCATGCTGTATTGTTTCATCTACATGTAAGTGAGATGTACTTACAGATTTTTAAGAACCAGTTACCAGAGTTTGTATAAATAGCACATTCACTTCTTATAAAGCTTTTAAATATTTATCTTTCTCTGTCTATCTCTTTCAACAAGATCTGGAATTCTTAATAGCACTGAGAAAATCTTCTCTTAAACTTTGATAGTGTATATTATAATCTAGTAAATATAAATGAGCCAGGCACTTGGAGAAGGAAGCCTGTTCTAGGGATAGTAGTATTTGAAAAATATTATTTATTTATTCTAGATATTTTTCCCACATACATTTTGTCTCTTGTTCAACATTACGAAATTTATATTTTTCTAAAAATTATCTAATTTTTGCATATAGCTGTGCAAAGTATCTGATAATTTTTTAAATTTCCTCTATTTTCTTGATTAATTTTCTCTTCTCATTTTTATGAATGATGTGTATGTTTGTATACCCTTCCCCTTTAAGGCTGCCTAGATTAGCTTGTGATAGAACTATTTTGCAGAATTTTCAAAGGACAAGCTTTATAATGTATTCACTTTACTTTTTTCTAGGTCTTTAATTTCTTCCTCATTCTTCATTAAATCTTTTGTCTTTTCTTTGGTTTGTTTTTTCTGTTTGTTATTGACATTATGAAATTTTAAAATCATTTTTTACACTTTGCTTTATATTGATCTAAGATTTCAAGCTACAGGTTTTTTTCTGAATGAATTTTGTCTAAATACACTGTGTTTTCATTATCCCTGGCTTAGAGAAATACAACACTTTCGGTTTGAATTTCTGCTTTGACCTAAAATGATCTGTTTAATAAAAGCATTTAAAAATTTGCATTAAAAAGTCTGAATTTTTTGAATATATATGTGGTAATATCCTGTTTTGATTTTCATTTCTACTTATTCTCTGTGTATTTTTGAGATAGTAGTATAGAGGTCGTAAGCTTAAATAAAGATGGAATGTGTTAAGAACTGCACCCTCACTCCCCAGGACAGCACCAGTAATATTGCTGGTACTGAATAAATGTTTTCTGATTCAATATTGACAAAGCAAATTACATTTTCTTCTGAACTTTCACCAATCATGTTAGCTTCCTAAGGGCAGAAATTTTGAATTCTGCATATATAGAATATTATTACTTTCTTTATCTCTATGTAAATATTGTTATACTTTACACACACACACATACACAAACAAGAAAAAGCAAATAACAGTATTACTTAGAGGGATAGAATTCATTTTACCACAATATCTTTTCCATCATTGTTTGCTTTTTTCTTGTATTTTCTAAACTAACATAAGTCAGACTACTAATTATGTACAAAGAAATAAAAATTGTCAGAGAAGGAATAAATACAGGTAAAATAAATGTTTTTTAAAAATATTAATTAACCGACCCATTAACCACTAAAAAATAACATTTGCTTAAAGCAGTGATAATAACAATGTATTATGTAAGCATATAATGTGAATAAGTAAAATGAAAGGTACAATGTCAAAAGGATGGGAGGTAAGAATTAGAAACACTGTGTCATAGTGTCCCTGCACTATATGTGAAATGGTAGTTTTATTTGAAAGTAGACTTATACGGATTACAAATCTATACCGTCAACTGTAGGGTAGCCACTAAAAAATTAAAAAATAAATAGGTATATGTGATCTACTAAGAAAGAAGATAAAATAGAATCACATAAAATGCTCAACTGAAATCATTCAAGGCAGGAAAAGAAAAATAACAAAGAACAAATGCCACAAGTAGACAACAGTTACAAAAATAGATCTATTAATCCAATTTCATCAATATTGTGAATGATCAAAATATACCAATCAAGATAAAAAGATTGTAAGAGTGGACCAAAAAACAAAAAGACCCAATTGTGCTGTTACAAGAAACTCACTTTTCTATAATTACTCAAATAAGTTAAAAGTAGAGTTGAAGCCAATGGCAACTAGCACACATAGTGACCCATATTTTGATTTCCAACACTATTCTATGACAAAAAGACCCAGAGCTCCTTGGTGAAATGATTGATACCAGGTTTGAGTCAGGAAATATACAAGATAAGCATAGATCATAGTGTACCATCAATAATTACACGATGCTGGTGGGGGTGGAGAAGATTATGATATGTCAAAAGAATACTGAGCACTTTGGAAAGCTGAGATGAGAGGTTTGTTTGAGGCCAAGAGTTCAAGACAAACCTGGGCAACATAGAAATTCCCCATCTCAACAAAAGATATACAAATTACCTGGGTATGGTGGCATGTGTCTGTAGTTTCAGCTATTCGGGAGGCTGCAGCGGGAGATTCACTTGAGCCCAGAGGTCGAGGCTGCAGTGAGCCGTGATGGTGCCAATGTGATCCAGCTCTGGCAACAGAGCAGCAGACACTGTCTCTTAAAAATAAAATAAAAAATGGTATAAAAGACATCTGAAAGACACCCCTGACCACCACCACCAATGGCCAAGCATTCTGAACAACATAAATAAAGTAGGTTGGCTTAAAACCTAAAATGTAAAACAAATATTAACAGAATCATTCTAATATTAATAAATGATTGAATAAAAAATTGATGGGAAAATAATCAAATATACTATGTAAAATTCCAAATAATTTATGAAAACACTCCCGTGGCAAGGAGGTAGAGAATAAATCCCCACTATTTAAGTGGGCTGTGCACAGTGCTTTTCTTCCAGCAAATACAGCACAGAAAGGGAAGAAAAACACAAAAGCAATTTCACATTGGGGAAAAATGAAAAATACTACCTCAAGCCAAAGATAAGGTTCACATCAAAGTGATGTCATATGAAAAGTGTTGATCCCTGAGAAACCAGGGGCCAAGATGGCTGACTAGATGCAGCAAGGACAAATAGCTGTCCAAAGGAGACCAGGACATTGGGAAGACTAGTACACTCTAGACATATTCATGTAAGATGCACAGAGGACACCGTCGCTGATCTAGAGAGGAAGGAAGCTGGGAACCCTGCATGGGGCTACCAAGCATCAGGACTTGTTCCTGGCTCCCAGAGATTCCTGACGAAGGGGTGAATTGAACAGGCAAGGAGTGACTCACTCTTGTCACAGCCTTCCAGGATCCTGGCATCAGGGGACTCCACAACCCCAACAGACACCTGAGCTGCTACAAAGAACTGTTTGTCTAGGTGGTAGGGGTAGGACCCCACCCTTTGTGGAGCCCAGAGTGTTTGGTGCAGGAGTGTCTGCTATGGAGCACAGGCAGGGACACCCATCCCCCCAAGGCTTATCATGCTCATCTAGGAAGGTTTAGTTTTGGAATGACTGTTGAACCTGAACAGGGCAGTAGAGGTCTCGCCCATGGGATGGGGCCAGTCTGATCTGAGGACGCCCCCATCTGCTGTTCTCTCCTGGGGTCTCAGCCTAGCTGCTTCCATGTGCAGTGCATCCTAGGACATCTAACCAGGGTGTTTCTTGGGGGCCCGCATCATAACTCGTTGGCTGGTAAACCACGCTTGACCATTGGAAAGCTCCAGCAGAGTGGCCCCTGCCAATGTTCACCAGGCCACCTACACTCTCCCTCCACAACAACCTCCCCCATACCTTGCTGGCACACACTCGCCCAATGCCATCACCCACTGATATTACCCATGCCTGCATACACACACACGCAATTAGCTTCCTCTCACCAGTGGGCACACAAGCGCCACTCTGCACAACTCCTGCCACTACGAGATGATCACATCCCAAAGAGCCCCTACTCCATGACATGTGGGGACCCAGCAATGCTGCCATAGCTGGTACCAACAGGGAACAAACCCTAAAAATTCTGCCTCACTTGTGCTGACATGCAGCTGCAGCAAAGTGTGCACAGACACTGGCAACCCTGTCCTCACCTGCACTGTGCCCCCACCACACCACCAGTGCAAGCACACGGGAACACTGCAGCTCTGCTTCCCAGGTGACCACCCACCCAGTCAACACACATGCACAACTGCTGCACTGCTGTGGCTGCTGGCATGCGCAAGTGAGAACAGATCCCACTGCCAGTGGGTGACAAAGCCCTTTAGCCATCACCACCCATCAGACTGCTGTGGCCAGCAGATTGGAAACACCTCGGATCTTCCAGTGCAGCATGTTTTTAAATTCAAGGGGCCAGATAACAAAGCTGGGACTCCGTGCCAATCCCCGAGAGTTAGAGTACATATTCCAGGAGTGCTGTGCTGAATCTTGGCCCCCTAAAATCTTTCAGAAATGGGGCCAGTCAACTGAACCCACCATATACCACAATCAAACCTCCAAGTGCACCAAAGAAGATAAAAGAAAAAAAAAACACACTCAAAGGACAACATAAAAGACTGAAGGAACACCAGGCCACAAAGATGAGAAAGAAACAGTACAAGAACTGAAAACTCGCAAAGCCAGACTGTCTTCTCACCTCCAGGCAATGACACTAGTTCCTCAGCAATGGTCCTTAACAATTAAAATGAATGAAGCAATAGAAATAGAATTCATAATATAAACAGAAAAAAGCTCATCAAGAATCAGGATGAAGTCTAAACTCAATCCAAAGACTTTAAGAATATAATAAAATGATCAGGAGATGAAAGAGAAAATGGCCATTTTTCAGAAAGAACCAAACTGATCTGATACTGCTTACAAACTTACTTCAAGAATTGCATAACACAATTGCAAGCATTAACAGCAGAATTGACCAAGCTGAGGAACTTCAGAGCTAGAAGACCGGTTGTCCAAAATAACTCAGACCAAAATAAAGAAAAAAACAATGAAGAAGAAAGAAAAACCTTCAAGAAATATGGAATTATGTAAAGAGACCAAATCTATGACATTGGCATCTCTGAAAGAGAGAGAAAGCAAGCAACTTGGAAAAAAGACTTTTAGGAAATTGTCCATGAAAATTTCGCTAACCTTGCTAGAGAGGCCAACATTCAAATTTAGGAAACGCAGACAACACCTGAGAGATGCCGTTCAAGATGGCCATACCCAAGACACATTGGCATGAAATTTTTCACATTTGAAATAAAAAAAAAAAATGTTATGTGAAGCTAGAGAAAAGAGGCAGGTCACTTTCAAAAGGAACCCCTCTAGGCTAACAGCAGAACTTTCAGTAGAAACCCTACAAGCCAGAAGAGATTGAGACCCTACATTTAGCTTATTAAAAAAATAAATTCCACCCAAGAATTTCATATCCAGCCATACAAGCTTAATAATCAAAGAAGAAATATAATCCTTTTCAGACAGGTAAATTTTGAAATAATTCATTACCATTCAACCTGTCTTACAAGAGGTCCTTAAGGAAGTGCTAAATATGGAAAGACCATTATTGACCACCACAAAAATGCGCTTACATACGTAGAGCATTGCCACTATAAAGCAACCCCACAATCAAGTCTGCACAAAAACCAGCTAACAACATAATGACAAGATCAAATCTGCATATGTTAATATTAACCTTGAATGTAAATGGGATATATGCTTCAATTAAAAGGCACAGAGTAGCATATTGGATAAAGAAGCAAGACTCAAGAGATCCATTTCACATGCAATGATACCCATAGGCTCAAAGTAAAGGGATGAAGAAAAATCTGCCAACCAAACAGAAAACAGAAAAGAGCAGAAGTTGATATTCTAATTTTAGGAAAAAAACAGACTTTTAGCCATGATCAAAAAAGACAAAAAGAGGAGCATTACATAAAAGTGAAGTGTTCAACTGAACAGTAAGATCTAAATATCCTAAATATATATTCACCCAACACAGGAGCACCCAGATTCATAAAGTAAGTTCTTAGAGACCTATGAAGAGACTTAAATAACCGTATAATAATAGTGGGAGATTTCACCACCACACTGACAATATTAGACAGATCATATAGGCAGAAAGCTAACAAAGATAGCTGGGACCTAAACTTGATATTTGACCAAATGGACTTAGGAGACGTCTACAGAACTCTCTATTCAAAACCAACACATTACATACATTCTTCTTTTTTCGCATATAGAAAATACTCTAAAGTCCACCACACAATCAAACATAAAACAATTCTCTAAAAATTAAAAAAAAACTAAAATAATACCAAACAAACTCTCAGACCACAGTGCAATAAAAATAGAAATCAATACTAAAAAAATTGCTCAAAACCATTGCGTTGCATGGAAATCAAACTACCTGCCCCTGAATAACTTCTCAGTAAGTAATGAAATTGAGGGAGAAATCAGGAAGTTATCTGAAACTAATGAGAACAAAGATACAACATACCAGAATCTCTAGGACACAGGTAAAGCAGTGTTTAGAGGGAAACATTTAACTCTAAACACACACATCAAAAAGTTAGAAAGATCCCGGCCGGGCGCGGTGGCTCACGCCTGTAATCCCAGCACTTTGGGAGGCTAAGGCGGGCGGATCACGACATCAGGAGATGGAGACCACCCTGGCTAACATGGTGAAACCCCGTCTCTACTAAAAATACAAAAAACTTAGCCGGGCGTCTTGGCGGGCGCCTGCAGTCCCAGCTACTTGGGAGGCTGAGGCAGGAGAATGGCGTGAACCCGGGAGGCGGAGCTTGCAGTGAGCCGAGATTGCGCCACTGCACTCCAGCCTGGGCGGCAGAGCGAGACTCCTTCTCAAAAAAAAAAAAAAAAAGTTAGAAAGATCCCAAATTACCAACTTAACATTAAAACCAGAGAAACTGGAGAAACAAGAGCAACCCAGCCCCAAAGCTAGTAGGAGAAAAGAAATAACCTAAATCAGAACTGGACTGAAGGAAATTGTGATATGAAAGAAAAACCATAAGAAAGGTCAATGAATCCAGTAGTTGGTTCTTTGAACGACTAATACGATAGATAGACCACTAGCTAGACTAATAAAGAAAAGACAGAGCGAGACTCCATCTCAAAAAAAAAAAAAAAAGAAAAAGAAAAACAGAATAACCAAATAAACACAATCATAAATGACAAAGGGCACATTACCACCAACCCCATAGAAATAAAAACACCCTCAGAGGCTACTATGAGCACCTCTTTGTACACAAACTAGAAAACCTAGAAGAGGTGGATACATTCCTCAAAATGTACAACCTTCCATGATCGAACCAGCAGGAAATTGAATCCCTGAATAGACCAACAACAAGTTCTGAAATTGAATCAGTAATAACAAGTCTACGGACCAGAAAAAGCTCAGGACCACATGGGTTTATAGCTTAATTCTTCAAAACATAAAGAGCTAGTATCATTCACACTGAAACTATTCCAAAAAATTGAGAAGATACTCCTCTGTAATTCATTCATTGACGCCAACATCACCTTGATACCAAAACTTGGCAAAGACACAAGAAAAAGAAGAAAAACTTAAGGCCAATAACCCTGAGGAACACTGCTGCAAAAATCCTCAACAAAATACTTGCAACCAGAATCCAGCAGCACATCAAAAAGCTAATCCACTAAAATTAAGTAGTCTTTATCCTGAGATTCAACATTGTTTTAACTCACATAAGTCTATAGACGTGATATATCACACAAACAGAACTAAAAACAAAAACTACCTGATAACTTCAATAGACTAAAAAAAGCCTTTTGATAAAATTTAGCATCCCTTCATATTAAAAACCCTCAATGAACTAAGCATTGAAGGAACATACCTCAACATAGCAACAATCATCTATAACAAACCCACAGCCAACATCAAACTGAATGTGAAAAAGCCGGAAGCATTCCCCTTGAGAACAGGAACAATCCAAGGATGCCCAGTCTCACCACTCCCATAAAATATATACTGGAAATCCTAGCCAGAGCAATCAGGCAAGAGAAAGAAATAAAAGTTATCCAAAATAGAAAGAGAGAAAGTCAAACTGTCTCTGTTTTTACACAATATGATTTCATACTTAGAAAACTGAATAGTTTCTGCCCAAAAGCTCATAGATTTGATAAACAAGTTCAGCAAAGTTTCGGGATATAAATCAATATACAAAAATTAGTAGCATTTCTATACACCAACAACATCCAAGCTGAAAGTAAAATCAAGACTGTAATCTGGTTCACTATAGCCACAAAAAGAATAAAATAGCTAGGGATACAACTAACTAAGGAGGAGAAAGATCTCTATAATGGGAATTATAAAATGTTGCTCAAAGAAATCAGAGCTAACATAAATAAATGGGAAAATATTTAATGCTCATGGATAGGAATAATCAACATTGTTAAAATGGCCATACTGCCCAAAGCAATTTACAGATTCAATGTTTTTCCTCTCAAACTACCAGTGATATTTTTCATAGAATTAGGAAAAAAATATTTTAAAATGTATATCAAACCAAATAAGATCCTGGATACTCAAGGCAATCCTAAGCAAAAAGAAAAAAGCTGGAGCCATCATGCTACCTGACTTCAAACTATACCACAAGGCTACAGTAACCAAGACAGCATGGTACTGGTACAAACACAGATACATAAATCAATGGAATAGAATAGAAAGCCCAGAAATAATGTTATACACCTACAACCATCTGATTTTCTACAACATTGACAAAAACAAGCAATGGGAAAAAGAATCCCTATTCAATAAATGATGTTGGGATAACTGGCTAAACATATGCAGAAGATTGAAACTGAATCCCTTCCTTACACCATATACAAAAAACAAAACAAACAAAACCACAAGATGGATTAGAGACTTAATAGTAAAATCTAAATCTATAAAAACCCTGGAAGATAATCTTTGAAAAATTATTCTAGACATAGGCCCTAGCAAAAATTTTATGATGAAGATACCAGAAGCAATTGCTACAAAAACAAAAATTGACAAAAGGGACCGAATTAAAACTAAAGAGTTTCAGCAGATCAAAAGAAACTAACAGAGTAAACAGGCAATCTGTATGATGGGAGAAAATATTTTCAAATTATGCCTCTCACAAAGGTGTAATATCCAGAATCTATGGGAACTTAAATAAATTAACTAGCAAAAACAATCCCATTAAAAAGTGGACAAAGAGCACAGACACTTTTCTTTTTTGAGACAGAGTCAGTCCATGACCCAGGCTGAAGTGCAGTGGCTTGATATCGACTCACTGCACTGCAACCTCAGCCTCCCGGGTTCAAGCAATTCTCCTGACTCAGCCTCCTGAGTAGCTAGGATTACAGGCACATGCCACCACACTCGGCTCTTCTTTTGTTTTTTGTAATTTTTTTTGTTTTTTATTTGTAGTAGAGACGGGGTTTAGCCATGTTAGCCAGGCTGGTCTCAAACTCCTGACCTCAAGTGATCCACCCGCCTTGGCCTCCCAAAATGCTGGGATTATAGGCATGAGCCACCATGCCCAGCCAGGAACAGATGCTTTTCAAAAGAAGACATACACATGGCCAACAAGCACATGAAACAATGTTCAACATCACTAGTCATCAGAGAAACGCAAATGAAAACCACAATGAGATACCATCTCATACTAGTCAGAATGACTATTATTAAAATGTCAAAAAATTACAGATGGCAAGCTTATGGGAATAAGGAATGCTTATACTGCTGGTGGGAATGTAAATTAGTTTAGCCATTGTAGAAAGCAGTTTTTGGAGATTTCTCAAAGAACTTAAAACAGAACTACTATTTGACCCAGCAATCATATACCCAAAGGACCATAAATTGTTCTACCATCAAGACATGCATGCATATGTGCATCACAGCACTAATCACAATAGTGAAGACATGGAATCAACCTAGATTCCCATCAACAGTGGAATGGTTAAAGAAAATGTCATACCATATACATCATGGAATACTATACAGCCAGGAAAATAATGAAATCATGTTCTTGGAAGCCATACAAATGGCGCTAGAGGCCATTATCCTAAGAGAATTAAGGCAGAAACAGTAAATCAAATACTGCATGCTCTCACTTATAAGTGGGATTTTAACCTTGAGTACACATGGACCCAAAGAAGAGATCAACAGACACTGGGTCGACTTGAGTGGAGGGTGTTAGAGGGTAAGGATCAAGAAACTACCTATTGGGTACTATGCTTATTGCCTGGGTGATAAAATAGTCTGTACACCAAACCTCCGTTATATGCAATTTACCTGTGTAACAAACGTACATGTATACCCCTGAACCTAAAATAAAAGTTAGAGACAAAAAAGATTATGTAGCCTTGATATAATGTGGTGAAAATACCACTTTATCTCTGTGGTCTTCCTCTGGAAAACACATTATTGCAGTGTATAGTTTCCCAGGGCGGCTAAATTCCCAAGAATTGAGTGTTTTAAAATAAGAAGAACTTATTCTCTTACAATTCTGGAGGCTAGATGTTTCAATAAGTTTTACTGGATTGAAATCCAGGTGTCCATAGGGCAGTACTTTCTTCAGGAGCCTAGTAGATAATCTGTTTTTTGCCTCTTTCATCTTCTGGTGGCTGCAGCATTCCTTTGCTTGTGGCTACACAACTCCTATCTCTGCCTCTGTCTCCTCGTCTTCTATGTGTATAATGTCTCCATCTTATCTCTCCTAAAGAACATCTGTTATTGGATTTAAGTCCAAATAAGTAATTCAGGATAATCTCCTTATGTCAGTGTTCTTAACTAAATGATATCTTTAAAAACTTTTTGTAGGAAGGTAATATTTTTATGTTCCAGTCATTGGAAACTGATATCTTTTGGTGTTTTTTTGTTTTTTTGTTTTTTTTTTTTTTTTGAGACAGCGTCTCACTCTGTCACCCAGGCTAGAGTGCAGTGGTGCAATCCTGACTCACTGCAGCCTCCAGCTCCCAGGCTCAGGTGATCCTTCCACTTCAGCCTCCCAGGGATCTTGTACTACAGGCAAGTGTCACTACGCTTGGCTAATTTTTGTAGAGATGGAGTTTTGCCATGTTGCCCAGGCTGGTCTCGAACTCCTGAACTCAAGTGATGTGCCCATCTCAGCCTTCCAAGTGCTAGAATTACAGGCATGGACCACCATGCATGGCCTGGGTGGTCATTATTAAATCTACTACCAAAAGTCTAACATGAGTGAAACATTTAAAAGATCTCAATTGAAAACACTCTCTCAGTAATCTACCAGTCATCAAGGTCATCAAAAATAAGAAAAGTCTGTGAAACTGTCACAACCAAGAGGAGACTGAGGACACATGACTACTAGATATAATGTAATATCCTGATTGTGATCTTGAAAAAATAACAACAAAAAAAGACATTAGGAAAAATGTGAAAATTCTGATTAAAATATGGATTTTAGTTAATGATGATGTAGAAATATTGTTTCATTGTTTATGACAAATTTACTATAATTATTTAAATAATTATATTATAAAAAACTGGGTATGGATATATGAAAACTATACTATTTTTGTAATTATTCTGCAAATATAAAAATGTTCTAGTAATACTTATTAAAATAAAAAATTGTATTTAAATTTTCAAAAATTGAATCAGCATTTACAAGTATACTGGCTGTTTCTTGCAGGACTGCTATGAAACTATGTAGAACAGTAGCATGTGTTAGAAGCCCTGCTTCTCTTTTGCCTTCTTCCCGCTGCAGCCCGCTCTCAGTGTGACAGCAGGAACTGTGACTAGTACGGTCTTACTGACTCACCATTGCCCCATATAGCCTTGTGTACAGAGGTGAAACATAATAATAAATGACAGGGAAAAGAAGCGAGAGTAGCTAAGAGAATACAATTTTCTCAAATTGGATTACTAACCAGTGAAAAATGAAGACATATGGACATTTTTTCCATCAACATAAATTGTGCCATCCTTTTAAATATAGGCCTTATAAATATAATATGTAGAATAAAATTATCAAATTTAAATGTAAAACTCTTGGTTGTAAAATAGTGATGATGCACTGCACATATATACATAAAATGAAAATGGGTACTGTTTATACGTTTCTTAATATTGTTATAGAAATAGATATTATAAATACAATTTTCTCAAGATTCATAAATGGGTTGAGATTTATTTGTACCTGCAAACTAATGAGTGAGCCACCTACAATAACAGTATTATGAATGCTGACAGAAGACACGGGACTCACGGGTCAGAGATAAATGAATTTATCATTCTTTACAATAGCAGTAGCCAGAGTATTAGTATTTGTACCAGTTCCTCAAGATTTAGTTTCCTCAGTTTCTCCCACTGATATGAAGAGAACAAAACGATAACAGAATGAATATAGTTACATATATTCAGAGAAACAGAGAGAAAAAAATTTTTGTAAGGACTTTGCTTACATTATTATGGAAACTGACAGATCCCAAGAACTGCAGGGTGCATTGGAAGGCTTGAGATTCAGGAGAAATGGTGTAGTTCTATCCCAAAAACTGGCAGGATCAATACTCAAGACGAGCCAATGTTTCAGTTCAAGTCAAAGGCAGAGAAAAAGCTGATGTCCCAATTCAAAGGTAGCTAGAGAATTTTCCTCTTAAACATCATTTTAGTTCTATTTAGTGCCTCAACTGATGAGATGAAGTGTTCCCACATTAGGGAAGGCAATCTACTTTACTCAGTCTATCAATTCAAATGTTAATCTCAGCCGGAAATACTCTCACGAACACACCCAGAATAATGTTTAATCAGATACAGTCATGCATAGCATAGCGATGTTTCAGTCTAGAATGAATTGCACATCCAACAGTGGTCCCGTAAGTTTATAAGACCATATTTTTACCAGAACTTTTCTGTGTTTAGACACACAAATATTTATAAATGTGTTACAATTGCGTACAGTATTGACTGCAGTAACACGCTGTTCAGATTTGTAGCCCAGGAGCAATAGGCTATACTATATAGGCCAGGTGTGCAGTAGGCTGCACCATCTAGGTTTGGTTATTATACTCTATAATGTTCACACAAAAATGGAATTGCCTAACAATGCATTTCTCAGAAGGTATCTCCATCATTAAGTGGTGCATGACTGTATCTGGACACCCCATGGCACCGCTGAGTTGACATATAAAATTAACTGTCACAGGCTGTCAGCCTTCCTGAATTTGGCTCCAAAGGAGATATTAAGCTAATTTGACAAGTAAGCCTGTTATTGCCTCTAGTGGAGACACGATCTCTAATTTCAAGGCAGCTGTTGCCAAACACATCCTTGAAATGATGGTCTAGACCAAAGGCAGGCACTATCTCTGCTCACAAGACATGCAAAAATACAAGAGATTATGGAGAATTGTTTACCAACAAATTTGAGATCTTCTTGTCTCCATAACTAAAAATATCCAAATGGACAAGTATTTTATACGTGTAATGGAATGCTTTTGGCATTTGATATGATGAGGTTAGAAGTACAAACTTACATACGTAGGAGAGATTGGGGAAAGTGCTTCCCAAACTACATATGCAAGTAATGATATAAGTTGTAAAAGTTTTAAAATTTGCCAGCGATTCCACACATAAACATGAATATAGAACCATGGCTATGAAGAAGTGATTTGCCAGAACATTACAGAACTTAATTTTGAAACCCAATTTTAGGTAAATTGTTCCCATAGTGTGGTATAAAAATACTTCATCATTTTTACTTGTACATAGTTTAATAGAAAGAATATCCAGTTAATATTACATAAATATTTTATGTTTCACTTGTATTAGATAATGAACAAATTAGGTCAGGTTGATGAATGTGTTCATTTTTCCAAATTATCTTCCTGAAAAATAAAAACAACAAACCAATAAGCCTTCTTCTAATAATACCTAAATTAAAAATATTGAAGATTTCTTCACATATTTAAGGGATACTTATTTATGTCTTTAAAGAATACCAGTCTCTCAACAGGTTTTGAAAGATCCATCAGCAAATTCACAATAGAGCAACACTTTTGTTAGAATTTATTTGAAGTTAATTTTCAAATTAATATTTTACTTTCTTACATACAGTATATTGCCTGCCAACTCTAAATTATAAAAACATTATTTTATTTTTATATAAATATATTCTCCAATACTATTGGCAATAAAAATAAATATACTAACTATAATGAAACATATTTCATTATTACCTGAGGTCAACATTTTTTTAAGGAAAAACCATCCAATTTACTACATAAAGCATGATAAAAACCTTCATGAAGACATCCCCAAAGTTATTTTCTTTTACACATTTATGAGCCATTACTCCTTGCTTTTTATTATGACTTTTTATATATGCGTGAAATCATAGTAAAATAGGATTATGGTTTGTATATTTGGAACATTGCATAATTGTATAATCCTGTATGTACACAGTACTGTGTACCAAGAAAGTGTATTGCAACTAATATTTTTAACCTAAAATTATATTGTAGATATATCTTTGATGAAGAAAACAGCTGCAATCCATTCATTTTCATTGTTACATAGTAACCTACTTTATGAATTCACCTCATTATATGAATCTATTCTTCTGACAACAGACATTTGGTATGGTTCTACTACCTGTCATAACAAATGACATGTCTAAAAACATACTTGTATGCATATTAATGCACACGAGCAGTGATTTCTCTAGAGCTTATACCTAGGATACTCATTGCAGAGAATTAATTTACATGCATCTTTAATTTTACAAGCTAAATTCAAAGTGATCTCCAGATAGTTATAACAATTTACCAGCAGGGAACAAGCATTTCCATATTCCTATATTCTTTCCAGTACCTAGAATTGCCTGGATTTTTTTAAATCTTTAACCAAGCTGTTGTGCTCAACTTTTATATTTTATTTGCCATTTTTTATTCTTTTCTAAAACAATTGTTAGTTGTTTCTTAAACTTAACTCTCCAGGGCCCACATAAAACATTTCTACTGTAACATGATGTTTTTCTCTCTCTAGAATGCTTTATGAGGATTTTTAAGTTATTTGTTAAATATATGATACTAGTATTATGCATGCATCAAAACTTTCATATTTTGAGAAATTTTATTTCATATTTTAAGAAGAATGATAATACTATTATTCATCATTCAGATTTAAATACTTTAAATATGTCCTAAAAAATTATGGAACAAGGCTGGGCATGGTGGCTCATGCCTGTAATCCTAGCAATTTGGGAGACCAAGGCTTGAGGATCATTTGAAGTCAAGAGTTTCAGAACAGCCGGGATGGCAAAGTAAGACAACAACTCCACAAAAAAAAAAACTAATTAAAAAAATAAAAATTAGGTGGGCATTGTGTCACATGCCTGTAGTCCTAGCTTCTTGGGAGGCAGAGGCGGGAGGATCACTTGAGTCCAGAAGTTTGATACTACAGTGAGGTATGATGGCTTCACTGCACTCCAGCCGAGGGAGTGTGCTATTCTATTTCATTATTTCCTTATATACCAATCTAATTTATCCATTCATAGCCTATTCTGATTACTTGTTCATATGAGGTCCTCCTCTTGTTTTATTTTGTATTTTTATTTTTGTTCTTACGTTTCCAACATTTACTCAATCTTCATGCTATAAATACTGAACTTGACAGTATCTTTGCAAATTATGTAGTATTCTCTTTAAAATAAAAATAATCTACAGCAATAGTCCATCATCTACTTCTGAATATTTCCCAACCCTACTCTTTTACTATTTTTGTGATTCACCCATGTGATATGCTTTCCTCTATCTGTCCAATCTATCTCTATCTATGTATCTCTGTCTCTCCATCTATCTACCTATGTATCTATTTAGATATTAAAAAGAGAGAGAGAGAAAGAGATAGTTTGTAAATCTTACAATTATCTCCAATTCCTTGTCTTGCAAAATATGTTACAATAAAATAATCCTGTATTTCTCCTTATAAGAATTTTCTAGGATATGTATTAGAGATCAATACATCTGGATCAAATGGCAAAAATACATTTTATTTTATTAGAATAAATGAAACATCAACCCACATTCCATTCATACACTAAATATTTATAAGTACCCTACTATGTTCCAGGCATAATTATTAGTGCTAGGAATACTTCTGGAACAAATATTCTTAAAAAGAAAGAAACTGCTTTAGGAAGACTCATATATTAATAAGTGTATAAAAACATTAAACATAATTAAGTTTCAATATTTATTATAATGTTACAAGAGCCATAAAAAGTAGTAGAGAAGGTTTTGGAAGTCCTGGAGTATAAGAGGAAGGGTGTTCATATTATGCCTCCTATAGTTTGACCGGAGACTTGATGGATTCATGCTGATATATGGAAGGGGAACATTCCTGACACATGGAACAGACATTTCAAAAGCCCTGTGGTGGAAATATAGCTTAATGTTCAAATGACAGATATAAGCTGATGTGGCTGAAGCAGAGTGACCCAATGTAGAAGTGAAATACAAGAATACTGGAGAAGGTGGAAGAATGTGTGGAGCCTTGTAGGCTTTTGCTTAGAAAGACATGAAGAGTCACTGGTGGAGTTCGAGCAGAAAAGTTACATCTTCTGACTCTTCTATCAACAACATCAATAAAGCTGCTGTGTTGAGAATATGTTGTACAATGAAGATGGTGGATATAGGAGAATGCAATAGGAGGCCATTTTAATAGTAGAGGAATAAAATCATTGTAGCATGGAAAGTATGATTTTAGTAGGAAATGGAAAGTGATTAAATTCTAAATATATTTCAAAATTTGATCCAAGAGAATCTTCGAAAGATGTAATGTGGGGTATCAGAAAAATATGACTCGAATATTTTTGAGCAGTAACTAAAGAAAGACCAATGAATAGTGCATATATTGCAGAGTGTGTGAAGAGGGTTGAAGAAGTTAACTTTTGGGTATGCTAACTTTGAGATTACTGCAGATGCCCCTTCATTTATGATGGGATTATTTCTCAAAAAGTCTATTGTAAGTTGAAAATATCATAAGTGGAAAATACATTTAACACACCTAACCTAACGAACACTATAGCCTAGCCTAGCCTAAATTGAACATACTCAGAACACGTCTATTAGTCTACAGTTAGACAATATTATCTACCACAAACCTATTTTCTAATAAACTGTTTAGTAGCTCATGTAATTTATTGAATACTGTACTAAAAGCAAGAAACAGAATGGTTATGGGTACCCATAGTACAAGTTCTACTGAACATGTATCACTTTCACACCATCATAAAATCAAAACATCATAAACTGAACAGTTGTAAATCTCTACTAGCCATACACATAGAGATCTAAAGTTAGAAAGTGAATATATATATATACATATATATATATCCTGAATTCAGGAGGCGATCCCATAGATCATTTAAATATGTGAGCCATTAGTAAAAAGACAGTACTTAAAGCAAAGGATTAGATGAGATTACAGAGGCAAAGTACCTAGACAGAGAATATAGGAGGTCCAAAGATTGAACATTGAGATAATCCCAAATGAAAAAGATGAAGTTTGCCAGCAAACAAAACAGCCATTAAGACTGAAAGAAAAGTAAGTGTGTGTTGTCTTGGACACCGTTTAACAAAAAACTGCTGAGAAATAGAGTAAAACATGGACTAAGAAACAATGACTGGATTAAGAATGTGCATCAGCAGTACACATGAATTTGCATTGCCCTACATTCTCACAAGCATATTGTGGACAATCTGATTTTTAAAAATTATTTAGTGCTGTTTATAATCGTGATCTTTCATTGCTAATGAGTTTGATAATTTTTTCATAATGTCATAAGATCATTTCCCTCATTCTGGCACAGAAACCCTAAATTTTGATTTAATTGATTATATCAATATATACCTTCTATTTCACACTTTTTGCATCTTGTATTTTTTTTTAAAATGCTGTCCAAAATTTATTTTATCTGTTGTATTAGTTTGTTTTCATGCTGCTGATAAAGACATACCCAAGACTGGGTAATTTATAACAAAAAAGAGATTTAACGGACTCATGGTTCCACATAACTGAAGAGGCCTCACAATCATGGCGGAAAGTGAAAGGCATGTCTTACACGGAGGCAGGCAAAGAGAGAATGAGACCAAGCAAAAGTAGAAACCCTTTATAAAATCATCAGCTATTGTGCGACTTATTCACTACCACGAGAACAGTGTAGGGGAAACCACCTCTGTGATTCAATTAGCTCCCTCTGGATTCCTCCTATGACACATGGGAATTACGGGACACATTTATTTGAAATGAGATTTGGTTGGGGACACAGCCAAACCATATTACCTGTCATATTTAATTATTATTACACTAGTAACCCAACCTGCATTTGAGGTGTAAAATCCAACCTACTTTTCTCTTTACTGAGAACCATTTTTGATAATGACATCTCTTAAATAATTCACTCTTATTAATTTGTGTACTTTTAATTTTATGTTAGAGTCTCACATATGCATAGTTTTCTTTGGTATTCTCTATTCTGTTCTGTTGGTCTATTTTTCTTTTCCTGTGCCAATACCACATTGTTTTTCATTGATATACTTTTTTAGTATTTCTTAATATCTTATATACAGAGTCCACAATTTTTGCTCTATTTCAAAATTGACTTAACTATTCATAGACATTTCCTCAAATATAATTTTGTACCAAGTTCCCAGGGTTAATTTTGGTGACATGTATATTGTTTATGGACCGATGCTGTGACAGAAAATAGAATCTTGGGACCCCAAACTCACTATGCCAAAGGGAAAGTTAAGCTTGGGAACTGAGTCATGCAACACTGCCTTCCTTTTCTTCCCAAATAGCTGTAATTTTACAACCCTGTGTCACAGCCCCATCCATAAGCCATGTTCCCACAACACAGAAGGCCACATAACTCCCCAGATGGGCTCCCTCACAAATTGCTTGGAAGGAAATGCCTCGAACTTTGCTTAAATCAACCTCTATCAATTAAGACACCTGCTCCAGTCATTTTTTGGTTAACACTACAAACAGATTTTAATACCTTTAAAATGCTAGGTCATTTTGTCTGTGTTCATATTGTACGTTTGATTTTTCATATGTTCTGTTATATCTTTCATAGATGTTTATATTTTTTGTATGAGGCCTACGCATTACTTACCATTAACTTTCAGCTAATTTATAGAGCTTCTTTGCTACTATAGATATATATTAATTTATATTACATTTCCTAGTAGGTTTTGCTGAGATGAAAACATCACTGCTGACTTTTTATAATTAATTTTGTATCTGAAATAATTGCTGAGCTTGCCATTTATTTCAATATTTTGTAAGTTAATCATGTTGGGATTTCTGAATAGATGATTATATCATCCTCCCCTTAAATCTCTCTCTCTTAGTTTTTATAATGTCCACCAAAATCTCCAGTGCCTTACTAAGTTGCCTTCACATTTTCCCTTTTTTTTCTGCTGCTCAATATTTAACGTTGATGAAAATGTGGAGAAAAGGGATCCCTTGTACACTGCAGGTGGGAATGTAAACTTGGTATAGCCACTATGGAAAACAATACACTGATTACTCAAAAAATTAAAAATGTAATTTCCATGAGAAGAGAAAGAAAGAAAGACTTCTGTCTACCTGATGAGGCCGGAATCATAACTCACTTCATCCACCAGGAAGTTTCTCAAAGCGTGCATGTATGTGTGTGTGTG
Organism: Gorilla gorilla gorilla; assembly: GCF_029281585.2. NCBI lineage: Eukaryota > Metazoa > Chordata > Mammalia > Primates > Hominidae > Gorilla > Gorilla gorilla. The sequence continues at coordinate 88,415,289 of NC_073243.2, forward strand.
CATGTGCATGTACATTCCCTCAGACTCAATTTCCCTGTTACATCTGTCAGAGTTGCCTAGCCATATTATTTGGTTATCTTGTCTGCATCATGATACAAAATGTTAGCTGTGAAATTATTTGATAATACTGAAGCCCTTTTTAGTCTATTCATATTTTATACTATTTAAGTTTAATAAAAATATAAAGACTAATTCCAGGTACATCTCTACACATTTTCTAAATTTAAAAGAGAAATACGTAGTTTCCAATTTTTCTAACAAGTCATAAAGTTGAAATTTTTCAATGCCGTTTCCTCCAGTTGGCATGCTGATTTACTTCTCTTAAGCAACAAATACAATAGTATATAAATGAGTATAGTAAATAAGTAACGATTTTAAGGATTTAAAACTATATCTATAGATGTACAGTAAAATACTGCAATTAAAATAACTCTACATTTTGTAGAAATCTGCATACAAATCACAATTATGCAAATAAATCAGAAGTTGTGAACTTTCCTTGCAATGCTTAAAGTTAAAAATAGGTTCCAGATCTAAAAAACAAATCATATTGATTTTCTTCAATGATTTTGTTTCCATACTGATATGGCATTCAAAGCAAAAAGTAAAACAAGAAATGACGATGCCAAAAGACCATTTGAAAGCCAATCTTAGAAAAGAGGCAAGCAGAAAAAAAGCAATATAATTGCTCAACATCAATGTTACTGCTATTTAATTCATGAGACTCTATTCTCTAGCAATGACCGAGAAACATGCTTATGCCTTTCATATTTGTTCATACAAAGAACAGAAGACTAGAGCATTTACCCATCTACTACAGCACATATCAATTGAGGCTTATCGCTAAAAATATTAAATCTTACATAGTCTCAAGTTGTGCCTCAGTAGGCTTGCATTGTTTCAAGGAAAGCCCTGTGACTGAAAATGAGACACATAGTGTGTATTCCAGGTGACATTATCAATATAAGGCAGAAATGTTATGGAATTGACCAGCTACAGCTAAAATTAGGTTAAGCCAAATGGATATGACTATGGTCTACCAAAAGAAAGAGCTATAATCCATCAATTACACTAAATTTACTATGACTTTATTTTATTATTTTGACACAGGGTCTCACTCTGCCACCCAGGCTGGAGTATGGCGGCACAATCATGGCTCACTGCAGATTCCACCTGCTAGGCCCAAATGAATGTCTCACCTCAGCCTCCTGAGTAGCTGGGACTATATACTACCGCTTTAAATTCACTTTGTCATTGGGTCTTCAAGACAATGTTTACAACAAAATTAAAAAAAAAAAACTTCATAAAGAAAGGTTATAACAGTCTCTGCTCTCATGAAAATTAGATGGATATGCAGGTAAGAATTACATATATACCCACACACACAATGTGTCATTCTGATAGTAGATGAGAATAAGCATGATAATGAATATGCAGTAAGTATAAGGACAAAAAAATAGTGTTGATATTTGTGTGGATGTTCATAAGATTTAGTAATTCCAGCCCCCTTAAAAGACTAGCTTATTTAATGCTAGGTTTGACTTAATACTCAGTCTCTAGGTCTAGAATATCTTCTAATGAAAACCTCAATAAATGTATATTGCCTAAAGAGGTTAGGATATAATAAAACCCATTTTGGATTATGGAAATAACAAGTCATCAGTGCATTCTGAAGAAGGTATATTTATCTTAAGCAAATGCATACTGACATTTTTATTTTTAGTTTAGAAAATGTATGTATATAGTTCTTGCTGAAGGAAAAGAAGCAGAAAATTCACTATGTATTTACACTTGATCATCTGTTAGCAGAGCTGAAAAATATGTAAATAGAATGAGTTGGTTGCATATATTACAACCTCTTCTTATGATTCCACTTTCATTTCACCATAAAACTGAGAAGCTTCTGAGAATTGAAAGATCTCAGCTTGCTCTTGGTTACTTACTTTCATCGTTGATGAAGCACTTAGATTACAAAACACCTGCATATTTTTGAAACGTTTTGCTTTACAGTTTACAATAGACTGTAAGAATGTGTGCATATGTTTATGGCCACAGGTAACAAGATGCAATAATGAGAAGGAGAATAATGCAATAAAATATTATTAGTGATCTCTCAGCAGAATTTCATATAGATGATAGCATATATTCTGTCACTACAGACAAGAGTATCTAGAAATCAACTACAGAACAATGGTTAACAGTTTATTTAATACCTGAAGTGTTTTCAGTAGCACTTTGGAAAGACACTGTTCTGAGTGAATGATAAGGCAGCTTTCATCTAGATAACCTTAGGGAAATAATGGTTTTCACTGCACACATAAATTTTTCTCACATCGATGAAGTGTTCTTAACACAGCTAAGAAATTGTCACTTTTTAAAATAAATTGAGTAACTTTCTGTTATCTATTAAATAAATGAAATTACTCATCTGAAGTAAATAACAATTTACCATTTGTGACTGATCAAGAATAGAAATTTCAGTCTTGCCATCTGTGCCAAAATCAAAGTCAAATACAAAATAAAAATGAGCTTAGGAAGCAGCACCAAAGACAAATTGTAGATGTAATATGGCAACCTAAGGATAGATTGTACAGTACATATTGGCATATACACTGGCTTCAGGCCATCAGTTGATAGGCACTGTCATTTATTTTTGTGGCTAACAGAAGTCAGTTAAATTAAGGTTGGGCAATTCCCATGGAGAAATACACATAATTAGAGACAAGAAGAGGAATGAAGCATGTGTACGGTGATGAATTAATCAGTGTGAACCTGCCTCAGAATTCACTTATCTGGCTCTACCTTTTAAAGCAATCCTGTATCTCTAGTCCAGGTGTTTACAAATTATACTCTCTGTTTTTAATTTTAACACTGTTTTGGAAACTGATACTACTTTTATATGATGATCTTTTCATAGCAAACTATCTCTGTTTTTTGAGGGTTTCTATCATTTGTACTCTCTGCTATTAATTATTGAAAATGATGAGACTCAGGCTGGGCATGGTGGCTCACGCCTGTAATCCCAGCACTTTGGGAGTCCAAGGCGGGTGGACACAAGGTCAGGAGATCTAGACCATCCTGGCCAACATGGTGAAACTCTGTCTCTACTTTAGATCTACTAAAAACGCATAATTAGCCAGGTGTGGTGGTGCACGCCTGTAGTCCCAGCTACTCAGGAGGCTGAGGCAGGAAAATCGCTTAAACCCTGGAGGCAGAGGTTGCAGTGAGCAAAGATCGCACCACTGCACTCCAGCCCGGGCAACAGTGTGAGATTCCATCTAAAAAAAAAAAAAAAAGAAAAGAAAAGAAAATGATTTGACTCTCACACTCCTTCTGAAATTAGATATATTTACTTTTAATATATTAAATTACATATATACTTATGTATTCAATCTATATTTATTTATTAAACTTCTGTGAATTAGTCTTTTTCCCTTTCACCCTCTCAAAGCCAGTTTTTGAGAAAGTAGCCTCCATAGAAGTATGACTAGATTCTTTAAAGTTTTCCCCTAACTGGATATGTGGTTTACAAATATTTTCTGGCAATCTGTAGACTTTTTGTTTTGACTATTTCCTTTGACTTGTGATAACTCCAACTTTTTCTTTTTTCTTAAAATAGTATTGGCTACTCAGGGTCTTTTGTGGCTCCATGTAACTTTTAAATTTATTTAAATTAAAAACTGTCATTGGAATTTTGATAGAGATTGCTTTGGGTAGTATGGACTTTCAAGAATATTAATCTTTTTAACCCATGAATATAAGAGACCTTTCCATTTATTTGTGTATTCTCCAATTTTTTATTAATGTTTTAAAGCAATAAAAACCTCAAAAATTGTGCAAAAAACCAGAATAGACTTTTTTTAAAGAAGGCATAAAAATGGCCAACAGACAGATGAAAATCTGTTCAACATTACAAATCACCAAAGAAATGCAAACAAAAGTACATGAGATGTCGTGTTACATCTGTTAGCATGGCTATTACTTTTAAAAAGCCCTATAAATTAATGTTGGCAAGAGTGTGGGGAAAAGGGTACCCTTGTACACTCATGAAAAATAATATGAAGGTTTCTTACAAAATAAAAAATAAAACTAACATGTGAACCAGTAATCCCTTTTCTGGGTATACATTCAAAGGAAATGAGATCAGTACTTTGTGGAGATTTCTAAGTTCCCATGTTCATTGCAACATTATTCACAATAGCCAAGATACAGAATCAACCTAAGTGTACATCAACTAATAAATACAGAAAGAAAATGTGGTGTGTGTGTGTGTGTGTATATATATATATGTATATATGTGTGTGTGTGTGTGTGTATATATATATATATATATATATATATATATATATATATATATATATATAATGGCATACTAGTCAGCCTTTACAAAGAAAGAAATGCTGTCATTTGCAACAACATAGATCAACCTAGAGAACATTATGTTAATTGAAATAACACAGGTACAGAAAGACAAAAACTACATGATCTCACTTATATGGTATCTAAAAGTATCCAATCCATAGAAACAGACAGAGAGTGGAACCATGGTTAATAATTGACATTCTATGAATATGTCCCTTAAAGTTCATGTGTAGGAAACTTAATCCTCAATGCTGTTAAGAGGTGGGATTTTAGGGGTGATTAGATCACAGAGTCTTTGTCCTCATTAACAGATTAATACCATTGTTGCAGAACTGAATTTTTTATCTCAAGAGTAAGGTCCTTATGAAGGATAAATGCAGCCCCCTTTCTCCCTCTCTTGCTATGTGTACCATCAGCAATGTTATAATGTAGCAAGAAGGCCCTGTCAGATGCAAGCCCTCAATCTTGGACTTTCCAGTCTCCAGAGTTGCAAACCAATAAATTTCTGGTCTTTATAAATTACCTATCGTCAGGTATTCTGTTACAGAAATACAGAACAGACTAAGACACCAGGAGTAAAGAGAAGGAGGAAATGAGGAGACACAGGTCAAAGGATCCAAAATTGCAGTTACGTATGATGAATAAGTTGAGTAATCGAAGGTACAGCATGATGGCTGTAGTTAAGAATAGTGCATTGTGTACCAATGAATTCCTAGGACAGTAGATTTCAGGTGTGCTACCACCAAAATAAATGGTGGTAATTGTGAAGAGATGGATATGTTAATTTGCTTGACTATAGTAATAATTTCACTGTGGGTATGTATATTAAAGCATCATGCTGTACACCATCAATATTTACAATAAAATATAAAAGAAATGTGAATAACCTGTGTCCACCATGATGTGAGAAGCACAAGGACATGGAGGATAGATGGAATATCAGATATTGTGTGGACAGAAATATTAGCCAAGAGACTAGATATGTCAGTAAAGAAGCAATTTTTGATGTCAGATCTCTAACATCAACCACCCTCTGCCTGCTTCAGAACCCTGATGGGTACACACCCCATGTGATGCCAGGTAGATAACAGATGAATGATGAAATGAGCCCATCCTAAATTCCTGACATATTGTGAGCAGCATTAAATCACTGTTTTAACCCATTATATTTACAGACAGGTTAGCATGGAGTAACATATAAGCAGACATTACTGATCTGATGCAATTATCATACACAAATTTTGTTGCCACATGTTTCACTATATTCATTTATTTTCTAGTTTATTCAAGATACAGAGGCCACTTTCTCCTTGAGTAGCTCATCAAAACATAAGTCCTAGGTCTGCACAATGATTCTGAAAAGTCTTGTCCCTATAATGACAAAATAAAGTATTTGACTCTATTTAACCCAGATCCTTGGTGTTGAATTTAATATCCGGGCACGAAAGTCAGAGGCCAATCTTTAATTGTTATGAACATAAAATTCTAAGTTCTAGCTTTTGCTGTTCTTGGAACCCTAGCATTGCTAAAGGTTCTCCGTGGTTCAATCTTAAGCCCCTTGATGGAAACTATTAAGTACATTGTTGACAGATGGTGTTCCCTGTGTAAGACTTTTGAAAACTCTGACTTAAATGTTCTAATGGTACTTCAAATTCAGCATTTTCTAACTGAAAAAAAAAAAAAACTCTGTATATTCACTTAATATTTTCTAACTTTTTCTTTTTTATTGCAGTTGCCTTGATTATTCAGTAACTATCAAATTTGTTACTGTTTCCATATATTTTTCTTCTAAATATTTGTTTAATGCACTCTTTCTTCTCCATTACCACTGACTTCTTTCTGAGACATACAAGACATATTTATGTCTGTGTTACTATATAATCTATAGATTTTTATAGTTTTCAGTAGTCTATCTTTATGTAAACATGCCCAGCTATTTCAATTGTACAATTTTTATTATATTATATGTATGTTGAAAATCCATTCATAGTTACACTCTAACATTGACAGTTCAAACTTCATTAAATCAAACTAAACAAACCAGCACGTGTCAGAATAACATCTCTTATGGATTGAATGTCCGTGTCCCCTGAAAACTCATAGGCTAACATTTCAATCCACAATATGCTGACATTAGAAGATGTGGCCTTTGGGACGTGATTAGGTGATTAGGTCATGAGGGGAGAATCCTCATGAATGGGACTAGTGCCCCATATAAGGAGGAATAAGAGCTCTCTCTTCTCCCCTGAACACCTCCTCTCCTGCCATGTGAGAATTCAATGAGAATTTGTCAGTCTGCAATCCAGGAGAGGACACTCAACTGAACTTGACCATGGTGGCCCCCTAATCTCAGATTTCCAACCTTCAAAATTGTGAAAAATAATTTTCTATTGTTTGTGAGGCACCTTCAAGTTTATGGTTTTTTTGTTATACCAGCCTGAACTGACTGGGGTCACATCTAAAAACATTACTACTGCTTATGGCAACAACCACATATTTTTTGAAAAGTTTACCAGGCCTTTTATAATCTGCTCTTAGTTTATTTTTCCTCTCTCACATTATTTTCTTTGACTTGTTTGATCAACTCAAAGAAAAGTTTGTAATTCCTTAATCTTATCAAGTTCACCCACAGCTTCAGATCTTTGCATACCATGTTCTCTCGGCCTGGAGCATCCCTAGTTCTCTTCAACGCCTCTGTTTTTGACTTTGTAAATGTTATTCAGTCAGTGTGGGTTTAGCTCCCATTTCCTGAAGAAAGCCTTCTCAGGTTTCCTGCATTTTGGTTTATTGCTCATCTAATGTATTATTTACTGTTAAGTAATCACAATAAAAATGGGAGTGACTTTATTTATTAATGTATTTTTATCATCTAGCCTCTGTGGTAAATTTTCAAAAAATGTTTGCTAAAGCACAGAATGAGTAAATTAATTGACTACTCTCTAAATTTTTTGAATGATTAATGTTCCAATAAGTAAATGAATTAATCTACTAATCAATACTTGGAAAGTGCTCACCTCTTTTAAACTTGGCAATAGTTCTCTCTCTCTCTCTGTGTCTTTCTTTTTTTTTTTTGTTAGCTCTTACAGCGAAGGATAAATCTCTACAACTTTAAGGGATTTGGATATACTTAGCACGAAAACACCTCTTTATGCCTAGAGAAGTTAAATCTTTTGCCTAAGGCCATGTAACATATTAAAAGCAAACTGTATCACAACATTCCAGGGGGATTTCTCCACAGAAAGACATTGGTGCATTAGTGGTTGCATTAGTGCTGTCTTGATGCTTCACAAATCACCACAAACTTAAGAGCTGAAAGCAACATGTATTTACTGTCAGGCCTCTGAGCCCAAGCTAAGCCATCATATCCCTTGTGACCTGCATGTATACATCCAGATGGCCTGAAGCAACTGAAGATCCACAAAAGAAGTGAAAATACCCTTAACTGATGACATTCCACCAATGCGATTTGTTCCTGCCCCACCCTAACTGATACAATATATTCTCCCCTGCCTTAAGAAGGTACTTTGTAATATTCTCCCCCGGCCCCATTAAGAAGGTACTTTGTAATAATATTCTCCTATTCTCCCCCGCCCTTAAGAAGGTATTTTGCAATATTCTCCCTGCCCTTGAGATTGTACTTTGTATGTCTATCCCAAACCTATAAGAACTAATGATAGTCCCAGCACCCTTTACTGACCCCTTTTTCGGACTCAGCCCACCTGCACCCACGTGAAATAAACAGCCTTGTTGCTCACACAAAGCCTGTTTGGTGGTCTCTTTACATGGATGCGCGTCACATTTACTATCTTGCAAGTTCCATAGTCCTGTGCTTAGGATCTCACAAGGATGTATTCAGGGTGTCAGCTGGGGCTGAGGTTTTATCTTAGGCTCGAGATACTCTTTTAAGTTCACAAGGTTGTTGGCAGTACTCAGTTCCTTGGTTAGAAACTGATGACTTGTTTCTTTAATACCAGCAGAAGAGCACTTCTGTACCTTCCAGGCTCTACACTTTAAAGGGTTCAACTCATTAGGAGGTGAGATCTACTCTGGATGATATTCCTTTTCGGGGGGAAGTAGGAGAGACCTGAGAATATAATGGGATATCACTTCCACTATTTTTTATCTTATATGTAAAGAGATTTTGCAGATGGAATTAATATCCTTAATTAGTTAAGTATTCTACTTGACAAATTTTAGTCAAGTATAACACTCAGGTCTCTCCTACTTGCCAGGGAACGGGATTACAGTAGGGCAGGAATCATTGGGCTTACAAGAGAGGTAATAGGGTTTTCTTTTAAATATTTTTAATAAACCTTCTGTTAATTTCATTTTTTTAATGAAAGAGAATATTGATGTTAAAGTTGATACACTTTTTGACCACCTATTTCTGGTAGCATTTGCCTTCACTCACACTGAGACAACCACTATCACAAATTTGATAAATATGCACAACAGCTTTATATATGAACACATGATAGATAATAATATTACTTGTAATTATCTTAAATTATACAAAAAATACCCTTTACTTTATGTTATTGTAATAGCCCAACTAGTTTATCTTGCCCACTGCCCAGAAAAGCTAATGCACTGAGAACAGCAGGTTTTTGCAGCAAAGAGAGTTTAATTAACACAGCACTAGCCAAGTGAAAGACAGAGTTTGTTATTCAAATTAGCCTCCCCAAGAATTCAGAGGTTAGGTTTTTTAATGGATAATTTGTCAGACAAGGGGCTAGGGAATGGGTGCTACTGATTGGTTGAGGATGAAATCATAGGGGTGTGGAAAACAGTGCTTATGCCCTGAATCAGACTGTGGGTGGAGGTCACGAGATTGATTGAATTACGCATCCCAGGTCCAGGATTGAGTCATAAATCACAGGTCCAGGCAGAGTCAGTGTGTAACCAGTTCAAAAAAAATTGCAAAATACCAATCTTGGGTTTTACAATGGTGATATTATCCATAGGAACAAGTGGGGAAGTTACAAAGTTTTTGACCTATGGTGTGGTAAGCAATTACGTAAAGGCAAGCTGCGCATGCATTCTGCTCTACCGGCCCAGTAATCCTAACATGTGGCCTTTCATTAGTCTTACAAAGGCAGTTTCAGTCCCTGAACAAGGAGTGAGTCAGTTTAGGGAGGGCCTACTATCATCCTTGCTTCAAAGGTAAGCTATAATCTAAATTCCTGCCATGGTTAGCTTGGCTTAATGCCCAGGAATGTGAGAGGAAAGCCAGCTTGCCAGGCTAGAAGCGATATGGAGTAAGCCATGCTAGACTTTCACTGTCATAATATTTGCAAAGGTGGTTTCATTATGTTGCTTTAAAATTGGTCTTTTTTTAAAAAATGTATATTTTGGGACAGTCTCTAGTGTATGTAAATTAAAATTATCTATGAAGTATTAGCTCAATGTTTTAATCTGGTGCATAGAAATTTTCTGCATTCCTAATGATTTCATAACTGCCTAACTGCTAACTTTCTTTTAAATAAGAGTTTTTTCAACATATCTGCAAATTTGTAACCTTCTGGTTTTTTGTTAGTTTGTTTGTTTGTTTCTGAGTCTTGCTGTGTTGCCCAGGCTGGAGTACAGTAGTGAGATCTGGCTCACTGCAACATCTGCCTCCCGGGTTCAAACAATTCTACTCCCTCCTGAGTAGTTGGGATTACAAGCAGCTGTCACCTCACCTGGCTAATTTTTTGTATTTTTAGTAGAGATTAGGTTTCACCATGTTGGCCAGGCTGGTCTTGAACTCCTGATCTCAAATGATCCTCCTGCCTTGGCCTCCCAAAGTGCTGGATTACAAGGTGTGAGCCACCACACCTGGCAACTCCTAGTAATGTGCTGTGTTTTTCTAATTTCATATTTTGCCTCTGGAGTTAGGTGCACATACATTCATGGTTTCCACTTTTTAATTACCGTTTCTTTGTTAAATATGAAATTCTGTTGATCCATATGTATTCACATATTTTGTATTTGCAAAATTCTCTACATGCTAAAATTTATCTGCAAACTCAAAATAAATTCTGATGACACTTTTTGTTCTTATCTGTAGACATGCTGAGAGTGACACAAAATGTTAGTCTTCTGATGTGTCCATTCCTAGCTGAAGTCAAACAAAGTGACACTGTGCCTTCTTTTTTCAGCTCTCTGATGAGTTGACCAGAGTGTGGAGACTGTCCAATCAGGGTGCTGTAGTGTGACAAGCTCCAGCTCTGGGAACCAGTGGGATGGGGTTTGGATCCCAACTCTGACATCTGCTAATAGGATGTATTTATTTGTCAAACATATCTACCATTTTAATAGGCAACATATATTCCTTTATTTTCATTGCAATTACTGATATTTTTGTATAATTTCCACATGCTTATTTTTTCCAGTGATTAATATTTGCTACTTCTTCACATTATTTTTATTTTTCTTTGTGTTTTTCCTAACCTGGTGAATGCTTTCTGCCCTTTTTCTGCTTCTTTCAAGTTAGAAATTTTTTTATATTCCCACTTTAAAAAAGTGCTACTATGTATTTTACTAATTATTGCTTGAGCAATTTAGTGCCATGGGAGGGAGGTGCAGGATGCATTTAAAGTTACATTTTGTATTTTATTTGCAAATAGTTAAAGAATATTTGTATATCAGTAAATATTGTACATATAAGTATAAAAACTGACAATAACAGAGATGTCAAAAGCATGCATAGAAAGGCTATAATTAGCCTTATCCCTGGATGACATATTTTAACTGGAAACAACTCTAGATATTACAGGTAAAAGAGATGAGGAGTTTATTTAATTTCTTTTTTTTTAATTTTATTATTATTATACTTTAGGTTTTAGGGTACATGTGCACAATGCGCAGGTTAGTTACATATGTATACATGTGCCATGCTGGTGTGCTGCACCCATTAACTCGTCATCCCTCTCCCCTCCCCCTCCCCTCTCCCCCCATTCCACAACAGTCCCCGGAGTGTGATGTTCCCCTTCCTGTGTCCATGTGTTCTCATTGTTCAATTCCCACCTATGAGTGAGAACATGTGGTGTTTGGTTTTTTGTCCTTGCGATGGTTTACTGAGAATGATGATTTCCAGTTTCATCCATGTCCCTACAAAGGACATGAACTCATCATTTTTTATGGCTGTATAGTATTCCATGGTGTATATGTGCCACATTTTCTTAATCCAGTCTATCATTGTTGGACATTTGGGTTGGTTCCAAGTCTTTGCTATTGTGAATAATGCCGCAATAAACATACGTGTGCATGTGTCTTTATAGCAGCATGATTTATAGTCCTTTTCTTATCACTTCAATACCTTTAATCGTTGGTTACAAATATTGATGTCTTTTATATGAACTGTATAGATGTTAACAATCACTTTTATCACAGTCAGAAAGTGATTGGAGTTTAGCATGAATTGTTACTTCAGCTTTTAATGCTTTTTTTAGTAATTTATGCAATTATTTGGGTCAACTATAAGAATCTTTACTTTTCTTCTGATCTTAGTCATAACAAAATTTTGTTTATATCTCAAATAAATCATGAAAGTAATAGGTATTTTATCAGGAATACTTTATAAGAAAGTAACATAATTTAGAAACATTATAATTTATTTATCTATGTGTCAAGGCAATTCAATATAATTTATTTTAATAAGGTAAAGCCAAGTATTTGACAAAAATCAATTATTAGTTTTAGGGGATTGGAAAACAAAAAATATTATGCTCAATTTTCTGTAATTATTTTAATAACTGCTTTTTTACAACACTCAGTCTTCTAAATTGGAAATTTAATTGGGTTTAAATGTTAAAAATCAAACACTTTCCAGTTATTTATTTATTTATTTTTATTTTATTTATTTTTTTGAGATGGTATTTCACTCTTGTTGCCCAGGCTGGAGTGCAATGGCGCGATCTCAGCTCACCACAAACTCCACCTCCTGGGTTCAAGCAATTCTCTTGCCACAGCCTCCCGAGTAGCTGGGATTACAGGCATGCACCACCATGCCTGGCTAATTTTGTATTTTTAGTAGAGAAGGGGTTTCTCCATGTTGGTCAGGCTGGTCTTGAACTCATGACCTCAGGTGATCCCCCTGCCTTGGCCTCCCAGAGTGCTGGGATTACAGGTGTGAGCCACCGTGCCCAGCCACCCTCCAGTTATTAAGAAAATCTTAGAGATATATAAATTCTATAATATGAAATTTGGGACATATTTTCAAAATTATTTTTTTCAAATATTATATTTCACTCTTCCTGCCACACATACATTGATAATAAAAGCATACGGCCTTCCCTTTCTTACACAAACAATATTTGAATCTTAAACTTCATACGGTTTATTGACCACTCCAGCACTATAGTACTGCTACAGGTTGTTTAAATGTAACACTTACAATGTTGGTCATTTATTTTCCTGCCTCTTAAAATCTTTAATTTTCATTTGTTAGTCACTATAGTAATGAAGCTGCAAAATGCTGTACTTACTCAGAATGATCTCTAAGTGAATTTAAAAGCATATGTTCTCATCTTTATCAGACATTCTGTTTCAATGAGATATATTGATGAAAAATGTCATTATGTAACATGTTGTCTTTATATTCTAGAAGAACATAACGTAGCATTGTGTTTGGGAGTTAATTTTCATTTGCTTTCTCTAGGTTATGTTCACCTTTCTCTACTCTGCTCTACCTCGAAAGATACCTTGACTCCGCCAGAGAGCATCAGCCCAAATGTGCTTGATGTCTGGCTTCTTCTTGGGTTCAGTCAATCAGAGTTACAGATCAGAGACAAAGGCAAGAACTATTAGAACCATCTCCTCTCCAATTCTCCTATCTTCATAGACCACCTCAGGATCTATATCATTACTAACATTACTTCACGATCTAGTAACAAGATGTTTGCTTCCTGCCTCTGCATGCCTAAGGGTGGTATAAAAAGCTTCACATTTTTTTATATGCCCTGGATATTTCAACATTCTTGTGAGTCCTCTTGATACTGTCCAGATCTCTGTAAACAGACAGAGATCTTAGTCATAACAAAATTTTATGTCTCTCAAATAAATTGGGCCAGGCGTGGTGGCTCACGCCTGTAATCCCAGCACTTTGGGAGGCCGAGACGGGAGGATCACGAGGTCAGGAGACCAAGACCATCCTGGCTACCACGGTGAAACCCCGTTCCTACTAAGAATACAAAAAAAATTAGCTGGGCGTCGTGGCGGGCGCCTGTAGTCCCAGCCACTTGGGAGTCTGAGGCAGGAGAATGGCATGAACTCAGGAGGCGGAGCTTGCAGTGAGCCGAGATCGCGCCACTGCACTGCAGCCTGGGTGACAGAGCGAGAAAAAAAAAAAAAATCACAAAAGTTATTGAATACTGGATCATGAAGAATAATCTACTAGAAAGTAACATTAAATTTTGCTCAAATTTCTACCCAGTCTGCATCCTGCCACTTGCCAGAAACCAGATTTAATTGATTTGGTAGATATCCCCTCATGCTTCCCATCCCCTGCAATCAGAATAAAATAATCTCAGCCACGTCTTGTCACCTGATGTCCTTAGAAGTAAATAATTACATTAAATTTTATACAATTTGCCTTTAATCGAAATATGTTTTACACTTTAAATATAGGTCAAATCAAATTCTAATTTATAATGGGTCTAAAGTGTTTGAAAGTTAATGTGAACACGTAATTGCCATGCCACTGTTAGCAATGCTTTTATTAAGTGCCTAATTTTTCACAGTGCTTCATCAAATGCTTAATATGGAAAATATTTAGTAACAATTTATGATATTTCCATAACTTATGATGTTATCCTGTTTCCCTACTTTTTTCCCAATGTACATGTTATGCAATCTCTTATGTGATTGTTTCTACAGCTCAATGAATTACAAATGATTAACTCCAGTCTCTGAGGAAGGTCATAGTCCTTGTCATATCATTTGGCATACTTTAATACGGGAGGACACTACAAAACCAATACAAACTGTTCTAACTGGATTAGCTCATTCAGTTAATCTGTCTTAAAAGATGCTCTTCAAAATACATGCGCTCAAAATCTCAAACCCAGAGAGACCACTATTCCTCTAGATAGAGGTTCAAAGTAGTAGGGGTTGGAAATTAAAATATAAACACACACACACACACACACACACACACACACACAAACATATGCACTTTAACTAAAAATATTAATAAGATGCATGTACTCTTGTGATTTTTTTTTACTTACATTTCTCTCCACTCAATATAAGTCTCCAACTGAAGGAACAGGTACTGAACAATGCATCAATATGGAGATCAGATTTTCATTAAGATGACAGTATGTTACTACAAAGATTAAAGAACAAATCGGAGCCTTTCACTCAAAACATGAAAAATCTATTCAAACTGCTGAGTTCTACTTCATCCTCCCCTGCCTCAACACTACATCATTGTCAGATCTTTTTCTTATTCAAGCAACTAAAGAGGGAATTGCTGTGTCTGAAATTAGATCATCATAGTAATAGCATTAATCGTAATTTCAACTGTTTAAGAATGCTCTTCAAATTTTGATTTTCAACGTATATGAAGAATGAAATAATTTTTTACTGTTTGAAAAATCATGACAAAGACCACATAATATAAACTTTACCTTCTGAACTATTTTTGAGTGTACAGTTCAGTAATGGTAACTATATCAACATTGTCGTGCAAAAGAGCTCTAGAACTTTTCCCTCTTGCAAAACTGAAACTCTATTTCCATTATAACAACTCCCATTCTTTCTCTCCTCTCAGCCCCAGAAGCTAAAATTCTATTTTCTGTTTTGATGAGTTTGACTATTGTAGACACACTACAGCATTATTCACAATAGCCAAAGTGACAACAACCTAAATGTCTATCAACTGATACATTGATAAGGAAAATGTTTTCACACATTTTAGGTAAGAAAATGGCAGTTAGAGAGACGCCCCAACATATTTGTTCTTTCAAATGTACCTTAAAATCCCTTAATATTTTTCCTTACAAGATCCTTTTTGAAATTGTACAACTAAACAAATAATTAAATTCCTATGAAACTGGCTCCTTGACCTTGACCCTCTGTGGCAACTATTCAAATGTTGCATCCCATTCCAAAGAAAGTAGACACAGGATTTTCATTCATTCTTAAGTGTTCAATTCAAAATCTGCAGATATATTTTTCTATTTAAACACAAACTCCCACCAAGCGCGCATGCAGAAAAACACCTATACAAATAACACCACTTCATAAACTAAGACACAAACCAATAAACCAAAGGCAAATGAGAAAAGCAATCTCTATACACGTTTTTCTTGAATAGTCTCCTTGGCCATTATTTAATTTATATTTCCACTATTTCAGTATTTTAGCTCAAATTTCTCCAAAATTGTTCCTGACACCCTACACCAATCAAAACCACTTCATGTCTATAATTTGGCCAGAAAAAATATTAAAATTGTTATAGGCTATTATTTTCACACAATAAACATATACACAAAAAGAGAGAAAATCAATCATGAGCTTTGAAAACTTTTATTGATGACTATATTTTCCATGCCAGTGTTCTAATTCATCCTTAAAATAATTCATAGAGGCATCATTTATAATGCGGCTAAACACTCCCAACTGACTGCCTCCTCTACCCAAGACAATTACGTTAAATGTATTCTTTCCTCACACAAAGAACAAAGGATAAGATTTTTTTTCCTGTTAATGAAACTGTAACTATAATGACAATAAATTTAATTTTAGATAAATCTCTGAATAAATACAGGCTACTTCTAACTAGTACTCATTTTTTAATTAAGCTAAGAAATACAACAAATAATAGGTGCAGATGATTATTTTAGTCTATAGGATTTGTTACATTTTTGTACCCTGATGTGAGTACATAAACACAACCTTTTCCAGTAGTCTCAAAAAATGCACTGCTCTAAAGAATGTGTTCTTCTTGGAGAAATTTATTTTTTAAGCGTGATTAACAGAATTGAAATACCTTATAAATTACTGAAATTAGAATACTCTGTAGAAGATGTTGCTATGAAGAGTAAAGTCATACCAGTAGAATACCATTTTCAAATTTTACTTGTTCCTTGAACTTCAGCACAGCTACTAGGAGGTTGGGTATGGTCATTAATTTGTGTTCAGCAGTGATATGGTTTGGCTCTGTGTCCCCACCTAAGTTTCATGTTGAATTGAAATTCCCATTGTTGGAGGTGGGGCCTGGTAGGAGGTGATTGAATCACAGGGGTGGTTTCTAATGGTCTAACACCATACCCCTCCAGCGATCTCGTGATAGAGGTCTCAGGAGATCTGGTTGTTTGAAAATGTTTAGCATCTCCCTTTTCACTCTCTCTCTCTCTCAACTGACAGCTATGTGGGTATGTGCTTGCTTCCCCTTCACCATCCACCATGATTGTAAGCTTCCTGAGAGATCCCCAAAAGCAGATCCTTACAGAACAGTAAGCCAATGAAACCTCTTTTCTTTATAAATTAAGCAGTCTCAGGTAGTTCTTTTTTAGCAGTGTGAGAACAGACTAATAAAAGCAATATCAATGTACAAGGACCGACATAAAAGACCATCATTTTTGTAGAATTTTTATGTAAACACAGAGAAATTTTCTTTAATGGGGTCCATCCTGTAGAGTTGCCAAAAGAAAAAAAAAAAGAAATTTCCAAGTGCAAAAGCCACAAGCCTGGTAAGCCTCTCACAATTTCATCAACTTTCAGTTTCTAAAATATAGTTTCATTCACCTATATTTTTGAGGAAAATTATAAAATTAATGTCACTGTTATTTATACTTTTACTACTACAGATATTATTAATGGTAACTATTCATGTAACATTGATTCTTGTGATGGAGAGTGATCATTATCCCTCAATATTCTTTATAGCCTTTTCCTAACTTTACAAAAATCTAGAGTTTCAGGTTGTCATCAGATCACTCAGAATAAATATTACATTTCCCAGCCTTTCTTGAAGCTAAGTGTCCCCAGATGTCCCAGTTTCACTCAGTAGGATATAATATAGGTGTCCTATGGCAGCTTCCAGGAATCTTTCTTAAGAAATAACTAATATTTGCCTTTCTCTTCCTTTTTGGATGCCAATACTTAGAATGAGTATGTCATAGCTATAGCCTGATCTCAAATTATATAATAAAGGCCCCCTAGAAAAAGCTGAAACCTGAGAAAGTGGGAATCCTCTGTTACAACACAGAGAAAATACTTTACTTTCCCACCACAGTAATTATAGAATAATTAAGCTTATGAAGGAAGTTACCAGCTTACATCTCTTGTATACAAGCACTTTTATTAAAATTCATTGATATAAATGTATGCTAATTTCACACTTAGACCTTGGTTGGTGAATTGCACTTTAAAAAATTCATTCAGCTGTGGATATTTGTGTCACACACACACAGATCTTCAGCTACATTTGGACACAGGATGCTTCTTTGTGTCCTAGCTGACTGAACATATCACAGGTGGAGTTTACCATATCTAAAGTTTTCTGAGAAAAGGTTCTTTCCCCAAATGCCAAGGTCTCAAGAAGCAGATCAGGCTTGGTTACTGACTAGACCAAGATAAACAATGGGGCCTAGAAAACCACAAGGTCTGGAATAATTGGTCTGTTTGGGAAGGATCATGGTAATTAGCTCAGCTGATGAGATAAACTTTTTCTTTAACTAGAAAGTAAGATGAATTGCTTGTTCTAAATGAGTGAATATGATAGTAAAGTCCTCTAGAGAAACAGAACTGCTTAGTGAGAGAGAGAGAAGGAAGAATCAGGTAGGTCCTCAAGTTGGTTTATTAGGTTGATGCAAAAGTTATTGTGGGTTTGTTATTACTCTTAATGGCAAAACATGTAATTACTTTTCTACTAACAAAATAGGTCCTGAATGACTTTTCATTCTCAGAATAAGTGCTATATTTTTACATATTTTTTAATAAATATTTACTTTTTCTTATAACTAAAGGAAAGTCACACAGGGGACTGAGTAGAGTGATTATTGTAAATAAATATGGCACTAGCTGTGGTTTCAAGGCAGGGCATGACTCAGTGAATAAATCTTCATTCTTATATGGCAAATGCAGTTTATATTGATGAAGGTGGTAATTAATCAGGTGTTTGTTATCACCTGGGACCAGAAAATCAGCCTGTTAATGGTGAGAATGGAAAAATGTTGTCTCTGCCTTTCATAAACACTAAAAGAATAAGGAGTAAAAATATCCTATCTAATGGCTTCTTCTCAGAGCAAAAGGCAATTAATAGCGAAATGAAGAAAAATTCCCAAACAGCTTGCCTGCTTACAAAGATAAGGGAATTCAGTATCACTTTGTGAGCATAGCAGTATTCTTCTCTGACCTCATACAATAAGAAGAGAATATTACCCAAAGTCCAGGACATCACCTGTCCGATTGTCATTACCATTCATGCCACTGCCTACTTTTGTGACACAGAGTTGTTCCTTGTGAGGCACCATGAACAGAAAATAAACCCAGAGGTAATTCTTCTCTCAGAGAGCAAAATCAGCTATCTTCCTGACTTTGGTCATGTCATACCAGTAGACTAAACAAGTCTTGACACCAAAAAAACCTTTTGACTTTTTCTGGCTGTAAGTTTCTTCCAAGCTTTTCACTGAAACTTCTCAACATTTCCCAGTGACCTCTGCAACTAATCTTATTTACAGAGATGTTTTCTCATTATTTATAAAGAGAAATATGAATAGGGCAGAAATATGAATAGGCAGATACGTGGCATAGATCTGAGTAGTTGTGCACCAGTTTCTACTAGCAATGTTTCTTGTGGTAATGTCAAATGCCTTCAATTCCTCCAGCTGGCTCTGCAGATGATTAGTGCTCCCTTGGAGGAATTGAATGGTTTGAGAAAGACTAAGAACATTTTGCTGTGAAGTATTGTTGCCAGTCAACAAGGTTTGCTTATCTTTCTTCCAGCTACCTTGCTAGGACATCTAATTGTAGGTATAACTGTGTGAGTGGTTCATTTATACGCCACAGAATCTCAGCTTTTTAAATCAATTACTCAGTGTCCTGGAAGTGCTCGGAATTGGTTGTGAACCTCTGAAAAGAATCCTACAACTCAAGATCTAATTCAATAAGATGTTTCCACAGACTGTCAAGCTGCAAATTTTGTTGGAGGTTGTGCTGGGAGAGCTGGTGGTCACACCAGTGCTTTTCCTCTATCTCAAGTGCCTTCCCCACCTGCCAGGTCCATCACCATGTCAGTTGCATCTTCCAGGGAAGCAGGCTTCCAGTACTTTAGTCAGCCCTTGTGGCTGCCCCATGTTTCCCAACAAGCTCTTCCATGTCCAGTGAGAACTGATTTCGGAGGCCCTTCTCTATCTAAGCTATGCCTCATAGGTGTAAGCACCACATCTCTCCCCACAGCCTGGAAATTACCAATTGCAAGTGGTTTTGCAAACTATTTACCACAATCCTATTAGAAAAACATCAAAAATTAACTGCATCAGAAAAATTATAGAAAATGGTTACTATGTAGAACAATGGCCTGTGCCAGCTTGAGAAGTGATTGAAATCACTTCTCATATATATGTCACTCGTGTCACTGCATCCTGGTTCCAGGTAGTTTGGTGGACAACCTAAGGGGAGAATGAACATTTGCTCTTCCTTTCTCCATAATCCCTTTGCTGATGTTGTGTGTCTCATAAATCTTCTGCTTATTCTCCAAACCAAACAGCATACAAGTGAGTTTATAATTGTAGTTTAGAATATTTTCATAACAAGTAATAAATGTGTACTTTTATTCATATTGGATTATACTTTCTTTCATAAAATCATCTCCAGGAATTTATGAAGTGGTAAAAAGGAAAGTGATTTGTAAGAATCTCTGGTCTTTTAAGTTAATTGACATCAAATAGCACTAAAAATCACCACAACTTGTAATCTATTGTAATCTACTGCATAGCCTTAGTAGGCTAAGTGAGGAGAATCAGAGACTGTGATAGGTGAAATTAGAAAGATAGATAGTTTTGTGACCAGAAGAGCTTTCTTAATACTTAAAACTGAGTGGGGAAGTGCCTAGTTTTGACTCATATTTAGACATTTTTCCTGGAAATGTCCTCAAAGAATTTAAATTTTTAATACAAAAATACTTCTCACAAACTTCAAAAAGAAAAATTTTGCTAGATTCAGGAAAATCTTTCCTGAAACTTTTAAGTTTTTTTTTTTGTTTGTTTTTGTTTTTTATCTCATGGAGACGGAACTAGGAGAGTAGAACTGAGAAGAGTTTTAAGAGATTTTGGTCATCTAGGTGGTTGGAAGCTAAAAATAGCCTACATGTCTATTTATCTTATCTTAACCAAAATTTTACTTGTTTTCCTTCTTAATTTGACTTTCTTTTCAGCCTAAGGAAAGAATATGTTCTGTAGATAAAGTCGGGTAAGAAGAAGAAGGAAAAAATATAATATTAGTGCATATTTGCAATTAACTTGCTGTCGTGAAGGTTAATTAATAATCAGGGAATTAAAAGCTGAGGAGAAGCAAGATTTTGTCAAGAAGCATATGGCAAAAAGCATGTGACATACAGGGTGTCTTAAAAGATAGCATCCTGGGAATTACCATCAGCAATAGAATAGAGTTAAAGAAAACTTCATTGCTTTACTTAACATGCATTTAGTAAAGTCCATCTCATTTAAGTCAAGGTTACTCAACCTTTGTGTCATTGACATTCTGAGTTAAATAATTCTTTTTTTGTGGGGGTTGTGCTGTGCATTTCAGGATGCTGAACCACATTCCTGGCCTCTACTCAAGAGTTACCAATATTTCCCTCCTTCATACCCCTCTAGTACAGACAATCAAAAACTGACTTAAACATGACCATATGTTCCCTTTGGTACAAAATCACTCCATTTGAGAACTTTTAGTAAAAAAAGTAATATGTGTTTTTCTCCAATTGGGTTTCTGCACATACATAAGGAAAATTTGAAAGTATCGAGAAATCTACTTGCAGGAAAATTGACCAATCATTTTTATTTGTATAACCTTTTACGGAAGTATAATATACATACAAAAAAGTACATATATCCTCAATGAACAGACCAGTGAATTTTAACACACTGAGCACACCTGGGAAACTAGCATTGAGATCAAGAAATAGAACATAACCCACAACAGTTGGTTCACCTTGTGCCCTTTCCCACATTCTACCTTCCAGGGGTAATGATTTTCCTGACCTCTAACAGCCCAGATTGATTTTGCCTGCCTTTGTCCTTTCTGTGAATGAAATCAGAGGGTCAGTAGTCTTATGTCTGGGTGTTTTTCCTCTCAATATTGTTTTTATAAGATTCATTCTCCATGTGGTTTTACATTATTTTCATTAATGCTTAGTGTCAGATTCTATAAATGTAGCTCTATCTACGTGCTATAAATAAGCATTTGAGTAGCTTTCTTTTCTTTGTTTATCACAAATGAAGCTGTGATAAATACATTTAGACAATGTTGTGCGTATGTGTGGGTGTGCATGTGCTGTGTGTATGTATAAATATGCTTCCATTTCTATCCAGCATTCACTCAGGAGTAGAACTGCTAGACAATCAGAAATGTGTTTGTCCACATTCATAGCCAATATACCTAACACAAAGTACCAAAAAGATTGGCTTTTCCCCACTGTAACAGAGTGTTGTCTTTTTGATAAATCAGGTAAACACATGTATATTGATCTATTTATAGACTTTCAATTCTTTTCCATTACTCAGTTTGATATTTGTTATTGTGAGTCTTTCTGCTTTGTTCTTCTTTGAGGTTGCCATGAAAATGTTTGCCTTCTAAAACACCATACAAATTTAGGAATCAGCTCGTCAATTTACACACAGACATACAAACTGTAGATTTCTGGCATTTTGATAATGATTGCATATACTGTACTCTAATTTATAGATCATTTCCATCTTTAAAATATCAAGTCTTTCCATCTATTTGTGTGATATATACTCAATTTCTTTAAGTATTCTTATATTTGTTGAGTTTTATAGTTCTTAAGATAGAGCCCTAAATATGTTTTCTTGGATTTATTTCTCAGCATGTAATATTTTTGATGCTGCTATGAATATATCTTTTCAATTTGTATTCAATTTAATTGGTCTGTTCTTATCTTTATTATTTATTTTCTTCTACTTTCTATAAACATGTTTTGCTGTTTTTTGCTTAGTTTCTTATGGTGAAATCTTAAGTAATTTAATTTTAGCCTATGTTTTTTGAAAATATATAGCTTTTATGGCCATGAATTTTTCCATAAGCACTTCTTTAGCTTTATGCCATTTATTTCAGTACATTATTTTCACTATAATCCACTTAAGAATATTTTCTAATTTTTGTTTTAATATTTCAGCCATTCTTTACTTAGAAATGTGCATTTTGTCATATGGTCATTATGCCAGCAACCCTAGAAAATTCACTTTCGGATTCTAACATTTGTCTTTAGATTATTTTGAATTTTACATAGTGTACCATCACATACTCTGTGATTAATAACAGTTTTTACCCTTCTTTTCCAATTCTTATGTTTTTCTCCCCCTATTGTTCACACTACAATGGCTAGGACCTTAACTGTTAGGCAATACAATCTAGTTATCATTCCAATCCCATCAAATATGGAGCTGGATTGGAATGGATTGCAGGCTTAGTAAGAATTTTCTGGTTTGCTGTTCTTTCTAGAGTGGTACCCACCTAGACTTTTGACTGTGAGTATGAAGGCACCCTCACCTCAGCCATGAAGGAAGATTCAGTGATACCCTGTGATATTCCCAGGCCATTTCTCCGCTTGTCACCACACACTGCTGCAAATTCCAGCAAATATTTTACAAGGGATACAACGGTGAATACGTTGGAAGCACCACTCTTAGCATGTCTTTGTTTTCTGGGCATCTAATGACTACTGGAGATTTCATTCTGCCAGTTTGAAAGATTGGCCAGTCTTAAGTCTTCTCTGTGCTCCAGAACTCAGGAAACTACCACTGATAATCTTGGTAGTATGCTTGAAAGCCCTTGAGATTTTAGGTTTTTTTCTCCAGCCCTCCTCTAACACTTAGAGCTTTGCTGGCATCTGTCCCCTGGCAACGGACCTCTGCCTCAACTAAGCTAGACCTTTAGCTCCTGCCCAGGTGTAACCAGTGTCCCCAGGTTGGAAAAACTAGCCAATAACAATTAGCTCAATCCAGAAAGTTTCTTTTTGTTTGTAATTTTAGTTCAATAAGTCATCATAGTTTCTACAGATCTTGGATACCACAAAAAAAACCACAATTCTTGTCATTTATGTGACATAGTTTTCTGGTTCTTGCAACAAATATTGGCCTTCATCTTCCTACAGTACCCTTCTTTGGTAGCAGAAATCTCCCAATCACTTTTTTCTTAAATATTTCTGTCACTAAAGTGAAATTAATATAACAAAACCTATGAAAGAACACAATTTAGTGGCACTTATTATTTTTAGAATGGTGTGCAACTAGCACTTTTAATTCTCCAAAAACGTTTTTATCACCTAAAAAGAAAATCTACTTATTAAGCACTCATTCCCACTTTCTCCCTCTTCACTCAAGCTCTGAGGACTACCAAACTGTCTAAAGATTAATGTACCCTGGATACCTCATGTGAAAGGAATTGTGAAAGGAAAATAAATCTTGGGGCCCCAAAATCACTAAGTTAAAAGGAAAAGTCAAGCTGGGAACTGCTTAGGGCAAACCTGCTTCCCGTTCTATTCAAAGTCACCCCTCTGCTCACTGAGATCAATGCATATCTGATTGCCTCCTTTGCAGTGGATAATCAGAAACTCAAAAGAAGGCAACCATTTGCCTCTTATCTACCTATGACCTGGAAGCCTCCTCCCTACTTCAAGTCTTCCAGCCTTTGCTTCAAGTTGTCCCATCTTAATTGATGTCTCATGTCTCCCTAAAATGTATAAAATCAAACTGCGTTCTGACCACCTTGGGCACATGTCATCAGGACCTCCTGAGGCTATGTCACGGGCGCACGTCTTCAGCCTTGGCAAAATAAAGTGTGTAAATTAACTGAGACCTGTCTTAAATTTTGGGGGTTCACATACAAGTGACCTTTTTTACTTATTTTATTAGCATAATGTTTTCATTGTTCACCCATGTTGTATCAAGTATCAGAACTTCATTCCTTTTTGTAGTTGAATTTCATTGTATGTATATGCCAAATTATTATTCTTCTAATGATGGACATGAGTTCCTTCCACTATTTTGCTATTGTAAATAATGCTGCCATAAACATCTTTGTACAAGTACTTCTTTGAATACCTGTTTTTGATTCTTTTGGGTTGATACATAGGAGTGATTCATAGGAGTGATGATACATAGAAGTGATGGGTCATGTGGTAAGTCTATGTGTAACTTTTGAAGAGCAGGCATTTTTTTTGTTTAACTTTTTTAAGGAAATAGTTGATTTGAAGTCTTTATCTAGTAAGCCCAAAGTCTGTGCTTCTGCAGGGACGTTTTCTATTAATTTATCCTGTGAAAGGACCATTTTATCTTGTTTCTTCAAACACTTTGCATTTTGTTGTTCTTGTTAAGAAAGAGGACTTTCTAAACAGTGTAATGTGCTAACTCTGGAAATCAAAATGATCCCCTTGTTCAGTGTTTTGTTGTTGTTTTTACCCTTTGGCCTGGGATGTAGTTGTTTGCTTGTTTAGTTATTTTTATAACTGTTAAAATGACCGTATTCCTCACATATGGTCTCTAAAATCTGTTTCTTTAGCTTGTGGACAAATAGTGTTTGCTCAGAGATTTCTTTGAACGTCGGAGACAATAATAATAATGATGATTTAAAAAACTGTGTTGGGACACGTTTTCAGCTTTCAGCCAGGGCCTCTACATATCTGTCTTAGCCTTTGCTTTCTGCTTGCATTGAGCCTAAAGATCTGCCACAAATGAAAGCCTAGGTCTTTTCTAAGCATGTATGCTTTCCTAGGCTCTCTGTGGTTTACTAAATTTTTAGTACAGAAGAGTGCTTTATAACACCCTAATTCTAAGAGTCTCTCATCCTCCTCCCACGTTTTCAGCATATCTCATTTGGCTCCGTAGTAACCATTTGCCCCAGGCAACAGCAAATTGTTCATTTTCCTTTCACTATTTTTGAGTGATGCCCTCTGCCTAGTATCTAGTCTTCTGCTCTGAGAGACTTCCAAATTAGGTGAAACAAAGATGAACTTCTTGCTTCTGTCCTTCCGGTAGCCCCAAAACTGGTCAAAACAAATATGCAATTCTTTGAGAACAAGGTCTGCTCTGCTCCCTCTGGAACCAGGGACTGGAAACACAGATCGCTGTATTCAAGGCTACTGCCAAGCTGGGGTTGGGGGCAGGGACAAAGGAAATCTCAACTGCTGCAAAACTTATTTTCTAAATCCACTGATTCTTGATTCAGCACTTCCTTGCTCTAAACCTTTGAACCTTTGACTATTTTTCAGTTTCAACAAAGTTGATTGACAGTTTTTGATTTTTGCTTTGTGTGTGTGTGTGTGCATGTTGTTTCTGTGATGGGACAAGCTCTTGGAACTACCTGCTCTGCCATTTTCAGTGACTGCACTTCCTATTTTTGTTTCACCCAACTTCAAAGTCTTTGCCCTAGAGAGCTACTATTAACTTCTTATGAATCACTGCCCATTACTGACATGCAGTACCAAGGTTACTGTCTCCTAGCTCTCTCCTGATCCTTTCAGAATTCTCTAACAAATTTAAAGTGGTTAGTTGCATCTCCTCCCAACCATTTTTGAGTGCACAACTGGTACATACTAAACCGAATGACATAGTCTTACGACTTGGAAATGATATGGAAACATATATATCTATATATCTATATGGAAATTATGTATACACACAGATATATACACTCTCCCACACACAGTACACACATACTTGGACATTAATTATGACTGGCATACATACATGGAAATTATATATGACTGGCAGCAAGGAGAGTTGGTACATGCTATATTAGTAAATATTTTAAAAAATTGTCTCAAATAAGATGATACTCTTAGCTATCCTATTTATTCTTTGCAACTTTAGAGGACTGGGACATGAAAAGGTTTAATTGGTAACATATGCAGCAATTCCAACTAACTTTATTCAGTTTCTGAATCCCTGAAGGAGATTTGACTGTCAAATCTGTAGTAGTTTAAGAAGGAAACTTGAGTCACTCTTTCTCTTCCTCGTAGAGCAATGGCTGAGTTCAATCTGTAGAGATTAAGAAGGTTTAATAAAAAGAATAAAGATGCCATACTTTGCATTATTTTTATTTAGGACATTCCAAAAATGGAGAAAAATTTTACATTGATTAAGATATCTCTATAAGAACTTTAATGAAGGGAAGAAATTTATATTTAATCTGGGGTAGAGCTCAATTTACTGTCTGGGCTTTCCTATCATGAAGGAATCTATATATGACTTCTTCCTTCATATTAGTCTCTATATGAGTGGTTAGGTTGTTCAGTGTAAGTAAATAAACAAAAGAATGCTCTCATGATATCAATAAGGCACCAAATAATTGTGTACATTTCTAATATAGTGACATCTGCACAGTAATGTTTAACAAACTTTTTAGAAAAAGATAATGCAAAGATGTCTAAAATTAGCAGCTTCTTTGCATAGAATGTAAATGCAAACCTAAAATTTTAGCAAAAACAATGAATTGTCATTACAAGTTTAGTATCAAAAAGCTAGCTGTTACTTTTGTTAGAAGAAACACTTTAGACAAATTTAATTTAACAATTTAATTGCATAAAGAATGATTTGCAAATTGGGTAGCCCTTCAACCAGAAGAGAATCAAAGCTACTCTGGCACTGGTGTCATAAGCATTTGAACCAGAATGACACCATCTTGAATAAGGCCTGGGTGAAACAAGGCTGAGACCTACTGAGCTGCACTTCCAGGAGGTTAGGCATTCTAAGTCACAGGATGAGATAGGAGGTCAGCACAAAATACACATCATAAAGACCTTGCTGATAAGACAGATTGCACTAAAGAAGCCAGGTAAATCCCACCAAAACCATGATGGCAAGGAAAGTCACTTCTGGTCATCCTTACTGCCCATTATATGCCAATTATAATGCATCAGCATGCGAAAAGACACTCCCACCAGCACCATGATGGTTTACAAACGCCATGACAAGGTCAGGAAGCTACATAGTATGGTTTAAAAAGGAGAGGAACCCACAGTTCCAGGAATTGCCCACCCCTTTCCCAGAAAACTCATGAGTAATTTACCCCTTGTTTAACATATAATCAAGAACTAAGTATAAATATCCTTAGTCCAGCAGCCCAAGCTACTGCTCTGCCTATGGAGCAGCCAATTTTTTATTCCTTTAATTTCTTAATAAACTTGCTTTCACTTTATGGATTCTCCTCCAAATTTTTTCTTGCATGAGATCCAATAACCCTCTTTTGGGGTCTGGATCAGGACCCCTTTCCAGTAACACTGATGCTGAGTCAAAGAGGATATATGGATAAAAAAAGAAAAATGATGTAAATAAATGGAAATGAGATACAGAAACAGCTGGATTAGTTACAACTTGGTGTTTGCCTTATTTGAACTTGGTTTAAACAGTTGGCTTCCTTTAATTGCCTGAAACTTGGTAATTGCTACAAGAGTAGGGTACAGGTTGTTTGTACATTCAGATTGGCTATAGTTTGCTTTTACAAAGAAATCTTTATGTCTATCTTAAAATATATAAGGAAGCAACTTTAGGCTAAATTCAATTTAACACTTTTTATAGCTTAATATTAAATGTGGCAAAGTTAATATCCTTAAGTCTATCAACTTCTAGATTGTTCTTCTGATCACTATATTGAAAATACATAATAATAAATAGAAATTCACATTCATCTGAGTATGATGGAGGAAAAAACAAAATTTGGCTAGCTTTGCCCATACAGAGGCATCAACTTATAAGATTACTTTTATTTCTGATAACAGTAGGGTCAAAGACAGACAGCTTCCCCTTTGTTCTATGAAGACTCACTAAAAATGAAGTGGCAATAGGCAGATTAATAGGAGAAAAGATATGCAAAATATATTTACCAAACATAACATGGAGGAATTACATGAGTATAATTACCCAATAACCCAGTGAGGTTCAGATGTTTATCGGTTCTTCTTAGGACAAGGGAACAGGAGAGGTATAGAAGTAAATGTATTTTAGGGAAAAAAGAATGAGCTCAAAGAATAATGACCTGGGACAAAGTTTCCCTGAGGTCTGGGGGAGGTGGCAGGAAGGTGAGTGGCAGAACTTTGCTTTGAACAAAAGTTGTCTTATTGTGAAAATAAAGGCCCTCAAGTAAACCCTTGGAGCAGCCCTTAGAGAAAGAGATGAAAAGTCTGTCTGGTCATGGTGAGGACTCCTAGCTTCTTCTCTTCGCTGTGGTAATTCTTTCCTGATTACTTGATGAGATTACTAGGAAAAGGGTCTTAAGACAATTGCATTTCTTTTAGAGACAGGCTTTTTTAAGTCAGATAAGAAATTTATTTTTCCAGAAAGAATTCCTCCATGTGCTTCAGGAAAGAAAGGATCAGAGATGGGAAGGGGAAGGTCTTAGAGAGACTTTGGTTCTGAGGCATATTTCTGAGGCCTTTTAATTTTCTTTAATTCTAACACTCAAAATGCCAAAGCATTGTATTTTGAGGTATCATTTTCTGTGCCCCAACATAATCAAATTAAATCCTTACACCCTCAGCTTCAGGACTTGTAGTGGGTAAGGTGTTAGGGTTCTACCCTTGAAGCAATCAAAAGCAGTGTACAATACTTGATGAAGGTGCTTTTACGATATTATCAGAAACAGGCTTGGGATGGTTATAATCACATTGCAGAAGTTTCTAAATATGGCCTTAAGGTTCTTCTCCACTCTTCACATTGAGAGAGGGGTTTATATCTTCCCCGTCAGTCTAGGCCTCTATGGCAGCTTGGCCAGTAGAATATGGGAGAAGCGACACTGTGCTGTGCCAATTTCCTGTCCAGACATTAAAAAAGCAAAACAAACAAACAACCCAGCAGTTTCAACTTTCTAAGTCTAAGGAATTCGTTCTTGGAATCCAGCCATGATGCTGTAAGAAGGCCAAGCTTCCCATGAGAAGTCCACATGGAGAGAAACCAAAAGCTATCACAAACTTGCCGGCTATGGTCACAACATGTGGAGGAGAGATGAACTATCCCCATTAAGCCTTGCCCAGATGACAGATTGCTAAGCAAAATAAACAGTTATTGTTTTAAGATACAAGATATAGGTTGTTTGTTACGGAGCAATAGATAACAAGAGCACACCTACACATACGCATACACATAAATTTCTTATTATGTCTCAAACATATGTTGCTAAGCAAATTTACTTGAGAAAAAAATATGTTCTTATAATCTTGAATCTGAAAATGTCACCATAAAGAAATGCACTAAACTTGCAAGATAAATCACAAAATTCTACTAAATTTCTAACTGAATATTATTTTCCATTGAAATTAATGTACAAAAAACATTAATGTCAACATATTATCTGCATAAGAAAGACCTTTATATCAAGTATCATGTAGAAAACCCTTGTACACTCAAGGAATGTTTATTTGGTATATTATTGAGATGGTTTTTCAAGTTAAAAACAAATCTACTTTC
Source organism: Gorilla gorilla gorilla (assembly GCF_029281585.2). Lineage (NCBI taxonomy): Eukaryota > Metazoa > Chordata > Mammalia > Primates > Hominidae > Gorilla > Gorilla gorilla. Next base: position 88,445,285 of record NC_073243.2, read on the forward strand.
CTTGCAAGTTAACATTGGTTGTCTTTAAGTTTGGTTGAGAATTATTTGCAAGCATGTAATTGTTGTATTTTTTTGTTTCATTTGAACGTCTTCAGTGACAGCAGGATTCTCAGATCTCTTGTGTGACATCTTGTTTTTATTTGGCTGGAGAGTAATAATAAATGTAGCCAATAATTTCCTTTTCATAGCCAGTATTTGTAACACACCGCTCTGTGCTACAATTACTTTTGAAGCACACAATTGGAAGGTAAGAACAACTAATCACCCCTAGATTGCATCATATTTGTTCTATTTTCAATGAAAATCACATGACACATTTCTGTACCAATTCTTTAAATGCCTTTCCTACCAAATTCTCTGTTTATAACCATTTGCAACCTGATATATGTATCAGCAAATAATGCAAGTGGAAAGGTAGTTACATTATTATTAACACACTTTTATTCAACATTCAAAAGAAACTTGGCTTGTCTATTCATGTTCATTTTCATGCTTCATCTGATATTCATGATACAGAATAATAAATTTAATATCAGTGAACATATTTTTGCCTAAAAGAATCAAAATCAGAAGAAATTGCTCACTAATATATATTCTAGAAGTAATTCTATATCTAGTCCCAAGAGCTTGAGAAAAATGAAAGCAAATTTTTAATTTTCAATAGTGACAATGAAACAATCATTTGAACAAACTTACTGATCAGATTTTAAATTTCATGTGCTCTTCCATAGATTTCACAGTTTAAACATTCTTCTAATTCTTCAGTGAAGTTAGATGACAAATTTAATAGCATATATTTTCCTTTTTTATTAAAAAATTATTGTACATGCTGCAATAAATAGCAACATTGATTCAGTGAAATGAAAATGCAATATATAAAATATCTTATTTTTATTGAAAGCTGTAGTAGTTATATTTGACATACAACGTAACACATATATTTAAAATTACAGCTTGAATTTTTTTTTTTTTTTTTTTGAGAAGGAGTCTCACTCTCTCGCCCAGGCTGGAGTGTAGTGATGCCATCTCAGTTCACTGCAACCTCCGCCTCCTGGGTTCAAGCGATTCTCCTGCCTCAGCCTCCTGAGTAGCTGGAATTACAGGCGTGAGCCACCCGCCCGGCCACAACTTGACATTTTTTTACACATGTATATACAGGTGAAACAATTATTCCCATCAAAATAATAAACATAGCAACCATCTACAAACTTTTCCTCCTACCCTTTTATTACTTCCTTCTTACTCCGTTCCAGATTCCTCCAGATAACTAATGATCTGCTTTCAACCACTATAACTATGTTTCATTATCTAAAACACATAGTTTATTTTATTTATTTATTTTTGTGACGGAGTCTTGCACTGTCGCCCAGGCTGGAGTGCAGCGGCACAATCTCGGCTCACTGCAACCTCCGCCTCCTAGGTTCAAGCGATTCTCCTGCCTCAGCCTCCCGAGTAGCTGGGATTACAAACGCATGCCACCACACCCAGCTAATTTTTTGTATTTTTAATAGAGAAGGGGTTTCACTATGTTGGCCAGGCTAGTCTTGAACTGACACCGTGATCCTCCCACCTCGGCCTCCCAAAGTCCTGGGGTTACAGGCCTGAGCCACCACGCCTGGCCTAAGTATAGTTTATAAGAATCGAATTGTACAGGATACGCTTTCTTCGCATATTTGTCTTTTTAAAAACTTGTAGCTATCTTAGTGCGTGTGTGCATATGTATAAATGCTGGTATCGAACTCTGGGTCTACATTTTTCAAATGACTAATGACGTTGAGGAAATTTGCACATGCATATTTAATAGTCATCCATAGATCTACTCTGGTGAAGTGCTTGTTGAAATCTTTGGCCAGTTTTTCATTTGGTTGTTTATTTTCTTATTGTTGATCTTTGAGTCTTTTATGTATTCTGGATACAAATCTTTTGTCAGATATATACTTTGTAAAGATAATTTCCCAGGACATGGCTTGCATTTTTATTATCTTAAATTTTTACTTTTGATATGTGTTTTAGTCCATTTTCACACTGCTATAAAGATACTACTGAGGCTGGGCGCAGTGGCTCACGCCTGTTATCCCAGCACTTTGGGAGGCCGAGGGGAGTGGATTGCTTGAGGTCAGGGGTTGAAGACCAGCCTGACCAACATTGTGAAACCCCCTCTCTACTAAAAATACAAAAATATCTGGGCGTGGTGGCGGGCGCCTGTAGTCCCAGTTACTCACGAGGCTGAGGCAGGAGAATCGTTTGAACCTGGGAGGAGGAAGTTTCAGTGAGCCAAGATCGCGCCACTGCACTCTAGCCTGAGCGACAAGGCAAGACTCGGTTTCAAAAAAAAAAAAGAAAAGAAAAAAGAAAAAGATACTACTGAGACAGGGTAATTTATAAAGGAAACAGATTAAATGGACTCACAGTTCTGCATGGCTGGGAGACCTCAGGAAACTTCCAGTCATGGCGGAAGGCAAAGGGGAAGCAACTACTGTCTTCACAAGGCAGCAGGAGAAAGAAAGAGAGCAGGAAAAACTGCCGCTTTTAAACCATCAGATCTCCTGAGAACTCCCTATCACGAGAACTCCCTATCACGAGAACAGCATGGGGGAACCTCCCCCATGATTCAGTCACCTCCCACCAGGTCCCTCCCTTAACACCTGGGGATTACAATTCCAGATAAGATTTCAGTGGCGACACAGAGCCAAACCATATCCATGTGTATGATTTATCAACATTTTCCTTTCATGGATCTTGTTTTTGTTGACATATATGAAAATTCTACTTAACCAAAAGCCATAGGATTTTTTCACCTATGTTCTCTTATGTATTTTTTATAGTTTTATCATTGACATCTAGCTCTATGATTAATTTTGTTTTTTTAATGTAAGTTTTGGTTTTGGTTTCTGTATTGTTTGTATTTTTTGCTTATTTGTCTACAGACATCTAATTTTCCCAGCACAAATTTTTTGTAATGTCTATTTTTTTTTTTTTTTTTTTTTTTTTGCCCTTAACTTGGCGTCTTTGTAGAAAATCGATTGACTGAAAAGGTAAGCCTTTATTTCTGGACTCTCAGTTATACTCATGGACCTATTTGATTATAATTTTGGTAATAACACGCTACCTTTATTATTCAAATTGTACAGTGTATTCAGACTTAAGGTGGTATAAGTCCTCCAATTTTTTTTTTCAAAGTGGTTTTGGCTAGGCTCAATCTTTTACATTTCCACATAATTTTTAAAATCACCTTGTCATTTTCTATTATAAAATAACGTGCTGAGATTTTGATAGGAAGTTCGTGTAATCTACAGAACAGTTTGAGAAGAGTTCTCATCTTAACAATTCTGAGTCATTCCATGAACATGAGATACCTCATCATTTACTTAGGTCTTCTGTACTTTCAGCAATATTTTGTAGTTTTTAATTGTTGCTTTAAACATATTTTTATCGTAGCTTCTAATGTAAATGTGAATAAAGCTTTTTTCTGAGATTTTATTTTTATGTCTCTTATTGCTAGAATTCCAAAATGCATTATTGTACATTAATCTTGTATCCTGTGATTTTTGCAAACTGTATTTCTTTGTTTTCTTTCTGAGTGTATGTATTCCTTAGGATTTTCTATCTATAGGATTATGTCATTTGCAAATAATAACTATCTTACTTCTCCTTATTACTATGCATGCTTGTTATTTAAGTTCATTTTTATCATTTTATTTTTGCCATATAACACTGGCTAGACCCTTAGCATGACATTTAATAGAACGGGAGGAGTAGACATTTTTTACTTTTTCTCTATAATAGGAAAAGGAGTGTTCAACCTTTCACAACTAAACATGATATTAATTGTCATTTTTTTTGTTTGTTTGTGGTATGTGTCCTTTATCTAGTTGAGAAAGTTCACTTCTATTTCTTAACTTTGAGAGTTTTTACTATGAAGCAGTGTTAGATTTTCTTCATTTATCATTTTTTATGTCTTTTAAGATGATTATGTGTATTTTTGTGCTTCACTCTCAATATACTACTAATAAATTTATAGATATTAAATTACCTGTTCAGTTCTTGAATTAACCCCATTTGGTATAGTATATAATTCTTTATTTGTTTCTTTTTTTTTTTTTTTTTTGACAGAGTTTTGCTCTGTCACCAGGCTGGAGTGCAGCGGCGCAATCTCAGCTCACTGCAACTTCTCCCTCCTGGGTTCAAGTGATTCTCGTGCCTCAGCCGCCCGAGTAGCTGGGACTACAGGCACATGCCACCATGCCCAGCTAATTTTTTTGTATTTTTAGTAGAGACGAGATTTCACCATGTTAGCTAGGATGGTCTCAATCTCCTGACCTGGTGATCCGCCCACCTCGGCCCCTGAAAGTGCTGGGATTACAGGCATGAGCTACCACGCCTGGCCAGTATAGTATATCATTCTTATATTATGCTGAATATAATTGGCTAATATCTTAAGATTTTACGCATTTATGTTTATAAGGTTATTGCACTATGAATTACTTTTCTTGTGATTTTTTGTTTGGTTTTGGAATACACTAACCTCTTGGAAATGTGATTAACACTGTCCCCTTCTCTTCTGTTCTCTAGAAGTGTTTGAGTAGATATGGTATTTTTTCTTCTTTAAATATTTGATGAAATTTACCAGAGAAGCCATCTGGGCTGGCCTTATGTTTTGTTGTTGTTGTTGTTGTTGCTGTTGTTCTTTTCTTGAGAGGCTGGTTATGCTTTGGGAAAGATTTTTAATTTCAAACTTTTTTACGGATGTAAGTTTTATTCAGGTTTTCTATTTTTTCTTGAATTAGTTTTGGTAACTTCTAACTTTGTCAGACTTCGGGTGGATTAGACTCGGTATTGGTTAGAACCTAATAAAACCTTGCTGCAGTTTCATTAGAGGTCCACTCATAGTTTGTCCTGAAAGTTGGGAGAGGAGAAAGTTGGGAGAGGAGAAAAGTTGCTCATTTTCTCCTAATGAGCAAATCTTTGGTCATTCACGTTATATGGAAAGAGAAGCAGACTAGTGACAGAATGTATGCAGAATCATGGGGTGTGGCAAATAGCTTAGCAGGTTTTTGGAAAGTCTGCAAAAAAAAAATGAGACTAAGAACAAGAATGTCTGGGGAACCACATGTCAATTAACCTACAGGAGTGGACATGATATATGATCTTTGTAGTATATGATAATACCCAACAAAAGGCATGTGCCATTGACAATGCACTAAACAACCAGACAGAAACAATGACTCAGCCATTTGATGTAAGAAAGTCTCAATGGCCCCTTTAGTCCTGAAAGGATAAGTGCATAATAATAAAGTTGCTATAGTGGCAAGGGTGGTCATGAATGAACCTAGTGACATAGATTCCAACTCACTAAGGCTGACCTAGCTACTATGGCTTCAGAATGTCCAATATTCAAACATAAAAGTCCAATTCAGAACCCATGATATGCCCTCATACATGAAGAGACCACATGTACTCTACAGTAGCAAGTTAATTACAGTGGAGTCCTTTGACACCAGAGGTGAAAGCATCAAAACCTATCCCAGGTACAGTTCCTGCCTTCAGGGTCTCAATTAGCATCATCATTCAAGGAATTACAAATTGATATAGGACTAGCACAGCCTCAGAACCTACTTTAGAGCAAAACAGTGTATCAGTGTACAGTTTACTGTGGCATCAACTACTTCTGTTATGCACACATACGCACACACACACACACGCACATGCACCCCACCCAGAAGCTGTTAATCAGAGAGAGAAATATAAATGTAACAGTCTATGAAAAGCACAACTGATGTGCCTGTTTAAGGATAATACTCTGATAAGGTAGAACACTGTATTTCAAAATGCAATATATCCCCTAAATCAATAGCTCTCATATGGTGCTAGGATAAAAAAGTTGACATATATGGATTTGATAGCTGAGAGTGGTTCTCAGTAAGTAACTGAACTTATTTTTATTTCCAGCTACCCATTTAAGAGGTTTTTACTTATTTCTTTTTTTTTTTTTTCCTCAGAGATCTGGGTTCCTGTGGAAGAAGGCTTTCACCAGAGTACACAGCAAGAGTCCCTTTAAACTTCAATCCTTGGCTGTTGTACGTATACTTCAGGACTTGTTGTCAAAATACCAATAATCAAGAGAAGGTGTCACAATCTTAGTAGTAGTAATTATCTTGATCATCATAAAGAGATAGAAATGTTATGCAGTGAGGTCAGAAAACAACATGCTTGATACTCATGTCCTCCCTGAGATATCTCTTGGCATTTTCTTACCCAATTTTATTGTTTAATGCTCATGTACAGTAGGCTGAGGGAAGCATGAAGACCTGGAGTTCAAACCCCCCTGGGAGTGAATAACTTCTTGGTCAACATACGAATAAGACCCTAAGCCAGTGAAGATGCTTGTTAAAATTGACGGGAATCTAGAACTGGTTTTTAAAAAAGAAAAAAAAAAAAGAGAGAGAGAGAAGTAAATTATGTCTTCAAGACCAGCTACAGTGGTGATGTTGAAGTTTTTTCCACTAAACTTCCTGTTGCAATTTACCCCAAGAAATATGAACAGTGCAAATCTTGAATGAAGAGTTTCCAAAATGTATTACATAAAGTATGTGGAGCTGAAGAAAGCAAAAGGTTGGACTATAATGGATGCTCTTTTGTGCCTCCAAGATACACCCTTCAGTTCTGAGGCTTTCATTTGTCCGTCCCCTGAGAGTATTGCTGCCTGATGTCTTTCTCCTGAGCCTTGAGACTTATGAAATTGTCCTTGGGCAAAGGGAGCTGCCTTACCAGAAGAAACCCTCTTTCTCTAGGACTCTACTTATCAAATGGCTATTGATATGATAGTATAAATGCTTGTGCCCCTATATCAAAGCAGAATTCTAAAGAACCATTTTAGCAGAGCTGCCCAAGAGATTGGCCAAGACCTCCTTGAGACTGTTTCACAGTTCAAGTTCTTTTTCTCGATCTTAATTTTTTTATTTCTCAATAGGTATTAATCCTGAGAACTCTCCTTAATAAAATTATTATGTGCAAATTTTCATCTCCAGATCTGTTTACTGAGAAACTTTGCTATATCTGAACACAGCACATAACGAAATCATCACTCTATTCTAATCAATAAACAGAAAATAACAATGGACTATTTCGTCTGCTAGCATATCTGATAGGGCAATAGTGTATTTGGGTTAAAATATTATAAATTTAGACATTATAGGTCTAAATTTTAGATAAATTATAGGGTCTATTTATTCAAAATAAGAGGTTCAATACACTTGTGATTCTGTAATCATTATCCTACTTCATAATGTGGCTCACTAATGTTGATCACGTGGGGACAGTGGGCAAGAGTAAGCAAGACGTGTGCCTTTTTATTGGCACTACTGGAAAGTAATCAAAAAGGTTATATATTAATGTTTTATGTCTCGTGGAAAAGTTACACATACGTTTTTGAGAGAAAATTTAAAGGGCAAACATGGTAAAAATAATTTAAGAAACAGAAACACTGTGGGAAATATGAGTTGCTCTATGTATTTAAAAATATAATTGTACAAACAAATATGTAATCACCCAAGGGGTTCTTCCTGCACACTGCACAAAAATCAATTGACTGAGACTGTAGTATTGCAGAAAATAAAGAATTTAATAGATGCAAGGACAGCCATGCAGGAGAACTAGAGCTATCACTCACATCAGTCTCCTCAAAGGCTCAGATGTTAGGGTTTTTCAAGGATAATTTGATGGGCAGAGGGCTAGGGAATGGAGAATGTTAATTGTTAGCGTAGGGGATACATTCACTGGGGGTCAAAGTGGGTTTTTCTTTCTGCTTTCGGTTCCTGGGTAGGATCACAGAACTAATTGAACCAGTTTACCAGTCTGGGTGGTGCCAGCTGGTCCATCAGAATGCAGGGCCTGATGAATGTCTCTAACAACAATCTTAGGTTTTACAATAGTGATGTTATCCACAGGAGCAGTTGAGGAGGTTAGGAATCTTGTGGCCTCTGGCTGCGTGACTCCTGATCCATCATTTTTAATCTTGTGGCTAACCTGTTAGCCTTACAAAGGTGGTCTGGTCCCCAGCAAAGAGAGGGTTCATTTCAGGAAGGGGCTATCATCTTAGTTTCAAAGTTAAACTATAAGGTAAATTCCTACTATGGTAAGCTCAGCCTACACCCAAGAATGAACAAGAGCAGCTTTTAGGTTAGAAGCAAGATGGGGTCAGTTAGGTCAGATTTCATTCACTGTCGTAATTTTCCTATGTTTGATTTTTTCAGTGTCATAATTTTTGCAAAGGTGTTTTCAAATACACTTTTCTTTCTTCAACTCATAAATAGCAACTGGACAGCTAAGTAAATGCACTAGGATTCTCCAATTAACTAACCCCTTTACGTGGTCCCTTCCCTGCCAAAAAGCTCAAGTTTTCTTATATAAAATAATTCTCCCAGAGTTTTTGAGATTATTCTAATAAAAATTGTAAATAAAAATTATTGTAAACGATAAAATTGAAAGTCGATATCTCGTCCCTTTAATCCCACTTAATCAATTTTTTTAAAGTTTCAAAAATCATTTGCTAACTATGACTTACTATTATTGTTTTTATTTACTAAAAAGTTTTCAGGTTGTGCTTCAGTCAAAAAAATACAACCTACTGATAATACACTTACTGAATTCGTAAGTATTAGAGTCTAGGTCATTCATGTAGCTATACTAATAAATAGTATGGATTTGCTAGAGAAAATGCTAAGCAATTTATTCTGGTGGGGGAAAAAAAAGAAGTCTTTGGTTATGGAGCATTGAGATAATTAGGGTGGAATTGGCAATACAGGGGATGATGCTTCAACTTCAAGTCCCTTGAGTGCAGAGCACAGATTGAACAGCTGTTGGCCAGAATCCAGGAGGTCAAAACTGGCCAGCTGTATCTTTGGCCAGCAGTGTTGAGTGGTACTCCATTTCCCCAAGCACAAAGGGCAAGAAAAAGTGAGGAAGTCTTAGCTTTTCAACTGAAATGCATGTGGAAATTTCCCCAGTGGATGATACCTTCCTCTAGATATTAAAGCTCAGGGCAGGCAGATGGTGGTTCTGTCAAATAGCTTGCATTAGAGACTCCATTCTTTTGAGAAAAATTACAAACTTAAATTTTAGAGACATAGTACTTGATATAGGTTACCACTACGTTAAATGACCGCATGATTTAGAGATGTTTGATGTCAAAGCATTTTAAAAATAAAACCATAAATTATACAATCTTTTACAAAGTGAGTTAGAAGCTTTATTTATGAGGATTGTGGTAATTAAAACAACTGAATTACAAGGAATTGCATCGAAGGAATTTTTCTGTGTTGCTTTTTAGCTTGTTTTCTGGCAGGTGTCATGAGATGGTCAGATAAATGCTCTAGTATATTATTCAATAATTATTAAAACATGTACTGCATTACAAAAATAATAAAAGGAAGCTCTTAACACCTATGAGTTAGTGTAAAAAGTAATATTGGTCAGCAGGAGTGGTTACTCAAAGCAAAGCAGCGATGTACACTCAAGCAATATTTAACAATAGGGAAACCTGAGAAATGTATCGTTAGGCAATTTTGTCATTGTGTGAACATAATAGATTGTACTTATACAACCTAGACAATATAGCTTACATTACACCTGGCATATACGGTATAGCATATTGCTTCTAGACTACAAACCTGTATGGTATGTTACTGTACTGAAGACTGTAGGTAATGGTAGCACAGTGGTGAGTATTTGTGTATCTCAACATAGAAAAGGTACAGTAAAAATCATAGTATAACAGATAGAAAAACATACACCTGTACAGGGCACTTACTGTGAATGGAGCTTGCAGGACTGGCAGTTGCTCTAGTTTAGTGCATAAGAGAGTGGCAGGTAGATATGAAGGCCTGAAATTCTGTGGTAGATGTCATTAACAGTGTACACTCAGGGTACACTGGATTATCAAGAAATATTTCTTCAATAATAAATTAACCTTATCTTACTGCTATGTTTTTACATCATAAGCTTTTAAAGTTTTTAACTTTTTGACTTTTTAGTAACGTTTAGCTTAAAACATAAACACATTGTATAGCTGTACAAAATATTTTCTTTATATCCTTATTCTACAAGCATTTTTCTATTTTTTAAAAATTTTAGTTTATTTTTTCCTTTTAATTTTCTTGTTAAAAACTAAGAAACACACACACATTAACCTTGCCCTACACTGGGTCAGGCTCTTCAATATTACTGCCTTTTACCTCCATATCTTGCCCCACTAAAAGGTCTTCAGTCACAATAACAAGCATGTAATGATTATCTCCTATGATAAAAATATCTTCTGAAATACTTCCTGAAGGACTTGCCTGAGGCTGTTTTATAGTTAACTTATTTATACCCTAAAATAACAATGAAATGTATAGTATATTAAATACATAAACCAATAGTATAGTTAGTTCTTATCATATCAACTATTAAGTATTGTACGTAATTGTAAGTACTATATACTTTTATATGCCTGGCAGTTCAGTAGTTTTATTTTACAGCAACATCACCACAAACATAAGAGTAATTCATTGCACTGTGATGTTACAAGGACTATGATGCTACTAGGTGATAGGAATTTTTCAGCTCCGTTATAATCTTAGGGGACCACCATCCTACATGCAGTCAGTCGTTTACTGAAACGTGGTTACATGGCACACGACTGCATTTGAAGCCAAGACCACAGCTCATCACAGGCAGCTGTGGAGTATGAATTACCCATCATAATTGTTCTGTCTTAAGGCAAATATGCTGGGAGTTTATATCTTTTCATTCTCCAGTCATTGGATATGGGCAGTTGCCTAAAAACTGGCATGACTTTGGGCAAGGTTGCTCTCTTGGGCTAAAAGAAGCTTCTTGGAGAGCGTTTCATCTGAGACGTGTCATTGACCAATATTCTCCAGGTTCAGGTCCAGTAGTCTTATAAACCCAGAGAATCTATCTTGCCAGCTTCAAAATAACTTAAAATACAATATAAAAGTTTAAGTACCACTGTGACATGAATTATTAAAATATTGATATAACCCTTTGATTATTTAGTATAGATATTTTGCAATTTAACAATATACTGTTTTGCTGTATTTTTTTTAATTTGCCAAGAATACTTAATGTAATGAGTGTGAGTATGAGCAAAATTTTTCTATTTTCTCAGTGCTGAAAGTCTATTTTCTGTTGCATTAGAAGAATATCACATTTTACGTGCTTTTTTTTTTTTTTTTTTTTTTTTTGAGACAGAGTCTCGCTCTGTCGCCCAGGCTGGAGTGCAGTGGCGCGATCTCGGCTCACTGCAAGCTCCGCCTCCCGGGTTCACGCCACTCTCCTGCCTCAGCCTCCCAAGTAGCTGGAACTACAGGCACCCGCCACCACGCCCAGCTAAATTTTTGTATTTTTAGTAGAGACAGGGTTTCACCATGTTAGTCAGGATCTTCTGACCTCGTGATCCGCCTGCCTCGGCCTCCCAAAGTGCTGGGATTACAGGCATGAGCCACCGCGCCTGGCTTTTACGGGCTATTTATTTGTGATCAACAAATACAAGTGGAAGACTACATAGCAAAGTGGGAATCAGTATTGGAAATATATTTGCAAATAGATAATGGAATCCATGAGAGTAAATATTCAATAGGAATAAAATATGAGAAAACGTAATCCAAAGCTTGGTGGATATTTCACAGCTGGTAAAGGAAAAACAAAACAAAACAAAATACATCAGAAGCAACAACAAAGAAAAATAGACTCATAAGTGGCCAAAGGTATAATTAAGCTAGCAAAAAAATAATGGTTCTGTGAAAACCAAGAGAGAAGAAATTTATATCGTTTATCAATAACATGAAAAATTACAGTGATGTCAAGTAGAATTCTTACTGAAAAAAAGACCTTAAATGTGCAGATTACAAGGATACTCATCCCATATATTCAGGGTCACTCTGAAAGTGGTAGTGCTGATGTGACAAAATAGGGCTAAATTCAGATATGTCTCGGACGTATTTTACTATCTTCTATGAGGTAAGCCAAATTCAAAAAATGGCCCCCACCACATTTTTTATCATTATTATTGGGAATGCCAATATAATGAAAATCACGCTATTGAATATGTTAACATACAAGGCCACAGAGACCTAGAGAATGTAATTAAGTGTGCTAATCAGTTGACACTTATGATCGGGTAATGACCATGGTCCAATGTAATCACATGAGCATTTGAAAAGCAGAGTTGCCAGCTGGTAGCAGAAGAGGAATTCAGAAAGATTAAAGTGTGAGAAAGACAAAACACATGGTTGTGGACTTTGAAGACAGAGAAGGTGACGTGAGAAGTACAGGTGGTCACTGCTTGCAGAGAGCCAACAAGGAAAGTGGAACCTCTAGATCTCCAACTGCATAGAACTGGATTCTGCCATTGATCTGAAAGAATCTGGAAGGGGATTCTTTTCCAATGTCTCTAAATAAAAGTTTAGCCTGATCAACACCATAATTTCAGCTTTGTGATAACCCCAACATAGAATTCAGTTGAGGTCACCCAGACCTGTGACCTGCAGGACTGTGAGCTAATGAATGGGTGTTGTTTGAAGTTATTAAATCTGTGGAAATTTGTTTTGCAGCAAAAGAAAAGAAATATACCCCTATTACTTAAGGAATAAAACTATCCCAAATTTGTGAGTAGCATCCCCACCAACACACACATGATTTTTCTAGAAGTAGATATTAGAAATTATTCTTTCAAGAAAAGTGAACACTTTCTTAATGAGACACAGATATATAACCATTAAAGTCAGCACATGATTGAGGGATGGAATGAATCACATTCTGAACTATTGCTTCTGATGAGCATGTGTATTTATGTATACTTATGCACAACTACATTCAAAGCCTAAATTCTCATTCATTTCTCATATTAAAAATTGGTGTGATCTCTCACTCCTGGAACTTCATCTGGATTTATTTCTGACCCTTGTTATTTTATATTATATATTACATACATTTGCTTAATTGGAATTCTAAAAACCTGAATTCAAATTTCAGTTTCAATAGCTATCAACTATACACACTTCAAGTTACTAATTTGTATCCTCACTGTATACCAGGTTGCTTATTTATGTTATTCAAAGGGTAAGTGAGACAATATATCAAAGACCACTTAGCCTAGTGTTTAACACTTGATGTATGCAAATATTATTAGTAGAATCTGAACTGTGTCAAAGATAAGAATAATAATTTAGTCATTACCGTTTCCTCTATAATATTTGCCAGAGTTTATTACGTAAATGAAAAGTTCACATATTTTTATCTCAGAGTGTTTGGCAAAAACAATATTCTTATAAAGTTTTCATATATAGAAAATAGTCTGACTTACATGAAAATGCAAAACCTTTAAAGAATGTACATTTAATAAGTTCATATATATTTGTATATGTAGTTATACAAAACTTAAAGAGACTAGAGAAACTTGGAAACAATATATTTGGATTCCGGCTGCAGAAAAATATCTATAAATGACCGTTTATTGACAAATTGTTGAAATTTGAAAATTGAGTACAGATTATTTTTTAGTTTCTGATTTTGTTAACTATACTGTAGCTATTTAAGATAATAAGCTTACTCTTAGGCTGAGCACACTGAAGTATTTAGGGGTTAAGGGTAACACTATCTCCAACTTACTCTCAAATGATTCAAGAAGAAAAATAATATATGTATATGTATAAATAAATAGATAAATAGAACAAAACACAGAGAGAGAGAGGGGATGATAAAACAAGTGAGACAAAAATACAAGCAGGTAGTAAATTTAGCTAAGAGTATCTTGGAGATTCTTGTACTAATCTTGCAACTTTTCTGTAAGGTGAAAATATTATAAAATAATGATATATTTCATAAAAAACAGAGTAGTATGCAACAAATGTATAACTTTCTAATGTATAATGATAACTGATATGAAATTTCAAAACAACTTACTAAGATATAATGCTGATTGATATGAAATTTTAAAAGACTCATTATTACAAACATTTCACTTAGTAAAATATGAATTTGATGACTAATACAAAATATAAAAATTTTAAATGCAGAAGACATCTGTTACAATATACAGTTATGCTATAATAAAATGTGATAAAACCCATAAAACCTCATAGCATTTTATTAATGCCTTAAAGCTTCCATCATTTAAGATGTATAATTATTTGATGGGGTAAATCAATATGAAGTCCTTGCTGCACTAGTAGTCATTCTGGAGAAGTTGCATTAATAGTGCTACACCTCCTAGTCTGCCAGCCATAATCATTTTTGTTGTTGTTGATGTGAGACAGAGTCTCATTCTGTCTCCCAGGCTGGAGTGCGTTGGTGAGATCTCCACTCACTGTAACTTCCACCTCCCAGGTTCAAGCAATTCTCCTGCCTCAGCCTCCTAAGTAGCTGGGATTACAGGCGCATGCCACCACACCAGGCTGGTTTTGAACTCCCGACCTCAAGTGATCCTCCTGCCTCGGCCTTCCAAAGTGCTAGGATTACAGGCTTGAGCCGCCGTGCCCAGCCCAGCCAAGATAGTTCTAAAGTCATAGAGGAACTTAGAAAACTAGTCAGTTAAGTTACATTACATCAATTTTATCTGCCACTTAACAATACCTTTCATACTTCAGTTTCTATAGATAAATGTTCTTAATTCTTAACCCAAATTTTTCAATAACAAATGTATTTTCCAAGGATATAACAGAACTATCTAACGTCAATGACTATGAAAGGTTTCTAAGGAACAAGAGTTGAAAGGGGTGGCAATAATAATTACTTCCAAAATATTAATTATAATCCTTTTGTAGATATTTCATCTTAAAGTTGAATTATGCCAGCCATTAGACACTGAAGTATGATATTAAACTTTTTTTTTGGTCATTGGCTTCACAGCATTGTACCTTCAATTTGCATCGCATTGCTATTTGAAACTAGTCTTGCACATTAAGAGAAGCATTTTACTGTTTTCATTTAGCACTTCACATGAAAAAACACACTGTGCTAAATTTGTAAAAGCCTTATTTTTTATTTTTTCTTTGGATAGTCACCAGAACGATCAGATCTGATTTTGACACATGCTTTCATTAACAGAGTATACATTTAAAATGTATATTGCTCCATGCACATGAACCTCTGCTTTCTTTTTACTCATTTTTAATTTTTTCTTTACTAATTTTGTAACTATTTTATTTCATGGCGACTGCATGTAGTTTTGTAAGCTCTATAAAATCTGTTTTTTAAAGAGATGAAGCAGGCTGGGCACAGTGACTCACCCTGTAATCCCAGCACTTTGGGAGGCAGAGGTGGGTGGATGCTTTAGGCCAGGAGTTTGAGATCAGCCTTGGTAAGATGGTGAAACCTCATTTTAGTCTCTACTAAAGTTAAAAAATTAGCTGGACATGGTGGCACACACCTGTAATCCTAGCTACTTGGGAAGCTAAGGCAGGAGAATTTCTTGAACCCAGGAGGCACAGGTTGCAGTGAGCCAAGATCGCACCACTGCACCCCAAGCTGGGCAACAGAGCAAGACTCTGTCTCAAAAAAAAAAAAAAAAAAGAAATGAAATGAAGTGTAATGGAAATAAAGCCTACCACTACGTGTCTCGGTATATACCAAGAAGCCATTTTGCCATAGTTCATCAGCAATGAAACTTTTCAGATATAGTGAGTTCTTATCTGACTACATAGTCACCTTCCTCATTAAATTATCAGGTTTCCTTAATTCCTGCTTCTGCACCCATAATACCTGTATCATTTGGTACATATTTCCAAGAAAAGTGCATTCAATGCATGCATAGCTTCTTCATCATATTAATAATAGAAAGAAGTTATTCTGCACAGCAAAAGTTAGGTTATGAATATTGAGCATAACCTAGAACATTTACAGACAAACGGCACATCAAAGTGTAATCACTTTTTGTATTGCAATCTTCATGTTTCTTCTTTGAATCGGTAATCAAATATATTTCACATTACTCAATCTACTGATAGTTGGGTACTATCTCCTTTTCTTAAGAGTCAAAATCCCTGATAAATTTAAATTTCATCATCCTCCACAATAGAAAGGAAAACAAAAGTATATAAAAAGCACTATTTATGCTTGTTATTTATATGACTAATGCACTGGCAAGAAGACATGTAAGAATTGGTGCTGGCTCTCTGAAACCAATGGAAGAATCACTTGGCCCTATGCAGAAGTTTATTATAATCATAAGTAGGTATGACTCCGCAATTTTCCTTGTATTTAGAGCACTGATAGGAAGCGAAAGATTATCCTCATTTACCATTCCAATATTCTTGGCAAAGTGGCTTTGAAACTGCTATACTTTGTGACAGAAATGCCTTCAATGTTGAAAGCATTGACTTGGAGATGGTTCACTACAGCTGATTTAATTAGTTTTGAAATAGAATAGTGATTCAAGTCTAGTTCTGAACTCAGTGAGACTTCACAATTTTGTAAATGTGTCAGTGTATTTTAATATCTCATTAATTAAATCATCTGTATGTAATTATCCCAATTTGTCTCACAATTAAACTATTTTAGTATATCTACCATATCATTAACATTCCTTTAATGAATAATTTTGGTATCACACAATACAACAATAAAATAAAAATGTGCTCTGTTTTAAGATTTTAAAGAGCACAAAATCCTTGTACCCTAAAACAAGATAAGTGAATTTAGCAGGACCCTTTGTGTCCTCCTTAGAAGAGCGGAATTGTATCGTTGCTCTTTCTTTTAAAAGATAAACACTTTAGCAGGATATAACACTGTTTTGAGCAAGCTGCTGTCATTTTATTATGCACATTTGGGTTTCATAAATGCTAACTTTAATGATGCAATATTTCCTTTGTAAAATTATCTTTTATGGTGAATGAAGTAGTCATTAATTTCACTGTAAAGATATAATTTGTACATTTTAATATATTTTTCAACTAGTCTATTTGTGTGAGCGTAGCAGCTGGTAGCTCCCAAAAGAAGACAAGACAGTAAAAACCCTACCTGAGTTCTATAATATCTTTGATTCCTCTTCCCTACCACATAAAACCAAGCTTTAAAGTTTTATTTCTCTGTTATGCTGGTATCATAGCTATTTTGTACACAAGTATATCCATGGTGTATGAGGGTTGCATGGGTAGAGCAATTACACCAGATTGCACAATAGTTTGTTAATGCTCTATTACTTTTGCATGCAAATAGCTAAACTAAATAGTCTGGGACTCAGTCATTTTAGTTGTACATCTCCAATTTAATATGCTGTTTTTAAAAGTCTGCTCATCCAAATTTTTACTACACATATTTCCCATTTTTTTTCTATTTTCTCTTCACAGGTATAATTGAATATTTCTGAACCCACTGGTTTGTGGGTATATAAGAAAACACATAATGTACTATTTTTTTCTCCAGCAGGACAAAAAGGTTAAAATACTCTAGAGTTTCATTGTAAATCCTATAAATGGATTTAAATTTAAAAAAACATTTTAATATATATTGGAGCAAAAATAACAAAAATAGCAAATGTATGACAGGTATGTAACAAAAGCAAGTCAACTAAATGCAACACCTTCCAAAGAGAGTGCATTCTGGATAAAAGAAAGTTGAATTACTTATAAATTCAAGACTACTATCTACTTTTGTCTTGAGTAGTTCTCTCATAAGCAAAGCAAATTAACACAAGTTATTTACTTAAATTTGTTTGGAAAAAAATGATTCTCATTTTAAGTTCAATATTTAGTTAGCTGCCTTTTAACAGAATTAAAACAAAAAAAGTAACCAAAACAGTCCACATCAAGTTGAGAAAAAAAAATCTATAATATAATATGACAATGCTTCTTGATGAATTCAAGAATACACATTTATCAGCAGTTTAATCATGCTAAGTACTTTGGTGTCTTAATTCACTGGATGTTATCAAATTGCATTGATGAGGAACATTTCTGGGTACAAAGCTTTACTACTTACTAAAGAAAAAGTGACATCTTCAAAGATCAAAATTTAAAAAATTGTTTTAATTGGTAAGATAAGAACTGATTTGTATTTCTTTTAAGTAAATGTCCTTGATAATCTAAATGTATTTATGAACAGTAGAAAAGGAAAGTTTAAAAACTACTGATAAAACTTAATCATCCTCTTGTTGCCCTCGGCTCTTGCCCCTTTGTGCCTTCTTGGTAAAATTGTAATTCGGATACTGCTAATTACTCTACTGCAGTTTCCCTGGGCTGTGGATGGCAGAATGCAGATTGATGTTAGAGAAGAAGTATCATAACACTGCATAAAGCAGGCTTTTTAAATCCTAGAGCCCAAGCAGAACTGGACTCTACCACTGAAATAAGGTAGGGAACTCACTAAAACAAAGAGTATATTTATCCAGAAATAATGTCAGACACGGCAGATGGCACACAGATACAGAATACCCAGACAGAGAGGGAAAAACATGTTGCCTTTAACAGTCAGTGAAAACGCACAGAAACAGATGACAAGAGCTTGGGAAAGAGGAAATGCGGCTCGTATATACATAAAGGCTTTTCAACCTCTTACCATCTCCTTTGCAAAATTAAGTTGTTTGAAAACCCATTAATTGTTCACAGTATTTGTGTATGTAGGCCTAAATTATTTATAAACATGTGCTTTTAATCTGGTTTCAATCTTTATTTTCTTCCAAAATTTTAAGGTAAATACATTAAGGCATCCAGGCAAGAAGAAAAATTTTGCACATGCTAGTCCTCCACACTCATATCCATCACAACTGCCAAAAAGGGCAAAAATGTAAAGGTAAGGAGTCAGTTGATGGACATTCCTAACTTTGGAAAACAAAACAGGTAGGAAGGACAGGCTCATTCTTGCCTCTCAAGCTGAGCAGTGCTGGAATTGCATCAGCAGCAAGAGAAGAAAGAACTTTCTCCTTGTCTTAATCTGTTTTTTGCTGCTACAACCGAATAGCTGAGATTGGTTAATTTATAAAGAACAGAAAGTTCTTTTCTGCGGTTCTGGAGGCTGAGAAGTCCAAGATCAAGGTGCCCATATCTGGCTAGGGGCTTCTTACTATATCATTCCATGGTGGAAGGCAGAAACGCAAGAATTTTTGCAGGTGAGATGAGAACAAAAGAGGAAGGGGCCCAAATTCATTCATTAGGAATGCAACTCCCACAAAAACGCCATTAATCTTTTCATGTGGGCAGTGGCCTCATGGGCTAATCAACTCCCAAACGTGTTACCTCTCAAAACTGTTGCCTTGGGGATTAAATTTCCAACATATAAAATTTAGGGGACACATTTAAATCATTGTGCTTCACAGACAAATATTTATACCAAGTAGGAACTAGAGCACTGTAAGAGAAGAAATATTTAGTTATAGCTGTGAATTGTATTGATTGGGTAGAGATGAAACTCACCGATCTGATTCTAGCTACAATTAGGACTTTCTCTCAAATCTCTTCAGGTGTCTGGATTTCCAAGGGGGAACTTTAATCTATTTGTTTCTTGGTATTTTAAGTCACAGTTTCCCCTTTAGCAGCCTCCCCAAATGTCACCCTGTTATTACAAACCATTTATTAAAAGCTCCTCTGTTTTCACTCACAGTTGTTTGAAGTTTTCCAGCTTCCAATCACTCCCTAGTTTAAATACCAGCACATATTTGAGGTTTATGTTACAGCAGCATGACATTCTCTGTCCCAAAATCTGTCTTAGTTAACTATTGCTATATAAGAAATTACTCCAAATTTTAGCAGGTTGGAAGATAAGTATTGATGCTCCCCCAGTTTGTCTGGTTCAGAAAATGATTTTACCAGTTTGTGTGGTTCAGGAATTTAGCTGGATGGTTCTGACTCAGGAGCTCATGAAGGTGCAGTAAAGATGTCAGGCAGCGCTACAGTTAACAGAAGGCTTTGTTGCAGCAGAAGAAACCACTTCCTAGGTGAGTCACTCATATTGCTATGGGCTACAGGCCACAGTTCTTTTCTGTCTATATGCAGACTTCTGTTCTTCACCACATGGACCTCCCCATTGGGATATTTGAGTGTCCTTACAATATGGGTGTCTTTCTACAAAAGAATAGAGAGAAAGAAGGAGACATGGACAGAATGAGAGAAGACCTAATAGCTTATATGACCTGGTCTCAGAAGTGATATGCCATCACTTCTGTTGTGTTCCACTGGTCACACAGACAGTCCCAGATACAATGGGGGATACTGCACAAGGTCATGAGTACCAGGAGGTAAGAATCACATGGGGCTATCTTAAAGCCTTGCTACCAAAAACTCGTTAATATTTTTGTTCCCTAGGAAAAGATGTGGACCTTTATGACTATTTTTTTCTATAATTAAATGAGTAATGCTAAATGCATGTTATCAGCATATTTTTTATAGTTAGCTAATTTATCACTACAAGATTGATCTTGCCTGACGTTGTTAATTGTTATCACATCTCTTCTACTAACCTCTTGGCTGCAGATCAAAAAATTAATTTTTGGAGGAAAAGAAGTCATTTTATGATACACTCATTGTGATGGTTAATTTTGTTTGTCAACTTGACTGGGCTACAAGGTGCCATTTGGTCCTACACTCCATTTTCTGGATGTGTCTTTAAGGGTGTTTCGGAGTGAAGTTATCATTTGAATCTATAGAGTGAGGGAAGTATATTGGCCTCCTTAATGGACCGATGGGCTTCATCAATTCAGTTGAATGTCTGAATAAAACAAAAAAACTGATCCTTCTGGGAGTAAGAAGGAACTCCTCCTGCCTGACTGCCTTTCAGCTAAGACATTATGTTTTTCCTGCTCTCAGGTGTGAACTGAAGCATTGAATCTTCCCTCTAGGTCTCAGTTCTAATGGCTTTCGGACTGAAACTTATGCCATTGGCTCAGTTGGGTCTCCACCTTGCTGACTGCAGATCTTGGGATCTGTCAGCCTCTGTAATTATATGAGCCAATTCCTTATGTCAGGTTGTCACTGAGGTCCAAGGGGGGTCTCTGGGCAAGTGGCAGATAGCTGGAAAAACACTCTAGGAATAGTAAACAGTTTCAACATGGCTTTTACTCTCTCTGTGGGTGCAAGGGAGCCATGAATGGCAGCAAGCTGTGGGTGCAAACAAGCCATGGGCACAAGCAATCCATGGACACATGCAAGCTGTATGTACAGCATTAGCAGGGTAATTACACCTTTTACAGACAATAGTGACTCTGAGCCAAGCATGAGTGCACATGAGTGGTTACTTAATGCACCTCATGTGGTGTGGTTACCTAATATGTGGCGTCGTGTACCTGTGCTCCAAACTTGCTGAGTCATGCTGGACCAGATGTCTGCCTCGGCCTATTCTGGACAGCAGTACATCCATTTTCCTTACACTCCACTTCCTAGGCTGAGGGAGACATAGGCCTTGGACACACAGGTCTGACATATAGGCCTTATACATAGGTTTTGGGCACACAGGTCCAACAAAGGCTGGAAACATAAGCCTAACAAATAGGCTCTGGGCACACAGGCCTGATACATACACACAGGCCTGACACACAGGCTTAACACATAAGCCTGACACATAAGCTCTGGGAACACCAGCCTGATACACAGGCTTGACTTATAGGTCTTGGCACACAGGTCTGATACAGAGGCTTGGCACACAGGCCCCTGACACACAGGTCCAACACATGTGGGCAACCTACCCATGGTTACATTACCCCAATGTTACTTTATACATTAAGCCAGGTTTTTTGTTCCCCTACCCTTTTTGTTCCTACCCTTAGGGACATTGGGGCAGGAAGCAACAGGTTACCATTCATTCCCATACCTGGTTGGAGGAGGTCATCCTTCTTCCCATAGGTTTTGCCACATGGGTTGGCCCTATATGGGCCAGTGACTAATTAGTCAATTCTGTAACTTCCAAGTTAACCTCCTTGGTGATCACCATCCATACTGCTCTAAATTTAGCCAATTGGCTACTTTGTCCACACCTGGTTTCAAACCATATGGTGTCAGTACTAGGTTGGACTGCAACAGTGGTTCAGGCAGCAGTAGGACCTTGGCTGGACCCATCTGTGTACCATGCCCCATCAGGAATGGAGGGATGCCCTTTCTTAAATGGCAATGGCTCAGGCTCTAGGGATGCCTCAGGCCCAATGGCCTCCTCTTGCATTAGGACTACAGGTCCCAAACTTCTTGCAACTCTGGTGCTAAAGGACTTGTACTCAGCATACTCCACTGTTCTCAGTAATCACCCCACTTTGCTAAAGTGGATGTCTGTGCTGTCTGAATCCAGGGGGTCATTACCTATGGATGTATACACCCCACTATTGGGTAAGTCATCCTCATAATGACTGTAGCCCATCTTGCCATGCTCTTATGAGCCTAAAGGGCAGCATATGCAGTTACTAACTGCTTCTCTATCGGTGAATACCAGAGCTCTTCTCACTCCCACAGTTGGGACAAAAAGCCAACTGGCATTCTCGAGTGCTTCGTGCACTGCCACAGGCCCCAACCAAAACCGTCTGTGGTCATGTGCACATCCAGCTCAAACAGGTGCCCCTGGTCAACTACCTGTAAGGCTTGGCCCTGCTGAATAGCCTGCTTGGCTGTCAGGAAGGATGTCTCAGCTGCATCATCTTAATTCTAGGCAAAAGGAGCACTGCCACTTCTAAATCGGCAAGAGAATCAGAAGTTAGCATAATATCATTAGCAAGACCACAACACATGGTGAGACTATGCACACAGCCCTGCAGCAACACTGTGAAAATCCATTGTTGCCCTCCCATGAAGGCAAACCATTCCTGGCTCTCTAGAGCAATGTCGATTGAGAAGAATGCATTGGCCAAATCTACCACATAGTGGCACCATCCCAATTCTGTAGTCAAATGGTCCATCAAATCCGTGACAGATGGCACAGCAGCCAAGCCATGTAAAATATCCAACTCCCAGAATGTATTCAGGTATGGAAGAGACATACACAGTACGTAAGCATGAAGCCAAACAGCCTATGCCAAGGTTCAAAAATACAGGTTTTACTTTCATTGACCAGCTTTCATAACTGTCTATGTATGCAGCTTTGCCCAGAAAATTATCTGGGTGCAGGGACTAGTGGATTGCTAAGTCCACATGTTGCCTCCGGTCATCTGGTGTCCCCCAAACCCGGGCACCTCAGCCACTTCCCTAATCAAGTAGAAAAGGCTCTACATTTCCTCCTGGCTGCAGCAAGTAGCCTTTGAGTTGAAGCATCCAGGCAGGACCAGGTCACACAGCAATGTCTTTCTCCCCCTTGGGCATTTTCTGAAATTTTTGGTCCACAGACAGCTGTCTCCATAAAGTTAAGAGTACTTCATTGGGCTGCTTATTGATTTTCTTAGTCAACCCCAGCCAAAACCAAATCTATCCACATCTGTGAGCATGTCACTCGTTGGGGCTCCCTTTTTACCCATGGTGGGGTGGCCCTGCAGGCAAGGCATCTTCCCCTTCTTTAAGGCATAGACCCCTTGGTCCTGCCAACAGCCTTTTGCTTCCCTGAGAGCCGCCGTATCAGTGGTCACTTTACATATGTGGTGCCCTACATATGGGAGAGGACAGTAACTAGAGAGACAAAAGTGCTCAGGCGCACAGAGCCCAACATGAGATCCTTCATGTGGGAGGTGAAACGTCCATCAGCTGGCCCCGGGTATTCAGGTCAAATACAGCCTGTTGCATACCCATCTCTGGATGACTTG
Organism: Gorilla gorilla gorilla; assembly: GCF_029281585.2. Taxonomy (NCBI): domain Eukaryota; kingdom Metazoa; phylum Chordata; class Mammalia; order Primates; family Hominidae; genus Gorilla; species Gorilla gorilla. The sequence goes on from NC_073243.2 coordinate 88,468,983, forward strand.
CACCAAATCTGCATACAACTGCGAGTTTCAGGTATTTCACCAGCATCATTCCACACAGTCCATATGACTGCCCACAGCCACTCGATCAGGGTGTGGTCACCTTGCCCTTATGCCAACCACCTACTTACTTGCAGCTGCTGATGGAGAGAGGAGTGAGTCTTGATAGATGTCAGCTTCTCCATCTCAGAGGTGGAACAGGATATATTATCTGCTGCCTCATCCCAGCAATAGCCAATTCTCTTTCTGACAGTCATGCTAATTATTATTTTTTAAACTATAAATAATACAAACACACTCCTCTGTTTCCTGTCTCACAGGTGATCCTTTGGATGTTTTTTAGGGCTCATGGCCCTATGTGATACCTTCTACTTGTACCCACAAGCACACACTCCTCCTGACTGTACTCTTCTCATATAGCTCTCTTGCTCCATTCTTTTGCTCCAGTTATACCGGCTTTAATAATATTCCTCAATGCACCAACAGCATCCCTGCTTTGGAGTACTCTCTTGCTGCTCCCACTGCCTGGAATTGTTTCTGCCATTATGCATTGTTCTGTCATTTTATTTTTTTGCCTTTGTCCAACATAACAGTAGCAGAGAGGCTCTCTCTAACCACCCCATCTTAAATCGCACTTCATTCCCTCATCACTTTCTTTCCCCTTGCCCTTGATTATCCTTCTTCCTAAACCCTTTGGCTTCCAGACCTATTATATATTTATTTTCTGATTTAATTATTCGTATCTCTTTAATAGAGGCTATGCTTCATAAAAGCAGGAGCTTTTGTGGGACTTTTTCTTCCCAGAAGCAAGAGCAGTGTTTTCAGTCCTTCACTTTCTGTTCAGCCTTCAAGCAAAGCAATACAACGCTTGTCTTCTAATGTCTGTGATAGTTCTCATTGAGAGAAAAGCTGGAGTGATGGCAGAGTCTGATGTCAGAGTGTGCTTTTCTGATCTGTACCTCTCTCCTGCCCCAACCAGTTATTTAAAAGGCAAAAAAAAAAAAAAAAAAAAAGCCAGATATCAGAGAGAACAGAGAACTGTTAGCTATTAGACATATATTTCTATTTAAATATGTATTTTATTTTGTAACTGTCATACGCGTCCATGTGAAGAGACCACCAAACAGGCTTTGTGTGAGCAATAAAGCTTTTCAATCACCTGGGTGCAGGTGGGCTGAGTCCAAAAAGAGAGTCCGCGAAGGGAGATAGGGGTGGGGCCGTTTTATAGGATTTGGGTAGGCAGTGGAAAATTACAATCAAATGGGTTGTTTTGTGGCCGGCAGGGGCAGGAGTCACAAGGTGCTCAGTGGGGGAGCTTCTGAGCCAGGAGAAGGAATTTCACAAGGTAATGCCATCAGTTAAGGCAGGAACTGGCCGTTTTCACTTCTTTTGTGATTCTTCAGTTGCTTCAGGCCATCTGGATGTATATGGGCAGGTCACAGGGGATATGATGGCTTAGCTTGGGCTCAGAGGCCTGACAGTAACTCCATATGTAATTTTGCAGTTATAATAATTATTTTTCTTAAGGCCCTAAAACGGAGTATAAGTAGTTTGATTTTTGGTGGTTATATTTTTGAAGCATAGAAATAAATCTGGCATGCTACTCTATTTCACTAAAGAATCCTCTTCCAAAATGTGGTTCTCTAGGAAATACATTTTTAATTAGGACCTTTTGTGATTTATTTTTTAAATCTAGATTTGCTTTTATATCATTTACTTAATGTAGTATTTGGTTCTAATAATACTAAAAAAAAAACTAAAAAAAGTAATCGCATAACACCATGCTGTAGGCTGAAACAGAAGAGAGTTTTGGAAACAATCATGTATAATTTTGGATCTTTCCAGTTTAGCTTTTGATTCTAATTTAATTTTCAATTTATGCCTAATGTGCTTCTTAATATGTAAGTAGATTTTTCTTCCTATAGTGCTGTTTGACTAGCTAAATATTTAGATTCAGTTAAATCTTCCTAAAAAAGTTCTACCTAGGCAGACCTTTCTGTTATCTGCAGTTAAATTTGTTTCCACTGAAGTGATCTTCAGTTCTCAACATTTGTTATTTATGGGCTTTGTTTTCATAGTTCTCTACCCTGGCAGAACATGCTTTCTTTGAAGGCAGCTAGAGTTGGTATCATCTCAAGTATAAATGTAGGTGGAACATGAAAAAGTTTGAGTAAACATTAGATATTAATTTCCACATTTGTTTAATAGAGAAGAACCCTGACTTTAATAGGCTCACTGTCCAGTAGTGACTATAAACATATACAATAGTTTACATTTAACTATTTATAAAATAGTTATTAAAAAATACAAAAAGCTAATAACAATGTATGCCAGAGAGGGAAGAGAGAGGCCCTCTCATATTGTTTTATATTGTTTTATACTCAGTACCTGTTTTAAGAAAAAAACAAGGAAGTGAAATCAAAGACAGGCAGCCCCGCACGAGGCCCAAAACCAGGCCTGGGACTGCCTGGCGTAAACCCAGTAGTTAAAAATCAACTCATAACCTAGAAACTGATGTTATTCAGAGATTCCAGACACTGTATAGAAGAACATTGTGAAACTCCCTGCCCTGTTCTGTTTCTCTCTGACCACCAGCGCATGCAGCCCCTGTCATGTACCCTTTGCTTGCTCAAATCAATCATGACCCTTTCATGTGAAATCTTTAGTGTTGTGAGCCCTTAAAAGGGACAGAAATTGTGCACTCGGGGAGCTCGGATTTTAAGGCAGTAGCTTGCCGATGCTCCCAGCTGAATAAAGCCCTTCCTTCTACAACTCAGTGTCTGAGAGGTTTTGTCTGTGGCTCATCCTGCTACACCAGATCCCTAGCATTCATTAGAGATTGTCTCGCTTTTAAGAACAGATTGTTCTCCAGTCAGTAACTGGAGAAAATGCATAATAAAATATTTAAATGCAGAATTTATTTTATATAAATATGAATAGACAATACCCCAAGGGTTGTTTTTCCTCAATCAATAATTAATTAATTAAATAACCCACTATCTAGCACTTAAGCACTAGCTAAAATGAGTGGCATATGAAAGAAGAAAAGTGGTCATTCTACAGACCTTATTATAATTTCTATTTTTCACAAGAAATGGAAATATACTAACATAAAGTACCAGACTGACACAATCATCATAACAGTAACACAAAGCTGAGATTTTTAAATTTCTGCAAGATGGTAAATTTACAAGGTTACAGTTCCTCTCAAATGAAATCAACTATTAAACATAACATTTGATCAGAGGAGGTCATTTTCTTCCCACAGGTTTTGCCACATGGCTTGGCCCTATATGGCCAACACAGCATTGGGAATTTACAAATTTGAATTTATTGTTAAACAACAATAGCAAAAATTGTGGCAACACAGCATTGGGAATTTGTTGGTTCTGAAAGATGGTTGATTTAATCTGGAGCAGAGGTATCCAGGAAGAATTTTTTGACAAATTAGAATAAAAGAATACATCTCCCTGGAAAAACACATGCTCACACCAAATTGCATAAATCAGCAACAGTAGCAAAAACTTTTATTCCAGACCAGTATCTCAGCAGTCTTGCTCTGTTCAAGTGTTGAGTAAACAGTTCGGTGATTAACTACCCTGGGGCATTCACTCCCATGCACTTTCTCTTTTCAACCCCCAGGAGTAGTTCAGAGCTCACCCACCAAGCCATTTAACCTGAGGAGCTGGAGAGAATGTTCTGTCTCAAGGAATATTTGCTAGCCTTTTAGCAAATGAAAATGAGTCAGAGTTTTTTTCTGATATCTAGGGTTTTGGTATCACTTTGTAGTTGCATACTCAAATAACAAGACATCTGAGGAGGCAAACTAATTTAAAACAAACAAAATATTAAACAAAACAACAGGAACAACAATGATCAAAAGGAAAAATTTGATTACAGATACCACTAGACGTAGAAGTGTTCCATTATAGGCATTGATGATAAAATAATGAAAATATATCATCAATTTAAAGCAAAATATATAAATCATTTTACAAATGGGCTTGTTTATATATAAAATTATGTATAGTTGAAATTTGTTTACAAGATGGCAAAAATAGTGAAGGAAATGTATCTGAATACTAAATTATGGGTTAGAAAAACAAATGTAAGTTCTTTGTAGAAAAGGTTTCAATAAATTAAAAACATAAATTAAAATTATCTTGAATAGATGTAGAAAAATTAACAGGGTAAAAAATTCAAAGATCTAAAAAAAATGGAAATATTTAAATAAATAACAGAGATAAATTATCTTGAAACAAAAGCACATAGGATGCCAAATAAGAAAAATATGAAAAATTGTCACTGGAAAACATTTTAGTGAAATTCAAGACTATCAAGGACAATAAGAAAATTATAACAACTTTAAAGGTATGTTCCTATCACTTAGAAAAAATAGCAAGAATTAACATAATATTCACAGCAAAAACTTAAGATATGAAGCAATTACAACTATATATAACATTATATATAAAGAATTATATAATATATAACATAAATAAATATAAAATATATAATTTGTATGTATAGAATATATATTATATATGTGTATATATGGCAGAATATAATATATATCATATATTTTATATATAACATTTATAACATATGATATATATTATGTAATTATGTATATATACCACATCTAAGATATATTTTATACAAATGAATTATATTTTTTGTATTTATTTATATATATTAAACCTTGTATGCATGAAAAAGAAAAATATGGTTGGGAGACTGTATCTAGCAGATATTTTGACATCTTATAAACATCACTCATCAAAGTAGTTTTGTGTGGATACAATAAAGATTTTGAAGCAGCAGTTGATATACATAATATCTTGCTATATGAGAGATCAGTGAAAAAGAGAGAATATTCTATAAATAATGTTGGAAAAATGTGTTATCTTGTATCAAAAAATAAAAATGGATTTCAAAAATTCATTCCATCTCACATATACAAATTAAAGAGCAAAATGGGGATGTCAACATTAAAAATTTTAAATTGTAAAATAATACTTTATGACCTAGTGCTAAAGAAGTATTTTAAAACACACATGAAAATGTAAATAATGATATATTTGAGGACATTAACATTTCCTAAAAATGTGTCATGACTAGACAAGCCAAAGAATAGGAGAAAATAATTAGAATATGTTATTATATTTATGTTAAAATTGATTTTAACTTGTTCATTCAAGTTAACTAGGTATAAAGTTGAACTGTATAAAATGACTTAAAATCATCTGGGTGCGGTGAATCACGCCTGTAATTCTAGCACTTTGGGAGGCTGAGGCAGGCAGATCACAAGGTCAGGAGTTCAAGACCAGACTGGCCAATATGATTAAACCCCGTCTCTACTAAAAATACAAAAATTAGCCTGGCATGGTGGCAGGCACTTGTAGTCCCAGCTACTCAGGAGGCTGAGGCAGGAGAATCCCTTGAACCCAGGAGGCGGAGTTTGCAGTGAGGTGAGATCGCACCACTGCACTCCAGCCTGGGCGACAGAGTGAGACTCCATCTGAAAAAAATAAATAAATAAAATAAATAAAAACACTTAAAATTACTTCAAATATTTTAGGATAATAAATGATCAAATATTGTAAATTCTCCGTGCTTTAAATATATATATACTCTATGATCTGAGGATTTCTCTTCTAGGTATTTGCCAAAGAGAAATCCATGTGTGTGCACGCCCACCAGTCCATGAACAGAAATTGTCTTAGTATTAATATTTACAAATAAAATGCTAGGAATAACTCCTTTACATATCAACAATAGAATGAATAAATACATTTTGCTATTTGTTTAACCAAGGTCATACATCAGGAAAACAAATTAACTCCAATACTATATAAGAAAATTGCATAAAGCTGTTATGAATTTTTTAGAAAATCCACAGGAGAGTATGCAAGTATGACTTCATCAGTGCAGACAAAACCTGATAAAAATGACAAATGAAAGCAAGACATTTTTTAGAGGCTTGTAAATTTGTGATAAGGATATAATGATATGCAAGAGGATTATTAACGTGATAGTTGTTTTCTGCAGGAAACAGTATAGCCAGTGGTGTAAATTGGGAAGCATTTTCAAAGGCTTCAATGGCTCTCTTTTAGGTTGAGTGGTGGTCAATTATTCACTTTTATTTGTATGTATATTTTGTGTTTTTTTATATTTAAAATAGGTAAAGGTGATTGATAAGCAGGGTTTATTATTTCAGGTGAAACGAGTGCTTTGCTGGGGGGTCAAAATTAGATAAAGGAATGAAAAAGGGACAGTGTGGCAAGATCATAGATAAGAAATATAAGAAATTGAATTGTACTAGACCTCAGGCATCTTGTGAGTAGTAATAAAGAATTTACAGTTTAGATTTTACTCTAATCATAAAAGAGAGCAATAAACCAATTTAGATTTTTTTTAAATATGTCAATCTGGCTGCTGTATGGCAAAGTTTGTGTTTTGTTCTTCTCCAGAGTAAATAGTAGATGTGAAAATACCAATTTGGGAATTCTTACAGTAACCCATGTGGCAGATGTTGGCTTAGATTCATTTGATTGTCACAGGGCTGAAGGGAAATAGACGGCTTTGAGATATATATAGGAGCTATAATTTACAAGACTTCATGATGGATTGGATCTAGTGGTTTAAGCAGAAGCAGCTGTTGAACAATGTTTCAATGTCTTCAGCTTGAGTGACTGAAGGAAGGACAATCTATTAATGTAGAGAACCTAATAGGAATAATTGAATTGTGAATAGGGCTAGATTAAGATTTTCAGTTTGGATATGTTATATTTGGGCATATTGTGTTGTGTTTAAATACTGACATGCTACTTTCTGTGAACTAGCTGAATGGAAAGATTAAGTAATCAGTTTGAATTATGTATCTGGAGAGCAGGAAAGAAACATAGCCTAAAAACAGAGAGTCATGGCTTGGAGAGACCCATGAAGGCCTGGGAATGAATGAAATCACCTAGAGAGAGGGCGAGGAAAGAAAGAAGTCAAGGTCTGAGGTGGTGATACTTAAGCAAGATGAAGTGAAAGAATTAGAAACAAAGAGAATGAGAAGGAATGGCCTGAGAAGTAAAAGAAACAAAATATGAAAACATAGTGTCAGAGAAGTCAAGAGAAAAGTATTTTCAAAAAGAATAATCTTGGACAAATGCTACAGTGAAATTGGGATAAAGGAAGACTAGTAAGTGTCTACTAGATTTGGCAAATGCAAGTCACTGTTGGCAGTAATAAAGAAAAGTTTGAGTGGTACAGTCAGTGTGGAGTACTGAAGAGTGGATGACAGTTAAGGGAGAGAAGATGATGTGTGCAGTTAACCCTGTAAAGAAGCTTGAGTTTGAACCCCAGGTGGAAAACTTGACAGCTTGTTATACAATTGTGCAATGGAAAATCAGGTTTACTTTTTCTTTTTCACTATTTTTTTTTCTCATGAATCCTAACCTTGCTGGATAGCATGGAGTAAAGAAGCCTTAAAATTGACAAGCTTTGTCTGGTTTAGGCAACCTGTTTCTGGTAGTTTATTTTCTTTTAAATAAATGTGTTCGGCAAATATTCTCTCCCCTCTTTACTTCCTTCCAAAGATGGAACATGAAAATCCGGGGCTGTGTGATGGTGGGGGTAGTGGTTATAGCTACCTGCCCCTGGGGTAGAGGAAAAAGGACTCTTGGATTTATATGTAAGCAGCATTTATTTTGTCTTCTGGGTCCATCATGTTGATACATCATGACAAAGCTAGATTCTGTGCACCTACCAGGCATTTCTATGTAAAGTCTACAGCTGGAATTCACAGCTACTTTGATCAATAAAGTCTTAGACAAGGGTGTCAAATATAGATAAAATAGCTATGATTAGTACATGGAGGATAATTAATAAAATAATTGTGGAAATTAGAAGTAAATTCATTTTCTGCCAATGTTTGATACATGCTTTTAAATGTCAACCAAAACCCAGCTCTATCTATACAAGCCCAACCTTTGGTCAGTATCTTGTCAACAAGCAAACACTACTACTTTTTTTTTTTTTTTTTTTTGAGACAGTCTTACTCTGTTGCCCAGGCTGTAGTGCAGTGGCGTGATCTTGGCTCACTGCAAGCTCCACCTCCCAGGTTCAATCGATTCTCCTGCCTCAGCCTCCCAAGTAGCTGGCACTACAGGCACCCACCACCACGCCTGGCGAATTTTTGTATTTTTAGTACAGACAGGGTTTCACCATATTGGCTAGGCTGGTCTTGAACTCCTGACCTTGTGATCTGCCCGCCTCGGCCTCCCAAAGTGCTGGGATTACAAGCGTGAGCCACCGCACCTGACTTACTACATTTTTTTATGTGATGATGATAACCAAGCCTAATACACACAAACGCAATGTGCTTATTTTCTATGTATTCATTCATTCCTTGATTGATGCTTTTACTAAAAAATTTGGAAATCTAATATTGCTGAACCCCATACTAACTGATAATGACTGAAAAATGAGTAACAGTGGCCCTCTACAACAGAATGTTACAGAATGTAACACAAACAACAACAAAAAAAAACACTAAATGAATGAGTGCAGACTAGAAGAGAAACACCTACAAAATTTTAAGTTTGCTGTAGTGTATAAAACCACAAAACTGCCTGGAAATAACTAATACTATATGTCACCATATATTAATCCACTACCTGGTAATTCAATCACTTAGTAATTTGGATCACTGTGGATTGGCTTACGTTTAATTAATCTTTTCATTTACACTCCCTGTATGAAAGTAAGTAGTATTTTATCAATGATAGGAAGTCACTAGCAAACCCACCGGCAGGCAAAGATCCTTATAGACACACACACACCGCTCTCAAAGCTTGACGTCTCTCTTAAAAATTAATTAGGAAAAAGAACTCCAACTTAAAAGAGCTCATAGTCTCAATTTCAAGAAGCAGTTTCTGTCTCTTTAGCTAAATACATGGTGGGATGAAACTGCAGGGGAGATCAAATGCTGTTCCTCATGTTTTGGGATCTGTAATCCTATCCAATATTAAACAAGTCTCCATCAATGAGTGTATTAGTTTCCTAGGGCTACCATAGCTAAACAGCACAAATGTGGAGGAGAGGAGTAGGTATAAGAAGAGAAACATATTGTTTCACAGTTCTAGATATCAATAGTCCAAGATCAATCAAGATATTGGTAGGGCCTTATTCCTTCTGAAATTTGTAGAGGACAATTCCTTCCTTGCCATTGCCTAGTTTAGAGTGGTTTGCCAGTAACCTCTGCATCTTTTGGCTTGCAGCTGCAACACTTCAATCTAAGCCTCTGTTGTCACATGGCATCTCTCCTATGTGCCTCTGTCATCACAGGGAGTCTTTATCTTCTTAGAAGGATGCCAGTCGGCTGGATGGTCCCTGGATGGCCTTGGCTGACCAGTTTCTCCCCTTTTTAATTCCTGCCTGTAATTCTCAGAATAATTGTAGAATGCACTGGGAGTACAATATCCTGAGATAAGGAGGAACTGCCTGGGGGAGGCTACGTTTTGATTCTCTCTCCTCTGGAAGGAAGATGTTCTTCCGAGCAATGCCCAGTGACTTCCGTGGACCCTGAGGTATGTAATCTGGGGTGGGCTGCTTTCAGGGTTCCTCAGCTATGGTGCAATGGAGACTCCCTCTGCTTCCTTGGGGAGCTTCTTTCTTGAGCCTAAAGGAATGACTTACAATGGATTCTAGGCTTCCTTTGTCCCCTGCTATCTCTGTAGGAAATAAATGTGCTTCATTTAACTTGTTGTGTGTGAGTGTGTTCTGTCTCACCAGACTCAGGCAATTGATAAAACTGCAGCCAGAATGTGGTGGAGGTGTTTGGACTCCTATTCTCAGTGGTTGCCTTAATGATAATCTTTGCCATCCCCCAAGCTGTGAGTCCTCCTTTGGGACCAATGATTAGTGAACCTTCTTCACACGGTCATATTAGATTAGAACCAATCTCTAATGACCTCTTCTTAACTTTATTACATCTGCAAAAATCCCGATTTCCTAATAAGGTAGCAATCTGAGATGGTGAGGACTTCAACATATGTTTCTGAGGGACACTAATCGGCCCATAAGAATCCACATTGACATGAAAAGATAGAAGGAGTGACAGGGAGGTTATCAATGTGAACAGATCTGTTCTCTTTTTCTGATAGACAGATCTGTAACTGGGGAAAGAAAAGTCCTTTCTTCACTGGTAGTTTTTCTTTCTCTTCCCCTTACTAATCATCAAAGGCTGCAAAATGAGTGTGTATGAATGTGTGTGTGTGTGTGTGTGTGTGTGTGTGTGTGTGTGTGTGTGTGTGGAGAGAGAGAGAGAGAGACAGCAAGCGAGCAACCCTCATGTCTCCTTAGGCGCTTTTACTCTCTTTCTGTCTCTTCCCCTCCCTCTTTCTCTGTATGCATATGTATGATACTATAGGAGAGGAATGTTAGTGTTTGATTAAGCAATGTTTCTGGATACAGATGACTATTCAAATTAAAAAGTCACTTTCCTGTTCGTCCACTTAGAAGTGATTTTGATCTTGCCACATCATTTACCATGAAGCCAACACTCCAATTCAAGAAGAATTGTTTTAAAAATGAAACACATAGCATTTTTACCTCCCTGAGCCCGGGAAAAAATTGCCAGGGTCAGTGCCTTGTGGACTTAGCTACAAAACCTTATTCCTTTTTCTTTTTGGTCAAAGGAGGGGGCCATCAATTCTTCTGAAATTGTTGCTGTCAGTAGCTTGCTGTTAAGATGTTTATATCTTAATCCAGAGGTTACTAACTATCAAACGTGAGTTACTTGCAAAGACATAAATGCTAGGAGATCATTAGAATATTTAACTAAAGTAACTGTGCTTAGAAATTTCGTTTCTAAATATTGAATTATTTACTATACAAAAAAAGAAAATGAAACTGACCAATGGTGGCAGGGCTTTTTGGTAGGTTGTATTGTTACCTGCAGGTCTCTGCTCCCAGAGCTCCCAAGATGGTGGCAAGCCTCTTGCTCTCTGACCTGAGGTTCTTGGCCTCAGGGATTCCAAGGAATGGAACCTTGGGCCGTGCGGTGAGTGTTATAGCTCTATTAGAAGCCGTGGGTCACTGAAGAGAACTGTGGAACCCAGCGTCTAGTGTTCGGCTCAATTAGGACTAACCTGGGCACGTAGCTGCGCAGGAACAATGGCGAGCCTCTAGCCCTATCCGGAGCAGCAATGGGCGCCTCCGTGGATCAGAAGCTCAGCGGACACCCTGCTGGATCCGGAAGGGTGGAAGTCAGTGGTGGGTCTGCGACGACGGCGATCAGCAGTGGTGGACGGTGAGCAAAAGCTCAGCTCCAGCCGGAACAAACACGGAGGGGAAGAGCGTACAGTTGCAACATTTAATAGAGTGAAAACAGAGCTCCCATAAAATAGGAGGGGACCCAAAGGGGTACCCCGATTGGGCTCGAATGCCTGGGTTTATATCCCGATCATTGTCCCTCCCCCTGTGCTCTCAGGCGATACATGATTTGATTATTTCTTTACCCCCTGTTTTTAGCCTAATTTGTATTTTAGTGAGCCCTCTTTACTACCTGATTGGCCTGGTGTGTGCTTAGTTACAAGCCCTGTGTTTAAAGGTGGATGCGGTCACCTTCCCCAGCTAGGTTTAGGAATTCTTAGTCAGCCTAGGAAATCCAGCTAGTCCTGTCTCTTACTATGACATCTGCTCCTACCTATAATTGAAATGAGCCAGGAAATGTAAAAACAATTTTTAAAGAATTCAGCTAAATAAAGCTAAACCATCTTATGATGAAGGTTTATGCAAGGCAGGCAATGTTTGTAACAAATTATGATTAGATGTTAAATATATTGAAGAGATAACACTTAAAATTAGTGCTTTTTATGTTCTCACTTGTAAGTGGGAGCTGAACAAAGAAAACACATGGACACAGGGAGGGGAACAACACACACTGGGGCCTGTTAGGGGGTGGCAGGGGGAGGGAGAGCATTAGGAAATATAGCTAATGCATGCTGGGCTTAATAATTCGGTGATGAGTTTATAGGTGCAGCAAACCACCATGGCACATGTTTACCTATGTAACAAACCTGCACATCCTGCACATTAAAATGAAAATTAAAGTTAAAAAAAAAATAAAATAAGTGCTTTTACATTTGTCTGTAAATGAAATGCATATAGAGGATGTAGCCCCTTCTTTTAAGTCAAAGCTATCTATGCAAAACTTCCCCAATTCCTAAATAAATATTCTTGAACCACAGAGGCTTCTCCTATTATGCATCATGAGAGTTTTCATGAAAAAGATCCATGAGATATCAGAATCTTTCTTTGAAGGCTCTATGTACAGAATTATTTTTGCTATGAGTACACTACGGGTACTAAATGCTGGAATTGGAAAAAGTGAAAGATGAAACAACTCATATTATATCACTCTATTTGCTGTTCTTTAATCATGTAAAACATTACAGTATTTCTAGCTAGAAATTCCATTTGTGCTTATCTGCTCAACCCTATAATTTTGCAGATAAGTCAACTGAAATAGATATGTTTACTTTTTCTATCTAAGTGGATTGTAAAATACAAAATGTCAAAGAATGCATTTTACATGTTTTATAGTTTGGTAGAAAGTGCTGAACTGGGAAGTAAGTAGAATAAGAAATGTATTTTTCAGTAAAATATGGGAAGTTTTTTCATTGTACTGTGAAATTTCCAGAAATGATTCTTATTTGCCTTCAATTTCTAACCTCATTGTAGTATCTCTTCTGAGATTTCTTTACTAATTGTTTGTAAAATGATTACATGAATAATAACAGATTTTGGACGCTATATAAGCACTTATTTATACGCAAATTATAATGAAAATATTCCATTTATTTTTAAAATAAAATTGAATTTTAGAATAGTTAGACTTAAAGCATAGCTGTGACAATAGTCAGAGAGTTTCCATATAGTCACATCTGATTTCTCTTATTATTAACATCTTAATACAATGCATGGTACAATTGTCACAATTAATAAATCTTATTACTAACTTATAAATTAATAATTTATATAAATCTTAATAATATTATTAACTCAAGGCTACTCTTCATTCAGATTTCCTATTTAATGTCCTTTTCTCTTCTAGAATTCCATAAATGATATGACATTGCATTTAATTTTCATGACTCCTTAGACTTCTCATGGCTGTGGAACATCAAGTCAATTTCTCAGATTTTCCATGTTTTTTGTAACTTTGACAGTTTTGAGCAGCACTGTATTAGTCCGCTGGGTAGGACTGCCCTAATATTATACCATAAACTGGATAGCTTAAATAAAAGAAATTTATTTTCTCCCAGTTCTGGAGGCTGGAAAGTACAAGGTCAAGGTGTCAGCAGATTCTGTTTCTGGCAAAAGCTCTACTTTTTGCTTGTAGACAGGTACTGTTTTTTCGTATAGTGAAGAGACAGAGAGAGCCCCTCTCTCTTCATCTGCTTAGAAGCTCGCAGTCTTATCAGATTAAAGCCTTGCCCTTATAACGTCATTCAACCTTAATTAGCTCCCAAAGTTCCTTTCTCTAGATACAGTTGTATTGGGGGTTAGGGCTTCAACATATGAAATTGAAAAGGGGGCAGAAGTCTATATCACTTATTGATCAAGTATTGTGTTTAATGTTCCTCGATTGTGGTTTGCTTGATATTTTTCTCATTATTAGAGTGAGGTTACGTGTTTTGCGGAGGAAGAATAAGAAAGGTGAAGTGCCACTCTCATTATACCATATCAAGGGCACATGCTATGGACCTGACTCATTAATGTTGCTACTAACCTTGCCCATCTGGGGTACATAGCGTTTGTCATGTTTCTTCACTGTAAGTGTACTCATTTCTCCAGTTTCCATATTCTGTGCTTTGGAAGTAAGTCTCTATGAGCAGCTCACGCTCAAGGAATGGGAGTCATGCTTTATCTTTTTGAAGGCAAAATATCCACAATAGTTATTTGGAATTCTTTTGTACAGAAAATTAGCCAACTTTCCATTTATTTACTTACTCATTTATTCACTAATTTGTTTTTCTCAGTTGGGATTCATGTATGTTTATTTTGTTAGTCGGGTTATAATTCAATATTACTTTATACTGTTGCTCAAACTGTTTCATCTATGGTCATTGAAAGTTTTTTCAAATGGGATTTGAGTTCTTTATCTCTTCACATATTTTTATTGTTTCATGGTGTGTGTGTGTGTGTGTGTGTGTGTGTGTCTGCATGTGTGTGTGTGCACATCAGCACTTACTAACTTTCTGGCTTTATAAGATAATCCGGGCTCATTTTGCTTATTTATTGCTCCAATGCTAGAACCCACTAATTCTCTAAGGAGACTTGGTTTCTTTTCATAGAGAATGGTATTAAAAATAAATATCTAAATGTAAGTTGATTCTATTAAATTTCGACGTAAATTTTACAAATTAGAAATGAACTCAGTTGTTACTTTGCATATTGAAAGTATTTTTAAAACACATGTTATTCAAATACTGCTTTTGTCAAATTTTAATATTTTATTAACATTATGTCTTTCCCAATTTGTGTCAAACTGATAATTTTTCTACATATTTAAAAAAGCCATCAGAATAAGACATACGTTTCCTTAAAGTATACCATTTGATATATAAAGTATAAAGCATTAGGAAAAAATTATCTGGAACTTCCAGTTTTAACTCCAAAAGAAAAAGCTTGGAAGTAATTAATCTTTTCCTTAAAAAAAAGTGGGACGAACTTAAAATCAATGACTTTTCTTTGATCCATCAGAGAAATTAAGTCAAAGGTGAAAATGCCACCTTGAAATCTGGATACATAGGTGCAGAAAGTTACACCAAGTGCTGTTTTCCAGAAACATAAGCCACCGGAGCCATAAGCAGATAAGTATACGTAAGGGATAATTTTTGGCAATTCACTAATAATTTTGATAATTTACCAGAGGCTGGGTGTAGTGTAGATTTTTATGAAAGCAAGAAACTTGTGGGTGCACCAAGCTTTTTCTCTAGGAATCTCACGAGGTTCTCTCAGTGAAGAAGTAAAGATCCCAGAACTACTCACTTCCCTACTTTTGACATGGGGAGCAAAAGAATAAACATGTTTAAATATGCCTAGAACCTTTTCCAAAGCAAAACCTTACACTTTAGGAGCAAAGACTTCTCCAGGGCCTTGTCCCAACTGGGAGAAAGGCATTCTTCCCACTTCACCATTCTTCAGCCTTCCTGTCTTACCTGAAGAGGAAAAATGTCAACAGGAGTCAACTGTTCAAAGAAATTGTTTAGAACCACTGTACCAGATAATTGATTAGGTGGCAGGGAAAATAAAAGCTATACCCCTGTAGAAAAATTTGAATTTCACAAGTGCAAGAAAGAGGTCGCTAAAAAGCTAAAATGTAATCAGAGGATTATGAAATGTTCCCCTGCCCTACATCTTGTCACTAAAGCAGGACTCCACTGTAATGGCATGTAATAGGGTTACATCAGAAAGAGCTTCAAGAGATACTATCTGAGAAACAATACATTGAGAAGTTCATTAATCAAAAGAGAAGACAAAAACAGGGAAGCCAGAAGAATTTTTAACCTCTAATACCTACATTGATAGCAAATATTAAGCACAGTTCAACTGTAAGACAGATGGCCATAACTTCCCACATTTACTTCATTTTCTGTTACTCAGTACAATCTGTTCAGTTTTCAACAAATAATTAAAAGATACAGCAAAGGGCAGGCAAAAACTGTCTGAAGGGACAATTATCAGAACCAGATTCAGATATAACATTGATGTTGAAATTATGAGGCAGGAAATTTGAAATAACTATGGCTAATACATTAATGGTCCTGTCTAAAAACAGACAACATGCAAGAATAGATAGGTAGTAAAGTCATACATGAAAAATCAAATAAAGAATAGAAGTAAAGGTTCAAAATAAAAAACACTGTAATAGAAAGTAACACTGACTTTGATGGGCTCATCAGTAGACGTGACACTGCTGAGGAAAGAATCAGTGAACCTGAAGATAGGTCAATAGAAATTTTCCAAATTGAAATGCAAAGAGATTAATGTGTATTTTGATAAGCTCCTTAGCTTTGAATATTTTATGAGAACATCTTTCAGTGCTATTTCTTCCAAAGTCTAAATTGAGAAAGACTGTATTAAAATTGAATCTGTTGTGATTTGTTTTAACTACTCAATCTTATCCTAAGATATTCAATAAGGTATAAAATGATTGCATAATTGTCACCCTGTTTCATTTAATCTGTCAAAAGATTACTAAATTCATGCATAGTAAAATGGCACCAACCAATATCAGACAGCTCTTTAGTGTCAAACTTTCTACCAGTTAAATTAATGGTGAGTAAATTAACTAAGTTTATCTTTTCCTTTTTATTTAAAGTAAAAAACTCAAAAACTATCATATAACCATGGTCCTAAAATAATTCCTATGCACCGAATAATGTAGAAGAGGATTTTAAGTGCATAAATCTATAAATAATTTTAGAAAGTTTTAATAGGTGTTATAAAACATGAATAAAATGGTCATCAAAACAAAAGCATCCTGAAGTGATAAAAATGCTAATAAGAGCCCACACGGAATACATACTAAAAGCTCTTCTTTTCATAATTTGCCCATCACGTTGTATGAGGCTTTTTTTCTATGATATTTTACCTGAACATTAGAAGCTATTTAGTCAATGCTGTATTGTATGTAGAATAACACTGTTGCTATGTTTGCTTCATACCCCCAGGAGGCATCATGCTTCTTTTCCTGGATGAAAATCCCCAAGTTTAGACAATAAGTTATATAGTCATTCTGATTTTATTGCTTATGGTCAATCACTGACACATAATTTTTAGGTCATGGAATCAATGTCTTCTTATATTAATGTGAAAACCACAGTACTCATTCTACCTTTGGTTGTATATATTGCCTTTTTACTATTGCCATCAGCTCATGGTTGGTTTTCCCATTTTCAAGTTACTTTTTAAAATTATAATCTACTCAAATTCTTATTACAGTCCATCTCTCATTTAGTAAAGGGTACTGTATCAGCTTTAGTCATCCTTTTCATTCTTAATTTTGTTATTCTTGCTTAACAATTCCACTCCTTTCTTATTTCCCAATGTGTGGTCACAGGCTGAATCAGAAACGACACCGTCTCTGAAACCAGGCATTTATTGCTTGATTTCTCAAGACTTCAACAACTCAGCAATTATTTGAATAAAAACAACTCCTTTTACTTTCTTTCACTTTTTAAGTAATATTACATTGAAATATAATGCATTTGAAGAAAAATGCTTACAAGAATAAAACCCAGAATAAGAAATTATATAAATTAAATGACCCTGTGTCAACAAGTAGAATGTGTCTAATACCCCAGAGCCTCTGCATTTTTTACATTTCTTTTCCTATCCATTAATCATTCTCCTTCTCCCTTCTCTTCCTTTCTCTCTCTCTTCATATATATATTGACCCTTGAACAACATGACCCTTAAGCAATATATATGCTGACCCTTGAACAAAATGGTTTTAACTGAATGAGGCCACTTACATGAACATTAAAAAATATCTTGAAAACATTTTGGGGGATTTGCACCAATTTGAAAAATACTCGAAGATGAAATGTATAGCTTAGAAATATTTTTTAAATTAAGTAAAAGTTGGGTATGTGATGAGTACATAAAATACATGTAGATTCATCTATTTTATTATTTAATACCAAAAAATTTAAACAAATCCATCAGAAAAACTTTAAATTGAACAAAACTTTTGCACACAAACACTTAAGGACCATACATGGCACCATTTGCCTTCATGAGAAATGTAAACAAATATAAAGATGATGTATTAAATGATAACTGCATAAAATTAACCACAATGCATACTGTACTACTATAATAATTTTTAACCACCTCCTATTGTTATTACAGTGGGCTTAAGTGTTGTGAATATCTGCTTAAAATGCCATGTGATGCTATTCATCTCCATTATGAACCGTTTCTTCCTCCAGTAACTTGTGTATCACAGTAAAGAGTGATCTAGTGCTGTTATTGCATATTTTTCATTGTGTTTAGTGCAATATCGTAAACCTTGAATCACACCATGGAACCCATAGGAAGTGCTGTTAATGATGCTCAGAGTGTTCCCAAGAAGCAGAGGAATGCTATGACATTACAACAAGAAGCTGAATTGCTTAATAGGTACCATTGATTAAGATCTGCAGCTGTGATTACCTATCATTTCAAGATAAATGAATTCAATGGAAGGCCCATTGTAAAAAGATAATACAATGAAAAATAAATAAAAATGGAAAAAATCCATGAAGCTATCATTATAACTACACCAGCAGCATGAAGATCTTGAACATTTTGTGAAATACCTTTTTATCTTGTATTTAAAAAGCAGCTTTTATTTGGGAATAGGATTGCTATAAGAAAGGCATACTGATAGACTCATATAATTTAAGAAAATGCAAAGTCATTATATGAAAATGCAAAGCAAAGGAACGTGGAGAATTTAAAACTAGAGAATTTAATGCCAATGAAAGGATGGGTTGATAATTTTAGAATGAGGTTTGGCTCTTGAAATATCAAAATAACAAGAGAAGTGGCTTCTGCTGACCAAGAGGCAGCAGACGAGTTCCCAGAGGCAACTAAGAAAATCATTGAGAGAAAGGATATCTACTTGAACAAGTTTTTAATGCATAAAAAAGTGTCCTGTTCTGAAAAAAAAAAAAAAAGACTATCACAAAGGACATTTATTAGTACAAAAGAGAAGTGAGCCTCAGGATTTAAGGCAAGAAGAAATAGGCTAACTCCACTGTTTTGTGCAAATGCATTTGGTGTTATGATCAGGACTGTCCTTATGTATAAAGCTGCTAACGCTGAGCATTGTAGAGAAAAGAGAAAAAACAGCTACCAGTTTTTTGGTTGTACAAGAAGGCCTGGACAAGGAGAATCTTTTTTCTGGGTTGGTTGCATTGATGCTTTGTTCCTGATTTCGGGAAGTAACTTGTCAGTAAGGAACTGCCTTTTAAAGTTTCTTTTATTCTTTAATTGGACAATGCCCTGGCCACTCATAACCCCATGAGTTCAACAACAAAGCTGTCAAAGGGGCCTATTTGTCCCCAAATTCAATGTCTTTAGTTCAGCTTCTATACATGGGGTCACAAGGACCTTTAAGGTTCATTACACTGAGTACTCTGTGGAAAGGATTGCATGGCTATGAAAGAGAACCTAGATAGAACATCATGAAAGTCTGGAGCAATTACATCATTGAAGATGCTGTAGTTATTATAGAAAAAGTCTTGAAAGCCAGCAAGCCAGAAATAATAAATTCTTGCTGGAGGAAACTGTGTGCAGATGTTGTGCAGGACCTCACAGAATTTACAAAAGAGCCAATCGAGGAAATTATGAAACACTGTAAATATGGCAAAAAAAGGTGAGTAGTGAAGGCCTTCAAGGTGTGGACTTTGGAAAAGTTCAAGAGCTAGTAGATGCCACACCAGATGTATAAACAGAAGATGACTTGACAGAAATGAGTGCTTTCCAACCAGTGCCTGATGATTAGGAAGAAGACATAGAAGAAACAGCATTTATTTCTCTTGCATATGTTTGCAGAACTCCAGGAGTGGTAATGACTCAGACCTTGCATCTTCTGGTCTTCTTGGAGGTTCTGCTACAGTCTGCAGATCAGCTGAATTAACTTTGTTCCATGTTTCTCATTCTCCAACTGTGGCTTGTGATACAACTGCTATGTTATCTTTTCAGAAAAGACCTCTAAACCAATATATTAAGCACAACTTTATAAGCATAAGCTAATAATTGGTGTCATTTACAGCCACCAAAATCCCATTGGTCAATATAATCACATGGTTAAAACTGAAAGCTAGGTAATCCCAAAGACGTAGATATTAAATACTAGTAAAATAGAGTGAAAAATTAGAAAAATAATTCAATGTAATACAACAAGCATGTGCATATACTTAAACAGGAAAGATCTAGGCTATAGAGGTAGCTGGTGATATTAGTGACGTACAAAGGGAAGTGGGAGATCTCATTCCCTTTTCAATCAGTTTTATCATTACTTCCTTCCCTTTCCAAGTGAAAATGTGCTTTCCAAAAATAATTACCTTAGACTTTTATTATTGGAAGAGTTTTTTTCATTAGTATCTTCTTTAAAATATCTGTAGAATTTTGTATAGCTTTCAAACTTTCTTCCTTGAAGCTCTTGGTTCTCTTGGTTCTTTTCATATGACAGGCTTCTATTTTTGCCTCTTATTTTTCTCAGTTGTCTCATCTCACCTTTGATTTTTCTCCTGTTTTATCTGATATTTAAAGACAGGAGTACCTTTTATTACAACCCAATTGCAGCATTTTTCTTCTTTGTGTATTTTATCTCTACTTTATTTAAGTCCCATGTATTAAATGTAAATTATATAAAAGTAGCAACAATCTCTGGTCTTGTCTAGGCCTCACTTATTAGATCTAGATATGCATCCAACCGTACATATGACCCCATCACAATCTCTCTAATTTTACTATCTGTATCTCCTTCTTCTGGCCAGGTAAGCTCGATACATACTCATCTTAAGTTATTTCAAAACACAAAGGCCTGTTCTGCCAGAGTCTTTGTGTGTATGTTGTTTTCTTTGCTAATGGTGTCTTTACTTACAGTCTGGACATGTTTGTCTTGTTCTTATTCCTCTAGTCTCTTATAAAACGTCAACTTCTTAAGTAAAACTTCTCTCAGCATCAAATCAAAAGAGATATTCTTTCACCTTCCACCACTAGTTTTGCTTTCTCAAATTCCAAAAGAAAAAAAAATCAATAGTACTTGTTAAAGCATGGTAAGAAATGCTTTACACAGGACCATCATGATCATTCTTTTGGGAGACAGGCCAAGCTAATCTGACATCCTGGGGGATGGTGGAAAATAAAACTTTGATAAGATATTGAGGATGATCAGATATCGAGGATGAAGGAGTTTCTTGCTAAACTGAGTTAGGAAGTTTCTGTGTTAAAACTAAATTTTACAAATAAGTGCACAGATGGGCCTAGCAGAAGATTCAGAATCCTGTCTGAAGTTTGGCCAAGTGGAGAATCTTTATCATTATCTCTCGCTCAAGGAAAGAGAAACATTTTTTCTTCCTTTGAACAACGTAACTCCATTTTCTTGTTTATTAAGGATCAATTAAATCATCTATTGGAACTTGGTAGTACAGGATATCTCCTGGATGGTGTGAACTATCAAACCTTTAATCATGACCGACTAATTTATATTACTTTTAGTTTTTTTTTAAAAAAAGCAAATATTAATATTTGAAATAATCTGTAGACTCAGTTTCTGAGTCTAAAGGGCAACCAGTTGAAAAGATTTCTAGATGCCGACCCTGAAGCTTCTTTAGTTGAAATGAGGATAGGCAGTGGCCATCTGACAGATTTCCTGTGTTTGCAATTTGGACGTCATAAAGGTTGTTCTTGCATAAGCTGTTGTGGAGGTTTCTCTGAGTATTATATCATGTCATCCAGCTTCAGCTTGCAGGGCATCAGAAAAAAAAGCAGTTTGTATTATACTGTGTTGTTCAGCTTTAGCTTTCTTCCAGAGTTTCTGGAAAAGAGCAGTGATTCCAACCAAAAAGGATGGAAGAAAATTGAAAATGTTTGTATGAAAAGTCATAGCCAGATACTGAAGTAAACTAGAATTATTGAGACTGCAGTCCAGATTATAGATACATAATAAAACCTCAAAAGAAGACAAACATGACTAAAATCTATTATTGAGTGTGCTGTAGTTTCCTTCTAAAACATATTTTTTGTCTCTATAGCCACTTCCATTTCTACCAAAGATAAAGTAAGATATTTGCAAAATAATTTGTTTTATTAAACTTTGCCTGATAATTTACATAAGTGCAGCAAGAGTAGTGATTGACCATATAGGCTCTTTTTATGTTTGTTTCACTAGAACTTTTCATTAAAAAATTTCAGATTCGAGTTATAAAACCTCTTGAAGCTCTAAAGACAAGCCCAGGACCTGCCATCAGGGTGCATCTGTAACACTTATATATTTTGGTGAATTCCTTTCTTATTGAGGTACCCAAAATATCCTGAGGTTTCTAGACCTACAAGGAAATGACATTCTTGATATGGCTAGGGCTGTGTCCCCACCCAAATATTTTGAATTGTAGCTCCCATAATTCGCACATGTCGTGGGAGGGACCCGGTGGGAGATACTTGAATCATGGGGGCAATTTCCTCCATACTGTTCTTGTGGTAGTGAACAAGTCTCATGAGATCTGATGGTTCCATAAGGAGTTTTCCCTTTCACTGGGCAATCTTAGTCTCTCTTGTCTGCCACCATGTAAGACGTGCCTTTCACCTACCATGATTGTGAGGCCTCCACAGCCACGTGGAACTGTGAGTCTATTAAGCCTCTTTTTCTTTATAAAAGCTGGGAATACTCAGGCTGGTTTTCCAAAGGGGGCTTTATTGCCATAAAGTAAATCTTAGTTTCTTGAAGCTCTTTGGTCATATCTGAAAATGTGACATTCCAGTGAAAGTCTTAGTAATGTATCAGTTTTTTCAATTATGTCCTGTTATGAAGAAAGTATATTATTATTCAGCTTATGCAAATTACTATCTTGACATAAAAATAAGAATACAAATAGTTGCCAAATTCTGGATAAATATGTAAGAAGAAAAAGTATTTCCTTTATTGATCCCAAACTACGCTTTACTGAGTTGCTGAAAGCAATTAGCTTAAAAGAAAAAGGTTTTCTTAAATCTGGACAACAAAACATTTAAGGAATGAACAATGTTTCAAACAAAGAATCATTAAAAATTATCCTTGTTAGTTCATTTAGTGTCATATTGTTAATTCTTGAGCTTGGTTAGCAGCTTTATTAAACCTCAAGTTTCTTCTTTAGAGTTTTGGAAATTCTTATCCAGTGCAATGGCATGATCTCAAAGTTACCAGAAACCTATATTCCAGAGCACATGTTAGAGTATTTTTGATAAATGTCCTGAAAGAAGAGGGACTGATTGCATGCTTTTTGGGAAGAATTAAAGTAAAACAATAGCTGTCTATGAAAACAAAGACTTGAAATTATTATGGGTAAAATTCTTCTGAGAGTATATGTGTAATAATAACACAACTGACAAAGACATTTGGTTGTTTTAGTGGCATACAACATTTTAACATAATAAACAAAATTATAACTAACTGAGAACACGTTAGTTTCTAGAGATCTCATAGTATATTTGGAACAATGATATCAATAATATATCCACAAATACAATTTTTAAATTTTTTTAAAAAAATTAAGCATCATTTATTTGACAATGCTTCTCATATAATTTAACATATAAATAAGCATAGTTAGTTGAATATCTCTCTTCTACAAGGTTTGAGACATGTTCTTTGAGTTTTGAAGGTGACCAACTAGAAAATCCCAAAGTTAATTCAAAGTGAAAAGGCTTAAAACTTAATTTTGAGAAGTTTGTCAAAAGTGCCAAATGGTTTGAAATACTTAAATAAGTATGATTTTAGTTATCTATTTGTTCTAAGTGACAAGAAAAGATTTTAAAGAAATATAGAGAAAGTTACATAGTTGTAAACAAAATTAATATTGAGAAGAATCATGTTGCTTAAGTAATCAAAGACCTAATAAAAGACAAAATGAGGCACAAGAATCTATCCTGATAAAATGCAAAGCCTTTATTTTATAGGCCAGATGCCTAAGAGGTAAAGAAAAATCTTCCACAATTTTCTGTTAAGAACAGATAAAAACTTTCTAAATACTGTTGTTTTGACAGAAAAGGCTAAATTTTACTTTTACTGACTATTAAAACTAATTTTAATAAAATTGTATACATAAATTTATCCAATCTCAGTCAGCTTTGCCAACACAAGTTAAGATTTTTACAACCCTTTTATCTCTCTCTTTTTTTTAACTTATGTGCAGCAAGCAATCAACAATTTATTTTCAGTCTGCATTCTACATTCTGCTCTCAGATTGGACTTATAATTTTGCAAGCGTAAACACCTAGCATAGAAAACACAAAGTTTTCTGACTAGCAAACCCAGGCAAAAATGCATGTCTATATTATATTTAATGCTCGCAATTCTGAAAACTTCTGTAAAAATTCTGTAAAATTCTGTAAAATTTTTATTTTACACACAATTTTATACCTAGTTTTTATTTATCCCAGATTATGTTAACTTAAAAAAATTTTGGGTCAGTTTTCTTTTTTTTCTGAGCATTTTATGAATGCTTAATTTGTTTTAGTGCTCATTTATCCCTCAACTAATTTGGGTATTTTAGCTTGGTAATATCACTAGGGGTAGAAAAATATTTTATATAAATAACACATAAATACAGAGAGATACATATACAAATACATAAAGATACAAACAAATGAAACCAGCTACTTAAAAAAATAAATCTTTAAAATTTGTAGTAATGAAGCAGTAAAAGACTCACTGATTTATCTTTATGTGAAAATAAATTCTGTTTATCTTCACTCTATGTGAAGATAAATTCTGTTTAATCTTTACTCCATGTGAAGATAAATTCTGTTTTTGATGAAAATAAGATAAGTTGAGTTTAGCTACTCAATAAAAGCTAAAGCTTTTTAATGATATTTGTGAAGAAGGCGACTAAGATTTTTCATTAGCCCGCTTTCCGAATAGTGTCCTGCTCTTGTCTCTTTTCAGCCACAGACGCTTGCCTTTGAGGAGACTACGCATCCCCTGACAACTCTCAATGGAGGCTACAGGACTCAAAGTTCCAGTGTTTGATGGGTTGGAGTGGGAGGGAAAATTGTCTCACAGGGGTAAATCGAGTTTGCAGAGCATATAATCAGCAGGTGTTTAAGAAGAAGGGTTTTCTGTAATCCCAGCACTTTGGGAGGCCGAGGCGGGTGGATCACGAGGTCAGGAGATCGAGACCATCCTGGTTAACACAGTGAAACCCTGTCTCTACTAAAAAAATTACAAAAAAGTAGCCAGGCGTGGTGGCGGGCGCCTGTAGTCCCAGCTACTCGGGAGGCTGAGGCAGGAGAATGGCGTGAACCCGGGGGGCGGAGCTTGCAGTCAGCCGAGGTTGCGCCACTGCACTCAGGCCTGGGCGAAAGAGCCAGACTCTGTCTCAAAAAAAAAAAAAAAAAAAGAAGAAGGGTTTTAGGTGACAGAGAATTTCCCATGGGAGAGACAGGGCCCAACAGAATAAAGAAGTCTCGCGGAGAGCCAGAAAGAAGGACTTTCAGCCCAGGGAGTCAGGGAATAATCTCTACTCAAAAATAGAGAGCCGAAAAAAAAAAAAAAAAAAAAAAAAGATAATTACAGCCCAGCAATTCAGGGAATGGTTCCCACTCAGAACAAGGAGCCAAGAAAAGACCTTACATCCCACGGGGTATGTTTCAAAAAAGCCTGGGATTTTAATCCAGCTTTGGAGAGTATCCTCATATCTTAAGAATCAAAATTTGTTTTTACCAGCTGTAGCTGATGTTTGTCTGGGGCAGCGTTTCAGGAGTCTGACTCTCCAATTGATTCTCACTCAGCAAGAAATGAAGACAAAAGCTTCAAAGGTGTGTACTTAGAGTCCTGGGTGAGAGACCTAGGAATCTAATGATAAATCTGGTCCTATCTGTCATCACACTATAACTGTTAAAGAATGATTAAATGATACTTGTTAAAGCACAATAAAAAAAGACTATAATCCAAACCATTATATTTGTTTTAGGGACCACTTGTAGTGTGGGAAGAGTTACTGGACTCAATTCTAAATACAACATGGAGAAGTGGAAATGTATACCCATGAAACAGTGTACATATCAGTAGATAGAAAATTACTAACAGAAAACATCAGGGGTAAGAAAGATTCTGGCTAAACTGCTCAAACATGACGCTTGCTGAAGACAGGCCAAGGTGATCAGACAGCATTGAGAGGATAGTGAAGGATGAGATCTGATCTGCTATCAAGGAGTGGGAGAGGAGAAGTGCTTGCTAAACTGACTTAGCAGGGTTCTTTGCTAAAACTGGAATTTGCAAGGAACTGCACAGATGGGCCTAGCAGAAGATTAAAAAGCCTGGCTACCATTTGGTTAAGAAAAAAATACTTGTCAAAATATTTTATTTCTTCGGTTTCTTAACAGTCTTCCCACTTTGAAACCATACTTCCATTTGTTTCTTTATTTATGGTTATTCTCTTCCAGTAGCTGCAGGCTACATAAGGAGAACATAACTGATTGCTGTTCCATTCCATGCATAATGATTAGTAGAATAGTTAAAACTTAATAAACTATCAATATTTGTAGAATGTCTTAATGAGTTATTTTATATGACCTTTACTACTTAAATTGTTGAAGTAAAATATTTATCAGAGGTTAAAAAGTATGGCAATTAAAAAAATTGAAATAATATTCAATAATACTACTACTAACATTTGGAAATATCAATTTCCAGATATTAAAGGATGGACTATCAATGTAATTTATTTTATGACTGAAATGAGCACAATTATTAAATTGATCCAAATAAATGTGGTGTCTTCAATCGATAAGAAACCAAGAAATGTACCTACTTTGACAAAATGTTTGTATAATATAGATATATTTTATTTAAGACATGGATAAAAATATGGAAAGTTTATAATGCTGAAATTACTCAGAATAGTTTTTATTTAAGTAATTATACTATGTTATGGGCAGGAGTTATGTAACATCAAAAATATGTCTGTCAAAACATTCTAATCTGTGTTTAAATACTGGCACTACCACTTTCTACTTGTAGGAATGTAATCAAACTACAAAAATGATTTTGATTGTTAATTCATCAACGTATTAATTAAAAAGAACTGATAAAATATTATGCACAATAAACAGATGTGAGAATTACAGTTACATTTTTGACAAATATAGAACTCAGTAAATACAGTTATTGTTTTTAATATTTTTTTATTACTGGGAACATTGCCTTTATTATTTTCCATTCTAAATGATGATAATTTTATAGTAATTTTATCATTAAGCAAATGAAAAAAAGAAAATGTGCAATAAGTAATGTTAATCTTCAGTGTATCAGATAGTTTATACTATTTTTGTCTCTTTATTACATAAGAAAGAATTAGAAAGATAAGACGACTTGTTCATAGACTCACAACAATGGGAGAATTAGGGCAGAACTAATGCTTAAGGGCCAAGGTAAAGCTTTTCCTCTACTCTCTAAAGATTCACTGAAAATGAACTAAAACTGGACAGATGAATAGGCTAAAAAGCATGTGCAATACTTATTTAATGTGTATAGCATGGAGGAATAACAGAAGAATGATTACTCAATAACCGAATAGGTCCAGATGCTTATATACACTTCTTAATAGGGGGAGGGGAGATGAAGGATAGAAGAAAATGATTTTCAAAGGAGATGAATAAGCCAAAAGTACAATGTTCTGGAACAAACTTCTTCTGAGCTATGAGGGGAAGTGGCAGGAAGGTGAGATGTGAAACTTCAGTGTGAACAATGTTAGTCTTATTATGTAAATAAAGTATTCCAGATAATCTCTTAAAGCTGCCTTCAGAATAAATAATAAGTATGTCTGGACATGGCGAAGACTCCCAACCTATGGAGAAGTTCTTAAGACAATTATATGCCTTCTGGAAATAAGTTTTCTTAGATAAAGAAATTCCACAGAGAGTCTGTCCTGTTTGCTTCAGAAAAGTGGATAAGAGAACAGGAAAGCAGGGGAAGGTCAGAAACCTTGAGGCTTCTTTAGGCCAGCATGTCAAAGTGCCACATTTTGGAGTATCATTTTCTAAATTTTCTAAGTCCCAATAATACAAACAGGAAAATAGTGAATTCAAAAGTAAGATTTGCATTGTCATATGTAGCATGTGTACAAAGCTACCTTGATTAATGGAACATAAATAATTAGATACTGACTTTACTTTGAGGAAATCCTAATTTATATAAATCTCCATGGTAGTATTAAAGATTCCTCTCGTTGTACCCAGTAGGTTCTTCTTGCCCACTGCACAGAAAAGCCAATACACTGAGACAAAAGGATTGCAGCAGAGGATGAGTTTAATAATCGCAAGGCAGCAGAGCCGCAGGACACTAGATTTTTCTCAAGTCCACCTCTCTCAGAACACATAGACTAGAGTTTTTAAGGATAATTTGGCAGGCAGGGGCTAGGGAATGGGTGTTGCTGATGGGCTGGGGATAAAATCATAGGGATATCTAAACTATCATTGTGCACTGAGTCAGTTTCTGAGTGAAGGTCACATGATTGGTTAGGTTAATTCCTTGGTATAAGTCATGAGTCTGGACAGAGTCATTGGTAGCCATGATGCAAAAGTCTAAAAAACATCTCAAAAAACAGTCTTAGGTTTTACAGTAGTTATGTTATCTATAGAGACAGTTGGGGAAGTTACAAATCTGGCTACCTCAGGCTACAAGACCCCTGAGCAGTAAGCAGCTGTGAAAAGATTAGTTATAAAACAATCACTAGTTACAGTTTACCTATACCTAAATCCTAACAGAATTCAAGCCCCTAAAATAATCCAACCTTGTGGTCAATTTATTAGTTTTAAAAAGGCGATTTTGATCCCTCAGCAAGGATGGAGTTACTTTGGGGAAGGAATGTTTTCATTGTTGTTTTCAAGTTAAACTTTAAATTTCCCTCATAATTAGCTTGGTCCATGCTCAGGAATGCACAAGTAGAGTTAGGTTGTCAGGTGGAAGCAAGATGGAGTCAGCCATATTAGCTTTCTCTCACTGTCATAATTTTTGCAAAGGTGGTTTCACCATCAAAGAACCCAACACAATTGTTTATTTTTAAGAACAGACATTATAATATAAATGTGTGTGTGACTATTATGTCTAATATACTATAATAAGAATGAATAACTAAATATATAAATATGTCCTTAACATGTACATAAAGTGAAACCCATGCAGCTTGCATCCTATATTTTGTTTAGAAATGATTCTACATTTTTCACTATATGAGTACATAGTAGTATGTATGTTAAATGAAGTTTGTTCTATTAGAAAAATGTTGAGGCTTACCAAATAAGCTTTCTCGGGAATTTATATACCTACAGCTTGTTAAATTAGGGAAATTAAATCAGTGAAAAAGCAGAGATTGTTGCAGATATTCTACTGTTTTGGGAAAAGAGCATAGACTAGTTATTATCAGTTGGAATCTGATTTTTTTTTAAAAAAGAATAATCTCCTAGGGAACTCATGTCAACTTATTTATTAAATATTTTTTGGAGAATGGATTTAAATTGTCTTACAATCTTTATATTCTTCCAGTCAACAAATAATCATAATACCTTCCATAGCTTATTAATATTTGTGAGCAGACATAGCCCAAGAGTTTCCACGGAAATTTTGGGGAGTCATAATTTTCATTTTCATTAAAGTCTTGCTTTACCAGAGGATATGTTACATTCTCAGTTGATTTGCATAAATTTGTGAATAACAATCCTTCTTTGGACAATAAAATATGGTTTTACTGAAGACAAAACACATTTCCTCATACAAAATGTAAACCACAAATGATTTACACAATAAAAATTGAACTCAGTTATTAACTATATTTTAACATATTATATGTAAAATTATCCTCTGTGGAACAAATTGTTTTATACCTGTGCAAACTACCTCTTTCTGGTGTTCTATTTAGACAAACTAGCCTCCATTTTCAAGAGATTTATAGAGCAGTTCATTGCCCATAATTGTTCAGATTTATCTCCATTCCTCTGCGTCAAAACACTACACATGGATGTGCTTTCTGAAATAATTTAAACATTTTTATTCAAAGCTTTTAATAATTTTTACAGCATAACTTTAACATTTGAATTTTGAAAGTGCTTCTAAATTAAAGCACCTTTAAAATGCTTCTAATTTAAAATATACATTTTTTGCCCTGAATACAAATATTATTATATTAAAAATAAAAAAGTATGACAACCACAATTCTATGCATATGTTTAATGTAAGATTAATGGGACTCTAAAATTAAAAATGTAAAAAGAACCATACATGTGACATTAAATGTTAATGCTTTGGTATCTAATCAAGTGAGGCATAATGGGATTATATAAGTCAGAACATTTTTAAAATAAATAGAAGTATATTAGTAAATATTGAGAGAAATAAAAAATTAAGACCCTTGCATTGGTTATAACCAAGATGTTTAATTCTTGATAATATAAAATAGAATTGTACTTTTCAATAGTAGGTTTAATTGGTTGGGTTCCTTAATATTTAAGGAACTAGAAATAAACGTTTAAATATTAGTTGAATAGAAACTTCTAAAATTAATTATTAAAATATCTATTTAAATAGTGGGTAAATATTTCAAATATAAAGTAAAATGCTTTATATTTTATTTTATTTTGTTTTTTGAGACAAGATCTCACTCTGTCACCCAGGCTGGAGTGCAGTGTGGCAATCACAGCTCATTGTAACCTCTGCCTCCAGGTTCAAGTGATTCTCCTGCCTCAGCTTCCCAAGTAGCTGGGACTCCAGGTAGACACCACCATTCCTGGCTAATTTTTAAAGAAATTTTTGTAGAAACAGGGTTTCACCATATTGTCCAGGCTGGTGACAAACTTAATTTATAATTAAATACAGAAAAATATTTTTTTTCATAAATTTAGTACAACCAAGTATACGGTGTTCATAAAGTTAACAATAGTGTGTAGTAATGTCTTAGGCTTTCGTATTCAGTCACCATTGACTCACTGGCTCACCCAGAGCAATTTCCAGTCTTGTAAGCTCTATTCATAGTAAGTGCCTTATACAGGTGTACAATTTTTTATTTTTATACCGTATTTTTAATTGTTCATCTTCTATGTTTTCATATATTTAGGTTACACATACCTCTCATTGTGTTACAGTTGACTACACTATTCTGTACAGTAACTTACTGTACAGATTTATAGTTTAGGAGCAACATGCTATACTTTATAGCTTAGATGTGTGGTAGCCTATATATATACATACATATATATATATGTAGTACAGGTATATAGTCTATGGTATTTGCACAATGATGAAATTGTTTAAGGATGCATTTCTCAGAAAGTATCACAGTGGTTAAGTGAAGCATGACTGTAGATTAATGTTTTTTGTTGAGTTCAGGAATGATATAATGGGATTTATTACAACGTAAATATACATTAGTCCTTCGGTCCCTCACACTGCTAACTGGTCCCTCAATTTGTAATTAACACAGGTTTGATTGGAATATTACTCATAAATTAATTCATCAGATAAAAATAGTCAATGCAGACTTCTAGGGACATTTTTATTTTTTCACTATTTAGGTTCGTTATATGGAGCCTCAGTTTTGCAGTAAATAGACTTATTTACTTACTTTCCTTTGTAATCTTTAATTTTATTTTTGAATACAACTATTTTTAAGTAAGATAATCAATTTCTTATTTTTAATTACATATTTAGGAAAAATACCACGTTCATAAATTAGCGATAATCTAATGGATTAGACAGACTGCTAAATTCACAATGAAAATAAATGTGAAGCTGTAAAAGAAGCAGACTTGAATATGGATGTTGCAGAGTCTGTGGGCTTTACTGATCCATACTACTGTATATAATTATAGATGTTTCAAATCAAGGTTTAGAAATTTCATAATGCTAACTGCTATAATTTGTATATTTGGTCTCTCCAAATCTCGTGTTGAAGTGTAATCCCCAGCGTTTGACATGGGGCCTGATAGGAGGTGTTGGGATAATGGGGATGCATCCCTCATGAATGGTTTTTTGCCCTTCCTAAGGTAATAGGGATGTTCTTGCTCTGTTTGTTCACGTGAGATCTGGTTGTTTAAAAAATGGTGGCACCTCCCCTTCTGTCTCCTGCTTTCTCCCTCACCATGTGATACACTGGATTCCCCTTCACCTTCTGCCATGATTGTAATCTTCCTACGGGCCTCACCAGAAGCCAAGTAGTTTGTTTGTTTGTTTGTTTGTTTGTTTTGAGAAAGGATCTCACTGTTTCACCCAGGCTGGAGTGCAGAAGGTGAAGGGGAATCCAGTGTATCACATGGTGAGGGAGAAAACTTAAAAATGGAATGTTATTGTGTGATTCATTTTTAGTATATAAACATTATTGACTTTAGTGTAATTGAAATAACAATGTTACTCATTATTTTTCAGTAAGAATGTTGTTAGAATTATCATTTTTCCATTTTATACATATTTTACTCAAATATAAGAGTGTATGTATTTATATCTATCAAAAACAAGGTTCACAATTTGGAAGAATGCTCCACCTGACTGAACACATTTTCATCTTTACCTAGGAATCCTCCTTTTTATTTCAAGAACGAAGCAAAGTTAATTATCTCTAAGTCTTTTATCTGCAAAATTTACAATGTAAACATTTAGTTTTGTATTATTTTATATATTTTTTATTTCAGGGCTTTTCAGCTAACAGTTGAGCTCAGACATATTTTAGTTCCAGGCTTCAGGCTTCCAGCTAAGCCAAATCTATCTGTGCTAACAATCTCCAACAGCTGCACTCTGTATTATCTGAGACTTCTGGGAGGTCTTCCATGGGAACTCCAAATAGAGCATATTGCAGTGATCTAGTCTGGAGTGCTGAAAATAATGTTCCACCTGCAATAATTTCTGTGCCACAGAAAACTTGCGGTAGCTACATAGTACTCTGGAGAGAGAGAGAGAGAGAGAGAGAGAGAGAGGACAGAGACAAGACAGAGAGAGGGTGGCCTACTACTATTTGTTTCCAAAAGTTTATTCATCCTATTTATCCTCCTTTTGTCTATCCCTTGGCTTATTAAGGATAATGAGCTGTTACATCAATCACTCCCACCAAGCAGGGGTCCCATTCTCTTTCCACATTCTCCCTCCTTCCTTTTATTGCTTCCTATGATGTGAGCAACAGCCCAGGGAAAGAACTGGAGTGAACCATATAACATCATTGCTATTAATGAGCTCAAAAAGCACAGTCCATGAAAGTACACTAGTTCCGTAGAGAAAAAAGAGTGGAGATTTTACCACCCATTATTCAAATGATGAATGAACACACTGTGCTATTTCTGTGAGACAGATGAACAGTTAGAGATGGAGAGGGTTGTTCAGAGGGACTGCGTCGGTAAAGCCACCACTTATGAAAAATGACTGCAGCGCTGTGCTTTATCGGCATTAATGGTGCTTAAAATGCACTCTTGAGAGTACACATATGCTTACACTAGTACAGAGGTATGACAGCATTTGCTCTTCCTAGATATTTTTTAACCAACAGATGAGTGAAAGTGATTTCTAAAGTTCAGCTTCATAACTTTTCTAATAAAAAATGAGAAACTTTTGTTACAGCTTGATAAATGATTCTACCTGGAGAAAATTCTCAGAACCATAACCATTTTTTACATTGAGATGTGCCAAAATGCTTGAAAATGAGTTAGGCAGCTGACAGACTATTTTATTTGCTAGTTCGAGATATGGTCTTTAGGCATTTGCTTCTCTTCCTTCCATCTGAATACCTTAGTCAGGAAATTACTCTTACAGTGGTATAGAATTCCGTATGAATTCATGTCCAGTATAATTATAGAAAACCAGTGTCAGAAAGTTGAGTTTTTTAAAGCTTTAGCCCAGTAGATAAATTTTTCTGTGGTTTACATGAGTAAATGTTAATTTATGAAGAAGATAAAGTGTGTGAAATGTTAACATATGCCATATTTTGGTCCTAGCAGTGTTTCCAAAATTGATCTAAAAGGATAATTTTAAATTCACATTTCAGTATGATTTTAGCCAGTTGTACAATTCTCAATATGTATTTCTATTTATTCTACACATAATATTTTGAAGAAAATCAGTATTATTTCTTATATTACTTAAAGTGACAAATTCCCTGAACTATATAAAATAATTTTATTTGTGCTGCACCTCAAAAATTTTGATAAGCTATATTTTTTAATTTGGTACAAATATATCTTGCTTTCTGGAAATAAATTCTTGACTCATGGGTTAGTCAAAGCTATGTTTTGTAATTTCCAAATATTTTCAAAATTTCTAGTTATCATTTTGTTATTAATATCTAGTTTAATTCTGTGTGTTCTGAGAATGTTATGGGTTAAATTGGTCCTTCCCTCCAAAAAACATGTGGAAGACTTCAACACAAGTGTCTCATAATGTGACCCTATTAATAAATAGAGTAATTACAGATGCATTTAATTAAATTAAAAGAAAGTCATACTGGAGTAGGGTAGGCCCCTAATCACATATGACTAGTATCCTTCTATGAAGATGACCATGAAAAGACTGTTAAAAGAAATACCTCAGCCAAATTAAATTTAACACAGTTTAATTGAACAAATGACAATTTACAAATCAGCCATCTTCCTGAAGCAGAGTAGGTTCATACAGACTCCAGTGAAGCCATGTGGTGGAAGATTTATGGAAAGAAAAAGGAAAGTAACATACAGGAAACATGAAACCAATCTATGTCCTGACCACCTTGGGCACATGTTTCAGGATCTCCTAGGCTGTGTCATGGGACACTAGTCACTCATATTTGGCTTGGAGCAAATGAATATTTTATAGAATTCAACTCTTCTGTCGACATAGTACAAGCTTTACTTGATAAATGCTAGAGCTAAATTTTCTGTGTTTTTTTTATGTTCAATGAATGGTCAGTGTATTGGAAGACGTGGATATTGGCAAACTCTAGCAGTTGAAAATAGAGTCAAACTTGTTGGTCATAAAAAAGAAATGATAGTAAAGCAGAATTAATGTTTTTGAAAATATAGATAAGAAGGGAACAATAAAGTCAAAAAGATTAACTGATTCTCAGAGAGTTTTATCAAAGGTGGCAAAAAATAGATACTACAGATAAACAAATTTAAGGTCAGGAATATAATGAAAATGTCCTTTAAACATTACATGTCAGGCCTCAATGTCAAGATGAATTAAGAAACCTATGAAACTTATATCGTGTTAGTGTAAGAGACAATCGGAAGATAACTGCAGAAAATTGGTATCATATTGAGAAATTAAGTTTATAGAAGAATATCATAGATGTAAACAAGGCTAGGACATTTTATCAGAAAGCTCAATCATACTGTAAGTAAGCTAGGCAGGATAGAAGTAAGTCAAGTTCAGGCCTGATGCATTGGTAAGTGTTAAAATACAATTGATAATCTTGGATCACAGCCTTAATAAGTGTATAGATTACTGAGGACACAGATTTTTTTTTTTTTTTACACAAGAAGCACCTCTTTCTTACTTCCATTAATTATTGTGATGAGAGATTAGAGTCAGAGGTTGTGCTTTAGATAGTGTGAGGGGAGATGCTAGTCAAAAACAAAAGACATAGTCAAGCTGAAACCAGAACACTAGATGAGATTCAACTGTAAGGAATATGGGTATATTTATGTGCTAGTCGTGTGTGCATGTGTGTGTGGTGTATATCTATTTTGAAGGACAAAATGAAGAAGGATATTTAGAAATAAGGAGGCTTTGTTATATAATAGCTGGTGAAATTGACAAACTTAAGGCCATGGTAACTGAGTCACAGTGAGTGGCTGAGAGAATATCAATTTGTTTGCCAGAGCACTAGAGACAAACCTAATCATTTAGATTTAAACCTGTTAAAAACCTTAAAGCAGTAAAAGCAAGGATTCATGTGATCAGATTTGCATTTTCAAAAGATTACTGATGTTAAAAGAATTCCTCCTGGATGAATTTTCCATATATTAGGAGTTGAAAATGGCAGGAATTTCTAGAACAAAGGGTTTTTTAAAGTAAATTCAATATACATTGACTTCTTGCATTTCAAAAGCTCACAGGGCAAAATTTTGAGAATTATAAAAAGAAAAAAATGGGATGGGAAAGAAAAGAAAATGAAAGAAAAGGGGAAAACCTCAATATTAAGCCCAAACCACAGGCCTACATTTTAATCAGGAGGAAGATGAGCAATGCAACATTTATGCCAATTAACAGCTCTCATGAAATTACAATGAATAGGCAAATATCAGAGGAAAATTCAAAATC
Organism: Gorilla gorilla gorilla; assembly: GCF_029281585.2. Classification (NCBI taxonomy): domain Eukaryota; kingdom Metazoa; phylum Chordata; class Mammalia; order Primates; family Hominidae; genus Gorilla; species Gorilla gorilla. The sequence continues at coordinate 88,505,008 of NC_073243.2, forward strand.
CGAGCCTAGTCTTGGAATTAATGTGGTAAAAAACATTACTTCTGAAGTCATTGAAATGCATAGAATTGCTTAAGGATTAGAAAATTCAAAGCTGAGGCTTATTTGTCCTCCTGGACCCTTGGAACCTTTGAATTTGGAAGCAACAATAAGGGCTGTGCAAGTTCAGAAATTGATTAAAAGAGTTCCTCTCACTGGGAGAAATTAGTCACAATAGTAAAATCCAAAAGAGCCTTGTAATCTCATAAGTGATATAGAAAAGCACAATGAATTGTTGGGAAAATGACATCGTATGTAGTGCATCCAATAAACTTTGCTTAGAGAGTTTATCATTACAAATAAGGAGCATGCAGTTTGCAAATGGAAGAGAAGAGGTTGTTCTTAGGCAGTTATAATTCAACCTTGGATGTCTATAAAAGCAATGGTATAAAGATAACTGTAGACTAACTTGTCTATTTTTTTCTTAAGTTTTTGATTGTGTGTGCAGGATGTGCAGGTTTGTTACATAGGTAAATGTGTGCCATGGTGGTTTGCTGCAGCTGTCATCCCATCACCTAAGTATTCAGCCCAGCATGCATTAGCTATTTTTCCTGACGCTCTTCTTTCTCCCTCAAGCCCTGCAGGCCCCAGTGTGTGTTGTTCCCCTCCCTGTGTCCATGTGTTCTCACTGTTCAGCTCTAACCTATGAGTGAGAACATGCAGTACTTGGTTTTCTGTTTCTGCATTAGTTTGCTGAGAGTAATGGCTTCCAGCTTCATCCATGTCCCTGCAAAAGACATGATCTTGTTCCTTTTTATGGCTGCATAGTATTCCATGATGTATATGTATCACATTTTCTTTATCCAGTCTATCATTGATGAACATTTGGGTTGATTACATGCCTTTGCTATTGTGAGGAGTGCTGCCATGAACACAAGCATGCATGTATTTTTTTTTATTATTATTATACTTTAAGTTCTAGGGTACATGTGCACAATGTGCAGGTTTGTTACATAGGTATACATATACCATGTTGGTTTGCCGCACCCATCAATCTGTCATTTACATTAGGTATTTCTCCTAATGCCACCCTCCCCCAGACCCCTACCCCCTGAAAGGCCCAGGTGTGTGATGTTCCCTGCCTTGTGTCCAAGTGTTCTCATTGTTCAATTCCCACCTACGAGTGAGAACATGCATGCATATATTATTATAATAGAATGATTTATATTCCTTTGGGTATATACCCAGTAATAGGATTGCTGAATCAAATGGTATTTCCAGCTCTAGGTCTTTGAGGAATTGCCACACTGTCTTCCACAATAATTGAACTAATTTACATTCCCCAAGACAGTGTGAAAGCATTCCTATCTCTGTGCAGCCTCGCCAGAATCTGTTGTTTCTTGACTTTTTAATAATTGCCTTCTGACTGGTATGAGATAGTATCTCATTGTGGTTTTGATTTGCATTTCTATAATAATTGGTGATGATAATCTTTTTGTTGGCTTCACAGATGTCTCTTGAGAAGTGTCTGTTCATTTTCTTTGCCCAATTTTTAATGAGGTTGTTTGTTTTTTACTTGTAAATTTGTTTAAGTTTCTTGTAGATTTTGGTTGTTAGACCTTTGTCAGATGGATAGGTTATAAAACTTCTCTTCCATTCTGTAGGTTGTCTGTTCTCTCTGATGATAATTTCTTTTGCTATGCAAAAGCTCTTTAGTTTAAATAGATCCCATTTGTCAATTTTTGCTTTTGTTGCAATTGCTCTTGATGTTTTTGTCATAAAATCTTTTTCTGTGTCTATGTCCTGAATGGTATGGCCTAGATTTTCTTCTAGAATTTTTATAGCTTTGATTTTTCATTTAAGGATTGAATCTATCTTGAGTTAATTTTTGTATAAGTTGTAAGGAAGATATTCAGTTTCAATAAGGAAGATGTTCAGTTTCAATTTTCTTCTTATGGCTAGCCAGTTCTCCCAGTACCATTTATTAAATAGGGAATCCTTTCCCCATTGCTAGTTTTTGTCAGGTTTGTCAAAGATCAGGTAGTGGTAGATGTGCGGTTTTATTTCTGAGTTCTCTATTCTGTTCCATTGGTCTATGTGTCTGTTTTTGTATCAGTACCATGCTTTCTTTGGTTACTGTAGCTTTCACTCGCATCCGTGTGAAGAGACCACCAAACAGGCTTTGTGTGAGCAACAAGGCTGTTTATTTCACCTGGGTGCAGGCGGGCTGAGTCCGAAAAGAGAGTCAGTGAAGGGAGATGGGGTGGGGCCGTTTTATAAGATTTGGGTAGGTAAAGGAAAATTACAGTCAAAGGGCGGTTGTTGTTCTCTGGCGGGCAGGAGTGGGGGTCACAAGGTGCTCAGTGGGGGAGCTTTTTTGAGCCAGGATGAGCCAGGAAAAGGAATTTCTCAAGGTAATGTCATCAGTTAAGGCAAGGACCCGCCATTTTTACTTCTTTTGTGGTGGAATGTCATCAGTTAAGGCAGGAACAGGCCATTTAAATATCACTTCTTTTGTGATTCTTCAGTTACTTCAGGCCATCTGGATGTATACGTGCAGGTCACAGGGGATATGATGGCTTAGCTTGGGGCTCAGAGGCCTGACAGTAGCCTTGTAGTATAGTTTGAAGTTGGGTGGCATGGTGCCTCCAGCTTTGTTCTTTTTGCTTAGGATTGTCTTAGCTATGCGGGCTCTTTTTTGGTTCATATGAATTTTAAAGTAGATTTTTCTAATTCTGTGAAGAATGTCAATGGTAGTTTAATGGAAATAGCATTGAATCTACAAATTAGTTTTGGCAGTATGGCCATTTTCATGATATTAACTCTTTCTAACTATAAACATGGAATGTTTTGCATTTGTTTATGACTTCTGATTTTCTTGAGCAGTGGTTTGTGCTTCTCCTTGAAGAGGTCTTTCACCTCCCTTGTTAGACGGATTCTTAGGTATTTCATTCTCTTTGTAACAATTGTGAATGGGAGTTCATTCATGATTTTGCTCTCTGCTTTTCTGTTGTTGCATAGGAATGCTTGTGATTTTGCCATTGATTTTGTATCCTGAGACTTTGCTGAAGTTGCTTATCAGCTTAAGAAGCTTTTGAACTGAGACACTGGGGTTTTCCAGATATAGAATCATGTCATCTGCAAATAGAGACAGTTTGACTTCCTCTTTTCCTCTTTGAATACCCTCTATTTCTTTCTCTTGCCTGATTGTCCTGGCCAGAACTTGTGATACTATGTGGAATAGGAGTGGGGAGAGAGGACATCCTTTTCTTTTGCTGGTTTTCAAGGAGAATGCTTCCAGCTTTTGCCGGTTCAGTGTGATATTGGCTGTGGGTTTTTCAAAAATGGCTCTTATTATTTTGAGTTATGTTCCACTAATACCTAGTTTATTGAGGGTTTTTAACATAAGAGATGTTGAATTTCATTGAAGGCCTTTTCTGCATCTATTAAAATAATCACGTAGGTTTTGTCTTTAGTTCTCTTTACATAATGAATTACGTTTATTGCATTGTATATGTTGAACCAGCCTCGCATCCCAGGGATGAAGCTGTCTTGATGAAGCTGACTTCATCATGGTGGATAAGCTTTATAATGTGCTGCAGGATTTGATTTGCCAGTATTTTATTGAGGATTTTTGCATTGATGTTCATCAAGGATATTGGCATTACATTTTCTTTTTTTGTTGTATCTCTGCCAGGTTTTGGTATCAGGATGATGCTGGCCCCACAAAATGAGTTAGGGAGGCGTCTTTCCTTTTCAAATGTTTGGAATAGTTTCAGAAGAATGGGTACCAGCTCCTCTTTGTACCTCCAGTAGAATTCAGCTATAAATCCATCTGTTCCTTGGATTTGTTTCGTTAGTAGGCTATTTATTACTGCATCAATTTCCAAACTTGTTGTTATTGGTCTATTCAGGAATTCAACTTCTTCTTGGTTTAGTCTTGGGAGGGTGTTTGTGTCCAGGAATTTATCTATTTCTTCTAGATTTTCTACTTTCTTTGCATAAAGGTGTTTATAGTATTCTCTGATGGTTGTTTGTATTTCTGTGGGGTCAGTAATGATATCCCTTTTATCATTTTTATTGTATCTATTTGATTCTTCTCTCTTTTCTTCTTTATTAATCTAGCTAGCAGTCTATTTTTTAAATTTTCCTTTTAAAAAATGTCCTGGATTTATTGACTTTTTTGAAGGGTATTTCATATCTCTATCTTCTTCATTTCCACTCTGATCTTGGTTATTTCTCGTCTTCTTCTAGCTTTGGAGTTTGTTTTCTCTTGATTCTCTAGTTCTTATAGTTGTGATGTTAGTATGTCAATTTGAGATCTTTCTAGCTTTTTGTTGCCCACATTTAGTGCTCACACAGAATCGATACAGAGAAAGGCCTCTCCTTTGGAAGCAGGCTGTAGATCTTGTCTCCCAGCTTTTCTATCTAGTAAAGGGATGGCCTTGGGTAAATTACTTAATTCCTCAGTGACTTATGTATTCACATATATAATATGAGGGAAACAACTTAACTAGCTAATTAGACCCTGCTTTCAAATTTTTTGTGTTGGAGAGAGTTGAAGTAAGATTGATGAATCATATGATATTTATAATTATTTGAGGAACTGTCATACTCTTTTCCAAACTGGTTACACTTTTTTTAATTCCTGGGTTTCAACTTACACATTCCTGCCCATGCTTATTACTTTCTTTCCTTTTGTATTTTTGATTGTAGCCATTGTAATGGGTGTGAGATATCTTATTGTGGTTTGGATTTGCATTCCTCTGATTAGTGATGCTGCATATCTTGTTAAGTACTTTTTGGTGATTTGTATATCATTTTTGGAAACAGTTATTTAAGTTATTTTCCACTTTCAAATTAAGTGATTTTATTCTGGTTTTGAGTTGTGAAAGGTCTTTATGTATTCTGGATATTAATTCATTATTGGGTATAGGATTTGCAAATTATTTCACAGGTTCCATTTTCAATCTACTGATCATGTCCTTTGATACATAAAAGTTTGAAAGTTTGATATGGTCCCATTTGTGTATTTTTGTTTTTATTGCCTGTATTCTTGATGTCATAGCCAAGAAATCATTGTCAAACCTGCCGTCATGAAGAGTTTCTCCTATATGTTCTTCTAGGACTTCTATAGTGTAGGATGTTAACATTGAGCTGTTTAATTCACTTTGAGCTCATTTTTGTATGTGGAATAAGGGTCCAAATGTATTATTTTACATGTGGATATACAGTTTTCCTTATACCATTTATCATAAAAACTGTCCTTTCCCCATTGAGTTGTCTTTGCACCTTTCTTGAAAATCATTTCAATGTATATAAGAGGGTTGATTTTTCGGCTGTCTATACTGTTCCACTGGGCTACATGCCTGTCTAATGTCAGTACCACAGTGTTTGAATTATCATAGCTTTGTAAAACATTTTGAAATAAAGAAGTATGAGTCCTCTAGTTTTGTCATTTGTCAAGAGTATTTAAGCTACCAAGGGTCCTTTAAGAATCCATATGTATTTTTGTATGATTATTTCTATTTCTGCAAAAAATACTACTGGAATTTTTATTGGAATTGCATTAAATCGAAAGATAGTTTTGGGTAATATTGACTTCTTAAAAATTAAGGCTTCCAGCCCGGGTGTGGTGGCTCACGCCTATAATCCCAGCACTTTGGGAGGCTGAGGTAGGCGGATCATGAAGTCAAGAGATTGAGACCATCCTGGCCAACATGGTGAAACTCTGTCTCTACTAAAAATACAAAAAAAATTAGCTGGGCGTGGTGGCACGCGCCTGTAGTCCCAGCTACTCGGGAGGCTGAGGCAGGAGAATCTCTTGAACCCGGGAGGTGGAAGTTGCAGTGAGCTGAGATTGCACCACTGCACTCCAGCCTGGCAACAGAGCAAGACTCTGTCTAAAAAAAAAAAAAAAAAAAAAAAATTAAGGCTTCCAATCCACAAACATGAGATAATATCCCATTTATTTGTGACTTATATAGTTTATTTCAGCAATACTTTCTAATTTGTAGTGTATAAGTCTTTTGCCTTCTTAGGTTTAATCTTAAGCATTTTTTATATTGTTTTAAATGGAATTATCGTTTTACTTTTATATTCTCATTGTTCATTGTTATTCTATAGAAATGCAACTTATTTTAACGTATTGATTATGTGTTTTGCAACTCTGCTGATTTTATTTATTAGCTCTAACAGATTTGTTAACTCTCCCTCCGTCCCCCAGGCTGGAGTGCAGTGGTGCGATCTCAGCTCACTGCAAGCTGCGCCTCCCAGGTTCACGCCATTCTCCTGCCTCAGCCTCCCGAGTAGTTGGGACTACAGGCACCCGCCACCACGCCCGGCTAATTTTTTGTATGTTTCGTAGAAACGTGGTTTCACCGTGTTAGCCAGGATGGTCTCGATCTCCTAACCTCATGATCTGCCCGTCTCGGCCTCCCGAAGTGCTGGGATTACAGGCGTGAGCCACCGCGCCTGGTGCACAGATTTGTTTTTATATGATATTTAAGGTTTTCTACATACAAGTTCATGTCATCAGTGAACAGGTAAAAGTACTTTTTTCTTCCAAACGTGGATGCCTTGTATTTCACTTGTGTAACAGCTCTGTCTAGGCCTTCCAATAATGTGTTAAACAAAAGTGATGTTGGTGGGCATACTTGTCTTCTTCCTATTTTAGAGGAAAAGATTTCATTAATTCACCATTAAGTGTGATGCTAACTGTGGGCTTTTCATATATGGTCTTTATTATATTGAGATAATTTTCTTCTATTCATGTTCTGTTGTATGATTTTTATCATGAAAGAGCATTGTATTCTTCCATATAATTTTTATAATGAAAGGGCATTGAATATTGTTGAACAGTTTCTCTGCAAAAGTTGACATGATCGTAGGGTTTTGTTTTTTATTCTGCAAATGTAGTGTACTACATTGATTGCTTTTTATAAGTTGAACAATCCTCGTATCCCAGGAATACATTTTACTTGTTTGTGGTATTTAATTCTTTTAATGTGTTGTTGAATTAAGTCTGTTAGCGTTTTCTGAGAGCTTTTGTATTAATATTCATCATGGATATTAGTTATTAATTTTATTTTCTTGCAATGTCTTTGGCGTTGGTATCAGGGTAATTCTGGCTTTATAAAATTAGCTCAGAAGTTTTCCCTACTTTTCAAGTTTTTGAAAGAGTTTCAAGAGGATTGATGTTAGTTCTTTAAATGTTTGGTAACATTCTTTAATGAAGTTATCTGGTTTGGGGTTTTTATTTGTTGGGAGCTTTTCATTAATTATTTAGTTTACTTACCAGTTATTAAACTGTTCATATATCTTATTTCTTCATGATTCAAAGTAATTTAGCTATTTCTTCTAGATTATTCAATTTGTTAGCATAGTTAATATTATTTTAATTCTTTTATTTTGTGGTATTGATTGTAATATACATTTGTTTATTTCTGATTTTAATTATTTGAATCTTCTCTCTTTTTTCTTAGTAACACTATGTAAGGGTAGTATGTGAATTTCATTGTTGTTTTCAAAAAATCAATTCTTAGCTCTATTGATATTTTTCTATTGCTCTTCAAAAATCATATATTTAATCACAGCTAAGCCAGCTATACTGCTAGGCAAGACACTGACATTTATGAGAGCATTTTAAGGTGTAACCTACTTTTTTCTCTTAATAAATAAGGGAATTAGGAAAAATTCAAAAACTTTCGAGACAAATATTATGACTAATACATTTAATTTTCTTCATTTTTCTCTATTTTTTTCTCTATTTTTGATAAATGATCAACTTTATTCCAGAAACATAGCCTTTATGGATATATTTAGAAGATATTTTATGTTTTCCAACAGATACAATTAAACTCAAGTTTTACTTCCCTTAGATGCGACTGACATTTAACTACCTACTTGATTGAATATAACACTTTATTTCATGACCATCAGAGGTTACTCTTTAAGCAGAATTCTTGGGAGTTAGACTTCCAAATATTTTTGCCCTGTTCACCTACTGAGACACAAATGAAGGCAACAGCTCACTAGGAATATTCACTTCCTAGAATGATATTAATCAATAAATATTGCCAAAGATCTATAAATGGATTTTGTTCATCATCTGTTTTGTCCATTCGGTATACCATACATCCTGCAATGCCATATCCACTTGGCTTTTTTGACAAGACGTTTTTCTAATCCTCCTCATAATTTTAGACTATGCTTTTGAGTACCAAACTTCCTCATATTGCCCAATAAATGCTGAAATTCAAAAGGCACTTCTTAGCCTTTTTCATGTTACCACCGTGTGTGTGTGTGTATGTGTGCACGTGTGTGTGCATGTGTGTCTTTTATTCCTTAAGTTATCTTAGCCCACAGTTTCAATTAATACCTATAAAAAGAGACAAGAGACTTTACAAGCTTACAAATCTCACTGTGACCACTTTACTCTCTCCCCCTGGGCTCCAGAGATGTAGATTAAACTTCCTCTATATTACCTGGAGTGTTGTAAAGGACAGTAAGCCAAAACATCAGAACTCACTGATGTAGCTACTTAAGGAATTGCCAAAACTACCAAACTTCAAGAAGTAGCCATTGTCTCTTGTCTGCATCATTATATTGCACTGTATACCTTGTGCTGCCTATTAAGTACTTTAGGAGTAAACATAAGTAAAAGCATTTTAGAAGTGTTAAAGTCATTTCACCTATTTTAGATTAGCATTAATGAGGATCAGGGATAAATAATGACAAGATGAATAGAGAAAAGAAAATAAATAACAAGGACTAAAAAATATTAGTTATGTCTAGTGTTAGTTTAAGCCAGGGGAAGCTTCAGTGCATTTTAGAGTGCATATGGGATTATTTAAACTTTAGTTCAAATTTTAGTATAACATAATTCAGTAGTCAAATCAGTAATATTAATTATACTTAAGTAGTTAATTAAAAACAAACAAACATTAACGTAAGAGTTAGAAAGATCGTGTTCAAGTAATTTTTCAATTAACTGTATAAGAAAGTTCCATAGACAGGTAGATAGGTAATTTAATTTCTCTGACATTCACTGTTAATATCAGGTAAAATGAAGTAAAATGTAATAAATTGGATTAAGTGATTAGATAAGATAGAAAATGTATAAATGAGCAGAAATCCTTTAATTATATGAATATATGAGTTTATCACTATTTTGGAATGTTTGACATATTCCTAAAGAATAAATAACCTCTTCGTTGTATTGCTTGTTATCACTTTGGTTGGTATCATGGAAATGAGTATATTTCATTTTTTATTCAAAAATCCTGGGAAGGAATAAAATTTGATATTAATATAAATTTTACTTTTAAAACTATGAAAAATCTTTCTCTTAATGCATTTCATTATTATGTATGAGTTATACTGTCTGGTTATGTAAGAACAAAATGTGTCAAGAATTATGCAAAATATTTAATATAATTTATTTTAATAAACTTTAAACTCTAATAAAAATGTTTTTATTATATATATAGCTTTTATTAATGAGCAATTGACTCCATCTTACAAGGAACTTAAACAAATTTACAAGAAAAAAACAAACATCCCCATCACAAAGTGGGAGAAGGATATATACAGACACTTCTCAAAAGAAGACCTTTATGCGGCCAACAAACATATGAAAAAAAGCTCATCAACACTGGTCATTAGAGAAATGCAAATCAAAACCACAAAGAGATACTATCTCATGCCAGTTAGAATGGCGATCATTAAAAAGTCAGGAGACAACAGATGCTGGAGAGGATGTGGAGAAATGGGAATGCTTTTACACTGTTGGTGGGAGTGTAATTTGTGTAAATTTGTTCAACCATTGTGGAAGACAGTGTGAGGATTCCTCAAGAATCTGGAACCAGAAATACTTGACCCAGCAATCCCATTACTCGGTATATACCCAAAGGATTATAACTCATTCTACTATAAAGACACATGCACAAAGCAAAGACTTGGAACCAACCCAAATGCCCATCAATGATAGACTGGATAATGAAAAAGTGGCACATATACACCATGGAATACTATGCAGCGATAAAAAAGAATGAGATCATGTCCTTTGCAGGGACATGAATGAAGCTGGAAGCCATCATTCTTAGCAAAATAACACAGGAACAGAAAACCAAACACTGCAGGTTCTCTCTCATAAGTGGGTGGTGAACTATGAGAACACATGGACACAGAGAGGGGAACATCATACACCGGGGCCTGTCGGGGAGTGGGGGGCAAGGGGAGGCATAGCATTAGGAGAAATACCTTATGTAGATGATGCGTTGATGGGTGCAGCAAACCACCATGGCACATGTATCCCTATGTAACAAACCTGCCAGTTCTGCGCATGTATCCCAGAACTTAAAGTATATATATATTAAAAAAAAATCTAAAGTAGCCCGATAGATTCATTTGACTGATGCAGACTGATTTAGACTTATTTAATCAATTCCATTTAATGATTAATTGCATGTATTCCATATAATGAAAGACACTAGATTGAATATAACCTTCGGTATGTTTGTGATGCCTTCTTTGAACCTTGTGCCTTCTTCTTTGAATCTCATTCCTCTGACGTCTGAATAGATTCCTCTTTTTCATGTAATCTTACATATATTTATTGTACATGCTACTTGCCTTTTAAAAATTAATTACTGTTAACATATATATTCTACATAGAGTTTTGTTATTGTTTTACACATAACTTTTTTGAAAAATTATCCATATTTAACATCCCTTTGAATGTGAACAGTGAATAATTAACACAATGGTTTTTTTTTTTTTTTTTTTTTTGGTGGTGAGAGGGAATAAATTAGGTACTCAATTGCATACCAGAGAGGTACATATTTCCTTTGAATTTAGCTAGTCTTGGGCAGGTGGGTAGAGAGACTAATGTTTTTCTCGAAGTGTGCCATTTATCAACCACCACAGTGGCTCAAAGCAATTTTGTTCTCTCTTCATGTCTCAGGGGTCCCAATATAGATTTTCATTTTGCCAGCTGGAATAAGCCTGAAAACTCTACCTGATGCTTGGTCCTGATCAGCTGCTGGTCTTCATTGACTGAGCAAGTAATCATTTTACTGCCACTAAGATAGAGAGGTGACCTATCTTAGGAGTGACCCTGTAATTCATTTCCTCTTTGTATGACACTAATCTGTCCTGTTGAAAGACAACAGAAATTGGCTGGGTTAAATATTGAGAAGCCTGGGTCACTGGCCACATCTTCACATGAAATCCACAGTTTGTAGGTGAGGATAAAATATATACAGAGCTTCTTCTAAGTAGAATTCTACAAAAGACCATGCACACACACACACACATCTGTATCAGAATTCTTAAGAGAAGCCCCATATATATCTTATTCTCACTTCATATACACTTTATTCTCTCACACAGTTTTTTATTTGGAACTGTGGCCAGTGACACAGACTTTTCATTATTTAGTCCAAACAGCTTCTTTTGTTCTTAAATAGTATGGATTAGTGTGAATTAAGAGCAAATTAATTACAGGGTCAGTCTTATGATAGGTCACTTCTCCATTTTAGAACAGCATGTGTGTGTGTGTGTGTGTGTGTGTGTGTGTGTGTGTGTGTATAGTCATCAAAATTCTGCTTTGGTGAAGCTCCATATATATTCGTGGATTTCATCAAGGGAAATAATTCCGTGTATGTTTGTTGTTTTCTTGATTACTTACGCTACAATGTCATTTTTTAGTGTTTATTAACAATAAGAATACCTTTATGCATTACTTGATTAGGTAAGTCCCCTTTGGTAAACTATCTCTAATATTTTACATGCAGATATATTTAGTTGACTTTACCAAAGAAATACTTTTTAGGATTTGTTTTGTGCACATCAATATGACAGATAATGGAAATGCAAGGATGAATACACACCAGGCTTTATTTTTTATTAAAAAATCTAAAGTACCCTGGCATCAAAAGTGAAAACATGGATGTGCTGAACAATTAAATAAATTATGCAATTATATTTTTTCAATCATTTAAATTAAAATAATTTATATCAAAATTTAAAGTGCCAACCCTTAAAGTGTTACTTCTGCAAAGAGCTTTTAATTTATTTTTTCTTAAAACATATATCTGTTTTATTTATATATTACTTCATAGCAAACTGTCCTATAACTTAATGGCATACAAAAGGAGAAATTTTAACATGTTCATAGATTTTGAAAGGAATTCAGAAAGAACACAGTTAGGATGGCTTGTCTGGGTCACCAGATGTCTGGGAGATCAGCTGTGAATATATAAACACCTACAGCGGGAAGAGCTGGAGCTAGAAATTTCATTTCAATCTTGGCTTCTTCCACTCATGTGTCAGGTTCTTGGGCTCAGCTTGTCTGTCTCTGTGTTGTACTGGAACACCTAAATGGTGATATTACATCAACATCATTAAGTACGTCTTTAGAATTTATGTAATAGAATTTGAATGCAAGATATATAGTGACTCATTCATCTCCTGTAGTTACAACTAGCTGAGAAATGGACAAAGTAATCACATGAAAATGTTAGTTTTATGATGCTAAAATTGGATTGTAGGAAGTGGTCTAGATATGAAGCCACCATGGTCTTTATACTCCCTGCAATATTAAAATTACTCACTCAGTCACAGAGAGCAAGACCTTCTCCTTATAGACCTCCTCAGTCGAGTAGAGTTTGGTGAATAAACCAGAAGCCCTCTCGCTCTGAACAGGAACATCCCAGAGAAGGAACAAGAGAATCTGAGCCAGCGATGCTTGTTTCCTTCTTTCTAATGCAGAAAGAACTAAAACTCATAAAGACGCTGGAATCTAGTAAGTTCCCACGTAAAAACAAAGAATAAAAAACACGAGGTGTCTCTCAACAGTGTGAAATACACTGAGCAAATCATGTTGCTTTATGATATTTGAAGACTAGAATATTTGTAAGACTAGATAAAGGGATAGATAATTTGGAACAAATTTTCTCTGAAAATTGCGGGTTTTCCTCTGATTAGTTTATTACATATGATTGATTATTATATTTTCAGATTAAAAGAACTATTTGCTTATAGTACAAGCCTAAAATTTGAAAAATATAATTTCTGTTTTTGGCTTTAAGCAAAAGGATGATACATTGAATGATTATCTTTTACTGAATACCAAATCATATTATAAATGCTATGCTAGACAAAGGCAATTAGAACAACATAGAAAGAAACCACACACACACACACACACACAAAACTATGAGGGACTAAGGAAGAGCTTTACTAGAATAAAGGCCAAGAGCGAATCTGAAAACAAATCAGCGTTCAGATATTTACTGTGGCCTTAAATATTGGTACTCACCCCAGTTAATCCAAGAGAAAAACACTATGTTTATATGGTACATATACACCATGGAATACTATACAGCCTTTAAAAGGAATGAGATCATGTCCTTTGCAGGGACATGGATGGAGCTGGAAGCTATTATCCTCAGCAAACTAACACAGGAACAGAAAACCAAACATCACATGTTCTCACTTACAAGTGGGAGCTGAACAATGAGAACACATGGACACAGGGAAGGGAACATCATATACTAGGGGCCTTCAGAGGGTGGGGTGAGGCAGGGAGAACATTAGGAAAAATAGCTAATACATGCTGGGCTTAATACCTAGTTAATAGGTTGATAGGTGCAGCAAACCACCACGGCACACATTTACCTATGTAAAACACCTGCACATCCTGCACATGTACCCCAGAACTTAAAATTAAGAAAATAAAAAAAAAGAACCTTGAAAAATAATCAGAATCTACCTTTTACTACCTGACATTTCAAAAGTTGTATTTTGCTGCACGGTTTATTGAATGCTTCCAGTTCTTCATCAACATTTTTGAAGGTGTCATAGATGTCTGAGAAAAGCAAAGGACGAGTGAATATGAATGTCATGTCATCAAGGACCTAAAAAAAGCTGTGAATTGGAATAGTATCTTTGTCAAATACTGCCCATGTGTATTCTGGTTAAATTGCCATGATTTAAGAAAAATTCATACTGGAAGTAATATGGAGAAGGGAGCAAGGTTAAAGTAGGGGATGTTCATTACAGTTTTTGTCAACGTTTCCAACTTTGTTTTTATGTGCTTGTTTGTGTGTGTGTGTTTAATAAATGTAAAACAGATCCCAAAGAGATTCATTAAGACCTAATATAACTAATAATAAACCTCAGGTTGAGATAAATTTTGAAAAATGCACTCGAAGCTACTGTATGTAAGAAAAGCAAAGTTAAATAAAATCCTTGAAAATCATTTACCCAATTTAATACCAAATCAGTATACACTAAGGGTATAATAGGCATTTGGAGTCATTTGGGGCTTTCTTTTTATATAGATGTGAAATTTATGGCAACTGCCAACTATTACCTATAGCATTTGATTTTTCTACTAATAATTAGAAAATTAATAAAAGGAGTGAATTATTTATGTAGTGGTAGATCTAAAGTTTGATTAGACTGTCTAGGATAATTAAATTTTTTTGTTGAAACCATAAATTGCAAATCATCATTAATTTGAACCTGTGTAATCACCTCAGATATTGAAACAAATATATATAAACTGTTATAGGGATTTAGACATAAAAGAAAAAAAATGAACCAGTGTGTTTTCTCACGTCCGTAACTTCAAACACAACATGGAAATTTATATGTAAAGTAGATATACTGCTTTTTTCTATGTTAAAATTTTATTTTTATTTTCATAATTGTGGAATTACTCATTTTACTTAAAAAAAGCTACACACATATTTATGTGAGTATATATTTCTATAAAGTGAACAATTAGAGAATATTATGGCACGGTGACATCTGGTTTCATCAGTCATTGTGTAAACATGATGCAAAATACATTGATATAGAATGAAGCTGTATTATTTGTTTATTTTCATTGCAGTTAAAAATACACAATGAAAACAGCACCACTTGATTGTTAATGTCGCTGCTCAATTAGCATAAAAGAAAATCAGTTTTTCTCTGGCTTGAGGGGGCAAAACAACCGAGAGTTGTTTTCTTCCTCCAGCTACATTTTTATCAAATCCATCTTTACTGCAAACTATGTTTGAATCTTAGGCAAGTAATTTTCATTCGTGTAAGTCAGAAAGAATTTTCAATTGAAACTTTCTATGCTCCCTTAAAGAAATATATTAGCCACCACATGGTGGTTTAAGAGCTTAATTACCGTTTTCTCACTCTTCCAAGTTACACATCCAGGTGGGTGGTCTCTAAACACTCAAGCAGTTATTCCAAAGGCACTGAACACATGCAAGTTTTTAGCTCTTCTACTGGACTCAAAGATGAACTACATTCAATCATGTTTGGCTTTAGATGAAATGGTTTGAAAACAGTTTGAGTTTTAGCTCTTCAATGAGTCATTCTCCACTGAATGGCAAAGTGTGATAAATGATAACCGAGCTGGAAGAAAGGATGATACTAAAATAAACAATCCAATTACCCAGGAGAAACAGCAGGGCAATAACAAAAACGGCCTTTCTCTTACTTCTGTTGGGTACTGAATAATGGAAAAATATAAAAAGACATAAATGTACTTTGATATAGAAATAAAGGCTGTCTACCTTCTAATAGGAAGTGGTGCACTTTATCTCATTACTCTTACAGGAAGCCACATTATTAATTAATTAGAGTGAAAAAGAGATACAGGTGAGTGCCTGTTACGTGCAGGGCTTATAGTAACACTTAAGTAACTAGACTACAATTTTATAAACAATAATTCACAGACTGGAATTGAAACCCTCTAGATTAAAGCCTCTCTCTCAATTCTTAGGTTATTCTATACTTGATCCTAGGTACCAGCGAACACATACAGTCTACAGAGACACAAATCCAAAGTGTGTAATCAGCATCTGTTCAATAAAAGCAAGCTGTCCTTGGGAAAATGCTGCTATTAAGAAAACTAAAAATTGTTCCACGTGTTCATGTGTGCAATTCTTCTCAGAGAAAATGTACTCTTTTCATATCTAGTGATATTCATCATGTATATAGCTTGTGAACGATATATGAAAACAGGGTTCAATCCCACCCTGTCTTCTTAAAAAAACTATTTGTTAACTCATAACCCAAAAGGAAGATGCCTTGTTATCATTAAGTTTATTCAACATAATTTATTACAGGTAACAATATGGACACAAAAGAAAGAATGAAGCAGCCCATCGCTGCAAAAGAAGTTATCACAATTTGAAAATGCTTCACAAACTACTTTAAAAGGAGCAAAAAGTATCAGGTTTCTTCCCCCTAAATTAATTGTTGACTATAATTGTGACTTTGCTTTTGCCTTCAAGAATGTGTCAATAGTAACTTTATTTCTTTGCTTATTTTTAAATAGTTTTATTATAGTTCATTATGTGAATATTAAGCTCTTTATATACGTTCTTTGACATTTTAGTATTAATAAACTATAAAATGAGTTGAGAATATTAGAAATATTATTTTAAACTTGAATCACATAACTTTCAAACTAAATTAATGTTAGTCAAAAATTGCCTTGTTCCTTGAGTAAATTAGATAATTTTCTGTCATTTGATATGCTGTACTGTTTTGGTCATAATGGAACATATTTTTCAATACTGAGTATTACTAAAAAGTCTGGTCGCAGGAATTATAATGCCTGTTTCTCTTTTGCAGTATAATTACCCAATAATGTGGCTTTTTATTGCCTTTGTGCCTCGATTTATTCATCTATAAAAAGGGGATAATAGCAATTGCTCCATAAGATTCCCTGGGACATTACATTTGTAACTTATTCTCCATTAAAAAACATCTTTCAAATATTTAAAGATTCAATAAATGTTAGCGTTAGTCTTAGTATTAATATAAACCTGGTTTGCTTATTCAGCATTTGTATTATTTAACTTTTCTTAGCCATCAAAGAAGTTCTAGAGACCAAGAAATATTCCCAATTTCTGATAGGCCACTGCAGGATTTTATATACTTTAAAACCCTCTTCAGTGACAATAGGCATGTCAAAGACAGACTTTTCTGTGCCATAACAGCAAGTTCATCCCATATAAATGCATACATGGGGTAGTTCTTCAGAGAACTCTGAAAGAATAAAAGAACTTCAGAGAGTTCTTTTAACTCTCCCATATTATTCTAAAAAAATATGATTTCTATGAGATCTCAAATCTGGGAATATGAAATAACATATCTACTGTGAGCCCCAAATAAATCCAATGCCTTAGCTACTCTTTGAAACTTTTGACAGTTTTTATTTTTAATATTTGTATTATTTTATTTCTGAAAGCTTACAAAGAGTAAATGCAGAAATCATAAGTAATGGCTCAATAATCAGATACTCTATGACCACCACAAAATAATTAGATAATTATTGAGATTTCAGAAGCCAACCCTCATTTTTCTTCCAGGTGTCTACTTCTCTCTCCATCCCAAAGGTCACCACTGTGCTGACCTTTGAATATCATATCCTATATTAGTTTCTTCCACCCATTGAAACATGTGTAAGTGAATCACATAATAAGCACTGCTTAGTGTCTAATTTCTTTCACTTCACTATATGTATATAAGTCATTCATATTATGAGTAGCAATGAGTTCATTTTCATTGCTGAATAGAATTTTATTTTATGCATATAACATATTCTTTCTTTGTTTAATGCAAATACTGTTGTTCCAGATTAGACAATTATGAATAATTGTGCTATAGATACTTATATGCATATCTTTTTTGTGACATATATACATATATCTTTTGGTACTACAGCTAGGATCATTAGTAGTCAATTTCAAAAATTTTTCTAAAGAAAATAGAAAAATATTTCACTTCCATCAGTAGTTCATGCTTGCTAAACTGACATTACATTTTCCTTTTTTGATTCTATTAGGTTTGTAGTGATATGTAGATATTTCAGATTTAATTTGCATTTCCTTTATTCTTATGAGTAACTACCTTTTCATAATTTTTTGGGCCATTTGGACATCTTTTGAGAGACACATTGAAATCTTTTTCAATTTCTTATATCTTCAAATTTTTCTTGATGATTCGCAGGAGATCTTTATGTAATCTAGATAAGAAGTCTTTGTCTGTTTGGGGTATTGAATTTATATTCTCATTCTCTGTGAGAACAGAAGTTATCAATTGTAGCCTATTTAATTGGTTTTTATTTATGGTTAGTGCTTTTTGTATCCTGTCTAAAATTATTACCTCTCCCAAGGTTACGAACGTATTATCCTATGTTATATGATAAACATCTTTATTCTTTTACTTACATGTTTAGGTCTACAGTACACAGTGAATTCAATTTTGTATCTGATGTGACATGGAGTAAATTTCATTACTTTTCATTTGGATATACAAATGACCAACAGCATTTATTGAATAGGCCATCTCTTCCCCAATGCTCTGTACTGCAACAGAGGTGACAAACTGCCTGTAAAGTGTCAGGTTTAAAATAACTTTAGACGTTCAGGTCCGGTCTCTGACACAACAATTCAGCTCTGCTGTTGAAGCAGACAGTAGCCATAGACCAGACCATAAGTGAAGAGATGGGCCTGTGCTCAAATATAATTTTATTTTATTTTATTTTATTTTATTTTATTTTATTTTATTTTATTTTATTTTATTTTATTTTATTTTATTTTATTTTATTTTTGAGACAGAGTTTCACTCTTGTTGCTCAGGCTGGAATGCAATGGAGTGATCTGGGCTCACTGCAACTTCCGCCTCCTGGGTTCAAGCGATTCTCCTGCCTCAGCCTCCCAAGTAGCTGAGATTACAGGCACCTGCCACCACTCTGAGCCAAATTTTTGTACTTTTAGTAGAGACAGGGTTTACCATGTTGGCCGGGCTGGTCTTGAACTCCTGACCTCAGGTGATCTGCCCACCTCAGCCTCCCAAAGTGCTGGGATTACAGGCGTGAGCCACTGCCCCCAACCCTCAAATATAATTTTATTTACAAAAATGGGCAGTAGCCTAGATTTGGCCCACAGGCTGTACTTTCTGACCCCATGATTTTAATGTCATATATGTAGATTCTGTTTGAAAATAATCTGTTTTGTACTATTACTCTATAATTATTGTGTGTCGATTAAATTTTCATAGACACTATACCTTTAAAGTAGGTTTTACAGATGGTAAAGTATTTCAACTTCTTAGTGTTTCCCCAAGATTGCCTTAGTTATTCCTGATTGAGATGGCATTAATCTGCTGATCAATTCGGGAGAAGAAAAATTTTTATACAACTGATTGACCTTCCTTATCTTTGATCTTTGTTTGATTTCTCTTAACAAATCACTATAGAGATGTCAGCAAGATGGTGGACTAGGACTCTTGAGCATTTGTTCCCTGCAGAAATATCAATTTGAACAACTAACCAAAAGCAAAATTATCTTCACAAGATCTAGGGAATTAGATGAGAGATTAGAGTACCTGAATATAGCACAGAAATAAGAAAACACACATTGAAGACTGTAGAAAAGACAGTTTTATGTGAC
The DNA here is from genome assembly GCF_029281585.2 of Gorilla gorilla gorilla. NCBI lineage: Eukaryota > Metazoa > Chordata > Mammalia > Primates > Hominidae > Gorilla > Gorilla gorilla. Next base: position 88,524,459 of record NC_073243.2, read on the forward strand.
CCATGCCACCCATCTCGCAACCCCCTGCAGCACAGCTTGGAGAGAGGGAGCCTCAATGGTGGAGGAAGGAGGAGGAAATGAGCACTGGACTTGGCCTCAGACCTCAAAACTGTACCCACCCCTGGAAAATTCAGCATTCAGAAAGCTTCAGTGGTCCCAGACCCTAGGTTAGTACCTGCAGACTGAGCCTCTGTGCCTGCCAAAGCACCAGGCTAGATCCTGCATCTCCAGCCTCCAGGCATGTGCATGGGTCTTGGTGTCTAGGCAGCCCCCTTGCCAGGCCAACCCCAGAGGCCCCAAACGCCAAACTGCTCCTAGTGCCAGGCCAGCAACCACATTCTTAGTCTTTAGGCAAACACTTAGGGATCCAGCTTCCAGGCCAGTCCCTGTAAATACAGAATTTTGGACCATCTAGCTCCAAGCCAGCCTCTGAAGCCACAGGCTGAAGCCTGCCTCAACACCAGCTCAGCATTCCTGGACTCAAACACCAGGCAATCACACATGACACAAGATACAAGCTCCAAGGCTACCCAATGCCAGGCCATTCCCCACAGTCCCATGCTCCAAGTCACTTGCTACATCTTCATGCTCCAGCAGACCAAGTCTTCAGATTTGACTGGGTAGACCCCAGCTCTGAATTGGCCACGATAGACCAAGGCCCCTGGATTTTTCCTCTGCACCCAGATCCCAGGCAGGCCCCAGAAGCCCCAGGAACTAAGCTTGTCTTTAAGGCCCTAGCCTCTAAGCTAGTAACTGCACATCTGGAATCCAGGTGGGCACCAGTAGAGAAAGGCTCGAGAAAAATCTCCATGGCTCCAGGCTCCAGGCCAGCCCCAGTGGCTTAGGCAACAAGCCAGTGCCCATGATCCTAGGCTCCAGAAAAGCCCCTCTAAAATCCAGGCTTCAGGCCAGCCCTAGGCTCCAGAAGACACTCTGCTCCAGATTACCTAGGGTCTGTGCCTACTCCAACAGACTCTGGTGCCACGCCAGACCCTGTGGAACTAAGGCACCAAGATTACCCCTGGAGATCCAGGCTTCAGGCCAGCCTTCATAGACTCGGAACCCAGACTCACCTCCATAGACTCAGGTTCCAGGCCCATCCCAGTTGACCCAGGTGCCAGACCAATCCCAGCATCTGACCATCTCCTACAGACTTAGGTTCAAGGCCTACTCAAGAACCAGGTAAGTCCTTGTAGACCAGGTTTCAGGTCAACCTCTGTAGTTATAGATACAAGGCTCATTCCTACAGGCCCAATCAACAGGTCTCCGTAGGGGACTAGCTGGGGTCATTTTTGGGTCATTTTTCTAGTTTTCAATTTTATCAAATAATGTTTTACATTTATTGAAATGATCGTATATTTTTCTCTTATTTTGCTGAATAGGTAATTGCATTATTTTGTGTTTAAAAATCGTGTAGACAAAACATAACACGGTCAGGTACTTTTTACATATTGTCTGATCTTATTTACTAATGTTGTTGGGGATATGCCTCTATGTTCAAGACTATTTTAATACAAACAGGGATTGAGATGACTTGGTCCTGGGCTTTAGGCCTGGTGAGAGCGAGCTAGCTCTGCTTTCCCCTTTCTCAAGCACATAATCTGTCAGATATCTTACAGAGAGAAAGGGAAATATTAATACAAAATATATGTGTTACTTACCAAGTCCCCTCCTGCTTGGCAGGCACAAGGGTAGGAAAGTTGGGGATACTGAGATGGGAGAAAGAGAAAAAGACCACAGCACATTCACTATTTAACTAAGACTAGATAATCTCTGTCTAGAGACAAGACAGCCACTGACCAAACAGCCTAACTGAAGAGTGTGGGAAAGGAGGTCATGAAAGAGATAGAGTCACAAATCATTTTGAGTCAATTTTCAAGCTCATTTCAATGTTAAAAAGTACCACAAGTTGTATTCTTTTACTACTCTTCACTATCAGCTCATTGTTCCGTGGCTTTAGTGATAACAGACACACTATAATCTTGTTGCAAATGATCCAGAGAGTTAAAATTACAACAAGGATAATCTTAAAAGGCTAAAAGAGAGTCACTGGAGTTAGCAGATAGGATAGAACCAAATAGAATGGCAAACTGAAAAAGTATTAACATTGGAAAGATACCACTGATAGTCCTGAGAAGAGGTCAAAGACTGAGGTAGTCAAACAGTCAAGAGTGAGAGAAGATATTTCCTCATGTAATGTGTCACCCTTCCCTGAAAGACAGTTGGTAAACTTTAGGTAGGGGTCAAACGTCTGACATACAGTGGTAGCCTCTGCATCAAAATCATAGAGGCCTTTACTATGACGGATATGTTGCCATGTCTGGGAAGATGACAGATCCAGTGAGCATTACTGGCAAGCTACGCAGGGAAGGCACCATCATCTAGTTGATCCCAGTTAATCTCATCAGAAAAGGGACATAACCATGGCATCTACATGAGTAACACAGATAGTTCACGTGACAGCAATGAGCTGTTTCCACAGATTGCAGCTCCAAATAGCTGAAGGTTTAATCTGCTTGTCTGTAATTTTCCAAAGGACAGAATAATATGTATAATACCAAAGGCAATATCCAAGAATCAGTAAAAATATAAGTTTTGCCAAGTAGAGTATTGATTACAAGTAGAAGAATGACCTTAAGTTTTGCCGACTCACAAGCGCAACCAAACCACTTTTTTGGTTCTGCATAGCTGGTGCTAAAGTTGAGTAGCTTCACCAAATAGTCCAGTATGTAGTCTTGAGTTTTAGCTAAGCCAAACCACAAGTGAACTAGACCTAGACATTTAGAGGAAGTTCTGTGAATCGAGGGCTCCACTGAGCCAGTAGTTTTGATTTATGTAGGGCAGTGGAGGTTAAAGTTTCCCCTAGAGAGAGAGATTCCACTTTTTCATAGAAATGTAAATAGTCACTGAAGCTAGACCTTCCACAGTTTTTTAAGGAATGGTAGTTAGTTCCTGAGTTTAATGGGTGACACTGTCGCACTGGAGAGTAGTTCTTAGTACGCTTGTTTCCGGTAAGAATTTAAATAAAGCTATAATTTGTGTGTCTTTCCTTGGAGGATATATTGTTTATATCTACTCAGCAGGAAACAGGGAGACAGGTGAAGTGGAGTGAGCCCATGAGTAAGGTTCCACTAGCACCTCAATATAAGTGGTGGCAGTTCCTGAATACAAGAGTCCCCTCTAAGACTTACGTCATGGAAGAATGTGACCATTAAATATATTGATACTAACTGTGTGTTCAGTACTGGAGATCAGAATTAAAATATATTGAATTTTCTCTTGTATTCCCACCTGCCAGGTCAGTTTAAGTTCTCCTCTCCACTGTGCCATTTACTCAATATTCTTCACTTGATTTCAAGTGTCTCCTTTTCTCATTAAACTTGCTTAGATAGTAACTTTGGAGTCTGTACTAAACAGAGCTATAATAATTTGAATTGCTACTCTTGACATTCACCTATATCTGGATGAGTGTATGGGGACTTCTGTCTCTTCTGGGAACAAATAGAGCTTGTCCACACTCTAAAACATGTTTATCTTTAAAGCAGCTGAGGTTGAGGTAGAGATGAATGAGGGATCAGAAGATACAAAGTTGAGATGGGCTTCATGCTATTAATAATGAGCATGGCACATTTTCTTTCAGTGTCTTGGTTGGTATGCTACTCACATCTTAACCAAACACACTTCTAATGTCTTTGATCTACTTAAAGCTCTCTATTGGATAGTAATTGCTTTCAATGTGTATCTCGCCTTTAGATGCGCCTTAGACCAGAAGCCACAATCATATTGCTTCTGGATTCGGCCATTAGGCTTGCTAATCCAATGTCATGATAACATGCTTTCCTCTGTCAACCCAGAGAATAATAATCAAAAGCAAAGATCCCATTTGGGCACCACATTTCAGTGATAACTTCATTGCTTAGCCACTCTACATTAATATAACTCATTCATTAACAGCCATGGGAGTGGACGATCTTAGCCCCCTACACATACCCTCCACTTGGGTGAGAACATTCACTAACAGATTCTAAAAGTTCTTTCATATCTTTGAACCTAGTCCTAAAGATCATTGGATTTCTCTTCCTAAAAGTCATGTCTCTGGTAGCATTTCATCTTTATTGACAAAGTCAATCCTGTGAAGGTTCTAAAATGTTTATCCATTTTTAAGCTAACATTTTGGCCTGACACAGTTTCATGAATGCTGGCATAAAACACAGAGCTTTATGCACCTATTTTAAGCATATTTGTATAATTTGGAAGACTAGGAAATAATAGTCTTATTCAACATATTTTTCTTCGATATTAAAAAGTGTTATGGCCAGGCGTGGTGGCTCACACCTGTAATCCTAGCACTCTGGGAGGCCAAGGTGGGCAGATCACGAGGTCAGGAATTCAAGACCAGCCTGATCAAAATGGTGAAACTCCATCTCTGCTAAAAATACAAAAATTATCTGGGCATGGTGGCACGTGCCTATAATCCCAGCTACTCAAGTGGCTGAGGCAGGACAATCACTTGAACCTGGGAGGTGGAGGTTGCCGTGAGCGGAGATAGCACCACTGCACTTCAGCCTGCACGACATATTGGTATGTTTCTATTCTGTGGTGGATTTTCTCCATATTTATGAAGGTAAAATATTCAAAAGTCTATATATTCTTTTTTTATGTTACAGTTACATATGTGTATGGGTGTGTGTGAGCGTGTGTATATATATATACACACACACATACATATATGAGTTGTAAAGTATTGCTATTTTAAAATGTGAGTACATACATATAGACAAAAACATAAGTACATTTTTAAAATATGTAATTCATTGAATTATGTATTCATTGCCTTGTAGATTCTCACTGAATTTTTATTTCATAAAATGTAGGACATTTATTCATTAGTGACTACATATCTAATTCATTCATACTCTAAACACTATAGATGCTGATAAAAATAACATGTGACTGTATGCTTTCTCTCTAATAAAATTGACATGTGCAAATCTCTGTGTGTCTGTGTGTGTGTGTGCATGTGTGCGTGTGTGTTTAAAGATATTGAGTTTATTTCCCAGAGTGAAAGCCCTCACTTTTCAGGATAGTAAAGGGAAAACTTCAAATCAATTTAATCTATTAAACTAAGTCCAATTCAATAAATAAACCAGTCTCATTGCATGATTTACTCTTGTTAGGATAATTTTCCTGTCCTTGGAGATCTTCTTTCCCTACACTTTCTCCTCTCCCAGGTGACAGAAGAATTTAGGGGGTGGGAAGAAGAAGTCATGTAGCCTCCTAGTGAGATAAGGTTTGGCTGTGTCCCCACCCAAATCTCATCTTGAATTGTAGTTCCCATAATTCCCATGTCATGGGAGGGACACAGTGAGAGGTAATTGAATCAGGAGGGCAGTTCCCCCATGCTATTCTCGTGATAGTGAGTAAGTTCTCAGGAGATCTGATGGTTTATGAGAAACTTTCTCCCTCACTCAGTTCTCATTTTTCTCTATCCTGTCACCATGTGAAGAAGGACATGTTGCTTCCCCTTCTGCCGTGATTGTATGTTTCCTGAGGCTTCCCCAACCATGCTAAACTGTGAGTCAAATAAACCTTTTTTTTTTTTTAAATAAACTACTCAGTCTTGAGTATTTCTTTATAACAGCATGAGAATGACTAACACAGTAAATTGGTATTGGTAGTAGAGGGGCACTGCTGTAAAAATAGCCAAAATTGTGGAAGCGACTTTGAAACTGGGTAACAGGCAGAGGTTGGAAGAGTTTGGGGGGCTCAGAAGACAGGAAGATGTGGGAAAGTTTGGAACTTCCTAGAGACCTGTTGAATGGCTTTAACCAAAATGCTGATAGTGATATGGACAATGAAGTCCAGGCTGAGGTGTTCTCAGGTAGACAGGAGGAACTTGTTGGGAACTGGAGGAAAGGTCACTCTTGCTATGTGAAGAGACTGGTGGCATTTTGCTCCTGTGTTAGAGATCTGTGGAACTTAGAACTTAAGAGAGATGATTTAGGGCATCTGGCAGAAGAAATTTCTAAGTGGCAAAGCATTCAAGAGGAAGGAGAGCATAAAAGTTTAGAAAATTTGTGGCCTGACGATGTGATAAAAAAGAAAAATCCATTTTCTAAGGAGAAATTTAAGCCAGCTGCAGAAATTTACATAAGTAACAAGGAGCCAAATGCTAATCACCAAGACAATGGGGAAAAAACTTCCAGGGCACATCAGAGACCTTCATGACAGCCTCCATCACAGGCTAGAAGGCCTGGGAGGGAAAAATGGTTTTGTGGGCCAGGTCCAGGGTTGCCCTGCTGAGTGTAGCCTAGAGAATTGCTGCCCTGCATTCCAGCACCTCCAGCCATGGCTAAAAGAGTCCAAGGTACAGCTCAGGTCATTGCTTTAGAGGGTGCAAGCCCCAAACCTTGGCAGCTTCCATGTGGTGTTGGGCCTGCGGGTGTGCAGAAGACAAGAATTGAGTTTTGAAAACCTCTGCCTAAGTTTCAGAGCATGCATAGAAACATCTGGGTGTCCAGGCAGAAGTCTGCTGCAGGAGCAGAGCCCTTATGGGGAACCTCTGCTAGAGCACTGCAGAAAGAAAATGTGGGGTTGGAGCTATCACACAGAGTCCTCACTGGAACAGTGCCTAGTGGAGCTGTGAGAAGAGGACCACCATTCTCCAGACCCCAGTATGGTACATCCACTGACAGTTTTGCACTATGTGGCTGGAAAAGCCACAGATACTCAATGCCGGCCCATGAAAGTAGCTGGGAGGGGGTCTGTACCCTGCATAGCCACAGGGGTGGAGCTGTGCAATGCCATGGGAGACCACTTCTTGCATCAGCATGACCTAGATGTGAGACATGGAGTCAAAGGAGATCATTTTGGAAGTTTAAGTTTTAATGATTGCCCTGTTGATTTTTGACTTGCATGGGGCTTGTGGCCCCTTTGCTTTGGCCAATTTGTCCTATTTGGACCAGGTATATTTGCCCAGTGCCTGTGTCCTCATTGTATCTAGGAAGTAACTAACTTGCTTTTGATTTTATAGGCTCGTAGGTGGAAGGCACTTACCTTATTTCAAATGAGACCTTAGACTTGAACTTTTGGGGTTAATGCTGGAATGAGTTGAGATTTTGGGAGACTGGTAGAAAAGCATGATTGTGTTTTGAAATGTGAAGACATAAGATTTGGGAGGGGTCAGGGACAGAATGATATAATTTGGCTGTATCCCCACCCAAATCTTATCTTGAATTTTAGTTCTCATAATTCACATGTGTCATGGGAGGGACCCAGTAGGAGGTAACTGAATCATGGGAGTGGTTTCCCCCATGCTATTCTTGTGATAGTGAGTAAGTTCTCATGAGATCTGATGGTTTTATAAGGGGCTTCCCCCTTGACTCGGTTCTCATTCTTCTCTCTCCTACCACCATGTGAAGAAAGATGTCTTGCTTCCCTTTCTGCCATGATTGTAAGTTTCCTGAGGCCTCTCCAGCCATGCAGAACTGTGGGTCAATTAAACCTCTTTTCTTTATAAATTACCCAATCTCAGGTATTTCTTCATAGCTGCATGCGAACAGATTAATACATAGTGTCAGGTGGATAAGCTCCCATTTTCCCACACATAGGTCCTTGTGTTTTTCTCCGGTTCTCCTGGTTGCTGAGATAATGCTCTTTGGCTGCCTGATGGGAAGACATCCTGCTGGCATCACATGATAAAATGTGTGGCAAGTTCTCTTACTTTGATTGGTGTCCTGTGATTACTTCTACTGAACTACCCTCTCAGCAACTGGTGGTGTTGTGTGTACTGTGAGAGCTCACTGTAATATTCTGTTGATCCCAAGGAAGAATGGTCTACTTAAGCATCATCAGCTATAGGGTCACTTCATACCCCGAGATATCTCTCCTGATAAGCTTACCAATAAGCACCGTCAGCTACTTCTCATATCCCTCTTCAGAACATGAAAAAATAAGTTGAGAATATATAACAATTTTAAAGTCAAATTGTTATATTAGCTATGTGACAAAATATTAATTTTAAGTGAACTTTAGCATCTTAGCTTATGCACCAAAAAATAAAATATGGTCAATATTAAAATCAGTAATTTATTGATCATGAAGCCTTATGTATTAAAATGTATTATTGGGCTAGATAACTGTATAAAATGCTTTTAGGAATTGTATCCCTAATCTAGTTCAGCAAAAGCTCCTCTTTTGGCCATCACTAACCATCTGGTACAAGATATTCTTATTTGCCATTTTAACATTTTAATGTGTGGAAAGTCTTGTTCATCAGTCATCTTTATCTTTAATCGAGAACATGCTGTACAGTTTATAAGAAAATGAAAATGCAAAGCTTATAAATAAATGAGTCAGTTTGTGAAATAACAATTTCACAATAAAGTGAATATTATAGAGATTGTTTACTGAATGAGACAGAGGAGTAACTATGCTTGCTTCCAATCAGTGTCACACCTGCTTAGAGATTAAATTGCATTATTTTATGCTACATTAAAATGGCATTTTCTAGAGTAATACTTTATGTTACTGATTGGCAGTTGTGAATTCCTTTGTAAACTCTGCAACATTCTGTTTTCTGCAGTGAACATTTCTATCAGTGACAATTCAGCCATAATTTCATTTCAGAAAAATAAAATGTCAGCCAGGACACAATTATATATACATCCTCTTTTTGTAAACCACAGTAATAAGAAATTTTAACATCATTAATAACTTCTAAATTTAGGCAGTTGGAACTTCAATTTAATGTTTCATCCGAAAACCACCCCATACAAACATTAACGCTGAATAAAAACCTGTGAAAAGAGAATACACTTTTTATTTTATAATTCTAAATTAGATTTAAAAAAAAACTGCGACTAATGGATGTTTTTTGTTATGTGTTTAATTTCTTTTAGAATGATTTTGACCTTTGTAAGTGTTTTGTACTTTTCTTTTTTAAATTTATGACTAAATATGTATTTGTATTTGATTGCATTCTTGAAATAACAACAACCCAATGGTATAAGAAGGCCATAATTTTAAATCAGATTTTTAACTTATGTATTTTTGCTAAATATCATATCTTTTTAATTTAAAAATTATGCCATTATTTCAGGGGAAATATCTGAATTATGAAGTCACAGAAAGAAGATTATTTATATAGTTTTCAAGCACAATATAAAACTGTTTTTTAATGTTGGGATCTATAATTTCATTAATGATGGAGAAAATGGGGCAGCATCACTCTTAATTTGCATTACACAAATGCACTTACATATTTTTTTTTTTTTCTAAATGGAGACTCTCTCTGTCACCAGGCTGGAGTGCAGTGGCATGATCTCGGCTCACTGCAACCTTTGCCTCCCTGTTTCAAGCGGTTCTCCTGCCTCAGCCTCCTGAGTAGCTGGGACTACAGGTGTGCACCACCACACCCAGATAATTTTTGTATTTTTAGTAGAGACAGGGTTTTACTATGTTGGCCAGAATGGTCTCGATCTCTTGACCTCATGATCCATTTGCCTTGGCCTCCCAAAGTCTGGGATTACAGGCGTGAGCTGCACTTACATACTTTTATTCAACTTATACTCCTCTGTCATTGTCAATTTTCATAACTCTTGTTCATACAAGGACGTGTTTCTCTAGACTAGGCATTACCAACCCAAATCCTATGGGTTAAATTTATTCTCAGGCCTGTTTTTGCACATAATTTGAGTGAGAGTGTTTTTTAAGTTTTTAGAAGGTTGAAAAAAGGAAGAGGATGATGAGGAGGGTCAGTAGGAGATACACAGAAATGAGAACAAGAACGAAAAAGAACAAGAACCAGAAGAACCAAAAGAGGAACAAAAGAAGGACCAGGAAGGGGAAGAAGTTACAGAAATCATATGTGACTTTTAAAGACTAAATTATTGACTATGTAGACATTTAAAGAAAAGTGTGGTTGATGTCTGTGCAAGTATCTTGCCAAGACAGGCTCTCCTTCAGTATTCAGCATTAAATGCCATACAAGTACCTAAACCCATACCTATCCTTTTCTTTTTATCTGATCACAATGAAAAAGGCATACATTTCTATGTGGTTCAATGGTTAATTCTCTGCTGTATACACAAATTCCTGTATCTAAATTACCTTCTTTATCAATTTTTTTTTGTATTTTAAACTTTTAAACCAGCACTTTTCCATCGTCAATGAATCATACTATCCTTACGACAAAATCTACTAAGTGTGAGAGTTATAATTTCTACTTGCATATGTATGTCTGACTTCTGACTCCATGACTTTCCCAGTATGACAGTGGTTTTGAATGTGTAATCCCTGGGAGTTCCAGGGTCCCTTTCAGGGGTGTGTAGTGTCCTCCTTTCAAACTACATACCCGTGTGAGGCAAGATTTTCCTCATATACTCAAACCAAAGCATCATATCACAAGAGACTGGATGCAGAAGCAGATATGAGAATCCAACTGTCTTCTAGTAAGACAGACTTTATAAAAGACTATGAAAAATATATAAATCAATAACAGCTTTCATATAATTTTCCATTTTGAAAAATATGGTTTTCACAAAATATATTATTTATAATAGTATAATTGTTTTTTAATAGCTGGTTTAAAATAAATCAATCTATTTTTAAAAACTCTTAGTTTTAATTTCCAATAAATATTGATCTGTATAACCTATATAAACAAAAATAACTTTATTTCCTCAGACAGGAAAGTTTGAAAACCACTGCATCATAGCATAGATTCAAGTTAAGTAAAAATCAGATTACAATAGGTCTGTCTAAATATGGAGGGCAGAGTCTTCAATTGTCCCTGATATTAATAAAATCACCTATTTCACCCAGTTATCTTCAATATTAACACAGTGCCTTTCATGGAATAAGTGCTTAATAAATATTAATGAACATTGATGTAATGCATAAATAAATTGAACTTATAAATGAATACATAAAGAAATCAATCAATTCAGTTCAATATATGGAATCAGTGGTGAATTAGAGATGCATTGTGTCTGAGCTGTGGTGGTTTTAAAAAATAGAATAGCTGTTTTCATTATTTGATTGAAAAAGAGAAGCAAAAACATATATGCCACAAAATAAAGAAGTTGTCATTGTCTTCTCTGATTAACACTACAATCCCTCATACTTTCATAACTTTGAATTTTCCTCTCTTGTCTGCTTTGGGCACTCACTAAAATGCCCATGCCCAGATCCAGATTTGGGTGATAACTGATCTGCATAATTCCTATCTCATGTTAGGCCTTCCATAATGTTTTATTAATAAACGTATGATCATATATATTTTTGTTGAAGATTGTAAATTTTGGCAGAAACTTCCATTTTAGAAAATGCGACAATTTAAACACATTTGTATAATTTGGAAGAGCAAATCAAATTTTGAGTTATTATTGTAAAAATAACATTAACATAGAAAAGGAAGAAGAAAGAGGAGGAAAATGAAAAGAACATGAAATAATTTATTTTAATATGCATTTATAGTGAGAAGAATCCAAATCAGGGCAGAAAGGACCCTTAGAATTTTCAGGATGACCTTCACTTTTCTCCTCATCCTGCATACAAGCATACCTTGGAGACATAGGGGGTTTGGTTACAGACTACTACAATAAAGTAAATGTGTCAGTGAAGTGAGTCACAAAGAGCATTTAGTCTCCTTGTGCTACTGTAATCTGGAAAGTGTGCAATAGCATTATGTCTAAAAAGGCAATGTACGTACCGGAACTAAAAATATTCGTTAAAAATGCTAACAATTATTTGAGCCTTCACTTCTTTTTGCAGTGGAGGGTCTTGCCTTGACACTGATGGCTGCTGACTTATCAGGATGGCAAAGATGAAGGATGGGATAGCTGTGACAACTTAAATTAAGGCAACAGTGAAGCTTGTTGCATTGATTAACTCTTCCTTTCACAAATGATTGCTCTGTGGCATGCAGTGATCTTTGGTATTTTACCCACAGTGCTACTTCTTCCAAAATTGAAGTCAATTCTGTCAAATCCTATTGCTGCTTTATTAACTAAGTTTATACAATATTCTTAATCTTTTTGTTGTTGTTTCAAAAGTGCTTACAATAAATTCACCAGCAGTAATTTCCATCTCAAGAAACCACTCTATTTTTTTTTTTCATTTATAAGAAGCAAGTCCACATCTATTAAGGTTTTACCATGAGATTGCAGGAATTCAGTTCCATCTTCAGGCTCCACTTCTAATTCTAGTTCTCTTGCTATTTCCACCATTTCTGCAGTTGCTTCCTCCATTAAAGTCTCAAACCTCTCAAAGTTAGCCATGAGGGTTAGAAGCAACTTCTTCCTCACTACTACTACTTCTGATATTTTTATATTCTCCCATGAAGAATGAATGCTCTAAATGGCATCCTGAATCGTGAATCCTTTTCAGAAGGTTTTTAATTTACTTTGCCCAGATTAATCAGAACCATCATTTTCTGGGGGAGCTATAACATTTTGAAACGTATTTCTTAAATAATAAGATGTAAAACTTGAAATTAATCCTTTATCTATGGACTGCAGAATGGATTTTGTCTTAGCAGGCATGAAAACAACATAAATCTCTTTGTACATCTTCATCAGAGCTCTTGGGTGACTAGATGCATTGTTAGTGAGCAGTAGTACCTTAAAGGAATCTTCTTTTCTGAGCAGTAAGTCTCAATAGTGGGCTTAAAATAGTCAGTAAACCATGCTGTAAAGAGACGTGATTTTCTCCAGGCTTTAGTGTTCAATTTGTAGAGCACAAGAAGAGTGGATTTAACATCAATCTTAAGGGCCTTACAATTTTTGGAATAGTAAATGACCATTGCCTTCAACTTAATTCACCAGCTGCATCATCCTCTATTGACTTTTTCTCTCTAGTTATAGAAGTCCTGGATGGTATCTTCTTTCGACATAAGACTATTTTATCTATACTGGAAATCTGTTGTTTAGTGCAGCCACCTTTATCAGTTATCCTACCTGTATCTTCTGGATAACTCTCTCCAGCCGCTATAACAGTGCTTGCTGCTTCACCTTCCATTTTTATGTTATGGAGATGGCTTCTTTCCTTAAACCTCATGAACCAAGTTCTGCTAGCTTTCTTTACTCCTGTGGCTTTCTTACCTCTCTCAGCCTTCATAGAATTGAGGTAAGTTAGGACTTGCTCTGGATTAGGCTTTACTTTAAGGGAGTATTGTGGCTGATTTAATCTTTCCAGACCACTCAAACTTTTTTCATATCCAAAATAACACTTTCATTTTCTTATTATTCATGTGTTCACTGGAGTAGCACTTTTCCATTTCTTCAAGAACTTTATTTTTTTTGCATTCACAGCTAAGCTTTCAGCCTATCTCCTCTTTCTACAGGCCCTCCTCAGTAAGCTTAAACATTTCTAAATTTTTATTTAAAGTAAGAGGCATGAAAAGTGTTTCTTTTGCTTGAGCATCTAGAGACCATTGCAGACTTATTAACTGGACTAATTTTAATTTTGTCATATCTCAGGGAAAAAGGAGGCCCAAGGAAAGTAAGTGAGATGGAGGAAGGACTGGTGGATGAAGCAGTAAGAACACACAACATTTACCAATTGTTTGTCATCTCATATGAGTATAGTCCATGGACCCCAAAACAGTGCAATGATTATATCAAAGATCACTTATCACAGATCACCATAACAGATAAAGTAAATAATAAAAAATTGAAATATTGCTAGAATTACCAAATGTCACACAAAGACACATGCCAAACATACTGTTAGAAAACTGACATAGATAGATTTGCTTGGTGCAGGGTTGCCACAAATAGTCACCTTGTAAAAAATCAAGATATTTGCAAAGTAGAATAAAATGAAGCCCAATAAAGTGAGGTATGCCTGTATTTTCATGCATCTATTAAAATATTTAGAAAAACAATTCAGCCATTTGGGAAAAACATCTTTTTGATTAAGAGGGATTTCATTTCTGCTCCTAACTGGGGAAAATGTATCATGGAAAATTATTTGTCTATCAGATAATTTTAAACCTTCCTACTTTTTTGAAAGGAATGCCATTGCAATAATTATTAAAACAATATGTCCAGTGATTTAAATATTTTAATGATAAAATAATGCTACAATAGCAAAGTGATTCTATTTAAGAAAATATGGTGCTAAAAACAACACACACAAACTGTTAGCAAAATACATGAAAAAATTAAATGTATCAATAAGGGCCAATTTGAACTTGAAACGTTGAATACACACCACTTCAGTTTGCCTTTGATGTTTTAAGAGATGTATTTAAGAAGTTCATGTCCATTGAAATCAGCATTTGGTTTGGAGACAATGCCATATCAACTCTTTCATAAGATGTAAAATATCATGTCTGAAAGTTTCAATCTATTAACTACCTTCAATGAGAAATGAAACACATAAACTCCAATAATTTCAAGAATATATGTTTTAAATCATATTCAGTCTTACAACAAAAATTTTGCATATTAATAAGCATTCAAGCATCTCGAAATAATTGTTGTCCTCTAATTTTGCTGCCCCTTTCCCTGAAGTACTTATGTTTTGCTAATCAAAACAACGCAAAATTCTGGCTAGAAAAATTTGCACAGAAGGTGGACAAACTCAATTGTGAAGACAGGTCTTGGAAACTCAAGTGAACTAAGATGTCCATCACTGTTTAAGTAATGGCTGGCAGGAATTATGCTAGTAAGAGATGACATATTAAGCAACATGAGTCAAAGTCTTAGGAACCCATATACATATTAGTATTAACCAGTATTCCACACGAATGGATATGATCTTGTTTCATTCAAAAAATACATTCTGACGTCGAATTTCTGTTTGCAGTGAATATCAGTTCAAGAATATGAAATGAAGCAAAACTATATATACACTGTCAGGGCGTTCAATCTTTAAATATGAGAACTCTATTTTAGAAAAAAATTGACAGAAGGAAACTTACATAATGCAACAGCAATTCTTTTCCATTCTATTTCTAAAATATACTTCTACGTTGTTCATTTCTCTCATACGCACTCTACCATCAACAGAGCCAAGCCCTGTTCATAACCCAAGGGATTGATTTCTCAACAGATTTTATTACTTACACTTTTGTCCTTTCCCACTCATTTTGGCAAAGCAGAGTGATTGCTGAAAAATCTAAAAATGATTCTGTCATAATTGCCAGTTAAAATGCTCCACTAAATTCTAAATAGATATGAAATAATATAAAAAATCTTTACTATTTTATCCATATGCTGCACATATGAGAGTTAACCTGGCCGGGTGCGGTGGCTCATGCCTGTAATCCCAGCACTTTGGGAGGCCAAGGCAGGCGTATCACTTGAGGTCAGGAGTTCTACACAAGCTTGGCCAACATGGCAAAACACCATCTCTACTGAAAATACAAAAATTAGATGGGCTTGTCCCCACAACCTGTAGTCCCAGTTACTCAGGAGGCTGAGGAAGGAGAACTGCTTGAACCTGGGAGACCGAGGTTGCAGTGAGCTGAGATAGACCCACTGCATCCCAGCCTGGGCGACAGAGGGAGACTCCATCTCAAAAACAAACAAACAAACAAACAAACAAAGTTAATTTACAGAAATGATAATGTAGATTTGTTTATTTTATGGAAATATAAAATCATTCTGTTTAAGTTAGGTTATATTAAAATGACAACAGACACAAAATTCTCAGGGGTATTGTCAGAAGCTTTTGAAACAGAACAACTCCCTCTTGAATAGAGGCTGAGTAAAATGAGCCTGAAACCTGCTGAGCTGCGTTTCCAGTAAGTTAAGGCGTTCTTAGTCACAGAATGAGATAGGAGGTCGGCGCAAGCTACAGATCATAAAGACCTTGCTGATGTAACAGCTTGCAGTAAAGAAGACAGCTAAAACCCACCAAAACCAACATGGTGACGAGAGTGACCTCTGGTGTCATCACTGCTGCACTCCCGCCAGTGAGTTGACAGTTTACAAATGTCAGTAAGTTACCCTACGTGATCTAAAAAGGGGAGGCATGAATAATTCACCCCTTGTTTAACATATAAGCAAGAAATAACCATAAAAATGGGCAACCAGCAGCCCTCGGCGCTGCTCTATCTATGAAGTAACCATTCTTTCATTCCTCCATTTCTTTTTTTTTTTTTTTTGTATTTGAGAAGGAGGCTCGCTGTGTCCCCCAGGCCAGAGTGCAGTGGTGCGATCTCGGCTCACTGCAAGCTCCGCCTCCCGGGTTCACGCCATTCTCCTGCCTCAGCCTCCCAAGTAGCTGGGACTACAGGCGCCCGCCACCTCGCCCGGCTTATTTTTTGTATTTTTAGTAGAGACGGGGTTTCACCGTGTTAGCCAGGATGGTCTCGATCTCCTGACCTCGTGATCCACCCGCCTTGGCCTCCCAAAGTGCTGGGATTACAGGCGTGAGCCACCGCGCCCGGCCTCATTCCTCCATTTCTTAAGAAACTTACTCTCAAGGTACTCTATGGAATTGCCTAGAATTCTTTCTTTCAGGAAACCCAGGAACCTTATCTGCAGGTCTGGATCGTGACCTCTTTTCCGTAATAGTAAATAAGCGCACATTTTAGCTTCTTACTGAAATAACATGATGGTTATAAGTTAAAATCGAGGCTGTTTTTAAAAAAATTCTTGATCCGGCCTTGATTCTTAAGGAGATATTCTCGTCTAGGCATATAATGGCAGAGGGTAAAAACAGCATTGAAATTTACTATTATTAGAAGCCTCTTGAATGCTATAATATTTTTAAATAATATTTCTTATATTTAAGATGAATTTTTATTCGTATTTCTTATGTTTAATAATATACTCATGTTTAAAACATATTATTCAAAGTGCCTTGAACTACAGTTTTCACTCGGTATCCATGGAGGTATGGTTCTAAGATGCCTACAGAAACCAAAATCTGTAGATGTTCAAATCTCACAGGAAAAATAATGCACTGTTTTCATATACTCTAAACACATCCCTCCATATACTTTAAATCATCTCTACGTTGTTTATAATACTGAATACAATGTAAATGCTACATAGTTATTATACAATTTTTTGTATGTGTATTATTTTTAATTTTTGTATTTTATTTTTTTTTTATTTTGGTGAACACAATATTTTCTATTTGTGGTTGGTGAATCCACAGATACAGAGGGCTAACTGTAAGTCTCTTTGTTTTATTCAGAAATCTGCAAGGTAAAAACATCACCAAGTATGACTATTGTTCCCTATGAAGGCGGGGTAATAAATCAATCAATGTTGTAAATTTTAAATCACCCGAAATATTATCTAAAATGATGGAATAAAAAATAGAAATAAGTGTTCTTAAAGTTTCTTTCTACTGGACACCACTGTCCCATAACATCAGAGAATTATAGGGGAAAGATTATAAGCCTAATTTCCTAGAACATGAAAAGAGATTAAACTTTGTTATTGGCATGAACAATGAGAAGCTCAATTTGGGATAATTTTTATTATTCTTTTCATTATAAGATGCACAGTATACTAATCTAATGAGCGCAAATAAGATTGACCTGTCATTAGATGTGTAAAGTATTTCAACAGCATCACTTTATTCTCCTTCAATCTCCTAACATAGTATGTGATTCATGTCACACAGATATTCATTCAAAAAGGTGAAAATGTTAATCTCTACCTAAGTTTTTCAGTGAGTTACAAGGATGTCCTTTGATGATTGAATTAAATGACAGAAAAATGCCCAAATTAGTCTAATATACTCTCGTTAAAATGCATGTGTGTTTTACCTAGTATAGGTCTTTCTATTGGCTATGCACCTAGGGATATATATTTTTTAATGCATTCTGATGGAAAATTTCTTACTGGAAAAAGTTTTTAAAGATCACATTTGGTGAATAACGTGAAAAAGTGTAATTTGTTTTGCTCAGTCTGGATTTTGTCCAGAAAATAATACTTCCCTGTATTCATACTGAAGACACATACAATTGTTACATTGGATTTTCACCTACAAAGTGTTGTGATGGGTATATTAGCATTTATATAGAAAATATGATTTTTTACAATGAATACCAATTATTTTTATTTTTTACAATATCTAGCACTCAGGATAAGTGTATGGTATAAACTCAGAATATAGGTGCATGCCAAGTCATGTATTCTATAATATACTAAATTCCCATAAAATTATAGATATGTTGTGCTTAGATAAATTCTTAGTTATCGGAGGAATGCATTTTTGGTGACTAATTTTAGGATTTAGTATAAACTGTATATATGACTGGTTAGTTTTAAAGACCAAATAAGAAAAGGTGAATGGGAACAGCCCTCAGGAAAAAAATGATTGGTATGAATTTAATGGAATTTTACATCATACAAGGATTTCTTACTCCATGAAGGGGGAATGAGATGGTACGGTTTGAAACAAAGAGATGAAATTGGGCAAATGAAGTTAAAAGTACTGGCAACATAAAGTTCACTGCTTAATATTAGCTGCTTATTTAAGAATATCTTTCCATAATTCATTGAATTCAGACTGGTTTGTGAAAACTTATTATGCTCCAGGCAATTAAGATATAGCAAAAATTAGATATTATCTTGTCTTCAAGCGATATAGGCTGTTATCCTAGGTATAGAGAAGTAAACTGGTGATTTTCCTAGAGTAAAATAAATATTTTGACAGATGAATATTCAGAGTTTTATAGGATGAAATGTGGTTACAGAGACCTGTAACCATCTTGGAAAATGTGGCATAGAGCTGAGTCCTGGTGGCTGCTCAGAAGCTAACTCAAGAAAGAACTGGGAAGAGCATTTTCGGGCATGAAAGTGTAGTACATAAAAGCTGAGAGTTGGGAGAGATTGTACATAAAGTATAAATGGGAGAGTG
This sequence comes from Gorilla gorilla gorilla, assembly GCF_029281585.2. Classification (NCBI taxonomy): domain Eukaryota; kingdom Metazoa; phylum Chordata; class Mammalia; order Primates; family Hominidae; genus Gorilla; species Gorilla gorilla. The sequence goes on from NC_073243.2 coordinate 88,543,293, forward strand.
CTGAGCCAAGTAAACATATGGGCACCAATGCATGCATGCTTATTTGTGATGCATAGATGGGAGGGCACAGGACAAAGACCCTGCAAACATAATCCTCAGTGTACCATGGAAATAGCACAGCAGTTTGTTTTCTTCTCCTTTAGGAAATTTGAAGAATTATATTTAAAGATAGTTTATAAGAATAAAGCAAATTAAAAATACAAATGTATAAAGAAGGCAAAAAATACCACCTAGCTCTCAATATTTGGTTTTCAGCCTCAATGTTATATTTTAATATATTTTAGCTTCCTAGTTATTTTTTGGGAGGGTTTGTAGTTGCAGATTATATCACTCTCCCTTCTGCTTTGAGGAACTGACAAAGGAGTCTGACCTAAAATGGTAATTTCATTTACAGATGAATCTGGATGACTAAACTCATCAGGGACAAGGATAATATGGCCTCTTGGGTGCTTTCCCTTCAAACTGAACTTTCCTAAAATCTCAGAAGTAGCGGTACCATACTCAACCTAGAAGAAAGGTAAGATTTCTATAAAGAAACAAACAAACAAACAAAACCATCAGTGTAGCATGTTTTTAGTAGTGTTGGCATTGTTTATCAAATAGTACTTGTGTTTACTGTGGGATACTGAAAATTAGTAATAATACAATATTTTAATCAAATAATACCTTATGCCTTTAAGAAACAAGGTTCTAGATGTGGTGAAAGAAGAAATAGAGATACAAGATAGAATAAAGTTTGTAAGCCTGAATTCCATTTGGAACTCTCAGAATGGAATCATAAATCTCTTTTATATAATATGTTTCCTATAACTGCCAATGGAAAGGTTTAGAAATAGTGAAAGAAACCTCTTCTTTGACGCATCCTGTGTGAAAAATTACTGCTAGTGTCCAGACTGTGGTCCTGAAATAACATATTTCACTAAAAAGCAAATATGATAACAGAGATCTCCATAGAAACAAACTTATTCCTTGTTTGAGGCAGAGCATGGACAAGATGGACCATTTTGATAACCAATTAGCACAGGAGTAAAATAGCTAGTAAGGATCTTATTAAGAAGACTCAGGAGACAATTTGAAGCAGTATTCACTGGCAAAAGATGGAAAATTTGTATCCAAGAGGACACTGAATGAAGCACAGCCAAATATATCAACCATACTAAATCCATAAGTTCATAACAGTATTTAACACATAAGTTTTCAAATATGATGTGTTGTCAGGAAGCAAAGGAACAGTACCAAGCATTTATCTTGCCTTTATTAATGAACTAAACCCTAAAATAACCACAGGTCTACAAGGTAAAATGTATCTTTTTATAAGTATTCTTTTATCCTAAAAGAAGGAAAAATAATGTAATTATAAGAAAATTTGTGATAAACTAATAAATTAGTGTATTGAACATCAGCTCATACAAGAAGATATATAGTAAACATTATATGACTTTTGATGAAAGAAAAAAATGCCATCTATAAAGAAGTCTTGACAGAACATCACATGGATTATGACTGAGTCTCTAGCCAAGCAAACCTCAGTGAAATTTTTTTTTAAGTTGTAGAAATGAACAAGCTGATTTTATAGCTTAAAGTTAAATATAAAGAATATGGAATGTCTAAACAATCTTGAAAGAGAAGAAATTTGGAGAACTTACACTACCTGATTTTAAGACTTATTACCATGTATCTAGACTGTGGTTTTTGTGTAAGAATAGAAATAAAGAACAATGGTGTGAAAAACAGAAGCAAGAACAGACATCTTACGTGTACTAGTTTAATAGCTTTTTGACAAAATTACCAAATAATTTCAATGTAGATGAGGTAGTCTTTGAACAACTAAGGGTAGGACAATTGGATACAATCTTTGGGGAAGAATTAACAACAGTATTTAAAACCCAACTAACACAATATTCAATTAATACAAAAATATAACACAGACAGATATTTTAAAGTTGAAATATATGAAAGATAGGCAGAAACACGGAAAACATAGGAAAGATCACTGCGAAAATGAAAAGGTAGAAAAAAATTAGTTGTGACCTTGATGGAGGCAAGAATTTTCTAGAAATGACAAAAAAGTATTAAGCACACACAAAACATATACATTTTATTGAATCATATTACTTATATCCTTTAAGATACATTTTAAAGATGAAAAGTATGCCTCACAAGGAGAGAAAAATGGTTGCATGCTTTATTAGACAAAGGACTTGTTTACACACTTTATAAGATATCTTTAACTTTATGGAAGTTAACAACCCAACAAAAAAAGGTCAAAGATTTTAATACACACTATCCAAAAGAAGTTAAATGAATATTACATAACCAAATGAAAAGAAACAAACATTAATAGTCATCAGGGAAATGCAAAGTAAGCCACAACAAAATACCACCACAAAAAGTGAGAATGGCTAAAATTAAAGACACGCCACATACTGGTGGGATGGGAAATAATTTATTGCCATTGCTGGTCAGGGTGTAAAATATTTTGGAAGTTTCATATAAAATTAAGAACACACTTCCTATATAAAGGAGTAATTTCAACTCTAGGTATTTAAAGAAGAGAATGGCTTGCACACAAATGTTCATAGCAATTTTTTTTAAGGTACAGAACTAGAAACAATACAGACACCCATCAAAAGCAAATAAATTAATATTGTGATATATACATAGAAATATGACTTGGTAATATAAGATAATGAACTGCTGATATCACATACGATAGCAAAGATGAATTTTATGAACAGCATGCTGAGTTACAGAAGACAGAAACAAAAGAGTATAAATGTTAATATTTTATTTATATGAAATCTTAAAATAGTCAAAACTAATCCTTAATCATAGAAACCAGCTGTGGTTTTTTGAGGCTGAAGAATGAGATTGTGGAGTGATGGGATGAGGATAACTACAAAGAAAACTTTAGTAAGTAATCTGATTTGGTTGTGTCCCCACCCAAATCTCATTTTGTGTTGTAATCCCCATAATCCCCATGTGTCTAGCAAGATACCCTGGTGGGAAGTGATTGGATCATGGGAGAAGTTTCTCCCATGCTGTTCTTGTGATAGTGAGCGAGTTCTTAAGAGATCTGGTGATTTTATATTTTCTAAGGGGCACTTCACACTTGGCTCCTCATTCTCCTTTCTCCTGCTACCATGTAAAGAAGGTCTTGATTCCCCTCTAACTTCCACCATGATTATAGGTTTCCTGACACCTCCCCAGCCATCCTAAACTGTGAGTCAATTAATCCTCTTTTCTTTATAAATTACCCAGTCACAAGCAGTTCTTTAGAGTAGTGTAAAAACAATTACAGTGAATTATAGAAATATTTTATTATTATTATGGTTGAACTGCCTTGATTATATATTTTTATTATGTATCAAAGTATATGCCTAAAATGTTTTTTTAAAAATAGGGAAGCTATACTTCAATAATGTAGATTATTTAAACAATTACAAATATGCGAAGTAGAATGACTTTTTCTGTTGTTCTAAAATCTTGCAAACATAAAATAGAATATTTGTAGTGTTGTGTTTGGGGACATGTTACACATTGATGTTCTGGTTTGAGTACTATGAAAACTAAAAAATATTTTCTAAAAATCTCTCAAATTCATTATGAAATTTTACTTTAATATAAAATTAATTAAACCATGTCCCCATTTTATTTCAATAGGCAATATACTATTATTGTTCTTTAGAAATAGGATTATCCCCGAAGTGATTTGAGATTATGATGTTAAGATAAAAAATGAACATAAATATTTACACAATATTCATGGCCTTTATTCACTGGTTCATTGCTTTTTATTTTGTTTTGTTTGCTTTGTGATCTACTTCTCAGTTCAGCAAAAATGTCAATTCCTTAAATAAACTCATTATACATACTAATTGAGTAAATGTGCTCTTTATAAATAATATTATCATGTTGAAGCTTAATAAAAATGCCCAAATATGAATTTAAAAAAAACCCTGTAGCTATGATGTTAATTAATCCATGTGGAAAGCAATAGACTATTTAGACAAATAAGTTATATGCTTCTGTATAGAATAACAATTTAAATAAATCACCAAGCAGAAAAGAGATAAAAACATTGTGTATTGGTACAGCAAAGCAAATGCTAGACTTTATCTCAAGTTCAGTGAAGCTATATGAAAATCTCAATTGAATGGCAAAGAAAATAATGAGAAATGCTTTTAGGCCTGAACAACATTTAACAGAAATATCAACCAAAACAAACCCCACAATTTTAATATGGCAGGAATTGAGGAAACCTGCCAACAACTGAAAATCTATTTTGTAGTGAGTATAAAAATGTGAAGGTGATTGCAAGGAATTCAATTGAAATAAATTCACATGAACCATGATTAACTGGATTGGAAACTAAAACTAGCTAAACTCTGCTGAATAAAGCTGGGTTAACAGCCAAAAGAGAGATGTTTTTCTAAATGATACCTTAAGTCTACTTAACTTTTAGAAAAGTTTCTTTTTTTGTTGTGCTAAAAATCATATAAGATTTATCCTCTTAGAATTTTAAGTGTGCAACACAGTATTGTTTAAGCACAATGTCCTACAGCCAACTTTAGAATTTTTCAACCTGCATAACTGAAACTTTGCACCATTGAACAGCCATTATCCATTTTCCCCTTCCCTCAGCCCTGACAACCACCATTGTACCTTCTGCTTTCCTGAGTTTGCCCACTTTAGATATCTCACACATGTGGAAGCACGCAGTGTTTGTTCTTGTTTGACTGGGTTGTTTTACTTAGCATAATATCCTCAGATTAATACATTTTATAGCATATGACAAGATTCCCTTCTTTTTGTGGCTGAATAATATTCCTTTATGTGAATATACCATATTTTCTTTATCCATTCATCCATCAATGGACGTTTGAGTTGTTTCCTTATCTTGCAAATCAGACTGCAATACCATAAAAATGCACATATCTCTTTGAGATCCTTATTAATTTTAACTTTTATTTTTGGTTCAGAGGAACATGTGAAGATTTGTTATATAGATAAATTGCATGTCATGGGGTTTAACATACAGATTATTTCATCACCCAGGTAATAAACATAGTACCTAATATGTAGTTTTTTGATCCCTTCTCTTCTCCCACCCTTCACCCTCAAGTAGGTCCCGGTGTCTGTTGTCACCTTCTTTTTGTCTATGTGTTTTCAATGTTTAGCTCCCATTTTTAAGTGAGAACATTTGGTATTTGATATTCTATTCGCATGTTATTCCAGTTCACTTAGGATAATGGCCTCCAACCTCATGCACGTTCTGCAAAGGACATGATAGGATCCTGATTTCAATAATTATAGATAGATACCAGAAGTGTGATTGCTAGATTTCATGGTAGTTCTACCTTTAATTATTTGGGAAAACCCTATAGTGGTTTTTATAGATGCTATACCATTTTGCATTCCCACCAACAATATACCAGGACTCTGATTTCTGCTTCACAATACTTGCTATCTTTTTTTTTTTTTTTTTTTTTTTGCTTTTCTAATAATGGCCATTGTAACAGGTGTGAAGTGATGTCTCATTTTTGCTTTTAATTTTCATTTCCCTGATGATTACTGAGGTTGAACATCTTTTAATATCCCTGTTGGTCACTTGTACATCTTCTTTGGAAAAATGTCTATTCAAATTCTTTGCACATTTTTTAGTTGGATAATTTATTTGTACGCTATTAAATAGTAGGATACGTCTCCTTAAATTTTAACAGTATTTAACAACTTTACAATTGACAAGTCTTTGGTTAGCATGTAAGAAATACAGTGCAAGATATTGGGATAATGTAATAAATTCAACAGCAATCTGCAACTGATATTGAGCATATCGCTAATAAAGTAATAATGCTTTAAAACACACACTTATTGATCAAGATAGAACTATGTCATCTATGTGTCCATTAACGTCCAGATTAGTATCATTTGAGTTATATTTCCTTTCAAAACATCTCTCATTTGATGAACTAAATAATAATATTGTGAAGAAAAAATAATTTATCATCTCCCACCTCCATTAATGTCAAAAAAGGAATTTTATATAGACAAAAGACATGAAACACAATTTTCTACTGTAAATTTTAGATGGATGGATTCTACCTTTAAAAGATTTCATCTATGATTTCTTTCTGCCTTAGAGACATTTTGTAGGGCAACACTTTTAAATATTTCATATGAAATCTTGTAGCCTGATGAAAAATGGATGGCTTCTGAATACTTAATTATATTTTTGTTAAATTTTAGTTTGGTTTTCTTTTTTAAAACTCCATTGGTCCTCTTTTATAATTTTGACAAACCAAAATTAATTTAATAAAACATTTGTTATTTTAAAGCACCTTAAATTCTACTGATTAAGGGAAATTACCATTACCATTTTAATATATGTCATTCCAACCTTTTGTGTATATTTTATGTAACTGCTATTATAAATTACACATACAATTCACAATCCTCATTTTATAATATAACAATATATTGAACATTCGTCTTATTAAAAGTATTTTATAACATTAGTTTGAATGTGTTCTAAGTTTATAGTTATTTTATTGTAAGGCTAGAACATGCTGTAGCTTTTCTCATACCATTAAGATTTAACTAATTCAAGTATTTTGCTTTTAACTTTTGATTTTATATGTAATGGCAATTGGAAAAATCATTTTTAAAATGTTTATTTCCACTGGAAAAATCCTCAAAATGAATGCGAAACAAAATAATCAACCTAATTTTTAGATGTGATATACATTAGGGTATGTATGTCTGAGTAGATTGTCAATTATTCTCTCATCATTTTCAAATCCTACTTTATTTCTATCTATGCATGTATCTATGTAGTGTTATATAATTATATATTTATACTATCTTTATGGCAACATATAGTATTTACTACTTTTATAACTTTATACTTAGAATTGTCCACATATTATTCACTTTCTTAAATATTAATTCCTAGTGCAGGATGCACCTTTGTAGAGTCTCATACTTTATATTTACCTAATCACTAATTGTTGGTTATATTGGCTAATTTAAACTTAAATTTCATTTTGATGGAACCACTTAATCAACTCTGTATATTTCTCATCATTTTCTTCATAATGAATGGCATTGGTCATCCAGTTGATATTATAATCTTAATCTTAAAAAATTAATATATCTTTTCATACAATTCTCTGTACATTTTAACTGTTTTTCTCTAAGAAGAATGACTGTTTTCTACATATATGATAATATTAGTGTTGACATTAAGTTGTTTAACCAATTTGTTAGAGGCAATATATGAATTATATGAATGTGCTGTTTTTCCTTGCATACGAGTTTTATTAATATTTCTCTTTTTCAGAAATAATTACCAATACATTTTTTCTTTTAAAATAGTTTTCTATTTTTTTATATCTATTTTTTGCTTATTTAATTTTGTTGAACTTTTCCTCTGGTTTATTATTTGCTTTTTTATTTTGCCCTAGTAATTCAACAATCACTTTTGTCTCTAATTTTTGTTATCAAATGTTTTGACCTTTCCTCTTGTGATCTATTTTGTTTTGTATGCTAAGCTAAATCTTATCGACCTCACATTGACTTTAATTCTGGCCTTTGTCAATGATTCTCGATGTTTTTAGATGATATGTAAGTGATAGTGTAAGAAACTCAATGTTGTCTTCTGGAACCATGGGAATGGTGGTGGGGCTTGGATTTGAGGAGCAGTAATAACAGCTGGTACTTGAAAGAAAGACATTTTATTAAATTTTCCATAAACCTTAAGAAATTGATTACTTTTGTCATTATAGTGCATTATTTACCCTTACTTTTAAAATTCGAATGTTTAAAAGTCTACTCTAAGAATAAATGGGTGATTCTTCTTTATATTTAATATTAAATATAAATTTAAAAAATTCAAAATAATATTAAATATTTAATATTAAATATAAAGAAGAATCACCCATTTATTCTTAGAGATTGGTGCTAGTTTTTTGGCTGAAAAAAATTATGAAAACAGGGTGTTTTATAATTTTATTCAACTGGAATTAATGGTGGTTTATGTGTAAGGTAATTACAATTTTATTATTTGTACTTAAAGGATTACCAAAACAGTATATGTTTTGTTTTGTTGTTGTTGTTTTTTTGAGATGGAGTCTCTCTCTGTCGCCCAGGCTGGAGTGCAGTGGCACCATCTCAGCATCTCAGCTAACCACAATCTCTGCCTCCCGGGTTCAAGCGATTCTCCTCCTCAGCCTCCCGAGTAGCTGGGACTAGAGGCACATGCCACCACGCCCAGCTAATTTTTGTATTTTTAGTAGAGACGGGGTTTCCCCATGTTGGCCAGGCTAGTCTGGAACTCCTGACCTCAGGTGATCTACCCGCCTCGGCCTCCCAGAGTGCTGGGATTACAGGTGTGAGCCACTGTGCCCGGCCATGTGTTTTTTAAGTATTTTTTTCCCATTGATTTTAAGATACATTTCTTTCTGGTTTTAGTCTCTGCTACACCCATGTGAGTTTCCAGATGGTTTAAATGTGTGATTTAAAATATTTTCTGTTATTTCTAATGCAAACCTTTTTTTCATATTTTTTTTGAAGATTCCTGGTCTGTTTATAACAACATATTTATTCCAAAAGAGGTTTATTTGCTTGACAAGTTCAAAATCTTTTTTTTTTAATTTAACTTCTATTTTAATTTTGGGGTACATGTGCAGGTTTTGTTAATAGGTCAACTTGTTGTGTCATGGGGGTTTGTTGTACAGATTATTTTGTCACCCAGGTATTAAGCCTAGTACTTGTTAGTTATTTTTCATGATCCTCTCTCTTATCTCAGCCTCCACCCTCCAACAGGGCCAAGTGTGTGTTGTTCTGCTCTATGTGTCCATGTGTTTTCATCATTTAGATCCCACTTATAAGTGAGAACATGTGGTATTTGGTTTTCTTTTCCTGTGTTAGTTGCTAAAAATAATAGCCTCCAACTCCATTCATGTTTCTGCAAAGAATATAATCTTGTTTTTTTTTTATGGCCGCATAGTAATCTGTGGTGTATACGTACCATATTTTCTTTATCCAGTCTACCATTAATGGGCATGTAGGTTGATTCCATGTCTTTCTATTGTGAATAGTGCTGCAATGAACCTACTTGTGCATGTGACTTTATAATAGAAAAATTTATATTCCTTTCAGTATATATCTAGTAATGAGGTTGCTGGGTCAAATGGTATCTCTGTCTTCAGGCCTTAGAAGAATTGCTACACTGTCTTCCACAATGGTTGAACTAGTTTACACTCCCACCAACAGTATAAAAGCATTCCTTTTTATCTGTAACCTCATCTGCATTGGTTATTTTTTGACTGCTCAAATAAATAAGAAATGACACAAACAAATGAAAAGACATTTCATGCTCGTTGATAGGAAGAATCAATATCATTAAAATGGCCATACTGCTCCAAGTAATTCATACATTCAATGCTATTCCTATTAAACTACTATTGACTAGAAAAAAATATTTTAAAATTCATGTGGAACCAAAAAAGAGCCCAAATAGCCAAGACAATCCTAAACAGAAAAACAAGGTGGGAGGCATCATGCTACCCAACTTTAAACTACATTACAGGGCTATAGTAACCAGAAGAGCATGGTACTGGTGCAAAAACAGACACATAGACTGATGGAACAGAATAGAGAATCCAGAAATAAGACCACACACCTACAACTATCTGATCTTCGACAAATCCGACAAAAACAATCAATGGGAAAAGGATTCCCTAATCAATAAATGGTGCTGGGATAGCTGGTTAGCCATATGCAGAAGATTGAAGCTGGGCTCCTTCCTTATTCTATACACAAAAATTAACTTGAAGACTTAAATGTAAAACCCCAAACTATAAAAACCCTGGAAGATATTACCATTCTAGGCAATACCATTCTGGACATGGGAACAGTCTTAGACTTCATGATGACGAAGGCAAAAGCAATTGCAACAAAAGCGAAAGTTGAGAAAGGGGAACTAATTAAACTACAGAGCTTCTGTACAGCAAAGGAAATTGTCGACAAAATAAACAGACAACCTACAGAATGGGAGAACATTTTTGCAAACTATGCATCTAACAAGGGACTAATATTTAGCATCTATGAGAAACTTAAACGAATTTACAAGAGAAAAACAACCCCATTAAAAAGAGGGGGCCGGGCGCCGTGGCTCACACCTGTAATTGCCTGAGCTCAGGAGTTGGAGACCAGCCTGGGCAACATGGTGAAACCCTGTATCTACTAAAGTACGAAAGAAGTTAGCCAGTCGTGGCAGCCTGCTCCTGTAGTCCCAGCTGCTCAGAAGGCTGAGGCAGGTGAATTGCTTGAACTGGGGAGTCGGAGGTTGCAGTGAGCGGAGATCGCACCACTGCACTCCAGCCTGGGTGATAGAGTGAGAATCCATCTCTCTAAACAAAACAAAACAAAACAAAACAAAACGAAAAGTGGGCAAAGGTCACAAACAGACATTTTTCAAAAGAAGACATACACGCATACATGTGGCCAACAATCATGTAAAAAAATCTCAACATCACTGACTATTAGAGAAATGCAAATCAAAAAACCACAATGAGATACCGTCTCACAACAGTCAGAAAGGCTATTATCAAAAAGTCAAAAACAAATCTTAATGTGTTTTTTGTTAAAATTAATTAAAACAGTAATTAATTGGGTTGAGTTTCTATGTTTTATTTTAGGTTTTCCATACACAAACATGAAATATGCTTCCATTTTACTTTATTTTCTTCAATAGAGGTTTTGCAGGTTTTATTTTACTCATACAGGTCTTAAATGTTTCTTCTTAGATTAACTCTATAAGCCTGTATAATCAGTACATCTACTTACTTTTGTTTTTTATTACTATTATAAACGAACTTATTTTCAACCCATCAAATATTCAAGTGTTACAATTAATAGCTTTAAGGAAATTTATTCAACTCTATTCATTTTTTTCCAAACTGATATTTTTCATTTATTCGTTATTTTGGGGGTAGCAACCTTGTGATTCCACATTGGTGATTTTACTATTTGAAAATATTTACAGTATGTTTTCAAATATTTATACCTATTTTTATAGTTTACAACATTTGATTTAAAAATTTGTTAATTACGTAATATGTTAGATTAACTGAATGTCACATTTTTTATTTAGCTTTTTATTTATTCAGTTTATTTTGGTTTTATGTCTTCTCTTATGCAGAATTACTAAATCTTTTTTATTTATTTTATAAGTTTCTGTTTTCTACAAATTCTAATTATTCATCATTTAGGTTAAGTCTCATTTTCTACAATATCAGTTCTTTCTCTATATATTTTTTCTATAAAATTTTAATGTTTTTAAAATTAGATTTTAATATTTTTAAAGTCATATAAGAACATCCAATATTGACGTTTAAATAACTATATTGTAGCTAAACACTGTGTAATTGATCAGGTACTATAATACCTAATCTTGGCACTATAATAAAGAAACTCCCAAATCCTAGTGGGTTTACCAAGTAAATATTCTTGGTGGGTTCACAGAGAAATTTTATTTCTTGTTCATGTTGCAGTCCAGTGCAGGTCCGTAAGGGAGTCAGAAGGTTTCTGTTCAATGTAATAATTCAGGGACCTCAAATCCTTCAATCTCAAGGCTTTCATATATATACACTGGAGTGCAGTGGTGTGATCTCAGCTCACTGCAACCTCCGTCTCCTGGGTTCAAGCGATTCTCCTGCCTTAGCCTCCCAAGTAGCTGGGACTGCAGGCGCTCGTTACCACGCCCAGCTTCTGCCTCGGCCTCCCTAAGTGGTGGGATTACAGGCTTGAGCCAAAGTGGTGGGATTACAGGCTTGAGCCACCACGCCCAGCCAAGGCTTTCCTGTATTCTAAGACACCACTTCTCTCTGTTGGAATCTAGCCCTTGGTAAAGAGAACAGGAGGAAAAAGTATACTACTTTTTACTCCTTTGACCTCAAAGTAATCCATGTCACTCCAGCAGACATTCTAAAGGTGGGTTCTCTTCACATATCACCACCTAGATACACAGGACTTGAAAAATATTTTCTAGCCATACCTTAGCAAATAGAGAAAAAGGCTAATATTTTAAGAACTGTTTTCTCCATCATATGCTGCTACATTATATTTTTGTTGTGTGTTTGTCTCCTTACCAATAATGGTACTTTACCTACTCTTAATACGTAAGAAAAAGAGGTATCTTTTCTAGGTAAATGAAATATTTATCAAAATGTACTCTGTGTAAACAGTTTAACATTAGTCCTAATGATGAAATCAACAGAGAAATAACACAGTGCTTATTGGTAAAGGTAGAATAGATGCAAACTGTCTTTACCACAGCAGGTAGAAATGTCCTCATAATAAGATTTTTAAAAGAACACTGTAAAAATAATATCATTCACTTATAATGATGTTTGTAATTAATGATCAACACGAATTTTATTTTTTATCATTTTGATTTTATAGTAACATAAGTTCGATTGCAAACTCACAAGATAACTTGTGAGTTCAGCATATTTGACAAAATGCCTTTCCTGATCAGTAAATAAATACAACATACTCATTAGAAAAGATTGTAGTTAGCACTGTTAAGACGATGCCACAAATAGACTACAAAGTGTTTAATGGTTAAAGAAGTTTATTTCTCTGGCACATAATGTCCAAAACAGTTTTACTTCTTTGTATGTCACTGTCTTCCTGGTGGTGATTCAGACATCAAGGATCATTTCATCCTGGGGCTTTGCCATCTTCAATGTCTAGCTTGGGAGTTCACGATGCTCATCTATTAAGGTGGCAGAATGGAACATAGTGAAATAATTATTGTTGGAGGTTTTCATGGCCAAGGTCTGAAATTTGTGCATATATTTTCTGTTTATACATCATGAACTATGATTCTGTTCATATGTGATTGGATATTGATATGGTTTGGCTCTGTCCCCACCCAAATCTCATCTTAAATTGTAATAATTCCCACATGTCAAGGGCAGGGCCAGGTGGAGATACTTGAATCATGCCCGTGGTTTTCCCCATACTGTCCTCATGGTAGTGAATGAGTCTCATGAGATCTGATGGTTTTATAAATGGGAGTTCCTCTGCACATGCTCTCTTGCCTGCTGCCATGTAAGACGTGACTTTGCTCTTTCTTCTCCTTCCACCATGACTGTGAGGCCTCCCCAGTCATGTGGAACTGTGAGTCCATTAAACCTCTTTCCTTTATGAATTACCCAGTATTGGATATATTATTAGTAGTAGCATGAGAATGGACTATTACAAATATATTAGTCATATTTTTATGCTTAATTTTAAAGAAGTCTTGAAAATACATTTCACAAAGTATTACTGAGGGAACTACTACAGGTTTTGGTCAACAAACAGCAATCTCTCACACTGGATTTTTAAATTCATCTATCTTTACTTTTAAAACTTTATAAATGAATAGATAAATATAAATTTCAGGATAAAAGGTATCAAGACAATAGAAGAAATTTATAAACTACAAGAAATATATACAGATTATCTATGATGTAATAAGTAGCAGATTTCTAATCCCGAACAATAAACAAAAGAGGTCAATAGAATAATATATTTTCAAGATAGTAAAGTAAAGACTTGTTCAACTGGAAATCTAAAGAGAACTCAACTAAAATTCTAGACTAAAGATAAAATTACAGTGTTTAAGCTATATTAAAAAGCAAAAACAAAGATACTTTTTGGTCTCAAGAATCTCCCTTCACCAAAAGGAAAAAATAAGACATAAATTTGAACAAATAGTTTAGTAAATCTGAATGATAATTAACTATAGAAGTACTTGAATATATAATGCAAGTATTTTGAGATTATATCATCCTTATGACTTGTCAATTTCTGGAGAAAGTATAATATGTAAGTTAAGTAAAACAATATGTAAAGAATTTCCTCCTATATTTGATTTTTACAAATACTGCCATAATCTCTCTTCTATTTTACATACATAATTTCTTTCTAGTCAATAAATAATAATTTAGAAAGTTGAGATGTTGTAGAAGTATATTCTTCATGACATTCAGTATGCCATATATTTTATACACACATTTTGAATATGTAGATTGTGAATTTCATGTTTGAACATATTTTTCATAGTTTAAATGCATAGATATATTTCTACTCTACTATCATTATGCCAAAACAGATGAAATTATTTCAACTGAACTTCAACTCACATCCTCCATATAGATAGCTATCCCTTAAATTATTTCTTTAGCTTTCTAAATATACAATATGTTGGAGGAAAAAAACAGAAATCTTGACAGTTTATGCAGAAATTAGCATGAATAAAATCACCTTTTCTGACTGAGAGTAAAATAAAATTATTCTAAAAATGATTTTAGTGAATGATTTACCTATCTTAACATTCACCTTTGGTCAAAGAAAAACTAAACACAAAACGCCAATGACTTTGTCTGCTATATGTTAAAATAATAGACATCTATGGCTTTTATTACTCATCACAGGTTTTTCATTCATAGATCATTTTGGCAATTTACAATGAAATTACTGAAATCTTCAAGTTGTTTCATAATCTAATATATGAACAAATATTTATAAGCTTTATATCTATCTATATATGTGTACTTTTTAGGAGGAGTTTCACTCTTGTCGCCCAGGATAGAGTGCAATAAACTTTATATCTACACTTAAAATGATCTTATTCTTTGTAGATAATCAAGATGTAACCTGATTTTATGTAAGTTCTTTTTCAGTCTTTTTTATTCTACAGAAATGTTACTATTAAGAAATGAGCAGGTCAGTTTTTCAGTTTAAATTCACAGATCCCCAAATATGATATATAACCAAATATGACATTTGCATATGAAGATTGTGCGAAGCAAATTTTCTTTAAATGATTAAATATGTGCTATACTCTGTATTTTACGTATAAATTATAGCTTTATTTGAACTGAATGTTTCTAAAGTTAAACATAATTATATTTGAAAATTATGTTTTGATGGGTTTTATATTTGAAACTGAAGAAAGCAAGAAAATTGAGAGTCTTTACTTTACTTTGTGATACTTATAGTAGGTGAGTGTATAAGATATTTCAAAATTACAAGTAAAATTAAAATATTAAGCTTCTTCAGTATGCCAGCTTCTGAGTAATTATATATGTGCATATGTATATACATAAATATATATTCCCTTATGTGGCAATCATATCTTTTTTCTTTTCTTTCTTTTGAGATGGAGTCTTGCTCTGTCACCCAGGCTGGAGTGCAGGGGTGTGATCTCGGCTCAGTGCAACCTCTGCCTCCCAAGTTCCAGCAATTCTCTTGCCTCAGCCTCCTGAGTAGACTAGCTGGGATTACAAGCGCACGCCACCACGCCCTGCTAATTTTTGTATTTTTAGTAGAGATGGGGTTTCACCATGTTGGCCAGGCTGGTCTCAAACTCCTGACCTCAGGTGATCCGCCTGCCTCGGCCTCCCAAAGTTCTGGGATTATAGATGTGAGCCACTGTGCCCAGCCGGCAATCATATCTTTTTCAGTGTTGATCAGGCTGAGCATTAGAGGTCAAGTAAACTGCCCAAGATTATAGAGAATCAGGATCTTTTATTTGTACAGGGGACATCAAATCTCATTTCCTTTCAATACACTAAGCACTCATTATCTCCTGATAGATGTACAATGCTTCTTTCAGGACACAGAGTTAAAGCAACACCTGTGAGAGGTAAATATGGTTAGCTAAAGCTACACAGAGAGTGGGAGAGATGATCACAGAAATGGGCTTTAAAGGATAAATAGGATTTTACTAACAGTATTGAGACTGATCTTGACACAGGGCCACATCTGACCTAATTCCAAAGGAAAAAAAAAGTGATGAAGCACCGATAGTAGATACATAAGGAAATGAGGAAAACAAAGGCGAAAGAGGAAGGGGAGAATCAAGATATTAATGCTAGTAAGGTGGAAATTTTCAAATGGTTACTAAGAAATTTGAGATTTAAAGTAGACATTCATGGGGTCACAATATGGGTCTTCAGGAAAGATTCTCAGAAGTTGGACAGAACAACAAGACTTCTTGCTGGTCCCACAATTTAAAGGTCCCTAGAAAAATTGGCTTTCTTCACTCTAGTTTGGAGAAATTCAAGAAACTTGACTACAATCATCTCGGACAATTATCCTTCAATTTGTTCAAGAGAAGGCCTGACAAGTGGGGCTGGGTTCCTTGGCCTAACCCCTAACTGGGGTTCAAAGGCCATATGCACACAAAGCAAGGGGAAATCAGGGTGCACTCAAATTTAGTGTGTTCAAGTTCAGTGCTTACAAGGTCTGTTTTCTACCCAACAGTATAACCAAATTCTGCTTAGTTTGCTATCATTTTAAAATAAGAATCTCCTTTTCTCCAGTTTCCAATATCATGTTTCTCATTTCCTTTTGAGACTCATCAGAAACACCTTTAATGTTCTACCAACATTCTGTTCATGATGATTTATGTATTCTTCAAGATGATAGAAGCTTTCTCTACCATGCTTTTTGCAGCCAATAAGCCTTCACCAATAACATCTTTAGCATCTATATTTTTTCCCAATGACTTTTCAAGGCAATCTAGGCACTTTTTGTCATATGCCCCAAAGTTTGTCCAAGGTTTGTGTATCTTTTAACCCATTCCAAGGAACTTTCCATTTTTTTATGTTAGATACAGCAGTGCCCCAATCTCAGTACAAAAATCCAGGTAGCTTTAAACAAAATACACTTATTCTCTCACATTTCTGGAGGCTGTAAGTAAAAAATCAAGGTCTCAATGAGGTTATGCTCCCTCTAGAGGCCCTAGAAAAGAATCTTTCTTTGCCTCTCCCAATTTCTGGTAATGCCAGCGTTTTTGGCTTGTGGCAGCATAACTCAACCTTCTGCCTCCATCTGCAAATGGTCTCCCTGTGCATTCTCCTTTTCTTATACAAGAATGGACTTAGGGTCCATCCTAAATTTAGGGTAATTTCATCTTTAGATCTTTAATTACATGTGCAAAGAACGTATTTCTAAATAAAGTCATATGCTGAGGTTCTTGGTAGATATAAATTTGGGGGGACACTCTTCAACCCACTGAAATATAATACAAAAATATATAAGTCAAACAACTTATAAAAGAACTTCTTTTAAATTTTCATAATACATTTACAATAAATAGGTAATTTTCCAACCCTTTTCTTTTATTTCTCTTGAATTAATGTGGCTGATCTTATTCTAACCCATCTTAATTCTGGTCAATATGCAACCTTGTTTTCAATTCCTTTTCTATGACATTTACTTACTTACAGAATAAATCAACTTACTTCACAATACTAAGCATTGCGATCTGATTTGTTGTGAGACTGCAGAATCTGGAGTATAGCCAAGGATGACTCTTCTAGGGCTATAAGTAGGCAAAGCAGTCACTCTGTCACCAAGTAATTTAACTGTGCGACGGAACACAACTTGTCCAAAAGTATGTTTGTCCCTCATGTTTGTTTATGCTATTTCTTCAAGCAATTGATGTGAAATGACATGCCTAGAGTTGTTTTTAGGGCTAGAAAACAAAGACATAAATACTTTGCTAAAATCTGTGTGCTACCTATGCACTGCTTGTGGTATACCTTCCTTTACTCTTCTAGACTTGGGTACCTCAGAAAGCTGCCCCATTTAATTTTCTTAAATCTGGAGTCAAAGGGAAAAGAATGGAGCATATTTCCAATAATCATAAAAAAGCCAAGGGCATATTAAGTTTCTTATTTGCTTCCAGTAAGATGGAACATGGATGAACAAATTAATGGCAATTAAAATGAATTGTATGTTGGCATGCCTTTTCATGCCTACAATAAATGTTAAAATTTGCAATTAGAGGTGCTCTCTAAAAGGATACCATTGTCACTAAGGTCATACATGTATTGGGTAATTTTCAGCTGCTCTGCTAAGTTTCAATTATATTGGCATCCATCTTTAATGTATGATCATTTTCTTAAAACATAAATCCAGATTTTAAGACTTCAGATCAATTTAAAAACTCAGTTCCTCCTAATACTGCTAAAGTATATGCAAAGTTTGGCACCTTTTCATTTGCTAAATTTTTATATTCATTATTGAAAAAAATTCTGTAATAAAGACTACTGAACATCTTCTCTTCCATACACATTTCCAAGTCATTATTCTCTTTATAGGGTAATTCAGTTTTGTTAATGTTCCATGGGGCAGTAGAAATAATATAGTAAGCTATTATTTTTTCTTTTATATCAAATGGGCACTAGCCTTCAATTTCCACTCTCATCAAGACTCTCTTTATTGTCTATTTAAGCAGGTTTTCAGAATGTTCCTAAAGCCATGTACTTTGCAGCTGTCTAAAGCCATGGCTACATATTTTCTTTTTATAGTTATTCCAAACACATTGTTCTAGTTTATTGTATGGTTTAAGTAAGTAATACAAATATATAGGACTAAACATACGACATATTTAAGCAAACTAAAATTATCCTTCAATTATTACAGGTGGTGCAATGTAGAGACATAAGTTACTACTTTGTTTAATTAAAAAAGGCAAAAGCTTGATATGAAATATTTCCAAAATTAGCACAAATATGATAAAATCATTTTTGTATGCATACTTTCAAAGTTTCTCCCCATGATACATATTAATTGTGAAGATAAAACATAACCTTACTATTTAGAAACCTGTCATACACCACCTTGACCAAGCATACAAAGTTAACGTAACCAGTAATGACTCATATTGACATCATCCACCCACTGAAATGGTGTATCAAAAAAACATAAACCATTACTTCCATTATATTTTTACTAAAAATACATACCATAATCAGGAGAAAACATTAGATAAACACTCATTAAGAACACTCTTGAAATAACTGGCCAATACTCTTCAAAAGTTTTAAAGTCATGAAAAGCAAAGAAAAAAATGAGGAATTGTGTTGGAAGATACTAAAGAGACATGACAACTAAATATTTGGTCCTAGATTGGATCTTGCACCAGAAAAAGGAAATTAGTTGGACACATAAATTATTATATTTTTCTTTTTGCCCTAATCTTTAGAATCTGTGACATAAATTAATTTGAATAATACTGGTAGATTATTACTCATATTAATTTATTTTCCTAGTGTTCATCATTTGTTATATAACATGAAATTTTTAAAACACTAGATGAAGGATATATATTTATATATTTTGAAAAACTTGGGTTCCCTTTTTGTAAGTCTGCATTTATTTCAAAATTAAAAAATAAACACTCATGACACAAAATTGTGACAGATGTTAGAATATTTAAATACAGTTGCAGAAAATTATATAGGTTTTTATTGCTAAAATCTTTATTTTGAAATATAAAACGAGTTATTCATCTTTCTTGTGAGATCATAGCACCCACATAAAGTAGGAATAAGAATTAACCCAATCATTTCAGAAATTTGAATTATACTTTTTAATCCATTTGTAATTATTAATATATACTCTATATTTGTGCATATAGAGAAATACATATCTATAGATTATCTATATATGGGTGTGTTTATGTGTATGTGTGTGTGTATGTGTATGTGTATGTGTGTGTGTATACACATACATCATTGGTTATATAACATAAAATTTGAAAAACACTGGATGAAGGATTTTTAAAAATTTTTTGAAATATTTTTGTCTCTTTTTGTAAGCCTGAATTTATTTCAAAGTTAAAAAATAAACACACACAGATGTGCAGAGAGAGAAAAAGAGGCAGAGAGAGGAAGAGATGGCAGATTATAAAAGATCTTATGGTTCTGCTGAATGAGATTCTGGAACAAGTGGAAGATAAAATATGTCTGAGATCATTAAAGTAAATCAAAATGAAGTTAGAAAAATTCAATAGAGGAATACAGGATATGATAACTAAGCTGTAGCAGTAAAGAATGCCAAAATGACTGTCATTGTACAAAGTAAAATAAAAAGAATAAAAAAGCATGCATGACTCTCAAGCATATGTCATGCAAGCAGCCCTAGCATCAAAATCTACTCAGCAGAAGAGGAGCAGAGGTCAGAGAAGGTGACAGGACAGTTTGCCTGGTGTGAACAGACAACGTCAAACTCTCAGGCTAACATAATGTGATCTAGAAGTTCCAGAACCAGAATCAGAAATAAAGGTGACTCAGTCAAATGGTAGCTCTGTTTTAAGTTGTTAGATAAATCTCCAGACTGATTTCTAAGTGGACAAACTCATTTACATTCCCACCAACAGCATATAAGCATTCCCTTTTCTCTGCAGCCTAGCTAGCATCTCTTGTTTTTTGACTTTTTAATAATAGCCATTCTGACTGGTGTAAGATGGTACATCATTTTGGTTTTGATGGACATTCCTCTGATGATCGGTGATGCCATATATATGTAACTTTTCCACGTTTGTTGGCTGCATGTATGTCTTCTTTTGAGAAGTGTCTGTTCATGTCCTTTGCCCATTTTTTAATGGAGTTATTTGCTTTTTACTTGTTTGTTTAAGCTCCTTATAGATTCTGGGCATTAGGCTTCTGTCAGATGCATAGTTTGTGAATATCTTCTCCCATTCTGTGGTTGTCTGTTTACTCTGCTGATAGTTTCTTTTGTTGTGCAGAAGCTCTTTAGTTTAATTAGGTCCCACTTGTCTATTTTTGTTTGTGTTGCCATTGTATTTGGGGACTTACTCAAAAATTATTTGCCAAGGTCAACATCAAGAGGAGTATTTCCTAGGTTGTCTTCTAACATTTTTGCAGTTTGAGGTCCCACATTTAAGTCTTTGATGTATTTTGAGTTAGTTTTTTTATATGGTAAAATGTAAGGGTCCAGCTTCAATCTTCTGCATAAACCTTCTTGCCAATTATCCCAGAACCATTTAGTGAATAGGGAGTCTTTCCCCGTTGCTTGCTCTGGTCAGCCAAGTTAAAGATAAGATGATTGTAGGTGTTTGACATTATTTTTGAGTATTCTATTCTGTTCTTTTACTGAAAGGAAAGTAAGTAATTTTACCAAAAAGACATACATATTCATATGTTCATCTTCACGCTATTCACAATAGCAAAGACACGCTGTCATCCCTGATGCCCATCCATGGTAGACTGGATAAAAAAAAGTTATACATATAAACCATGGAATGCTGTGTAGCCAGAAACAAAAATGAAATTATGATTGTTTTTGCGGTAATATGAATGCAGTTGAGATAGGAACTATGCTCACTACCTGGGTTAAAGGATCCATGCCCCAAACCTCAGCATCACACAATATTCTCATGTAACAAAAACTTCACATGTACTCCCGGTATCTAAAATAAAAGTTGAAATTTTGAAGAAAAAAAATGAAGGTGAGATCATAGAGAGCAATCCACACAGCAGCACTGGAAAACAATAAACTCAATTTTGCACAACTTAGAAATGAATACATAAGCTAGACATAATGGAGGTGGTCCCTTTACTAAAATATTTTTGAAAATTATACTTAGTTATTTGCTTTAATAAAGTTATTTTTGTGTGGATATATTTTATTTGTAGTCAAGTAACCTTATTGATCATTAGATCAATCGTACACTTATTTATATTAACGACAAGAAAAAGAATGAAACTGGTAAATCTCAAAGAATTAATTTCATTTCCGAAAGGTATTGTAGCAAAAAGCAGGAATTAAATTTTCTCCCTAGAATAAGAGAAACAATTCTCTGAAGTTGTGCTTGACTCTTTTATCATAGAATGAAGGGATGCTTACATTTGTATGCTGGCTATGTATTTTGCTTGGCTTCAAATAAAGGAATCCCATAAGAATTTGCTTTTTATAAATAAATATATTACAAGACATTATATTTTTAGTGATTTAGCTAGTTTAAACAAACACAAGGTCAAATTTAGAATATTGGAATGTCATTCTTTGAAACAAACTAAATTATTTTGCTTGAATTATAAAGTATAGAAATTCTTTGAACCGGTGAAAGCTAATCTGGCCCAAATTTAGTGTTTTGTTTTGTTTTTTTCTTTTTACATTTCTGTTTTCTCTTCAAATGTTATTGTATAAAGTAATTGGAGATATGTTTGGAAATATTTAGACATTAATGCATATGGATCCTTTCATCTAATAACTCCATATGCAATTCAAATGTTATCAAGCTTTTTTCAGATCCCAAGAGATTCATAGGCCACTACATGACCTAAACAAGGTTTATATGCATTTTTCTGCAAGTTGATAGAGATTTAGCTTTTTAAATTTAAGTTCTATTGCCTGAAGTGAAATTGTGAACCCCTGAGCTTAATTCTTTCAAAGAAAATATTCTCTCAATAGAGTTTGAGTTTGTAAATTAAATCCACCTTTCTTTCCCTTTTTATTTTTTCCTTGTCATCAAAATTATTCTTTTTCTCTAAATAGCTACATGGTTACATGAGTTAAAACTAATAATCACTATGGAAAACAGAATTTTTCATGCTATAAGTAGAGAAGCGAATAGAGTTGCAGTATTATAATTATTTTTATTTTTACTGTTATTATTTATTTATTTATTTATTTTTTTGATGGAGTCTCACTCTGTCGCCAGGCTGGCGTGCAGTGGCGTGATTTCTGCTCACTGCAACTTCCACTTCCTGGGTTCAAGCGATTCTCCTGCCTCAGCTTCCTGAGTGGCTGGGACTATAGTGATCTCCTCCTTACTATTCAGACCACAGTTTAAATGTCTTTTTTGAATAAGAGATGCTGGTGAGGCTGCAGAGAAGAGGGAATGCTTATACACTGCTGGTAGTAAAAACTAAGAAAAGATGCAGACTCCTACTCTAATGCCTCTCACTGTTTCATTCAAAAATAAAATTAAAAATACAGTTGCATATCGCACAGACACAGCACTGATTATAGAAGAAACATCAATTTGCAAGAGAGGCCCTGAACAGAAGTCTCTGTGCCTCAGCAGTAAGACTCCTGTGGGGAGAGAAAGGAAAGCCCTTGATGTCTTTTAACACATTCTACGTTGACCAAAAATTCATCAGGTGATGAATAATGGGAAAAACAATCAGTACATAGAAGCAGAGGCACTTATCTAGGCTAATTGGGAAGTGACAACAATTTAGCAGAATCTTCATCCCGATTTTAACATTTATTTAAAATAGAACTTTTTCAGCCCTAGAGAAATTATGTAGAATTGTAGAGTTCTCAGCTAATCCCACCCAAACCGACTGAGGCATCTTCGATATATTCCAGGGAGAAGCTTCTACAGGTAGCTGTTTACTGTGCAATCATCAGAATTGCATTGTGCAAAGCTGTAGGACAGCATCCACAGAGGCTTTCCACAAGAAAAAGCACACCCCTCCCCACTCCTCTTCTGTCAATCTCCCCTTCCCTGAATTCTCTCCCTCCAATTCTCTTATATGTTATTCGAGTAGTTTTAATATAGTTTGGCTGAACATAAAATTACTGATTCTTCATCTTGTTTCTGAAGACATTCAGCCTACATGTAGGCCAGTCAGCCTACATACCTTTTTTTTGTTTTTCATGCCCATAATAATTTCTCCTGTGTTTAAGCAGTTATCTATGTTATATCCTGTTACACATTTATCCATGCAATTGTTATATAGTATGTTTGTAAATATATCAAAACAATAACAATTGATGTTATTTATTTATTTATTTATTATTATTTTTTTGAGACGGGGTCTCGCTCTGTCACCCAGGCTGGAGTGCAGTGGCGTGATCTCGGCTCACTGCAAGCTCTGCCTCCTGGGTTCATGCCATTCTCCTGCCTCAGCTTCACCGGTAGCTGGGACTACAGGCGCCCACCACCACGCCCGGCTAATTTTCTTGTATTTTTAGTAGAGACGAGTTTTCACCATGTTGGCCAGGATGGTCTCGATCTCCTGACCGCTTGATCCACCCGCCTCATCCTCCCAAAGTGCTGGGATTACAGGCGTGAGCCACCGCGTCCGGCCTGATGTTACTTTTAATCTTGATGCTGT
Source organism: Gorilla gorilla gorilla (assembly GCF_029281585.2). NCBI lineage: Eukaryota > Metazoa > Chordata > Mammalia > Primates > Hominidae > Gorilla > Gorilla gorilla. The sequence continues at coordinate 88,567,238 of NC_073243.2, forward strand.
TTGAGTGTGAAGGGAGAATCATTGCTTCTTTTTTAAGGTGATTGCGTTTTTACTAATTCATTGTTTTATATTTATTATTGAGTGTGGGATTGCTCAAATGAGTCTCTGTTTTTAGTTTACAGAAGGAGAGATATGACATGTTGTCATTCGGGAAAGGAACTTGACTAATTGTTCATGTGATGCAGAAGCATAATTTTTTTCTGCTAGTTTCCAGCTATTCAAAGCCTCAGGCTTTCTCTTTATTCTGATAATTTCTTTGGGTTTCTAGAGAATAAGGCAGTATTATCTGGATTCTGGTGCTCAGGCAATGAGAATGGGGTCAAAAATAAGGTCACAGAGTCTAGATCTCCATATCAAATGTGCTAGATAAACGCTGACAGTCTTTCCCGGGCACTCTCGTGATCCTGTATCCACTACTATCAAGCTGTGTACATTTTGAAACTGATCCGTCCTGTCTCTTTTTTCTCTGTAGTGAATGACTTACAGAGTGGTTTCCTCTGTAGATCTGACTGCATTAGTTTTCTATTGCTACATAAGAAATTGCCATATACTTAGCAGACTTATAAACATCTATGTGTCATCTCACTGTCCTGTAATTTAGAAGTCAGAGCAGGTTAGACTGGGTCTTCCGCTCAGGGTCTCACAATGTTGAAATTGATGTGTCAGCTAGATCATGTTGTTTCTGGAAAGTCTGGGGAAGGATCTGCTTCCAAATTCATCTAGGTGGTGGACAGTGTCGCTCTGTGATGTTTGGGACTGAAGCCTCTGCTTCACCATTGGCTATCAGTCCTGCTCATCCTCAGCTTCAAGAAATCACCTGTATTTCTTGAATCATGGTCTTTTCCTTTTTTTTTTTTTTTTTTTTTTTTTTTTTGAGGCGGAGTCTCACTCTGTCGCCCAGGCTGGAGCGCAGTGGCGCGATCTCAGCTCACTGAAAGCTCCGCCTCCTTGGTTCACGCCATGCTCCTGCCTCAGCCTCCCGAGTAGCTGGGACTACAGGCTCCCGCCACCACACCCGGCTAATTTTGTGTATTTTTTTTTTTTTTAGCAGAGACAGGGTTTCACCCTGTTAGCCAGGATGGTCTCGATCTCCTGACCTCGTGATCCACCCGCCTCGGCCTCCCAAAGTGTTGGGATCACAGGCGTGAGCCACTGCGCCCAGCAGGTCTTTTCCATTTTTAAATTTAGAAATTGTGACTTGAATCTTTCTTGCACATCAAATCTCCCTGACACCCTCTTCTGCCACCAGCAGGGGAAGGTTCTCTGCTTTAAAGGACTCATGTTATTGCAATAAGTCTACCTGGGTAATTTTCTTATTTTGTGATCAACTACACCTTATAACATAAAATCATTATGGAAATAATATCTTATGATGTTCACTGGTTCTGGGGCTCAGGGTAAAAACATCTATTTAATATGAATGGTCACTTTAGAAAATCATTGCAGATTAACCTACTACGCTTTCTTATTTCCAAAGATTCTTCCTTTTCCTGGCTCACCACCAGAAGTTACTCATGTTTTTTAGCATTAATACCAATATTTTTCTTGAAAACCCTATACATATGTTTGTTTGTAAATATCTATATTATGATAATTTCTAAATATTTGAGATAGGAAGAAAAGTCTAAGTAATCATTCATTTATTCAAAATTTTTATTAATGCTGCATTACTGAAGAGTCCAGGGATATGTGGGTCAAGGAGACAGATGATGTGTTTGTTGATATGGCGCTTGCCTTTCATGGTGATAGACAAATAGCAGAAGATTCATAAATGCATAAAAACAGTTGTTTTGTTAGCCTCTCTTTCACTCCATCAGTGAAGGAGGGATTCTGGTCAGAATGGCTGTAGGAAGGCTGAACACTGCATAGATGAGATAGACGGCAGTTTACTCATCATAGATAGAATCCAGGGAAGGAGAGCACCACATTTCATGTGGGGGCACGCAGAGGTTAAATTCAGGAAGAGAGTGAAAAAGTATGGGCCATAGGAGGCTGGCTTTTTAGTATCACAAAGGTGGGTGCCCTCTAGTTTCCACAGGAAGATATGACTTGGCTGAATAATTCTGCAGGCTAGGAGGGAAGCAAAACCCACTATTCTGGGTTTACTAAGGTAAGTATCTAAGGAATATGCCTTATCTCCTTGAAAGAAATGTTATTTAGTGGCCGGGCGCAGTGGCTCACACCTGTAATCCCAGCACTTTGGGAGGTGGGCAGATCACCTGAGGTCAGGAGTTCGAGACCAGCCTGGCCAATATGGTGAAACCCCATCACTACTAAAAATACAAAAATTAGCTGAGCTTGGTGGCAGGTGCCTGTAATGCCCGCTACTTGGGAGGCTGAGGCAGGAGAATTGCTTGAACCTGGGAGGTGGAGGTTGCAGTGAGCTGAGATCGTGTCATTGCACTCCAGCCTGGGCGACAGGACGAGACTCCGTCTCAACAACAACAACAACAAAAAATTTGGTGACAAGGCCTTATCCATGGAAGCAGAATGGGAGAAGGAACTTGAAATGAGGCCATTCAAAACCCTCCTGGTTTCACTGGATGTCAAAGCAGCACATATTATTGAACCTTAATTTTATGCCTTATACAAGAACAATTTATGAAAAAAATATGAATGAGTACCGTATTAAAATCATTAGATAGAATGTTATTAGGTTGGTGCCAAAGTAATTGCGGTTTTTGCTGTTACTTTTAATAATTGACTAGAGGACTGATAGGCTGGAAATAGAATGGTTAGGGAAAGCTTCATTGCAAAAATAGCATTTTATTTATTTATTTATTTTCAACTCTTAGTTTCTGGGGTACATGTACAGGTTGGTTCTATAGATAAATTGTGTGTCATGAGGATTTGATATATATATTATTTCATTACCCAGATAATAAGCATAGTACACAAAAAGTAGTTTTTCAATCCTTACCCTCCTTCCAGTTTCCAACCTGTTGCAGGCCCTGGTGTCCACTGTGCCCTTCTTTTTTGTCCATGCGTACTCATGTTTAGCTCTTACTTGTAAGTGAGAACATGTGATGTATGGTTTTCAGTTTTTGTGTTAGTTCACTTAGAATAATCGTTTCCAGCTCCATGCGTGTTGATGCAAAGAACATGATCTCATTCTTTTTATGGTTGCATAGTATTTCATGGTATATATGTAGCACACTTTCTTTATCAGCTTACTATTGATGGGCATTTAGGTTGATTCCATGTCTTTGCTATTGTGAATAGTGCTGTAATGAATATATGAGTGCATATACCTTTACGGTAGAATGATTTATATTCCTTTGGGTATATACCCAATATTGGGGTTGCTGGATCAAATGGTAGTTCTATTTTAAGTTTTTTGAGAAATCACCAAACTGCTTTCCACAGTGGCTGAACTAATTTACATTCCTACCAGCAGTGTATAAGCATTCCCTCTTCTCTGCAGCCTCACCAGCATCTCTTATTCAAAAAAGACATTTAAACTGTGGTCTGAATAGTAAGGAGGAGATAGCTATGTGAAGTTTAGGAAAGGCACATTTTAAAGAGGAAGTAGACCTAATGTGGAAATCTCAAGGTCAAAATAAATTTTTCCTGATTAAGGAATAGAAGGAATTTCAGTGAGACTGTGATATCATGAATGAGTGAGGGAGTGATGGGAGATAAACTAGAGAGCTAAACTATGTTTAGGCGTGTGCAGGATTTTTAAAACCAGGTCAAGTCTATTCGGTGCACAATCAGAAGTTATTTAAGGATTATAAATAGGGGAGTGACATGGTCTGGACAATGATTTAATTAGAAGTGATGAAAAGAATCAGCCAGTATGCAGTTTAAGAAGGAAAGGGGACTTATTATAGAGATCTGGACACTCTAATGTTAGCTGTCCAGCCAAGGAAAGGTTGGCCAAGAAAAATATGCTCAGTCTCCCACCAGAACACAAACCTTAAATCACTTCTTTAGGAATTCATAATTTGGCATCATTTATATCACACTTTTGGTAAATCAGGGAAAAAGAAAATTATATTGACTAATGAGAGAGCACCTATAACCTATAACTTTCAAATTTATAGGAATTTAATGTAAGATTGTCAATGTTAGAGACTTACGTATTTTTATCTTTTCTTGGAGACAGGGCCTCACTGTGTCACCCAGGCTATAGTGCAGTGGTGATCAGAGTTCACTGCAGACTTGAACTCCTGGGCACAAGTGATCTTCCCACCTCAGCCTCCCAAGTAGCTAAGATTACAGATACATGCCATCATGCCTGGCTTTAAGTATTTTTATATGCTGGAATACATGTTTAAAGGGGATGATCTTTTTGTATTTTTCTATTAATTACTGTCATGACATTTTGCTATAACTTTCTAAAACTTAAAAGATAAATTTAATTATGTACAAGTAATTAAAATGTACACACATACACACACTGAAAATTACAATTTGTGTTTCTCTATCATTCTACATCCCTGATCTTTCTAAGATGATTTTAAGCAATTATTTTTTAAATATTGCAGCTTTCCTACTATTATCAATAAGCTGATTTAAGAAGTGCATCTATAAGGTAGTATACCTTTTAAAATCCACTTCCATCTTCTTTTATTAATGCAATGAATATAATCAAATGAAATTTGATGATAAATTTAAAAAGCAAACAATTAATATACTTTATTGGAAATTCACTCAAAACCACAGAGGTGACAAATAATTGAAGCCACATTTGAAAACCTGTTTGAAATTCTTGCCACCTTACCAGGGTAATAAGAATTTTATGAAAATTGAGAAAAAGCAAGAAATAGCAATCTGATTGAAAATATTATCTCTTCAAAATAGTCGAGGAAATTGCATTTATAGTCCCAGTAATAGAAAATTATCTGAATACCTCAGTAAATGTGGCAGAATGGCAAGAAGAATAATCAAAAAACATTTGCAAATATGACTTCAGAGAAATAAAAAGGATATTATAAAAATTTAAATTCAAGACTTAAGAAAATTTTCTCATACATTAGGGTACACAGAGATCTGCGGGGATACTGCTTTAAAATGTGTCAAAAGGATGGGCATTCTTCAAACATTCTGATTCATATGCTCTAGAATGAGACCCAAAAATCCCAATTGTAAACTTACATATCGCAAAAACTCTAGAATAGAATACCATGGACCACCTTTTCTAAACACTGACCTAAGATATTTGAAGAAAACATCTTTATATTTAACATGACTGAAATGCAAACAAAATTAATGCAACTTTTTCAAATCTTCAGCAGAAAAAATGAAAATCTTCTAAGTATTATATTATTATCCATGAATAAATATATATTTAATGTTATTTATGGTAATTCAAATAATTATGGGAATTGATTTTTAAATTACATTTGTTTTGGACAGTAAGAGAAATAAAATAGTTAAAAGTTTAAACATCTTTAATATTGGAGTTGGGAAGAAAGGGTGACAAATTTTGTACATAGATTATAAATTGCTTAATAGAGAGATAAAGATGCAATTGATAGAGGACAGAGGATATAGAGGCTTTGAGAAAAAGAGAGATAGAGAGAGAACAGCAAAGCACACAGAGAGAAAAACACTCAGGCACTCATTTCCAGGGAAGTTGCTCCCACTCAGTGGGAGTAATATCCTCAGTATCATATTCATCACAGCTGAGTTCTGCAAGCTTCAGTTGGAAATTTCTGCTTAATAATGCATTTTAAAGCTTCCTGTAGTTTTATCTTGAAATCATTGAAAATGGAATTGTTTCTGTGATTGTGGGCGTGCTATTAGAATTATACTTTCAGAACAAGCTTCTATTTTTGCCACTGTCTTTACTATATGTTTAAACGCACTGGTACTGACCCCATGAATATTAAAATGATAATGAAGAATATTATGAATCACTCTATGCTCTATTGAAACAACTTTGATGAAATAGACCAGTATTTTTTAGGACACAAACTCCCAAGCTTAACACAAGCAGAAACAGATGAACTGATCTTTCAGGCCTGGTCATAGTCAATTACAAAGTTTTACTGGCAGGTTTCAAGGGGGAAGATGGCTCTCCCCACTCAACACTTGGTGCACAGCCAATGCATTGCAACCTTTGGAGATAGTTGTAGTCAAAGATTCACCCCCACCCCCACAGTGGCAGGCCACACTTTTAGGCACATATGCCTTCCTAGCTTAGACATCCCCATTCAGAGGCCTCCTATGGCAGGCTGGGGAGGCTACACTGACAGAGTATTCAGAACCTCTACTGAGACCTCCTTATTGGTGGCCTTGAGATATTTCTTCAAGCTGGCTCAGTAATTTTCCATTATCAGTAATTGTAAACGTTCATCTGACTCTCTGGGTCCACAAAATGGCAGAAGGCTTTTGTTCATGGCTTCTTCAGCAGTTTTTTCTCATGATTATTCCCATTTATGCTGATCCATCTCATCCTCATCCTGTGCTGTTCCATGTGAAAAAAAATGGAACATTGTGGAAGTTGGTACAGTTCCAAATAATTTATGTAGATACTCTACCCTCAAGGAGTGGAGGGCATATTTCCTCATTCCTGAAAGAGTAAGGCAACCTTACAACAGAAAACCCTGACCAACACTACCTCAAACATGGGCTTATGGCCAACACCGACATGATCATAAACCATGTTGCTAGCATATACTCTTAATCATGAAAAAAAAATATATTGGGGAAATCCTATAGAATACCTGGTTAATATCCCTCAAAACTGTCAATGTCATCTAAAGCAAGAGAAGTCTGAGAGACTGGCTGCTAAGAGTGGCCTACAGAGACATGTCAAGTAAATGGAATGTGGTATCCTGGATGGGATTTTAGAAAAGAAAGGGTATTAGAAAGAAAATCTGAACAAAGACTTAATAATTTATGACCATTTGTTCTTAATTTTAACAAATGTTCCACACTAATATAAAACACTAAAAACAGGGGGAACTGAGCGTGGAGTTTATGTCAATTATCTGTACCACCTTTGCAATTTTTCTGTAAATATATAACTGTTCCAAAATTTAGGGAGTTTATATTTTTTAAAGTTTTGTTTCATAACCACTGCATTATTGGCCATAAATATGAAAATCTTACTCTTTAATATGTATACGAAATATATTGCACTGTATTAGGCACAAGGTATATTCTATAAAGCATCTCCCAGAAACATAAATTACACCCAATATCAACCTAAAATATTAAATTTGGAAGGACAGAATGGATAGCATGTTGGTTCTAGCGCCAATCACATACACATAGAAACCTTCTTTGTTAGCCATGAAGGCATGATTACAATAAAAACTATTGTGTAAATGCCAAACTCTACCATTACTAAAGGAGAAAAAGTGGGAGTTGTAGAACAAATCCAAGTTGTAGGGGTGACAAATAGGAGGCAGCAGAGTAGACAGATACATTTCTTTTTTATTGCTCAACATATATAATGGATAATAGCAGATCTAATAACAGGAAGACTGGCCTTTTTATGCCATAATAGCATAATTGTAAAACCACAAAAATATTCTAAGGAGATAACTTTCATTCACTGTTTTGATAGAGATTGTTTGGAGTTTTGTTTTGTTTTAAAAGCTTTAAAGATTCTGAAGGCCTATAGCTTCCAGTGCTAATTTTAAAAAACTTTTCATTATGATAAACATAATATTAACCACTTAAACTCTTTTTAAAAATATAATTCACTGGCCAGGCATGGTGGCCCATGCCTGTAGTCCCAGCACTTTGGGAAGGTGAGGCTGGCAAACCACCTGAGGTCGGGAGTTCAAGACCAGTCTGACCAACATGGTGTAACCTCGTCTCTACTAAACACACAAAATTAGCTGGGTGTGGTGGTGCATGCCTATAATCCCAGCTATTCGGGAGGCTGAGGCAGGATAATTGCTTGAACCAGGGAGGCAGAGGTTGCGGTGAGCTGAGATTGTGCCATTGCACTCTAGCCTCGGCAACAAGAGCGAAACTCCATCTCAAAAAAAAAAAAAAAAAAAAAATTCATTGGCATTAAATACATTCACAATGTAGTGTAAACATCACCACTAGCTAGTTCCAGAATGTATTCATCACCCCAAAAGGAAAGTTCATATCCAGTAATCAGTCACTCCTGAATAACTACTCTTCCATTCCCTAATAGTTACTTATCTGCTTTCTTTCTCTGTCTCTGGATTTACCTATTCTGGATATTTTATATAAGTTGAATCATACGATATGTGTTTCTTGTGTCTGGCTTCTTTCACATAGCATAATTTTTTCAAGGTGAATCCATGCTGTAGCATGTATCAGTACTTCATACCTTTTCATGGCTGAATAATATTTCATTTTATAAATACATCACATTTTGTTTACCCATCCATTTGTTGATGGGTGTTTAAGATGTTTCTATGTCTTAGCTATTGCAAATAGTGCCACTTGGAACATGACTATACACATTTTTGTTTGAAAATCTGTTTTCAGTTCTTTTGGTTACATACCTGGGAGCAGCTTCACCAGGTTATAGGGTAATTCTATGTTTAACTCGTTCAGAAACTCCTAAACTTTTTCCCACAGTGGGAGTACCATTTTACATTCCCACCAGAATACTTCCAGTGCTATTGTTCATGCTTTTTATTATTCTCATTTTCGAATGGGAGATTGCCCCTGCTACCAATCCATGTATAGTTTGTAATACAGAGTTTGATTTATATTCAAATCTGAAATCTTTTTGTTATGTGAGATATGAATTAAGGAACATTTTTTTCTTTCTGAAACTCAGGTTACTCATCTTAAAGTGGGGTAATTCTTACCTTATAAAATTCTCAGTATTGCAACAAACAAGAGAGAAACTTTTAAATTTGCATGCCTTGCCATCTTATCAGAATTGTCACTTACGCTGTTCATCTTTATATATTTGTTTCTCTTGCTTTTGTTTAAATAGAATGTTGTGGTTTCTTCCTAACAACTGAGTCAATTTGCATTTGCTTCTATGAGCTGCCCTTTCAAATACTGCCCTTCTGAGATTCACATTAGCCCTTCTTTACTCCTAAGTCTTTTGACTCAAGTGACCACTCACAGAGAGAAATTTACTCTATGTTGATGATTCTCTTGCCTATATCCCCAGCTCAAATCTATCCTCACAATTGCAGATCAGAACATGTGCCTCCTAGATATATCTATGGATATGGTATACAGACACATCAAACTTCACAAACTCCAAACTGAAATTTGATTCTCCTTAAACTCAGTGCCTTTTCCCTGTTTCTATGAACGTGAATGACACTGACAACCACACTATTTTTGAAGCTCAAGCCTGGCTATGTACCTCTCCCTCATTTCCTGTTTCCCACAAGTCCCCCAGGAGCATTGATTCTACAGACTGAAGAGATCTCTAATCAGCCTGCTTTTTCCATTTCCTCCTCCTAGCCTGTACTGGTAGGAGTTGTTGACATAGAATAGCAGCCACATTCAATTGGGATTTTAAAGAGAATTAAAGAAAGGGACCAGAGACAGATTTAATGTGAAGCTAATGAGGTTTAAGCTGCAGGGCCCTCATTTGCATGAGCTTCTGTGAAGTCTGGGAGTTGCTGTGCAATTCAGTACTGTGGATGGGGAGGGACAACAAGTTTTCAATTAGGAATCAATTAGTAAGCATTTCAGATAAATTCCCTAAAGGGATTTCAGGAGAAAGGGATCCACCCTTTTAAGTCTGCAGTAAAATAGTTTTGCTCTCAGATTTGGTGTCTATAATTGTGTACTCCCTTTCTTAAAAAAGGAATTCCAAATTGCACAAATTTCAGGCTCCATAAAACCTATATCTACCACTGGAAGTGACAATTTCAACATGTATGGACAAAGTTAAGGGATATAACAAGCAATATTGAGGCACTTAGTCAAGCAACAATAGGAATTAGTTACAACCCATAGTTCTGAAAAGTCAAGGGGAAAAAATGGTTTTGTTACCAGAAAGGGGTTGTGATCCAGACCCCAAGAGAGAGTTCTTGGATATTGTGCAAGAAAGAATTTAGCATGAGTCCACAGAGTAAAGCGAACGCAAGTTTGTTAAGAAAGTAAAGGAATAAAAGAAGGGCTACTCCATAGACATAGCAGGGTGTCCTCGAAAGCAAGGGCAGAAATACAACACCTTAGGAGCAATGCCTGTTTATATATAAGATACATAGCAAGAAAGCATGGGAGAGATGTGCTCTACAATTATACAGGGCTCCTCACAAAGGATTGTTAGTCTTTGTGTACCTACTGTCTTCGGCAAGAATCTATATTATTACCTTTAAAGAAGAACTTATTCTTAAACTAAGAATTGTTTTCTTCGTAAGATATTAGTCTGTCCGGGCATGGTGACTGATGCCTGTAACCCTAGAACTTTGGGAGGCCTAGGTGGGCGGATCATCTGAGGTCAGGAGTTCAAGACCAGCCTGGCCAACATGGTGAAACCCTATCTCTACTAAAAATACAAAAATTAGCCAGGTGTGGTGGCGTATGCCTGTAATCCCAATTACTCAGGAGGCTAAGGCAGGAGAATCACTTGAACCCAGGAGGCAGAGATTGTGGTGAGCTGAGATCGTGCCGTTGTACTCCAGCCTGGGTGACACAGTAAAACTCTGTCTCAAAAAAAAAAAAAAAAAAAAAAAAAAAAAGGTATTGGGGCGTTAGGACATTTCCTGGATCTGTTAAGTCCTGGATCTGTTTAGTCAACATTATTAACCTGTTCCCTTAGCCATAAACATCCTGTGACTAAGAATGCCTAACCTCCTGGGAATGTAGCCCAGTAGATCTCAGCTTCATTTTACCCAGCCCCTATTCAAGATGGGGTTGCTCTGGTTTGAATTCCTCTGACAGTTTTATCAGGACTGGGTGACAGGACAAACTTTAGATGGTGCATTTGGAATATGATCTAAAACAATTCATATGAATTGAAGCCTCTGGAGGTTACCAAATATTTCTTCTTATTTTCTACAGTGTTTTTAAAGTATACTTTTTATTTTTGATCACTTTTTGACTTATACATTTACAGTGAAGATAGTACAGAGAGTTTTCCACATAACTTAGTTTCCCAGTTTTTAACACTTTATATCAGTATGGCATATTTGTTGTAATTAATGAACCAATATTGATACATTATAATTAAGTAAAGTTCAGATTTCATCATATTTTCTTTTTCTGTTGTTGCAAGATCTCATCTAGGATTCTCCATTACATTTAGTCGTCCTGTCTCCTTACAGTTATTGTTGGCTGACAGTTTCTCTAATTTGCTCTGTTATTAATGATGTTTTCAGTTTTCAAAAGTCTTGGTAGGATATTCTTCTATTGGGATTTTCCTGATGTTTTTCTTATTATTTGAGTGGATATTATTTTCTTAAGATGAAGACCACAAAGGTAAAGTGCCATTATGATGATAAAATATCAGCAGAAGTACTACTCAACAGCACTACTATGGTTTGAATGTCCCCTCCAGAATTCAAGTTGAATTTAATTGCCATCGTGAAGGTATTAAGAGTGGGACCATTAATAAGTAATTAGGCCACTATGTCTGTACCCTCATGAATGGATTTATATTGTTCTTGTGGGACTGGGTTGTTATGAAAGTGGGTTCAGCCCTCTCTTGCTCTCACTCTTTCCATAATCTGCTTTTGCTTTTCTCCTTTCTGCCATGGAATGACACAGCACAAAGGCCCTCACCAGATGCTGGTACCATGCTCTTTGACTTCCCAGACTTCAGAACTATGTGCCAAATAAACTACTTTTTTAAAAAAATAAATTACCTAGCCTGTGGTATTCTGTTATAGCAACACAAAACACACTTAAGTACATACTGACAACATGATTCATCTGTTGATGGTGACTTTTATCACTCAGCTGAGGTAGTGTCACTCAGGAATCTCCATTGTAAAATTATTATCCTTCCCTCCTTTTAATAATGTGTTATTTGGAATGAAGTCATTATGCACAGCCTGCACTTAAGGAATGGGGAGATATTCATCCTCTAATTGAGGTTGAAGTATCTCTATAAATTACTTGGAAAATTTCTATTCAGGGCATTATTTGTCTATTTTTTCCCATTTGTTTATGTAGCTAGTAATGTGTTTATATAGCTAATAATATATTTATATCAGTATGCACCGAAGGATATTTATTTGATAATTTAAGTTATTATCTCATACAACATTATTTGTTGCTTAAATTTGACTCTGATATTCTTTTGGTATACCCCCAACATTGCTGTTTTTTGTTGTTGTTTGTCTATTTGTTGCTGTTGTTGTTTTCAAAACTTTCTGGTACTACATGAAATCCATGCTAATTTTATGCATTTCTTGCTCGAGTCCTAGAATCACCTTTTTTTCACCAAGACGGTTTGGTCACATTTTTTGAGAATGACATTAAATTAGAAGCCAAGCTATGAAAGTTAAGTATGCTTATTAGTTCTGGTAAAGCAAATAAGCATATGTGGATAGATCAACCCATGTACACACACACACACATACACACATGTATTTAACTGCATTTGTCTATATTAAACTAAACATTATGTTGTATTGATGTCTCCAACTCTAATCCATGACCACCTGGATTATTCTGTCCTCTTTTCCTTACTTGCCTATAATCTCTCACTCCAATATTTAGAAATCTTGCCCCATCATTCACCATTTATTTACCTAATTATTCAATTTCAGTGTTCAGTGGTTTCAAAAGTATTAATTTGTATCTCCATGGAAAATCGTTTTATCAAGTAGAGTACGGTGCTTACATACACTTCCTTTTGCCCTTATTTTTAAAAACTCCACTAACTCCAAAGTTACTTGTATAGGTGCCTCATTCCATAACGTCAGTCGGTGAGGTTGTTTTATAAATTTGTAATATATTTGGATTACTTTCTCACATTCTACATTCCATTCTATTGGCATCACACATATCACACAGAAGTTTATGGCACAAGGTGTGAACTTAAGTGCACAACATGTCAAATGTTAAATTTCTTCTGTTCACCATTACAGAATAGTTTTGTCACAATAAAATATTCCCTCTGATTCACCTACTAAAGTTCCCCCCATCTGAACCTCTGGCAACCAGTGATCTGTTTAGTTTCTCAATAGTTAAGCACTTTCTAAAACTTTACATAATTGGAATTATACAATATATGATTTTTTTCTGAATGACTTTTTAAATATAACAATGGGCAGATTTAAGGTTCAGCCATAATTTTTGATAGCTTGATAGTTCACATACTTTTTTAATCACTGACTCATATTCTACTATCTGAATGTATCACACTTTGTTGTTCCATCTACCTGTTAATAGCCATCTTCTAGTTTTTGATGATTATAAGTAATACTGCTATAAACATTAATGTGCTAGGTTTTCTGTGGATATAAATTTTTAACTGAGTTTTTTAAATACCTGGGAGCACAATTCATGGATTATATGTTAAACATATGTTTCATTTTTTGAAGAAAAATGCCAAACTGTCTTCCAAAATTATTAATTTGTCATCCTATCAGCAATCCTACGACCAACTTATTTTCCTGTTGCTCCACATCCTCCGCAGCAGGGAGCATTGTCACTTTTTTGGTTCACATTGAATTCATTCTATTAGATGTTGTTTTAATATGCAATTCACTAATTAAAAATCATGCTTAGCAGCTTTTCATTTGCTGTGTGCCCATCTCTATATCTTCTTTGGTGAGATGTCTGTTCATGTGTTTTGCCCTTTGTTTTAACTGTTTGTTGTTACATTTTTGAGCTTACAACTTATTTGTATATTTTGAGTGCAAGTCCTTCATCATTTGTGTTTATCAAATATTCATTCACAGTATGTGGCTTACATTTTCATTTTCTTAATAGTGACTTTTGCAGGGCAGACCATTTTTGGTTTTAATAAAATGCAGCTTGTGAATTTTTTAGTTGCTGAATTATGCCACTGTTACTGAATTTAACGCATCGCAATATCCAACTCCACATTTTTTAAAATTTTTTTCAAGAGGTTTCATAGTTTCACATTTTACATTTAGGATGAAAATGTATACTTACATATTTACCTCGGACTTTACATTTTGCCTTTTATACAATGATCCATTTCAAGTTAATTTTGGGGTACAATATAATGTCTGTCTACACTTCTTTTTGCATATGGAAATCCAATTGTATTCCATCATAAATTGCTGAAAATACTATCTTTTTCTCACTAAATTGCCTTTGTTCCTTTGTCAAATATGAGTAGATGATATGGTTTGGCTGTGTCTCAACCCAAATTTCATCTTGAATTCCAGTTCCTATAATTCCCATGTGTTGTTGGGGGGATCCGGTGGAGATAATTGCATTATGCGGCAGTTTCCCCCATACTGTTCTCATGGTAGTGAATAAGTCTCATGAGATCGGATGGTTTTATATGGGGTTTCCCCTTTCACTTGGCTCTCATTCTCTCTTGCCTGCTACCATGTAAGCGGTGCTTTTTGCCTTCTGCCATGATTGTGAGGCCTTCCTAGTCATGTGGAACCATGAGTCCATTAAATCTGTTTTTCTTTATAAAGAAGTTTCCTTATAAATTACCCAGCCTCAGGTATGTCTTTATCAACAGCATGAAACAGACTAATGTAGTGGACAAGATGTGTGTGGGTCAATTTCTATGCTTTCTAGTCTGTTTCATGGATTGACATGTCTATTCTTTCACCAGTTCCATATGCTCCTGATTATTGTAGTCATAAAATTGGATAAGGTTTGTCATTCAACATTTTTTCTTCTTCTTTGGTATTATGTTGGTTTTTCTAGGCTGTTTGCCTTTCCATTTAAATGTTACAATCAATTCACCGATATGTGTAAACTAGCTTGCTCAGACTTTGATTGAGATTGTGTTGAATCTATAAATTAAGTTGAGGAGAATTGACATCTTAACAATATTGAGACTTCTAATCAATAAACAGAGAAAAAAGTATCAATTTAATTAGAGCTTGTGTTTTTTTCATAATGTTTTGCAGTTTTCCTTAAATAGGTCGGGCATATATTTTCTTAGATTTAAAAGGAAGTATTTTACTGTAAATGTATATTTCTACTGTAATATTTTTTGAATACTCAATTGCCTTTGTTTATTAACCTTAGATTTCACAATCTTCTTGGACTCATTAATTTTAGATGTTTCTGTTTATTCCTTTGAGTTTTCTACATGAACTATTATTCCATTATAAATGAGGAAGTTTCTATTTCTTCTTTTTGAAGCTTTATACCTTACCACCCTTGCCCTGCTTTTTCTCTTATTGCCCTGGCCAGGAATTCCAATATGATGTTGAATAGAAGCTATGAGATAGGATATTATTGACTTGTTCCCAGTTGTGATGTTTAATTTTATGTCAAATTGACTGGGCCATGAGATGCCCAGATAAGTCATTTGTGTTTAGAGTGGTAGACTGAAGAAAGAATATTGCCTGGCCTAATGTAGGTGAATATCAGCCAACCTGTTTAAGTCCCAGATAGAGCTAAAATATGGAGGAAGGTTGAAGTCTTGCTCTCTGTCTGGCTGCTTGAACATTGAGACAACAGTCTTCTCTTACTCTTGGACTGGGACCTACACCATTAGTCCTCCTGGTTGTCAGGCCTTCAGACTTGGACTGAAATATATGGCTGTCTTGGGTCTTTATCTTTCAAAGGGCAGATCCTGGGCCTTCTTAGCTTCCATAATCACACAAGACAAGTTCTTATTATAAATAATATTATTAAAAATAATAATATTATGTATATTTTTTCTATTGATTCTGTTCTCTAGAGAACTCTAAGACACCAACCTTATAGAAAAACGTTTTGTTTCTCACCAGCTGTAGATTTATTGTAGATATATATTCTGCTATAAATTTCCCTCTAAATACTTCTTTTCCTTCATTGCACAAAGGTCAATATTTTATTTTTATTTACTTCACATTCTTTACAATATTTGTTTGAAGCTACTGTTTCATACATTTATCATTTAAAAGTGTGCTGTTAAATCTTCAAATGTTTTGGGATTTCCCAACTATAGTTTATGCATTTCTAGTTTAATTGTATTGTTTTCTGAACACATGGTTTTCATGATTTCTATGCTTTTAAGTTATTAATATGTGTTTGAAGTTATTAATATGTTTCTAACACATTGATAGGCATTTTATGTCCCAGAAAAGAATGTGGTTTCCTTTGTTGAATGTTTCATGCAAACTTGAGAAGAATATATGTGCTGCTGTTATTGAATGAAGTGGTATATAAGTATCAATTTTATCAAGTTGATTTTTAGTATTGTTCAGGTCAACAATGTCCTTACTGATTTTCTGCTTACTGATATATCACTTGTGAAAAGAAATGTTGAAATTTTATGGCACACTAACTATAATAGTGTATTAATTATCCAAATATATATAATATATAACAACCCTAAACCTAATAATAAAGAATCAAAGTGCTCTATTAGACCTGAAGAAGAAATAAATAGTTTCTTTTCTCATTATGTTGTGTTGCTGTCTATCTGTAATAAACTTTCTTCTTCTGATGTCTGCTTTATCCAAAATTAATATAGTTACTTCTGCTTTCTTTGGATTAGTGTTAGCAAGATATCTTTTTCATCCTTTTTAAAATTTTAACCTTAGTTTATATGCTTCAAATTAGATTCTTTTTGACAACAAAGAGTTGCATCTCTGTCTTTTGATGGTGCATCTAAACTAGTCATTTTAAAGCCATTATTGATATAGGTGATTTACTGTCTACCATGTTTGTAACTGTTTTCCATTCATTGTTTTTGTTCTTAGTGTATCATTCATAGTAATTTTTAAAAATTTTAAGTGGCTACCCTTAAGGTTCTAATACATTAACTTAACTAATCAAAGCTTATCTTCAAATTATAGTGTATCTATTCATGTTTACTGTAAGTTTCTTAGAATAGAATAGTCGCAATTCCTCTGTTCCATCACTTTTGTCATTGCTGTTATGCATTTCACTTATCCATATATTATATAAACATATGTAACAACAAATTGTTATAATTATTTAATTAAACACAAATTTTATATTTTATTCATAAAAATGAGAAAAATAAAAAATATTATTTATCGTAATCTATTTCTTTTCTCTTGCCTTTATTTCTAAGTTTCAGGCCTGCATTAGTTTTATTCCTCCTGGAGAACTTTTATCATTTATTATAAGGCAGATTAAATGATGATGAATTTCCTCAGTGTTTAATTTTCAGAGGATGTCTTATTTTTCCTTCACTTTTGAAAGATAATTTCTCCTGATATCTAATTCTAAGTGGTTTTTTAATACATTAAATATTTGACCCTAATCTTTTCTTGCTTATGGACTTATGATAGGAAGTTTGCTGTAATTCCTAACCTTATTCTTCTCTAGGTATTTTCCCTCTTGTGTTTCCTCAAGAGTTTTATTTCACCTTTAGCTGTCTGCAATTTGAAAATTGTGTTATTTTGTGAGTGTGTGTGTGTGTGTGTGTGTGTATTTATCATGCCTGTTGTCTCTGAGCTTCCTGAGTGTTTGTTTTGGTGTCTATTCTTAATTTTGTAAAGTTCTTAGCCATTGTTCCTTGAAGTATTACTTCTGCTACACTATCTCTTTATTCCTCTTTTAGTATTACTATTATGTGTTTGTTGAAGATTTTCAAATTGATCCTGGTTTTGGGACATTCAGTTCTATTTTTGTTGTTGTTATTATTGCAAAGACACTTTGCATTAAGTTTAAGACGATTCAATTGGTCTAATTTCAAGCTCATTAATTTCTTTCCTAGGCCATGTTCAGTCTACTGATTAGCTATCAAACAACATTCTTCATTTCTGTTTCTGTTTTTCATTTCTAGCGTTATCTTTTGATTTTTTTCTTATAATTTTCTTTACTTAAATTGTCCATCTTTTAAGTTGTCTACTTTTTCTATTGCAGATTTTAACATATTAGTCATAACTAACTTCTTATCTGAGTCTAGTTTGTTTGCTTTGTTTATCGCTTCTGTTCTTCATGGGCATGACTTATAATACTTTTATTGAAAGGCAGATATTTTGTAATGGGTAATACGATATGTATATTTAATATCATGTCTTAAATATATCTAAAGCATTCCAGGTTTATGTGCTAACAACAAAATAAAGTTCCCCCAAACATGTGCCTCTTCCAATGTTTCATATGTAGATGAATGACATTATCATCTATAGAATTGCATATATTCTTATTTATTTTACCTAGTAAAAAATACTGTATTTTTTAACCTTCCCTCCATCTACACCACAATACCTGCTCATGCAATTATATCACTCACTTGGAAATCAGCAGTTAACTTTTTGTTTTTCCCACACTAGCCATAGATTACCTGTGCTCCATTTTCCCGATAGCAGTCAGGATAATATTTTAAAAATCTGAAAATGCCAACAAACACATAAAATATTTTAATTGTTTTCACGCTTTTTTAGAAAAAGACAACTGTTAGGCTAGGCGCTATGGCTCACGCCTATAATCCTAGCACTTTGGGAGTCCAAGGCGGGCAAATCACGAGGTCTAGAGATCGAGACCATGCTGGCCAACATAGTGAACCCCGTCTCTACTAAAAATACAAAAATTAGCTGGGCGTGGTGGCAGGTGCCTGTAGTCCCAGCTACTCAGGAGAGTGAGGCAGGAGAATCGCTTGAATCCGGGAGGTGGAGGTTGCAGTGAGCTGAGGTCATGCCACTGCACTCCAGCCTGGCAACAGAGTGAGGCTCTGCCTCAAAAAAAAAAAAAAAAAAAGAAAGAAAGAAGAAGACAACTGTTATCCTGATCAATAAAAATCTAACACCCTCTCCTTAAGTGTCTCTTCAGCTTTTTTTCATATCATGCATCCTCATTGTATTCTTTGTCATCTCTGACCTTTTACTTTTTGGGGTCTCTGTACTCATTAATAATGCCCCTGCATATCACAGTACACTTCATGTGCTATTTCCTGTGTCTTGGCTTCTCTATGCTGCCCCACTTATTATCTGGTTTTTTGATTATTCAACCATTAATGCATTATATTCCATTATTTGATTTCCACTTTCACTAATCATAATTATGTCAAATCTTACTTCCATAAGTCCTCAGAGTTAGTTCCTTTATATAGCAGTAATGATGGATACACATTTATAGTGTCTGTTGTGTTTAATGTGCTTTTCTATCTCTGGATTATTAGTACAAAGTAGGCCAAAATCACATCTGTTTTTGTTATCAACACTTATAAAAAATCATGACAACTTTAAGGGCTCAATAGTGTTTCGATAAATATTTATACATTAATTTCCTGCTGAAATTAGCCACCAGACTTATACATTTAAAAACTATGTACTGAGCCCCTTCCATACTGTTGTCTCAATACTAGGATTAAAAATGCAGTGATGCCTAAAATATACTTATGCATCCTCATGAAACTAGGAGGATCCTCATGAAGCAATGAGTCTAACACATGGCCTAATAGATAGCATAAATATTAGGTATTACTTTTTAGTCTCAGAAGTATATATTAAAAGGTCTGCAAAGCAATAGATTATATAAGATCTATCTTGTCTGTATTCACCACGTAATCTTTACATTTAAGTGTTATTCAAACATAAAGAAACATTATGAAAAAGTAAGGCAACTTCTACTTTTCGAGGCATATAAATCTTTATAGGAATAATCAATTGTATCTGTTTTATCAGGTACCCCTTGAGTCAACACATAAGTATGAGAAGAAGAAAAAATGCTAGAAAATAAATACAATATATTTTAAGTGAGAGAAGTTTAATGTACAAAACTAAAATATTGCAGAAAATAAAGTTTCATTTCCTAAAAATTCTTTTTGTTCTCATAACCAGTTCAGAAAACAAAACAAAACTCTGAATGTATAGATGTACAAAAGCAATTCTATCAAATGGCAAGAATATCATTATGAAGTTTGCATTTTTCTAGTAGTGAATATATCAGTTTTACTACTTTACATTGTTGATCTTCTTATGAGAGCCTGTAGAATTTTATTGGAAATTCAGGAAAATCATGTCTATCCTATAATACACCATAATTTTCTTCAGTTGTTTCTATAAGCTAAGAAAAATATAGTCAGATAATCCAATAACAGAAAATCCATATCTTTCTAATTTTGGATATTACAATTACTATTTTGTATATTTGAATCCCATGCTCAGACCTTCAGTGTTTTATTTGAAATTCATGAAATTATATATAGCTTGTAATATAGATATTTCTATAATTAGTTATGGAAAGCAAAGCAATATAATACAGTATAGGCTTCTCTAGATGTCCATGCAAATAAAAGCATATTGAAATAGAGGCCCGACCAGGCCTGATGGCTCAAGCCTGTAATCCCAGCACTTTGGTAGCCCAAGGAGAGTCAGGAGTTCAAGACTA
Source organism: Gorilla gorilla gorilla (assembly GCF_029281585.2). Classification (NCBI taxonomy): domain Eukaryota; kingdom Metazoa; phylum Chordata; class Mammalia; order Primates; family Hominidae; genus Gorilla; species Gorilla gorilla. The sequence goes on from NC_073243.2 coordinate 88,587,563, forward strand.
GCCTGGCCAAAAGTGAGAAACCCCGTCTCCACTAAAAGTACAAAAATTAGCCAGAGGAGGAGCAAGCCAGACCGGGGGGTGGCTGCAGGGTCTCTGGGGTCCCCAGGCCTGGAGAGGGGGTCTGTGCACAACCGGCTGGCTCTGTCCCCTCGTCTGATCCAGAGTAGGCCTCCCTTGGGCTAGCCCGATGTGACCCAGCCCAGCGGAGCCTGAGCAAGCAGCGGGTCCGTCGCAGAGCTGGAGGGCGGGAGGAACATGACATCGCGGAGATGGTTTCACCCAAATATCACTGGTGTGGAGGCAGAAAACCTACTGTTGACAAGAGGAGTTGATGGCAGTGTTTTGGCAAGGCCTAATAAGAGTAACCCTGGAGACTTCACACTTTCCATTAGAAGAAATGGAGCTGTCACCCACATTTAGAGCACTGGTGATTACTATGACCTCTATGGAGGGGAGAAATGTGCCACTTTGGCTGAGTTGGTCCAGTATTACAAGGAACATCATAGGCAATTAAAAGAGAAGAATGGAGATGTTATTAAGCTTAAATATCTTCTGAACTGTGCAGATTATACCTCTGAAAGGAACCGAAATACGACGTTGGTGGAGGAGAACGGTTCGATTCTTTGACAGATCTTGAAGAACATTACAAGAAGAATTCCATGGTGGAACCATTGGGTATAGTACTACAACTCAAGCATCCCCTTAACACGACTTATATAAATGCTGCTGAAATAGAAAGCAGAGTTCGAGAACTAAGCAAATTAGCTGAGACCACAGATAAAGTCAAACAAGGCTTTTGGGAAAAATTTGAGACACTACAACAACAGGAGTGCAAACTTCTCTACAGCCGAAAAGAGGGTCAAAGGCAAGAAAAAACAAAAACAAAAATAGATATAAAAACATCCTACCCTTTGATCATACGAGGGTTGTCGTACACGACGGTGATCCCAATGAGCCTGTTTCAGATTACATCAGTGCAAATACCATCATGCCTGAATTTGAAATCAAGTGCAACAATTCAAAGCCCAAAAAGTGTTACATTGCCACACAAGGCTGTCTGCAAAACACAGTGAATGACTTTTGGCAGATGAAGTTCCAAGAAAACTCCTGAGTGATTGTCATGACAACAAAAAAAGTGGAGAGAGGAAAGAGTAAATGTGTCAAATACTGGCCTGATGAGTATGCTCTAAAAGAATATGGCGCCATGCGTGTTAGGAACGTCAAAGAAAGCGCAGCTCATGACTATACGCTAAGAGAACTTAAACTTTCAAAGGTTGGACCAGGGAATATGGAGAGAACGGTCGGGCAATATCACTTTCGGACCTGGCCGGACCATGGAGTGCCCAGCTACCCCGGGGGCGTGCTGGACTTCCTGGAGGAGGTGTACCATAAGCAGGAGAGCATCACGGATGCAGGGCCGGTCGTGGTGCACTGCAGTGCTGGAATTGGCCTGACAGGGACGTTCATTGTGATTGATATTCTTATTGACATCGTCAGAGAGAAAGGTGTTGACTGCAACATTGACGTTCCCAAAACCATCCAGATGATGCGGTCTCAGAGGTCAGGGATGGTCCAGACAGAAGCATAGTACCAATTTATCTATATGGCAGTCCAGCGTTATATTGAAACACTGCAGCTCAGGATTGAAGAAGAGCAAAAAAGCAAGAGGCAAGGGCACGAATATATAAATATTAAGTATTCTCTAGCGGACCAGACGAGTGGAGATCAGAGCCCCCTCCTGCCTTGTACTCCAACGCCACCCTGTGCAGAAATGAGAGAAGACAGTGCTAGAGTCTGAAAATGTGGGCCTGATGCAGCAGCAGAAAAGTTTCAGATGAGAAAACCTGCCAAAACTTCAGCACAGAAATAGAAGTGGACTTTCACCCTCTCTCTAAAAAGATCAAGAACAGATGCAAGAAAGTTTATGTGAAGACAGAATTTAGATCTGGAAGGCTTGCATTGTGGTTGACTACCTTTTGATAAGCAAAATTTGAAACCATTTAAAGATCACTGTATTTTAACTCAAAAATACCTGCTTCCCAATTACTTATTTCCTCAGATAAGAAGAAATCATCTCTTCAATGTAGACAACATTATATTTTATAGAATTTGTTTTAAATTGAGGAAGCAGTTAACTTGTGCACTGTATTTTGCAGATGGTGGGGATTCAAATTCTAGTAATAGGCTTTTTTTTTTCTTTTTATAACCTTAACCAGTTTAATTTTTTTTCCTCATTGTGGGGGATGATAAGAAGAAATGATTTGGGAAAATTAAGTAACGACATCCTAGAAAAGTGAGAACAATCTCATTTACCATCATGTATCTAGTAGTGGATAATTCATTTTGATGGCTTCTATTTTTGGCCAAATGAGAACTAAGCCAGTGCCTGAGACTGTCAGAAGCTGACTGGTATACTTTTGCATTGGCATTAAAGAGTCATAGGAAAAGAATCATGGATATTTATGAACTAAGATAAGAGGCGTGGCTTTTTTTTTTTTTTCAGTTGATGACCAATTATAGTTCAGCTGTTGACTGAGAAGGTTGTGGTGGGAAAACGTTTGCCATATTTTCTTTGCATTTGAGTAATTGTCTTGTACTTAGAAAAAAGGCATCTATGAATGACCAGTGTTTTTGGTTGTCAAGTATTGCTGACAAACTTACCCTAAAACTTTAGTGGCTTAAAAAATCACCACCCCCAACTGTTCTTCAGTCTGAGCTGGGCTCAGCTGGGCTGTTCCTCTGCCAGCCTGCAGGTGGCCACTCATGTGGTTAGCAGGTCAGCGGAGAGACTGGGATGCCTGGGCTTATCTCTCTGCCTGCAGTCCTGAGTCTCTCCTTCTCCATGTAGTCTCTTTCATGGAGCCAGTGGTGGCTGGCAGGGTACCCAGACCTCTCACATGCAGCTCAGAGCTCCCAAGAGCTCAAAAGCACAGTAGCCAGGCCTTCTGAAGACTTAAGTGCAGAATTGTCACAGTGTTCCTTTTACTGCCCTCTATTTATGATGATGATTTTTTCTAATCAGAAGAGAGCTGGAGTGTGCCCTCTACTTACTAAACAAGTCACAAGCCCAGCCTAGATTCAAGAAAAGGGTGTGAAATGGAGGTACAGCTAATTGGGGGGCCACTAGTCTAACAGATGGTCACAACCACAACCTTGGCCATGGAAAACCAAGGATATTAGCAAAAGTAGAAGTTGCTAGTGAACTTGGGAAGCCGAAGTGCTTACAGTAGCTGGGACAAGTTGAAAGTCAGACTGAGAAATGAAGAAAGGGCCTTCAAGAAGCTTCCTGAATGATTTCTGCCAACCCTGAGCCTATTTTTGGAAACAGCACTTGGGGAAACTGATCTTGTGAGGATGGATGTGTTTAGGGGCTCAGGGCTTTTGAGAGCAGCACCACCCCACTGGGGCACCCCCAGACTTGGGAAATGTGACTCTTTCTTAATGCCACTGGTTTTCAGTCAGGCCACAGTGAGAAGGAACAGCCCTAACAGGCCTCTAGCCAGATTGAACAAGCTCATTTTTGTTTTAGCCAACTGGTAAGATTTGCTAATATTCTACCTTAAGTCCCTTCTCCAAAGACATCCCTCTTTGCCTCGTATGTTGAATCATCATTCAATGCAGATATTTCAATGAAAACATCATTGGTTGTCTTTTGTAATGGTAATAAAATGCTATGGCATCTTTGCCGTGAAGTTATGGTCTCCTTGGATTCTTCTGACTGTGGCTCCTGAAAGGAAGGCCGAGATCCAGCCCTGGTAGTAGTTGCTTTCTGAGGTCTCTCAGTCTCTTGACACTCTAAGGTAGTTTGGCTGCCATTCTCACTGACAAAATATAATCAGCCCCTCCCCCGCCCCCCAATATTCATTGAACTTTGAATTGCTTCAGAACACAGGTGTGGCCCGAAGGTATTCCCTTATTAGGGAAATGTTGTGACTGCTGTCTTCTAGTCAAACTTGTAAAGAAAAATATTTCAGTTCAGTATTTGCAGCAAGAAGCTTGAATCCTGTTCTTTTTATTGCATTGTTACATTGACTCACTCTCCATTTTGCTTTGGTTTTGTCTTGACTTGACTTTGGGGGTAAAGTCTTTCACCAGCACACAAGAGTTTGTGCAAATGTATCTCCTGCATTAACATCTCTGCCTGTTGCTTAAGTGATATCAGTTGCTTTTATACTCAGAATGGAAATACCTGATCTTGGCTAGCTTTGTTTGTTACAAGATACTGATTTCATTTAGATTTCCCTCCATGAGGTCAACAAACTATCACGTTCTTATGTGAACTTAGGCCAAGGCCAGAGTTATCATAGACCCTAGATTGCTAAGGCTTATCATGTGTTTAGTAAAAGGTGATCGCAAGTTCTCAGAAGAGTTTACTTTGCATGGGATGGAATCAGGCAGAGAGGCTGGGATGATGGAGAAACCTCGAGGTGCAAGTTTAAAAAAAATTGTGGAAATGCAAGTTCCAAAGAGGTGGTTTCTGAGGAAGTCAGAGAGCCCAGGGCCAGAGCAGTCAGCAATGGGTGAATCAGGTTATTTGGAAAGTCGGTATGACAGACACATGGATGCCATTACTTCTAGGTTTCTGGTAGGTATTAAATATGCACAATATTCCACAGCTCACTGAGGATTTTAAAATTATAAGCATAGGATTCTATATTTTGGGGTGAAAGATTTATCTGGCACATGGTATTGGGGTTAAAAAAAAAGCCAAATTTCACAGTCTTAGTAACTTTTTCAAAAAAAAAAGAAAAACTAAATGGCACTTCGTGTCTAGTGTGTGGCCCTTCTGAAACTTATGGTCATCTCTCCCACTGAAATCAAGGTCTTTTCAAATGTGGCTAATTGGGGATGAGAAAACATGGGTAGGACTTTCTTGGTGTGTGTGCATTCTTTAAAGAGCCCATTTGCTTTGGGGAAGCCAAGAAAATGGTCAATATTATTTTTAGAGGTTATTTTATTGGGGATTTTAAGAACCAATAACATCCTGAGTTTTTTTAATTCAGGAAGATGTGGAAAGGTTTGCAATTTTGAAGTGTTTTGTTGTAGCTTAGTATCCATAAGGGAAACTTAGACTACAGACATAACTGCAAAGCCAGTGCAGCTTTTGTTTTCTGTATGTTGTTGGGGAACTCAAGTTTCACATATAGCAAGCACGTGGCCTCCCTGATGTCAGGATGCCTTTGTTAGGATCTGTATTTGCCCTTAATTTTGTTGAAATCTTTTTTCCTTCTTCCTCTTGAAACATTCCAAACTATAGTTTATAGTATCTTTCATCACTAAAAATTTGTTCGTTTTTCCCTACGGGCAGTTCACACAAGGCAAAAACCATTGAACAGTTGGTTTTAGTGTGTCGTATAACTTTGCTGTGTATCAAACTAATTTTGACAAGCTTTCATCATAAGCCTCAAATCATGTGATTAATAATTTGCCTGTTTATTTACGACCTAATTGTGATTCTTTTATTAATAAAAGCTAATGGGAAAAGGATCCCTGATTAAGCTGATGACTAGACCTACAATTAATTTTCCTGCAATATATGAAGTATTTCACCAGAGTATTAAAAGATATGTAATATTTATTGATAAATCTATCCTTTAAAAGGAATATGTTTTAGGATGTCATCATTTTGATGTGACTCATGTAAATGTTGATAATATGCTGTTTATCATACATTTAGTGTTTCAAGAGATTCACTTAATTGCCTTTTTGCCCAAGTATATTATGTAGTCTATTTGCAACTGTTTTTTAAAAAATGACATTAAAAGAATAGTTTATGTAGAGAAATATTAGTGAATGCTAATTTTCTCCCCACCTATATTTATGAATGTTAGTGCAACAGCTTTGCTAGTTGCAAAGCTGTATTATCACAGTAAAAGTGTATTTGTAAACTGTATGGGAACTAAAAATTAGGAATAAAACCATTTTCTTATATGAAAAAAAAAAAATTAGCCAAGCGTGGTGGCGGGTGCCTGTAATCCCAGCTACCCGGGAGGCTGAGGCAGGAGAATCACTTGAACCCAGGAGGTAGGTGTTACAATGAGCCAAGATCATGCCACTGCACTCGAGCCTGGGTGACAGAGTGAGACTCCCTCTCAAAAATTTTATTTCCTTTACAAGTACTTATTTTTTTATTTTTATTTTTATAAGACTAGTCAAGTGCAATAGTGAGAAGGAGGAAAAGAGTAGAACAGAAGTTCGACCTGTGACTGTGAACAATCAATTGAGATAATGCGTTATCTCTGGACAAGCCTCTTCAAGTATTTAATGAACACATTGTAATCATATTGAACTAATTTAAAAAATATGTAATTTATATAAACTTATATGTAAATTGGACATACATAAACATCTACACAGAGCTTATTCTCAACAAATGTGTATGTATGGGCAAGAAACACAATAAAACTCCTAGGACAAAATGGTACACTGCTGGAATATATTACTGTATTGTGCCTACACTGTGGGATTGTGTACATGATTTCTTATGGAAGTGACAGTTGAACAAATGTAAAGGTAAATTTGCCAAATGTAATACATAAAATTATTGTTCCATCTCTTCACTCCCTTCTTGTGATAAAATGATACACCAACATTTGCCATGTGACTGCAGTGCCTCCAGGAGAGAACACAGACCATCCAGCATATCACATTGATGAAGGCTTCACCAAATTAGTCTTGTGGCCGATAATAGTATATTAGGAGATGCCATGAGTTTCTGCTTAAAATGTGCTTGTGAAGCTCTTACATTTCTTCTACCATCTGCCTTGAAAAGAGCATAACCAAGGCTAGTGCTAATTCCAGAATGAGGAACTCATGGGGAATATGTAAGCCCATGTTTCCATAAGTAAAAAAGAAAAAAAAAAACTTTCTGTAAGCCACTGAGATTTTGAGTTTGTTATGAAGAATTTATTGCAGAATTCTAATAAATACATCAATGGTAGTATCAATATCAGATAATTCTGGAATGAGAAAATTCTGAAATAAGCAATGTGGGAGAAAAATTAAACATTGTGAAGGGTAGAGAATGAAAAATAAACCCAGACTATAACATCTCGAGGTCAAACTCAAGATGTAATAAAAATAATTGCTATTTTTTTAATGCAAATCACATGCCAGCACAGGTTAAAGTTTCTCTATATATTGGTAAGCAAATTCTATTTTGATAAATGTTTTCATTGTGTTTATTTTTTTATACTACTCTACCTATCTTATATTTACTATATGCAGTTTTGATAGTAATAGGCAGTATATATATTTTTTAAAACCAGTGTGACAAACTTTTAAAAAAATATGTTGTTTAATTCATTTATAATTACCCTAATTACTGACGTGTGTTTAAGTAGAGTCTTTTCTGTTTTATAATTTTTTCATTCTTTCTTCCATTTTTTGGATGTGTTATATGTTTTTTAATCAATTTCCATTTTCTTTTTTGATAATTTGCTAGTTATTGTTTTACTTTTAGTTGACAACTCATATAAAATTTATAAGATACACTTAACTCATTAATGGTAAAATAAAATACAGGACTAATATAAGACAGAGTGTGTTTCCCAGAATATTTCCAGATTTCAGACAATATCGGGGTCTCAGAATTCTTAGAACACCTGTCTCCAGTTATTTCCCCATGCCTTTAGTTTTATTGTAGATATGTGCTTTAATTAAGGTGCATGCATATATGTAATATGTACTTAATTGTGCATAAGTATTATATACAAATTTCTACAACATATAATTATTTCCTTAGTCAATTTCATTTAATCCACCTTCAAATTTGCCTGCCACATTCTTCCCTCTGCTTTCTTTATCGCCATGTTTCTATCTGTGATTGTTTTCCAGTGCCAAAAAAATCTTCCTGTAGCATTTTCTTTAATCGGGACTTACACAGCTGATTTCTTCCAGTTTTTGTTTTTCAGAAATTAACAATTATCTTCATTTATGAATGATATTTTCACAAGGTATTGAATTCTGGGTTTCTAGGGTGGCACTTCAATGATTTCAGCCCATTGTCTGCTGGCTTCTATTGTTTCTTTGGGGAAGTTTTTTGAAGGTTACATTCTTTTTTCTGGCTTCTCTAATTCTATTTTCTTGCTGCCTTTATAATTTTCCTCTTTGTCTTTGTTTTTGGCAGCTTTACTGGGATATTTCTGTTTCTTTTCTTTCTTTCTTTGGTTTGCTTTCAGTTTGTGTGTGTGTGTGTGTGTTGTTGTTGTTGCTGCTGTTATTGTGTTGCTGCATGCCTGATTATTTTTGCATGAAAGCAAGAAATTATGTATAAAACATTGCAAGATAACTTAAAACTCAAATTGTTTTTTCATCCAAAAATGTTTGCTTCAAGAATCAATTAAACAGTGTTCAGGTAACCTTAATACAAATGGACATTGACTTGCTTTGAAGCTGGGTTCAGTTACTGTGATTGCCGGCATATTTTCTCTTCACCTAACCTAAGGCATATCCTCTCAGGGGCCCAACTGAAATTTTGGTGTGGAATCCAGGATCCTTCTCCCAGGTTAGCCTCAAATTCCAATTTATGTCCTTTCATCAACTCTGTGCAATTGTCCAAAACTCTGGTAAGTTTCTTACTTCTCAACCACAGATGACTGTTCAGCTTCTCAGATCCCCACCCTCCTCAGAGCAAATCCTTGGCGAAAAAGTGGTTCCAAGTGTCTGCCTCACATCTCTGGGCTTCTCTGCCATCCAGGAGAGTGAATTTGTAAGGCTTCCACGCTGTAGAAGCACTCTGATAACTACAACATAAGGAGTGTCTAAAATTGGATACTGAAGATTAAGATGACGGATAGAAGACAGGACTAAAGTCTGCAGCTCCCACTTGGTCAGACAGAGCAGCACGTGAAGACTCACATTTTTGTGAGTCTTTTGCTCCAAGAACTACCACAGGAACATACTAGGAAAGGTGAGAGAATCCACAGACCCTTTGAAGGAACTGGATCACCCATGCAGGCTACCTGAGATGCCAAAAAACTGAGTCTGCTTGCTTTCTCAATGGCGAGGTTTGTGTTCTGAGGCAAATTCTCTGCCCTAGTTAGCAGTTGCCTGGAAATAGACATGGTACTCTTAGGGGACCACAAGTGGGAGTGAAATTGACCTTTAGTACTACCGACTGCAGAGGAGCAGAGTGAAACCAATGACTCCTGGCTTTTCCCCACCTCCCTGGTGACCTGTATGAGTCAGCAGAGGCAGCCATAATCCCCCTGGGAATATAACTCCATTGAACTGGGAACCATGCCCCATCCCCCACAATAGCCACAGGAAGCCCTTCCCAAGGAGAGGCTGAGCTCAGGTATGCCTATCCGTGCCCCCGACCTGGTAGGTCTTTCTCTACCTACCCTGGAAGCCAAAGACAAAGGTCATTATCTCTTGGGAGCTCTACAGCCCTGAACACCATCTGAGATTCCTGAATACTTAACCAGGTGTCCCTAGGGCAAGTTTGCATCCTCCCTATAGGACCACAGCTGATGGACTCTTGAAAGTCCACCTCCTGGCTGGAGGCCAACTAACACAAAACCAGCCCACTAAACAAAAACACAACTGTGGACCCTCACAGAGTCCACTTCACTCCCCTGCTACCTCCACTGAAGCAGGTGCCGGTATTCACGGCTGCAAGATCTGAAGACTGATCGCATCACAGGACTCTTTGCAGACACTCCCCAATACCAGCCGGGACCCTGAGTGGCTAGACCCAGAAGAGCAAAAACAATTACTACCCAGTTCAGCTCTCAGGAAGCCCCATTTCTATGGGAACAGGGAGAACACCACATCAAAGGAGCACCCTGTGGGACAAAAGAATCTGAATGGCAGCCCTTGAATCCCAGATCTTCCCTCTGACATATTCTGCCCAAATGAGAAGGAACCAGAAAAACAATTCTGGTAATATGACCAAACAAGGTTCTTTAACACCCCCAAAAGATCATACCAGCTCACCAGCAATGTATCTAAACCAAGAAAATAATCTCTGAATTGCCAGAAAAAGAATTCAGAAAGTCAATTATTAAGCTACCCAAGGAGGCACCAGAGAAAGGTGAAGTCCAATTTAAAGAAATAAAAAACATGATACACGATACGAAAGGAAAAATTTTCAGTGAAATAAAAAAATCACAACTTTTAGGAATCAATGACACACTTAGAGAAATGCAAAACACACTGGAAAGTGTCGGCAATAGAATCAAACAAGCAGAAGAAAGAACTTCAGAGCTCACAGGCAAGGCTTTTGAATTAACCCAATCCATCAAAGACAAAGAAAAAAGAATTTTTAAAAATAAAAGATGTGTCCAAGAGGTTTGGGACTATGTTAATGTCCAAAAGTAAGAATAATTGGTGTTCCTGAGGAAGAAGAGAAATCTAAAAGTTTGGAAATCATATTTGAGGGAATAATCAAGAAAAACTTACCCGGCTTTGCTAGTGATCTAGACATCCAAATACTAAAAGCTCAAAGAACACCTGGAAAATTCATAGCAAAAAGATCATCACTTAGGCACATACTCCTCAGGTTATCTAAAGTCAAGACAAAGGAAAGACTCTTAAGAGCTGTGAGATAAAAGCATTAGGTAACCTATAAAAGATAACCTGACAGATTAACAGCAGGTTTCTCAGCAGAAACCCTACTAGGTAGAAGGGGTTGGGGTCCTATTTTTAACCTCCTCAACAAAACAAGTATCAGCCAAGAATTTTGTATCCGGCGAAGCTAAGACTCATAAATGAAGGAAAGATGGAGTCTTTTCCAGAAAACAAATGCTCAGAGTATTCAAGCAACGAAGAGCACGATGAATAAAATGACACCTCACATCTCAATACTAACACTGAATGTAAATAGGCTAAATGCTCAACTTAAAAGATACAGAATGGCAAGATGGATAAGCATTCACCAACCAAGTATGTGCTATTTTCAGGAGAGTAGAAAAAGATATACCATGCAAATGCACACCAAAAACAAGCAGAAGTAGCTACTCTTACATTGGACAAAAAACCTTTAAAGCAACAGTAATTACAAAAGACAAATAGGGACATTATGTAATGATACAAGGAGTAGGACTTGTCCAACAGGAAAATATCAGAATTCTAAATATATATGCACCTAACACAAGAGCTCCTAAATTTATAAAATAATTACTATTGGACCTAAGAAATGAGATAGATGGGGGACTTTAATCCTCCACTGACAGCACTAGACAGGTCATCAAGACAGAAAGTTAACAAAGAAACCATGGACTTAAATTATACCTTAAAACAAATTGACTTAACAGATATTCACAAAACATTCTGCACAATGACTGCAGAAAATACACTCTATTCATCAGTACATGGAACATTCTCCAAGATAGACCATATGATAGGCCACAAAACAAGTTTCAGTAAATTTAATAAATTGAAATTATATCAAGTACTCTCTCAGACCATAGTGGAATGAAACTGGAAATCAACTCTAAAAAGAACCCTCAAAACCATGAAAATACATGGAAATAAAATACCCTGGTCCTGAAGGATTGTTGGGTCAACAATGGAATCAAGATGGAAATAAAAAAATTCTTTGAACTGAATGATAATATTGACACCACCTATCAAAACCTCTGTGATACAGGAAAAGTGGTGCAAGAGGAAAGTTCATTACATTAAAAGCTTACATCAAAAAGTCTGAAAGAGCACAAATAGAAAATCTAAGGTTATACCTCAAGGAACTGGAGTAAAATAGAACAATCGAAACCCAAATCCAGCAGAAGAAAAGAAATAACAAAGATCAGAGCAGACTAAATGAAATTGAAACAAACAGTCCAAAAACTCAAAAGATAAATGAAACAAACAACTGATTTTTTGAAAAGATAAATAAAATTGATGCACCATTAGTGAGATTAACCAAGAAAAGTAGAGAGATGATTCAAATAAGATCAATTGAAAACAAAATAGGATACTACAACCAATACCACAGAAATATAAAAGATTATTCAAGGCTACTATGAAAATCTTTACACAGGTAAACTAGAAAACCTAGAGGAGTTGGATAAATTCCTGGAAATATACAACCCTCTTAGATTAAGCCAGGAAGATACAGAATCTCTGAACAGAACAAAAACAAGCAGCAAGACTGAAATAGTAATTTTTAAAAATGACAACAAAAAGAGTCCAGGACAGGATGGATTTACACCTAAATTTGATTGGACATTCAAAGAAGAATTGGTACCAATCCTATGGACACTAATCCAAAAGATAGACAGAAAGGTAATCCTCCCTAAATCATTCTAAGAAGCCAGTACAACCCTAATACCAAACCCAGGGAAGGACATAACAAAAAAAGAAAACTACAGACCAATATTCCTAATGAACATAGATGCAAAAATCCCCAACAAAATGCTAGTTAACTGAATCCAATAGCACATCAAAAAGATAATCCACCATGATCAAGTGGGTTGCATACCAGAGATGCAGGGATGGTTTTACCTATGTAAGTCAATAAATGTGATACATCACATAAACAGAAATAAAAACAAAAATCACACGATCATCTCAATAGACACAGAAAAAGCGATTGACAAAGTACAGCATCAATTTATGATTAAAACCCTCAGCAAAATCAGCATACAAGCGATGTATCTCAATGTAATAAAAGCCATCTATGACAAACTCACAGCCAACATAATACTGAATGGGGAAAAGTTGAAAGCGTTCCCTCTGAGAACTGGAACAAGACAGGGATGCCTACATTTACCATTTCTATTCAACATAGTACTGGACAATCAAACAAGAGAAAGAAATAAAGGGCATCAAAATCACTAACAAGGAAATCAAACTGATCAAATTGTTGCTGTTTGCTGATGATGTTTGTATACATAGAAAACCCTAAAGACTCATTCAAAAAGTTCCTAGAACTGGCAAATGAATTCAGCAAAGTTTCAGGATATGAAATTAATGTACACAAATCTGTAATCTGTAGCTCTGCTATATACCAACAGTGACCTAGCTGAGAAAGAAATGAAGAACTCAACCCCTTTCACAATAGCTGCGAAAATAAAAAATGAAAAAAAAAAAAACAGAAATATACCTAACCAGGCTGGGTGCGGTGGCTCTCATCTGTAATCCCAGCACTTTGGGAGGCTGAGGTGTGCAGATCACCTAAGGTTGGGAGTTCAAGACCAGCCTGACCAACATGGAGAAACCCCGTCTCTACCAAAAATACAAAATTAGCTGGGCATAGTGGTGCATGCCTGTAATCCCAGCTACTCACTAGGCTGAGCCAGGAGAATCACTTGAACCCAGGAGATGGAGGTTGTAGTGAGCCGAGATCGCACCATTGCATTCCAGCCAGGGCAACAAGAGCAAAACTTCATCTCAAAAATAAAAGAGAAATATACCTAACCAAGGAGGTAAAAGACCTCTACAAGGAAAACTACAAAACACTGCTCAAAGAAATCATAGATGACACAAACATACAGAAACACTTGCCATGTTCATGGATGAGTCGAATCAATATCGTAAAAATGACCACACTGACAAAAGCTATCTACAAATTCAATTCAATTCCCATCAAAATACCACCATCATTCTTCATAAAACTAGAAAAAAAATCTTAAAATTTGTAAGGAACCAAAAAAGGGCCCACATAGCCAAAACAAGACTAAGAAAAAGAGCAAATCTGGTGGCATCACATTACCTGACTTCAAACTGTATTATAAGGCCATAGTCACCAAAACAGCATGGTACTGGTATAAAAAATAGGCACATAGACCAATGGAATGGAATAGAGAACGCAAAAACAAAGCCAATCACTTAAAGCCAACTGATCTTCAACAAAACAAACAAAAACATAAAATGGGGAAAGGACACCCTATTCAATGAATGGTGCTTGGATAATTGGCAAGCCACATGTAGAAGAATGAAACTGGATCCTCATTTATCACCTTATACAAAACTCAACCCAAGATGAATCAAAGACTTAAATCTAAGATCTGAAATCATAAAGATTCTTGAAGCTAACATTGGGGAAAAAAAAACAAAAAACGCTTCTAGAAATTGGCATAGGTAGACTTCATGACCAAGAACCCAAAAGCAAATGCAACAAAAGCAAAGGTAAAGATGGAACTTAATTAAACTAAAAAACTTCTGCACAGCAAATAAAAATAATCAGCAGAGTTAACAGGCAACCCATAGAGTGGGAGAAAAATATTTACAACCTATACATCCAACAAAGGACTAATATCTAGAATCTACAAAGAAGTCAAATAAATCAGCAAGAAAAAAATAAAAAATCCCATCAAAAAGTAGGCTAAGGACATGAATAGACAATTCTCAAAAGAAGATATATAAATTGCCAATAAACATATGGAAAAATGCTCAACATCACTAGTTATCAGGGATATGCAAATCAAAACCACAATGCTCAATTACCCCACTCCTGTAAGAATGGCCATAATCAAAAAATGGGGAAAATAATAAATGTTGGTGTGGATGCAGTGAAATGGGAACACTTTTAAACTGTTGGTGGAAATGTAAACTAGTACAACCACTATGGAAAACAGTGTGGAGATTCCTTAAAGTATTAAAAGTAGATCTACCATTTGATCCAGCAATCCCACTACCAGGTATCTACCCAAAGGTAAAGGAGTCATTATACAAAGAAGATACTTGCATATGCATGTTTATAGCAGCACAATTTGCAATTGCAAAAATATGGAACCAGCCCAAATTCCCATCAATCAATGGATGAATAAAGAAAATGTGGTATATATATACCATGGAATACTACTCATCCATAAAAAAGGGACAAAATAATGGCATTCCCAGCAACCTGGATGGAATTGGGGACTGTTATTCTAAGCGAGGTAATGCAGGAATGAGAAACCAAACTTATGTTCTCACTCATATGTGGGGGCTAAACTATGAAGACGCAAAGGCATAAGAATGATAGACTGGACATGAGGGATTTGGAGGAAAGCGTGGTGGGTGGCGAGGAATAAAGGATTACACATTGGGTACAGGGTGATGGGTGCACCAAAACCTCAGAAATTACCACTAAAGAACTTATTCATGTAACCAAACACCTTCCTGTTCCCCCAAAATCAATTGAACTATAATTACATAAATACATAAAATAAAACCAAACTATAAAATTGGATCCTGCTTTTAGTTTTTACCAGTCAAGTTCTGTCCCATTGCTGCAAGTTGAACTCACTTCCCTTTAGCTTTACCTTGTTAAATAACAAATTTAAAATGTATGAAATTATAGCGTAAAGATACTAACAGACAAGTGATTTCTACATTTTGGTGAGGTGTGCATTGTATAGTACTATAGAAGAGATACATTTTTTCCAATGTGAATTAAGCTCATAATACACTGCAAGGACTTCTGTGATTTTAATCTAAACTACATTTAAAATTATGGAATATGCAATAGATATACAAGGAATACTTCTTGAAATAATGTAACTTTGAACTGAAAGCATGTTAGATCCATATTTGAACAAGTTAAATTTACAGTCATTTATTTCCAGATTATCCCTTAACACAAAACATCTGTTCTAGAAATAAATTGCTTCATCATAAAAGTATATGCTAATATGGAACTGGCACAAAATAAGGGCTTAGTAATTGTTTGACATAATTAATTTGCGGTTGTTAGCTAAACGCAGGCTCTTCCATTAGAAACTACTCTCGTGTTAATCTCATGTCTTACTCTCAATTTGTTAATTTTAATTTAGTTCCTATTTCATAGCTTTGCCTGTAATAAGTGCTTGATAAGTACCAATTAAAGGAATTTGAGGAAAATTTAAGTGAAAATAATAAGATTGTGCCTATGGTATGTCATATCAGTTGGAATGATTTGAATTCAAGTAACAGAAAATGTATTTTCCTGAGAAAAAAATAAAATATTGGAATGCCATAGAGTAGAAAATAAAGATAAATTTTATTATATCAGATTTCAGGAAGGACATTCTGCATGGGTAAGGACTTAATGTCTACATTTTTAGGTACAGAGGTCAGAGTGACTCATCTTCAACTGTCTCCCGCAGATATTCAGTTCAACTCAGGATTTCTAGGATAGACAGAGACACAGGTTGAATCAAGTTGAGTCATGTGATTTAATTGTAAATAATATATGGCTGTTATATATATATATATATATAGTAATAAAACTTAGCAATAGATTATTTTGGAGATATTATATCTGAATATACATAACTATGTACCCAACTCTTTATTGAGGCAGAGAGCTGTTTTAAGACAGTCAATCAGGATAAAGTTGAATGGCATAAGACTAACCTCTCTAAAGACCTGTAGGGACTATTACCAAAAGATGAGGAAATAGTTGTTTGATTGGCAAGCAGAGAAATGCAATAAGGTATAGTGTCCAAGGCACAAGCACTGGCGCTACCTTTACAAATTGCAAATTCAGACTTAAGCAAGTGCTAGGTTCGTGATCTTTGTCAAGGTTTAAACTACCCCATGCTTGTTTCTCATGATCATTAAAATATCAACGATAATAATAATAACAGCAATATCTGTTTTATAAGAGTGCTGGGTAAATTTAATGAATCTACAGACATAAAATTGTTTAGAAGAGCGTTTGGCACATAATGACTCAAATAATTATAATTGTTTATATTCCATATGGTTGATTAGTTCTCTGAGTTTGCATGCATTTTTCTGCTTTTCTTTTCCATAATATGAGTTAAAGTTATTATGCCTTCAAGTAACACCCTGGAATACCCAGCATTTTAAAATGTTGGCTGTGTGATCGGATTTGGTTACAATCTTGTGTTTTCCACTTAATTGCTGTGGAATATTGGCCAGGTGACAAACCATCTGAGATAAATTTTATTAGTAACTGAAACTAATATTTACCTTTTTTGAAGAGGTTTATGAATAAACTAAACAAGATAATACATCACAAATTCTTAGTATACATTCCAACATTTCTTAAGTGATATAACATTTTATTATTCTGCAATATTTATGAATTCAGAGTATCAAATATCTTCACAAAATATACGTGTAATAAGTTAGATGTCTGATCGTTATGGGGGAAACTATAAATAGCTATGAAAGTACTTTCATCCTTCAAAACCAGGCTAGATTTGATGCATTTCTTTATGGCCCTTACTTTATGTTCTTCTATACATATTCAGGTATACTGTCCGTATGCCAGGGTTTCATTGTACCCTTATAATTAAATTTAATTGACATTTTGATGCTATTGGGATGTGGTGCCTTTAATAGATTATGATGGCAGAGGACTTATACATAAATAGATTAATGAAGTTATTACAGGAGCGGGCTAGTTATCATGAGGGTGTGCTCTTGATTTAAAAAGAAAAAGAGTTTGGCTAAATTTCTCTCTCAGTTGCATGCTCTTCCTTGACCTACTGCCTTCCACCATGGAATAATGCAACACAAATGTCTTCACCAGATGCTGGCACCTTGATATTTTGCTTCCCAGTCTCTAGAGCTGTGAGTCAAATAAACTTTTACTGTTTATAAATTACCCAGCCTGTGGTATTCTGTTTTAGCAGAAGAAAATGGAAAAATGTATTTTACAGCTTCATTCTTTTTAAAACAAAACTTTTTTTATGTGATAACCTATTGAGTTTTATTCAAATGTAATAATATATGTAAATGAGATAAATGTTTTTAAGCTATGTACTGCCTGGTGGATATTAAGGGCATGTTAAATTTCTATAGCAAATTAAATATTTAATTTAAGATTTAATTCAATTATTTTTATAATTCAAACTAATTAATATTTAAATATAAGCTATTTACAATTATGTCACATGAAGTTTTTTTAAATATATGTCACATAGAAATTTGTCTCGTAATTAATAAATAGATGAATATCCTTCTGTCTTTAGTATTCTTAGAAACATTGACAGTAGAGTCTATCTGTTCTAGAGGTAATATAGTGTAACAAGAATTCTGAAATTGAAATTTGCTATATATGAAAGCAATGATATAGTACATAATTTCTTCAGGGCTCATTTTCCTCATCTATAAAAGGCTAACAATAATAAAATTATACTATAGAATTACAGAAAGAATTAAATGAGATAATTCTTAGTGCCTGATGTACAGGAAAGGCATAATAATTATTATGGTTAAGTTAGTTAATTGAATATTTAATTTATAATTGTTAATTAAATCATATTTAAATATATTTAAATTAATATTTATCCCTAGTATTGGTTAACTCACTAGTACTATGAGTTGCTCTAATCAGTAAATGAAGTTTTTCAACAATTTTTAAATGGGAGCTAGAATCTAACAGATGCATCTTCACATCCATCACTTATTTCATATCCCACACATTAACACAATATAGTTTTTGACAGAAGCAGGATTCTGTAGCCAGACCCATCAGGCAGTGAAATTTGATTCCGTAATAAATATACACAGAGTTCACATATGAATTCTTGTTTTCCTAATTTTTTCGATTGGACAATACTATCATATGCTTGTCACCACCAACCACTGACAGCTATTTACAATTTGTGGGATTTTTAATAGATGCATAGCTGTACTGCAACAGTTAGACACATATTTCTGGTAAAACAGGTAGAAATAAATTAACTATTAAATATTCAGACTAATTGCATCTATGGTGTTCAAGGCTCAAAAGGAAAAAGAAGCCACCAGCTTTAAGTAAAAGACTGGCAGTTGAACTCACAATGTAGGTTCTCTATGCCAGTAACTCATTGCATCAGGTGAACCATTTGATATCTGACAACTTTAAGGTGGTGTTAAACTGCAGGAAATTGAAACATTAAACTTCCTGGTAGTTACGAGTCATGATGGTCCTAACAAATCACCAGAGGATATTTCAAATGACATATTATAGCTCATAATCCATCTACCTGAAAGTAGAAGGAGCTGAGGCTTTTGTGGCTGCTTCTTGTGTTTTCATGGTCTCAATGTTTTTCATCATTTTGCACTTGTATGTAGAAATATATGTAGCCATAAAGTGCTAACTGCATGTAGGGAGAGATTTGAGAAATTAATTAACTGGAAGCCAAATTAAATTTGTAATACAGGTGATCTTAGATAAAAAAATTATACTTCATATCTGTGTTTCTACCCTTTTGGAGGACTTAATATAAACTTGGCATTGTCTGTGCTAACATTCACACAGAAACAAACTGCACTTTCTGAAAATAGGTGCACAGATCCATAAATAAATGAGAAAATAAATTTTCTACATTAAGAGGTCATTTTAAAAAAGAAAACAATGTTCTATGCTTTATCTTTCTCTCCCACAGAGACCTGCCTCCATTTGAATACTTTAACATAGATAATATTATTATTATACAATTAAAGCTTTATTACCAGTGAAATCGAGATGTTTTAATGATAGAAATTATGTCATTCCATTTTATGTTAATTACAAAGAGGAAAATTACCTACTATATCTCATAATCTAATATTACCAAATTTCAGTAAGCAAGATTAGATTCCTATGTAAATCATACCTGAAAATTAAGGACATTTTTCAGTTCATATGATAATACTACATTCTTTTCAAACTGTTTTTAAGAGTTTTCACTCCATTCTATTGCTTTTTTCCCCTATAAGACTTTGATGATTAACGATTAAGCTTTATTTATTTACTCATTTCTAAACAGCCCAGATTTAATAGCTATGATCAGCAGAATCATAGCCAAATACATTTTATTTAAGAGGCCTAAGGTTTTAGAGTACTGATAATGGTGGGTAATTGGCACTCCTTCTATTTAGGGCGACTTAATCTGCTATTTAGAAAAAAGAGAGATGGAAAAAGGCTACTTTCAGAAAATGCTTTGAAAAGTGAAAGGAAATGGCAGTAAATGAAAACAGAAAGCATAATGTTTCTGTGATTGGAAGTGAATAAAATATTTCCAATCTCACAATGTGTTCAAGGTAGTGAGAAAATATGTATTTAATTTTAAGACTATTATTTTCAATATATTCATTTCTTTCCATAGAGATTTTAGACTATTTTTTATTATTCACACCTTTAAAACAAAAAAAGTATATATTTGTAAGGCAGAATGAAAAATATTGCCTCACAGTATTCTATATGTCTTTGAATATTAATGTTAAATCTCAATCTTTTAAATAAATAAGAAATAGAACAAGTAGTAATTTTATAAAAGAAAATACCATAATATTCTTAAGTAAACAGAACAAAGCATCATCACTAAAATAAATAAAAACATATAAAGCAGATTGCCCTTATATATATTTGTCAGCACATTTAATGAAATGTTTATTTAATACAAATAAGAGTTTATATCAATAAATATGAAATCTTTCCATTTCACAAATAATTACATTTTGAAATATCTTAAAGTCAGCCAAAGGAATTTCTGCAAAATTGTACTGTGTAATTTAATTCACTAAGAAATAGTTTTGCAATCAGTGCAAATACTAGCTCGATGCCTCTTGAGTATAAATATTAACATTAGAATAGAGTGGTTAGTTTCAGGGGTCACACTGGAATAGTGCGCAATCCAGTCCATGAGTGTAAAAGTTTCATTATTATATAAGATTCATTTCATTATCTGAAGAACATAGCCCTGGGGCAATCAACCTTTGAGGGGCCATGTTTAAAAACAGAGTTTAATCAGCTCTGATGCATTTTGGAAGAATCTGCAGAACTGGCTAAGAGGAAAAATTATTGTTGAGATAGCTTTAGAGAAAGATTTACTTGTAAAGAAAGGTTGAAAAGGGAGCAAGATGGTCCCAACCAAATTAAAAAAAAAAAACAACTTTTATTTAAAATGATAATCACAAGATTGCCAGAATTAACCAGGTTTACAAGGAAGCTGATCACGAAGAAAAAAAAATGTACATGATTATCATATCTCATGGTTGTTATAGACCTTTAGACATCAACATTGCAAGTCAGAGTACAATTGGTTTGTGAAATCGGACAAAGATGGAAGTCTCCAAGTTGCATTGATTAAGAAACTATAATTAAACAGTGTGGCCATGTATTTTGTTTGCTTTAGAAGGCAAATTTGGGTTTCCTGACTCTGGGATCTTATGTGTACTCTTATCATCCATAAAGGCCGCAGAAGAAGTTGTCTGTTTTACTTCTACTTAGTCCTCCTTTGACTTAATCTTCTCTCAAAATAATTCAGAGTAGAAGACCCTTAGCTTTTTCTCAGGCCGCCATGTTTTTTCAGTTTCATCCTCTTCACTGCTTCTTACCTCTCTAGCTGCTTACCTTCTTTCTTGTTCTTCTATCTCTACTTGACCCCTGAATGTTTTATTTTTCTACTTGTTTTGTTTTTAATTTTTGTTTTGAGTTTTAAAAATTGTTGTTGGCTTTGGCTCCAATTCTAAACTCTTTGCTTATCCTTCTCCAATATCGTTTTGTATATTATCTCATCTAGATATTATCTCCAATATCTTTTGGTATATTTTTGTATAATATCTTTAATATTGTGGATAAGTTCAAACACGCATCTCTAACCCCAATCATTTTTTTTGTTTATACCCTACGTATATATTTAACTTTATATTTAAAATCTCCTGTTAGATGTCTGACAAAAAGTCTGAAATCATTGAGGTAGGCCTATAATGGGTATGACTATAACTGTTTGGTAATTAAATTGTTGATTGCCACACTCATTTCTTTCTTAGTCTTCCCTTATCAGCCATATTTTTTCAGGCCATGAATTTATTCAACGATGATTTTGTCACTGATTTCCATTCATTCTGTCTCCTCAAACATATCTCAGTAAACATATATTCGAGAACACGTTGAGAACGTAAATATTTCTCTCAACCCGGACTGCCAAAGTCAATAACAGCAATTGCTGTTGGCTACACAACTGTCATATTTTCTGAATTATTCTCTATGATTCTGAAATTAAATCTATTCTCCATGCAGCATTCTGAGACATATTTTAAGTATTTTACCACATATATAATTAGTCTTTTAAAAACTTCACAGGTCTTCCCATACAATTTAAACTCCTTAATGAGATCTACAAATGTTTTTCTGCCTCTGCCTTGAACTGCCAGTCATAACCACCTCCAGTCCATTTCCATTTTTGTCACGCTTGACCGTATGAAATATCTTTACCTTCATGTCCCCACTCTCATGACATTCTTTTCATGCCAAAAAATTATGAATCTTCAAAACATAGCTGAAGTGACTAAAAAAAAAAAAAATCTTTCTTGCTAATGCACCAACACCCTTAACCTCAGTAGTCTCTATCAACATACCAGGATTTGCTTTCTTTACACTAATCTGAATTTTCATCTCTTTTGGCTTTTGAACTATAAGCTCCACTTTTTTTTTTTTTCTGAGAGGGTCCATTAAAGACTATGTTGAAGCAAATTGCTCAACTTTTGCGTCCCATGCTTGATATAGTTACTGTCCATTACATGTCAACCCTATTTACATTAAATATGTAAATTAGAAAAATGAAGCATAATGAGTTCCCCAAAGTATTATAAAGAACTTTCCATTTGGAAATTGAACAAAGCTTTCTTAAGAGAACATTGCATTTGAAAAATGATGAGACTGACTATAAAATATCTAATGAATAAACCTAAAATGCAATTGAAACCATATAAGGTATATGATTATCCCCAATTAAATTAGCAAAGAGTGCTCTCAAAATGTATTTAAAAATTCTTAAAGCCTCATATGCATATTGGACAATATAAATATTATAAAGGGTATGATTCAAAGTCTAAACATTCCTTTGCGACCAGTACCCACGTCAAGAAATGAAACACCACAGAGTACTTCTGTGATATTCCAGAAGACTTCTGATGCTGTCATCCAGTCACTACCAAGTTCTGAATTTCTAAGAATATGTTTTGTTTCTTTGCTCATATGAAACTAAAACTTGTGTTATTTGTCTATTTGTAATACATATTTGTGACATCAAAAATTGAAAGAATAAAGGTTAAAAAAGAAGAAAAAATGTCACTGCCCAGAGATAAATTTTGGTATAGATGCTTCTTTTCTAATCATACACATATAATTTTTAAAACAAAACAGTGATTGCATGACGTATATTTAGTTTTATAGTATATGTGAATATATTTCTTGCCATTAAATATTCTTTCCTATATGATTTTGAATGGTCTCATAATCTTTCATTGAGTGTTTGTGCTAAAATGTGTTTAACCTACCTCCAATTGCTGACAGTTTAGACTGTTATAATTTTTTTCTCTGCTATTTGTTATGAACATTTTGATAGTTAAATCTCGGTACACTTGCTTGATTTTTAAAAAATTTTTATTATGGTAAAATACATACAACATGACATTTTCCATTTTAATTATTTTAAGTGTATAATTTAACAGCATTAATTACATTCATTGTGTTGTGCATATTTACTTTCAAAATTTCATTATTCCAAATAGAAGCTCTGTATCTATTAAGCTATAACTCTGCCTTCTCCTAAATTGTGATAACCTTTAATCTACTGTCTGACTCTACAAATTTGCATATTATAGATATTGCATATAGTTGGACTTGTACAGTATTTAATTTTTGGTGTCTGGATTATTTCACTTTGCATGATGCTTTCAAGATTTTTCATGTTGTAGTGTGTATCAGAAATTTATTTGCTTTTGCGGCTGAATAATATTTCATTGTATGTATTATAGATTTTATTTTTTACATAGATGAAATCATTCTAATTTTCTCTTTTGTGTCTAGTTTACTGTGGTTAATTTGATATATGGATATTTATACATATTGTACATGCAGTAATAAATTATTTATTTTGATTATCATATAGTATTCCATTGTGGAAAATATATATGTCTATTTTACTGTTAGGCATTTGGGCATTTTGCAATTTTTTAGCTACTATGAATAATACTGCTATGAAGATTCTAGTATATGTCCTATGGTAAACTTATGTTTTTCTGTTGGATATATACTTTGGTGCAGAATTTCTGATTCATATATCCTGTTTTGGTAGATAAAGCCAAAGAGCTTCCCAATGTAATTATATCAATATATGTTATCACCACCATGAGAATTCTACATCCTCACCAAACTTGGCATTTTCTTTCTTTGCCATTTTTACCATTATGATGAGTATGTAGTAGTATAGCATTGTGTTTTGAATTTGCCTTCTCCTTATGACTCCATTAATTCTTTTGACTTTTGCCCATATCCATATTTGATTTTCTGTCTTCTTTTCCATTCATCTGTTGCAATTGTTTATATATTCTGGATATACATGGTTGTAGTTAAGTATTGTGTAGTCGTCTCTTATGATGTTCCTTGCCTTTTACCTTTTAGTATGTCTTTTGATAAATAAGAGTTTAGCCTTAATTCAGTCTAATTTATAAATTATTTTTCTCTTAAAATTAGCACTTCTGTTTTAAGTTTAAGAACACTTTGCTTACATCACAAAAATATTCTATTTTCCTATTTAATTATTGTTTCCTTTTTACATCTAGATCTGCAAATCTAGAATTTCTTTTTTGTACATAGTATGAAGTAGTGGCCAAGATATATATTTTTTCCACATGGATTTGCAATTGTCTCAGCACCGTTTATAGAAAACACTCTCGTTTCCTCATAGTACTGAACTATTACATTTACCTTTAATCAAGACTTCCATATATACTCCTATTTTTATATTTGGGAAGTATTGATTTAAGAACTCATATTTAACTTTGTCACAATGTATAGTCTGGAGGGTGGCTATGATTGAGAAGTCACACTAGCGGGGAACATAACCCAACAAATACACAGCATAATGGTGATTGGAATGGGATAGAGAGGAAAAATGTACTGAAACCATAATGCCAAACTGATTTATGAACTGGTTGCATATAGGACATGAACAATTAATGCAGTAATAAACTTTAAGATGAACAAATCAAAAGAGAAAAATATTTTTTTTTAGTTAATGAACATAATGTTATAAGTTGTATCCATATTGTGTATAAATTTCTTATAAGCAGTATTAAGAGATTGCCTAGTCACAATTTAAAAAAAAATGCCCCAAGCTCAGACGAAAGATAATTTGCATAGAGATAGATGATTACTGAAGTTTTGATATTGGAAGAAACTCTGAAATTAGACAATACATACAGTAAAGAAAGAAAATTAATTTAATCATCCTCCTTGTGTTCATTCATTCTTCACAAGTAGTAATTACTACAGACAAGTCTTATGAGCCTGAGGTTGGTAATAGATTACCTATTTATCAGAAATCAATTAGGGATGATTTTCTTTTACATTTCATATTTGCCACATAAAACATTATGCATAGATCGTTATGCATGATTATAAAAAGAGATTATATTTACAAATCTTCTATAATAATTAAATTTAAATCTAGTTTTATTAAAACTTTGGTGATAATAAACATCTTCACTAATAATGACAAAAAGTATTTTGTTTGCTGTCCTTTTTAGAAGTCAACATACTAAATATGTGCCCATTCCTTGAGTAACTTCTAGAATGTGGCATTGATTTATGCATAATTAGGGCAGGCAGCTAGTCTATTAATGTGATTTGAGGGATTCTAAGAAAATCCCCTTTGAATAAATTAACTCCTAGTTGAATCTTTTAAAATTCCCACCATTAGTGTTTTTCTCTGTAGACACTTTATAGGGGATGTATACAGAAAGTTAGGCATTACATTCCCTTGGAGAGGTAACACATTATCTGGCTAATGAATTAACAGAGAATAATTGGTTGGATTTACCACCACTATCCCTATTCATACATTAGCTGTATCCTGAAGGGAATAGGAAAGTAGAAAAATGCAGATCATCAGCAACAGGAAAAGACAGGAAAGTCAGTGAACAAAGAAGCAGCATATTTTTATCTAAATGTTTGGATTGTGGCCAGAAAGCCCATGTGAAGACAGTCTGCTAGTGTTTGCATGTGTATACACATATTTATTTTATTATAGTATTTCATACTGTGTAAACATGGATACACATATACATGTATACACATATTTATTTTATTATATTTCATATTGTATAAACTGTAATAAAATTTAATTCTATCAATATATTACAAATATATATGATATTGACACTTATCTAACACATTGCAGTTTCTGAGTCCTTATAAATTAAGTACAATTTTCAACTGTTTGAAAATTTTACACTATATTGCAATCTAAAAATTGAATAATAGTTTTCCTATCACATTGGAAAACAATTACATATATTTGCCTTTATAAAATTTATTTTAATGAGAACTATTGTTTGATTACTATTTATTCTTCTTTGAATAGAACATTACTGAGAAATGAATGATGAAATAAGCATGTGAAGGTACAAAGAAGAATGGACAGCAATCAATCTTTTAGAGGGTTAATACTTTTACTTAAGGAGTATTATGACCAACTTTAAAATTTTACATTTAATAGAAAATGTCACTTTTTTCTGCATGCAAATGGCATTTTTTTCTTCTTTGTACATTTTAGTACAGTCACTCTGAGAAAACAAAACAAAATATTTTGTCACACCATATTTTTATTCTATGTCAATGACTATTATCACTCTGGTCTTTTTTTTTTAATCTTTATAAATTTAAGGTGTACAAATGTAATTTTGTTACTTGGATATGTTGCATAGTGGTAAATCTATTTTTTCCTTACCAGGTAAAACTTATATTGAAGGACTGTTTGTTGGGCTTGGTTTTAACTATCCTTCATCATCTATACTGTCTTTCTACAAAGTAACATAAACGTGAATAGCTTTAAAGATATCTCTGTAGATCACATCTCACAAATGTAGATGTTACTCTTGACTTTTCTTTCTTGGGCTATAAACTTCACTGTCTGCCTATGTGAAGTATTCACTTAGAAGCCAAAATTTAGCACCCACAAAGATCTCTGAATTTTTTGTACTGTGTTAAAATGTTCTTGCATTGCTATAAAGAAATACTGGGCTGAGGATGGTGGCTAACATCTATAATCCCAGCATTTTGGGAGGCCAAGGTGGTGAGATAACTTGAGCTCAGAGGTTTGAGACCAGCCTTGGCAACATGGCAAAAACCCGCCTCTACAAATAATACAAAAATTAGTTGGTGCGGTGCTGTATGCCTGTAGCCCCAGCTACTTAGGAGGCTGAGGTAGGACAATCACTTGAATCCAGGAAGCAGAGGTTGCAGAGAGCTGAGATTGCATCACTGCGCTCCAGCCTGGGTGACAGAGCAAGACTCTGTCTAGAAAATAAAAATAAAAATAAATAAATACATACATATATACATACATATCTGAGACTGGATAACTTATAAAAAAAATTAGACTCATGGTTCTGCAGGCTTTACAGGAAGCATGGTGCTATCATCTGCTCAGCTTCTTGGGAGGCTACAGGAAACTTATCATGATGGTGGAAGATGAAGGTGGAACAGTCACATCACATGGCAAGAATGGGAACAAGAGACTAATGGCGGGGAGGTGCCATACACTTTTAAATGACCAAATCTTGTGAGAACTTACTCCATTTATGGGAACTCCACCTCCATGATCCAATCACTTCCCACCAGGTTCAATTTCAATGGCAGATTTTGATGGAACAAATATCCAAAGTACATCATTCCACTCCTGCCCCCCCGAAATCTCATGTCCTTCTCACATTCAAAACACAATCATGCCTTCCCATTAGTCCCCTAAAGTCTTAACTTATTCCAGCGTGAATTCAAAAATCCAAAGTCCCAAATCTCATCTGAGACAAAGTGAGTCTCTTCTTCCTATGAGCCTGTAAAATATAAAACAAGCTATTTACTTCCAAGATACGATGGGGATATAGGTATTGGATAGACATCAGCATCCTAAAAGGGAGTAATCTACCAAAAGAAAGGAGCTACAGGCCTCATGCAAGTTTGAATCCCAGTGGGGCAGTCATTAAATCCTAAAGTTCCAGAATATTCTCCTGTGACTTCATGTCCCACGTCCAGGGCACACTGGTACAAGAGGTAGGCTCCCAAGTCCTTGAGCAGGTCTGCTTCTGAGGATTTGCAGGGTGCAGCCTCCAAGGCTGCTCTCGTGGGCTGGAGTTGAGTGACTGTGGCATTTTCAGGTGTAGGGTGAAAGCTGCTGGTAGATTTAACATTCTTGGGTCTGGAGGATGTTGGCCCTCTTCCCGCAGCTCCACTAGGAAGTGTCCTGGTTGGGACTCTGTACAGAGCCTCCAACACCACATTTTCCCTCCTCATTGCCCTAGTAGAGGTTCTCAGTGTGGGCTTCACCCTGGCAGCAAGCTTTTGCTTAGACATCTAGGATTTTCCATGCATCCTTCAAAATTGGTGGAGGCTGCCAAGAATCTACCAGTCTTGCACTCTGTGCACCTGTAGTTTTAACACCACAAAGAAGCCACCAAGGCTTATGGCTTGCATTCTCTGAAGTGGCAGCCTGTGCTGTACTTTGGCCTCCTTGAGCCATGACTAGAGCTGGAGCAGTAGGGATGTGGGGAGCAGAATCCTGAGGCTGTGTAGGGCCGTGATGCTCTGGATCTTGCACACAAAACCATTCAGTCCTCCTAGGTTTCCAGGCCTGTAATGGGAGGAACATCCATGAAGGTCTCTAAAATGCCTTTGAGGTCTTTTTCGCATTAGCTTGGATATTAGCATTTGGTTCTTTTTTAATTATGCAAATATCTCTAGTGAGTGATTGCTCCACAGCCTGCTTAAACTCCTCACCTGAAATTAGGCTTTTGTTTTCCACCACATGGCCAGGCTGCAAATTTTCCAAACTTTTATGCTCTGCTTCCTGTTTAATATAAATTCCAACTGTAAGTCACTTATTTGCTCATGTGTCTGAGTACAGGCTGTTAGAAGCAGCCAGATTTTGAATTCTTTGATGCTTAGAAATTCCTTTTGCCAGATATCCCAAATCATGATTCTTTAGTTGAAGCTTCCACAGACCCCTAGAGCATAAATAGAATGCAGCCAAGTTTTTTGCTAAAGCATAACGTGTGACCTTCCTCCAGTTCCTAGTAAGTTACTTACCTCTATCTGAGCCCTCAGCAGCCTGGCCTTCACTGTTTGTATTACTTTAAACATTTTGGTCACAACCATTTAACCAGTCTTAAGAAATTCCAAACTTTCCTTCATCTTTCTGTCTTTTACTGAGCCCTCCAAAGTCTTCCAATCTCTGCCCATTACCCAGCTCTAAAGGTGCTTTCACATTTTCAGTCTTGATAGCAATGTCCCATTCCTCGACACCAATTTTTCTGTGTTAGCTGTTCTTGCATTGCTGTAAAGAAATATCTGAAACTGGGTAATTTATAAAGAAAAGAGTTTTAATTGGCTCACGTTTCTACAGCAAGCATGGTGATAATGTCTACTTGGCTTCTGGGGAGTCTTCAGGAAGCTTATAATCATGACAGAAGACAAAAGGGGAGCACGCATGTCACAAGGTGAGAAAGGGAGCGAGAGAAATGACAGCAGAGGTGCCACACTTTTAAATGACCAGATCTCAGGAGAACTCACTTTATTCATTAAAACTCTGCTCCCCATGATCCAATCACTTCCCCCAGGCCCCACCCCAAATATTAGGGATTAAATTTATACACGAGATTTGGGCAGAAACAAATATTCAAACTATATCATACACCTTCAACTTTCACTGTTCTACTCTTCCACATTATAGTACTATCCTCTTGTGAGATTCCAATGAGAAACTTAGAAGTCACTCTTAATATCTTTCCTTTTCTCTACAATTCAATTAATCAACAAATGTTGTAGGAAGTTTTCCACATAACTGCCTTATTATTTCTCCTGTTCTTTCCTTTAGTCCAGAGCTTCATTGTATTCAATGTGTACTACTGCAGTGTATAATTACTGTTGTATCTGTTTTAGTTTTTTGTATACAGTGACATGGTGTGAAAAAATCATTTTTAATTGGCTCTATGAACAAATGTCAGACAACAAGAATAATATTTGAGGACAGAATAATGACAATCAATTTTATGTCATAATGAAATATTTGGTTGTATTTTTGCCTGATTTAAATAAGAAGGCAGGCAAATAATAAATTTTTTAAAGTTTTAAATAAAAAGAATTTGTAACTTTGGAGGTAAAGTGCAGAAGAAATAATTTTAGTACCATTGGCAACTTCAATCAGTTTCTATAGTAAAATACAACAAGACATGGAGAAATCTAAGAAAAAAGTAACCAGTTTGGAAATAGACACAATAGGAAGGAAGTACAGCGAGCCTAGATATGCAGGATTGAAAATGAAGACCAATTCTTATTCCAATTCATAAAAAAAAAAACTATAAATGCCTTTTGGCCTTATCACTAATCTTTATGACAGGATCCAAAAATCTTAGACATCTTGCCCATTGATAAAATTTCTATGTGGAACAATCATTTGCAGTAAATACTATCAGGTAGCAAAATGGCTCATGGAAGAAAACTAAGGTTGTGGTATTCCCAAAGAATCCCAAAAGAGAGAAAGAAAAAGATGACTGACTGTGTAGCTGGCTAAATCTACTTGGGACTGTGGCACAGAGTCTATCAGTGTTCTACCCATATTCCCCTTGCATTGATACTTAAATGCATACTAGCCCATCTTTCAGTTACTTCCACCTTGCTCGAGGACGTTCACTGGCCTGGAACCCTTTCAGTCCTTATGTAAGTCAGGCCAGAGATGCAGGAATTAACAGTCTTCTGAGAGTGGCCCACATGCAGTGGTGGTTTCTGCACAAATATCCCATCTTTCTTGCTTCTTGGGAGGAATAACTCTGCGGAGCAAGTTGCACACCATCTCTTAGGTTTCCCCAGCGGAATTAAGCTCCAGTTGTAACTTTCTCCATAGTGTTGCTTGTACATATCTTTCCCTCTTTCCCTTACATATCTTACTTCCCATTCAACTGTTAGGGACTCCTAGAAACATCTTTGCAGTAAACTACTTCAATCTTTTTGTCAAAGTGTCTGCTTCTGGGAAAAATCTGAATTATGGCTATTGGTGCAGAAAAGGATCCTAAAAAACAAAATGTCATGATGGAAATTTGAAATTGGATATCTTGCCAGCCACATGGCAACAAGGACCATGTTGCTGACAGTCAGTGAGGTGACAAATATAGCATTACAATACTAAACCACTCACATGTTGAGACTCGCACACAGGAAATTAGGTTGTGATTCAGAACAGATGGAAATGCACTGATCCATGGAACATGTCTAGCATTTGAGAAAATGGGAGCAACGTGAATGATGAGATTCTATTGATTTTTAATCAAATTGTGGGATTGTGTTTGAAAAAAAAAAAAGATAAAGCAGTATTGAGCCCCTGGGGATGATGTATTCCCCCACTGAAGTTTTGTGTTTGTCCTTGATTCTGCCAGGAACTTCAGGACAAAAACCGGAAACTCAGGCTAAAAGCAGACCAAGTATATCGCATCAACAACTGATGTAATTTGGATCTGGGTTTTATTCTTTATGTGAGTTTGCTTATTTCTAATTTGACTAGTTTGTATATCTTCAAATTGCACATTTTTCTTGGTGAATTATAAACTTCAAGTTTTTGTTTCCTTGACCTATGTGCTCCTGAAACTCCGTTTCACTTCTCATCCACTCATCCTGTGAACTTCTTAGAATGGTAAAATTAGAAATTGAATTTACCGGCCGGGCGCGGTGGCTCACACCTGTAATCCCAGCACTTTGGGAGGCTGAGGCGGGTGGATCACGAGGTCAGGAAATTAAGACCATCCTGGCTAACACAGTGAAACCCCGTCTCTACCAAAAATACAAAAAATTAGCCAGGTGTGGTGGCGGGAGCCTGTAGTCCCAGCTACTCAGGAGGCTGAAGCAGGAGAATGGCGTGAACCTGAGAGGCAGAGCTTGCAGTGGGCCGAGATCACACCACTGCACTCCAGCCTGGGCAACAGAGCAAGATTCCGTCTCAAAAAAAAAAAAAAAAAACAGAAATTGAATTTACCTGCATTTTTCTTCTTTTGCAAATCTTACTCCCTGAAGCTTTCAACCTTAGAAGTTCTTTGATGAGTTTAATGAGATATTTTATATTTTTTATGCAGATTTTCTAGATGTCCTTGAATGTATGAGTGGTCTATTAAGACCTAATATTTTACAGTAGAAAGAAAAACAGTGTGTGTGTGTGTGTGTATATATATATATATATGATTGTGTGTAAGTATATATATGAGTATACATAATTTTAAATAAATACATGTTATCACTTAATGTAAATGAATAAACTTACTAAAAGTAGGTGTACATTCTATCTTTCCTCAGGAACTGTCTGATTACTTACCCTGACTACATACGTTAACTTAAAATACTTTATAAATATCCGCTTAACTGAGTAATTCTCTCTAGAAGTATGAACAAGTATAGTGTAGTAATAAAGATGTAAGCTCTTTAGTCATAGTCCTTGGGTTCAAATCTTAGCTTTAAATTTTTCCAGCTCTATTTCCTGGAGCAAATGAATAAACCTCCCATTGCATCAGGTTCTTCATTTGTAAAATGAGAGTAATAAAACTTGATGGGGCTTGAACAAGAATTAAATAATATAACACAGGAACAGTGCTTTGAACAGAGCCTGACACATAGAAAGAACACAATAATTGCAGGCAGTTAGTAATTGTATATGTACGTTGCCTGCTACAAATTAAACTTTGTCTTAAATATAACATGTTTGTAAGTTTATTATTTATTTGATTAACAGAAATACCTTCATCTAATCTCTGTTTTGTGAGACCAGGTAATTCACACTCCATACTAATCAATTTTTTAACTAGACCATTTAAGGTATTATTAAAAAGATGATAACTATGAGTTACATATTAGCTAAATATAAACTTTTTTAAACTATTGAACTACAGAAGTGACAAATCTGTATAATATTTATCAAATAAACAATATAATCTTTTTCTAAAAAATGCCCTGCCTAATACTAATACCCATTGTACTATTGTAACAAATGTAAATTTAAACAACACATTCCATAAAGATACCTGAAATTACACATCCTGCTGTTTTGATACTAATGTCTAAACTTTTATGCCACTTTCCTTTTTAGTGACTCCTTTCTATTATTTTATTAAAAAAAAAACATTTCAATTGAGATCAAATTTCTTAGAAAGTACCACAAATTGGCTGGGCACAGTGGCTCATGCCTTTAATCCCAGCATTTTGGGAGGGTGAGGCAGGTGGATCACCTGAGGTCAGGAGTTAGAGACCAGCTTGGCCAACATGGCAAAACCCTATCTCTACTAAAAATATATAAATTAACCAGGCATTGTGGCATGTGCCTGTGGTCCCAGCTACTCGGGAGGCTGAGGCCAGAGAATCACTTGAACTCAGGAGGTGGAGCTTGCAGTGAACCAAGTTCTCACCACTGCACTCCAGCGTGGGCGACAGAGCGAGACTCTATCTCAAAACAAAAACAAATGTATCAGAAACTATTAATATACTAGCAATCTTTTTTTAATCTTTTACATAAAAGTAAGCTTACTGAACTTGACCTTATTTTTGACACAGCTTAAAACATTGAGAAAACAGTGACGTGGGCTTCATAAATAATAGCCCACCTCAAATGACCTAATTTTGTAATTGACTATAATATATTTTCCTCATGTTTCTTCACAAAAATGATAGAAAAAGGAAGATTCTGAGATTGTTATTGCACTGCATTCTGTTGCTTTAGACAACATTCCAATCTCTTATGAAGTTGCAACCCTACCAATTGTCTTTAATGGCCGGTTTGCCCTTAAGAAGCAAATTCTCAGATACACATTATAGTCTTAAAATAATCTGGAAACTTGATGTTTTATATAAACTCATTAGGTGTTATTAAAATGAATTAAAAAGTCAAAAAATAAACAAAACATTTATACCCTATTCCCTATTGGGTAAACCCAACTATATTTATCATTCTTAGTTGATAAAATTAACAAATTTTATCTTTTAGCTGCCTAGACTCGTTATTTTGTTTTACCTTTAAAAACTAATATGAAAGAATTAAATACAGATAATATTTAATTAGAAATAACTTTTCATAAATTGTCTTTTTACTCTTACCAATTAATATTTGAACTAAATATTTGAATTTAAAAAATTTTTTGATAATTATTGCAAAGTAGTCAAATAGTTTTGATGAAAATATAATTGTGTTGTGTCTAGCTATATAATCTTTTTCGTACTGAAATCCCATAAATCCCATAGGTTATGAAAAACACATTTAAATTTCATTATCTCTACATACGTATGAGATTAATCTAAGATAGATACATTTTTGCAGTCAATTTCTGATTATCTACCCTAATGAAGGAAAATATTAGTGGGAATAACACCTACTGAGGGGTAAGCTTTCACTGATTCTCAATTGACATTCTAAGCTTTAGGAACTGAAACAACAAACAACATCAGGATCGTAACAGAAGTATGACTATTAAATTATAAAACACTTCTTTTTGTTTCCAAAAGCACCACTTTCATATTTACAATCGATACAAACTAAAAGTATTGTTCATACTATATTTTGTACAGATCGTAAATATACAATATAATGTTGCTCCTTTTCAAAGTTCTATCACAATTAACTACTACTGGGAATATCAGGTTTGTTTTTGTTGTTGTTGTTGAGACAAGAGTCTTGCTCTGTCGCCCAGGCTGGAGTGCAGTGGTGTGATCTCGGCTCACTGAAACCTCCCCCTCTGCTGCCTCCCAGGTTCAAACGATTCTCCTGCATCAGCCTTCTGAGTAGCTTGGATTACAGGCATACGCCAACATGCCAGGCTAATTTTTGTATTTTTGGTAGAGATGGGGTTTCACCATGTTAGTCAGGTTGGTCTAGAACTCCTGACCTCATGATCCGCCCACCTCGGCCTCTCAAAGTGCTGGGATTACAGGCATGAGCCACCACACCCAGCTGGGAGAAATTTGGAAATCTCTGTTATTGTTTAAATGTATTAAAATTCAATGTTTAGATAACTCAAATATAGGCTTAATCGAAAATGCTTATAAAGATTTTTGCATAGGGATAATAAATAGCACCTTAAAAATGTGATGAGATACAATAAATATTGGTATAGCTATAGGATGTGTATAGCAGTCTTTACTCACTTGCAGGTTTGCAAACAAGGGTTAACTACAGTCTAAAAATATTAAATGAAACTTTCCAGAATTTAAAAATTAATAAGTATTAAATTGCATGCCATTCCAAGTAGCCTGATGAAATGTTGTACCATTCCACTTTGTCTTGCCCTGGACGTGAGTCATCTCTTTACAGTGTATCCAAACTGTATATGTAACCAGCTCGTTAGTCACTTAGTAGTCTTGTTGGTGATCAGACTGACTGCCATGGTGTCCAAATGCTGGTATTAAAGGAACTCATATTACTTAATAATGCTCTCAGAGCACAAGAGTAGTGATGTTGGTAATTCAAATATGTCCAACAAAAGCTATAAAGTGCTTCATCTAAGTTAAAAATTTAGATTTTACCTAATTATGAAAAAAATCATATGCCAACAGTGCTAACATCTATGGTATGAACAAATCTTCTATCCATAAAACTGTGAAGAAGCAAAAAGAAATTTGTGTATAGCATACATAGTCATTCATCATTTAAAGATGGAGATACCTTCAGAGAAATGTGTTGTTAGGTGATCTTTGTCATCGTGTGAACATCATAGACTGAACTTAAACCTAGAGGGTATAGCCTGCTATGACCTCTGTTACGTGGTACAGCCTATTGCTCCTAGGCTACAAACTTTTACAGCATGTTACTGTACTAAATGCTATAGGCAATTGTAACATGATGATATTTATGTACATAAACATATCTAAACATATAAAAGGTACAGTAAAAATATGGTATAAAATATAAAAAAAATACACCTGTATAGGGCAGCACCACTATAATCTTATGGAAACACCATTGTATATGCAGTCAGTTGCTAACAGAGCATTACTGTATAGGGCTCAGTATCATTTTAGGTTTCGAGCATCCACTGGGAGTCTTGGAACATCGTCCTTACAGATAAGAGGAGATAATAGTGTTGGTTTTTTAGTGTTGTTGTAATACATTACCAAAAACCAGATAGCTTGGATCACAGATTTTCATTCTATACATTTCTGAGGTCCAGAATTCCAAAATCAAGGCATTGGCAGTGTTAGTTTCTTCCAGAGGCTCTGAGGGAGGACCTGTTCTATGTCTCTCTCTGCACTTCTGGTTAGAAGCTGCAATCCATGATGTTCCTTGACTAGTAGATGTGTCACTCCAATCTCAGCCTGTCCTCACAAGAACCCTGCCTTTGGGTATTGTTTTGTCTTCTTTTCTTTCCTATAGGACACAAATCATTGTGGATTAATCCATGGTTAATCCATGATGATCTCATCTTGAAATACTTAATTGAATTACATCTGCAAAGACTCTTTATTCAAAGAAGTTCACGCTCAAAGGAAAAATATTTTGGGGGAGCTATTATTCAATCTAATATAGAATAGAATAGAATATAGTCTTTAAATATTTTGAGTAATATTTAACAACATGTAAAAATATTAACTGTAGAATGTTACACCAAAACTAGATATAGAACATAAATATATCTTGTCTTTCTGCATACTAGAATATGAGTAGTATAATATTATCCAGATTTTATATACAAATTGCTAGACGGCAATATAAACAAATGATACTAGTGTTGTGGGACCTCAAGGGAGTGAGGACTACAGATGCATTTTTTTCTTTTAATTGTGTTTTTCACATGTTTTCAAATAACCACGACTTACTTTTATGACAATTTAAGTTATAAAGTAATGAGCTATTATATATTTTAGTGTTATTCACTGTATTCATTGCGTTAATATTCTTAATTTAAAATATAGTGTTAAATCAAGTTTAACCTAAAGCTGCCTCCTTACATATTTTAAGCTTGGCCTAAAGGCTTTTCTGTACATCGTGAACTGTAATAAGTGGAGGTGTAAACATACCATAGCCTACACTTGTGCCAGTCACAGAGTTTTGGCCAAGCAAATGTAACCAACTGTTCGAGCCATGTTCAAACAAGGCAAACACCGAGCTGTAACCCACCCAGCTGTTTCTGTACCTCACTTCCATTTTCTATCCATAAATCTTCTTCCACCACATGGCTGCGCTGGAGTCTCTGAGCCTACCTGGGCTTGGAAGGCTGCCCAATTCGCGAATCATTCATTGCTCAATTAAACTTTAAATTTAGTTCAGCTGAAGTTTTTCTTTTATCAATAGTAAACAGATACATATGCATTTGTATATGCGTGTGTATATATGCATATATACACGTAAGTGTGTGTATTCATGTGTATATACATATATTTTGATCACAAATTTAATTTTGGTCACAAACACTGACAGTTACAGTGAAATCACGTAAAAAAGGCTAGAAGCAGAAGTTTTCATGTTCCCTTAGGAATATTCTGTGAAATGTATTAGTATTAGTCCCTAAAATCTAATTGTCTTTAAATATTTTCTAAAGTTTTGAGGTCTTAACTACTAAAGACCTTGTTGTGGCTATTTGTAATTATATTTGTTAATTAAATCAAAATACTATATATTGAGAGGCCGATATTACTTCTGACTTTGAGCATATATTAAAACTACTTTTTTGATTTGGGATGATACTTGTAAATCTGATTTTTTTTTTCCCTGAATGAAGCCTTTGCAGGATATAAAGTCATCTTTGGTGAGTAATTTATATGGATTTATTGCTTCACAAACCTTTCATCTCTTTGCCTACCGAGCAAAAGCAGGAGACTTGGGCTCA
Source organism: Gorilla gorilla gorilla (assembly GCF_029281585.2). Taxonomy (NCBI): domain Eukaryota; kingdom Metazoa; phylum Chordata; class Mammalia; order Primates; family Hominidae; genus Gorilla; species Gorilla gorilla. The sequence goes on from NC_073243.2 coordinate 88,625,261, forward strand.
AGTTCAGTCCTTATGGATTACAGGATGTATGCCCTTGGGTAGTTTATTCCTTCATTTTTGTTGCAGTTTTCAGGGATCAATATGTAACATTACTTAATTCTTCTCTAGTTCTGATTCAATAAAGAATATGAGAGGAGATAAATGTTTATTAAAATGTAACTTATAATAATGGCAATGCTAATTGGTTAAAATAACTTTAGAAACTCCTCCAATTGGATATGCAAGCAATTTCTTATTATTTAAAGTCAACTAAATTGTTACCTGCAAGTATTCCTTGGACAATGCCTGATTGAATAAGTTTATGTCCTGGAAAAACAGTAGAGCATGGCCTGCCAGGAGGTTGGCAGGAATGAAAGAGAGAAACTGAAAAGTACCTGCAGAGAGAAAGAGTCTTTCTCCCAATTAGTCTTCCACATCAAGTCAGTTATCCTTTCTCTTCTAGGGAGGTCAATGATGGGGTGTGAAGATGCAGGAAGTGTAACTCTCATCACTCATTTTATTTATGTTTTCTTTTACTTTGCTTCCACGGATATACAAAACATGAGCCATAAACATTCTTCCTCACACAGGATTTGCCCTCTCTACCCCTGAGGCTAATATGAGCATCCAATAAAAATTTAGTATGATCTTATGGCCATTTGTAGCCACTCACACACAATATGACAGAAATTCACACAAAATGTGTTTCTGAAACATACATTGCCCTTTAATGATTTTATGATTTTCTTCATATTATTTTGCCATTGTTCCAATTTGATACTGTCCTTTTTTTCTTACAATCTTCTTAATTTCTTTTCCAAATCACACAATTGTTTTCTCTTATTTAAAAAAAATTCTTTACAACTGTGAAGTAATATGCATCTAGTTAATATTTGAATTTGAAGTGTTGATTTCATTTATTCTGATTGACCAATAACCACTGGTTATTAAATATTTTAAATATAAATCTTGTTTATTTCATTACATTGTTATTGTTTAACAGTCTTTTCCAATAGTTTGTTAGCTTAATTAGAAACACCTTAAAGCATGACTTGACATATATATATGTTATATATATTGTGTGTGTGTGTATCACTGTGCTACACACACAGAAGACTTTGTAAGTTAAAAGTGATATATAATATTAAGGCATTTTAACTCACTTGAAATTGAGTGTTACTGATTATTAGAAAAGCAATGAACTACACGTAACATATGGAGGTTTAAAACATTCTTAGACCTAGGTATATGGAGCCTATTTATTATATATATTATATATTTTCCATCACTGGTTTTTAAACTAATGAAAATATGTACATATATTTAGGTTAGATCAAATAGAGGAGGTAGAAAATGAATTTATGATCTCTTTCCCTTCTCCTTCTAACTTACTTTTCCTAACACAATCTGTTAGACCCATTGCAATAGATAAGTTGAGAGGATCTCTGGTTTTTGTTTCCCTGTTTCAAAGTAGATATGAGGAGGCCTTTGCTCAATGTCTGTAATACTTTATGAATTTATTTCCCTCTATATTATGTGTTCAGGCTCTATGTTGCCCTTATCTCTCTTTCTAGACCTCTCTCTGCCATGTTCCATGTGAGATAAAAATTTTCCTTTCCATCCTACACTGTTATCAATTACTGCCCATATCAATTATCAGGCAGCTTTACAAAATATGTACACTTTCAGAAATCCTAAAAATATGTACACTTTCAGAAATCCTAAAAATATGTACACTTTCAGAAATCCTGAGTAAGATAGGTATGAATAGGCAAAGAAAACTGATAAATGGAGGAATAAGTGGCATCTAGGGGCTCATTGTTTTGACTTAAATAGACTGAGATCACAAAGCATTCCTCAAGGAGTGGCCCCTGTCCACCTGCATCAGAATTGCCTGAAATGTATTATTAAACCTGCAGTTTCCTGATCCCCACTTCTAAACCGAATCTCTGTGGTTAGATCTTGGGGGTCTGCATTTCTGAGAATGCCCTTTGATTTTTTACTTTCTAAGTAATAGAACTGCCATTTGGCAGGTGCTTTACCTACCTCTTTCTTGAAGTTTAGCAAGGTTTGCTCCACCAGTGAAATAAATGCTGCTTCATTTTTGAATTGAATGAATTCTATGTGTTTTGCAGATTCTGATTTTCCATTTTTTAGTATGACGTATTTGACAGTGATGAAACTGTTAAACTCTAAAAATGATGAATATGGTGTTTTCAAAATTGAAGGTTTAAATGGTGGACTCAGAACTCACGGAAATATATTAGCTCTGTCTGGAATTTGACACTCACTGAGCTTTCCAAAGGGATTTCCATTTCTGGCTCTATCAACACTTTGTTATAAATGTTTTGTGCTTAGCTAAGAGATTGCTGAGAAACCTGTCAACATTATTATGCTAATGTAAATATTGGCCCACACACAGGAATTATATTATTCTGTTCCTAGTCTTCTTCTTCAGACGTTTCAAGTAATAGCATTTATAATTGTGAGCACAAATGGTACTCACTGTGATTCAGGAGTCCTGGGACCATCTTTCAACATGATTGCAAATAGCATGTTATTTGGCAAACTCATTTGCCTTTGACCCAGTTTCATTGTCATCCATCATAATAAAGGCTTAATGCAGACAATAATTTTACCCGTGTAATTCTACAACAATGTTTCTTATAAGATATAGAAAAGCTTCCATCATGTATGACTGTATTAAAAAAATACAATAACCCAAGGAATTGCCTATACAACTATAATAAATAATTTGAGTGTCAGACTTTGGTTTAAAATTATTTGCCTTTAAGTTTCTAAGTATGTATGATTTTTTTTAATGAATGGCTTTAGTTCCTACATATCAAGGTAGATCTGATAATTAATAATAAGCCTACTAAAACTGAGATTTCAATTTAAACCAATACTGTATTAAAATGGCTACAGCTTTAAAATCAAATTACACTGGATACAGTTATTCACTGTATTAAATAACACAAAGTCATTGTTAAATATTTATTCTTTTACCTGGTGTTTATTCAACAGCACATTGTATAACGAAACTATACATTACTGTAGAAAAAAGGACGCCATTTATGTATCTTCACGGGTTCATGTTTTAATGTTGTTTTTCTTGGTGAGAACATTGCAGCCAATCTTGTTTACTAGCATTCGGACAACATTTCATTCAAAATTCTTTCTGGAAGGAAAGAACTTTAATGCATTATTGGTCCTTGTGTTGCAATGGTGACTGACCTGGAATTTAAAATAAACTACTTCAGAGTCCAAATGTTCCTCATGCTAAAGATATTTTCACTTTATTAGCATTCCATACAATAAAGTATATCTTATGGGTTCTTTAATCTACAAATAGCATCAGACACTTTGTGAAAAATATTTTTATTTTATTCTTTAAACTCATTAAGTTTTAAAAAATGCATGTTTTCACAATTTCTGCCCTTTATCTATTGAAGAAGTATGAACGGTAAAGACAAGGTGGTTAAACTTAAACTATGAATTTGGTTGACGTCTGAATTGAATGTATTAAGTGATACATTGCTTTACTTTTTCCTTAAGACAAATTTCCAAATGCTCTTGCTTTTCCAGCCATGAAAACATAGAAACAAGCTAAAAATAAAGAAATAAAACAATGTTTACATTCAAAACTCCCAATTACCTAATGAAGGTAGTTATGTTATAGATTTGCCTCATATACCACTATTTGGTTCAAACTTTTTTTTTCATTTTGTAGAGAATGGGGTCTCACTATGTTGCCCTGGCTGATCTCAAACCCCTACGCTCAAGCTATCCTCCTGCCTCTGCCTTCCTCAGTGTTGGGATTATAGGCTTGAGCCACTGTACCTGGAATATACTACTACTAAACATTGAAAAAATATTTACAAGAAGAGAAAAATACAAACAGTCTTCAGGAATTACTGGTATTTAAAAAGCCATTTTGTATTACAATAATAACATAATGTGTAATTACAAAATATCTTATCCCATTTCCATAACTAATACATTAGAAAATAGAATGTTGCTTAAAAGTTAGGTGAAATGTGTGTGCATAGTAAAAAGCAATTCAGCATAAAAAGAAAGATTGCCAGTTTACCAAAAGAAAATACTTTCAAAAAAAATTTGGACACCACAACATGCTTACTTTGACAGTATATATGTATTTTATCCTCTCCACAACAATTTCCAGGTAATAGCCCATTATTGTTTCTGCTGTGCTACAGAAAGCAAGCATATAGAATTGCACAGAATATCAAGGTTGCTTTCAGGATTAAACATTTTGTAAGTACATCAGAATTTTTCAGGACTAAAATCATTATAATGAGATTTTTGCCTTTTCAGGATTCCAAGCTTTTAGGAACTTTCAGGTAGACCATCTTACTGCAACTCCAAGTGACAGAATATATATGATTTATTGACTGTGAAAATCATTATACTTACTTCATTTAAAATGATGCAGATTTAGAATGATAAGCACATAAATTTGCTATAGAAGTTAAATTGTGTAGGAGATTAGCATAAGATTACTATGACAAGGAATCCACTGTCTATGCAAAAACTGTCCAAGGAAATAGTGGATTCTGGTGAAACTGATGACAGTAAACTCCAGGTCCTTTCAAGACAGCTGATACAGTCACGATCTTTGACGACAAGATAACCCTTCAAATCCCTGTTGATCACAACACTAGATGGTCAGAATATGTGTTAGATCAGGAAGGGAACAAGTGTTTAGAAGAAATGAGCCCCGTCAACAAAGCTGTAACCTCAGAAAAAGGCCTCAAAGGCCTCTGCTATCCACAGTGGTTACCACTGATAAGTACACAGCTTGAAGACCCAGATGGTAGTTTTCCAAAGGCTGAGATGACAGAAAAATGTGGCAAAGAAACCAGAAAAAATACTTGCAGTCTGCAGCTACTGGCCTGACTTTAAAAATGGCAACCAGCAAAGTCCTTTCTGATTCTAAATTTATTGGTAAATATTTGTTTTCTTCCAAATCATAAATAAGATCCAAAAAATATACCAAGTCAGATTGTCTCTACACTCACTCATCAAGAATACCTGCACTGCTTCAAGAAAGTAGCATAGCATTAGTACCATATTTAAGTAGTCATCTTTGCCATTTCTTGCCTATTTTTAAAAAGTAAAATATTAGGCCGGGTGCAGTGGCTCACGCCTGTAATCCCAGCACTTTGGGAGGCCCAGGTGGGTGGATCACGAGGTCAAGAGATGGAGACAATCCTGGCTAACACAGTGAAACTCCATCTCTTCTAAAAATACAAAAAATTAGCCGGGTGTGGCGGCACGCACCTGTTGCCTCAGCTACTCAGGAGGCTGAGGCAGGAGAATCGCTTGAACCTAGGAGGCAGAGGTTGCAGTGAGCTGAGATCGCACCACTACACTCCAGCCTGGGTGACAGAGTGAGACTCTGTTTCAAAAAAAAAAAAAAAAAGTAAAACATTCTTTTTGTTACCTGAACACTGTAGATTTAACAGTTTCCAGAACCACCCTGCCATCACTGTATTGCCACAACGTGCCTTAAAGTGGTTTCAGCTTTAAACCAGGATAAAACCCAATCCCCCCAGAATATTTTGTGTTTTTGAAAACGTTTTCTTCTATGGTAAAAGCTGTTTTACAGATCTGATCCAGTCCTTGAAACTTGCAATATATTGTTTTCTTACTAAGATGTTTATTTCCTTTGTAATGTGCCTAATGTTTTACATATGGAATTTTATTCAGTAGTCCTAACATGAGTGGTGGTTGTTACTATGAAAGAAAGTCAGTGTAAGGAACAGCTAAAATTTTTTTAATTTTTAAAATATTTTTTGAGGTCCAAAAAGGGGTATATGAATTATGTATTATTTTCCTTGGGGTTTGCCAGTATTTACATATATATTGTATTATATATTTATATATATAATGATGTCAGCACTATTTATGATTTTTCAATCTTTGTCAAAAATCTATGTGCAAAACTTGGAAGTCTTATTTATCATGGCAAAGAGATCCTAGGGCTCCATGCAGATTCATCAGAAGTGAAACACAGCATTTGACATCCTTTCTGCTCCTGTGCATCAGAAAACACTATTTAATTGCACTACAGCCTTTCTGGAGCCCGTCTGTAACTGTGATGATGATGATGGCTCTTCTCACTATTCTTGCTTCTCTCTGGTTAGATCAGTTGGCTTCTGGATTACAGTTTTAGAAATGCTGAATCCTGTCACCTTCCCACAAATAAGAATGTCTGTATCGCAATAATTAAATGCTTTCGGAGAGAATGAAGACAAACCTACTTTTTAACAAATTTTTTTAATGTAAACAAGGATCTTTAGCAATAACCAAGAACACAAGGAATGAAAAATAAAATCAAACACACAGGCTCTACATTAAAAGTAGTTCACCTTTTAATTGTGTTAAAAGATGAATAAACCTGAAAAGATATTTTAACATATGAAGCAATAATTGGTAAAGGTAAAAACATGGATGGAAAAATAACCCTCCTGCTAAAGTTTGAGAAAATGTATGTATGTTGGATTAGAATTAAAAGTAACTGAGTGAGTCCTGAGGAAATACAAGCATCAGTGCATGGTGTGAAAGGAAAAATCAAAGGAATTAAGATTTACTCTGTGACATTTCTAAAAATAAGTAGAACCCAAACAGTGTAATGATTCAATAAGACCATTTAACATGATGTGTCAAGATTTTTTAAAATTTTTTATTAATTTGGGGGCTCAGAAAAATACCTCTAAAATAACAAGGATTAGTCACAGTGGGATCCCACCATTGGCTCCCAATTACTATGCAGTAGTAGTGGCTTGTCATGATGTAACACAGCATGAATTTTTTTCCCAGAGGATAATAAAGTTGATTTTTTTTTTCTGCTTTTTTGTTAGTGGTTCTATACAGTATTAACCCAGGATCAGAACTGTGGAACTAAAGCATACTTTTACTATTTCCGGCCCCAAATTCTCTGTAAGCTATACCTGTTTCCATTTTGTGCCAAAGATACTTGAACTACCAAACTAAAAATTTAAATTGCTCTCCTTTAATTAGCATTGCTGCTTTTTTGCAAGTCAAAGTAATATTAATAGCTAGTGAAAGTAGTGTTTCTTTACCCGACTATAATTACATGTATTATAATGAACCATTTTAAAAAACCTTATTGCTAGAATTCACTAATTGGAAAATAATAGAAAAAACAGGTATTATATAATTATTTGCAATGTGTTTGAAGAAACTCAACTAATGTTGCCAATTACATTAAAATATAAGAATCTCTTATTTTTGTTCAGAAAAATAAAATTTCATGTTGAACATAAATTAATATATAATAGTATTCTGCATAGACTTGCAAATTTGCACAGATGAGTAAAAAATGATAATTTAATCATTGTGCTAGTGTGATTCTATCTTGGTAAGGAAAAACAGGTTAGTGCAGTTATAAAATAATAATAATAAATAATGAGGAAATTAGTGTATTATTTATATCAGTGGTCTCAAAGTTTAGCATTCATCAGAATCACCAGGAGGGCTTGTTTATCCTCATGCTCAGAATTTCTGATTCAGTATGCCTAGAGTGGTACCCAGGAATTTACATTTCCAACAACTTACCACATGATGCTTATGCTACCCACACTTTAAGAACAATTGGCCCATGGATGACAAAAATGATTATTTGCAGTAAGTAAACAAAACAAAACAACAATGATAACAAACAGTATAAAATGCTATTTCTTTATGTTGCTACCTATGCAATGGCAATTCTAATCAAAGTCAGCGTTAAAATAACTCTTCCCACAGAGGTTGCATGGCTCCCATTGTGCAAACCACCTCCCTTTTAAAAAAGAGAAGAGGAGACAAAAAATAAAAATAGACAGACAGAGACAAAGATAAACAGCTGGAGCCCAGTCTTGCCTGTTATAATCACATTCTACCATTTTAACAGTTTTCTGATTCTATCATATACTGTATATATATTATTTCTAACTTATGTATACACTATATCCATGTGTATATGTTATATATTTCTAAGATAAATGCACATTTAGATAATAAGACAGACTAATAGATTCTCTTCCATTTTGCATTATTTGTCCCAGTGGGCTTTGTTGGCTGTTGCAAATTGGCTTCCCTGAGAGCAGACTCTGAAACAAGGATGAGCACACAGGGAGCATCTGATGAGTGCTCTGCATCAGCACCTATAGGCCTAGGACAAGAAGCCAGACTAAGTATCAAGAAAAGTTAGGATGTAGTATTATAATGGTTAATATTGTATGTCAACTTGACTGGGCCGTGGAGTAATAGGACATTTGTCCAAACATTTTTCTGGGTGTGTCTGTTAGTATGTTTCTGGATAAGACTAATATTTGAATTATAGTGAAGTCTTTTGTCCTCCCTAATGTGGGTGTGCCTTAGTCCATCATGTGAACATGGAATCGAACAAAAGGCTGAGTAAGAGGGAACTTCTCCTGCCTGACTGTCTTTAAGAATAGTGAAGGTCTTTTCCAGTCTTTGGAAACATAGGCGTTAACGGGTGGGTCTCTGCTTGCTAACTACAGATCTTGGTACTGCTCAGCCATCACAATCATGTAAGCCAATTCCTTATAATTCTCAGTATAGATAGACAGATATAGTTATATATGTACATATATAGATGATAGACAGATAGTAGATAATAGATAGATAGATAAGTTAGAGCCTATTGGTCTGTTTCTCTAGAGAATCTTGAGTAATACACATGTATTCTCAAAAAAAGCTTTAAGAAAGTCCTCAGTAAACTCTGGACCTGAGGTGGTCCTTCCGAATTGATTAAGATGGGCATTGAGATCTACCTTTATATCACTTTCCGTTGATCAGTTATTAGATAAAAGTTGACGTTCTTTGGTCATGGGTGATCCAAGGAAAGGGCTGAAAAGTAAAGGCTGTCACTTGCAGCACTCTCAGCAGTTGCAGTGCAGAGTAGGTTTCCAAAAATCACATGACAACATCCACTACTACATTCAGCATGATTTACAAGGCTGCCTTACAAAACTTCCTTCCACTTCGTGCCTGCTTTCATTGGACCATTGGCGTGCCTCTTCTCGATACCTCCTTGACCCAGTTATCCAGTCTTTTGCTTTGACCTACTTTCCAAACCATTTGTTATAGCCTATGAGTTTGTGGTCTTCAGGGACACTCGACTGGGGCTGTTATGCAGCAATAGTTCATTTTTGGCTACTATCCACGTGCTAGGCCAATTTATTGTCAACCAAGCTCAGCCACTTTTCCTCTATCAACTGATCAAGAATAATTCCCTCTGTCAAACTCAGCCTAAAATAACAATGATTAGAAAATACGATTAAGTAAAGAGTTTATTTGAAGGCTACTTGGGAACATAGATTCAAGTTGCCCTTAATATACAATCCAATTAGCAACAGTTATAACTGGGTTATTAAGAAAACAGAAGAGGCAAATTCTAAGTTGTTTACCAATAATTTACCTTAAAACAGCATAAGTTATTAGTGGGCTACACATTGTTATTTGTATCACAAATTTCAGGAACATGAAGATAATGGGTGAGACTGCTAGTCAGGAACAAAGTACCTTTAAACAGTTGCCCCTGGGCATGGGGGGTGTGAGTGTGACTAAAGGCCCCCACTCGAATGTCTCTAGGCCTGATAAATTAAGCATAGCTCACATAGCTTAAACTGCTATTTTTCTTCTCTCAGTGAACACATGTGACCTGAACACATGTGTGGCTAATGGCGAGCCACGGGTGAATCAGTGGGGGATGGTATGGGGAACTAAACCACTTGCTGTGCCATCAGGCCCTATTCATGCCCAATCCTGTATATATCCCTCCTGATGTTACGGTAGACTGCTGCTGGGCACACCAACCTTGTGACTTATTCAGGGTGACTCAACCCAGCTCAGAATGGGCAGTTAGCCATATGTTGTCACTTGATGAACCATAGCCTTGTGTTCCATTTTTGACAAGCCCAGTAGTATGGTGTACTGGGACCAAGTGAGAAATGATCTTTAAAAACAATAAATACTCTACCACTTAACATAGCCACGTTCAGCACTTTGAATAAAGGCTCTGCCACTTAAGATATGTAATATGCCACTTAACATATATAATATAACATATAATATGCCGCTTAACATATACAACATATAATGTGCCACTTAACATATTTGACATAATATGCCAATTAACATATGCCACTTATATATAACATATATGCTTGTGTTATATATAACTGATAAATAACATATGTATAACATACATGCCACTTAACATATGCCACTTAACAGATATAACATATACTATGCCACTTGACATATATAATAAATACTCTGCCACTTAACATAGCCTTGTTCAGCACTCTGGGGTGTCTACCTTTTGCATAAGTCACACTGAGCATATTTTACCATTACTAGTATCTCCAATATCATTTATACTACAGCCCACACTTGTCTTAGCCCTTTCCTTCTCTGAGCCTTACTCAACTCTAGCAACTTTTATTACATTTTTATATGGGTTGAAACAATATTCCCATGTAGAATATACTGTCTTAACAACTCAATGTGTCTCACAGGACATTGTGATTCTTTTAAACGGTGGAAGTTTAGATACAATGATTGATTCATTTCTTTTACATTGAACTTCATGCTCCAGACTATTGGATTTCTATACATTTTATAAATGTGACAGCCCTGAAACTTCATAGAGTTTTGTAACACATTTGTTCTTAAAAGGCCTCCAATGAATTTACCATTTCTTTCTTATCCCGTCTTATTTGCATAATGTTGTCAATATAGTTGATCATTTTCTATGCTGTAGGAAGCTAGAAAGAACAATTATCTTTAGAGAAAGTAGGACTTTTACCATGGCCTAGTGCAAGATTGTATGTATACATTGTTTTTCACCCTACATAAATGAACTGTTTATGATCCTTGTATTAGTTCATTTTTTGCTACTATAAGAGATTAGCACAGATTGGGTCATTCATAAACAATGTCAATTTATTTCTCACAGTTCTGGGGCCCGGGGAGTCCATTTCAAAATGCTGGCATCTGATGAGGGCCTTTTTTTCTGAATCATTTTTGGCAGAAGGCAGAAGGACAAGATAGTGAGTATTTGACAGCTGGAAGACGGGCAATCTCATCTTTTTGTAAGAAATCCACTATGATAACTAATCCCCTCCATTGATAATGGCATTAATCCACTAATTATGGCCACGTCATCATAATCTAATCAGTTCTTATAAGTTCAACCTCCCAGCACTGTTGCATTGAGGATTAACTTTCTAACACATTAACTTTGGGGGACACATCCAAACCATAGCAATCTTTTCTGATAGGGATGAAAAAGACTGCATGCAATAGGTAAATGCACATCATGTACATATATCAAGTTGGCATTTTATCTTACAGCAAAGATGCCACATATGTAGCATAGCAATTGCGATGAAGAGTACTACTTATTTAAATCTGTGAAGGTCTACTGCAATTATCTTGGGTCTATCTAGCTTCTAGAGAGGCATGTCTGATGAATTAAATCAAGCTATATCAAGGGCCATCATCTTTGTGTCCTTTTTGTATATTTTAGGGTGGCACTATTATAATTTATTCTCATGAGGAAAAACATTGTTTTTGATGTACAACCATGGAAGAAGGTAAGGCGGGACATTTTGGAGGCTTCCACTTTTTCATTTCTACTGTAGATAGTAAGTCTTACCCCATAGTCCAAGAAATCGATATGCAGATTGGGATATCTACCAAGTATTTTCTTCAGACACTAGGAAACAAATCAATAGTTAGTTCTATGGATCCAGTGAACCAAAGGTGAGGTGGAACTAGGCTAGGACTAGTCACCAGTCACCACGTCTCCCTTTCTAACAGAGAACCTTGAGAATGTCTTTTTTCCTTACTATTAGTATTGATTCTGACTGTGTAATATTCTCCCAATGTTTGAGGTGTTTCTCATTCCCAGTGTATTCTTGCCCAAGCAATGGCCACTGGTTTCATTGAGCAAAAACTGAGGAAATCATTATATTCACCATAAAGTTGCAGGGCTATCCTTTCAGGGAACAAAGAACTATGGGCCTATAAACTGGCTCAGATATGGAAACTGGGCAAGAGATATGCCTTTTATTGGTATGGATCTATGCAACTTCTTGATCATCAACAGTTTGGGTTGTATAGATAGATCAATTTTCTTCTTGGAAGACCATTTATCTTTTCCCTAGGGATGCTGTTTCTTATTTAAGCACCTGCATTGGCTCTCTGAGGATCATGTACCCATGACTGAGACTCCAGCCTTGCCACTCATGATGATTGTGTTTTACTTGAATCTGTCAGTTAAGTGCTACCACCTGGCTTCTGTAATTTCAGTTTTGTATAATCTTTATCGCTCAATAAACCAAGTTCTAAAATGGCATTTCCTACTTCTATCCCTTAAAGAGTTGTAGAACCTAGCCACTATGTGCTGGTGTCATCCAGGAGAAAAAATGTAGGTCTGAATTCTAATCAAGAACAAATGGAACATAAATTTAATTAAAGGATATATAAATATAGGTATAAGTATATATAAATATAAAACCTACAGAATATACCATCCAGGCATGGACCCCAGCTGCAGGCTGATCACTAGACTTCTAAAGGATGCTACAATCCCTCTTACCATTCTTTATTACCTTGGTCACTAGAATATCTCCTGTACCCTTCCTGACGACATAGTCAACTGGTGAGTGGTGCAATCTTCCATAGTATAATCAATCTGATAAGTCTTACTCTTTGAACACTTTGATCCATCCTTCCAGTCTTCGTGTAAATATCTTTTACTTCTACTCAACTTAACATCGGCCATTTATTTCCCTAAGTTTTTAAAGACATATCATCTTCATGTTTGCACTGTATTCTAGGGTCCTTGGGTGGGTGATACACTCTGTGAAGCATATATCTATATCTGTATATATATATTTTGAGATGGAATCTCGCTTTTGCTGCCCAAGCTGGAGTACAATGGCACCATCTTGGCTCACTGCAACCTCTGCCTTCCGGGTTCAAGCGATTCTCTTGCCTCAGCCTCCTGAGTAGCTGGGATTACAGGCATGCACCACCACATCGGGCTAATTTTGTATTTTAGTACAAACAGGGTTTCTCCATGTTGGTCAGGCTGGCCTCAAACTCCTGACCTCAGGTGATCTGCCTGCCTCGGCCTCCCAAAGTGCTGGGATTACAGGCGTGAGCCACCGTGTCCAGTATCTATATTTCTATATTTCTTTAAGGGTCTCTTGCGCCATTAATAGACCCAGCATTTCACAAGACAGATCACATTTTGGCTTAATGCTAATTATGGTTCTTACAGCCAGAAGGCTAATGGAGGCAGATTTTGAGGAAACTCTGTTTTGATTTTCAGGGAAGAGGCCTCTGTGTTTTATTCATGTAAGGAAGATCTGCTATACACAACGAAGAAGGAATGAGCCATTTATTCAGATTCAGAGGATTCAAGATAATCTGAGTTTTCGAGACTATAGAATGTTCAGTGCCCAGATGCCTCTGTCTCCTATCAGAGCATTCCATTCTTTCCTACTTAAAGTCTGGACATAAGCATAACATAAATGCTTACATTTCTTTGGAACTCAGTGGCCTTGTCTTGAACTTTGCTATTTTGCTGATGGATGCTCTTAATAAGCTGCCAGCTTTGTCTATGGACTATTACATAAAGCCTTTAATTAATGATTAGTCATCGTTGGCCTTGTAGTGTCTTTCTCTTCACCAACATCCATCTATTTCCATTTTCCTTATAATTGCTATCCCCCCCATATTTTTCGAATGATAAACATGGAACAATTGCTAGTGCATTTTCTCCCAGTGGTATACCATCACATTTCACCACTAGTGAGAATTTTAACAAATATGTTGCTAGCTCTTAGCCAAAATAAGCACTATTTATGCTTGACCCTCAAGCGATGAAGGCCTCATTACCACCTTTCAATTAGTAATCCATCACCAATATTTCCTATTGGTGTCTGCTTTCTCAGACCAATTCTAGAAACATTGATGAATATGTTTCCCAAGGAAGCATATGCTTTGACAGAAGAATCAGCAGGCCATGTATTTATGGGGGAGTGCTCTAGTGATCAACATCTGAGGGGAGGGAATGAAAGCATGATTGGGCAGAGAAAGAAGTTGGACAGCAATGTAGTACAAATAAAAGTTTCAGCTGACCTTGCAGGGATATTCAAAACTGAAAGGGGGAAGGGGGGAGGGATAGCATTAGGAGATATACCTAATGCTAAATGACGAGTTAATGGGTGCAGCACACCAGCATGGCACATGTATACATATGTAACTAACCTGCACATTGCGCACATGTACCCTAAAACTTAAAGTATAATAATAATAATAAAATAAATAAATAAATAAATAAAACTGAAAGGCACTTTAAGGACATGTCATACTGAGAGAAGAGATCAGATTTTTATATATCCACAGTGACCAATCACTGGATGCAGAAATGGATGAGAAATTGGGCAAAATTACTTTTTTAAAGCAAAGGGCAATAGTGAGATGAAATTTTAGGCATGACATCCAATTTCACTCCTAGTAGCTGGGAGAAAAGTCCTTCCACACTGAAAGAAATTTCTAATGGTGTATTATAGTGCCCATTACATTAGCACACAGGCATATTGCATATTTGTCTTCTCATGCTAAACAAAAATCATTAGGGCTTCAGAATTTCAGCTTAAAATGTCTGAGATATTTTCTCTGATTCTTGCTATTTCTACTCTGTTCCTATTAGGTAGTTGATTTAGTCCCTCTAGGTCACTGCAAATATCTCTTCAAAACTATCCAAAGAAGCTTTGCCTAATTTTATATTGCCTATCTCCACATTAAATCTCAAGCAGACAAAGACAAGGCACCCACTTTGTCTTTCTTTACTCATTTAATAATTAATTGTGGGCTTATTTCTTTTCCTATTTTCCACCTGAGCAATTGATTCTCCCTTCTCTGGAAACTTTTGAGTTATTTATTGTTTGTATTGTATACTTCATAGTTTACTATTTCTGCATTACATCATAGGCTATTGCTAATAGCTTATTGTTGACCGGGAGCCTTATCAGTAATATAAACAGTTAACACATGTTTTGTATGTTATATATAATTCCACTTAATTTACTGTGCTCTTTTTTTTTTTTTTGAGACAGAGTCTTGCTCTGTTGTCCAGGCTGGAGTGCAGTGGTGTGATCTCGGCTCACTGCAACCTCTGCCTCCGGGGTTCATGCCATTCTCCTGCCTCAGCCTCCTGAGTAGCTGAGGCTACCCACCACCAAGCTCGGCTAATTTTGTATTTTTAGTAGAGATGGGGCTTCACCATGTTGGCTAGGATGGTTCTACCTCCTGACCTTGTGATCCACCTGCCTTGGCCTCCCAAAGTGCTGGGATTACAGGTGTGAGCCACCACGTGCAGCCATTACTGTGCTCTTATAACAAAGTAAGCTAGACAAAATAAATGCTATTGCAAAGATCATAAGGAGCAGAAAATGTATTTACTATTCATTAAGTGGAAATGGATCTTCGTAAAGGTTTTCATCCTGGTTGTCCTCAAGTTGAGTAGACTGAGAAGAAAGAGAAAAAGGAGGAAGCAGTCTTGCTGACTCAGGGGTGGCAGAGGCAGAATAAAATATATGTGTAAGTGGACACTTACAATTTAAACATGTGTTGTTCAAGGGTAAACCATAGTCTTATTTGACATAATGTAATGACATATTGTATAATGTCATCACTGGTGTGATTACTTCATTAGCTTTGTCATATATTACAACCTAATAATATGGAACTGACTCTCCCATCATATTTACAGGCCTCATTTACACTGAAAGGGCAGGGTTTGTGCACTATGGCACAGAATTCTACCTAAAACATTATATTAGTTTTGTCATTATTTTGCTTATCATTTCTGTGATGTTTTTCTATATCAATCTTTTGATTTAATAGATGTTGCTAAGGCTACCTATCATTTCCATATTGCTAAATCCAACAAATAATTGTAAACCATCATCTTCCTTGACCTCTTAGAAGAATGCAATTTCTTGACTATTTCTGAAACACAATACTGGACTTCCCTAATTCATTAAAATTATATGTGCCATTATACATTCTAAGGCTAAGAGGTGTCAATGGTATAACAATACATGATTATTCACTGGCCATCCCAAAAAACAAATTATGAGTAGTCCTCAGCAATAAGCAAATAAATATTTGTCTAAATACTTATATTTTCCAACTACCATTTAGGAATTTTATGAAACTGATTTCTCTTCTACACATATTATAATTATGCCAAATCTGTAGCATTGGCAACTGTTTTGTAGTATATATAGATTCCTAAACTTGATGCCTCTAGGATCTTTCAGAAATGTAGAATCTGAAGATGAAGAAATATAGTTTTGGAGATTAACTAAATAAAAAAGTAGCCATAAAAATCTGCATATTTTGTATATAAAATATTTACATTGCCAGTGCTGACCATATCCGTAACTTTTAAAAATTTGCTTGTGGAGCAAGTGAACACAATTACAATGTATTTCTGTATAAAACATTTATTAATGCATATCAGAAACACATATAAAATGCTTACATATTTATGATTATTGTTACAATGAATAAATGTTTTGTGAGACACATTCTCTTGTTTTTACAATAGCATGATAACATTCAAAAAATCTACTAGAACTTAGAATCCTTGAGCAAAAAATATTATTGAGCTGGAAATAAATAAATTTTCTTGTTGGGTTCTGACTTCTCTCACTTTATTTTTCTGTTACTTATTGAGTAACTCTGCATTATTTTTATTAAAATATTTCTATTTATTTGTTTCATAAATTATAATTACTGGGCATAGTACAACTATTACAACAGTATTTACCCTATATGTAGATATTCAGCCTGACTAATTAAAATATTACCTGAATTACCAAGTGTGCTAATTGTAGCATCACATTTAGCATATGTAACGATGAAACTAGATTATTCTGGGGTAGTTCATAGAACAGTCTTTCATATACAATACTGACATACATTTTATAATTTAATTGCTAGCACATAAATGATAAATTATATTTGTTTTTATAAGTATATAAATTCAGGAAAATTTTAACATGACACAGACCCTGCCTGAGTTTATATCCAGAATATTTTATTGTAACCATTTATAGCTTTATTTATGTAAAATCTGAATGTATTCATTATTGATACACTTGAATTAATAACAACAGATCAAATTGAATAATATTTATTCAGAATGACCCTAAGTTAGGAAAACAGGTGGGTAAGAAAATAATTTGTTTTGCTTTACTTTTTAAATGACAATTTAATTTCTTTTGGACAGAACAGAAACATAATTCTATCTATTCTTAGTTAAATATATTTTTCTCACTGCTGTATCCAACCTCTAGAATTATTACCGAGCTTTGGAAAATTCAGGGAAAGGGTCTAAGGCTAAATCTGGGTCTTTAGTTGGAGATCATCTATCATTATTGGATTGTTTATTGCTCCTTTTAAGTCTATTCTTTCTGTCTGAATTTTGAGGGGTTTTTTTACAGTTATAAGAATTTCTATGACTTGACATTTTATTTTTTATTTGCTTGTGGTTTCCTTTTTGGTTCTTAGAACATTTTTTAATTATTTTTGAGATGTAAATCACCCTTGTAAAAAAATGACATTAGTTATTACATACAATAAAAGATGTTAGCTTCAACCCCAAACCCTGGTAAATACCACTAATAGTTGGCACTTGAAAAAAAAAAATAGGCCAGTAGAACAGAAAAGAGAACCCAGAAATCAATCCCTACAATTACAGTAAATTCATTTGCAACAGAGATACCAAGAATGCACCATGCAGAAAGGAGAAACTTGTCAATTAATGGTGCTGGGAAAACTGAATATCTACATGCAAAAGAATTAAATTGGACCATTGTATCACTGCATATACAATAATCAACTAAACATGAATTAAAGACTTAAATGTAATGCCTGAAACTATAAAACTACTAGAAGAAAACTTAGAGAAAAAGCTCCAGGATATTGATCTGGGCAATTTATTTTTGATATGATATCAAAGCACAGGAAACAAAAGCAAAAATAGACAAATCGATTACATCAAATAAAAGAGCTCTGTAGAGCAAAAAAAAAAAAAAAAAGAAAAAGAAAAAGTGAAGAGACAACGTACAGAATGAGATAATATATTTTCAATATATATGTCTGATAAGGGGCTAATATCCAAAATAAACAAGAAATTCAGATGTCTCAATTTTGTAAGAAAACTTTAAAAATTGGGAAAGGACCTAAATAGACATTTCTCAAAAGAAGACAAACAAATGGCTAACGGGTATATGAAAAAAATGCTCAACATTACTAATCATCAGGAAAATGCAAATTAAAACCAAAATGAGATTCTACCTCACACCTGTTAGAATAGCGGGTATCAAAAAGACAAAAGATAACAAGTGTTGGTGATGTGTGGAGAAAAGGGAACCCTCACACATTGTTGGTATGAAAGTAAATTAATAAAGCCATTATGAAATACAGTATAAAGTCTTCTCAAAAAACTGAAAATGGAACTACCATATGATCCAGCAATCCCATTGCTGGGTATATATTTAAAGGATCTAAAATCAGTATGTTGCAGAGATATCTGCACTTCCATGTTCATTTCATCATTATCTCCAGTAGCCATAATATGAAATCAAATAAGTGTCTATCAATGGATAAATGGATAGAGTGTTATATATACATATACACAATGGAATACTATTCAGCCTTAAGAAAGGATAAATTTCTGTCATTTGTAACATCATGTATAAACCTGAAGGTTATTATGTTAAGTTGAAATAAGCCAGGTACAGAGAGATAAATACCATATGATCTCACTTATGTATGTAGTGGGAAAAAGTAGAACTTACAGAGATGGAGGGTAAGATGGTGTTTACCAAAGGCTGCGACTGAGGGAACTGGGGACATGTTCATCAAAGGATACACACTTCCAGTTAGGCAGGAGGAATAAGTTTAAGATATCAACTTTACATCATGGTGACTGCAGCTAATAACAATTGAAAATTGCTAATAATAGATTTTAAGTGTTCTCACCACACACACTCAAAACGGTAAGTATGTGAGGTAATGCATATGTTAAGTAGCTTAATTCAGCCTTTACACAAAGTATACATATTTTTTAAAATCATTTTTTGCATGATTTTAAAAAATCATTTTTTGCATACATATAATTTTTACTTGCAAATTAAAATTAAAATTAAAATTAAAAATTGGTGGCTATATTTTCATGTCTTTTGCCTTTGAAATAATAGATCAAATTATGGCTAGTATATGCATATAAACATTTTTCTCACTTATGCTCAATAATTCTTTTTTTCTTCATCTAGTTTTTTTTTTTTGTCAATGTTAATCCATTGCTGGAACAATTTTATAACATTTAAAAAATCTTAGTCTAGAAATAAATACATTTCCTTGTTGGTTTTTTATTTCTCTTTATTTTTTTATAACTCATTGGATAACTCTACATTCTCATATTATTAATAACAGAAAAATATCATGTTCATTGATGTTATAGCACCACTATATTTACTTTATTCAAATTCTTCTGCAATCCTTTCAAAAGTGAATAAAAACAGTAACAAAATACAACTTTAAATGCTAACATTTAATTATTTTAGTTAATATGCAGCATTACATAAATGTACACTTAGAATATAAAAAGTAAAAAGTAGTATTTGCCCTGAAGTTACAAGTTACAATCATTCTCTCTTATCACTCCTCATTCTAAATTTATTTTCCTTACAATCACTTTTAAGTCATTAAGGTTATCTGTTATTTGCTTTCATACTTCTAATTTACTACCATTTCTTGCTTTTTTTTTACTTCCTTCATATATTGATGTTAATGTGGAATGAAGTCTATGATATCTTAAATTTGCCACTGCCTGTACACATAACTTTATTTTCATTTTCCTAAATCTCTCAATAAAATTTAACCACCTTTTTGGTGCTATTAGTATTCAATTTTTACATTATGTGACTGAGTAAAAATTCAGATCTAAGACAGAATATGTTATGATTACATTGCCTTTATTGATTTTGAGTGTCTTTATTAAAGATCTAATTTTCTAATTTGTTTTGTTTTCTAACTTTGTATACTGTATTAGTCCATTCTAACATTGCTAATAAAGACATACCCAAGACTGGGTAATTTATAAAAGAAAGTTAAACTCAACAGTTCAGCATGGCTGGGGAAGCCTCAGGAAATTTACAATCATGGCAGAAGGCGAAGAGGAAGTAAGGCAGCTTCTTCACAGGGCGGCAGGAAGGAGAACTGGAAACAGGGGAAGTGTCAGACACTTACAAAACATATAACACGTTCGACTGGGCACTGTGGCTCACGCCTGTAATCCCAGCAGTTTGGGAGGCTGAGGTGGGCAGATCACC
Source organism: Gorilla gorilla gorilla (assembly GCF_029281585.2). Taxonomy (NCBI): domain Eukaryota; kingdom Metazoa; phylum Chordata; class Mammalia; order Primates; family Hominidae; genus Gorilla; species Gorilla gorilla. Next base: position 88,645,723 of record NC_073243.2, read on the forward strand.
TGAGGTCGGGAGTTTGAGACCAGCCTGACCAACATGGAGAAACCACGTCTCTACTAAAAATATAAAATTAACTGGGTGAGGTGGCACATTGGCACATGCCTGTAATCACAGATACTCGGGAGGCTGAGGCAGGAGAATCGCTGGAACCCGGGAGGCAGAGGTTGTGGTGAGCAGAGGTTGCAGTGAGCTGAGATCGCACCACTGCACTCCAGCCTGGGCAACAAGAGTGAAACTCTGTCTCAAAATAAAAATTTAAAACAAAACAAAACATCAGATCTCCTGAGAGCTCACTCACTATCATGAGAACAACATGGGGGAACCGCCCCCACGATTTACCTCCACCTGGTCCCACCCTTAACATTGAGGATTATGAGAATTACAATTCAAGGTGAGATTTGGGTGGGGACACAGAGTCAAACCATATCATGTACTTACGAATTAATTTTCAAATACTAACTGTATTAGTCAGGGTTCTTTAAGAGGGACAGAACTAATAGGATAAATGTACATAAAAAGGGGAGTTTATTAAGGAGTATTAACTCACAAGATCACAAGGTCTCACAATAGGCCATCTTCAAGCTGAGGAGCAAGGAAGCCAGTCCTGGTCCCAAAGCTGAACTTGGAGTCCAAGATTTGAGGGCAGGAAACATCTAGCATGGGAGAAAGATGGAGGTCAAGAGGCTAAGTTTGCTGATCTCTCTACGGTCTTCTGCCTGCTTTTATTCTGGTCATGCTGGCAGCTGATTAGATTGTGCCCACTCACATTAAGTGTGGGTCTGCCTTTCCCAGTCCACTGATTCAAATGTTAATCTCCTTTGGCAACACCCTAACAGACACACCCAGGATCAATACTTTGCATCCTTCAATCCAATCAAATTGACATTCAGTATTAACCATCACACTAACAAATACAAAAAAAAAATCTTCTGCTATTATGTTCAAAGACATTAGCTTTTATTTCTAAAGTTTCTCATCATTTTTCCTCCCTTTTCTTTCCTCTGTCTTTTCCTTTCTTCATTCCCTTTTTATTCCCTCTTTGGAGATAGCTCTCCTAGTGTCCTTCTTTGTTATTCTTGCAAATTTTTCTCCTGAGTATTTTTATTCTCCATTATTCTGAAAATATGTTTACCTTATTCTTAAACAGGATCACTTATTTCCAATTACAGCATTTCTTATATTCCTCTGTCTTTGTTTACTCCCACAATTGTATGGAACACATTCTTCAGTAACTTTTTGAGAAGTTCACGGAGTTGGTGAAGTATCTGTTTAGAGAAACATTATTGATAAAATATTTTTTGATACTTTCCCATAAGTCATGGCTTCACATAAATAATTCTGGATTTTAAAGGATGTTCTCTCAAAATATGGAGACTTTTTTTCTTGATATTCTATATTCCAGTTGTAAAAGCCACTTAGATGTCTAAACATTTTAGAGTAAACAATTTCCCCTTCCTCTCAAATTTTACAATGATAGGTTTTGGTATGAGGTTATAAATTTATTTATTTTTTCCTTTTATTGGTCTTTTTCTTTTGGAATATTCATTTCATTTCAAAATAATTTATATCTTTAATTTAGTATATTTTCTTATTTAACTTATTTTTATATCCTCATATTTTCTTATTTATTGTATTCTGCAATTCACATTCTGAGGATGTTGGAGAATGCTAATATTTGTATCTTTAGTATTTTTTTAATCTATATAAATTTTTTAAATCCATGAGGAATTTTCTCAACTTGCATCTTATAATATTTTGCATGTCTCATCTCTTATTTTGGGTCACGCCTGTAATCCCAGCACTTTGGGAGGCCAGAGCGGGCAGATCACCTGAAGTCAAGAGTTCGAGACCAGCCTGACCAACATGGAGAAACCCCGTCTCTACTAAAAAAATACAAAATTAGCTGGGCATGGTGGCACACATCTGTAATCCCAGCTACTCAGGAGGCTGAGGCAGGAGAATTGCTTGAACGCAGGAGGCAGAGTTTGCAGTGGTGAGCCGAGATCGGACGCCATTGCACTCCAGCCTGGGCAACAAGGGCAAAACTCCGTCTCAAAAAAAAAAAAAAAAAGATATATTATTTGTTTTCTGTTATTTATTTTATTGACCACTATTCTTTTTTTTTTTTTTACAAATATAGTGTTTCCTCTTCCAATTTTGAGAAGATTTCTTATTTTTAAAGGTTTGTCTCAAAGTATATACATGCATATTTTTTATTTAAATCATTTTTCCTTTTCTTAGCTTTGAAATATGTCTTTCATCATATATTTTCCTGAAATGCCTTGATAATTTTCATTGTGATATCAGTAAGCTTAACTACCTATGCTGAAATTTAAAAATCCTTACAATCTTAGGACTAAAGCAATGCTTAATTTCTGTCTGTTGCTAACCATTCATAAAAGTGTGTGTTGGGGATTCTGCTCTGTGTCATCGTCATGTTCCCTCTTTGACCCAGGCTGATGAAGTGGAAGTGATGGATTGTGATATATAGTTTGGCTCTTTGTCCCCACCCAAATCTCATATTGAATTGTAATCCCTCATGTTGGGGGAGGGCCCTGGTGGGTGGTGATTGAATCATAAGGGATGACTTCCCCCTTGCTATTCTCATGATAGTGAATGTGTTCTCAAAATATCTGTTTGTTTAAAAGTGTGTAGCAGTTCCCCCTTCACTTTCCCTTCCTCCTGCTCTGCCACATGAAGAAGGTGCTTGCTTCCCCTTCGCCCTTCACCCATGATTGTAAGTTTCCTGAGGCCTCCCCAACCATGCTTCCTGTACAGTCTGTGGAAATATGAGTCACTTAAGCCTCTTTTCTTCATAAATTACCTTGTCTCAGGTAGTTCTTTAAAGCAGTGTGGGAATGGACTAATACAGATTGTATCCAATGACTATCGCACAAAGAAGCTCTTAAAGTTTCTATCCGAGAATGAAAAAATCCACTTTTACTCACTTTCTGTTGACCAAAACAAATCCTGAGGCTAAACCTAAATTCAACATGCTGAAAGGTGAAAAAAACAAAAAAACAAAAAAACCCACTTTTACTCACATACTCACATTCTGTTGACCAAAACAAATTCTGAAGCTAAGCCTAAATTCAACATGCTGAAAACTACAACTCTGACATATGGCAATAAGAGAAAAAATAAACAATTTAGGAAAATGATTAAATGGTGCATAGTTGTGCCTTTATAATTAATAATGAGGCACCAAAATGCTTTAAAAGCCTGAGTGGGACTAATTGATAAGAAAAACTTTTAAAATACAGATTCTCAAATTTTATTTTCTGGCGTTTCATCTCCTTGACAAATAAATGTTCACAGAAAGAAATTCTCCTAGCCCTTACCTTAAAAACTGCAGTTAGGGCAACAGTCTAGTCTCAGACATTGTGGAAACCAGGTTGAGAGAAGTTGTAGAACTTTCATCTTCAATGTGTAGACCCAGTTTTCAAGATGGCACTACATCTCCATATTTAGTGTGTCTGTTTTAGGTGAGTCCAGAATTAACAGCTCCATAGGATGTGAATTTTGATTGTGTCTATAGCTAACAGAATTCATAATTTTTAGTTTTTTGGGGGGCATTGTTGTGGAGGTAGGAAAGAGCATATATGCTTCTAAATTCTTCCTTTAAAACCTTCAAACAATCTAATTTTTTCAGCTCATTGGACTCTGCCCAGGAGCATTATCTCTATAGAATCCACTAGCATTTGTTTTCAATACTTTTTCAGTTCTCTTTATTTTATGCATACTTACATACAAAATTATGTAGTACTCTTCACTTGATCTAAGCCAAAAGGCTGAGAAGCGATAAAATTATTTATTATTCTTATCTTGGTTTATCCATTTTGATTTTGGGAGAAACCCTAAATTTGGAAGTTTTTATTTTGGACTATTCATAAGAGACAGAATAAAGTGATGGCATTATTTCCAGTTTGCTGGAGAATGATTAAATGTCCTTGTGACAGTAGGAATACCAAATGAAGCCATTTAATACTTTCATTAAAACATTAACATAATTTCATTGCCTGAAATCATCTAATACTGAATCTTAAAATATATATTTATTATGGGAATATACTACTGATAGGCTGAAAAATGCTGAACATGCAGTAATATGAAATGTAAAATTTACCGAGAGTAGCTTAGGTGGTAAATCCAGATTTCTCCAATAATGGCAGAGGATTAATTGGTGCTATGTATATAATTGTTGTCTTTTTAAAAACTTGATAACAATTGTAAACGTAATAAAGCTTCATGACCATTCAAACTTCTGGAATCAAGATAATTAAGGTATACTTAAATCTAGATAACACCGAGAGTTAATTTAAGTAGTGATTGAGCTTGAACATTCACAAAGTAACATGCAAGATACATAACCTAACGCAATGGAGTCAATTTGTCAATCAACAATTTAACATGGAACATTTATTTATTTTTATCCTTTTTTTAGTTTGATAAGCTTTTATAAATACAGAGGTTTAATCAAAATACTATATAAGGCATTGTCTGCTGAGTTTCTAAGCAAGAATAAATTTTCAAATATATAGGCAATATAATTCAGTGTGAATTTTCCTAGTGTATTTAAAGCTTGACAAATGTGCTGGGTGTATAGCTACTTTTTCTTAGCTACAAAATCACCTTTCCATACTGTGTGGTGAATGCTAAGTCTGTGAATCTTCATATCGCATTTTTCCTATACCAGCTGACTCAGTGAAAGGTTCTTCCTATAGTAACTGATCGTAGGAATGAGAGGGCACTTGGCTTCCTGTTTCTTTCTGCGTTACCCAAATTATTGATGTTTACCCTGAGGATGGCAACTGTTCCACCTATAGTTAGGTCCAATTTCCTGTTTTTGTTCCAAATCTGCCACGGCATTTCATTATCCTGTTTTCACACATACTAGAACCAGCTGATCTGGGGGCTGGTGGAGGAGGTCATAAGAAATCTGAGTTCTCCTGAACTTTTAATAATGCCAGCTTCTTCTCTTTATCCCCTGTAGCCCTAGGAATCTCAGCTGCTTTCTGTGGTAACTGGGTTCTCCTGTCCTTTTTTTATCTTTTCATTCCTTATGTACATGGTTAAACCATTCTTTATAGAAATGTCCTCTTTGCTTACTACTGTTTGATAGCACAAGGTGACTATAGTCAATAAAAACTTAATTGTACATTTTAAAATAGCTAGAAACATGTAATTGAATTGTTTGTAACCCAAAGGATAAATGCTTCAGGGGACGGACGCCCCATTCTCCATGTTGTGATTATTTCAAATTGCATAACTGTAACAGAGCATTTAATGTACCTCATAAATATATACACCTACTATAAACCCACAAAAATTAAAAATTTTAAAATTTTAAAAAATCCTCTCTGTTTAAATAATTTGTGTTTTCTCTTTTCAAGGAAGTTAGTAGGGATTTAAGCAGTCAAGTGAGATTTGATAAAAACATTAAAATGTCTGTGTCTTTGAAAGATGATTACAATGTGGGTGTCAGAGAAGAGAAGGGGTAACACGGGCCAAGAAACAGAAGTAACAATGAATAGAGAATTTGTAGCAGAGAAGAAAAGTGAAGACTAGAATAATTAGGACAGAAGATGTGTGCTGGAAACTAAATCAGACAGGCATAACAATTGGAGAGTTTGTTGATAACTCTTACTATGGGATGTAAATGGCCTTATAATAAAAAGAATAAGTGGCATATATAACAAAGATATTAAAGGCCTTGAAAACCAATAAAAAACCTTTAAGGGAAATCATATTGCTATTATAAGTTGGTCCAACCAACAGAAAAAAATTCTATAAATAGAAAAGAAAATATTTTATTTTAATTTTTTGTGGCTATGGCTATGATTAGTTTGAAAGCGTGTAACTATAGTAGATATTTGAGACTGAAATAAAAAGCTATCGGAGATACATTATTTATTGAGATTGAAAGAAATCGAAGTGTCAAAGTGACTTTATGGCTTTAGAACTACTCATAGAAATGAGATATTAGGTTTAAAAGTGATTCCAGGAAGTCAGGAGGTGGGAGCAATGAAAAGGTTAGAATCTGAATTTTGATTGTGTTGAGTTAGCAGTAATGGCAGGATCTTTAAAAGAAGATGTCATAAAGGTGGGTAGAAATATATTTCTCTGTTATTGTAGGAGAGAAAGAGAGAGAAACAGATGTGTAATGATACTAAAATATAAGGTGTGTGTATAATTCTAATGCAGTAATATGGAAATCACTTTGAAATAAACCATTTTCTAGGAAAATCTGAGAATATAAATATATTTTTAGAGATAGAAACAGAGAAATATAACATTTATTGACATGAAACAACACAGCAACACAATGCTTTTGTGTGATACTATTTACACATATATGTAAATCCCTTTCTGTTTTACTGAGGCATCTTAACTTACATGAAATTATATTGGTTTTATTTTGGGCAGTCACTGATTTTAACTCTACTTTGTAGAATTTCTCTGTCCTCTGTGTGAGTGTGTCTATGTGTATGTGTGTGTGTGTGTGTGTGTGTGTGTGTGGTCACTTACTACCCTGGGAGGTTGCATAGCATTCTAGTCACTTTCATTTATGAAAAGCAATCACAGAACAGACTGGATTTGTCGACAAGACGTTCCCAAAAGGGAGACAAGATTATGGTCTGCTTTCCAACTTCTCACACTCCAGGACCTTGGCTCTCAAATGAGAGTGTGTCTTTCCCTCCTCTTTCTCCCTGCTCTGCTCTATTCATTGGGTCAAAAACTTCTTCTATTAGGGTACAGGAAGGGTGGGGTAATGGAGGCAGAGTTTTTCCTATGTAAGTCTTCACTGCCAAGGAGGTAAGTCCTTGGCCTAATAGGGATTTATTCTGTCTGCTGCCAGGGGCTCAAGCTGTATTCTCCAAACAGAGAGTGTGGATGTCTGTGGTGTTGTCTGGGCCATGTTCAGCTTGCTCCAGCTGAACTTCTGTCACTCACAACACTCAATACAGTACACCCATGTCCCTCTAATCCCAGTGTCTTATTCTGGTTGTGCTGCTACAACAGAATATCTGAGACTGGGTAATTTATAATAAGCAGAAATTTATTTTCTTACAGTTCCAGAGGCTGTGAAGCCCTAAGTTCAAGAAACTGGCATCTGGCAAGTGCCTTCTTGCCGTGTCACCTTATAGCAGAAGACAGGAGAACTCAAGAGAGAGCCCATTCCTCAAAGCCCTTTTAATAACAGCATAAATCTAACCATGAGGACAGATTTCTCATGACCTAAACACCTCTCGTTAGGTTATACCTCCCAATACAATTGTTTTGGGGATTAAGTTTCCAACAGGTGAATTTTGGGAGACATATTTAAACCATAGCTCACCTTTGCTTATGGAGCTTTGTGTATTTTTGCCAGAGTTCTGCCTCCTCCTTTAGTTTTCTGGCTTCTTCACTGTAAACATTGGAAAAACAGAGGACTTTTTTATGTCTTTAAAGGATCACAAAGAATGGCATGGAGATTCATGTACATGGGTTTAATTGCATTTATTTTCTTCCCAGGTTCTTCTACACTATGGTAACATAAGTCCCTCCTTACTAAACCTCCAGACTAGTAATTAGGCACCATTATCTTTCATATATACCCACAACTCCAGGAAACACATGTCAATCTCTCTCTAGAACTCCCTCACTACCATTTCCCCTCCCTTAACAGGCCTCCCTGAAGAGGGCCTATGGGTTCTGCAGCCCTCCTAAGTTTGGACAAAGGAGCAACAGGCCAAATGCTGTTTCACTCAGGGATGGCTGCTCATGTCTGCCATTGATTCTTTTGAATGGCTCTGCTCTTATTGTTTACTGTGCCATAGTACATATAAAATCCCTTATATCACATATAGGTATTGAAAATATTCTAATTAAGAAAAAATAGCTAAATATATTATGATCTTTCTTACTACTGTGATAAATATTCCTACATAAAGTCAAAATAAATCAAGTGTGAAGTGACAGACTGTATCACATATTCAGTCTCTCTTTCTAACCACTTGGGAAATTTGTGAAACAAACTCCCATTCTCTCTCACTCAGTGGAGAGCTCTTTCCATCTCTTCCTGAGGTCTCCCTGTTTTCTCACCCATTATCCCTCTTCTACCCCTACCATGCAGGGACCTCTTAAAGGGCCCGAGGGCAGAAATAATAATTTTTTCCACACTCTAAATTAAGAACCAGGCAGTATCTGACCACGAAGTGCTCTATGGGAATCAACTTGCTTCCATCTTTGTTTTTTAAAACAATATGGGACTAAAAGGCTGAATTTGAAATTAAAATTATCCTGCTTCTAAGAATTGGCACATGGCAGAGAAAAGAGAGCTATCCTCGTGCCAATCAACGGCTATCCTTGGTTTTTGTTTTTGTTTTTGTTTTTTCAACCCAGGCCGCTTCTAGCACCTGGAAAACTTTTGTGGGCTTATGTGCATCTTCAAAAAAACTCCCAAGCAGATAATCCTTGGGCATCCAACATCATTAGAACTGTGCACAGTGGCCCTGATCTGCCCTTGGGAAATTAGATCCTGAGAAAAGACCTGTTTATGTTGTAATACAGTTTTGAGATCTGTGCTGAAAATTACAGTTCTAGTCTCTTGAAACGTGGTCAAGAAGGGGCATACTGAGTGTTGGAGAAACATAATTTAAAACAAAATATTCTCCCAACCCAGAAAATCTTTCCATAAGGGTGAAGAGAAACAATAACAGTTTAAATCTTTAATAAGCATTAAACCAGAATGGAATGCACATCCCATGCCATTCTCTAAGAGATTGCAAAGATAGAGAGAAATCTCACCTTTTTGTATAGTCAAGCAGATACAACCCGTTGCATACAAGTTCTCAAGATTAACAATAAGTAGTCCTCAAGTATGAGGACTTGACAACACCACTTGTCACACACAGTTCATCCTAAAATCACTTGGTGGTTGAAGTGACCATCTGTGTTGGCTGATTGGCTTTTTCCAAAGAAAAAATAAACTTCTCATATCTTTATGATAGTAGATTTGCCGCTTGGAGCAAGATTTCCACAGAAGTTTGGCTCTTACACTCCTACAGAAACTTGGAGATAGGGGTGGGGCATGAAAATAGGGTTTGGAGGCAGGGAACATAAGGTCAATTCACACTTCAGCCATAACAGGAAACATGCTCTCCGTAGGGGATACACAGTAAATGACTTTGTAGCTTTACTTAATCTTCTTCATTTACATAGGGCGTACCCCAAGCAGAGAGTATTTAAACTCCAAAAAACCTCTGTAACAGTGTCTTTGAGCCACTATATTCAGGCCCAATCCCACGTTGTAGAGTATACTTTCATTTTCTTTTCTTTTTTTTTTTTTGAGACAGAGTTTCGCTCTTGTTGCCCAGGCTGGAGTGCAATGGTGCGATCCCGGCTCACCTCAATCTCTGCCTCCTGGGTTCAAGTGATTCTCCTGCCTCAACCTCTGGAGTAACTGGGATTACAGTCATGAGCCAACACGCCCGGCTAATTTTGTATTTTTAGTAGAGATGGGGTTTCACCATGTTGGTCAGGCTGGTCTCGAACCCCCAACCTCAGATGATCCGCCTGCCTCGGCCTCCCAAAGTGCTAGGATTACAGGTGTGAGCCACCACGCCTGGCCAAAAAAAAGAAATCCCTTCATTCCTTCCTTGCTTTGTGCGTTTTGTCCAATTATTTGTTCAAGATGCCAAGAACCTGGACACTCTCCACCATTACCATACTTTGGTGAGCCAGCCCGGAGGAAGAGGTAAGCCCAAAGTTTGGGATTTATTCTTCTCCTTTCTTTTTTTCCTTTATGCTCCATACAGGGGAATCTCTTTCTCTCTCTTTTCCTTTCCAGCTTGGTTTAGGAGGACACTCTGTGGGTCCTGCAGTCCTCAGCCTGCCCAAAAGGGACGCCCTTGGCAGAGGTTCTGAGGTCGAGTATTAAGCCCTTCTTAGAATTTTCCCTTCCAGTTGCAATGCTGCTTGGCCCCAGAATTGTTTAGAATATGAAGTTTACTGTGTAATGAGAAAGTGGAATGGCGTTGCCGTGTCCAGGCTGTTGTGCTGCTGTTCTAAGCAGGGGGCCTGGTTAACAGGTGATGCCCTCCTTTGGTACTGTTTGACCCCAGTGCTCCTTGGAGTCTGGGGAGGTTTAGCCTTTAAAAATTAAACTGCCATGGAGACCGCTTTACCGAAAATTCTGGTTCACAACCTTCCTCGGATTATCTATTGGGGCAAAGTAAAACCTGCAAGCTTGTAGTGCTGTCTCACGGCTAAGGTTCCAAGCTACTAGATCTTCATTTATATGTGTGTATGGATGTCTAGATGTGCTTATTTGTATGTACACATATTATTATATGTTGTGTCTACCAAACTGGCTTATAAGTAAAAGAGCGCTCACAAGTTAAGTAAATGAGTCTAAGCAATTTTCAAGCTCACGTGACCTAAGTATAACTTTACTAAACAAGCTGGCTTTAAAACTATTGGTGGAATAAAAATAGAAATGCCTTCGTGATTGTCAGCATACATTTTGTCTGGATTTTACGTTTGTCTTTGCTGGATATTTTAAAATGTCAGTGTGTTAATTCAAGCTGGGAGATGCTAAGAGAGAGACTGCCTCCCATTTTGTTCACAGTCTCACTGAGATAAATGCACATCTGATTGCTTCCTTTAGAAAGGCTAATCAGAAACTCAGAAGAATGCAACCTTTGTCTCCCACCTGTGATCTGAAAACCCCCAAGCCCCACTCCTTACCTCAAGTGGTCCCGCCTTTTGGAACCAAACATATGTTGATTGATGTCTCCTGTCTCTCTTATTAAAAGAAAAATTAAGAACAGTGAATGAGATAAATGTTTTAGGTAAGTTTTTTGTGTGAATTAAAATCTTAAGGTTATTTTTGATGCCCATTTAGTATCTGGATCATTTCCAATTAAGAAAGGGCTGTGATAAGGGTAAAATTCTGGATTTTTTCTATCTATAAATATGCATATCTAATTCTCTTTAACATGTAATTCTGTACACAAAATGTGCCAGAAAGGGTTATGCTGTTAGTGAAAAAGAGAAAAAGAATAATTTTATCTAATGCAGATGTTATCTAAAAGTTCAAATTACAGATTTGAAAGGTTATTTATGAAACAATGTAGTAAGAAATCATTAAGTAGGGGAGGAAGATGTGGAAAAATTTAAATAATAAAATATTCTTTAAATCCAGATAAAGAAATGATTATATTTGGCTAAGAAACATTTTCATAGTTAAAGCCCTTGGTCTTAATTAAAGTAAAATAAGACGTATTGTAAAGAAATGCATCGGCAGTTTGTCAATTCTTTTTTAACATAGTTAAGCATGAAGCTGAATTTAGCATAAAGCCAAATTTCACATCCATGCTTGCATTGCTTCACACTACGTTTGCCGTTTTGCATGGATAGTGCTGGAGTACTTATTTTGGCCCTAAGCCTAAAGTGAATGTCTTAATTGCACTGAATGTACAATGATATTGGTGAACTCAAGGATATTGGATTGTGTATCAGCAATAAAATATTCATTATGTGGGTTTTTTTGGGGCCCTGAGTCTGTAGCCTCTAGGGTAAATTGAGTAGGAAAATTTAGGGTTGGTTTCCTGCTTACTTGTTTTTGCTTCTGGTTTTCATTCATTTACTGTTTATTCTCCTCTGGCTTTTGCTTGGGTATCCATATATATATAAAACCATGACACTTTCTAGTTTCTAGTGGAAGGCTTTTATTTGGTTCTGTTATTTTGTTTTCTATACATTTCTAGTGAGTCATCATCTGTTTCATTTATCTGGCATTCCTAAGCTACCTTTGTCGGGCTGCAGGAATTAATGGAACACACCAGTTTCTAAGCAAACTTTTTGGATTTTAGGCTTCCTGATGCTGTAAGTGTGGTTAGTATACTCTCACAAGTAGAATTTGAGTCATATTTCTCTATCTCTGCCTAGTTTTTCCAAAATTTGTAAACTATCTATGAATATTCTTAACTCATGGCAATGTGTTTGTTTGCATACAGTCAAGCAGGGTCACCAGGACTGCTCAGGGAGAGAGAACCCAGAAACCTGGCATGCCGGCAAAAGGGTAAGAATTTCTAACCACTCAGTCTCTGGCCTCTTGCTCTCTGTGCAAACTGGTTAATCTCCTCTGTGAAGTCTTTAATTGACTGCTTTAATAATAATAACTTAACTCAAATATTTTGTCAGAAAAATAGAAAGTGTAACGTCTTTCAGTTCACAAGACTTTAGCAATCTTTGGGAAATAAAGATAGTTTTCAAGATTATTGGTAAAATAGGATTGTCTTCAAAATGTAAACACATGGTCTAAATTATGGTCAAATATTAGGTTTGCTAAATGCTTGCAGGTCATAAACTGCTTCTTTGGCTTTTGAAAATTGTTTAACTTGCCTCCCTTCTGATACCACTCCAGTGAGTGGAGGAACACCAGTTTCTTCGTCTGGAGTCGAATTAGATAAAATGACACAAAAACATGTGGAGTGGTTTTAAGGAGTGGAGAATTTAACAGGCAAGACAGAAGGGAGAAGAAAGAAGGAAGAAGCTCCCCTGTACAGAGACAGAGGGAGAGAGGCTCAAAAGGCGAGAGAGGAGACCCCACGTTCAGGAATACCAGCCAGTTATATGAGATGGCTGGATAAGGCGGTGTCTGATTTGCATAGAATTCAGGAGATTGGTTTCACCAGGCATGTCATTCACATAGCCAGAGAAAAAAACTGGCCCCCCTACTCTAGCCTTTTAATATGGAAATGCAGGGTGCCATGATGTTCTTACACACATGGGGTTATGTGGGGGCAACCATGCTGTCAGACACATGTGGGGGCAAGGGCAAGAGGACAAAAGTGGGAATCACCAGGATGGGTGGACTCAGTTTCTAAAGGCTGGCGTTTGCATATTAAAGGTTGACCACCCGGCTATGTTGGGTGGACCCAGTTTCTAATGGCCTGCATTTGCATATCAAAGGTTGTCTGCCCGGGTCTAAGAGCCAGGGCTTTTCTGCTAGACAAACATTTCTGGAGCTGCTTTAAAAATGAAAACTTTCCAAGGACCCCTTTTCCTCTCTATCTGCCTAAAATAACTTAACTCCTACCACACTTCTAGCTAGGTAAGGCCTGGGGATGTGTGGAATTGGCCACACCCTTACTATGCTGGAAACAGGCAAACCTTATCAGAACACAACCCACGAGGTTTTACATTAAAGTTAAAATTGCTAAGAGTTGCCGTTGTAACATGCAATTAAGACTATTAGAAACAATTTTACATGCAAGGTGTGTAAAAACAGTAGAATGTGTTTTTTGTTGTTGTTTTGTAAAATGTTATAAAAGGTTTTTTGCTTCTTTAAAATTTCTGAGTCATCATTTTGGTAAAATAAATAATTTATGGTAATCTAGAATTCCAAAATCAAACTTCAGTTTCAAAATTGCCTTTCCTAATGCCTGGCTTTCTAGATGGATCAGAGGGCCCCTGAATCATCCAGAAAAGAGGTAAGCAGGATTATTTGACGTGTTTAGGTACGTGGGATTGCCACAATGATGTTCAATCTTCTTTAGTTTATATTTTTGTGACTAATACTAATATATATTCTAAAATTGTATGGGATTTCTAAAATTCTAATGTCTAAGTACATACTACCAGTCACGATTATATTTATCATGCTAAATTATTGTAAACCACAGAAATGACCAAATTTCCTTCTCAGTGGTATGCACCTAATTTGCAAAAACAACTGGTATCCAAGAGGATATAAGTCTAATGTTAATTAAGCATGGAGAAACAGGATGGCCACCTTGTCCTTCCTGAGTCCTTAAAGCTTCTATTATTAAAAGTTATGAATTCCATGACTCATCATGGAAAAGATATAATGATCCTAATTGAATACATTGGTTGGTGACTTCCCAATTACTAAAATAGTTTATAATCAATGCTTGATACCATATTTCTGGGAAACAATTAAAGCCTCAGGTACATTTGGTCACCTGATGGGACATTTAAACATTTTATTAAAGGATTTCATTCAATTGTTATTTTCAGTGAATGTTTTCTGGTTGTATAAAAGCTTTTCCATGCAAGAAGGCTGATTTTATAACAGTAAATTATTACACTACAGTGTATTTTCACAGGTAAAGAAAGGTTTTTATGGTTTAAATCTTCTGGAAACATTAGAGAAAGACTGTTATTGCTATCCACACTACAACAAAACTTCATCCACACTCCAGCAAGACTTTGGGCTTTGGATTCATGGCCTCACAACTGAGAAGGGTCCCTCCACATTTTTGGAACTGTGCACCCATTGGAACCCTTGAGGGAAAGCTAACCAGGGAAATTTGAAAAGGATGCCATCCTTGATGGGAACAGCTTTTCCCAAGGTCACAGATTAAGACTTCTATTGTCATGAAAATCTTACCTTTGAATTTTGTTGTTGTTGTTTTTTGTTTGTTTGTTTGTTTTTGTTTATGCCTCTATGAACAAGAGAAGTGGAAAAGGGGTCTGTTATGTGCACCAGTGGGGTGTACTTTTATTTGTGAAGGAGTTGGCAGGCAGCCTTATACATGGATTACCTTATACTCTGATAGTTAAAAGATGAAGGCCCAATGTAGGTAAGAAACTTTAATGGTACATATGTTACCTCATAATCAGTCAAAAACAAAACATTGGTTCACTCCTCTTAACCCACATCATGGGTTAAAGAGAACATTCCCAGAAGGCCTTCACTCTTCTAAAAGGCATCATTTGTTAGGTCCTTTTTCCATAATTTAAAGTAAAAGAAGCAATGATTAGAAACGTATCCCTCATGATAGGTTTTATAGCAAATTCTACTGTAAAGGCTACAGTTACTCAACAAACTTTACATTCTCTTGTGAAAGTTATGCTAAATAATAGAATTAGCTAAACAGAAAAGTATCTGTGCAGCTGCTGGCACTTGTGGCCTATGGAGAAATACATCAAATAAAGATTATAGAAATTTGGTGGTAGGGGATTGACAAAAAAATTGCTTAGCCAAGTGAGTAAACTCTTTATCTAGCTGATTCTTTGATCTGTTTGATTGCAGGCGGTTTGGTTTATGGGAACCTTCGGTAAAGGGCACACTTCAAATTCTTGGTATGATCCTCCCAATAATCATAATAATAGTCTCCCTGGTGCGTTGTATTCTCTCAAAGGTTTTAAATGCTTGCATGCAGCCATCTCTAGAATGTCATATGGTCTCTCTTCAACTGGAATAACAGGAGCTGAAAGAAACGTGCAGCAATGAGGGCACCATAACCTATAAATAATGTGCTGAGACCGGAAACCCAAAATGGTGGTAACTGAGAGTGGCACTAAAGCCCTAAGTTTTGTTCATACTCTCAACTAAGTGAGAACCTGTTCAAAAAGGGGGAATTTTTTTAAACAAAATTCTGGGAGGCCATTGTTGTGGACTGAGCTCATTTACTAGGCACCAACAAACCAAACCAAAATGGAGTCGCTTGCGCTAAGACTGTAAGAAAACACACAGATTCTAGAACAAACCAGGTTTTGTTCTTTCTCCTGCAAATCTTTACAACAAACATTTCTGGTAGCATATGTATCAACCCTCTGAAGTTCCCACTACATCTTTTGACCAAGTTCATTTCCTCTCACCTAGAGATCATCAAGCTTCAGCTAATCACGTAACAATGGTTCCAGCTAGTTCCAGGTGAAGATACCACCCCTGGCCATGCCTCACTAGACAGAACAGGGCGAGAGTTCTGTGGTCCCCAATAGGTAGGACTATGTCCCAAGTCAGCATGAAGCAGTTACAGAAATCAGTCTCTCTGCCTCCCATAAAGATTTACGGGGATCACATCTCTCAGGGGTAGATGAGGCAGGAAAATAGGATCTGGAGGCAGAGAACATAAGGCTGATTCACACTTCAGCTATAACAAGAAATATCCTCTCTATAGGGCGTACACAGTAAATGACTTTGTAACTTTACTTCATCCTCTTCATTTACATAGGGTGTGCCCCAAATGGAGGGTATTTAAAGTCACAAAAACTCTGTAACAGAGTTTTTGAGTCCCTATGCTCAGGCCTGCTCCCACACTGTGGGGTGATTTTCATTTTCAATAAATCCCTTCATTCCTTCCTTGCTTTGTTTGTGCATTTTGTCCAATTCTTTGTTCACAACGTCAAAAACCTGGACACCCTCAGCCATTAACAGGGGTACTGTCTTCCTTGATGATTACATTGCAAACATACGGTCCCAGGTCTCTGAGAAAGATATTCCTGGGTCCTAAAGCTGGCAAGAGGTTTATTTGGCTTAAAAAATTTGCATACATTTCAAAGATTCAGAATAAGAACATATAATTACAAGTTTTCTAAAGTAAATGCTCCAAGAAAAGGGAGAGAATGTCTCCTTATTTTCAACAGGAGGATTTTATTTTAAATTTGTATTTACCAATATCTGAGCGTCCTGGTATGGAGTGTATATTATCTAGGCACAGACGTGTGTGTACGTGTGTGTGTGTGTGTGTGTGTTGTGGGTGAGGGATGTACACAAGTTATCCCCAGGAACCCAGAGCAGACTCTAAAATGCATGGCCTTCTGGACAGGGGTCACTTTTGTCCTGGTGTAAGGAAATTAGTGCTTTGGACACCTTCTTTATCTGCTTAACTTGTATCTTATCTGGGAAGTAAAAGGAATAGTCAGCAATGCTCTTGAGAATAGCTGTCATACATGCCCTGTGTTCTTATTTTTATTTTCATTTGGCCACAAGCCACACGGCAACTGAGAAGATCCCACTCCAAGTCCTATCACATATCCATAGAAGCTAAAGTAGTATGTTCACCCTAACATAGAGCATTTTCGTTTCTGAATGGTTGGCTTTATGCAATTGGTTTCCCTTTTAGCTACTTTGATGACTACGTTCTTCAAAATTTATTTCTATATTAAACACATAATATTATATATTAATTTATATATTAATGTGTATTATTATCTATAAAGAACATAGACACTAAAATAGCTAAAAGGGAATCCAATCACATAAGGCCAATCATTGATTTATAAATTTAATTATATATAAAAGATAAGTGACATATACATGTGTATATATATATATACACATCTCTAATGAATGAGTATATATACACATATATCAGATATATGAGTATATACATACATACTTAATTGCACTAAAAATGTGTTTTATAATCTGTAAAATGAAAGAGAACTCATAAATTAACTCCATTGAAATCTTTAATCTCTAATGAATGAGTCCCCTAAATGATATATATATATTTATTTTAGTTATAAAATAACATTATTTGAATAAAGAATAACTATTGGTTTAGTTTACATGTATAATAAAATATTCCTCAAAGATGTTTGACCAATGAAACTTGATTATAGATGCCAATTTCAGAATCTGAAATAAAATATTTTATCATAAAATAATTAGTCATAGACTAAGTCTTTGAGTATATATATGAGTATATATGAAATATATATTTTATATATATGAGTATATATGAAATATATATTTTATATATATGAGTATATATGAAATATATATTTTATATATATAAATATGTATGTTATATGAGTATATATGAAATATGTATTTTATATATAATATATATTTATATATAACACATGAGTATATAAAATATATAAAATATACTCATATATGAGTATAAATAAGTATATAAAGTATATATATGAAATATATATTTTACATATATACTCATATATTTTTATATGTAAAATATATATACTCATATATATGCTCAAAGACTTAGTTTATGACTATTTTATAATAAAATATTTTATTTCAGATTCTGAAATTGGCATCTATAATCAAGTTTCATTGGTCAAACATCTTTATTTGAGGAATATTTTATTATACATGTAAACTAAACCAATAGTTATTCTTTATTCAAATAATGTGTTATTTTATAGCTAAAATAAATATATATATCATTTAGGGGACTCATTCATTAGAGCTTATTTAAAGATTTCAGTGGAGTTGATTTATGGGTTCTCTTTCATTCTGCAGATTATAAAATACATTTCTAGTGCAATTAAGTGTCCTGCATAAAATCACAAAATTAATAAAGGATGGAGACAGCAATAAACTCCAAATTCCCCAACTGCTAGCTCAGCACTTAATCTATTACATAAGAATAGAGTCACAGAATCAAAATGTGGAAAAAAAGAAGACATGAAAAAAGCCTTTTATTGAAATCTCAGTTACTTGAAATCAAGAAAAAAAATTTACTTTTTCCTTATATTTGAGTACAGACATTCATAACTAGCTAATACGCAAAATGGACTAATACTGAAAATAAGTAGGACAAATAGAAATCTTTCAAATGTGCATTTTTATTTTTTGAATGAGAGATTTTGAACTGTAATGCAGGTTAATATACTGTTTACCTACATATTTGAGTTCAGTGATACAGCAATATACTCACATACTACAAGTTATATGAAATGAGTTTCTTATTTAGAGATAGGCAGCAAGAGACAAAAGAAGCCTAGCATCTATCATGAGCCAGTCCCTCAAGGCTCAAGAAACTGACCAGGATGGATGGAGTATTGACTGCATGTGCCTTACTTGCACCACAGCTGAGGGACGCTGAAAGGCATCCCTGGGTCATATACCTCATGGGCAACGTGACTGACTGGGCAAAGCTTTAAAGGAATCCTGTTTCCAGGTGAGAGAGGAACAAAGCTGGGGTGAGAGAGGAACAAAGCTGGGGCTGTCCTGGGCATTTCCTCTGTATGGCAAGATGTTACATTTTTTAGGTGGAACAGGAACAAGACCCAGGCCATTTCAGGCATTTCCTTGCTGTCTTAGCATACTGCATCCCAGCACATTCTACTGTTATTCCTGAGAACTACAAGCTAAGAACTTGGAGTGGGGATAACTGGGTTTTTCCAAGGCTACCCAGAGAACTGACCTGTATTAACTTTTAAAACATGAAATAAATGTACTTATCCATAAGGCAAATATATGCATTTACAAATGTTTTTTAGCTGATAGGATAATATTTTATAACAATTTGATTACCAAACATCGGGCATAGGTACAGTCCATCATCTTCCCAAACAATAATGGAAACCTAAAATGCTAGCCATCACAGGTACTAGTAATAACAGCTTAAACAAAGCTACTACAGTCAATTTCCTAATGCATAAGGTGGTAATCATAGCTGCCTCTTCTACCACCCATTCATTCCATATTCCCTTATCTTTGATCGGTATCATGACTGCCTGGAGTGTGCCAACCTTCATTACTGCAGTTATCTACTATTTGATTGTCTTCTCTGGAATGAGTTGCTACAATTTCAATTGACCAGGACTATTGTGCAATTGGAGAACTAAGAGCACCTCATTAAATTTCTTGTTCCAGATTTTCCTCTTTATCCTCAGCATACATCAGTAACTCTGTGTCTCCTGGATAATTGGGATCAAGCTCACTAGGTCATAGAGTGATATTCTTTTTTTTTTTGTCTGTTGCTTTAGGGTTACAGAGCCCAAAATAGCCAGGGGATAGTCTCTGCTGCCAATTAATTGGAGCCCTGACTGGATACCCTGGTGGAAATTGTCCTTGTTTGGCACTAGGGTTCAGATGATTAATTCTGAGGCTAAAAATTCTTAAACTGTGTTCTCTGGTGACATGGAGAAACCAGTCACTCCTGACTCTACCACTTAGTTCCACGATACATTAGTTCCATGATACATTCATTCTTGCTACGGTAAGATGGCACTGTCTACTGGATACTGGGTTAGAACATATTTCATATACGTGAGGACTCAACGTACTGGTCAACAGGCCTCAGAGAGTACTGTAACTAAGCTTTCAGCTCATCCCTGGTAGATTAAATTATTTCAGCAAATGTTTAATTTTCTTTTCTCCTATCCTTTTCTCCCTATCCAGCTTCATATGCTTTTCCACCAGTCTGACTTTAGGCTTAACCCGCTGATTTGCTTTCATGGATAGAATATAAACAGAAGTGACTATGCCAATTCTGTGAAGAACAATGCTTTAAGAGACATTGTGTGTGCCCTTTCAATCTCTTACATTCCTGATATAAAATAACTGGTATGACTTCAGCCTCCACCTATACATGAGATATGTGAGGAACAATCCTACACTACAGCTCAACTAAGCCCAACCAAGCCCAGGAACGATCTGCAGATCCACAGATAGCCAGCCAGATGCTGATGTAGACATAATGATTGTCTTTAAGCCACTGAAGATTTGTGGTGATTTAGAGCTGAAATTTCCTTTCCAATTCCATCAAGGCAGCTGCTTCTGGGTGATGGGGCATGTGACATCACTGGGAAATGCTGTGGGCATTATGCCATTGTCCCACTGTCTTCCCTCTAAATTGGCAATTGTTAAAGGTGATACTGAGTGAAATACCGTGGTGGTGCCACAAATGGAAGCATAAATGCACAAATTGTAGGCCTGGCAGAAGCACTGCATGGAGGAGAGAAAAATCCATACCAGACTCAGTAGTCTGCTCTTTTAAAAGAAACAACTGCTTCATTCATGGCGGGAAAGCATAATGTAATCAATTATATTATCACCAGGTTGTGGAGTGATAACCTCAGGACAGGGTTTGCAAGCTAAAGCTCTTGGGTAAAGTCTTGTCTCTGTTTTTAGCAAAATGTAATTGAATTACAACTACACTCGATATATTTACTGCCTATGGCTGCTTTTGGGTTATAATGGCAGTCAGAGTTCAGTAGCTGCATAGAGACAATATGGCCCACAAAGCCTAAGATATTTACTATCTAGCTATTTGGAGAGAAAGGTTGTAGACTCCTGCCTTAGCAGTTATATGCTAGATCCATATCTGAAGCTTACCTTTGATTTCTGCTGTTGGCAGGTTGATTACCCAGCACATAGTTAGATGCATTTAAATGAGAAAAAAAGGGAATTTATAGCTCTTATCTCTGCAAACCAAACTGATACAGCTCTGATGACTGGGGGAACACCACAGTTCTTGGACTTGCGCCCATAGGATTAATGACATGGACACACATGGAGTGGTTTTAAGGAGCGAAAAGTTGAATAGGCAAGAAAGAAGGAAGAAGAAAACAGCTCCCCCGCACAAAGACAGAGGGAGGGGGATTAGAACAAAGAAAAAACCCTGTGTGCAGTGGAAAAGTGGCTGTCCTCGGTGTAGGTGGTGTCTGATTTGCATAGGGCTCAGGGGATTGGTTTGACCAGGCATGTTACTCATGTAGCCAATGAAAAAACTGGCCCTCCCACCCTAGCTTTTTAATATGCAAAAGCAGGGCACCATGATGTTCTACACAAGTGGGGATATGTGGGGGCGGCCATGTTGCCAGGCACATGTTGAGGCAAGGACAAGAAGAACACGGTGGGAATCTCCATGTTTGGGTGAACCCAGTTCCTAATGGACTGCATTTCCACATCAAAGCTTGCCTGCCAGGCTCTAAAAGCCAGGGCTATCCTGCTAGGCAATAAACGTTTCTGTAACTGCTTTAAAAGAAACAAAAACTTCCCAATGACCCCTTTTCCTGTCTGCCTAAAATAATTTCTTAATAACTCCTATAACAAAAGCACTTTGGGAGCATGGGCCCTTTGAGCAATCACCACATTGGTTGAGAAAAGAACAGCAGGATATCTGTGGGATATTTCCTACCTCTCCTGTAGACCTCTTGGCCATCTATTTTCTAGTGATAGTCTTTTAAATATCTGACCAGTTGACCAACTATTTAGCTATGAGTAATGGATCGGTATAGATCCACATATCAGGCTATTCTCTTTGTACACCAAGTGGACAATTATTTGTATCACCTGATGTTCTGATCACTGAAGAGTATTTTCTTTCAACGTTTTCTTTCTGGGCCACCCAGGAGTGAGGATGGAGTAATCAAATGCAGGCTCAGAATGCACTGGAGTTGGTCTTAACAAGCTTAGATTTTTGACCAGGGAAGTATGACACAGAGACACAAGGACAAATGAGTATAGAGTATAGATATATGCAGGGTAGAGACAAGGAAATCAGACAAGAAATTTATTGTCTCTACCAGTGGTAAAAGGAGTACCAGTGGTATATCTGCTTGTACGTAAATCATAGCAGGTATCATTTTTGAGGGCTAAAGGAAGAAAAAGAGTCTCCTGGTAGCAATGAGTAAGTAGTATAACTATTGCACTTCCAGACCCTGCATTTTGTGTAATGTAGGAGGGAAAAGAAGACAGAACTATAGCAAATAAGTAAGAGTATCACTTCATGGGCATACTGCCTGAGATTGTAGCTGGGTTTCCTCACACAGTGTGGCATTGTCTATGTTAGCTAAAAGCAAATTCACTGTTCCTCAGATTTATTATATGTAATTTGGTGCTAATGCTAGTACCTATCTCATGTATTTGTGTGAAAAATAAGTTCTCTAATAAATGTAAAGTGTAAAATATTGTGTGGCCCATCATATGCATTCATTAGTATTTGAGAAAGCGATAGAGGATATGGGCAGCTGGTCATCTGCGTAAGAGATAAAAGAATGCTCACTACAAATCCTCAGTGGCTTAAAAAAAAAAAAAACACACAGTCACCATTTGTACATCAAAGAAGTCTGACATTCTGGAAAGTTGTTCTAAATGGTAAGTACTGGGATCCAAAAAGTATCTTGGAAGGTTTATAGAGAAGAACCTTTGGAGAAACTGAGTCTTACCCAAGCAGATGTGAGGGTATGAGTCTAGCTGGGGGTGACTGACCTGGGAGGCTAGGACATCTGGGAGAGAGAAGATGTACAATGAGACTCCTGTGTCAGACTTGGAAAACTTTGTCTGTAAAGGGACAGATCATACATATTTTACGCATTGTGGGCCACATGATCTCACTTCAAAACTATTCAGTTATTTAGTGCAAAAGTAGCTGTAGGCAATATGTACACAAATGGCTGTGGCTGTGTAATAAAACTTTATTTATAAATACAAGTGGTATACCACATTTGGTTTGTGGCCATAAGTTGCTGTATTTGTTTGTTACGGTTGCTGTAACAAAGTACCACAACCTACATACATTTATAACATTTATTTTCTTATGTCAAGGTGCCCACAGGGCTGATTTCTTCTGAGAGCTGTCAGGGAAGAATTTGGTACCAGCCTCTCTTGCTTGCTGGTAGGTGCTTTCTTCTCTCTTTGTCTTTTTGCATAGTGTTCTCCCTGTGTGCATTTCTGTCTCCAAAGTCCTCCTTTTTATAAGAACACAGGTCATACAGGATTAGGGCCTACGCTAATGATCTTAATATAATTACCTTTGTAAAAACCCTGTGTCCAAATAAGGCCCCATTCTGAAGTACTGGGGGTAAGGACTTTAGCCTATACACTGGGGGACACAATTCAATCCATAACAGTTTTCCACTCTTACTCTGAAATGATGATCTATATTCAATCCTAAATAATACCTTATTTTCTTAGGCCATGTGGAAAACAATTATTAGTCATTTTCTTATAATCTTATATGATTTTTTGCTGAAAATTTGAAATAGGAGTAGAAAGCTGATCTCTTTCATCAGCAACTCACTGACATCTGCTTTATTGTAGCTTTTTTACCTGGTTGCAAACAAAGCTCTAACTTAGGTTTTCTTTTCTTTTTTTTTTGAGACGAACTCTTGCTCTGTCACCCAGGCTGGAGTTCAGTGGCATGATCTCGGCTCACTGCAACCTCCATCTCTCATGTTCAAGCAATTCTCCTCCCTCAGCCTCACAAGTAGCTGGGATTACAGGTGCCCACTACCACGCCTGTCTAATTTCTGTATTTTTAGTAGAGATGGGGTTGGGTTTCACCATGTTGGCCAGGCTGGTCTCGAACTCCTGACGTCATGATCCGCCCGCCTAGCCTCCCAAAGTGCTGGGATTACAGGTGTAGGCCACCGTGCCTGGCCCGACTTAGATTTTCATTACAGCTGATTCAATAAGAAAACCATGTCTCAAGTCCAAGAAGTGGCTGAATCCAGAAATCAGAGTCACTGGCTGGTCAGGTCAAGAGATTCAGGGTTGTCATATGGCTGATGTGGACCATGCACTTCATCACTTCCACAAATGCTGTCTAAAGAAGACCCGCAGAGCATATATGCTCCTGAATTGAAAACACCCTTGTGAGGTTCTGAAGATGGCTACTTGTCTAACAGTGACATCCCTCAGCATGATGTCAGCATAGCCCACACAGCTCCATGCAAACCTCCCATTCACCTCCCTATTTCCTCCCACCTGCCACAATGCAGCCCACACCACTCTGCTCATGGACTAAGAGACTGTTGACAAGTAGGGTGGGATTTGTTTTGTGCGGGGGGAGATGAACATTAAAAATGGGGAAGAGAGTAAAGACATAAAGTTGGCAGAAAGGTATTTTCATGAGGTAATTGTTTAGTGAGGAAAGTAAAATATGAAATAAACACATGTTTATGTATATGCATAAATATATATTTATACATGCATATAAATAAAATTGCATATTTAATAAAATATATGGACAATATGAATACATTTTCAAACCATGTCTGGACAACCTATCTGTGTATGTGTGTGTGTGTCTGCGTGTGTGTGTGTGTGTGTGTGTGTGTGTGTGTGTGTGTGTGTGTAGCAGGATGCATATTCGGTGTTTTGTGGTTTTGGGTAAATGTATGATGTTGGGAAGGGTGAAGTCACTTAGGAGAGGTGGCAAAGTGATAAGAAGAGAAAGGCCAACCCCACAACTAAAAGAGTGAAATTAGATTGAAACGAAATACCTATATTTTTATTACATTTATGCATGTATTTAAAATTATGCATATGCGTGGGAATATATCTATATAAAAAGCTTCAAAAGGTGGTGAGGCAAATGCGGAGGTCTGGAAACTAAAGGAGCAGCTTTGCCTCCTTCACAGTTTGCAATGAGCCATGTTCAGCATGTGCTTGCTTTGGAGGCTTCCAGGAAGCTTGCAAGAAGCAAAAATAGTTTTTCCACTTAACATTTTCCATGTAGCCAAACGTCTTCACAGTGTATTATAAGTGACTTAGTGAAGTTATGATTATTTTCTTATGTAAGTGACAAACTGGTGTATCTTGGCACCCCCAATTAGAATTATTAGGCGATAAAAGTAAAAGTTAGCAAGCTTAAAGCAACCATATATAATCGTAAGACTGAGCCTTTACATAGCTCTTACTATGGGCCAGGCACTTCTGAAACCATTTTAATGTATATTTACTCCTTTAATCCTCCTGGGGAAGCTATGAGGCAAATACTGCTTTTAACCACATTTTTAGGATATAAGAAAATCACATTTATTTTCTGCGCTATGCAAGAAACAACTAAAAATTAAGCAGCTTAAAATTACAAATGTATTACCTCGTAGTTTCTGAAGGCCAGGAGTCGGGGCATGACATGGCTGGATTCACTGCTCAGGAAACCACACAGCTAAAATCAAACTGCCAGCCATGTGATGGTTCTCATTTGGAGGCCAGGGTTTGTTTCTAAACTTATGTAGGTTTTGGCAATTCTCTTCTTTGTAAGAATTCTCTTTATAAGGCTGAGGTCCTCAACTTCTAGCGGCTGCCCCTCTCCATAGACAGCTTGCAATGTGGCTGTTTGCTTCTCATCTACTGGCCTCAAAGAAAAATACCTGCTAATGCTTCAAATCAATCTGAAAGACTTTTTTTTTTAACCTGTAGACTGTCTTTAAAATGGCTCACCTGATTAGCTTAGATTCACCCAGGATGATCTCCTTTTTGATTAACTTAAAGGCAACCAATTACTGACTTAATCATGGAAATAAAATCCCATACTATTCACAAGTCTCTTCCACACATAGCTTGGAAGATATTAAACAGGGCATGTATACTAAGGGCAGAAATCTTGGGGGACATTTTAAATTCCTGCCTACCACAAAACCTAAGACCACGAAGGGAGGTGAGGCTTGCTCCATATCACAAAGTCAGTCTACATTTAAATTCCATGTTGAGAATCATTATGTTATATTATGTAATGAAAGAGGAATTTCAACTTTTAGATGTTATCTTTTAGATATTGTATTTGGTGTCAAGAAAAGTTAAGACTGAGATTTTCCCCTACTTGCAAACTAACAAGTTATTCTTCCCTAGTTTCATGGGGGCTAGAAGGAGACACAATACTCCTGCGTGAAAGACAAAGGACACTTTATTACAGGAATAGCAGTAGCCAGAGTATCAACATTTGTGCTGGTTTTTTGACCCTCAATTTCTATAGGGTGACATAAAGACCATGTGATATCTGCACATGTATTGGATTGCATTACTGGAGGAAAAGAAAGCACTTTATTTAGCGAACTATATCTCTTTTACCAGACACTAAGTTGGCCTGATGCTTGCCTTATGGAGAGATATTATCTTTATTATACTGGACTGTAAGCAAACTTCATTTTCTCTGTGGGGAGATACTATCTTTATTTTCCAAGGCAGTTTCCTACACAGCCATTCTTGAAAAGCTAGTGCTGAACAGAGTCAATGCTTCTACTTAAAAGTATGTGAAAATATGAGACCTCTTGAGAATGACTGTCCAATCATATCCACCCTTTGTTTCTACAGTCTAGGTTTCTAGTAAATTTTCCCATAATTACATTGACCTTTGGAATTAATCTTACTGACTGAGTCTGGAATCAAAGCCATTCCATTTGTCCTATAAGGTCTTTAATTAAATTTGCAACCAATAACACAGCAAAGATCAAGATGAGTCCAATCTTCAGCACTGACCTCAAACATGTCCCATTTAGGACCTCAAACAAGACTCTAAATAAACCAACTAAACAAATTTCACAAATCGTGAAGTTCTACCTTAACAAATCAGGTGGCTTCCTCCTTAATTTTTTATGTTGACATTTTCACTTGACCTGAAAATCAATCCAGGTAAGTCAGAGTGAATCCATGATTTCACAGACTCTACCTTGCATAGCAAGGACAATTTTATCATCCATAGCAACACTGGTCAGTGAGTTGCAGATGAACTGAATACTTTACAGGGTCAAGGTAGTGTCTTCCAGGGCCAAGGTAGTATGTTTTAGCTAGAGTCAGGAATATTTCTTATAATCATTCCTAATTAGAGAATTCCCTTACAGGGAAAATTGCCCATAGCATGTACACAAATAATGAGTCAGTTATCCCTCTGGGAAATTGTCATGAGTAAGCAAATTCATGTGATTTGGGTCAGTAACACTTCTTTTGTTTTTTGTTTTGTTTTGTTTTGAGATGGAGTCTCGCTCTGTCACCTGGGCTGGAGTGCAGTGGTGCGATCTTGGCTCACTGCAACGTCCGCCTCCTGGGTTCACACCATTCTCCTGCCTCAGCCTCCCGAGTAACTGGAACTACTACAGGCACCCGCCACCACACCTGTCTAATTTTTTGTATTTTTAGTAGAGACAGGGTTTCACCGTGTGAGCCAGGATCGTCTTGATCTCTTGACCTTGCACCCGCCTTGGCCTCCCAAAGTGCTGGAATTACAGGCGTGAGCCACCAGGCCTGGCTTTGGGGCAGTAACACTTAATTTGACTTACTCACTATTAGAAAATGACTCAGGTGTTCAGGGAATACTTCAAATATATATTCTCTCATTAACACATTTCTCCGTTAAGTTTCTTCCTGATTGTGATAACTCCCTCTGGAAGATGAATATTTACAGTATACACATGTACAATACCAATTATATATTCAGCCATGAAAGCCAAAACAACAGTACATTAATTAGTCAGAAAAATCCCCACTGATAAGGTTATCTGAGTTTCCCTCCCCCACTGTAAACTTTATCCAAACTCCATCTGTTGAATTTGGGTACCTCCATATCCTGCCAGATAGGAAGGTGACTTGGCTGCCTGCATCCAACAGAACTATGAAAGTCAGTGTTTCTCTCCTTCCTGAAGTTCCCCAAAATACTCAGACAGATTGTATTGCTTTTATTACCCTTATGGACAGGGGGTCCTCAATCCCATCCCTAATCATATTTATTCTCATAATAGCTGCATTCAGGTTAGAATGGGATAAAAGGATCATGGTGGTTGGAGGGAGAGAGCGACTCCTCATCATTAAGCAAAAACCATTCACTTTTGCTTTCAAGTGGTAAGGGGTCTGCTGGGCTTCAAACAAACTTTTGACTGCCTTAGGCTTGACTTGTACAGCAGTGGTTTTCCGCAGTAGATTAAGGAATCCATCATAATCTGGGGCATCTACTGCCTCATTTTCATGGTAACATCTCTAAAATGTTTGAATGGTTTCAATATAATGGCAAGGAGATTTATTTCAAGGCTGTAGGTCTCACCACTAAAATTTACTTGGAATTCTTTGGGTCAATGTAATATAATGTAGTGTAATGAAAGTTTGTGTCTCTCCAAAATTCATATGTTGAAGGCCTAACTCATAGCACTGCTATATTTGGAGATGGAGCACCTAAGGAAGTAATTAAGTACAAATGAACTCGTAAGGGTAGGGCTCTGATTCCACAGAATTAGTGTTTTTAAAAGAAGAGACCCCAGAAAGTGTGTTGTCTCTCTCTCTGCTCCTATGCACCAAGGGAAGGGTCATGTGAAGATACAGTGAGAAGGTGGCTGTCTACAAGTCAGGAAGAGAGTCCTCACCAGGAAGTTGGTTGGTAGATATGGAATGTCTAGTCTCCAGAACTGTGAAAAAATAAATTTCTGTGTTTAAGCCTCTCAGTCTGCAGCATTTTGTTATGGTAGCCTGAGCAGACTAAGACAGTTTAGATTCTCATTTTCCGGTGTTTCACCTGCATTAGCATTGTAAACCTAGTCAGGGACAGTGAAGGCCTAAATGCATATCAATTTCTCTTCTATGATTTCCCAGAAGAGTGCTTTTTCTCAGAGAAATCACCCCCAAAAGACCAAATCTCCCCTATAATAATCAGGGTCTGCTGCAAAAAAACTCCGAGACTCTTTACTGCAATGTTTAAATATATCTGAGGTTGTCATGATATACTGCAGAAAGAGATAAGCCTTCAGACAACCCAGCTATTGCTACTTTTTTCTTAACAAAAATAATACATCCTACCTCTCATCTCCTAATTGAAACAACCAAATTTGTAATGAATTATTCTGATTTATGACCATAGAAGTCACACATTTCTCTCTTTACATACTCAAGTGTTGACTGAAAGAGAAAACAAAATAATGCCTGTCAGGGGAAAAACAAAAAAAAACCAAAAAAAACAAAAAACACCTTAGTGATAATATTTGTAGTGCTTTGTACCTGAGGCTGACCACAACATTGACTAGGAAATTTCTACATCCAGAGGAGCATTAACAATAACCAGGGCCCATTCCAACAGCTGCCTTTGAAACCCACTTCTTGGTTGCAGCCTGCGATCACCTCCTTGATTCTTCCTCCTGAACAGGCATGAATGAAAGACCATCTATTGTGCAGCAATTAACTGTACAATTTAGTTGACATATATTCTCTTGGACTTTTCTCAAATCCTGTTAATTGGCCCCAACACCTTTATTGTTCCTCTTCCAGAAATGTATGTTTCTATCAATTACATTGTCAAAACTGTCAAGAACTGTGAAGGATCTGAGACTTTATCTGCTTGAAAGTTAACAAGTTAGCCTATTATAGCTCCATGGATGCTGGCAGAAAGCATGAGACTCCTGGATCAGAGACAAAGGACAGTTAATTACACACAGAAATAGCAGTAGCCAGAAAGTTAACATGTGTGCCAATTCCCTAAGCTCCAAAGCTGCGAGTTGCATTCCAGGGGAGGAACCCCAAGCACAGGAAATCCAAACTTTTTATGGTGGTCCATGATCCTACCTAACCTGGAGGAAAACATGACCTTTATTAAACAGTAAACTTGAATTTTTGTCCCAGAGGGAGAGACTATCTCTCTTACAAGACTATCTGCTATACAAAATCCTTAAAAGGCAGCTAAGAATAAAGCCAGCCAGAGACTTTGCTAGTAGAATAGGGAGAAAGGCAAGATTCATGGAGAATTGTCTGCAATATTTGCTTTCTTAAAGTCACTTCTGGCTGGGTGTGGTGGCTTAGGCCTATAATCCCAGCATTTTGGGAGGCGGGTGGATCACCTGAGATCGGGAGTTTGAGACCAGCCTGACCAATATGAAGAAACCCCATCTCTACTAAAAATACAAAATTAGCCAGGTGAGGTGGCACATGCCTGTAACCCCAGTTACTTGGGAGGCTGAGGCAGGAGAATCGCTTGAGCTCGGGAGGCAGAGGTTGCAGTGAGCCGAGACCTCGCTATTGCACTCCAGCCTGGGCAACAAGAGTGAAACGCCATCTCAAAAAAATAAAATAGATAAAATAAAAAAAAGATCACTTCCTTTTTTTTCCAATAGAAAAGCACCAACTTTTACATGCTCTATATTTTGTAATCATAAAAACTGCTGACGTTTACTATTTGGGAGGCCTGTTGGCACTGATTTACATCTATGTTTATATTAGCTCATTTTATCTTCACCACATTACCATGAGGTAGATGCTATTATTTTATCTCCCATTTTGAAGATGAAAATACTAAGATATGGAATGTAAAGTGCCCAAGTTCACAGCTAAGAGCACTTCATACCAGAAGACATGGAAAATATTAATCTTAGGAATTCTGAATCGAGAGTCCCTGCTCTTAGCATCAAAGCTAGGGCTACAAGCCTACATAGCTTTAAAACCACATAGCTTTAAAACAGACCCAAGAACAAATAAAGTCCTTAGTACTGAGTTGGATACATGACAATTTCTCAATGGATAATGATTAATATTAGGTTTTCTTATTATCTCTTATCTTAATTTTTAAAATGGAGAAACTTAGACTCAGAGAATATGGATTGGATAGCCAAGCATTCTCAAATAATAAAGGTTGGAAGCTTGGTTTTAAACCTAATTTTTACCAATTATAAAACTCCTTGTTCACATAAAACACCATGATACTTTTATGACAAAGAGGTCTCTACTGGACACTTCAAAACGTTACCTGATTTCTTGTAATGATTTGAAAAGTACTGCAAGTTAAACATATACATCAGAGAATATATAAATATGAAGTCATAATTATCCTAATATTTATGCATATAGAACAATGTCATTTAATGCAGTTTCTTAAACACATCAAATGTAGAAGCCTATTTGCATATAACATTCAACACCATAAGAAACCTTTGTTAAATGCTTTAGGCCTATATTGGACCTTATTTATTTTGTTTTGAATATTAATTTCAACTCCAAAAAGTTAATCTATATTCTAATCATATCTACTACACATATGTGTGATTCTTCTGATATGCAAAATAATAATGGCTATGATGCCTTTTATTTTATTACGAAAACCTATAGTATCTCAAATACCTGTAGAAAGTATGACATAAGGAAGCCCTTAGGTTTCATACTCAGGACAAAGGGTGACAGTAAAGTAAATCATTATACTAACAGTATGTAACACTTCAACATAAAGTAAGAAAATCTCTGATAAAAATTAGGTTATTTGATAGAAATACAAACTCTTTTAAGTGGCCATGCAACACAGGACATACTGATTAAGTGGTACATTAGGTACAGGATTAGTAATTTTCTATTATCACTTACATTTAGACTTTATGGCCAGACAGTCCTGGTTTGGAACTCAAATTCTGAAACTAATAATCTGAGGTAATTTAAATATCTCTGAACCTTAATTTCTCCATCTGTTACATGAGAATATCTGGATGGTTGGAAGAAATTAATTAGATACTCTATGGACATTGCTTATTTCAGTCCTATTGAAGAGAAAATAATAAACAGTAGCAGATAATTTAGTTTAACTGTAATTTATTAGAATCTCAGGACAAGTTGAGTACTGTGGTTGATGTTAGGAATGTATGGATGAATAAAGCACAGTTTCTGAGTGAGAGGGACATGTACTTCACGTGGGAGAGCCACATATAAGCAAATATTACCTACACAATGGAGTATGTGCAGAGGTGTACCAAAATAAATAGCTCGGCATGTCAGGAGCTTCATTCTGGAGAGTGGAATCTATTCTAAAACTCAGATTATGAGTATAAATATACTACTTGAACAAGTGGTAATGCGGTCTGATATCACAGGCAGATACAATACTCTTGTGAAAATACAGTGTTTGCAAAGCATTCAGTCTTGGCTTTTCTCGTATGCGGAATCTTTCTAAATGTGGAAATACGTTTGGAAATGTGGCACACTTTGCTTATATTTGTTCTCAGGTTTGAAGTAAATTGTTTTAGAGAGGGGAAAAGCATGAACAGTGAACCCTGATGACGCATGGTATTTATGGAGAACTACGAAGAGTTGTGTAGAAAGGCACATGAAAAGCAAATGGAGCGACAGGTAAGAAAGCAGTGGGCATTAAGTAGCATACAGAAGCACTGAGCTTCTATTTTGTAAATCAGCGCTTCTCACAATGTCGTCAGAATTAGACCCCATGCTGACCCATAGAGTTAGAACTTTTGGGAGTATGAATTAAGAATCTGCTCCTGTAATTAAATCTCTAATGATTTGTAAGCAAATAAAAGCGGAACTTGAGCTCTAGGTGAGCTGCAGCCACCAACTGTGTGATTAGCATTTTTGGTAGATGGCTTTAATGGTCACTAAAGAAAAAAATTGAGGGGGACAAACTGAAAGGCAGGAAGACAAATTAGGAGCCCATTTATTCATACAATAACTTCGGCTGTGTGATGTGTAAACATAGCAGGAAAAAAGCAGGCAAATTCTTTCAACTTTCGGTGTCTATGTTCTTTCAGAAAACAAGATGAGTAACTAATAATTTCATGTGTATTTTAAAAGAGATGTTCAAAATGCTGTAGGGGCAAATACATCCTGGCTTAACCCAGACAGGAGGGTGAAACGGGAAAAGCTTGAACGAAGTGACGATATTCACAGTTAGATTAAATAACTAGATATCACGTGGGTGAAGCCTGAAAGGAGGAAGGGGAGAGTGTTCAAGGCTAAACGAACACCATCACTGAAAGCTCTAAGACATGAAAGATGAAAAAACAGAATATGGCTCCTTGGAGCAATTCAGTATTTCTTATTTTGGGTGGGAGACTTCTTTTTTTTTTTTTTTTTTTTGAGAAGTAGTCTCGTTCTGTCGCCCAGGCTGGAGTACAGTGGTGCAATCTCGGCCCACTGCAACTTCCGCCTCCCAAGTTCAAGCAATTCTCCTGCCTCAGCCTCCCTCCCAAGTAGCTGGGACTACAGGCGCCCACTACCACGCCTGGCTAATTTTTTTTTTATTTTTAGTAGAGACGGGGTTTCACTGTGTTAGCCAGGATGGCCTCAATCTCCTGACCTCATGATCTGCGCGCCTCGGCCTCCCAAAGTGCTGGGATTACATGCGTGAGCCACCGTGCCTGGCAGGGTTGGGGGACTTCTTTAACAATACCATATGATTATATAAATCCTCTTAGGAATTTAAGAATTTTTTTCATTTTTATGTGCTATATTACAAATTATAGGGAAATTTTAAAAAATAAAGTAGGTTTTAAGAAAATACTTTACAGCAATATGAACACAATCTATTTATATGTATTTGGATAGGCAATTTTGAGCATTTGAGCCATTTAAAAAAAGTATATTGACTTTAATTATCTCAGAAAAATGTAGGAATAATACAGTAATAAACAATGTATTGTATATAGATGAATTTGGGGATTTGGAGGACTGAGTGTATACCGAATATAGGTTGAAATAGAATTATATCTTACACCATGTAATATAAATATATTGCTTTCATAAGCTATTGTTTAGGTTTCTTGAATTTTTTTCTAAAATAAATGAGTGTTTTAATAATGTTTATGTTTTGCTTCTAACTAATGAGATAGTAGAGAGGGTGTTAGATTTCTACTTAAAAGCAAAAAAAAAAAAAAAAAAAAACAGCACATTAACACGTTATGGTTGCATATATTTTATTCTCAAGAAATATAAAAAGGCAATTTCAAATGTAACCAGTCTTACATTTTCTCTTTTATTAGCACTGGAACTGGTTTCAAAGTTGACAAAGACGATATGTTGACGTGTTGTAAATGATTTTAATAATATAAATACAATATGTAGTACAATGAAAGTCACCTTGTTGTTTATTTGCAGAATTATTATTAACTTGTAATTCAACATCAACAATGATTATGCTTTCTATTTTCAATCTAGTATTTATTCTGGAAATAAATTAAACAAATTAAAATGAAAGCAATAAAGCTAACCAATATGGTAAAAACTGACACAGGACCGGGCGCGGTGGCTCACGCTTGTAATCCCAGCACTTTGAGAGGCCGAGGCAGGCAGATCACAAGGTCAGGAGATCGAGACCATCCTGGCTAACACGGTGAAACCCCGTCTCTACTACAAATACAAAAAATAAGCCGGGTGTGGTCGCCGGCGTCTGTAGTCCCAGCTACTCGGGAGGGAGGCTGAGGCAGGAGAATAGCATGAACCCGGGAGGCGGAGCTTGTAGTGAGCCAAGATCACACCACTGCACTCCAGCCTGGGCGACAGAGAGAGACTCTGTCTCAAAAATAAAAAATTAAAAAACTAAAAATAAAATAAAAATAAAACTGACACAGGTAATGAAACAATTCAGATACATTGTTGGCTGAGTCATTAGCAAGTTCATTTCAAGTCAGTAACCCTTAAATGAGCCCACTTAAAAATTACAGATGTCATACCATTGTATTTTTAAGTGGAAGTATGTACAGTATTTAATTATTAAAACTAGAAATTAAAATAGTTTTAATTATCACCATTAGAAACTTGGACCCACTGAAACACCTTTGCAAGTTCCTGATTGTGGGGGAAAATGAGAGATTCACAGACACTGGAATGTACAGAATTGAATGCAATCCAATGAAACAGGCCAGTAGAGAATGAGAGAGACAGACACACACACACACACAGAGGGAGAGAGACAGAGACACAGAGAAAGTTGCATGAGATTTATTTGAAAGGTAAAATATTTTAAAGCTTTCAACTGAAATTTTTCAGAATTGTTTTTTCCTTGTGAACATCATGAGATGACATAAGGCTATTAAGTTGAAACCGATATGATCTTATTAGCATTTTCATTCAGACAATCTAAATGTATATTCAAAAATGAATCTGGTAGCTAAGAATGGATAGAAGAAGCAATTACAAAAGTTTAGATAAGATGTGATGGAAGATGGACTTTCATGTTGTTACGGGAATTGAGAGAATTAAGCATAGTCAAAAATTAGAATAAAGAATGGGGGGCCTGGCGCGGTGGCTCACGCCTGTAATCCCAGCACTTTGGGAGGCCGAGGCGGGCGGATCACGAGGTCAGGAGATCGAGACCACGGTGAAACCCCGTCTCTACTAAAAATACAAAAAATTAGCCAGGCGCGGTGGCGGGTGCCTGTAGTCCCAGCTACTCCGGAGGCTGAGGCAGGAGAATGGCGTGAACCCCGGAGGCGGAGCTTGCAGTGAGCCGAGATTGCACCAATGCACGCGAGACTCCGTCTCAAAAAAAAAAAAAAAAAAAAAGAAAGAATAAAGAATGGGCTGCGGCCATGAGCGGTGGCTCATGCCTGTAATCCCAGCACTTTGGAGCACTTTGGGAGGCTGAGGCAGGCGGATCACCTGGGGTCAGGAGTTCGAGACCAGCCTCAACATGGAGAAACCCCGTCTCTACTAAAAATACAAAATTAGCCAGGCGAGGTGGTGCATGCCTGTAATCCCAGCTACTTGGGAGGCTGCGGCAGGAGAATTGCTTGAACCTGGGAGGCAGAGGTTGCAGTGAGCCGAGATCGTGCCATTGCACTCCAGCCTGGGCAACAAGAGTAAAACTCCGTCTCAAAAAAATAAATAAATAAATAAAAAGAACGGGCTGCAATTGTTAAGATGTGAGAGAGAAAGCGTTGATCAACAAGTTGGATGTTAGCAGTGTTTTCTGAGAAAGGTATTATTGAATGAGAATGAAAGAGATGACAAGAATGACTATTTTTGTCGTCACTATAGTTGTTTTATTTTCCCCCATTTTATTCATTTTTTAATGTTTTTGAAATTTATAAATGACACATAATTGTACATATTTATGAGGTATAGGTGATGTTTTGATACATGAATAAATCATATAGAGATCAGGGTAATTAGCATATTTATTCATTTAAATATTTATCAACAATAAGGAAATTTTAAAACCTCTCTTCTAGCTATTTTGAAATATACATTATTGTTACCTCTAGTCATCCTACTATGCAATGGAACACCAGAACTTATTCCTTCTATCTAACCGTAGTTTTGTCGCTGTTGACCAATCTTTCAACATCCCCTTATTTCCCCTACCTTTCCCAGTCTCTGCTAACCACTATTCTATTTGCTATTTCTATGAGAATGACTTCCATTTTTTAAATAATGGAATAGACAAGAATATGTAAATTCTAATAGGAAGAGGTGGATAGAGAGGGAGACATTAAAGTGACAGAAAAGGGAAATGTATGTTATTGTAAAAATAAGAAATTGGCTATTTTAATAACAATTTTAATAACATAAAAAATAGGATAGAGACATAAGAAAAACTATATGGGGCTGATAATATTATCGAGATGATAGTGACACATTGATACTTCATTGATTATCTCCCCAACTATCTTATGTTTTATGTGTGTGGTAGGAGGCGAAGACAAAGGAGAATAGGTTGGAGATGTGAAGAGTGTAGAGAGCATTTTCAAAATTCTTGGCGGTGAATATGAGATTAGAATTGAATCCTTGAGGGTTCAGGTGAGGTTGCATAAGCAAGAATTTACTTTTAAATCAAACTGCTTAATTGTGAGATGTTCTTAAGTATCACCAGAAGCCACATTGCATTTCTGGTGTAGGCAGGATACTTGAATGCCAATTGGATTAGGTTTTGCTAAAATGATTTGATGACACAATAAACAGTCATGCTATTGGTCATTCAAATGATGGTGATGGTGGTGGAGGTGATCAAAGGCAATAATCGTTGAAAGAAATGATTAAAATTTTTACTTTCTCTCACATGGATTGGACTTGAGAATAATCAAGAAATTGAAGGCCATCCTGAAATTATCCTAAAATTGTAAGGACATGAGGATTGAGTAGATGAGTGTGTGTGTGTGCGCACATATACATTTATGCATACCTCCACAGATTATACGGGAACATGGCTTAATTAAGAGGCAGCAACAGAAATTAAATTCACTCAAAGTTTCCTTCTTGGATGACTAACAATACACATAATACGAGAGAAGCTCCAACACTTTGGGGGCTGGATTATGAGTTTAATTTTAAACTTGTGAAGAAGTTTTAGGTGTTTCTCATGTATTTTTCAGAGTCCTACCAGAAGACAGCAATATTGTGTTTTAAAGAGAAAATGTTTAATATAAACAACTATTAACTAAAGCAGAGGATTGAAGCTCACAGGGGATTTGCTAAAAAGAAAGAGAACTCTGAAGAATACAGATAGGAGATCAGAGGAGTAACATTCAATCATACATCTAGAAGTAGAGAGCACCTATGGAAGAGCCCCTCACACACAACACCCCAAACTTGAAATCCAGATCTCAGTGGCATTGGCCTAGCCTTAGCTCACTGAAACATACAGAAATTTCAGGTGCTGTCCTAGCAGAATTTGCTGAAAATTGGCTGTGTTTCTAGGGCAAGCCATCCACAGAGAGATGCCATACCTCAGAGCTTAGGAAATCAGCCTGAGGTTTTGCTGAGCTAAGCTGTTGTCTGTCCTGCACTGCAGGAAGCAGATAATGGAAAACCCATTGCTGAAGGAGCTGAATTGCAGAGAAACTGTGCACTGCAGGAACCTACTGAGAAGAGCACCCTGAGAATGAAATGCCCATTCTTCCTTCACAGTTCCTCTACTGCCCTCTATTGGTCAGTTTTAAATCCTGCCAGCCAGCAAAGTACAGACATTTAAAAGGCCCAGCTTCATTTTCAGAGGAGGAAGTAAGGGATACATGTGCAGTTGAGAGTCAATAATTTGATAAATAGCACAGTGGGCTATTTACTGGAAGTAATCTGCTGAAGGAAACTTACAGCTGAAAAAAAGAGGTTAGGCAAGAAATCGGAAGTTGTCAAAGAATGGGTGTTCTCCAATTATTTCCCTAATTGACCATAAAATTTGGCACAGAAATACACATTTGAAGGTAAATTAACCATTTTGACAGCTTGACAAAAGAAAAAAGAATTGTTGTCATGCATGAAAGCTTACATTCGTTCTACTCTTCTAGCCTATAAGTAAACAAACATAATTAATAAAAGGGCCAGATAGCAAGTGTGTGATGCTTTGCAGATGATCTGGTCTCTGTTGCAACTATTTAACTTGATCATTATAAGGAAAAAAAAAGCCATAGACAATGTATATGAAAATAAGGCTCTGTTCCAAACAAATTATTTATAAAATAATAATAAATATGTATAATAATATAAAATAAAATGTAAAAACATTATTTATAAAAACCAGACATGGGCTAGATTTAGTCCACAGGCCATAATTTCTGATCTCTGATTTAGATAATTACATTTGGCTAATTACAAAGAGTATATATGATCAGAATGCTCCCAGCAATAGCCAGAATGACAAATCACTGTCTTTGTTTAATGTTTTTTCTTTGTTTTTCATATAAACTTATTGTCTATATTCAATATATTCATCCATACAATGAAAAAAATATATAATTCTCAGAATTGTACATATATAAAATGGAAAATGTATCAATATTATAAAAGCATGCTTAATTTTATAAAATAATAAAACAACTCCTAAATTCAATTTATACTTGATACATTGACAAATAATATTCAACATACGATTAAGGAAAAGAAAAGTGAAATTCTATTTACCTGCTTTCAGATTTTTAATTGATGGTATGATATTCAACTTTACTTAATTTTAATTTAGATTTTAGCAAAGTTTATAAAAGCACAGCAGACATCTATTACCCCAATATACATCCACTATTGCTTCAACATTCATAAATTGGGCTGCAAGGTTTTAATACATTATTTCAAATAAATAAGTGGAAAATTATTAATGTTGATTCTTATAAATTAATTCACAGAAATTACATGTATTTAGTTATTTTATGGATTTTTCTCATTAAAAAGAGGCCACATAAATAATTTTAAAATTTTATTTTACAAACCTTACTGATCTCTTTCAAAATCTTCTGTGTCACACACACTGTTCTGGTTACCAACATTCACACAAAAAATATTAGATACTGAAACATAATTTCTATGGCCTTAGTGTTGGTGTCTCCCCAAAAATCTGGTGTTGAGTCTGTATTAGTTCGTTTTCATACTGCTATAAAGAACTGTCTGACACTGGGTAATTTATAAAAGAAAGAGGTTTAATTGACTCACAGTTTGGCGTGACTGGGGAGGCCTCAGGAAACATACAATCATGGCGGAAACAAACGGGAAGCAAAGCACCTTCTTCACAAAATGGCAGGAAGGAGAAGTGCTGAGTGAAGGGGTAAGAGCACCTTATAAAACCATCAGACCTCATGATAACTCACCGCTATCATGAGAACAGCACCGGGGAAACCGTCCCCATGATTCAATTGCCTCTGCCTGGTGTCTCTCTTGACATGTGGGGCTTATGGAGATTATAATTCAAGATGAAATTTGAATGGAGACACAAAGCCTAACCGTATGGGTCTTTAGGAGGTGATTAGAACATGAGGGATCCACTCATGAATGGAATTAGTACCATTTTAAAAGAGGCCCAAGAGAACTGCCTTGCCTATTCCACCATGTGAAGACACAGCAAGAAGGTACCGTCTATGAACCAGGAAGCAGGCCCTCACTAGACGCTGATCTGCTGGCATGGACTTCCCGACTTCCGGAACTGTGAAAAATAAATTTCTTTTGTTTATAAATTACTCAATCTGAGGTATTTTTGTCAAGGCAGCCTAAACATACCAACAGAAATTTAGAAGTTAGGCATAAAAGAATGGGAAGCGACTCTCATTTATGAAAGAACAGGAAGAAGTCATAAGATGGTTCAGAAAGATTAGCAAATCCTTTTCAAAAGCAGTCGGGAAATCAATATGTTAAGAGTAGAGGTTTTGGCCAGACATGGTGACTCGTGCCTGTCATCCCGGCATTTTGGGAGTTTGAGGTGGGAGGATTGCCTGAGGACAGAAGTTTTTGACCAGCCTGGGCAACATAGTGAGACCCTTTCTCAACAAAAACATATTTGAAAAGCTATCAGGGCATGTGGCATGTGCCAGAAGTCTTAGCTTTTTGTGAGCCTGAGGTGGGAGGATTACTTGAGCCCAGGAGTTTGAGATTTCAGTGAGCCATTATCATGCCACTGCACTCTAGCCTGGGTGACAGAGAAGACTTTGTTTCTAAAAGAATTAAAAAGAAAAAGTTAAAAAGGGCAGAGGGAATAGGTACAATGAAAAGTTATCAATAAATAAATACAGATCATTTTGATGTGATTAGTTGGCTGTGAGTGGTGCTTAGGGAAATAACAAGTTAAGTTTGCCAGTATACTTGATTACGTTTTCTAAAACCTTAGATTCAATGGAACATAAAAAAATCTGAGAAGTGAACATTGGCTACCTTTAGGAGGTAGAATGAAGAAGAAGTCTTGCAGAAGAAATGGAATTGAGACATGGAAGAAATAAGGTAGAAACAGGGGGTATAATGGTAATTTGAAAGCCAAGGAAATTTCCCAGTGAGAGTGTGGTCAGCAGTATCAAATACCAAGCAATGAACTGCATTTGTGGACATAAAGAGAAGAAACTCCATTATGTAGAAGATACACAGGGGTTGCCATAAGTGAATTTATGTTCAAATTCCTATCCTGCCATTTAGCAACTGGGTTGCTTTGAAAAGGTTTTAGAAAAAGTCTTTCTGATCCTCAGTTTTATTTGGGAAATAAAAATGCTAATAACAACTTTCCCAAAGGTTATAATTAAGGATCAAATAATTTACTAATAATGAATCAATCTGACACATTTATGTTGTGACAATTAGTACTATCTGTGATAGCACTGAAGACTGGGAGCAAGAGTTAAAGTGCTAAATGAAAGGGATGCGAATGGAGCCTATAAATGTACAAGCTTATTTCAGGAAGTTTGACATTTATGGTAAGGAAAAAAATATCTATTTAAGTTAAGTGGGGCAGGTTTTTGGTTTGGGTTCCAGTAGTTGCAAGCTACTGTGCAAGGCAAGTATTTAAGGCAATAGGAAACATCTTCGCAAAAATAGCCAAGACCAAGAAGTACTGCATGCCATTTACATTTGTTAATCAGTACATATCCAGAGCTTAAACTGCCATACATAATACAGCATACAAAATAGTTACAAAACCCCTACCTAAATCCACTATTCCAAGCTTAATCATGCTATTTAATTGCCAAGCTTAATTTGAAAATAATTGTTCCCAGCAATTAAGTAAATGCCCCAATTTCATTAACAGACTTTCTAATTAGAACCTACAACATAAAAGTGCTAATGTTGCTTCATTAGCTTTGATTTACTGTTTCTAATACACACTATTTTTTTATTACTCTTTTCTTCAAACCTGAAACTGTGTTTTAGGGTTAATTTTGTATTGTTCTTTGTAAATATCAAGGGGTAATTATTTCTGGATTAAAGCATAGATAGATCTTATATTAAACTTTCATTTTAACTTTTCACATTAACCACATATTGGGACCAACATTTTAAAACCTCCTTATTGTAGAATAGTTTAAAGCAATTAGTGAAGATTGCACTTGGCTTGAATTGTAAGCAAACAGGTTTTTCAAAATTGAATATGCTCCTTCACATATGGTATCCAATTGTAAAACAGAAGAGCAAAGAAAGAAGTCTAATTTCAACATAAGCCCACTATTACAAATTGCTTAAGTTGGCAATTGAAGAGAATGGAAGGTGACTTTGATTAGTAGTAATATTAAAATCTAAGACAGTAAAATTAAAAATCTTCAAATATATAAACTATGTTTGCTAATTTTAAAACCTAGGGAATTAATTTTTCTCTTTCAATTCCTGCCTTTGTCAACTGAAAAGAATTTCCTTATGTTTTCAAGCAAGTATTGCAACCTTCTATATATAATATACCGACTATTATGGCATAATTTTAGAAAAGGATGGAAAATATACTGTTTCACTAAATTGACACTAAGATGAGGTTTGAACAATTTGGACATTATTAGTAGGATTGCAGTTTAAGAGTGAGGGAGGCAGAACTAAAAGGCTGCCTAGTCCATCTTCACTGCGTAAATACAATTGACCCTTGAACAACATAGAGGTTGGAGGCGCCAAATTCCCATGCATTTGAAAATCTGCATATAAATTTTGACTCTCCAAAACCTTAACTACTAATAGCCTAGTTTTGATCAGAAGCCTTATTGGTAACAAACAGTTGATTAACACGTATTTTATTTGTTTATATATATATATTTTATATGTTTATATATATATATATATAAAATGTGCTGTATTCTTACAATAAAGGAAGCTAGAGAAAAGGAAATGCTATTGAGAAAAACAAAGAAGGGAGTATTTACTATTCATGAAGTGGCAGTGAATCATCATAAAGGTCTTCATCTTCCTTGTCTTCAAATTGAGTACCCTGAGGAAGATGAGGAACAGGAAGGGTTGGTCTTGCTGTCTCAGAACTGGAAGAGGCAGCTTTATGGTAATGTACACACACACACACCTCAGAACATACTTTTCTTGGAAACATATCTTTGTGAACATGTCACAACACATGACAATTGCTTTCTAAGGAGACTGCATCATGATGATTGGGGTAAAAAGAGAAAATTAAATATGAGAGATCTTCTATGGATCAACTATGTTAATAGTTTCCCCGAGGAGACTGCTTAATTGTATCATTCTATATTTTATACATAAAGTTCAAAAGGAAAAATACAAATATTAAATTTAAAACTATTACTTTTTTAGATTAATAAACTTTAATTTTTAGACCATTTTAGTTTCACAGAAATGTTGAATTGAAAGTACAAAGTTCCCACATATTCCCAGGCACTCATAACCTCCCCCACCATCAAAATCCCACACACTCTGGTTCATTTGTTATCATCGATACATGCACATTGATGCATCATCATTATCCAAAGACCACAGTGTACCTTAATGTTCCCCTTGGTGTTGTATAGTCCATGAATTTTGACAAATGTATAAGGACATATGTCCACTATTTTCACACAGAATAGTTTCATTGCCTTAAAATCCCTCTGTCCTCTTTCTATTCATCCCTCCCTCCCCCTAAACACTGGCAAACATGAAACTTTTTACCATCTCTTGAATGTCATATAGTTGGAAGCATACAGTATGTAGCCTGTTAAAATACTCTTTTCTACTTAGTAGTATGCATTTAAGTGTTCTTCGTATCTTTTCATGGCTCGATAGCTAACATTTTTTAGCACTGAATAATATTCCATTGTCTCCATGTACCCGAGTTTATTTATCCAGTAACCTACTGAAGGGTATGTGGTTGTTTCCAAGTTTTGGACATAATGAATAAAGCTGCTTTAAACATTTTTGTGCAGGTTTTTGTGTGGACATAAGTTTTCAGCTCCTAGGAGTAAATACCAAGGAACACAATTGCTGGATTATATGGAAAGGGTAGGTTAAGCATTGTAAGAAACTCCCAAACTGTCTTCCAAAGTGGCTCTACCATTTTGCATTCCCACCAGTAAGGAATGAGAGTTTCTGTCATCCCTACTGGTGGTAATGCAAAATGACCACATCCTTGGCAGCATTTAATGTTGTCAGGTTTTGTATACTGACCATTCTAACAAGTGTTGAGTAGTAGCTCATTGTTTTTATTGGCAATTCCCTAATGGCATATAACTTTGAATGTATTTTCATAGACTTACTTGCCATCTGTATGCACTCTTTGGAGAAGTGTCTGTTCAAGTCTTTTTTCCATTTTTCAATAGGGTTTTCCATTTTCTTATTGTTGAGTTTTAGAATTATTTGTCTATTTTGGATAACAGAGCTTTATCGGATTTGAATTTTGCAAATATATTTTCTCAGTCTGTGACTTGTCTTCTTTTTTTCTTGTCATTGTCTTTTGCAGAACAGAAGTTTTTAATTTAATGACAGCAAGCTTATTTATTAATTATTTCATATATTGGGTTTTTAGTATTATATATAAAAAGTCATTGTTATACCCAAGTCTATCTAGGTGTTCTCCTATTTTATCTTCTAGTTCTATAGTTTCGTGTTTTAATTTAGGTCTATAATTTATATGTTGTTATTTTTTGTGGAGGGTTTAAGATTGTGTGTAATTCAATTTTTGCATATTTGCACAGTTGTTTTAGTGCCATTTCTTGAAAAGAATATCTCTGCTTCATTGTATTGACTTCTCTCCTTTTTTAAAGATCAGTATACCACATTCATGTCGGTCTATTTCTGGGCTCTATTCTGTTCTATTGATTTGTCTAATCTACTCTTTGGCCCAAACCACACTGCCTTGATTAATGTAGTTTTATTGTAAGACTAAAGCTGGGTAGTATCAAATTTCTGACTTCTTTTTTTCTCCTTCATTATTGAGTCAGGTATTCTGAGTTTTTTTGTCTCTTCACATAAACCTTAAGTATAGGTTTGTGAATATCTGCGAGATATCTTGCTGGAATTTTTATTGTCAGTGCATTGAATATAATAACCAAATTGGAAAGAACTGACATCTTGACATTATTGACTCTTTCCATGCATAAATGCAGAATATTTTCCCATTTATTTAGTTTTTCTTCTTAAT
The DNA here is from genome assembly GCF_029281585.2 of Gorilla gorilla gorilla. Lineage (NCBI taxonomy): Eukaryota > Metazoa > Chordata > Mammalia > Primates > Hominidae > Gorilla > Gorilla gorilla. The sequence goes on from NC_073243.2 coordinate 88,690,428, forward strand.
ACAATATCTTTTTATCAGAGTTTCATAGTTTTCTTCACATAAATTTTGTACATATTTTGTTAACATATTTTGCTTTCAAAGTATTTCATTTTGGGATCCTAACGTGTTATTACATTTTTTATTTCAAATTCCACTTATTCATAGCTGGTATATACAGAATTGCCCTTTGTATATTAACCTTGTATCCTGCAACCTTGCTATAATTGCATATTAGTTCTGAGAAGGTTTTTTAAATTGTCTGGTCCTCTAATTTTTTCCATTTCTTCATGTCAATGATAATATCACCTATGAACAAAGACTGTTTCATTTTGTCTTTTCAATCTATGTAATTTTAAATTTGTCGTATTGACTTATCACATCAACTGGGACTTCCAGGATGATGTTAAAAAAGCAGTAGTGGCTGGGCGCGGTGGCTCATGCCTGTAATCCCAGCACTTTGGGAGGCTGAAGGGGCGAATCACCTGAGGTTGGGAGTTCAAGACCAGCCTGACCAAAATGGAGAAACCCCGTCTCTGCTCACTGCAACCTCTGCCTCCTGGGTTCAAGTGATTCTCCTGCCTCAGCCTCCCAAGTAGCTGGGATTACAGGTGTGTGCCACCACACCCGGCTAATTTTGTATTTTTGGCAGAGACAGGGTTTTTCCATGTTGGTCAGGCTGGTCTCAAAATCCCAACCTCAGGTGATCTGTCTGCCTTGGCCTCCCAAAGTGCTGGGATTACAGGCATGAGCCACCGTGCCTGGCTTCCCAATTCTTTTGATTAGTGTTAGAATGGTATATCTTTCTTCATCGCTTTATTTTAAAACTATATGTGTAATTACATTTAATGTGGGCTTCTTGTAACTAGCACATAGTTTTCTTTTAATTTACTCTGACAATCTGTTTTTTAATTGGTGTATTTAGCCTATTAATGTTTAAGGTTATTAGTGATATAGTTGCATTAATAGCTACCATATTTGTTATTGTTTTTGTCACTATTGTTTTTTGTTTCTATTTTTATCTTCCAAACTTTTTCTGCCTTTTGTGATTTTAATTGGGTATTTTATATAATTTCATTCATTCTCCGTTCTTATTGTCATAATTATGCATTTAAAAAATTAACTGGTTGAGATTTTACAATCTATATTTAGAATTACTTCAAGCCCATTTTCAGATAACATTATACTACTTAACAGGAAGTATAACTCATAATAACAAACTATTCCTATTTTTTCCTCCTGTTCCTTGTATTATCGGTGATGTCATCCATTTTACTTATACATAAGCATATCTAAATATATATAGTTGTAAATAATTGAATATAGCTTCTACTGTTATTTTGAACAATTTTGTTATCTATTGGATAAACTAAGAATAAGAAAAATAAAAGTATTCTTTTTAACTTATTTATTCTCTAACATTCTTCCTGTCTTTATTTAGATCTGCATTTCTGACCTATATAATTTTTCTTTGTACTGAAAAACGTGTTTTTAACTCTCCTTGCAAGACATCTGATGGCAAAAAATTCCCTCAACTTTTGTTTTTCTGTGAAAATCTTCACTACTCCTTCACATTTGAGGGGTAATAAATTCTAAGTTGGTGTTTTTATGTTTGTTTGTTTTATTTTTTCTCTCAACCCCTCAAATATTTTATTCTACACTCTTCCTTCAGGCATGTTGTTTGAGGGGAAGTTGTATGTAATTCTTATCTTTGAAATTTTTTTTTTCTTCCCTCTGGCTTCTTTCACAACTTTTTTTAACTTTTTTTTTTTTTTTTTCTGAGAAGGAGTCTTATCCTGTCACTAAGGCTGGAGTGCAATAGTGCAATCTCGGCTCACCGCAACCTCTTCCTCCCGGGTTTAAATGATTTTCCTGCCTCAGCCTCCCAAATAGCTGGGATTACAGGCATGTTCCACCATGCCTGGCTAATTTTTTGTATCTTTAGTAGAGATGGGGTTTCACCATGTTGGCCAGGCTGGTCTCGAACTCTTGACCTCATGATCCGTCTGCCTCAGCCTCCCAAAGTGCTGGGATTACAGGTGTGAGCCACCACTCCTGGCCAGATATAGATTTTCTGGCATTTATCCTGCTTTGTGTTTTCTGAGTTTCCTGGGTCTGTTGTTTAGTTTCTGATGTTAATTTGGGAAAATTCTCCGTCATTATTTTCTCAAATAACCTTTCTGTTCATTCCATTCTTTCTTCTTTTTCCGGTATTCTCATTATACTTACGTTATACATTTTGTTGTTGCACAGCTCTTGGATATTACGCTGTTTTTGTGGGGTTTTTATTCAGCATTTTTTTCTCTTTTGTTTTTAGTTTTTGAAGATTGTATTGTCATATCTTCAAGCTCAGACAGTCTTTCCTCAGCCATGTCCAGTCTAATGAAGCCACACGATAAGTTCTTCATTTCTGTTACAGAGTCTTTAATTTCTAGCATTATTTTTGACTCTTTGATATAATTTCTATCTCTCTGCTTTTATTATTCTTCTGTTTTGGCATATTATCTACATTTTCCATTAAAGCTCTTAGCATAGTAATTATAGATTTTTGGGGAGATTTTGTTTTGATTCTTGATCTGATAATTCTGGCATTCTTTCTATAACCGACTGGTTCTGAATCTTATTCAGTCTCTCAAACTTTGTTTTTGCCTATGAGTATGCCTTATAATTCTTTGTTGAAAAATGGATATAACCTACAGGATGCAAGAAACTGCAGTAAGTAGACCTTTAGCAATATAACAGTAAATTGTGGGGACAAGAAAAGTTTTTGTCTTATAATTAGATCTCAGTCTTTTGGTAAGATTGTGCCCTTGGACCATGAACTTTGCTAGTGCCTCCTGGTCCTCTCCCACTTAGGTGGAGCAGGATGGCTGGAAGAGGGCAAGTGCTGTGTATTTCCCTTCCTCCATGTAGAAGGCTTCCTTTCCCCAGGACAGTTAGTCTTTCATAAAACCCCAGCAGATTAGTCTCTGCTAAATAGTTTCCCCTGAAGGCAGGCCTTATATTAAGAAGAACAGAATGCTATGGCATCTTTCAAAATGATTACTTTTCGTCTCCCCCTACCAAGATCACAAAGGGAAGTTTTTTCCAATATTTACTGTGAATAATTGGTAGCACTTCTGAAGGTAAAATTTATAAAAATGTGGCAGCCTCCCGGAAACAGGGCCTCCTGGAGTTTTTAAGTCTCAGAGTTGTCCACACTGTGCTTCAACAATTTATCAATTACAGTTCAGGTCCACCCTGCCACTGGTTCCTGCAGAGATTTTTGATCCAGGGTTTCTGCTCAGATAAGTTGTGATTCTCTGTATCTGTCTGTCTGTTTCTCCAACATTGGGAGTGATAGACAGTGGTCTGCACTCACTTCTCTACCAGATGTAACAAGAACTGATGATTTTGTTATCTTTTTATTTGTTGTTACGATGGAGTGGCAACTTCTAAGTAACTGACATGCCAGACTAGAAATCAGCATTGCCCTACAAAATTTAAAAAATTCTGCATAACCACTGAGAGAACTTGGGAAGTCATAGAGGAATGAAGATACTATTGGTGTTATATGCCAAGAATGGCTTGCACTGACTAGCAAGAATTGATCACGTCCATCCCTTCACAACTCCTAGTTCAGTGATGTAACATGGGTGGGTTGAAATTGACCATGAGATTGTTTGAGTAGGTAGCCAGTCAGACATGAGCAGGGTAAGAGAGGGCCCCACACAATTAGGAATGTCAGGCAACCATCAGGTGATGGCCAGGTGGTCGTTAACTGTCTCTCTAAAATAATAATTAGTTGCAGCCAGCACCAGGGAAAGGCAGTCTCCCAACAGATAGAAACACAGGAAACTGGTGATTAGCAGTTTCCCAATAAGATCTCAGAAGTTGGGTGAGTGGGCTCAAACATGTGCACTAAGAGGCAAAATGGCAGACGACCTTCCTCTAGGAACACCGGACAGATAAGGGGAAAATGCCCGAGTGAACATGCATATTTTAGTAAACAGACTGCACATAGAGCCCCTCCCAACTGCCAGTAGGCCACTGAGCATGCGGAGAGCCCACCCTAAGGGAAGAATCAGAGGAGAAGAGATGCAACCCCCAGGAATCATGCCAACATATAAAACCCCAAGCCAAAAGTCAAACCACTCATTTGTCTCTCTAGAGTCAAGTGCTTGGCCTTCTTCCACGTGTACTTTACTTCCTTTCATTTCTGTCCCAAAGCTTTTTAATAAACTTTCACTATTGCTCTAAAACTTGCCTCGGCCTCTCACTCTGCCTTGTGCTCTCTGGTTGAATTCTTTCTTCTGAGGAGACAAGAATTGAGGTTGCTGCAGACCCCTACAGATTCATCGCTGCTAACGTACAAGCATCTACTCTTCACAGTAATTGGCTTATCCTACAAATCATCCCCCTTTCCTCACCCACACACTTGATGTAATGGAATACTTAAGGAGTTTCCAGTGATCATCAAACAGGGAGACAAAAGTTATCCCTTAATATCTGCTTTACAGTCTCTCAATTTCAAGTGACATAATCCAGTACTAATAGGTTCAAGCAGAAAGAGAAACAAATTGATTGGTTCAAAAACTGAAACATCTGTTTTTAGTCCTAGTTTCAGACACCATCATATTCAGGATTCATACTATATCATCAGAGCACCATTTCTATGATTCTCTAAGCTCTGCCTCTCATGGTGTATTCTTTCTTTTACTTTTTATGATGGCCCATAGTAGGTCAATACTCATAGCCTCCTGGGTTCAAAGCCAGCATAAAAAGAAAGTTTCTCTTTCTGATGAATAACAGTCCCATGCATTCTGCTGTATGGACAAATTTAGCACAAACTTCTACCCTGAACAAATAAGCATAATGTGTGTGTGTGTGTGTGTGTCTAGAGAGAGAGAGAGAGAGAGAGACTGCAATGAAATTAATGCTTTACCCCTGAGCTAGAAATAGAGCCCCACCTAGGGCCCAGAACCCTATTGTATAGGACAGGATGGTCCTCCAAGACAATCTTGAGTTTGTCACCAGCAGCAACATAAAATTGGAAGAAAAAGACACAACAGATGTTGATTACTTCCTACAATGAAGTGAAAGTAAAAGAAAGGTGTCCCTTTAAATTAGAAACAAAGAGATTTGTGTTTACATCTGCCAGAATTTTGTTTGAAAGTTCTAAATTTTTAATGTGGCAGTTGAGTTATTTCCAAATTGTCCCTGAACGGAGCTTTTACCAAATTGTGACAGATGGATATCTCAGTTCAGAATGTTATAACAAAATACCATACACTGGGTGGCTATAAACAACACATTTTTTTTTTTCTCACATTTCTGAAGGCTGACAGTCCAAGATCAGGATACTGGTATGGTCAGGTTCTGGGGCGGGCCCTTTTCCAGACTGCAATTGCCAACTTCTCATTGTCTCCCCCCAGGGTTGAAAGAGGGCAAGAGGGTTCTCTGGGGCCTCTTTAATAAGGCTGCTAATCTCATTCATGGGGGCTCTATCATCATGATTTTATCACCTCTCAAGGGCCTTACTTTCTAATGCCATCATGTTGGAGATTAGCATTTCTATATATGAATTTGGAGGAGACATAAATATTCATTCCATAACAGTAGAAGTTATGGAAAGGGAGAGTCTGAGCAGTAATAATGCCAGAAGTAATACATATGTGGCTCTCCAGGGGCTCATAAGAAAAGCGGATGTCTAATAGGAGAAGGCCATCTCCATTAACAGAGAGCACGGATTTGGTACCAGTGGAGTAAGCTGACTTACCATTGTTGGTCAAGGCCACCAAAAAATATTCAAGTCAATACCAAGGCCATCTGATATCATCCAGGTGCATTTAGGTGACAGCAATAGTGGCCGTGACATAACCAAAACAGAAATTATGGACCACTGTGTTTTGGTGTTAATTTTGAAATGTAGAATGGGAGAATGTAGCTTGAAATACAGTCTTGAAATACAGTCTCAGAAAGGGTGAACTTTAGAAAGGGGCATTGAACATCAGAGAACATCATTTCTGCTCCACACTCCATGTTTGTACTTCTTTGCAGGCTACCAGAGCAGTTACAGAGAAAGAGGTAAAATCTAGGCTAGGAATTTTGGCTTCTGCCGAGAGCAAGACAGAACAACAAATGCATTAGTAAATATGAGTTCCATTTTTAATTTTATGGTGAAAGATAAACACATATAAAATTAAGCAAGCTCCTAGTCTTGCAATGTAGGCATTGGGACTATATTGAGTTGTTTATCATGGTAAATAAAATTTGTACTTTAGAACAAGTTATCAACGGTGTTATATATAATTTGTGAGGAATTCAGACACCTTATATTGGAAATGAGTTGGATGCATGCCCCTTAATTGTCATCACAATATATTCTGTTTTACCACTGTATTTTCTCTCTTTTCTTTAGCTTTCTTAAACAAGTGGTAATTAAACTAATTTTATTGTGTATATTTAGTGATTTCTGCAGAGTAGATAGTCCATCCATGTTTGAGGAATAAATTTAAAAGTCGGTCTCAGCAAGAGGCTTTATTGCAATCATTAGAAGTTGGTTAACAACATGTACTTTATCTATTTATTTTGTTAGTTTTTAAAGGATGCTTCCTAATAATTTAATATCAGGAGGCTGCGTTTCACCTAAAACTTTCTCAGAGATCCTCCTTTGCTTCACCTATGCCCAAGATGAAATGATCACTATTTATTATGTATTCCTACTAATCATTCAATTATAATTATACTCATACTCCTAGGACATATTTCAAAATTAAAATTATTTTTGTAATGATAAATGTAAGGTAAACAAAATAGTTACCGAATTAAGAATCATTAACTTTGCTTGTGACACTTGTATTTAAGTAAATATATATTTATTATACATAGACGGAGACTTTCGAGAAGGATTTTCATTTAAAAGCATCAAGAAGTATTATGTTACCAATGGCTATGAAAACAAATATATACAACCTTGGCTACAATATGAACTCCTATTTAATAAAAAGTTCATTAAATCTACCTGGTAAAAAATTTAAAAATAACTTTTCTAAAGAACACCTCATAATTGAATTATTAAGCACATTTATAAGATAACCTAATTTGGGTAGTTCAAATGTTTCCACTGGCAAAATAATTTTGCTTTATATGAAGTTTAAATCTACTCTAGGTATATATTTGTGTTGAGGGTATATGAGGGAGACATAATTGGTTTTGTGATTTTATTTTCTGTTATTCTCAGGTAATATAAGAAGTAAAATTAGGTTCCTCTTTTAATGGAAGTTTCAGTTAAAAACAAAAATGAAACACATACTCACTTCCTAAGTCTGCAATCTTTTCTTTAAAGGGTCAGTTAGTAAATATTTTAGGCTAGTCAGCCATATGGTCTCTGTCACAACTATTCACCTCTGCTATAGTAAGCCAAATGGCCACAGACAATACTTGAACACAGGGGTGTGACTTTGTTTAAATAAAATTTTATTTACAAAAAGTGGTGGCAGACTTTTGCCGACAGTCCTTAGGTTGCCAACCTTTGTACCTACATCAGTCTACAAATTCTTAGGAAAAGAATATATATATATTAAAGTATACTGAAGAATAAATACTGGTTTCTTTGTTGCATTATCCTTGACTGACATGATCATTTTTCCATCTTTTAAAGTGTTTTTAAAATTATTTATCTGAGAATAAAATTCTCTTTCAATAAATTTTAAATAAACTTATATAATTATAATGCATTTGTATTCAGAATGTGGTATTGCATTTGGTAAGGGTAAGACCAAATAAAACATAGACGAAAGATAATAATACACAAATATTTGGGCGACATTTTATGAAAAGACTTGTTGAAAATACTGTGACTTATTATCTTTTTAAAAAAAATTTTAAAAATGTAACTTCTACTTACTTCAGAGTGTTGTTGGGTATAATATAAAAAAGGAAATTATTTCTTCACCAGCAAGCAAAACTATCATAGCTGGTGCTTGGTCTGTTTGCTCTTAGACATGTTCCTCCCTTTTTCCTTGCTTTGTTCTCTATCACAAGATAGGAGACCTTTGCAGCTGCACTTTGCCATGCTCTTGACAGCTGGTTGTAGCTTGGTTTGGTCAGATGGCCCAGGGGTCATGGAACACCTCTTCATTCCTGTCCTCCAGTTTCAGAGTGGTTGCTTCTGATCTTGGTGTTACCTCACTGTCCTCTGTGTGGCTTAGATCTTACATGACAAGAGTAACAAATTACCTGCATTAAACATACACTATTTCAATACTTTCTCTGTGTTCTGTTTTCTCAGTAGGCCTCTGATTGATACAAGCAAGAAAAGGTAAAAACTCTAGCTAGGCTCTATTTCACTAGAGCCATTTGAAATATCCAAAATATGCTATCTTGTGATTGCACTCAATAACTTAATTATCACGTACTTAGAAATATTCATTTATTTATTTTTCCATCAGCTGGATTAAATTACTGGCTGACCTTTGTGAAAAGCATTTTGTCGGTAACAATATGGTTAAGCATTATAAATGTTACCCTAAAAATCAAGAAATGTCTATTTAGTTTGTGAAGTTATCACTGAATTCTTTATCATTTCCACTTTAATAAGAAAATCAATTTATTAAAACATGGACTAATTGCTTTAGTAATTATAATACTGTTTTATTGTTATATACTTTAACATGCAGAGAATCAATGTTTTATCATGGGTAGCTACATGTGTAAAAAACAGTATTATGATCAAATGCATTATAAAATATATGCATGAGAATGTTATACTATTATCTTCTAGTGTTGCATTTTAGGCACAGTTAAACCACTCTGATATTATGAAACAAAATGAGCTCCGTCATAACCAAACTCTGTTAAGTTGCATAAATTACTTAATCTGACTGTACATCACAGATATCTTATATAATACAGATGAACAAGGGGATTTTAGGGGAATTAAATGAGATTTTATATGTAAATCCCATAGCACAAAGTTTGACACTCATTAGATCTAGGTTTACTTTCTCGAAAACAAATTATCCTGGTAATACTAATTCTTAACTAGAAAGGATAAAACGTTGAAAGCTAGATGTCTTATTCCATTTAGACAAAAACTATTTTTGTTTGTTTGTTTTATGGTTTTATCCTAAACCAAGTTTTTAGCCAAATTACATATATCATTTATGGATCAGGATGCACTGATACCTCCAAAATGTCAAAATAATATCTATTTGTTTATTTGGCCATGTAAGGTTTGTCTTATGAAGGCAAAGATCTAAATTCTAAAAATATTCTCAAGGTTTTTTTTTGTGTGTGTGATTTCATTTTAATTCTTAGCCTGTATTTGAAATCAGGCAAATTAAACCTATTTATAAAACATATTTTAATGAAGACAATTGTAACCATGGGCTTATTTTATTAAACTCTAAATGAATGTGCTGAGCTGCATGGCCCCTGCTGATGAAGACATTTTGTATCTAAAATTCAGTAAGTTTTTAAAATGAAAGATTTCTTATGCCTCCTCTAACTTCAGATCTGCTACTCATAATTCATTGTAGTAATCATTTTTTCAAATTAGAAATTTTGACATGCATAGCCATGGCAAATGCATTCGGTAGTCACGTAGCCTATTTAATTTTAAATCTTCATTTTTAAGCATACCCTGGAAGTTAACAGCAGTGTTCTATATACAGGTGAATTTAATGAACAGATATTTGGAACTGTAGAAAAAGACAACAGGGTAAGAACTAGCTCCTAATTCTCTGTCCTTTTCAAAAGATTCCTGAACTATTTTTAAAGTGAGCAAAAATAAAAAATGTATCTTCATTCATGTTGAAACTAGGTAACAGTAAGAACCATATACTATAAAATATTTATACAGTATTACGTAGAATTTACGTCAAAATGAAGAAAGATATACAGAGCCAATGCATGGTACCCAGTCATGAGAAAATAGGGCACTGTTGTAAGAAATAGTCATCAGGCACATGAAAAAAAAATGTATATGTATTTCTTTTTTTATTATTATTATACTTTAAGTTCTGGGGTACATGTGCACAACGTGCAGGTTTGTTACATAGGTATACATGTGCCATGCTGGTTTGCTGCACCCAACAACTCGTCATTTACATTAGGTATTTCTCCTAATGCTATCCCTCCCTAGCCCCCCACTGCCTGACAAGCCCTGGTGTGTGATGTTCTCTGCCCTGTGTCCAGGTGTTCTCATTGTTCAACTCCCACCTATGAGTGAGACATGGGGTGTTTGGTTTTCTGTCCTTGTGATAGTTTTCTGAGAATGATGGTTTCCAGCTTCATCCATGTCCCTGCAAAGGACATGAACTCATCCTGTTTTATGGCTGCATACTATTCTATGGTGTATATGTGCCACATTTTCTTAATGCAGTCTATCATTGATGGACATTTAGGTTGGTTCTAAGTCTTTGCTATAGTGAATAGTGCCACAATAAACATACGTGTGCATGTATCTTTATAGTAGGATGATTTATAATCCTTTGGGTATATACCCAGTAATGGGATTGCTGGGTCAAATGGTATTTCTATTTCTAGATCCTTGAGGAATCGCCACAGTCTTCCACAATGGTTGAAATAATTTACAGTTCCACCAACAGTGTAAAAACTTTCCTATTTCTCCACTTCCTCTTCACCATCTCCTGTTTCCTGACTTTTTAATGATCACCATACTAAGTGGTTTGGATGATATCTCACTGTGGTTTTGATTTGCATTTCTCTGATGACCAGTGATGATGACCATTTTTTCATGTGTCTATTGGCTGCATAAATGTTTTCTTTTGAGAAGTGTCTGTTCATGTCCTTCACCCTCTTTTTGATGGGGTTGTTTGTTTTTTTCTTGGAAATTTGTTTAAGTTCTTTGTAGATTCTGGATATTAGCCTTTTGTCAGATGGGTAGATTGCAAAAATTTTCTCCCATTCTGTAGGTTGCCTGCTCACTATAATGGTAGTTCTTTTGTTGTGCAGAAGCTTTTTAGTTTAATTAGATCTATTTGTCTATTTTGACTTTTGTTGCCATTGCTTTTGGTGTTTTAGTCATGAAGTCCTTGCCCATGCCTATGTCCTGAATGGTATTGCCTAGGTTTTCTTCTAGGGTTTGTATGGTTTTAGGTCTAACATTTAAGTCTTTAACCCATCTTGAATTAATTTTTATATAAGGTGTAAAGAAGGGATCTAGCTTTAGCTTTCTACATATGGCTAGCCAGTTTTCCCAGCACAATTTATTAAATAGGGAATCCTATGACATTTCTTGTTTTTGTCAGGTTTGTCAAAGATCAGATTGTTGTAGTTGTGTGGTGTTATTTCTGAGGCCTTTGTTCTGTTCCACTGGTCTATATATCTGTTTTTGTTACTGTATATATACCAGGTCTATATACCAGTACCATGCTGTTTTTGTTACTGTAGCCTTGTAGTATAGTTTGAAGTCAGTTAGCATGATGCCTCCAGCTTTGTTCTTTTTTTTTAGGATTGTCTTGGCAATGTGGGCTCTTTTTGATTCCATATGAACTTTAAAGTAGTTTTTTCCAATCCCATGAAGAAAGTCATTGGTAGCTTGATGGGGTTGGCATTGAATCTTTAAATTACCTTGGGCAGTATGGCCATTTTCACAACATTGATCTTTCCTATCCATGAGCATGGAATATTCTTCTGTTTGTTCATGTCCTCTATTATTTCATTGAGCAGTGGTTTATAGTTCTCCTTGAAGAGGTCCTTCACATCCCTTGTAAGTTGAATTCCTAGGTATTTTATTCTCTTTGTAGCAATTGTGAATGGGAGTTCACTCCTGATTTGGCTCTCTGTTTGTCTATTATTGGTGTATAGGTATGCTTGTGATTTTTGCACATTGATTTTGTATCCTGAGATGTTGCTGAAGTTGCTTATCAGCTTAACGAGATGTTGGGCTGAGACCATGGGGTTTTCTAAATATACAGTCATATCATCTGCAAATAGGGACAATTTGACTTTCTTTTTTCCTAATTGAATACACGTTATTTCTTTCTCTTGCCTGATTGCCCTGGCCAGCTCCTGGATTCATTGATTTTTTGAGGGGTTTTTTGTGTGTGTGTGTGTCTCTATCTCCTTCAGTTCTGCTCTGATCTTAGTTATTCCTTGTCTTCTGTTAGCTTTTGCATGTGTTTGCTCTTGCTTCTCTAGTTCTTTAATTGTGATGTTAGGGTGTTGATTTTAGATCTTTCCTGCTTTCTCTTGTGGGCATTTAGTGCTATAAATTTCCCTCTACACACTGCTTTAAATGTGTGGTTTTTGAGTGAGTTTCTTAATCCTGAGGTCTAATTTGATTTTCCTGTTGTCTGAGAGACAGTTTGTTGTGATTTCTGTTCTTTTACATTTGCTGAGGAGTGCTTTACTTCCAATTATGTGGTCAATTTTAGAATAAATGCGATGTGATGCTGAGAAGAATGTATATTCTGTTGATTCGGGGTGGAGAGTTCTGTAGATGTCTATTAGGTCCACATGGTGCAGAGCTGAGTTCAAGTCCCAGATATCTTTGTTAACCTTCTATCTCATTGATCTGTCTAATATTGACAGTGGGGTGTTAAAGTCTCCCATTATTATTGTGTGGGAGTCTAAGTCTCTTTGTAGGTCTCTAAGGACTTGCTTTATGAATCTGGATCCTCCTGTATTGGGTGCATATATATTTAGGATGGTTAGCTCTTCTTGTTGAAATGATCCCTTTACCATTATGTAATGGCCTTCTTTGTCTCTTTTGATCTTTGTTGGTTTAAAGTCTATTCTATCAGAGACTAGGATTGCAACCCCTGCTTTTTTTACTTTCTGTTTGCTTGGCAGATCTTCCTCCATCCCTTTATTTTGAGCCAATGTGTGTCTCTGCACGTGAGATGGGTCTCCTGAATACAATAAATGGATGGGTCTTGACTCTTTATCCAATTTTCCAGTCTGTGTCTTTTAATTGGCGCATTTAGACCATTTAAATTTAAGGTTAATATTGTTATGTGTGAATATGATTCTGTCATTATGATGTTAGCTGGTTATTTTGCTCGTTAGTTGATGCAGTTTCTTCCTAGCATCGATGGTCTTTATAATTTGGCATGTTTTTGTGGTGGCTGGTACTAGTTGTTCCTTCCCATGTTTAGTGCTTCCTTCAGGAGCTCTTGTAAGGCAGGCCTGGTGGTGACAGAATCTCTTAACATTTGCTTGTCTGTAAAGGATTTTATTTCGCCTTCACTTATGAGTTTAGTTTGGCTGGATATGAAATTCTGGGTTGAAAATTCTTTTCTTTAACAATATTGAATATTGGCCCCCACTCTCTTCTGGTTTGTAGAGTTTCTGCCGAGAAATTCCATGTTAGTCTGATGGGCTTCCCTTTGTGGGTAACCCGTCCTTTCTCTCTGGCTGTCGTTAATATTTTTTTCTTCATTTCAACCTTGGTGATTCTGACAATTATGTGTCTTGGGGTTGCTGTTCTCGAGGAGTATCTTTGTGGTGTTCTCTGTATTTCCTGAATTTGAATGTTGGCCTGCCTTGCTAGATTGGGGAAGTTCTCCTGGATAATATCCTGCAGAGTGTTTTCCAACTTGGTTCCATTCTCCCCAACACTTTCAGGTACACCAATTAAATGTAGATTTGGTCTTTTCACATAGTCCCATATTTCTTGGACGCTTTGTTCATTTCTTTTTACTCTTTTTTCTATAAACTTGTATTTTCGCTTTATTTCATTAATTGGATCTTCAATCACTGATATCCTTTCTTCCAATCGATCGAATCAGCTATTGAAGCTTGTGCATGCGTCAAGGAGTTCTCGTGCCATGGTTTTCAATTCCATCAGGTCATTTAAGGTCTTCTCTACCCTGTTATTCTAGTTAGCCATTTGTCTAACCTTTTTTGAAGGTTTTTAGCTTCCTTGTGATGGGTTAGAACATGCTCCTTTAGCTCAGAGATGTTTGTTATTAACGACTTTCTGAAGCCTACTTCTGTCAACTCGTCAAAGTCATTCTCCGTCCAGCTTTATTCCATTGCTGGTGAGGAGCTGCAATCCTTTGGAGGAGAACAGGCACTCTGGTTTTTAGAATTTTCAGCTTTTCTGCTCTGGTTTTCCCCCATCTTTGTGGTTTTATCTACCTTTGGTCTTTGATGTTGGTGACCTACAGATGGGGTTTTGGTATGGATGTCCTTTTTGTTGATGTTGATGCTATTTCTTTCTGTTTGTTAGTTATACTTCTAACAGGTCTCTCAGCTGCAGGTCTGTAGAAGTTTGCTGGAGGTCCACTCCAGCAAATGCTGGATGCTGTTTTCCTGGGTATCACCAGTGGAGGCTGCAGAACAGCGAATATTGCAGAACAGCAAATATTACTGCCTGATCCTTGCTTTGGAAGCTTCATCCCAGAGGAGCACCTGCCTGTATGAGGCATCTGTCGGCCCCGACTGGGAGGTATCTCCCAGTTAGGCTGCTTGGGGGTCAGGGACCCACTTGAGGAGGCAGTCTGTCCATGCTCAGAGCTCAAACACCAGCTGGGAGAACTATTGCTCTCTTCAGAGCTGTCAGACAGGGCTGTTTAAGTCTGCAGAAGTTTCTGCTGCCTTTTGTTCAGCTATGCCCTGCCCACAGAGGTGGAGTCTATAGAGGCAGTAAGCCTTGTTGAGCTGCGGTGGGCTTTGCCCAGTTTGAGCTTCCTGGGTGCTTTGTTTACCAACTCAAGCCTCAACAAGGGCAGATGCCCCTCCCCCCTGCCAGGCTGCAGCCTGGCAGTGTGATCTCAGATGGCTGCACTAGCAGTGAGCAAGGCTCCATGGGTATGGGACCTGCCAAGCCAGACACAGGAGAGAATCTCCTGGTCTGCTGGTTGCAGTATTTGGGCAGGAGTGTCCCATTTTTCCAGGTACAGTCTGTCACGGCTTCCTTTGGCTAGGAAAGGGAAATCCCCAGACCCCTTGTGCTTCCCGGGGGAGGCAACACCCCCCCCCTGCTTTGGCTCACCCTCCATGGGCTGCACCCACTGTCCAACCAGTTTCAGTGAGATGAACCAGGTACCTTAGCTGGAAATGCAGAAATCACCCATCTTCTCTGTTCATCACACTGGGAGCTGCAGACCAGAGCTGTTCCTATTCAGCCATCTTAGAATGGAACCTGTGTATTTCAAATATTTCTCCAAATGTGGCAGCAATTGTGAATTAGAAAAATTTTCCTCCAGTTACAAAACAGTAGGGATAAAAGAGAGGGTCTGAGGATATATAAAACCAGTATCTTTTGGTCTGGCTTTCCCAGTTGATGAATATATCACTCTTATTTAGAACTCTGGTCCCTGAAGGTGAATTGAAGACATACTCATGGTTACGAACCAATTAAGTCTTTCAAAGGCAGATTGATTTAGCCTTTAAATCTGCTATTTCTGCAATTTTTCTCACCTTAGTAATTGGGTCCACTATTTTTCTAATTGCTCAAATAAGAAAACATGATTTTAAATTGGATTCCTCCCTTTGGCTCATTCTATACAACTTATTTCTGAGCAAGTCCTATAGATTCTTCTTCAAAGCCATTAGTCTCTCTCCATCTCCCTTTGATGCAGTTGTCAGGGTAAAGGCCTTCCATCTGGCTTTGCTACTTATGTATTTACCTTCTCTAATCAATTGTCCATAGGACAGTCTGTGTCAACTATACCAAACAAACACACAGGTGCACAAACACACACACACATACACACACACACACACAGCCTCCCAAAAACATAAATTAGGTTGTATCTCTTTGCTTATAACCCTTCACTAGCTTCTCTAGGCACAAGAAACAAAATTCAGATTAGCCACCATGCTTATTGTTCTGACATTCGGCCATAACTGAACTGTCTATCATTATAGCAGTTCATTTTCTCATATGGTGTAGGGAGGCCCTGAGACTGGATTTGCTCTTTCTTCTTCTTGAAACTCCACTCTTGAAATTCATCCCGTGGCTAGCTCCTTTCAATTTTTAAGCTGTAGCTTGAAGTCTGCTTCCCTGATGACCTTACGTTTTTTCAATTACTAGCCTCTTTTTTTTTTTGTATATAACACTCAATATAATTCATGGTTATTTCATTTCGAAGGATAGTTTTATTTAATTCCTTCTTTCTCATCCCAGACTGTGATATTTCCAGCTCCTGGCATACTACCTGATATGTTATTTAACTTCACAAATATTTCTTGAATAAATAAATGAGTGAATGACTGAACATTTACAGTACTATTTTTGAAAGTGAGTGTGACAAATAATCCCGTAGCCAGACTAATTGTTATGGGATGACCATGTAGAATATCCTCTAAGATATCAAAAATGCTGGAAGAATACTGACCTTTAAAACAAAATCTACTTGACCCTGACTGCTATTGAGCAACTGAGTCACTAAGCAAAACAAGAATCTACAAATGGTAAAGTTGTATTAATATGGTTTTGAAAATTGTGTGAAAATGTTGTAAGTACAAAAATAAATATAGTAAAATTACATAACAAGTGCAATATTATGAATAGATCAATTATTTGGTGATATAAAATAATAATTATAATTATTTGATTAATACTATTTGTTATCATTTTAGCTTTTGAGCTGGTGACAAAAATTCAAGGTCATACAAACCAATGTGTTCTTTAGAAGCAAGAATTGGAAGGATAAGTATCAAGTTATTTTATTTTATAAGGATACATTAGTAGTGCTTTATTTTAAAATTTCTAACGTTATTAAATTAAGGAGTAAGATTACCTAAAGTTGTAAAAACAAGTACTGGTAAAAATATAAAAATAAAATAACTTTACATTTTTCAAATCAGTGGGTGTCTGCAGAGTGTATAGTGACCTTAAAAAATAACTTTGATAACATCACAAATGGAAAGTAAAAAAAGTAAGAAAGCATTTGAAACAGAAATTATAAATCAAGATGACAGATATGACACTATAAGTACTATTCCTGTGATTGAAATTAAATTTACCATCAACAGGAATCACCTTTATAATAATATAGCATAATAAAGTTAATGTCATTCTCAAATCATAAAATGATTTTATAGGGAAGAGGAAAGTTGTAATTAAAACCAGTGAGAAGAAACACTACCTTTTTTCTTTAGTTATGGGCAATTTTATTTAAGTAAGAAATCTACTTCTTGAATTTGAGAGGATATATAGGCCCAATATCAGGTACGTAGTATGTAGTTGGAAATAATTTTAGAGGGAAATACATAATAAATTATTCGATTTTACATGTTTGTTAAACAGAAACAATCATAAACTATGGATATAATTTAAAATATATAATACACATAAGAGAGTATGCTAATAAAATATAGACAATTTTATCTTCAATGTATATTAAATAAACATGAAAATTGAGTGAAAATATTGTAAATACAAAAATAAATATAGTAAATAAAATTACATAACAAATTCAATATTATGAATAGATCAATGTATTTGGTGATATAAAATAATATAATTATTTGATTAATACTATTGTTATCATTTTTGACTGATAACAATATCATTGTTATCAAGTTCACTGTTTCTAATAAAATCTATGCCAGTCAGCAAGCTATTGTGAGAAGCAAAAACAAGAAGTGGCTGAAGTGATTTTACATTCTTGCTATCTCACAACCGAGGTGAGTCCAGAACTGAGCTGGGTTTCAGCAAAGCAGAGCACAGGTTAGTGAGATCCCCTCTGCACACTGGTCTCTTCCATGCAGCATTCCTGGAGTGATGGTAGGGTGACCTGTGGTCTAACTAGCTCTAAGTCAAGGCCATGTTTCCAGGAGGAGTTTGAAAGAAATACATACAGCACACACAGGAGAGAGATTGGGAGGACTTGGGCTGTGATTAAAAGGGAATGATTCTGAACAGACCAGAAAGGGACTTTCCTGGTTATTGCAGGTTTGCTGATTAGCTTGCAGGCATAGATCTAATTGAAAAAATTGAACTGAGTATTTGAAAATCTTGTTTCTCTTGCTTGTTGTCACTACAAGCATTGTTGCCTAGAAGAAAGTCTTCAGTGGGGAATAGCAGTACTTGTTCTTCTGGGGGTATTTATTTATAAGGTGCTGTTGGGATGTAGACTTCTTGGAGATTTGATGGTTCTCATTGCTCCTGCCATTAGATAGGCCTCTTGACCTTGTCCTGAAAAAACAAAATGGAAGGTCAATATGTACCATTAAATTTGTATTGCAATTTCAAGATTTATTGAATCTTATTAATTGATTTAAATTCTGAGTGGCAAGGGAAATAAAAACCTGGAAGCAGAAGTGCTTTTAGAAGTTATAGAATGTGTAGATCTCAGCATCAGAAAGATGGTGAAGCCTGGGCATGGTGGCTCATGCCTCTAATTCCAGCATTTTGGGAGGCTGAGGCAGGTGGCTCACTTGAGGTCAGGAGTTTGAGACCAGCCTGGCCAACACAGAGAAACCCCAACTCTACTAAAAATACAAAAATTAGCCAATTGTAGTGGAATGCACCTGTACTCCCAGCTACTTGGGAAGCTGAGGCAAGAGAATCACTTGCACCCAGGAGGTGGAGGTTGCAGTGAGCAGAGATTGTACCACTGCCCTCCACCTGGATGACAGAAGTCTCAAAAAAAAAAAAAGAAAAGAAAAAGAAAAAAAAGATGGTGAAGAAAAAAATAGACAACACACTCTTCACTAGGTATAATTCAGAGATTATCAGAACATGTATGTACGTGGGGAAAAGATGTGAGTTTTATTTTCCTTTATAACTCTGTACTTTTAAACTTGAAATTACAAATGCATATCAACTTAGAAGTTCAAAAACAAAGAATAGAAAAGAATAACCATTCTCACCAACAACAGAATTAAAGTTGAACTGTGAATCATTAAATGTGAAAAACTGGGAAATAGTTATCTTTTTTGACAGTCATTTGATCTAAAATTGGTAGAGTACATTCAATTACTGATAAGATTTGTCAGCTGGGTGCGGTGACTCACGCCTGTAATCCCAGTACTTTGGGAGGCCCAGGCGGGCGGATCACCTGTGGCCAGAAGTTCAAGACCAGTCTGACCAACGTGGTGAAACCCCGTCTCTACTAAAAATACAAAAATTAGCTGGGCATGGTGGTGGGCGCCTGTAATTCCAGCTACTTGGGAGACTGAGGCAGGAGAATTGCTTGAACGTGGGAGGCAGAAGTTGCAGTGAGCTGAGATTGCGCCATTGCACTCCAGCCTGGGCAACAGAAGTGAAATCTCGTCTTTAAAAAAAAAAAAAAAAAAAAGATTTGTCCTGTAAAAATATACAAACTCTATTGGTTTGTGCCTAAACAACAAAGTCAAATTTTTAGTCTTCTTACTGAGAGTGTAAGCCTTTGCTCTAACAAGATGGGAATCCATTATTCATCTCTTCTATATTTAATTTACACACAGAGTTTTAGTAAAGATATGTAAAAACTAATGAACTGTTTATAATCATCTATATTTTCTCCAAGGGTAATATCAACAAATCAACAAAATATTTAGTATATTTATATCAATCCATTGACACTTTTGCCTAGGAATAAGTCTCACAAAAATGATTTATTTTTATTGTCTGTACTAAGTATAAAACCATTTCAGGCCATCCTAATTAATGTTTTTTATCTAATTCTTTGCTCATCATCTCTAAACATTAGGGAGTTTTATTTTATTTCTATATTTATTTTTGGCTGAAAAGACTTGCTGCCTCACAGTGCATATCTCAGAAAGATTAGAAACCCCTTACATGATATATTGTGTGGAATTTAAAAAGAAAAAACAGAAAGATCTTAAAGATCTTAATGATTAAATAAAAATCAGACTTACCTACACAGGTTGCTTTCAAACTTCAAAGTAGTTCACACTGCTGTAGCTGCGTGCTTGACATTTTTCTGTTTTTTTATTGCAAGATGTTCCATGAAATAAAAAAAAAAAAAATAAGTCAACAGAGTGTCAAGGCAAGAAGACTTAGAATTAAACATAAACTGTGAAAAGTTATTAATACTGTCTCTGACAGAAAGAGTTTATTATTTTTGCCTGTACTTCTAACCAAGTCATATTTCATCAGTACTCATTCTCAGCCAACCTCTCTGTGCTTTTTCCCTCCCTCCCTTCAGCATCTGGATTCTATTCATTAGTCACAGTAAGAAGTTGATCATCCTCAGCCAGGTGTGGTGGATCACACCTGTGATCCCAGCACTTTGGGAAGCCAAGGCAAGTGGATCACCTGAGGTCAGTAGTTTGAGACCAGCCTGGCCAACATGGTGAAACCCTGTCTCTACTGAAAACAAGATATACACAAAAATTAGCTGGGCATGGTGGTGCATGCCTGTAATTCCAGCTACCTGAGAGGCTGAGGCAGGAATGTGGGAGACAGAGGATGCAGTGAACCAAGATTGTGCCACTGCACTCCAGCCTGGGCAACAGAGTAAGACTCCATCTCAAAAAAAAAAAAAAAGAAAAGAAAAGAAAAAAAGAAAGCTGGATCATCCTGCTCATGAACCTTTGAAAGTAAAATAAAAGTTAGAAATAAAGAAGTTGCTCAACACAGAAGAAACATGTTTGCTTTCTATGTTACAGGCTTAGAGGTGATGCTCCAGCTGAGTGATTTCCACATGTGCCCTGAATAAAATTACAGTTATTTGAATTCTTGCTTTATGCTATGCATTGTATCTGATACTTCATATAGTATGTAATGGAATTTTATAAGTAACCTGGTGAAGTAGTGCAATTATCATCTTCATTTTATTGATAAGGAAACTATGACATTACAAGGTTAAGGGAATGAGACAAAGTTTAAAGTGAGACATAAACCCCCAACTTGATATTTGCAGGCACAGTTGGAAACAGTGAAATAGTGGCCAGGAGGTTTGTTCTTTGTTAGTTGTAAATCCTGGACAGGCCCAGGTCTTCGTTCACAGTATACACTCTGTTATGTTCAATCATTAAAATAGGGATGCTAAACATAATATTTTGTGAGCATACTGAGTTTCTTCCTTTTTAATTTTGCTTCTGTGTTGAATGTGGGAGAAATCATAGCCAAATCAAGAGTAAGGATACAGCACAGATTACAAAATCATTATAGAAATATACCTTATATTTATGATCTAGATAAATATTTAAAATAATCTTAATGTTAATCTACTCACTAAAACGTCTAATTCTCTCCATTCTATATGTGTCATGATAACATGAAAATAATCTTAGTAAAAATAACTTGATGGGTGAAGAGGTGCCCTAATGATTTTGTATACTACGAGACAATATTGATAGTGATTTCAATTTATATTCAACTTTCGGAACAGCTATTGCAAAAGAGTGTAATTTGTTTAACACTTATTTCAAGTGGTTTCCTGTATTCATTATAAGTTACTAGTTTCTTTTGCATTTTAGGAAATATGTTCTCCAGTTTACTTCACCTGCTTATATCAACTGGTCAGGCTCAAACCAAAATATAATAATAGGTCCTATTCAATTGTATTAAAACAATCTGTCTTTAAATCAAATTGCACGCTGACGCTGCTTTTGTGGATTTTGCTTTGTGAGTGCTTGGTGTGAGCCAGGCTCTCTTACCATGAATGCTGTCATCTAAATTCTATGAGATAAGATGGCCGATTAGAAGCAGCGCCGGTCTGTGGATCCCACTGAGAAGAACAAATATGGTGAGTGAATCCTGCATCTTCAGCTGAGGTGTCCATGTTCTCTCATTTGGACTGACTAGGCTGTTGTCATGACTCATGGAGAGAGAGGAAAAGCAGTGTGGAGCGACAGCCCACCCGGGAGCTATACTGGGTAAGGGGCACTCCCACCGGCAGCCAAGGGAGGTAGTTAGTGATTGTGCTACCCTGCCAGGGAAACCATGCTTTTCCCATGGATCTGTGCAACTCACAGATCTGGAAATCCTTGTATGAGCCCACGCCACCAGGAACTTGGGTCCCAAGCACAGAGTTGTGTAGACTCTTTGGGCCGCTCGGGTTGTGACAGCAGGCTGGAGACCACCTAAGACAACCGAGTTTCTGGGGAAAGGAAAGACCACCATCACTGCAGCTCACATCAGCTGTTTTCCCCTGTCAGTAATGTGGAGACTGGACAGTTTGGACTGTGTGGAATTCCCCACAGCACAGCACAACGGCTGTGGCAGATCATGGCTAGAGTGCTTATTTAGCTGAGACCCAGATTGATGCTGTGACAGATCGTGGCTAGGCTGCTTATTTAGGTGAGACCCAGATTCATTCTTCCTCATCAGGCAGGGCCTCCCGGTGGGAATTTTTGCAGCTCCAGCCAGGAGTTTAGGAACAGAAGTTTGATTTCCCTGGGACAGAACCCTCGGGAGGAGGGACTGCCAGGGTCTCTACAGATCAGCAGAGTTAGTCTTTCCCCCGGCGGGCTCTGAGGAATCAGGGCAGTCTGGATGACTGAAATTCACCCCCAATGCAGCACACCTGCTCCACCAAAGGGCAGTCAGACTGTTTCTTTAAGCAGGTCCCTCATCCTGTGCCTCTTGACTGGGTGAGACCTCCCAACAGAGATCACCAGACACCTCATACAGGAGAGTTCCCACCAGCATCAGATTGGTGCTCCTCTGGGAAAGAGCTCCCAGAGGAAGAAGCAGGCAGCCATCTTTACTATTCTGTAGCCTCCACTGGTGATACCTCCAAGTGCAGGAGGGTCACAGGTGAATAGAGTCTGGAGTGGACCCCCAGCAAACCAGAGCAACCCTGCAGAAGAGGGGCCTGATTGTTAAAAGAAAAACAAACAAACAGAAAGCAACAGCAACAAAACAACAACAGCAACAAAAAGACCCTACAAGAACCCCATCCAGTGGTCAACAGCTTCAAACATTGAAGGTAGATAAACCTATTAAGATGAGAAAATATAAAGTAAAAATGCTGAAAATTCAAAAAGCCAGAGTGTCTCCTCTCCTACAAATGATTGCAACACCTCTTCAGTAAGGGCACAGAACTGGGCTGAGGCTGAGATGGATGAATTGACAGAAATAGGCTCTAGAAAGTGGATAATAACGAACTTTGCTGAGCTAAAGGAGTACGTTCTAATTTAATGCAAAGAAGCTAAGAATCATGATAAAACATTACAGGAGCTGTTAACCAGAACAACTAGTTTAGAGAGGAACATAAATGATGTGATAGAGCTGAAAAACACAACATGAGAACTTTACAATGCAACCACAAGTATCAATAGCCAAATAGACAAAGTGGAGGAGAGAATCTCAGAGCTTGAAGACTATCTTGCAGAAATAAGATGGGCAGACAAGATTAGAGAAAAAAAAAGAAAAGAAATGAAACCTCCGAGAACTGTGAGATTATGTAAAAAGACTAAACTTATGACTGATTGGGGCACCTGAAAGATGAGGAGTATGGAACCAAATTGAAAAACATACTTCAGGATATCATCCAGAAGAACTTCTCAAACCTAGAAAGACAGGCCAATACTCAAATTCAGGAAATCCAGACAACCCCAGTAAAATACCCAATGAGAAGATCCACCCCAAGACACATAATCATCAGATTTTCCACATTTGATATAAAAGAAAAAATGTTAAGGGCGGCTAGAGAGAAAAGCCAGTTCACCTACAAAGGAAAGCCCATCAGATGAACAGCAGACCTCTCAGGGGAAACCCTACAAGCCAGAAGAGAATGGGGGCCAATATTCAACATTCTTAAAGAAAAGAATTTTCAACCCAGAATTTCATATTTGGCCAAACTAAGCTTCATAAATGAAGGAGAAATAAAATCATTTTCAGACAAGCAAATGCTGAGGGAATTCATCACCACCAGACCTGCCTTGCAAGAGTTCCCAAAACAAACACTTACTATGAAAAGGAAACACCATTACCAGCCACTACAAAAACGCACAGAAGTACACAGACCAGTGTCACTATGAAGCAACTATATTAACAAATCTGCAAAGTAACCAGCCAGAATCACGAAGACACGATCAAATTCACACATAACAATATTATGCTTAAAGATAAATGGCCTAAATGCCCCAATTAAAAGACACAGAATGGCAAGCTGGATAGAGTAAAAACCCATCTGTGTGTGTATTCGAGAGACCCATCTCAGGTGCAAAGACACACCTAGGCTCAAAATAAGGAAATGGAGGAAAATTTACCAAACACACGGAAAACAATATAAAGCAGGGGTTGCAATTCTAGTTTCTGACAAAACAGATTTTAAACCAACAAAGATAAACAAAGGTGAAGAAGGGCATTACATATGGTAAAGAGTTCAATTCAACAAGAAGAGCTAACTATCCTAAATATATATGCACCCAATACAGGGCACCAAAATTCATAAAATAAGTACTTAGAGACCTACAAAGAGATTTAGACTCCCACACAATAATAGTGGGAGACTTTAACACACCAATGTCAACCTTAGATCATCGAGACAAAAAAAATGTAAAAAAAAGATATTCAGGACTTGAACTCAGCTCTGGATGAAGTAGACCTGAGAGATATCTACAGAACTCTCCACCCCAAAACAACAAAATATACATTCTTGTCAGCACCACATGGCACCCACTCTAAAACTGATCACATAATTGGAAGTAAAATGCTCCTCAGCAAAAGCAAAATAACTGAAATAATAACATTTTCTCAGACCACAGTGCAATTAAATCAGAATTCAAAATTAAGAAACTTAGTCAAGACCACACAACTACATGGAAATTGAACAACTTGTTTCTGAGTAACTCAGGGTATATAATGAAATTAAGGTAGATATCAAGAAGTTCTTGGTAACTAATGAGAGCAAAATGACAATGTACCAGAACATCTGGGATGCAGCTAAAGCAGTATTAAGAGGAAAATTTATAGCACTAAATTGCCACATCAAAAAGCTAGAAACATCTCAAATCGACATCCTAACATCACAACTAAAAGAACGAGAGAACCAAGAGCAAACAAACCCCAAAGCTAGCAGAACACAAGAAATAACCAAGATCAGAGTGGGGCTGAAGGAGATAGAGACAAAAAAACCCTTGAAAGAATCAATGAATCCAGGAGCTGGTTTTTTGAAAAAAATTAATAAAATAAGTAGACTGCTAGCTGGATTAATAGAGAAGAAAAGAGAGAAGAATCAAATAGACACAATAAAAAATGATAAAGGAGGTATTAACACTGTCCCCACAGAAATGCAAACAACCATTGGAGAATACTATAAACACATCTATGCAAATAAACTAGAAAATCTAGAAGAAATGAACAAGTTCCTGGACATATATACCCTCCCAAGACTGAACCATGAAGTTCAGTATTGAATCCCTGAATAGACCAACAATGAGTTCTGAAATTGAGGCAGTAATTAGTAGCCTACCAACCAAAAAAAACCCCAGGGCCAGATGGATTCACAGCTGAATTCTACCAGAGGTACAAAGAAGAGCTGGTACCATTTCTTTTGAAACTATTCTAAACAATTAAAAAGGAGGGCCTCCCTAACTCATTTTATGAGGTCAGCATCATCCTGATAACAAAACCTGTTAGAGATACAACAAAAAAAGAAAATTGGCCGGGCGCGGTGGCTCACACCTGTAATCCCAGCACTTTGGGAGGCTGAGGCGGGTGGATCACAAGGTCAGGAGATCGAGGCCATCCTAGCTAACACGGTGAAACCCCGTCTCTACTAAAAAAATACAAAAAATTAGCCAGGCGTGGTGGCGGGCGCCTGTAGTCCCAGCTGCATGGGAGGCTGAAGCTGGAGAATGGTGTGAACCTGGGAGGCTGAGCTTGCAGTGAGCTGAGATCGTGCCACTGCACTCCAGCCTGGGAGACAGAGCCAGACTCCGTCTCAAAAAAAGAGAAAAGAAAAGAAATTTTCGGGCCAATATCCCTGATGAACCTAGATGCAAATATCATCAATAAAATACTGGCAAAGCAAATCCAGCAGCACATCAAAAAGCTTATCCAGCACGATCAAATTTGCTTTATTCATGGAATCCAAGCCTGGTTCAACATATGCAAATCAATAAACGTAATTCATCACATAAAGAGAACTAAAGACAAAACCTACATGATTATCTCAATTGATACAGAAAAGGCCTTCAACAAAATCCACATCCCTTCATGTTAAAAACTCTCAATAAACTAGGTATTGAAGAAACATACATCAAAACAATAAGAGCCATTTATGACAAACCTGCAGCCAACATTATACTGAATGCACAAAAGCCAGAAGCATTCCCCAAGAAAACAGCCACAAGGCAAGGATGCCCTCTCTCACCACTGCTATTCAACATAGTATTAGAAGTTCTGGCCAGGGCAATCGGGAAAGAGAAAGAAATAAAAAAGTATTCAATTAGGAAAAGAGGAAGTCAAATTGTCTGTTTGCAGCCGACATGATCATATATCTAGAAAACTCCATCGTCTCAGCCCAAAAGCTTCTTAAGCTGATAAGCAACTTCAGCAAAGTCTCAGGACACAAAATCAATGTGCAAAAGTCACAAACATTTCTATACACCAATAACAGGCAAGATGAGAGCCAAATCATGAATGAACTCCCATTCGCAGTTGCTGCAAAGAGAAAAAAAATACCTAAGAATACGGCTAACAAGGGAAGTGAAGGACTTCTTCAAGGAGAACTACAAACTACTGCTCAAGGAAATCAGAGAGGACACACCAAATGGAAAAACATTTCATCCTCATACATAGGAAGAATCAACGTCATGAAAATGGCCTTACAGCCCAAAGTAATTTATAGTTCCAACATTATTCCCATCAGACTACCGTTAACATTCTTCACAGAATTAGAAAAAAACGATTTTTAAATTTATATAGAACAAAAAGAGCCCATATAGCCAAGACAGTCTTAACCAATAAGAACAGAGCTAGAGGCATCATGCTACCTGACTTCAAACTATATTACAAGGCAACAGTAACCAGAACAGCTTGGTACTTGTGCAAAAACAGAAATATAGACCAATGGTACAGAATAGAGAACTCAGAAATAAGACCACACCTTTACAACCATCTGATCTTTGACAAACCTGACAAAAACAAGCAATGGGGAAAGGATTCCCTACTTAATAAATGGTGGTGCGATAACTGACTAGCCATATGCAGAAAATTAAAACTGGACCCCTTCTTTATACCTTATGCAAAAATTAACTCAAGATGGATTAAAGGCTTAAATGTAAAACAAAAACTATAAAAACTCTAAAGAAAGCCTAGGCAATACCATTCAGGACATAGGCACGAGCAAAGATTTCATGACAAAAACATTAAAAGCAATTGCAACAAAAGTAAATATTGACAAATAGAATCTAATTAAACAGAAGACCTTCTGTACAGGTAAATAAAATATCATCAGAGCAAACAGACAACCTACAGAATGGGGAAAAAAACTTTTGCAACCTATTCATCTGACAAAGGTCTAATATTCAGTTTACAATGAAGTTAAACAAATGTACAAGAAAAAAGCAACCTGATACTGTTTGGCTTTGTCTGCACCCAAGTGTCATCTTAAATTGTGGTTCCCATATTCCCCACATGTCATAAAAGGGACCCGGTAAGAAGTAATTGAATCATGGGGGCTGTTACCTTTATGACGTTCTCATGGTAATGAGGGAGTTCTCAGGGGATCCGATGGTTTTATAAGGGACTTTTCCCCCTTCTTATTGGCACTTCTTCTTGCTGCCGCCATGTGAAGAAGGATGTGTTTTCTTCCTCTTCCACCATGATTGTAAGTTTTCTGAAGCCTCTCCAGCCCTGCAGAACTGTGAGTCAATTAAACTTCTTTCTTTTATAAATTACCCAGTCTTGGCTATTTCTTAATAGCAGCACAAGAACTAATACACAACCCCATCAAAAAGCGGGCAAAGGACATGAACAGACCCTTCTCAAAAGAGAAGTGACCAAGAAAGAGATGAACAAAAGCTCAACATCACTGATTATTAAAGAAATGCAATCAAAACCACATTGAGATACCATGCTGCCCAAGTCAGAATGGCAATTATTAAAAAGTTTAGAAGCAAAAGTTGTCGGGGAGGCTGCGAAGCACTAGGAACACTTTTACAAGGTTGGTGGAAATGTAAATTAGTTCAACCATGGTAGAAGACAGTGTGGTGATTCCTCAAACGCCTAGAACCAGAAATACAATTTGACCCAGCAACCCCATTACTGGGTATATACCCAAAGGAATATAAATCATTCTATTATAAAGATACATACACTTGTATGTTCAGTGCAGCACTATTCACAATAGCAAAGACATGGAATCAATCCAAATGCCCACAAATGATAGACTGGAAAAAGAAAATGTGGTACATATGCACCATGGAATACGATGCAGCCATAAAAAAGGAATGAGATCATGTCGTTTGCAGGTACATGGATGGAGCTGGAAGCCATTATCCTCAGCAGAATAATGCAGGAACAGAAAATCAAATACTGCATGTTCTCATTAATAAGTGGGAGATAAACAATGAGAACACATAGACACATGAAGGAGAATAACACACTGGAGCCCATTGGGGGTATAGGAGGAGGGACAGCATCAGGAAAAATAGCTAATGCATGCTGAGCTTAATACTTCGGTGATGGGTTGATAGGTGCAGCAAACCACCATAGCACATGCTTATCTATGTAACAAACCTGCACGTCCTACACATATACCCTGGACCTTAAAATAAAATATAATTAAATTAAATTTAAAGAAAATTATATGGGGTAGGTTTTATCATGGAGTTGGGAAAATGAAATAAAGGAGAAGGAATTTTCCTATGGCCACATTGCTTACAAGCAATAAATAGTATTTGAATCCAGATTGTGAAACTATTGTCATGGGGAAAACTTAGGAACAACAACAATCAAGGCAACAGCCTGTCATATTTATGATGTGTTTGCACCTCATCCAGTTTGAGCTAAGCTGAATCCCAGGTAAAGTTGCTTTACTTTGGCCCAGGTGACCTATAACAAATCAAACCTGGGCAAGCTGCCTCTGGCCCATTCCCCTTATGTCTAAATTCAAATGAACTTCCTATTGTTCTTACCTTCTGACAGTGTGGCCAGGCCTGAATGGCAATGCACACATTAAAGATAAACAGGCAAGCGAGAAAGACAAGGCACCAGTACCTTTAATTCATATTATTCTCCCTTTGAGCTCATCACCTGAGAATACCCCTCAGTGAAAGGGGAGAAAATTGCCAGTAGAAGATAAAGATTTATTACCCACTCCACCCTACCCCAAATCAAAAGAATTTTGCATGAACTAAAAATTAAACTTTAAATCCTAATGGGTAGAGGCAAGAAGAGAGAAATAGTATGGGGATTCTGGCAAGAGAGATGGTGGATGGAAAGAATACTGAGAGTGTGAGAGAAGACAGAACCAAGAAAAGAGGCAGAGATAAGAAATGGGACATGACTCATATCGTCAAAAGGAGGGAGATGAATGGATGGATGAATAGGAAGCCAGGAATTTGGAAGTTGATGGAATACTTTTGTGATCCACATTCTCTTTAATTCGTTCTCTCCTAGATTTCTTCAGTGATTGACTGTATCACTATAGCAGTTCAGGCACCTCTGCAGAGGGGCAGCACACGGTTTCTGGGGAGTATCTGATTACATTCAAATCTTGGCAGTGCAACTTATTAGCTCTGCACCTTTCTTAATTTAACTTAATTTCTCCTTACCTCAATTTCCTCATATTAGAAATGATTCCAAATAAAATGTACAGAGGAGGCTTATGGATGTTAAATGAGGTGGAGAAGTTCCTGTCACATCAGTGAGGCTTGTAGATGTTAAATGAAGTAGAAGAGTTCCTGTCACATAAGTGCCCAATAAATACTAGCCATTACTAATATATTACTAATCTTTCTTGTCCTACATTTTTCCTCTTTATAAGCATTATCTCTCTAAATCACACCCAAACTTCTCTTTCTTCTGCTCCATCTACACTGTGACATGACAAGAATGATTCAAAGCCCAAGTCCCCTGAATTGATGTATAACCTCTTCTGGGTTTTGGCTGCTTTCTGATTTTCCACCTGAAACTTTCTTGGAATAGCTGCTCCTGCAACACAAAACACTTACATCCCCATAAGAATGTTGTTGCTTCTCATCTCCTTGCCTTATTAGCTGTCTTCTACATGGAGGTTTACTCTTCACTGTGCATTTAATTCTACCATTTATCCAATATCTCAATCAATATTGGCATTAGATAAAAATTTGAATTGGCTAACTATTGATGTGTAACAACATTACCAAATATCTAGCAACTTAAAAACGCATACACACATTTACTATCTCACAGTTTCTCAGGGCCCAGCTTAAGTGAATCTTTAGTCTCAGCCTCTTTCACAAGACTAATCAGGATGTCAGCCGGGCTGCATTTATCTCAAGACTCGACTGAGAATAGATCAATTTTCAGGTTCACGTGGTTGTTGGCAGAATTGAGTTTCTTTTGGTTGTTGGACTGAGGAACTCATTGTCTAGCTGGCTGTTGGCCAGAGGCCACTCTTAGCTTCATGCTAGATGGGGTAGGGGAGGAAAAATAATTTCCCCCCTATTTTTCTGAGTTTTTAGCTGGGATTCTGTGACATTGTGAAATCTATATTTAATCTTCTACTTCATTTTCTGGAACACAACTTCTAAAATCCTTAGAATCTCCAAAATGATGTATTTCTGTATCCTAATGAGTTGGCTGGCGGCCGGAAGCCCCTAGCTGGCTTCAGGTTGGGGGTTGGTCACCAGAAAGTCCAAGGAATGATTAGAGGGTTGGAACATTCAAATCTCACCCCCTAACCTCAGAGGAGGGGAGTAGGATTGAAGGCTAAGCTGATTGCCAGTTCCCAATGGTTTAATTACTCATGCCTGAGTAATGAAACCTTCATAAAACCTTAAAGAACAGGGTTCAAAGAGCTTCCAGATAGGCAATCATGTGGAGGTTCCTAGAGGGTGATATACCCAGAGAGGTCTTAGAAGCTCTGTGCCCCTTCTTGTATCCTTTGTAATATCTTTTATATCTTTTATAATAAGCTAGTTGATGAGGCACGGTGGCTCATGCCTGTAATCCCAGTGCTTTGAGAGGCTGAGGAGGGAGAATCACTTCTGGTCAGAAATTTGAGACAAGCCTGGGCAGCATAGCAAGACCCTCAACTCTAAAAATGTAAAAATAAAAATAAATTAGCTGGACAGAGCAGTGTGTGTCTGTAGTCCCAGCTAGTCGGGAAGCTGAGGTGGGAGGATCACTTGAGCCCAGGAGCTTGGGGCTGCAGTTAGTTATAATTGCGCCACTGCACTGTAGCCTGGGTGACAGAGGAAGACCATATTTATTTTAAAATAAATAAATAAACCAGTAAATGTAAATAAGTGTTTCTCTCAGTTCTGTGAGCCACTCTATCAAATAAATCAAAATCACAAAGGGGTCATGAGAACCCCAACTTGAAGCCAGTCATTCAGAAATTCTGGAGACCCAGACATGCAATTATTATGTGAAAAGAAGACAGTCTTGGGAACTAAGCCTTCAGCGTGTGAGATGGATGATGCTCTTTCTAGGTGCATAGTGCTTGAATTGAGTTAGAACACACACCCAACTTGTGTGCCCTGCAGAACTGGTTGCTTACTTGATGTGAGGGGGAAAACTCTCACACCTTTGGTCCGTCACAGAAGTTTTCTGTATTGATTGTTGTGGTGTGATAGCAGAGGAAAAACAGGTTTTTGTTTTTTTGTCACAGACCCTAATGACAAAAGACAGATTAACAAGAGAAAAACAGAAGTTTATTCACATGTATATTTCCTTTTTTTTTTTTTTTTTTGAGATGGAGTCTCTCTCTGTCGCCAGGCTGCAGTGCTGTGGTGTGATCTCAGCTCACGGCAACCTCCGACTCCCTGGTTCAAGTGATTCTCCTGCCTCAGCCTCCTGAGTAGCTGAGATTACAGGCACGCACCACCATGCCCAGCTAATTTTTGTATTTTTAGTAGAGACAGAGTTTCACCGTGTTGGCCAGGATGGTCTCGATCTCCTGATCTCATGATCCACCTGCCTCAGCCACCATAGTGCTGGGATTACAGGCATGAGCCACTGCACCCGGCCAACATGTATATTTCATATATACATGGGTGATACCCAGGGAACCAGTAATTCTCAGAAGAGGCTTAGAACTCTGGCTTATATAGTATAGCAACATCAACAGAGCACAGTACATTTATAGAGAAGCGTCTAGACAAAGAAAAGAGAGTTTCGAAGGGGTGCAAATCATGAGAAGGTAAATATATGAAGAGCAAATCTTCTTAGTAAAGTTACTGAGTAAAGTAACTGTCTTCTATTATCAAACTTGGTTGTTATCATCACCCTCTGCCACACACCCTAGGAGTGAAGGGACACCTTTGTAAAATTATGTCCTGCTCTGAGGTCTAGATAGAGAGTTCAGAGAGCCTTTCTTGCATCTGCTTCTTCTCAATTAACTTTAGCTCAAAGTAACCCTTATGTCAAAGGAGCAGATTTTATGGAGGTGCATTTTGCTACCTTTTAGTGTGCCTTTGAAGGATTGCAATTGCTTAATTGCTTTGTAAAAGCCAATAAGGGCAGTGGTCCCCCACCAATATGGCACCAGGAACCAGTTTCATGGAAGGCACTTTTTTTCACAGACCAGGAGAATGGTGGGGATGGTTTCAGGATGAGCCAATGGTGGGGGTGGTTTCAGGATGATCCAAGCACATTACATTTATTGTACCCTTTCTTTCTATTATTACTACATTGTAATATATAATGAAATAATTCTGCAACTCACCATAATGTAGAATCAAGGGGAGCCCTTGGCTTGTTTTTCTGGAATTAGATGGTGCCAGCTGGGGGTGATGGGAGACAGTGGCAGATCATCAGGCATTAGACTCTCACAAGGAGTGCTGTTACCTAGATTCCTTGTATGCACAGTTCACAATAGGGTTCACACTCTTATGAGAATTTAATGCCACCCTTGATCTGACAGGAGGCAGAACTCAGGTGGTAATGCAAGCAATGGGGAGCGGCTGTAAATAACAAATGAAACTTTGCTCCTGCCCAGTGCTCACCTTCTGATGTGTGGGCAGCTCCTGACAGGCCATGGACTGGGCCATGGCCTGGGGTCTGGGGACTCCTGAGTAAGGGAATGAGTTTATTAGCAAGATACAGGTTACAATTTTCCTGACTCCCCTCTTCTAGGAAGCCCTTCTTCCCATCCAAAGCAGATGAAAGTAATCAGAATTATCAAATTATTTTATAGCTATTTGATTTTTATGTAAAGTCTTAACCCTAAACCTTGGCGTCCATGACATGGAGACCTGTATCTTAATCTACCCTTACTTTTTGCAGCACAGTGGTGAGCACAGAATAATTACCTAAAATGTGTATTTAATAGATTCAGTAATTAAATGTGTAGATGTATGGCCACTCTGTTTTCGATAAGTGAGAAGTGTCTTGTCTTTCCCATAAAATGAATTCTTGTTGGCCCAAAGAGTAGTTACACTATGATTCAGGTGGCAGATGTATATAGTAGCAAACACTAAATAGAAGAAAACAGCCATGGCCCTAATAGAGAAACCTTGAAGTGTAATTCAAGAGCACTAACTAAATGTGTTGTAGCAGAGATGAGCATGTCAATAGATATTATTGGAAAGCTGCTACTGTTTGCTGTTTACCCAGGATGTCTGCACAGTTGGGCTCCTAGTATCAGTGAAAACTGAGTTAACACACAAAAAATGCTCACTGAATTCTTCAAAAAATTGTGAAACATTACTACTTAATGAATTTTGAGAACAGTGAGTCAAAATGGAAAGCCACATTATAAGCATAACACACAGAGGGAAAATATGTAACCATTTTCTTTCTGTACCATATTTCTGAATGTGTCAATAGTTATACACTGTCTTATAATGGAATTATTAAATTGGATTACTTTATTTTTGAGTGATATCCTTAAGATCAATTAGTAGTTTCTGTAGGAAAATAAGAGCAGGAATCACAATGTGTTGGATTCAACAAGTATTTACAACATAAAACTTGTGAGTTCAAGCTCAATGCCACACATTTTAAAATGATTCAGGTCTGAATAAGGTATGAGTTTTTGTACTGTAAAAAGATAATTATCAAGTTGATTCAAAGACAGTCGTTAATTCTTACATAATTAAATATGAAAGGCTGTATTTTCTTGAACTTTCCTGAATTTCCATTTTCTCATAATGATTTTTCCTTGCACCTATGCAGAAATTTCCACTTAGCGCTGAGTTAAACCTTAGTTACAGGGAAATAACAACCAGTAGCACTCCCAAAAATACTGCAGGAGTTCTTTGTCTCACATCACATGTATTCTCTTTTGAGAAAGCACGTGGCGGCCGGGCGCGGTGGCTCAGGCCTCTAATCCCAGCACTTCGGGAAGCCGAGGCAGGTGGATCATGAGGTCAGGAGATCAAGACCTTTCTGGCTAACATGGTGAAAAACCCCGTCTCTACTAAAAATACAAAAAAATTAGCTGGGCGTGGTGGCGGGTGCCTGTAGTCCCAAGCTACTTGGGAGGCTGAGGCAGGAGAAGGGCGTGAACCCTGGAGGCGGAGCTTGCAGTGACCCGAGATCGTGCCACTGCACTCCAGCCTGGGCGACAGAGCGAGACTCCATCTCAAAAGAAAAAAAAAAGAAAAAAAAAGAAAAAAAAGAAAAAGCACGTGACAGTGTACATGAAATGTTGCTGGGGTTTCTGTTCAATTTTCTGTGATTGCTCCTCAAAGTAGTGGTCCATCTACTCAAAGCCCTGTAGATACATTTTTATCTGTATTCTGTTTGAAGTAGTTTCTTTGAGAAGTACATCCCTCTTGCATTTCAGAAAAAATGAAAAAGAAAAAAAACTTTTATTCTTACTATTTAAGAAATCATTGAATTTACTTCACCTAGCATTAAAATTTTAAATTCAAGATTTTTTTGTGATTCTAAAATAACTCACAGAAGAAAACAACTATTGCATTCTTTAGGGAGGGCCATTTTGAAATCCAAATTACAGAGCAAACAGCAAATTTAAAATATACTTTATTGCTAGTCTTTTTTATGAACAAATTTTTAATACCATAAAATTAGGAAATGTGAATTGTTTACCTGTGTGTTTTCAAACTTTAAATTCTTCAGTTGCATTTTCATAAAAACACATTTGCCAGTGTTCTGTGGAATTGCATTTTTATTTATTTTTGGTGATATGTTAAAAATGAAATCAGTTCTTTCTCGTCTTGCATTTGGTTTTCATATAGCGAATAATACAAGAATCATTGTTAAAGTAAAAGATAGCAATGCAGTTTATAATTTCACTAGAAGAATCATGTCAATCAATAAAATACAGGGAATGTGAAATGCTTCTTTAACTAAATTAATCAGAGCTACAATTTGGTGTTTCAATAATCTCTTAGGGATTAAATAAACTTTTAAAATTTGTTAGCATTCTGAATACAATTCCTTATTATTCAATGATGCAATCTAGGTAACCATCATTTTTACTGAATAATTATTTTATCTAGATTTTGAAATTAAATTAAAGTAAGGAATAATTAGTATGTTGGTTTCTTAAAGGGAGAAACAACAGTAGCAATACAATTTGTTTTCACTAATCAGATAAATATATACTCAAAAATGCAAATAGTATGTAAAAATCTATATTTATCTCCACCATAATTGAGAAATGCCGAGTATAATAGTAAAATGTATTTAAAAATATTTTTGAGAAAAATTAATTTTAAAACATAATCCAGTCTAAGAAAAACGTTTAATTTTTAGTAAACCACAAAAAATACTATTACTAATATAATAGATAAGTTTACTTTTTATTATATTATGTAGTTTAGAATTTATCTTTTTTTTTTTTTAATTTTTAAAGACAAGGTGTCATTCTGTCACCCAGGCTGGAGTGCAGTGATGTGATCATAGTTCCTGCAGCCTTGACTCTCTGGGCTCAAGGAATCTTCCTGTCTCAGCCCCCAAGTAGCTGGGACTATATGCATGTGCCATCATGCCAGGCTAATTTTTAATTTTTTTTTTTTTTTTTTTGTAGAGATAGAGTCTCACTGTGTTTCCCAGGCTGATTTTGAGCTTCTGGCCTCAAGCAATTCTCCTATCTTAGCTTTTCAAAGTGCTAAGATTACAGATGTGAGCTACAATTCCTGACCTGGAATTTAGCACATTTTGACCATTTCTTCTGACCTCCTGGGTTGCTTCTCTTTTGTTCTCTCTCTTCTTTCTTCTCTCTCTCATACACACACACACACACACACACACACACACACACACACACAATATAATCCGGAAAGTTTTTGTTGCATCCTTTTAAAATATTATTACTGTATTTTTTTAAATGATTCCTTTTTAGATGATACTAACCCATAAAATTTTATAAGGTTTTTTTTCTAAACATTTTCATGTTTATGAAATGAGTTATTACTTATACTCTGTCTTTCCAAAATATCTTGTTTTTTATTCTAATGGATTTTGCCTTTTCTTAAAGGATAAATTATTTAAACAAAATATTTTATATTCTTCAGTTCACTGATAATTTATCAGTTTTGAAAAAAAGCATTGTAAAATAAAAAGGAATATACTAAAATATCCAGACACTTGACTTTTTATTCTGTATAATTATTTTATCATCCAACATAAATTCAAAGTTAACAATTAAGAAATAAGCGAAATTTTAGTTTCAGTTATCTCATGGTATTTAAAAATACAGAGATAGAAAAAGAATGACAATTTAATAAAATGTTTTAATTCTTGTTTTATATGCATTCATTTTAAATTCCAGAGTTTGGAAGATTTTTGTGATTAACATTTTCATGATGAGTGTTATTTTGTAGGTGCCTAGTTTCAATTTCCACCTGAAATATGACACCATTCAACAATGTCATTTTAGAGAAGATTAAGTATCCTGGTATGTGACACAGTGAACTCGATTTTTAAATTATGCACCTTGAAATAATGAAAACAAAATAAAATGGAAGCTCTATTTGTCAGAAGCCTGCTATCTGGTATGTAAATCATTTACAGCACTTGTCCTTTTTTTCTCGCTGCTCATTTTTCCAAACTAACTTGAGTACTTTACTACATTTAGCTATTTCTTAACTTCTCTGTGTAGATGTTTAGTGAAGAGGCAGAACACAACTAAATACAACTGGAAAAATTTAGCTAATTTTTATTTATATACCTACTTGGTTCACTTGTCCCAGATACTAAGAAAAAAAAAAACAACCTTGAGATTTCAGGAGGCAGAAATTACCAAAATCATATTTTTGTCTTCATAGTGCTTTATTTGAATTAATTTTGTGGCCCTAAACTTAAGTCAGATATGGTTTCCCTGAGGATCTTCCCAAAGATAGAAGAGATTTTTGCAGTTGGTGCTGGTAGTAGCTGTGGCGGTGAAGAGAATTGCCTGAATAAAAGAAGTAACTTGAACTTACAGGAATAATTGAGCAATGATTTATAGGACTTTGACTGGGATAATTCTCCTTTATGACATGGATCTTAGGACTATAAAAATAGTGGCACCCTTACTTTTGAGAGTGTTCTGGCCTAGGTGGTCAGTTTTATGCACACTTTGTAAAAACTGAACGGTTATACAAATATGAAACTAAGCAAAGTTTTATATTTGTGTAACCGTTCAATTTTTACAAAGCTGTTTTAATTTTGCCATCATATTCCATTACTGTATTAGGAATATTATGATGCAGGAAGAAAAAGAATTGTTATTCTAAGTTCACCCACAAAAATATTGTATGAAAATATTAGGCACCTGTTTTATGTGCCTCAGTTAACTGAAGTAATGAATCCAACCAAGGTCTTTTATTCCAATTTTGTTGTCCTTTCCATTATAAAATACTGAGACAGTCAACTCTCCCAAATATCACCAGATAGCTTGTTAATATAATAAAATACATTTGTTAGAACTCATTGTCATAACAGAAAATACCATCTTAACAAAATTTTAGCAGTCTCTCAGAAAAGGAAACACAACAGAAAGATAATTATAAGGTTTTAAAGTCTGGGTCAAGTGGTTTAAGGTACGTATATCTAACAAGGTGTTGAATTGGCTTAGATCTGACGATCAATGTTCACTACATATATGTGTAGGATTGGTGGGCACAGTGAGGTTAGCATCTCGAAGTGAATCTTGATAAATGATTGTTGGATATGTTTGCTGTTTCCTCAGGGGAGCAGACTCTTGTCTAAGATAATTTGATCTCCAGGAATTTCCCGAAGCAAACAGTGAAGTTATTAATTTTTGTATCGTCTTACCTTAACTGATAACTGTTTCATGACTGCAAAATGTTAGTTCAGGTGCTTTCAATGCTTAGCTTCTCCTTACGGTCATTCATCACTCATTCTGAAGGATTCAGCATGGTCATCTGTGGACTTTACTACTTCAGAGCTGTACTGTTCTTTGAAGAGTAACAACGCATATTATGTTTCTGATGGTGGCAATTTCAACTGCTGTATACTTCAGATTTGCCTGTTTTTGTTGGATGATCTTTTGTTGGATCATTTGATGCGAGAACAGCTTGCAACAACATTTCAAACTCCAAAAGTCATATATTTTAACACCATAAGAAATAGGTTTTCTAGAGTTTATAGTCCACTTCTAAACCAGAATCTAAAGAGTGCTTGAAAAGAACAGATCCCATTCTTTAGAGTTCATGAAAAAAAGGGGTGTGTCAATCATGTTACTGAATTTAATGCTTTATTTGCTTCCCAGTTTTCTTAGAAATATAAATATCTCAAAAAGTGTATAGAAATT
This sequence comes from Gorilla gorilla gorilla, assembly GCF_029281585.2. Classification (NCBI taxonomy): domain Eukaryota; kingdom Metazoa; phylum Chordata; class Mammalia; order Primates; family Hominidae; genus Gorilla; species Gorilla gorilla. The sequence goes on from NC_073243.2 coordinate 88,729,091, forward strand.
TAAGTGTGTTCTTCTCATAAAATAGTGTATGCACTTTCTTTAGAGGCCCGTATTATGTTTAAGTTTCACCATTAATTCTTCAAAAAGCGAAGAGAAAGGTTCAGTCTCAACTGCATTAGGATTTACTAATGGATGCTGTCTAAAGAAGATAAGAAGAGTATCCCTAAAGCGCCTAATAGACTATTCTTCCTTTGCTTGCAGGACTATATTAGGGTCTACTCTACTCACGAAAGGAAGATATTTGAAACAGCCTTCAAAAGATTTTGTCCAAGTTCTACATATTTTCCAAACCCCCTTGTTTCGTATGCAAATCCAGCTTTCTTAAATCATTCTCGAGGTCTCATAATTCTTCATTTTCTTTCCAACTGTTCTGTGTTTAAGGGTCCTGATAACATATGAACCAATTGATATAGACTTAAGAATAATAGATTATATATTGCTAAATGTATTCTAAATCCCTCTGTTAATCTTTTTTTTTTCTCTATCTTGTCTAGGCTTTGGAAAGTCCTTGATAATCATTCTCAGCACAGAAGGAGACCAGCTCTTAATATCAACCTTGCCCTATTGAGAAAGGAATTTACCCTTAAGAGGTAAATTAGCTGTGTAAGTGTTTGGGTAGCCATAAAAAAGGAAAGTAGGCCAGGAAGAGAGTAACAGCTAGGGGTACCGTTAAAGTGTAGGTTGGGGGAAGAGAAACAGTAGTGTAATGGCCATTAGATTCAAATTGTGCTTGGAGTATCTAACATAAAGACAGTTTTAACATTTTTACATTTATATTTACCTTTGTCAATAAAATCATTGTATAATCTTAATTTATTTTGTAAACTTCCTTTTAATTCCACTTCCCCCAATTCAGACCATTAAATGCTTCTATCATTTTTCTTTGATTTCTAAAGTACCTCTTGAATGAACAATTTTGTTCATAATAAAAGATCTTCAAAGTGGCAATTGTAATTTTAAATTATCATTGATAAAATTGTAACATTTAGATGATATTTCTAATAACTAGGATTATAATGTAAATACACGTAATTAGTAGGTGTCTGGCACAGAGAGGATAGACTTAGATTTATAATAATATGACATCATTAAAACTACACCAATCAGTAATATTGGTAGTTAACAGTAGTGGTTGATTGCACAGTTTCTGACTTATGGTTTCATTGATAAGTTTTCAACAATACCATGCATGGGTTTATTGGGATGTAACCCCATCATAAATTTAGGAGCATCTGGACTTATGATGGTTCAAATTATGAATTTTTATTTTTACAACGGGTTTTGGGGGGTAATAAATACATTTTCAACTTCTGATATTTCTTATTTATAATAAGTTTATCAGGACATAAGCTCATTCTCAATTAGAGAAGCATCTGTACTAGTTTGGATTGTCTTAACAAAGTACCATAGAGTAGGTGACTTAAACAACAGAAATTTAATTTTGTATAATTCTGGAGTCTATAAGTCTGAGATGAAGGTGTCAGCAAGGTTGGTTTCTTCTTAGGTCTCTCTCCTTGGCTTATTGATAGCCATCTTCTTCCTGTGCCTTCACATAGTATTTCACTCTGTATATCTGTGTCCTCATCTTTCTTCATATCAGGATATCCTAATCTTTCTTCTTATCAGGATACCACGTGTATCAGATTAGGACTCATCCTCACGGCCTTTCTGATCCTTAATGATCTCTTTAAATATTCTATTTCCAAATACAGTCACATTCTAAGGTACTATATGTTAGGACATCAATATGAATTTTGGAGAGGGGAACAATTTAGCCCATAATATTGATATATAAGCTATCACTTCAGGTGAACAGATTGTTATTTTACATAAATTGGTTGCTGGAATTTTCCGAAGCAAATAGTCATGCTTTACAGTCTTATATTTCCTAGGAAAGTGTTGATGTGACACAGGTATTCAACTTTCTAATTATTTCATGTTTTTAATTTAGTGAGTTGTCTCTGCTATTACCAGTCCAGGATTTATCCCTGCCTTCACACAGTGCGAATTTAAAGAAGTTACTTAACCTTTATAAAGCTCCTCTTTCAAGACATTACCAGTAGCTACTTCATGAAATTCTTGTGAGATATAAGAAAATAATACAAAATTAGCCAGGTGTGATGGCACATGCCTGTAATCCCAGCTACTCAGGAAGCTGAGGCAGGAGAATCGCTTGAACCTGGGAGGCAGAGGTTGTGGTGAGCTGAGTTCATGCCATTGCACTCCAGCCTGGGCAACAAGAGCAAAACTTCATCTCAAAAAAAAAAAAACCTCGAAAATGTACGCAAATCTTTTAACAACGTGTCCCAGTAAATGTGAGCTAGGAGGGTGATGATGATGATGACGATGATGACGATGCAAGGGCTGCAGAATTATATATTTTAGAGTCGAGTTTCAAAGAGAAAGTAACACCTGGAGTCTTGGAGACCAGAGCTTGCTTTTTTTTTTTTTTTTTTTGTAAGAGTAAAGGATAATAACAACGAGTCTTTCCTATAATGTGATATGGTGAAACCTCAAGTGTTTCAGAAACTATTAAGTGAGCATTAATTACGTGGAAAATTTTTATTTTCTTTAATTCTTAAATAAACCAATAAAACTGATCATTTTTACCTTAGCTATTGAAGAGAGCAAAGATCATCTGGTAGCCATCAAGCAGATCATCCAGAGGTAAAACTCCTTATGTGAGGAATTCAGAAGTAATTAGACTTCTCTACTATCTAAAGCAGGCTTCAGGTACTAGGCTTCTTTCCCCAGGATTTATAAGTAGAATTTCTGTACATCTCCAGAATGCATGCATATCAAAACTGATTGTGTAACCCTTGCTAACATTAAGGCACCAAATTGTCTACAAACGTAATCATTTATCATGACCTAAATGGCAACTATGGTCCAAATTACCCTTAAGCTCCTGCTTTGAGGTCCATAAATACCTCTAAGGAAAAAATCCACCCTGGTGCTCTCAGTCCTGTCTTGCTAAGCCTCCCTGCTGCACTCTTCTGCAGCATTCTTTCTTTCTAAAGAAACTTTCTTTTTTCAAACCTATGCTGTTGGTAAATTCTTCTTACCAACTCACGAGTTGACCACTTTCTGATGCTGGGACTCTGACACCTCACCCAGCAGCTACAAGCAAAAAAGAAAAATAAAAAGACTCAGAGATGCTATTTAATGTGTTCAAGTGTATTCAGACAATGAGTGAAAGGGTCAGAAATTGAACCTAGACCTGTCTGATTTAAAAACTCATGTTTTTAGGCAGTATTTTATTTAATCACTAATTTAGCAAATATTAGAAAAGAAGACACAGTAATAAACTCTTTTTTATCTCTTGAACGTATATTTCCTTTTTTATTAGAATATATTTGGACTTATTTCAACTAGATAAGTAGCCACAAGAGAATCACCCAGATAAAAGTTTGACTGCCTGATTATGCACGCATGCAACATGTCGTAACTCTGAGAATTTGGTCACCATTTCAAAGATGAGATTTGACATGGCATAGTAGCTGAGGGAATAAAACTCCTTAACACTGTGGAATAAACTCCCATTCTCTTTAGGTGCCTGGGGGAGATGCATTTATAATTGATTGCTCAAGTTCCAGCTGTTCTCTGAACTGTCATTGAAGTTATGAATTATTTGCTGAATTTAATATGTGGATAACAGTTAAATCAGCACAGTGACTTTATTTATCTTTTGCATAATCAGTTTTATAAACATGCTTGTCCAAACAAAAGATACTTAATTATCAAAGAAATCAGTCTAAATTTTTTGATAAAAATAGTATAAAATAAACACACATGTGTAAACACAAACACATACACACACAAATACACCCAGAATAATTCATTATGGAATAGATGTCAAGGCAGCTTCACAAAATTTTCAAAGATTTCTGTTTTGAAGATCCCTGTAAACATCTTTGAGACTATTTTCTTGAACTGGCTTCCTTCCTTAGGATTCATTGTTTGAATCCATTTCCTTGAATTACAAAGTAAGGCTTTGTGTGCCCAACTGACTAGCGCAGTGTTTGCCAACTTTCCTTGATAAGAAATCCTGAGGCATTCCTTATGTGACTTCTTTTAGAAAAGTACTTCTCACCTTTAATGAGCATGTGAGTCACCTGAGAATCTTTTGAATATTCAGTAGGTTTGAGGTCAGAGATGAGATTCTGTATCCCTCAGAAGCTCACAGCTGATGCTAATGCTGCTGGTCCAAGAACTATTCTCTGAGTGGCATGGATGTGGACCCACACCATCCAATAACCTAGCCACTAGTGACGGGCAGTTATGGGACACTTGAAATGTGACTAGTCAGAAGAGAGATGTGCTGTAAGTCTAAAAGAGACAGCGGATTTTGAAACTTAGTAAACAAATAATAAAAAATATATCAACAAAATGTTTTTTATCATGGTTACATGTTGAATAAATGATGTTTTGGATATATTGGATTACGCGAAATATATTCTTAAAATTCATATGATCTGTTTCTTTTTATGTATTTGAGTGAATGCTAAGTTTTTAAATGAATATTTGTCTTGTGTTATGATTCTATCACACAGCACTGGTCTCATAGAGGGTCAAGTCTGTGATGTAATTCATTTAAACTGATACGGGGTCATATGATTGTCACACTTTACGACTCATGCATATTAATAACACTAATGTATCAATTTTCCCCACTGGATTGTGAACTTCTTGAATGCATGACTCTTCACCCTTGCATCACCAGCAATTAGTAGGGTGACCAGCAAAGAAAAGGTTCTTGTGTTGGTTAGATATTTAAAACAAATCATTTTGAAGGAATAGTCATCCTGTGACCATTAGAATCAGGGATGCAATGAAGAATAAATGTAATTTCTGGAACATTAGTGATATGGTTTGGATTTGTGTCACCATCCAAATCTGATGTCGAATTGTAATCCCCAATGCTGTAGGAAGGGCCTGGTGGGAGGTGATTGGATGATGGGTACAGATATTCCCCTTGCTGTTCTCATAATAGTGAGTGAGTTCTCATGAGATCTTGTTGTTTAAAAGTGTGTAGCATCTCCCCTAGCTCTCTCTCCTGCTCTGAACATGTAACACATGCCTGTTTCCCCTTCGCCTTCCACCATGATTGTAAGTTTCCTGGGGCCTGCCCAGTCATGCTTCCTGGACAGCCAGAGGAACTGTGAGTCAATTAAACCTCTCTTCTTTATAAATTGCTAATCTCAGGTGGTTCTTTGTAGCAATGAGAGAATGAACTAATACAATTAGATTTTCTGAATTTAATATCGGCTAACAAGAACTTTCTAAAAACCCATTAATGCTTCCTTTCTTCTGGTAAGAAAATATTCCCTATATACTATAGAGAATGTGTGGAGTCATGTCATAACCCCTGCTCAAATATATGATTATCTTACCTCAAACCTAAGAAATGATAAAATGCAGCTTGTAGGAGTTCCATACAAGAGAGCTTGAGATGATAAAATGTCTTGTAATTCTCCGTTATGAATGACTCCACTGAAATGGAAAAGTTTACTTTCAACAAAGTAAGAGTCTTCAGACACACAGGAACATTTTCACTACTGTAATCTGTCACAGAATATACTGTATTATCAGGATCTATGCAGCATACAATGGAGCGTGAGTTTATGTGCACACAGGTACATAAAACATCCACTGTTCAGGGGTACAAAGGTGAGATACCTTTTCACACCCATTGTAAGGGCCATCAAAGGCACATAGGTACGTATAACAGACTATGCAGAGGTGCAAAGGTGTGATACCTTTTCACACCCATCATAAGGGCCAGGACTCGCACTCCTGTAACAAAAGACAGGTCAACAAGGGAAAAGCATAACAAATGGATTTAATCAAAGTTTGATGTGACATGACAGCCTTCAGAAATGAAGACCCACAGACAAAGGGAAAGCAGTTTTTAATGCCTAAGTTCAATGAATCCATGTAGAAATGTGACAGAGATGTCAGTAATATAGTATTTTGGTTTTCCCCACATATGAGACAATAGAAGGTATTGTTTATGATCAAGGTACCCAGAATCAAAATGCCTTATGCAATTTACTGTTCTCTGTTCATCAGTTGTCCCATCTCTAGAATGCAGATAATTGTATTTTTCTCAGAGGGCTGTTATAAGGAAAAATGAGTTAAAACATGTCAACTATAAAGAACAGTTTGGCATATAGTAAGTACCTGATAAATGTTGCCATTATTAGATACTGAAATGTTCCAAATTATGTCCTGAACTAGCAACTGAGATAAAGAATTTAATAGCTCCAAAGCAAAATCTACACTGTAATTTAAATATAAGAGATATGCATTATTTAGTTCTTACTATATTTCCACTGAGGAGAAAATTTAAGGATAATTCGTATGTTCTATCATCTGGAATCAAATATCACCATAATATTTTAAAATTCCATTTGAAAATACTTCTCTTCTAAATTAGAGAAAATCTTTGTGTTTCTCATAGTTCAAGATAAAACATAGGATTTTTTACCTTATTTTCTCTGACAAAATTGAAAAAAGTTATTATATGTCTGTAGCAACTACTTTATCCAAATTTAGAAATATATTACCTTTGGATTTTTTGAAGGTATATTATATTCCTTTCAGTTTGAGTCTCAATATTATTCAATATATAAAATTTCCAATGCAATCTTGAAATTATAGGTCATGCATGATTTATGTGGCTGGATATATTAGCACTTTGATAATCCATTTTCCACCAGTGCAACATAATTGCTTTGTCTCAATATTCTAGCACTCCCAGTGTGCAATGCATTTGGTTATATTCCATATTTGAAAATTATGAAAATATATTTTAGAGGGATGGAGACATGACTAAATGTGATGTCATAACTTGAGAAGGGATCTTAGAATAAGAGAAGGACATTAGGTAAAAACAAAGGAAGTTCTAATAACATATGGACTTTAGTAATACTAAATCAACATTAGTTCATTAATTATAACAATTGTACTAAAGTTACGTTAACATGTTAACAATTGAAAAAAAACTGGCGGACTTGGTGTATAAGTCTGTTCTCATGCTGCTAATAAAGACATACCTGAGACTGGGTAATTTATAATGAAAAGAGGTTTAATTGACTCGCAGTTTCTTATGCCTGGGAAGGCCCCGGGAAACTTACAATCATGGCAGAAGGGGAAGCAAACACATCCTTCTTCACATAGTGGCAGGGGAGAGAATAAGAGCTAAGTGAAGGGGGAAGCCCCTTATAAAACCATCAGATCTCTTGAGAACTCACTCACTATCACGAGAACAGCACAGAAGTAACCACCCCCATGATTCAATTACCTCCCACCGGGTTCCTCCCATGACACGTGGGGATCATTACAATTCAAGGTGAAATTTGGGTGAGGACACAGCCAAACTATATCACTTGCTACACAGGAACTTTCTTTAATATTACTGCAACTTTTCTGTCAATCTAAAAGTAATATAGAAATGTTTATTAACTGCCAATATATACATTTGGAGCTTTATGAAATTTCTAATCCTAAAATTATTTATTCCCCCCTACCCCCCAGGCTCTTCTGTCCTTCACTGTCTTTTTATTATTCAATGTGAAATTATTTCTATGAAATAAGAATTATGAAATCCTAACAGAAGCCTATATTGCATATATGTACTTCTGAGTTAGAGCCTAAAACTTTCAAATATAAGAATAATATTATCTTTCAATAAATATGCAAACATATTTTTAACTAAAAAGCATATCTGATTATTTACACTGTTCTCAAATATGGATGATACTTGTAATGTTAAGAAAATAAAATTCTGCAATAGAACTCTGTACATCTCTACAAATATTTCTAAATCAATATAAATGGCTACATGAATAATAAAGGTCTCTCCCTGAATAGAAAAATAGCATCTAATTATCATTTTCCTCCACTTGCTTGCCTTTCTGGGACAGATATTTATTTAAATAGAAAATATGAATAAAGAATTCCTATCATGAACCTCGTAAAAGCTACTTCATAAAATTTAAATAATTATTTTTACTTCATTTAATAAATGTAGTTACCCAATTTACTGTTTGTTTTCCTTCTAAAAATTATTTTATTAAAGTACACTAATTTGAGGTTTTAGATTACTTTTGGGCATGGTTTTGAAACATGAGTAAATTTTGATTCAGAATGAGGTCAAACAAACGCATTTTGCAAATGTTTTGTTTTATAACTGCTTTAGTGTTTGCTTCTTTACTCAGACACTCTAGTGTTCAACCCACACTCCTAGTGTGACTCTAAGAGGGAGGAGGTAAGCAGTGGAAATTAGTGTATTTTAAGGGAATTTCTGCTCCAGAGACTTCAGGCTTCTCAGATCCTGACCTCCTCTCATACAGATGATATGCAGGGTTTCCAGAGTTAGTGTTGCCTATGTATATTATATACTCCTATGTATATTATTCTTCTTACGTGGAGTTTTCATCTCTTTTGCCTGATTTCTTAGATTCAGACTGTGTTTCCAGACATTATACTAATATAATCTCATCCCTTACAGTTCCTGTCATCTCTCTGAAAATCTTGATCTTAGTGCATTATTTTTCTTAATCTAAAAAAAAATGATAATAGCCACAACAAAAATATCCTAGAAAGTAAATCACATCTGAAATACTATGTTTCTGAGTTTTATAGCACAATTATCAGTTACTTTTTAAGGGTGAATGGAGGCCTGTAACCCTAACACTTTGGGAGGCTGAGGCAGGTGGATAAATTGAGCCCTGGGGTTCCAGACCAGCCTGGGTGAAATGGCAAAATCCCTTCTCTACAAAAAATACAAAAATTAGCCAGATGTGGTGGCAGGTGCCTGTAGTCCCAGCTACTCGGGAAGCTGAGGTGGGAGGATCACCTGAGCCTGGAAGGTCGAGGCTGTGGTGAATCATGATTGTGCCACTGAACTCCAGCCTGTATGACAGAGTGAGATCCTGTCTCAAAAATAATAATAAATATAAAAATAAATAAAAAAGAAGTAAATGGATTAGTTTTAATCTTTTGATTTTGGGATTTAGATTACTTTTGGGCTTTTGGAAAAAGCCCAAATTTTATCCATCTTGTATTGAAGACTCTAGCACATACTACCATTTAGTAGCAAGATATCATTGCAGTTCAGTGTCTAAAACATAAAAAAAATACTTTAAGGTTATTAAAAGTCCTTATGTCTGCTAATTTTTATCTTTCATTATGGAGTTGCAGGGTCACAAATGACGTATATTTTCAAAAATGTTATGTTTTATTTTTCATCATGAACTACAAAATGTTTCTTAATGAAATCAGAAACTGTTAGCCAAGTTTGAAACTCATAAAATGTGTGGGCCCTAGATCTTAATCATGAAAGTTAGATGTTACTTATGAAAGTCAAAATTAGACTCTATCTAGAAAGGGTCAGAGGGGTCGAGGAAGTCAGGACTAGTAGCTATGGGGGAAAGCATGAAGAGTGCAACAGAAGAGGCTCTGTATCCAGAGTTTTCTCTGGCTTGGCTGTTTTGGAGGAGTTACATGTATTAATATTAGCCTTCGAGTTCCAAGTCCTGTGGTTCTATTGAAGTGAAATTATTACTCCATCATCTCTTCATCACGGCTTCAGTCCATCTACACTGACTCTTATTTTTCTTTTGTTTTCCTTTCAAGAAATCATCTTTCCTTCCAGAAACTTCCATAAGAGGGTAATTTGTATAATTACTTGCATCCTCAGAAAGTCAACAAGGGTTTCTGTCATGGTAAACTTTGTTCTTGTTTTGGCAACAAAGGGATAAAATACTCCTAAGGCTGGAGATCTGTAATTACATAATTGATATGAATTAATATAATGTTTTAAAGTGGTACTTTTAAAATAAATCATCTATGAGATTTTAAAAACAGACAATTGAATTTGTTATTGACTCATTTTTTTTCTTACTGAGATTTGTGAACAAAATAGAATTTTTGTATAAAAATTAGACTTAAAAATTAAAACTGGGACCAGCCTTCCATGAAAGTCTTAGGTCCTGAAACTCACTGGGGTTTTCCTGGGCAGAGACATTTCTCGTGTCTCTGTTGTTCACTGCTAGAAAATGAGCACACTTGTGTGGCTTCAGACCAGGGAGCTCCTGGAAGGCTGTGCTAGACCTCCCTGGATTCCTTTTGGACTCATCATTTTTCTGATGCTTTTGCTTTGTATCCTTTGCTGTGATAAACCTTTGCGGTGAGTTATTATCTACCCTCCTCAAAAAATCACAACAAAAACAAAAACTCTGTCTTTTCAATTTTTCCAAAAGATGAAATGAAGGAAATATTGTAATGAAAAGCTAGCATCTTCTTTTATTAAATTCCTTGCTACAATTTTACATTTCAAAAGTTCTAAGTTAAGAAAAAGATTAGCTATCAAAAAATTGTCTTTTTAAAATAAAAAACTTACTTTTCTAATACAAAATTTAACTAGAGTTATTCACACCTGCCAATTTAAACATAGTACATATAACATATAATTATGTTGAACTGGAGCACCAACAAAGCACATTTTACAATGCCGTTGCTGTGTTCAAATCCTAAAAATATGCTCATACCTTCTGTTTGAGATTTAGGGACCTCCCACCCCCCAGTAAAATTAACCAAACCCAAATCTGGTATTGGTTTATTTATGTTCCCACATAGAGAGAAAAGAACAAACCACGACATTTAAAGGAAATTCAGGAACACAAATTACATTCAAGAACACACCTCTTTGGTGCTAGAAACTGATCTCTGAGAAATGCACAATATTGCAACTGTTTTAAAACACAGCATTAGCTGTTTAAATAATTCGTGCATTATCTACTTTGTGCTAGAAACATTTGGAAAATTCAGGCAAATAGTTACTTTGTCTACTTTGGTCATTTGCAGTATATCACAGATGCACAAACCAAAGAGTGGAATAAAAGAAAATGTAAGACAAGTTTCCTTCTCACAGGAATTTTAAATTATTGGTAGTGTTGACTGTTTGAATCCCATAAATACAACTAGAACAATGTATTGGTCAATGAAAAGCTGAGTTAATTTAACTTAACTCATAACAGAAAATATCATTTTGGCAATTGTTCAAAAGAAGGAAGATAGTTAATTATCAGGTTTTGAAGTATGGACTTCAATGGTCTAAAGCAGCAGCCCCCAACCTTTTTGTCACCAGGGACTGGTTTCGTGGAAGACAATTTTTCACAAACCAGGGTAAGGGATGGTTTCAGAATGATTCAAGTGCATTACAGTTAATGTGCATTTTATTTCTATTACTATTACATTCTAATATATAATGAAATAATTCTACAAGTCACCATAATGCAGAATCAGTGGGAGCCCTGAGCTTGTTTTCCAACTAGATGGTCCCATGTGCGGATGATAGGAGGCAGTGACAGATCATCCGACATTAGATTATTATAAGGAGCGGGTAACATAGATCCCTTGCATGCACAGTTCACACTAGGGTTTGCATTCCTACGAAAATCTAATGCCACTGCTGATCTGACAGGAGGCAGAGTTCAGGTGGTAATGTGAGTGATGGGGAGTGGCTGTTACAGATGAAGCTTCGCTCACCCTCTGCTTACCACCAGCTGTAGCAGGGTTTGGGGACCCCTGGTCTAAAGTGTATTTCTCAGAGAGAGTAAATAGCTGGAGTAGGGCAAAGTTTACAGAACAGTAGTTTATGATCAGTAGACAAAGTGAGGCCAGGGCCTGAAACAAGTCCTTCTAGGCAAACAGTCGCCTTATAAGCAAGTAGTTTTCCCAGAGAAGTTTAGTAATTTTTCTGGAGGAAAGAGTAGTTATTTTTTGGTTTATAGTCTTATCTTTCAGCACAATAATTTTCTGGAACAAACACTTAAGTCATATTATCATTAGTGGTTTAAGTTTTCAGTAGAGAGACAGAATTCAAAGAATAAAAACTATTTGTAACACTAGAAAATGCCAGGAGACTTTGACTCAAATGCAGTCATCCACAGATATTTATTGACCAGCTATTGCCGGCCACCTGTTGTGTTATGTGCTATCTTTAATATGTGCGCATTAGAGAGATGGCCCCTCACTTCACAGGCCATAAAGTCTGGTATATAACGCAGGCAAATAAAAAGGCAGTTAGAGTGTGATGTGGTAAGTGTGCTAGAGAACACGGATATGATGGAAGCACATAAGAAGAACACACAGTCAAGATGAGGTGTGTTCTCAGAAGGCTTCTTGAAACTAATGACTGGAATCAGATTTGTAACGGAAGCCAGGGGACTTGATGTAAGGAACATAAGAAATGAGGACAGAAGAAATATGAGGACAGAACTTTGGAGAATTCCAACATTTAGAATAGCAGGATTTATACATAGCTAAATCAATGATTGCTTTAAAATGAAAGGGTGGTTAAAATGCCCCTACACAGAAAATGTACATGACTATATTGTTATGAACCAAATCTTTGTGTTCCCCAAAACTCATCTGTTGAAATCCTAACCCCCAATCAGATGGAATTAGAAGGTGGAGACTTTCAGAGGTAATTGGGTCAGAAGGGCAGGGCCCTCAGGCTGGGATTCGTGCCCTTAAAAGAAGACAAATGGGAAAATTTTTTTCTCTCTGTCTTTCTCTCTGCCACACGGGGAAACCAGGAGAAGGGCCCTCTCCAGATTCCAACCATGTTGATACCCTAATCTGTACCCTCCAGCCTCCAGAAATGTGAGAAATAAATGTTCATTTTTTAAGCCACCCAGTCTATGGGATAGCAGACAAAAGACATAACCAAACATAGTAAATTAGAAATGACAAGCAAATGACTACGCTAAGACCTAAATATACATAGTCAATTAGAAATTCATTTAAATTATGTCTGCATGTTATAAAATCTATTGTGTGTAAAATATATTTGTGTATAAAATATATGTTTTATAACATGGAGAAATAATATAAATGATATGATAATATAAATATACACACACACCCATATACATGTATATTTTTGTTTTTAATAAAAGCCAATTAGTAAGATATAGAAATAAATCTAAATAGTACACATAAAAATAAATGTAATTCTGCTCAGATTCAAAAGTGACATGAAAGTTACTGTTATTTAACCTTATTTTGAAGTTAATATTACTGAGAGGTCATTGATGTGGCAATATGTGTAGCATTTTTCAAACCAACCAATTTATAGTTTAAGTTTTGATGGCACTAAAAATATGAAAAATGCAAGTGACCCCTCTGTGATCTAGCGGACTAGATTGCAATTCAGGAATGTCAGGATTCTCTAAGACATTTTAAATTGAATTCAGGTTGCATCTCCTTCTTTGTCCTCAATTCATTCGGGCTATGTTTAGGATGGGCTGCAGCTTCTATGCTATTTGCGTCACCATGGAAAACATTAAGAATATGGTTTTGTATTGTTAATTTTTTCTAAGAAATAACTGTGCAAAGAGTTTCTCAGCTTTTTATTCAGGTGATTAGAGATTTATTTTTGTGGAAAACAGACAAAGCTTTACTTTTGTCAACCCAAAGATGCAGGGATGCTTCTCCTAGCACTGAAAGATTCACATATTCATTCATGTATCTGCTTTTATTGAAGTTTGGTAGCTAGTTGCAAACTTTTACTTTTAAACAACATTCCATATTAGTGAGTTCAGGGCCTTCAGTTAAACAAAAAGTTACCTTATACACTTGGCCAAAATACATCTACTACCTACAAAGTCAGTCAAGCAATAAATAAACGTCTGTTTGGTTTAATTAGACTGAATTTGAGGTATAAATTTCTCTCACTCAAAAACAACTTACTTAAAGAATAAATAGTTAATAATTCTACCCCTAGTTCAATCAAACGCTGGAAGACTCATCATTGTCGAAATCACATATCCATTGTAGAGAGCATGAATACAAATCCACTATCTAAAAACCTGTTTTAAAAAGTTATTTTTCTGTTATAGATGATGATTTTCATAAAAGAAGATGAAACTTCTTTGGGGATTGTTGATGATCTCTTAGATGTAGGATGAATAAGTCATGTTTGGAGCTTCTAGCATCAAAGGTGTTCTGTCTGTGAAGATTTTCTTTATTATTTTTAATCCAATTCCTTTTTTTCTTTTTTTTCCTTATTATTGACAGAAAAACATGTCACCATAGTAAGAAACATCTATGGTCTTTCAAGTGTTTAAAAGAAACTCAAAATTTGACAAGTTTCTTTGATTCCATCAGTGTACTCATGGGGATGACAAGCCAAAGACTACTCTGAGAAAGTCCTAAACTTGCACCCACATGCATGCTGACTAGAAATGGCAGAGACTCTAATTACTGATTCTTAAGAGCTTGCTCTAAAATATTAGTAGAAACATTAAAATTTCTGGATTAGGACCCAACAATTGTCTCGTGGTGGAAAAAAAATTGTTTTTATTTTTTCTTCTTTCTTTACACCCCAAACAACAATGACATACAATTTCATCACATTGCCTCAAAATTGTGGTTATTTATTTTGCTTTCAGTAATTTAGGTAATTGTTGGACTACAGAGAAAATTTGATCAGGATTGCAGCAAAACTTCTTTCATAGTAAATTACGTATTGCATTAGATAGAGTAAAGCCAGAATAGAGTGTGAAGTCAAAGACAGTGACAAGAAACCGTCAGACGATGGTGACAGATGAGCAAAAAGAAGCATGGTCAACACCTACCAGACAGTCTATTAAAATACCTCCACGGAGTTTATCTTGACTATATTTGAGATCTTCTTATAACATACTTCTGTAATCTGAAGAGCGTCAGCTGAAAGTGCTGTGGCTTGAGGCATACAAAGGAGAAGACAGGAATCATGAAACACAGAAAATGTCCAAGATACTTGGTAGGAGATACAAGGAGCTTTATATGGTGAGGAAAACAGGGTGGTAGAAAGTTTAAACTGCCTCCTGGGGGTCACGTGATTCTCCCACCTCAGCTTCCGCAGCAGCTGGAATTACAGGCGCGCACCACCACACTCAGTTAATTTTTATATTTTAAGTAGACACAAGTTTTCACCATGTTGGCCAGACTGGTCTTGAACTCCTGACCTCAGGTGATCCACCCCCCCTCGGCCTCCCAAAGTGCTGGGATTACAGGCGTGAGCCACTGCGCCCAAGCAGAAAAAGTTTAAACTTTTGAAAGGAGAGAGAAGGCTGGGCCCGGTGGCACACGCCCATAATCCCAGCACTTTGAGAGACCGAGATGGGCGGATCACTTGAGGACAGGAGTTTGAGAGGAGCCTGGCCAACATGGTGAAACCCTGTCTCTACTAAAAATACAAAAATAAGCTGCGCGTGGCAGTGGGCATCTATAATCCCAGCTACTCCCGAGGCTGAGGCAGGAGAATCAATTGAGTCCAGGAGGCAAAGGCTGCAGTAAGCCGAGATCATGCCAATGCACTCCAGCCTGGGGGACAGAGAGAAACTTTGTCTCGAAAAACAAACAAACAAACAAACAAAAAAGGGCAAAAGAAAAAGACGAGACAGAATAGAGTATGTTTATTACAGAGAAGAAGCCAATTAATACATAGAGGACTAGAAAGAGTAATTGATTAATTATTAGAGGTGAAGATCCCTAAACAAGGTTAAAAATTGGATGATGGGGTGAGGGGTCATGGTTTGAAACAGAAAATAGAAGCAGGACCGGTCCAAGATGGCTGACTAGAAGCAGCAGCCTTCCAGGCTCCCATCGAAAATATATAGTAAGGGTGTGAATCCTTCACTGGCAACCAAGGTATCCAGGTGCTCTCCTCAAAATCGACTGGAAGGTTGGCGTGACCCATGGAGAGAAGGAAGGGCAGTGTGGTGCATCGGCCCACCTGAGAGCCACAGGGGGAAGGGGAACCCCCTCCCCGAGCCAAGGGAGGCGGTGACTGAGCCGCTACCCAGCAGGGGAAACTGTGCTTTTTTCCATGGAACTGTGCAACCCACAGATCAGAAGATCCCGCTAGCGAACCCAAGTCACCAGGGCCTAGTGTGCCAACTCCAGAAAGCACGGAATCTTACAGCCTCTCAGCGGGAATCTGCTTAAGCCTACCAAACTCCCAGGGGTAGGGGCGACCAGCACGGGCTGAGGCTGCCTGCTGTCTAAGCCCTTCGAGCTCCTTGTGGAAGGGGCAGCAGCCAGCACTGGGACTCCCAACTGCTTAACACACTAAGCTCCCCGGGCGGGGGAAGGACGGCACCCATTTCTGTAGCTCCAGGCTGCACTTTTCCCCTGCTGGAGCCAAGGAGGCTGGACATCTCAGTCCCAAGGCTTGTCCCCACAGCCCAACACACTAGCTATGGCAGTCTGAGGCCAGAGATCCTTTTTTGACCCTGACCCATCCTTCCTCAGTGGGTGGGGCATCCCTGCAGGATCTCCAATAACTCTAGCCAGAGGCTCAGGGACAGAATTCAGATCTCTCTTGGCTTGAGCCCCTATGGAGAAGAGTGGCCACAGTCTCTGTGGACCAGCAGACTTAGCCTCTCCTCCTGGTAGTTCTGAGGAATCCAGGCGGTACAGACAAGTGGGTTTCCCCCCAGCGAAACACACCCTCTCCACCAAGGGACAAAGTGCTTTGTTAAATGGGTTCTGCTCCCCATGCCACCCAACTGGATAAGACTCTCCAACAGAGGTTGTTAGATGCCCTATACAGGAGCAATTCTACTGGCATCATGTTTGTGTCCTTTGAGGCCAGAGATTCCAGAAGAAGGAGAAGGCACCCATCTTTGCTGCTCTCCAGCCTCTTTGAGTGACACCTCCAGGCATGGGAGAGGATCAGATGAATAGGGCCTGAAGTGAACCCTCAGAAAACTGCAGCAGCCCTACAGAAGAGGAACCTGACTATTGAAAGAAAAACAAACAAGCAGAAGACAAAAACGACAGCATCAACAACAACAACAACAATGAAAGACCTCCACAAAAGCCTCATCCAAGGGTCAGCAGCCTCAAAGACCGAAACTAGACAAACTCACTAAGATAAGAAAGAATAAAAAAAAATGCCGAAAACTCGAAAGGCCAGAATACCTCTTCTCTTACAAATGATTGAAACGTCTCTCCATCAAGGGCGCAGAACTGGACAGAGGATCAGATGAACAAATTGACAGAAGTAAGCTTCAGAAAATGGGTAATAAAAACCTATGATGAGCTAAAGGAGGGTGTTCTAATCCAATGCAAAGAAGCTAAGAACGTTGATAAAAGGGTAGAGGAATTGCTAACTAGAATAACCAGTTTAGAGAGGAACATAAATGACCTGATGGAGCTGGAAAACACAGCATGAGCATTTCATGAAGCATACACAAATATCAACCATTGAATTGGCCAAGCAGAAGAAACAATATAGGATTCTAAAGATGGCCTTACTGAAATAAGACATGCAGAAAGAATAGAGAAAAAGGAATGAAAAGAAATTAACAAAGCCTACAAGAAATATGGGATTTCATAAAAAGACTGAACCTACAATTGATTGGGGTACCAGAAGAAGATGAGGAGAATGGAAAAAACACGCTTCAGGATATTATCCAGGAGAATTTCCTCTACCTAGCGGGGCAGGCCAGCATGAAAATTCAGGAAATACAGAGAACACCATTAAGATACTCCATGAGAAGAACAACCCCAAGACACATAATCATCAGATTCTCCAAGATCGAAATGAAGGAAAAACTGTTAAGGGCAGCCAGAGTGAAAGGCCAGATCACTTACCATAGGAGCCCATCAGACTAACAGCAGACCTCTCAGCAGAAACTCTGCAAGCCAGAAGATATTGGAGACCAATATTCAACATTATTAAAGAACAGAATTTTCAACCCCGAATTTCATATTCAGCCAAACTAAGTTTCATAAGTGAAGGAAAAATGAAATCCTTTCCAGACAAGCAAATGCTGAGGGATTTTGTTACCACCAGGTGTGCCCTGCAAGAGCTCCTGAAAGGTGCACTAAATATGGAAAGAAAAAACTAGTACCAGCCACTGCAAAAACCCAACAAAACATAAAGACCAATGACACTATGAAGAAACTGCATCAACTAGTGTGCGAAATAACCAAAAGGCATCATGATGACAGGATCAAATTCACACACAACAATACTAACCTTAAATGTAAATGGGTTCAATGCCTCAATTAAAAGACACAGACTGGCAATTTGGTTAGAGTCAAGACCCATCGATGTGCTGTACTCAGGAGACCTATCTTACATGCAAAGGCACACATAAGCTCAAAATAAAGGGATAGAGGAAAATATACCAAGCAAATGAAAGCAGAAAAAAGCAGCGGTTGCAATCCTAGTCTCTGACAAAACAGACTTTAAACCAACAAAGATCAAAAAAGACAAAGAAGGGCATTACATAATGGTAAAGGGAACAATTCAACAAGAAGAGCCAACTATTCTAAATATATATGTGCCCAATACAGGAGCACCCAGATTCATAAAACAAGTTCTTAGAGACCTACAGAGACTTAGACTCCCACACAATAATAGTGGGAGACTTTAACACTCCACTGTCATTATTAGACAGACCAACAAGACAGAAAATTAATAAGGATATTCAGGACTTGAACTCAGCTCTGGATCAAGTTTACCTACTACATGTCTACAGAACTCTTTACCCAAAATCAACAGAATATACATTCTTCTCAGTGCCACATGGCACTTATTTTCAAATTGACCACATAATTGGAAGTAAAACACTCTTTAGCAAATGCAAAAGAACTGAAGTCATAGAAAACAGTCTCTCAGACAACAGTGCAATAAAATTAGAACTCAGGATGAAGAAACTCACTCAAAACCACACAATTTCATGAAAATTGAACAACCTGCTCCTGGATGACATCTGGATAAATAATGAAATTAAGGCTGAAATCAAGAAGTTCTTTGAAACCAATGAGAACAAAGAGACAATGTAATAGAATCTCTGGGACACAGCACAGGCAGTCTTAAGAGGAAAATTTGTAGCACTAAATGTCCATGTCAGAAAGCTAGAAAGATACTAAATTGACACCCTAACATTCACAATCCTGAAGAGCTAGAGAGGGAAGAACAAACATTTCCAAAAGTGAGCAGAAAACAAGAAATAACTAAGATCACAGAAGAATGATGGCGATAGAGACACTAAAAACTCTCCAAAAATCAATGAATCCAGGAGCTGTTTTTTTTGAAAAAATTAACAAGATAGACTACTAGACAAAGAAGAACAAAGAGAAGAATCAAATAGACCCAATAAAAGATGATAAAGGGGATATCATCATTGACCCTACAGAAATGCAAACTACTGTCAAAGAATACTACAAACACCTCTACAAAAATACTCTAGAAAATATAGAAGAAATGGATGAATTCCTGGAGGCACACAGCCTAGCAAGACTGAAACAGGAAGTTGAATCCCTGAATAGACCACCAACAAGCTCTGAAATTGAGGCAGTGATTAATAGCATACAAACAAAACAAAACAAAAGCCCAGGACCAGATGGATTCAAAGCTGAATTCTACCAGAAACACAAAGAGGAGCTGGTACCATTCCTTGTGAAATTATTCCAAACAATTGAAAAGGAGGGACTTCCCCTAACTCATTTTATGAATCCAACATCATCCTGATAACAAAACCGCGAAGAGACACAACAACAAAAAAGAAAACTTCAGACCAATATTCCTGACGAACATCAATGAGAAAATTCTCAATAAAATAAAATCCTGGCAAGCCAAATCCAGCAGCACATCAAAAAACTTATCCACCACAGCTTTATCCCTGCAAGGCAAGGCTGGTTCAATATATGCAAACCAATAAATGTAATCCATCACATACATAGAACCAAAGACAAAAACCACATGATTATCTCAATAGACGCAGAAAAGGCATTTGATAAAATTCAATATCCATTCAGGTTAAAAACTCTCAATAAACAAGGTATTGAGGGAAAATATCTCAAAATAATAAGACCTATTTATGACAAACCCACAACCAATATCATATTGAATGGGAAAAAGCTGAAAACATTCCCTTTGAAAATGGGTACAAGACAAGCATGCCCTCTCTCACCACTCCTATTCAACACAGTATTGGAAGTTCTGGCCAGGACAATGAGGCAAGAGAAATAAATAAAAATATTCAAATAGGAAGAGAGGAAGTCAAGTTGTCTCTGTTTGCAAATGACATGATTTTATATTTAGAAAACCCCATCGTCTCAGCCCCAAAACTTCTTGAACTGATAAGCAATGTCAGCAAAGTCTCAGGATACAAAATCAACGTGCAAAAACACAAGCATACCTTTGTATCAACAATAGGCCAGCAGAGAGCCAGATCATGAATGAACTCCCACTCACAATCGCCACAAAAAGAATAAAATACCTAAGAGTACAGCAAACAAGGGATGTGAAGGACCTCTTTAAGGAGAACTGCAAACCACTGTTCAAGGAAATAAGAGAGGATACAAACAAATGGAAAATCATTCCACCCTCATGGATAGGAAGAATCAGTATATTGAAAATGGCCATACTGCCCACAGTAATTTATGGATTCAATGCAATTCCCATGAAACTACCACTGAAATTTTTCATGGAATTGGAAAAACCTATTTTAAATTTTATATGGAATCAAAGAAGACACTGTATAGCCAAGACAACCCTAAGCAAAAAGAATAAAGCTGGAGGCATCACTCTACCTGACTTCAAACTATACTACAAGGCTATGGTAACCAAAACAGCATGGTTCTGGTACCAAAACAGAAATATAGACCAATGGAGCAAAACAGAAGCCTCAGAAATAACATCACACATCTACGACCATGTGATCTTCGACAAACCTGACAAAAACAAGCAATAGAGAAAGATCTCCTATTCAGTAAATGGTGCTGGGAAAACTGGGTAGCCATATGCAGAAAACTGAAACTGGACCCCTTCCTTACACCTTATACAAAACTTAACTCAAGATGGACTAAAGACTTAAATGTAAAACCCAAAACCATAAAAACCCTAGAATAAAACCCAGCCAATACCATTCAGGACATAGGCATGAGCAAACACTTCATGACAAAAATGGCAAAAGCAATTGCAACAAAAGCCAAATTAACGAATGGGTTCTAATTAAACTAAAGAGCCTCTGCACAGCAAAAGGAACTATCATCAGTGTGAACAGGCAACCTAAAGAATGGGAGAAAATTTTTGCAATCTACCCATCTGACAAAAGTCTGATATCCAGAATTTAGAAGGAACTTAAACATATTTACAAGAAAAATCAAACAACCCCATCAATAAGTGGGCAAAGGATATGAAGAGACACCCCTTAAAAGAAGCCATTTACACATCCAACAAACATATGAAAAGAAGTTCAACATCACGGATCATCGGAAAAATGCAAATCAAAACCACAATGAGATACCATCTCTTGCCAGTCAGAATGGCGATTATTTTTAAACGTCAGGAAACAATAGATGCTGGTGAGGCTGTGGAGAAATAAGAACGCTTTTACACTGTTAGTGGGAATGTAAATTAGTTCAACCATTGTGGAAGACAGTATGGCAATTCCTTATGGATCTAGAACCAGAAATACCATTTGACCCAGCAATCCCATTACTGGGTATATACCCATGGGAATATAAATCATTGTACTATAAAGACACATGCATATATATGTTTATTGCATCAGTATTTACAATAGCAAAGCCTTGGAACCAACCCAAATGCCCATCAGTGATAGACTGGATAAAGAAAATGTGGTAATATACACCATGGAATACTATGCAGCCATAAAAAGGAAAGAGATCCTGTCCTCTTCAGGGATATGGATAAATCTGGAAGTCATCATCCTCAGCAAACTAACACAGGAACAGAAAACCAAACACCACATGTTCTTATTCATAAGTGGGAGTTGAAAATTGAGAATACATGGGCACAGAGAGGGGAAAAACACACACCAGGACCTGTTTAGGGGTTGGGGGTGAGGGAAGGGAACTTAGAGGACTGGCCAATAGGTGCAGCAAACCACCATGGCACACGTAAACCTATGTAACAAACCTGCACAAGTATCATTTTTTTAGAAGAAATCAAGAAAAAAAATAGAAAATAGAAAATGGGAGAAAGAACCGTCCAAACCAATCTATAAGGATTGAGATAAAACATTGAAGATCTCATTGAAAGACAAAAACATATATTTATCATGACACCAAATTTGAGGCCATGTGTTTCTCTAGTGATTTTTGTTTAATGGTGTCCAACAGTGTGAATATCAGCAGAGAATACATAGACATTTTCTAATAGATATATTTGATCACTTAGAAAGTACAAGAGACTGTATGGAGTAGAAAAAAACAAAAAGACCCTTGTCTTCTGTAGAATTATGCAGTCGGGCATACATAGTTAAATTAGTTTCAAAAATACATAGTAGAAAACAACAAGGAATTATTGATCTCCACATTCCACATCTGGATAAAAGATGTTTATGTGATTTAGTCTACTCTTTAGTTTAGCTAGCTCCTCCCCCTCAGCTTTTCATATCTAATAACTCATCCTCAATATATTGCACATCTGTACCTTCAGGTAGGAAAGCAATTATATCTATTTAAATGTATTTTGAAAGAAAAAATGAATTTTTTATGCGTATGCAACAATATTAAGTAAAAACATTATTTCGCCAAAGAGTTTTGTCTCTCCTGCTTATAGTATTTGTGAGTCCATGCTCAGTGTATCTAGGTATAACATAGATAAGGAAGGCTCTCAGATGTAGTTCTAGGTTATCACCATAAGATGGCGATGCTTTGAAATACACGGCATTTTACTCCCAAACTGAATTCAACCTTATGAAACCAAACTGATTATTGATAGTAACACTTAAAATCATTTAAGATGGAGGCTACAGTAAGTTAGATATCACCTTAAATAGGGTATTAAAACAGCAGTTAAAACCCAGATTGTGTTATCCCTCTGATTATTTTCTGCTGTTCCTCTTGGTAGCAGTCATGGATTGATTTAATTTGGCACCTCAAACCTGAACTCAGTCATTCTCTCTTGCTCTATTAGTGTTTGTCTGCTGCCCTAGTTGATCTTGCCAATTTGAGATTTGAGTAAAGCCAGTGAAGTATCACAGTCTTTCTGCTAACCCAATGCCCTGCTTAAACTTTTTTTTTTTCCTAAATAGTGATCAGACTCTAGGTGACAGGAAGAATCTGTCCTTTCCTAAAACCTCAGATAAGAGTGGATATGTTTAATACTCTGTTTGCTCTAGTAAAAGCAGTCAAATAATATCCCTGACAACTAAAGTCTCTTCACAAAAGGAGCATATTTTAAGGCAGGCACATTTTCAATCTGTATAAGAACTTTCAGAATATCATTACAATAATTTAATAGGTGAATTACATTGATACAGTTAAATATATTTTAAATGTTAACATTATATTTTAGCATTCTCATGCATACATTTCACATGAATATATATATGATCAATAAATACAAATATATTTTGAAAGTGATCATTTATGTAATGATAGTAATAGCATTAACTGTATGTTTGACACTATGACAGGTTTATTTAATTAACTATATTTATTTCATTATTTAATTTATAATAAGTGGAGGGAGTAGGTTTTATAAGCCTTTTTACAGATGATAGAATACATGCTGACCATGATTTTGAAGATTGCACAGACAATAAATGCCTTTGCTGTGTTTCAAACCCACGTTAGTGTATCTCTATACCTATGCTGCTTTTCATTTTGCTATACTAAAAATATATAATCTTCTCATGCTTTCTTTTTAATGAAGATGGAAAACCAAATGTCATTTCAACCATCATTGATTCCAAGTTATTGTCACATAACTGAAGACCTTTGTATTATAATCTTTCCTTAGTGTTCAGTGTGAAAGCAATTGCTTGCCTGACCACTCACTGAAAAATCTTCCCACCTCAAAATAAATTTTAAATATAATTCAAGTTTCTATATTTCAATACATTAAAGAGTATGCCTTAATATATTTGAAAGCCATTTTGTTTGATATTACTTTGATTTTAAGTTTCAATTCTCAAAAGAACAAACTCTGAATCATCTCTAGGTTCCATTTCCTATATGAAAAATATAAGCATGTTAGTGCAATAATCCCTACTAATTCTATAGATTAATGTTTTTAAGGGAGGCATCATTCTATTAAAGTGTGGTTTGGTTTCACTGTGTGTATAAAACAGGTCTTGTTTGTTAGCTAAAAAGCTATTTCACAAAATGTGTTAAACAAAAATGTTAACTTCAACATTGTCTTCTAATTGCCATTTATAAATATAAACTTAGCCAAACTACATGCCTATTCAGCTTTGATTTTTGTTATTCTAAGCAGATCTTAATTGTTCACTTACAAAAATTTCCAAGATTTATATGTTGATACAGTCTCCTCCAAATAATAAATAAACTGTGTTTTTGTCTGATTCTTCTGAAAAAAAAATCTTTGGCAAAGTCTAATTAGTAAAAAACTAATTGTTCAGGGACATAGAGCACCAATATTAAGCAATACAAGCTGTATCTAGAAAAGAGGCTGATCAGGACTTAGATTCATGGACATTCTAGTACATCCAGATACAGTAGGAAAATGCATAGAGCTAAGGTTAGCATGCTGTGCTGATTACATAAAGGTCAATTTAGCATCATACATGCTAAAAGTCTAGACAAGTCTTGATAAGACATTCACTTTCAATTATAAAATCACAGAAGGGTTCAATTTAGGCTGTTTGCAGGTCTTCTAATTTAAGATGAATGTCATGGGTGAGCATGGTGGCTTCATTTTAGGAATATGGTCAAATAATAATTTATTAGAAATTAAAATTCTAACTAAAATTTAAATTAGAAAAATTATTATCATGCTTTTATGTTGTTGGGAATAGCACATGATCTCATATCCAGCTAATAGCTAGATCTGTGAGAGAGAGAAAGGTGGAGATACAGACAGATAGATATTGATGATATAGATATCACCTCTGGCTCTTGGCCTATGATCAGATGCCCTGGTTCTCCTATTTTTTTCTCCTTCCTTTAAAGAAGTACTACCTTGAGACTTCAGCTGTCACCTTCATATTAATATTTACAAGGACTAAACCTAGATTCCACTTCCAATGCCCGTGTCTGAGTTTAATACCTATTTAAACTTATTTTCTACTGAAGGTTTCTATTTTAATCATCCTTCTTTTTCTCAAACTGAAAATGCTAAGACATTTATCTCTCAAGACCTCTTCTATATTTTCTGCCTCTTTCATTTTTCTGCCAATTACTTCAGTTAAAAACCGCTCAGTTACTTCTAATTCAACTTTTCTTTCATCTCTGTCTTAATTTTCTGTTGGTGGTTTAATAAATCACCTCTAACATGGTGGCTTAACACAGCACAGATTGATTGTCTTATAGTATGGAGGTCGGAAGTCCAAAGCGGACCTCACTGGGCTAAAATCAGGATGTCAGCAGGGCTTTTCTCCTTCCAGAGGAGAAGATCTTTTTACCATCCTTTCCAGCTGCTGGATGCCACCTGCATTTACTGATCTGTGGCAACCTTGCAGCATCCTCAAAGCCAGCAAGGTGAATCTAGTTCGCACACTGGCATTTCCCTGGTTCTCTTTCTTACGTCTCTCAGGGACACTTTGCCATTACATTTGCCCACTCAGATAATCCAAGATAATCACTCTGTTTCAAGATAAGCTGATTAGTAACCTTAGTTCTATTTGCAATCTTAATGCCTTCTTCGTCATGTAACATGGCATATTCATAGATGACAAGGATTAGCACATGGACATCTTGTTTATTGGGGGGCGGTACCAGTGCCTACCACAATCTCCCATCAGTAGGTAACAATGTCACAGAGACTTTTTGTGTTTCACATGAATTTATGATCCAGTAGCCTGTCTTCTACTCATTATCTCTTACACATGTAATGTTCAGATTCCAAAACATCTAATGTTATTTTCTCAGTTAGAAATTAAGAGGTCTGTTTCCAATCCCACACCGCTAATTAACTTTTCTGGGATCTAAATGTTGCACCCTGCCCCCCCCCCCATATTTCTATGTTAAAATATTAATCACCAAGCTGATAACATTAGAAAGTGGGGCCTTTTGAGAGACGATTATGGGAAATGTTCCACATGAGGACACAGTGAGGATGCTGCAACCTAAAAGAGGATGCTGAAATCTTGGACTTCCTGGCCTCCAGAACTGTAAGAAATAAATTTCTGTTGTTTGTAAGCTACCTAGTCTATGATGGTTTGTTATAGGAGCCCTAATGGGCTAAGATGGCCTTATAAAAGTGACTTAAGATTTTGGACTTTCTTATAGATAAACCAATATTATTAGGCTAGATGATTTATAGGACTCCTTCCATTTGTTAAATAATATATATTTCAGAATAAATAATAAAATTATAATTGAATTGGATTATCATTTCTTAAATAATGACATATGAATAGTCAAGTCTAAATGTACTATGTGTATAGTTAAGACAGAATTTGAATAAAATGTCTTCTCTTTAGTCGTGTAAGAAATTGAAGTTTCTTCCTTGAGTGTTTCTGTTAAGAATGATGAGGCAGAATGATTCTATCTTTTCTGTGGTAAAAATACTCTGAATGTTCTGTTCATAGGAGAGAAAAGATTCTTTAGATGCATTTTTCAAACTCTTTTCATAACATTTCTAGACTTTTCTAACATTTCTAAACATTTCTAAACCATGACTTTATTTGACAATATTAGTTAATACATAGACTGAAATACTACAGATAGCATTTCTATATAGGTAGTGTTTAACATGATAATTTGGCTACTACAATGAAAAATATACAATGATAACAAAATGTTGTGGCTGCCTGGGAGGCAGCAATATGATAAAAATTAAAAACTGCATTTAATTTTTAACATACAGTAATTTTTTTATACCCACAAACAGAATCACCTCTGGATCAATCTCTAAACTAGACTGTTAATAACATTAACAATTTGCTGAATTTTATGAATACGAAATATTCATAATCTGTATCCACATTAAATAACATTTATCCTTTGCATGCCTCTAACATTAAGTAATTTTGAATCAAGGAAATAATATTAGCCAGCGTTTTTGTTTGTTTGTTTGTTTGTTTGTTTTTGAGACAGAGTCTCACTCTTGTTGCCCAGGCTGGAGTGCAATGGCGCTATCTCAGCTCACTGCAACCTCTGCTTCCCGGGCTAAAGCAATTCTCCAGCCTCAGCCTCCCGAGTAGCTGGGATTACAGGCACCCAACACCATGCCTGGCTAATTTTTGTATTTTCAATAGCGATGGGGTTTCACCATGTTGGCCAGGCTGGTCTCCAACTCCTGACCTCAGGTGATCCTCCCACTTCGACCTCCCAATGTGCTGGGATTACAGACTCAATTCTCTGTCTTATTTAGTTGCTACTATTGTTAATGTTCATTGTGGTTCCTTAGACTAGAAGATTATAGGACCATATTTTTAAGGCGTCATAATATAAACATTATTAAATTTATGGAAAGATGTAATTTTCTTATAATCACATGTGAAAGAGAATTGCAGTTTGTGTTTGAAAGGTATGTCCCCACGTTAGAAACTATAAATTGTCGTGTAGTGAGTAATATTTGAATGAATTTTGGTAATGAAGGACAAAGTTTTATTATTATTTTATTATTATTATTTTGCTTTTGGTATTATGCAACTGAAAAAACTTTGCTCAAAATGAATAAAAATGAAATTATTTTATGGTGAATTAAATGTTCCCCTTGGTCTCCAATATTTCTTTTTTTAAATTCCTTTTAACAAAGGTGCTGATTTTTTTCTTTTTTGTCCAACTGTTTTCCAAGGCCGTCAGTATTTCACAGATTATTGCTAACTGTTTCTAAGAAGTTACCAGTATGGCTGCAGCATAAATTTGGAGTCAACTAGAGTTAATCCTTTTTTTTATTATTTTTATTTTATTTTTTGGAGTTTCCCTCTTGTTGCCCAGGCTGGGTTGCAATGGCGTGATCTTGGCTCACTGCAACCTCCGCCTCCTGGGTTAGAGCCATTCTCCTGCCTCAGCCTCCTGAGTAGCTTGGGATTACAGGCATGTACCACCACGCCAGGCTAATTTTGTGTTTTTAGTAGAGACGGAGTTTCACCATGTTGGTCAGACTGATCTCGAACTCCTGACCTCGTAAACTTCCCGCCTCAGCCTCCTCAAGTGCAGGGATTACAGGCGTGAGCCACTGTGCCCAGACTGATTTTTTTTTCAATATTGAAACTGGACTGTATGAGGTAAAAATTTATGCTGTCGATATAATTGGACTTGAGATAATTAGTCTTAATTACTGTAGTAATTGTAATATTTGAGTCAAATAGTGAAACAAACACAACAAGCGAACATGCTCCTCCCTGAATGCAGGGAGGAATTCCTGATTCTTCTAAGGCGACAACTGTGCCACTTCTATACAGGAAGGCCATGTTGACTGTTCATTAAAGTTCAGGTGAATTGGGGGAAGATGTATTTTCCACTCTTTTTGGTTTGTTTGTTTTTGTTGTTGTTTGTCTGTTTGTTAAGATGGAGTCTCACTCTGTAGCCCAAGCTGGAGTGCAGTGGCACGATCTCGGCTCACTGCAACCTCTGCTTCCGGGTCTCAAGCGATTCTTGTGCCTCAGCCTCCCGAGTAGCTGGAACTACAGGCGCCTGCAAGGACGCCCGGCTAGATTTTTTTAAAATTATTTTTATTAGAGACAGGGTTTTGCCATTTTGCCCTGGGTGGTCTGGAACTCCTGAGCTCAGGAGATCCACCCTCCTCGGCCTCCCAAAGTTCTGGGATTATAGGCGTGAACCACCACACCCGGCCTTTTTTCTATTCTTTAAATTTAGAAAATTGTTAATCTTAGGCATTTTTTTTTACCTTTAATTATTTGCTGCCAATGATGAATCTTATCTATCAAGAAGGTGAATATCAAGTAATATCCCACAAACCATTTAAGGAAATACTTAAGACATGATATTAATATTCTGCAAATTGTTCCACAATTTGTAAGATACGCAATAAGAGAAAGATAGAGGTGTTGGAACTTTTATAAAGAAACCATAAAAAAAGACACATATTGATAAGCAGTCAAAAATGTCACATTATCTATTGCTAATTAGCTTGCAGATTTAAAATAATTATGTTGCTCTATTTAATGTGAGTGTATTCATTTCTGAATAGTTATATGTGATTACCATGTATAAATATATATTTTATATATATACATATATATATAAATGAAAAATGTCCTTGTTGCTGCATAAATATTAAATGTTGGCCAAATCTCTCTCTCTCAAAAAAGAAAAAGAGTCACAAGATATGTGATTGGCATCAAAATAGTAATAATCCATTCATTTGTCATTGTTAGACATCCGTATGATGCTTCTGCATATTTTTGGTTATGGATTAATAAAAAACAGAATTGTAATTTAAAAGAAAAGTGAAAAATAGCTCTCTGGGAATGGAGACATAAAAAGGGTTAGGTTTTCATGGTGTCCCAGAGGTTGTTCATCATCTTGGGTTAAAACAACACACAAAGTCCATGAAGATTCAAACACTAAGTGGACGACATCTATTAAATCATAAAAAATGAGGGCACGGATGTCCAGAACAAACCAAGCAGTAGCAGTTTATAACAAAGGACAGGGAACACACAAATAAACAGAAGAAAATCTCGCAAAAAGTGAACAGCAAAATTACAGTTCTCAGGAAACAGAGATGCGATGTCAGATGCATGTGCACTGTAATTAAGATATCACCAAAATAGAAATATTCACAATATATACAAATAAGAGACATTGATGTCATAGTTTGTCACATCAAATCAGCACTGCAAAAAAGAACAAAAACATTTTTTAAAACCTTTTTTGCAGTTTTTTGTTTAGGAATACAATTCAGTGTACTTAAATCTTGAAAAGCTAGCAGAGCTATTATACATTATAAAATGAGTCAGATTAAAAATAATTTTTAATGTAATAATGCTAGAGCCACAATGAATTTTTTTTTTTTTACTTTTTTAGAGGCCTCAGTTAAGAGTGTTGCTATTTCAGACTCCCCAAAAGGGAAAAGTGAGGTCACAGCGCAGAAAGGATTAAAAGACAAACTGTGCAGTGGCAAGGTGGATGTCCTGCAGCTGTGGCGGTGGAACTAATCAAACATGTATGTCTGATTAATTTTGATGTGTTAGAGGGCATTTGGCCTCCTGAAGAGAGAAGTCATGAATTTCATAATGAGACCCGAAATGGAACAAATATAGCTATAGCCTTGAGAGTATTTGCTCTGAAAATGCTTTCCTTATGGAAAGTATCCATTTACATTATATTTTAGCAGGTGTTTAAAAATCGCAGAATTAATGAGCTTCACTCCATAAAGAATCTCCCAAGTAGGCTAAAGAAATAGAAATTTTGACATCAAAAATGAAACGCTGAGTGAAACACCGATACATTATATGTCCACTATGATTTACAGAAAGATTATTAACGTATCACACTTTTTTTCCAGGACAGTCAGAGATCTTGATGAATGTTTGCTTACGTATTACTAATCAGATAGCCACATTTTTTGTCTTTTTCCTCATCTTTCTTAATTTTAGTTATTGATGGAGAAAACAAAAATTCTAATTGGATATAGTGAGAATTGTTACTCCATATAAAAACAAGCATTTAATTGATAAAATTCCAGTATACTTTTTGTACATTATTAAGCGATATGAGATGTTTTAAATAAATGTTGTATTTAAGCATAGAAATATATTAAATATGTATTATGGAATAAAAGATTACTATAGAAGAATACAGTTGATTTTCCATTTTCCCAATTAGATTATGCAAATTTTGGAAAATGGATTAATAGGACAAATGTCTATAACAACTTATTTTTTAATTTAGATATATCTATGCACATTATGTATATGGAACTATAAATAATTTGGCAATATTATTTTTATCTATTTTTACATTTCATATAAACATTTTACACAAACTTTTTACATTAATTTTTGGCACTGTCTTTTTTATTACGAGAGCTAACTTTTACATTGTGAAATATTTTTCTAAGGCATGTAATCTTTATTACCACCTAAGTTCTTAAAGAAACTGTATATCTCTGAAAATCTTATTTATAATATTCTTTGCATAGCATTAAGGGCATTATCATTTTACAATTTTATATTGAGACATGTATTTATGATTGCTAAAACCTAACCGCTTGCAACTGTGAACTGTTACCTTCAAGTATAAAAGTTAACTTTGGCTGTCTTAACTTTGTTAGTATTCTGTTGGTTTATGTGTATAATCATCTAAATCATTGTTTCTTGAACCAATCCAGTATGTTGAAAGTAAAGACACTGAAAGAGTCCTAAATAAAAAGAGATAATCAATAAAATTAGAATATAAAAAGATGTTTGTCCTTGTTTCTTCAGAGAAATTGGGTGGAGGAATGGTAGTCCATCTTTTATAAGGTTACACAGCTAAGGAAAAGGTCATATGATGTTAGGATGGGGAAGAAACAAGTTTTAGGTGGTCAAATTCATTTATGTTAGAGACAACTTAAAATACACTGAATTTTATATTGTATTTTTTTAATTTTTAGGATTTTACAATATATTTTTGGTTAATGTCTCTCATGCATTACACTCAATGGGATACTGTATCTAAAACTTTATAATTAAAATCAGGGTCATTTGGGTAAAAATGTTATATCATATATAAAACTTTTCCACGATGAGTGTTCGAATCAATACTTGTAGGGTGAAAACCATAACCTATCACCGATACATTAAGAATCATAACTAAATGGAACAATATCTGATGCTCTTGCATTAGAGTAATCAGTTATATCAAGACTTCAAATCTTCTCATATTGAAGTACAGATTCAACACAGCCCCATTTATAGCCCTAGCTGGCTAATTTACAGAAATTGATAAGTTAATTTTAAAATGTACATGGAAATGCAAAGTAAGTAGAATAGCTAAAACAAACTTGAAAAAGAACAACTGTGTTAGAATATTCATTCTACCAGATTTCACTCTTACTCTAAAACTACAATAATCCAGACAGTGTGATATTGGCAAGAGATATATAAATGATAAATGGAACATAATCAAACTTCTAGAAATTGATACACAAATATATGTTCAACTGTCTTTCAACAAATGTGAAGATACTTCAATAGAAAAGTGAAAGTGTTTTTAAAGACAGTACTGGAAAAACTGGGTATCTATATTAAAAAAAAAACTCAAGTTCTTCTATGTGATATACAAACATTTAATTGAAATAGATAATGCATACAAACATAACATCTTAAAATATAAAACTTCTGAAGAAAAATATAAAATGAGAAAAAATGTTTCAGGACTTGAGATAAGCAAAGATAGCTTAAACTGGGCACAAAAACAGGAGGAATAAAATTTTTAAAATGTTACATTAAAATTCATCAAAATAATAATAATTATTGCTTTCTAATGCACTGTGTAAAAAGGCAGGCAATATAGAGGGAGAAAATATTTACATATATTTTGTCTATAAACAACTTGTATTCAGAATATTAAAAGTAATTACCACTTGATAACAAAAAGATAAAACAACTTGATAATACGACAATAAATGTGGACATCGCACAAAAAAGGAAAGTAAATAGATAGACAAGAAGCTCAGAAATCATTAGAAAAATGCCAAGAGAAACAATGAAAGTAAACCACTATATACTCATCATAATGATTAATTTAGAAAACCTGATATACTAAGCATTGGCATTTTGGGGCACCTAAAATTCTCATTCATTCTCATGGCTGTGTGGAAATGATATAGCCACTCTGTAAATCAATGAAACCATTGCTTATAAGGTTAAATCTACCTTTATATTATGATACAGGAATTCTACTTCTAGATATTTATTCAACAGCAATGAAAAGATATGTTTTCACAAATACTTATATGAAAAGTTAGTATCAGTTTTATTCATAATAGCTTGTTATGGACAGAATTATGTCATTCCAAAATTTATTTGTTAAAGCTGTAACCCATAATGTGAATCAATTTGGATACAGCATTTTTAAAGGGGCAATTAGAGTTAAATGAAGTTTTAAGTAGGGCCCTAATTTAACAGGACAGGTATGCTTATAAGAAGAGGAGGAGATACCAGAAGTATGCACACAGACAAAAGGCCATGTGTGTACAGCAAGAAAAGGGTGCTCTATAAGCCAAGAAGAGAGACATCACCAGAAATCAACTCTGCCAGGACCATTATCTTGGCCTTCCTGCTTTCAGAACTGTGAGAAAATAAACATTTTTGGTTTAAGCCATTCAGTCTGTGGTATTCTGTCATGGCAGTCATAGCAAACTAATACATAGCTCAAATTAGAAACAACACAATTATTCATAAACTGATGAATTAGCATACAAACTGTAGGATAGATATACAAGTATTGACTATTCAATATTTAAAACAAGCAGACTATGGGTGAAGCCAACAACATGGATGAATATCAAACCCCCTGTAATAAGTGAGAGAAACCAGAAGCAAAATGCTAGATACTCCAGGATTCTATTTATATGAAATCACAGAATATGCAAAATTACATGACTATAAACAGGTAAGTTTTTGACAAGAGGGAGAAAAATTGACAGAAAAGGGTACTGAGAGAACTCTTTATCAGTATGGTGAAAGTGTTATTTTTGGTGTGTGTGGTGGTGGTTACATGATTAAATACATTTGTCAAAAAGTATCTTTGTGTACTTAGTTGAAAAAATATGATAGTATGTAAGTCGTACCTTAATAAAGTTTACCTTAAAATCAATAGAAACAATAGGAAATAGAAGTATACCTGAGAGTGAGTCAAAACACGAAATATATTTATGTATTTATTTATTTTTTGAGACAGAGTCTCACTGTTTCCCATACTGGAGTGGAGTGGAGTGATCCTGGCTCACCGTAACCTCTCCCTCCTGGGCTCAAGCGATCCTCCGACCTCAGCCTGCTGAGTAGCTGGGACTACAGGTGCAGCACCACAGCTGGCTAATTTTTTATTTTTCATAGAGATAGAGTTTCACTATGTTGCCTAGGCTGGTCTCGAACTTCTGGGCTCATGCCATTTGCCCACCTTGGCCTCCCAAAATGCCGGGATTACATGTCTGAGACATTGTGCCAGGCCAAAATACGGAATTTAAAACATCGATCTTAAAAGTGCAATGTTATATATGTTGAATAAAATAAAATGCTAGGCAGAGATTTTTCAAAGAAACTACAAATAATGAGAAATGACAAGGCAATTTTAGTACAGAAATATGCAAAAACTGAAAGTAAGAATGCACTAGATAGGTTTAAAAGCAGATAAAAACAAAAAATCAACCAAAAAACAGCCAAAGAGATAATTAAAAATCTGGAACATATTCCAGTAAAGAGTAAATATAAACCATGATGAAAGTACATGACACACGATACCAGAACATGTAGAAAAGACACAGAGCATACACTCAGAAGGTGAAAATATGTTTATGTGCATTGCAAAAAGAAGCCAAAAAAGAAAATAGAATAGAAGCTATATTTAAAGAGATAACTGCTGAGAATTTTCCATAGCTGATGAAAGAAAGCAACCCATATTTTCAAAAAATTCAATAAATTCTTTATCTATCTCTCTGTCTATTGAATTATAGTTCAATTTCTAAAAGCCACATAAAAAATAAAATCTTAAAAGCAGCCATAGAAAAATCCATGAGCTTCTTTAGCCAACAGCTCACCTCTCAACAGAAACACTGGAATAGGAGGCAATAGAATATTTTTAAAATATTGAGAGAAAGTAGCTACTACTACATTCTCTGAAAATGTGACTTAAAAATGAATGAGAAGTTAAGATATTTTGGGAAAAAAAAATGGAATCATTTTGTCCGCCTCAGACTTGCTGATGTTCTTCAAT
The DNA here is from genome assembly GCF_029281585.2 of Gorilla gorilla gorilla. Taxonomy (NCBI): domain Eukaryota; kingdom Metazoa; phylum Chordata; class Mammalia; order Primates; family Hominidae; genus Gorilla; species Gorilla gorilla. Next base: position 88,763,936 of record NC_073243.2, read on the forward strand.
ATGAAAAACAGACTTCAGATGAAATTTCATCAATTTAGCATAATCTTTAATAAAACAAATGTGCATGTCCAACTGTCTAATGCAACCAGTAAAGGGTAGGTTTTGCAATTATAAATTAATAAACTAATAGAGACACAAAATAAAGTATTAAAATATAATTGAAAGTAAAAACAAAGTGAGAATATAAAAACACCTTGTTAAAAAAAGCAATTGGAAAACATAAAGAAAAATTATTTTCAAAACCAATTATATCATTAAATTCTTTAAGTGGAAATTGACTTTCAAACAAGGTCTATTTGTCAGATTCAATTTTTTAAAAATGAACTAATATGTGTCTTAAAGATGAAACATAAGTTAATAGAATATAGTAAGTTTGAAATAAAGGTATGGGAAGAGATATACCATACAATCATTAATTAAACACAAGTGGTGTAGCCAGGTTACAAGTATGGATGCTTCTATTAGAAATTATCATTATGTTGCAATAACAAATAACTCTGCAACTCATTAGCTTACCAAAGGTTTATTTCATGTGCTCACTAAGTGAAACTCACAGATCCATGACAAAAATAAATAAATAAATAAAAGCCCTGGCATGTCTTACGCTATCAATTTAAAGGCTCTTCTCAAAAATGATATTCTGATCACAACCCACTGGCCAGCATTGTCCCAAAGTCATGGAAACTAGGAAGTGGATTACCCCAAATACCTGGGTCACTAATAACTACTCAGACATAAAGGATGCACACTTTATGATTCTATTTATAAAAAGTTCAAAAAAAGGGCAAAATAAAATATATGGTGAGAAATCAGCATGGTGGTTACTTTTGTGTAAAAAAGGAGGTTATGTGGTTGTTCACAGTGTGGAAAGTTATTGAGTTGTACTTTTATGTTTTGTTCCCTTTATGTATGCTGTATTTCGATGGAACTATTACAAGAGTAAAATTAAAATGGGAACAAATGAAGAGAAACACTGGTGGTTCAGACTCACTCAGAAGGTAGAATATAAAAGGAGTCTGGCAGAAGTGAAATATTTGGTTTTGAACAGAAGGAGAGTTTTTCTTAACCGTTTACAACTTTTTTCATTGGAATGTAAACACCTACTTTTATCAGGAACCTTTTAGTTCCATATAACAGAAATGCAATTCAGCCAGTTGAATCACGATGTAAATTTGTTGGCTCACAAACTGAATTTTAGAGAGCGTTTTGCATTTGGGTTCTGTTAGATGTCAGGTGCTATAACCCCAATGTTGAAAATTTGTCTTCTGTTTTCTCTTAATCTTTATTGTCTATGTGTTTCCTTTATATCTGTGGTCTCTCCCCACAGGAATGAGAAGATAGATTTTGGAAGAGTCAGAGAAATCCAGTTCTTGTAGTATCTAACTACATTAAAAAAATGTTAATTTGCCACAGAGCCAAAGAATTCCCTAAAAAACCCCTTGACTCACTTGGGCTACATGAGTCCCCATCTGACTAGCATACCTGTAACATATGGGATGGAGGAAAATGTGGCTCCTTAACTGAAAAGAGAAAGGTGGACAAATACGTCCCATTCCAATTCCCATCCAGCTGCTATTCTTTACCTGGTTCTTATTTTGTCAACCAAGCTTCTTGAAAGACTTGACGGCTCCTTATATGCTATTCTTTCTCATTCCAGGTAATCTGCCCTGTGCCTTTATGATGGCCACATTGGCATCTTATTGCCAAATCAATCAATGGCTCTTGGTAGATAAATCCAAAGGGACATTTTCTTGTTTATTATTTGACTTTTCTACCTTTCATTTGTTCTCCTAAATATAAAAAGTCTTATTATTTCTATAATACTTTCTCATATTTGTCTTCACGCCTTTGTAACCATCTCTCAGTTCTTATAGCCCCTACCACTGGTCAAAAACAAATGTTTTTAATAAACAAATGGGAAAAAACTGGAAGCATTCCCTTTGAAAACTGGCACAAGACAAGGATGCCCTCTCTCACCACTCCTATTCAACATAGTATTAGAATTTCTGGCCAGGGCAATCAGGCAAGAGAAAGAAATAAAGTGTATTCAAATAAGAAAAGATGAAGTCAAATTGTTTCTGTTTGCAGGAGACATGACTGCATATTTAGAAAACCCTAGTGTCTCAGCCCAAAATCTCCTTAAGCTGATAAGCAACTTCAGCAAAGTCTCAGGATACAAAATCAACTTGCAAAAATCACAAGCATTCCTATACACCAATAATAGACAAACAGAGAGCCAAATCATGAGTGAATTTCCATTCACAATTGCTACAAATAGAATAAAATACCTAGGAGTACAACTTACAAGGGATGTGAAGGACTTCTTCAAGGAGAACTACAAACCACTGCTCAAGGAAATAAGAGAGGACACAAACTAATGGGAAAACATTCCATGCTCATGAATAGAAAGAATTAATATCATGAAAATGGCCATACTGCCCAAAGTAATTTATAGATTCAATGCTATCCCCATCAAGCTACCATTGACTTTCTTCACAGAATTAGAAAAAAAAAACTACTTTAAATTTCATATGGAACCCAAAAAGAGCCCACATAGCCAAGACAATCCTAAGCCAAAAGAACAAAGCTGGAGACATCATGCTACCTGACTTCAAACTATACTACAAGGCTACAGTAACCAAAACAGCATGGCACCAGTACCAAAACAGATATACAGACCAATGGAACAGAACAGAAGCCTCAGAAATACACCACACATCTACAACCATCGATTTTTGACAAACTTGACAAAAACAAGCAATGGAGAAAGGATTCCCTATTTAATAAATGGTGTTGGGAAAACTGGATAGCCATATACAGAAAACTGAAACTGGACACCTTCTTTACACTTTATAAAAAAATTAACTCAAGATGGATTAAAGACTTAAACCTAAGAACTAAGACCATAAAAACCCCAGAAGAAAACCTAGGCAGTATCATTCAGGACATAGGCATGGGCAAAGACTTCATGACTGAAACATCAAAACCAATTGCAACAAAAGCCAAAATAGACAAATGGGATCTAATTAAACTAAAAAGCTTCTGCACAGCAAAATAAACTATCATCAGAGTGAACAGGCAACCTACAGAATGGGAGACAGTTTTTTCAATCTATCCATCTGACAAAGTTCTAATATCCAGAATCTACAAAGAACTTAAACAAATTTACAAGAGAAAAACAACCCCATCAAAAAGTGGGCAAAGGATATGAAGAGACGCTTCTCAAAAGAAGACATTTATGCAGCCAACAAACGTATAAAAAAAGCTCATCATCACTGGCTATTAGAGAAAAACAAATCTTCAACGTCTCCATGATTCCACGATAAGTGCTGTCTCTGACACCTACTCAGGCTGCTCCCTCTGTTTAGAATTACTTTTCACTTGGTACTAACCTGTGCCACTTCAGTTTGGCCTAAAGATCTAGGTCAGGTTTAGTCTACTGAATACAGGTAAGTAAAAGGTCTCTGAAGCACTTTGGGATATATCAATATAACTTACGCACCACTCTATTGTAATTACATTGTCCATCTCTCCTATTTGCACATACATTGCTTTAGGCTAGGGTCTTTACATTTCTGTACCAAGACCCTGGAGAAAAGTAGGCCCTCAGTAGTTATGGCAAAATGGGAAGGTGGAACATGGCCTTGTTGACAAGCCCAATTTCTGCTGTGAAATAGGAAGCTCAGTCATTTACTGATAGAAAAGTCTGCAGAACTGGGATACAGTGTTTGATAAGAGGCAGGACTTTTGGAGTTGATAAGGAGCAAATTCTATTCTTAAGAGGTGCAGTTAACTCCTCTAAAGTTTCTAATTCCTAGGTCCTAATAAATCTTACCATGTTATGTTCTCCTTTATTGATGCTTACCACTCTGAATGAAGAAGACAAGACATATCGCTAGATTGGTCAGAGATAAAGTGTCAAGAGGTGAGGGATGGGGTAAAAAACAACGCAGTGAGAATAATTTCAAGAGGGTCATTTCAATCTAGCACATTTAGAGTTGGTTTGCTTAGAGAAAAATGCTGAAGCTACAAGACAGACCGAAGGAAAAGAAGATAGGATGGAGCTATTAATGAAGTCAAAGTTCTTACAGAATAGATGTAGAGAAAGAAAGAGAATAGATTCTTTCCCTTTCACTCACTGCTAGTTTTTGGAAACATATGTATATACTTGCTTCACCTTTTATTCCTCTCCATCCATATTTATGAACTATAATACTGAATTTTTCATATGCCACCTATACTGAGTCTGTTTCCTGAAGGCCACCTATAACTTCAAGTTGAGAAATCCAAAATATCTTTTAAAATTCTTTATCATTCTTCCTACAGAAAGTGTCAGCATTACTTATTCCACTGAAAATTTTCTTTTTCTGTTCCTTCATACCTGTTTTGCCAATGGAAATGATCTCTACCCTAGTTTCAAGGATGCTTCTCATGACTCAACTTAAATTGCAAAATTAGGGTCACTTATGTTTTTATTGATACATTGTATATATAAAAGTATTTTTAATTTAAAAATTTTGGAAGGTATCAATAAACATTTATAAATATTAAATAGTTGATAACTCTATAGAAGCTTTATATTAAGATTTTTTAAATTCTCATTTTGTATTTTATTATGAGATTTTAACAATAGTGATCAGATAAAAGTTTATCTAAACTTAAGAAGCAGATTCCTTTGTCTTTGATGATGAAAATTATACATTACACAAAATTTAAAAACAATATTATACTATTGTTGAAGTCAATAAAAGGCCATTAAAACTCTGAAATTTTATTTAACCCATGTTAACAAATATTGATTCAGTTGTAAAATGCCCAGTGCAATTTATGTCTTAATGCATCTATTTATTAACTATTCAAAAGTGAATAACAGAAAAGCATAATTTAATAAAAGAAATCATAGTCTAGTTGTCTAAGATAGCCAAGTACATAGGCAGCTCAACATAGTAATTTTTCCCTGGGAATTCTGTAAATTCTGGGCTGGAGGGGGCTTCAAAACTATTATTAACTTAGAACTTGTTTGATAAAATGAAAATTATAATATTTTACAAAAGTATCTTATAGTATGTATTAAGCAGATTCAAAAATTATCTGGGATTATTATTTTAATTTACTCTTCTGAACATAGTTAAAATCTTTACAGCTAAGCCTGCTTCTTATGATACTTAAATCTAATGATTATGGAACTCAATTTCTCCTCTTAGAAAGTTCTGTAATGCCTGCTTAATAAAAATTTAAGCCTAGAATTTTAAATATGTTTTCGCCTCAATCCCTATATCATAATTAGCTTGGTACAACTAAAATAAAATTACTCAGCCTCAATCTTAACCATAAACAGAAACAGGAAACAACTAAATAAATAAAACAATTGAAATTGTATGCTAGCATTATATTAAAAGGTATTTAATCACGTGTTCAGGAACATGCTATTATTATTTTTACATGATCAAAGACATTAAGGTATGATTGTAAATAACATACAAATAGACAAATTTCAGAACATTAAAAATTTTTTAAGGGAATTACTAACCATGGTTTGAAAAAGAATGTAAGCTTACTATCAGCTCACAGTAATTTCTCAAATGACTTATAATTTTAACTATAATATTTTATGAATAAACATAATGACATGGATATTTTTCTTTGTGTAACAACCCTTCTATGTTCCCTTTAAAGTTTTAAGTAAATTTTTGGAAAGTTTCTAATTTCAAATTCCGAAAAAAAATGCTTTCTACATGTATATCATTGCTGGAAAATAGTAAAACAATGTATTTAGTTAGATTGTCTTAGATTTCAACTAGCAGAAAACTTTCAAGTGCATAAGTTAGTAATTAACTTAAAAAGCAGTCATTTCTTTTCATCTCTCTGGTCTTTCATACCACGTGTTAACTTATTCTCATGGTTACTTAACTCACACTGTAAAGATGGCTTCCATTTTAACAACCATAAGTAGAAATAATAGCATTCAACAAAATAAAGCATCCTTTCTGGAAGAGCTTTTTTTGTTGTTTTAAGTTATCAATAGTATTCTAGAATTTATGACTGAATATTTAACAAAATATACAACTGAAAAAAAACTTTAGAATGTCGAATTTTCAACTCATCTTGCTATCTTTTAAAATCTCATATCACGTATACTCTATTCATATTTAGGAAGAATATTCAAATAAGTATTTAAATAATATTGCAGTACATGAAAGAGTAGACATAGAGAAGAAAGTAACGATCCTTTAGTATGAGAGATTTGAGAATTCTTTCAGTTCTTTGAATACTTAGGCAAATGGGAAATCAGACCTTACGGGCCTAGGTTCATTGAATATAAGGAAATAAGTGGGGGAATCAGACCGTTGAATCTATTTCCCTGCAAGTAGAGAAAAACTATTTCTAATAAACCCTTTGTTGTAATGTTTAGTCATTCCTCGTGGGAGGAAGTGTCTGCTCTGTCTGTGAGAATCCAGAATCTAATCTAGTAGTTCTCAGCAACAAAATGTTTTCTTCTTAGGTAACCTTAATTGCACTACCCTAAGTCTCTTCCCATTATTCCTAATTGCACTTTCTTGGTGAGCACTGAAGAACAGCTTCATGTGTTGTGTTTTCCATATAAACTTTTAAAACCCTTTTATTTGAGCTAGAAATAGAATGATACTCTAAATATATATTTACTCTGTTTTATGTTAAAGTTTTCTTTGAATTCACTTTACTTGGACTACAATTTTCAACTTTTAAATATAAATCTCTTAATTTCATCAAATACATATAAACAAAAACTTCTATAAGTTTATAGTGTCATTTATTTTACTAACATTTTCTTAAAAATTTACTTCTATTATTAATCTTCTTTCTCATCCAATATTTGTCAGTTGCATAAATCTAAAAAGCTTTGAATATCTGCAGCTGAAGTCAAGGAATTCAAAATGAATTATCAACTTCAGAAATAAATGCAGTTGTTTGTCTCCTATTTCTCATAAATTAGGATTTTTTTCCTATCACTTGTATAACAGCTTTTATTCTAACTTAGAAATTGTATTCTGAATCTAAATTTTTCTAATTGCAGATTATTATAAAACGTGAAACAAAAAATTCTACTATTATTCTGACTATAGATCTAGCTATAAAAGTAATTTTTCTTTACATGTACAAATACAAATATAACCAGAACCAAATTAAATTATTTTATAAATTTATTCTCAATTTTGTTTGGCTTCATCTCAATATCAGTTAATAAGCTGATTTTGTCAACGTGTGCATACACATTTTTATGGTATTTTGTTCATAGTTACATTTTAGTTCTGCTGCTTTACTACATGGGATCTGTCATAGTGTTGCTTCAATTTTGAATATGCTTCAATTTTGAATAGCTGCTTCTCAGCTACTCTCCCATTCACTTCTGTCTCACATACATAGTGACTCCACTCCCGCTCTGACACTTACAATTATTTAAATGTACTATGTTTCAGGATATTTAAAAAATTTAAACTATGATATATTGAATTAGGTTATGTTATATACAAATGTCATTTCAGTATAGTAAAATTGTCATAATTTTTTTTTAATGAGAGCATTGGACCAATAGTGTTGGTGATAATACTTTAATATTAACCATTGGACCTGATTGTCAGTCACAGCAGTCCCATTTTTTTTTAAACAGGGTTGAGAGCTTTATATACTTACATCTACTGCTGTTGATCACAAAGGTGCCCATATTTCTTTAGAACATCTACCCCAAGGTAGTTACCTTGGAAGCTGAGTAAACATAAACTCAAACATTTATTTTATATCTGCTTCAAATGCATATTTCCAGACAGTAGTCCTGATCAGGACTCCAAATTCTTAAAATTTTAATTTACTCAAATTGTAGCTACAGAATAAGTGTAATAATGTGCTAAAAATTCCCTTTACAATTTGCTCTCAATTTTTCTTCCCAGATGTGTAACTACTTCTCATACCCACCCCATATTCTGAAGACACAAGATTAGCTGACAGTCTTCAAATAGCTAAGCAATTTCAAACTCTAAATTCTACTTTACTTCTCTCTTGGATTTTCACTACTTTCTCCAACTGGAGAAAAACTCTTTTATGATGGATAGCTTTCAAGGTGTCTGTCTTACATATGAAATGCAAGTTCCCTGAGATTGAGAAAACACAAACATATGGAAAACACCCCCCAAAGTGTGAATTTTTAGAATTACTCCCCAAATTTTCTGTATTAGAGAACCCTAAAAAATTGCCATCTTAGAGCTTTTCAAATTCTCAGAGGTTATTATCTGAGAATATATTTAAAATTATTTAATGAAAGTATTATTATTGTTATTATGAGATGGAGTCTTGCTCTGTTGCCCAGGCTGGAGTGCAGTGGCATGATCTCACCTCATTGCAGCCTCCACTTCCCACGTTCAAGTGATTCTCCTGCCTCACCCTCCTGAGTAGCTAGGATTACAGGCATGCACCAACATACCTGGGTAATTTTTGTATTTTTAGTAGAGATGGGGTTTCACCATGTTGAGCAGGCTGGTCTTGTACTCCTGACCTCAAGTAATCCACCAGCCTTGGCCTCCCAAAATGTTGGGATTACAGGCATGAGCCACTGCTCCCGGCTGAAAGTAATTTATAAACAAGAAATCTTGCTTAATACAATGAAAATTATTTTTTGAATCTGTCATAGACATGCAAGAAGAAATTGCTGAAAATTTCAGGAATTCAAAGTGTAGGTTTGTCTGTATTAAAGGTATATTGAAGGAGATAACAGAGGAGTTACATGGAGAGGCAAGTGAATATTTTATTCTTTTATGCCATAATGATCTCTGTGTCTTATATGAGATAAAATGCTTCATGACAGTATGTCTTTTCTCACATGTAGAATTGCTTTATTCATCCCTCATTCCAGAAAGAAAAAAAGTATATGTTCTGCAAAGTGCATCTGAATGTCATCTCTTCTGGGGAAGCTTTCTTGGGTCATTTTCCTCAGCAGACTTAAAAATTGCTCTATTTACCACTTGATGTACTTATTTTCCAGTTCTTACCTGGTTTGCTGGTAATAAAATGTATTTTTCATTTGACATTTTGAACTTCATAAGGGAAATACTTTTAATTCACTCACACATTAATAATTTAGTAAATAAACATTCGTGTAGTGGAGGTTGAATAAGTACGTCAAGTTCTATGATAGCCCAAATTCTGCCAGAATGTGATCCACACAAGGACAGGTTTTTTGTGTGTTTTGGTACCTATGTTTCTCTCTCTCTCTCTCTCTCTCTCTCTCTCTCACACACACACACACACACACACACACACACACACACACTAGAAGTTACTAATTGCTGTGGTTGGGCAATATTTAGAAAGATCAGTCAATGTGAGTTTGTTCTCAAAACCTCTCACTACTATGCAGCCATTTTCCCATTCAGTCACGGAGGCGTTATGTATGAATTACCTCAAGTAGGATATTGTACAGAAAAGAATTGCATAAAGAAGTTAAAAAATATATGAATCGATTCTTAACTTTCATGTTTCAACATCATCAACCTTAAGAGAAGCCAAAAGCATCATATATCAATAAAATGTTTGCAGAAACACGTGAAATTTGAGAAAGTAACACAATTTTAAACTACATTACCAAGACAAGAAATGATTTCTGAGGTCAGAGAAGGAACGCAAAATAGGGGATGGAAGAGATCCTTAACTTGGTAGATCTTGGGAAAGGATATAGTCCCTGAAGGGAGTATGCAGTGAAATTTTGCTTTCACTTTAGCATCTCTAAGCAAAGACAGTGTAGCTCATTCCGAGGAACCATCAGTTAGCCCGTGTAGTACCCAAAGACCTTCCCTTTTAATGTTTGAGTAAGCCTCCTTGAGTTGTTGAACCTGCCAGGGTATTACATGTTTACTTTCCTGCATAATTTATATTTACTTTTTCCCTGAGATTTTAAAATATTCTTATTCCACTTATTCCACATGGACCAATCCCTTCTTAAGAATGGAGGTTGTATGTCTTTCAAATTAGTGTGAAGAAATCAATGGAACTATCTGAATATCTTCTCTAGACCTAGAAAAGTAGTAAAACACATCCCAACCACATAGTCTACTGGGGAATAGAAAAGTCAACAAATAATCCCCATATGGTACCTGGTATTATTGTTAAAGAAGTAAAATCAATTATGGAGAAAACTGACCAGGTGGGCTAAGAACACAGACAAGAAGAGTCAACCAGTGACATTTAACCTTAAATTCGAATGTATATTAATTTAGGACATAATCTAAAATTAACAAAATAGTGGAAAGTTAATCACATACTCGCAAGAATGTGCTGCAAGCAGAAGTAGTACTGTGTCATATTAAGTATCCTCAAAATAATACGTGCAAAAATACATAGGGTTTACTGGACAGAATACCTAAAATAACATTCTGAAATCTTATTGGAATGACTGATTAACAGGTTAGCCTAATGGAAATGTGTAAAACTGTAAGAGTACACCAAGAGTTCACCTGTGTGTATATGTTTGTATTTTTTTGTTTCAAGTTATAATTAACCTAACAACCCAAACACATTGAAATAAAGAGATGTCCATAAGATAAAATATATAAGGGTTAAAGAAACCATGCATTTAATAAATACAAGTGATGTTTAAAAATTACAAGAAAAACCTTTTTAAGATATTAAAAGTCAAAACAGCATGACCTGACTGCCTACAAATTAAAATTTTTGAAAGTTAAAGTCACCATAAAAAATAGATTTATAACAACTAGTGAGATTATTCTTTGCCATATATGTTCAAGTCATATATCTTACTAATAAATAAAATAATTTTATAAATCAGCAAGAAAACAACTATCCAAAGAGAAAAATGGACAAATACCATGAAAAAATCAGTTCTCTAGAGTTTTGAAATGGTAATATACAAATACAATGAAGCAAATAAAAAGCACATTTATCCTACTAATAGCCAAATAAAATTAACACATCCTGTGGTGATATTTTTTATCTCTCAGTCAATCAATTAAAAGGTAACTCATAATGTTATTGAGGCTTCTGAAAAGTGCATATGTAAAACCTTCATGTACTAAATAATTAATGATCAATTTTAGGAACCAATTTGAATATTCAAGCGTAGATATAGGCAAAAAAATTCCAAGAGGATACTCAAAGTGTTGCTAATAATGATACAAATGTGCAGTCATAAGTGCAAGGGAGTAGTAGATTAAAGTATCATATTCACATGATGAATTACACAATTTAGTCATTCATTATGAATCTCTTTAATCAGAAATACCTATTTAGTGCTTACTCTTTGTGTCAAGTTTTATGCTAAGCATTGAAGACAAATTATTGAAGATTCACTGCTAACAGTCACCTGTTGAAAAAAGTAAATAATAAAGAACATTATCAGATTTTGATAATAATATAAAGCACTTATGTGCCATGCTAAAGAATTAGCATATTAGAATAAATGTTTTTACAATGGCAAGATAAGGATGACTTCTCAGACCTGAGAACATCAAAGAGATAGGATTGCAGAGGGGGACATGTCAACCGGCTAGAATGTGTCTGTGACCTTGCTGTTTTTGAAATAAGAAGTTCCCAACATAATTAGCACACATCTACCAGGCGTACTATTGGTTATTAAAATGATAAAGTTCACAAAAGGTTATTTGAAACTTAATACAAACCATAACACAAGGTATAGTTCTGTTCCAGAATTGAAGTGTTCTACTTAGTTTCTAGGCTATTACCTAAAGTGAGCTACGTAACCTCCATGCCAGAATACAAAATTTGTAACTAAACCAGATTCTTTTTTTTTCAGAAAAATACTTTTATTTTTGAAATAAAATCTGTCTTTTTTAGTTTTTGATTTAAAACATAGGAGGCATGGATTTCATTTAGCATTCCCAGACTCAGATTATTGGCTCTCTGTTGAGGTAATTCAGAAAATTTGACAATCCTGTAACTCTGTTGAGATGTTGGCCAATTCTATTGCAATCTTTAATCAAATTATCACAGTACAGTATCTGTGTGTTCTTGTCTATTACTTTTTTATTTTTTTAAAATTTTCACAGGTTTTGGGGGGAACAGGTGGTGTTTGGTTGCGTGAGTAAGTTCTTTAGTGGTGATTTGTGAGATTTTGGTGCACCCATCACCTGAGCAGTATACACTGGACCCAATTTGTAGTTTTTTATCCCTCACTCCCCACTCACCCTCTCCTCCAAGTCCACAAAGCTTATTGTATCATTCTTATGCCTTTGCATCCTCACAGCTTAGCTCGCACTTGTGCGTGAGAACATACGGTGTTTGGTTTTCCATGCTTCACCTCTATCTGACAATCCAGCTCCAGCCTATAATTAAATTGAGGAGGCCAATGAAAGACAGAAAATATAGGATGCTGTGAGTTGAAGGAGTATAAAGGGAAAACATGTACAACCAGATCATTCAGAGAACAAATCTGTTTCTCTTGGAGATTGAAGGGTCCAGTGGATAGTGCTTGATTCACATCTAATAATTCAAAAACTATGCTACTAGTTGGGTTGATGTCATAGCAGAGGTGTCTGGACTTCTTGCATGAGACTTTTTGCGTGAACATTTTGCATAAGAAATTGGGTTAGAATTTCCCATGGATCAAGTTTGGGTCATAATCAGAAGATAAACTTGTCATTAGATTCTTTGTACTTCTGGTCAGGAAGCCCATCTGATATGGATGGGCAAAATGATGCCAATAGAAAGGATCTGGAGGTGTACCCAGATGGCTAAGGTTGGAGAAAGGAGACGTGCCAATTTGAGAGGCATTCACCCTCCTCAAAAACTCCCTGAGAGTTCTCCAGAAATGTGAAAAATTTCTGAATAAGAGTGACAATGCCTCAAAGTATGCCTACCTCCTCCTTCCCAGTGGCCCCCAGAAACTCTCTTAAGAGGTACATGTCAGTGGCTCCCAGAAACTCTCTCAAGAGGTACATGTTAAGTAAGCCATTCCATTACTTCTCAAAAATCCTTGCCTTCTTGGCTTAGCTTGAAGAAGAGGTACTCTCCTACTAGGAGGACAGTAAATGCCCAGTAATCCTTACTACAATTGTAGCTTTATATAAACAAAGTTTTAATAATTATGTCTTTTAATTAATAAAATGCTTATTTTCCTGTATATAGCTTATATACAGTAGTCAAACAATGAGCTATGGGTAAAAAATAGTTGTATTTTATCTCTTCGCTTTACTGCTAGGTATTTGGTGCCTATTATTCTCAGCTAACTAAGCCTCTATAAAAATATTTAATGGGAAAATATATTTTATATAAACACACACACACACACACACACACACACACACACACACACACACATCCTTACTAAAATACAAGTCTCACGAGACAGGGGTTTTTGGTCTATTTCCCTGCATCACCAGTGCCTGGAACATGGAATATTCAACAAATGTTTGTTGAATAAAATTAACCAAACTCACCCTTAAAACATCCTCACTTAAAATAAAAATAATACAAAAATTTCCACAATTTTTATCACCTAAATGATAAAGGTTATATGAAAATAGCTACAAATGTAATTAAATAAGAAGAAGGTAGAACACATCTCTATTTCTAGCTTTCTTCCTGTTTATAAGAGAAGGTAGAAGTAATAAATTTTGACAATTATATGTTAACGTACTTAGAAAATTCAAGGGAATCAACTAAAGTAGCATGAGAATTGATAAGAAAATGTAACAAGGCAATAAATAAAAGTATCATAAATAATTCATTTAAAAAATCATGTTGGAAACAATATTGACAGACCAAGTCAAACTGCCGGATGATTCTTTCCCAACATAGAAGTTTCTTTCATAATAGGTGCTTCTTTATATTCAATATGATGTATAAATTTGCATTTGTGTGATTATTTGACTGCTGTTTTTCTCCACAGCTGGTGGTAAACCACAAGCACAGGGACTATCTACAAGTAAATAAAGAAATCCCAGGGCTTAGCAGAGTGCCTGCTGCACAGTGAACATTCAATATATTTTGGAGAATGAATGAACAATGAATAGAATCAACACAAATGAATAAATCAATGAATTACTGACAATCCATAGTAGACAGAAGATCAGACTGCAGTCCCTAGCATCACGAGTGCTGACTGTTTCAGCCAGCATATGTTCATCTTCACATTATGGGATGACAATTTCCATAAATTGGTCAGAAACATGACTTGAATAGCCTCTGAGAGTCCATGACCTCTAAAATGTTAAAAACGTTAAGTCTGTTTTCATGGGAAATATGTGTATTAATACCAAATGACAATTATAATAAAAGACTTACAGTGAAAAGCAAAACAAAAAGAAAACAAGTGTAGTACTTGAATACATTTATTTATGAACTGCACAAATATTCAGTATTTTTGACTTCCATGGTAAGTTTATAAATCAACATTCCGCTGCATATTATTTTGTGGTTGGATCAATGGAGATAAAATAAAATAGCTCAGGCTATGTTCCCAAAAGACATATAGTTTTGAATGGCACACAGCAACATTTATTTTGGTGACAACTGTGAATATAACTTCTATGAGGTTTATAATAATGGTATAATTTGGAAATTACTAAAATTAAGAAATAAGATTTCTTCACCTGATTTTTTTCAAGATTTATTTTTTTAAAAAATTTTCATGATTTTTTATCTAAGCAATTTCAAAGTTTTTATATTTACTTCACAAGAAGCTAGCATTTTATCAGGATAAACGTTGACTGGTATTAATAAATAGTAATCTTTCAATCAATTGAATAATTCTCATCGTCCCTTACTAGAAATTTTTCAGCTAAAAAATATTGTATTTTCAGGTTATTCCTGAAGAGTTGACCTTTTCTACATTTAAATTAATTATTTTATATCACTTACTGATTGTCTTTTTATATGCTTTACAAATGAAACATAAATTGAGATGATGCATTACTTATTTTTGAATGAGAAAAATATTGCTTGTGATTAAAAATCAGTACTATTTTGTTACATTTAACAGGAAAAACTCAGCTTGTCCTTTTTCATTTTTTTACAGCAAGAGTACTTGGATAAATTTACTCAAAGTACAAAACAATGAGTAATGTGCAGCTTGAATAATCCCCTGTAAGATGAATGAAAGCTGACAACTTCAATTACAATTTGAACTGTCTCTTTGTATATGAATGTGATTTAATGGAAATCTGATATTCAATAAACCTGGCTTTCTTTATGATTTATATTAGCTAGCCTTAGGTTACCCAATGCATTTTATAGCATAAAATGACATGATACCCTCTTCTAATGATATGCAAAATTCTCAGTCAACCAAGAATCCAAGCATCTTTTCTTTCTGATCAAAAAGAAACATGTATGACCTTACTGAACTAATATTTTACTGCACACTCTGAGTCCTGCCCAAACCCTCTTTTATTTTTCTTGAAGCAACTCACATTATGTTTAATAATTTTTCTATATTTCATTTAATTTATTCAAACTCACATGTGTTTAAGGTATAGTAAAAAGAAAGTTCTCCCAGGATATATTTTCGAGAAGCCTGATATCTATACACATGACCCAACCTGAAGTCATAAGTATCTTTTCATCCCAATTTAGTATGCTATACAGAGAGAAATATAAACAGGAATACGTTTATAAGTACTTTGCACCAACCTAATAAATGTATTCTTATTCATATATTTGTCTGAAAAAACCTACTGAAAAATATCACATATTATGACTTTACCTAGTTCTGTAATAACCATCATATTCTAATTCTATGTAAAAATGCATACTCACGTAATTTTAGAAAATGTGATTGCAGATAAATGATAAGTGTTCCAGGAAGCATATTTAGTGCTTACCATGGCTTACCTCGTTGACCTCAAAATTTTTTAATTGATACATAATATTCATACATATTTATGGGGTACATGTGATGTTTTGTAACATGCAGAGAAAGTCCAATGATCAAGTCAGGGTATTTAAGAATTTTTCATTCCTTTCTATGTATTGGGAATATTTAAAATTCTCTCTTCTGGCTATTTTGAAATACAACACACGTTATTGTTAACCACAGTCACTCTACTCTGCTATTGAACATTAGAACTTATTCTTTATCTCTCCCTATATATGTGTGCCCATTAGCAAACCTTTCTTCATCTCACCCCACACACACACTGTTCCCAACCTCTGGTAACTAACATTGTAGTCTCTACCGCCATGATCTCAACCTTTTTAGCTCCCACATAGGAGTGAGAACATGCTATATTTGTCTTTCTGTGTTATTTCTATGTTATTTCACTTAACATAATGACCTCTACTTTCATCCAAGTTGCTGCAAATGACAGGATTTCATTCTTTTGTGTAGTTGGAGAATATTCCATTATTTGTGTATATATAAATATTTACATGTACCATATTTTCTTTATCCATTCATTCACTGATGAACACTTAGGTTGATTCTATATCTTTGCTATTGTGAAAAGTGCTGTGATAAACACAGGGGTGCAAGTATCCTTCTGATATACTGATTTCCCCTTTCCTTTGGATAAATACCTGGTATTGGAATTGCTGGGTCATACTGTAGTTCTATTTTTAGTTTTTTGAGCAGTCCTCATACGTTTTCCATAATGGCTATACTTACATTCCCACCAACAATGTATGAGTTCCCTTTTTTCTGCATTCTTGCTAGCATATGTTATTTATTGTCTTTTAGCCATTCTAACGGGTGTAAGATAATATCTAATTGTGGTTTGGATTCTCATTTCCCTGATAATTAGTGTAGTTAAACATTTTTTTTTTCCTGTCCCTTTTGACCGTTGGTGTGTCTTCTTTGGAGAAATTCCTATTCAGATCCTTTGTCCACTTTTTAATGGGATTATTTATCTATTTTCCTGTTGAGTTGTTTGATTTCCTTGTATATTCTGTATATTACTCCCTTGCCAGATAGTTTGCAAATATTTTCTCCCAGTGACAAGTTGTTTCTTCACTTTGTTAATTGTTTCCATTGCTGTGCAGAAGACTTTTTACTTTAATATAGTTTCATTTGTCTATTTTTGCTTTAATTGTCTGTGCCTTTGGGGTTTTAGCCATAAAATCTTAGCCTAAACCAATGTTCTAGAGTGTTTCCCCTGTGTTTTCCTCTGGTAGTTTTATAATTTGGGGTTTTATATTTAAGCTTTTGAACCATTTTGAGTTGATGTTATATAGGGTGAGAGGTGGGATTTTAGTTTCATTCTTCTGCATAGGGATATCCACTTTTCTCAGCACCATTTATTGAAGAGGGTTCCCTTTTATCAATGTATGGTCTTGGTACCTTTATCAAAGATCAGTTAGCTGTAAATACATGGATTTATTTCTGGGTTCACTATTCTGTTCCTTTGTCTATGTGTCTGTTTTTATGTCAATACCATGTTGTTTTTGTTACTATAGATTTGTAACATATTTTGAAGTCAAGTAGTGTGATAACTCCAATTTTGTTACTTTTGCTCAGGATTTCCTTGGTTGTTCAGGCTGCTTTTTGATTCCATACAAATTGTAGGGTTGCTTTTCCTATTTCTGTAAAAACCTCATGGGTATATTGACAGAGATTTTATTGAATCTGTATATTGCTTTGGGTAATATGGTCTTCTAATTCATAAGCATGAGTTGTCTTTTTAGTTTCTGTCATCGTCAATTTTTTTCATCAATGTTTTGTAGTTTTTCTTGGAGAGCTTTTTCACTTTCTTGGTTAAATCTATTCCTAGGGGTTTTTTTTTTTTTGTAGCTATAGTAAATGAAATTGCCTTATTGAGTTATTTTTCAGCTAGTTCATTATTATACATGCTAGTGATTTTTATATCCTGAAACTTTACTGAATTTGTTTATTTGATTTAAGAGGGGTTTTTCTTTTTGTAGTCTTTAGGTTTTTCTAAATATAAGATCATATCATCTCCATAGAGGAGTAATTTGACTTTCTCTTTTCCTGTTGGCATGCCTTTTCTTTCTTTCTCTTGCCTGACTGCTCTGGCTAAGACTTCCTGTACTACGTAGAATAAGAGTGATGAAAGTGGTCATTCTTGCCCTGTTCCAATTCCTAGAGAAAAGGCTTTTAGCTTGACCCCATTCAGTATAATGTTAGCTGTGGGTTTTTATACATAGCCTTTATTATGTTGAAGTATGTTTCTTCTATGTCTAATTTGTTAAGAAGTTTTACTATAAAGGGATGTTGAATTTTATCATACGCTTTTTTGCGACTATTGAGATGATCATATGGATTTTGCCCTTCATTCTACTGATGTGATGTATCACATTTGATTTGCATATGTTGAACCAGTTTTGTATAACTGGGGTGAATCACACTTGATTATGGTGTATTATCTTTTTGATGTGCTGTTGGATTCAGCTTGCTAATATAGTTTCGGAATTTTAGCTTCTACGTTCATCAGAGATATTGGCCAGCAGTTCTTGCTGTTGTTGTCTCCTTGTCTGGTTTAGGCTTCAGGTTAATGCTGGCTTCCTAGAATGACTTAGGGCGAATTCTCTATTCCTCAATATTTTGGAATAGTTTAGGAGAATTGGTGTTAGTTCTTCTTTACAGGTTAGTTCAGTTTAGCAGTGAAGCCATCCAGTATTGAGCTATACTTTTTTTGGCAACTTTTTTATTTTTATTACTGATTCAATCTCATTATGATTTTTGGCCTGTTCATGTTTTCTATTTCTTCCTGATACAATCTTGGTCAGTTTTATGTTCCAGAAATGCATCCATGTTCTCTATGTTTTCCAGTTTGTTTGTGTATAGTTATTCATAATAGTCTTTGATAATCTTCTGAATTTCTGTGGTATCAGTTGTAATTTATCCTTTTTCATTTCTGATTTTATTAGGATCATTTTTCTTTTTTTCCTTGGTTAGTATAGCTACAGGTCTACAAATTTATTTATCTTTTCAAAAAGCCAACTTTTCATTGTGTTGATCCTTTGTATTGTTTATTTAGACTCTTTTTTGTTTTATTTATTTCTTTTTTTTATTATACTTTAAGTTTTAGGGTACATGTGCACATTGTGCAGGTTAGTTACATATGTATACATGTGCCATTCTGGTGCGCTGCACCCACTTACTCGTCATCTAGCATTAGGTATATCTCCCAATGCTATCCCTCCCCCCTCCCCCCACCCCACAACAGTCCCCAGAGTGTGATATTCCCCTTCCTGTGTCAATGTGATCTCATTGTTTATTTATTTCTGACTTTTCTTTCTTTTTACTAATTTGGAGTTGGGTTTGTTCTTACATTTCTAGGTTTTCAAGATACATTGCTAGATTCTTACTTATTTGTTTCTCTTTTTTATGATGTAGACATTTATTGCTATAAACTTTCTCCTTAGCACTGCTTTTGCTGTATTTCATAGGTTTTGGTATGTTGTGTTTCAATTTTCATTTGTTTTAGTTTGTTTTGTTTTGTTTTGTTTTGTTTTTGAGACTGGGTCTCACTTTGTCTCCTAGGCTGGAGTTCAGTGGCGTGATCTTTGCTCACTGTAGCCTCGACCTCCTAGGCTCAAGCAATCTTCCCACCTCAGCCCCCCGAGTAGCTGGGACTACAGGATTGCACCACTACACCTGGCTAAATTTTTGTATTTTTTGTAGAGACGAGGTTTCACTGTGTTGCCCAGGCTGGTCTCAAATTCCTGAGCTCAAGCAATCTGCCCACCTCAGGCTCCCAAAATGCTAAGATTATAGGCATGAGCCACTGCACTTCTCCTGTTTTAAGACAAAAAAAAAAAAAAATTCTTCTCAATTTCTTTGTTGACTTAATGATTGCTCAGGAGCATGTTGTTTAATTACCATATATTTTTACAGTTTCCAAAGTTTCTCTTGTTATTGCTTTCTAGTGTTATTTTATTGTTGTCTGAGAAGATACTTGATATGATTTTTACTTTGAAAATTTTTTTGATACCTATTTTGTAGCCCAGCATATGATTTATACTGGATAATACTGCATATCCTGATGAGAAGAATGTGTATTCTGTAGCTCTTGGATAAAATTTGTGTCATCCTGAAAGCGGGGTGTTGAAGTACTCAACTATTATTATAATGGAATCTATCTCTCTCTGTAGATCTGGCAATATTTGCTTTATTTATATGGGTGCTCTGGTATTGGTTGCATATATATTTAGAATTGCTATATCCTCATGCTGAATTAATTTATTGATCATTATATAATGACTTTCTCTGTTCCTTTTTTTCTGTTTTTGACTTAAAATCTGTTTATCTGATGTAAGTATGGCTACTCTTGCTTGCACATGGGTTCCATTTTTATGGAACATCTTTGTCCATTCCTTTACTTTCAGTCTATATGTGTATTTACAGGTGAAATTAGTTTCTTGTAAACAATATACAGTTGCATAATGTTTTTTTATCCATTCTTCCAGTGTATAACTTTTAAGTGGAAAATGTAATTTATTTACATTAAAGGTCACTATTGATATGTGAGGACTTATTTCTGCCATTTTGTTTGGTGTTCTCTGGCTGTTTAATATATCCTTTGTTTCTTTCTTTCTCTCTGATCTTTTGTTATTGTGGTTTGGTAGTTGTCTGTAGTAGTAACATTAAGTCATTTTTCTTCCTCATTTGTGTGTTTGTTCTATCAGTAACATTCATATTTTTATATGTTTTCATGATGGTAGATATTATTCTTTTGCTTCCAGATGTAGGACTCCCTTAAGTATTTCTTGTACGGCTGGTTTAGTGGCGATGGATTTTTTTAAGATTTTTTCTTCTCTGGAAAAACTGTATTTCTCTTTCATTTATGAAGGACAGATTGCTGAGTGTAGTATTCTTGGCTGAAAGGTTTTTTTGTTCCTTTTTTTTTTTTTTTAACACCATCCCATTCTCTCCTGACCTGTAAAGGTTTCCGCTGAGAAATTCACTGTTATTCTGATGGGGATTCCCTTATATGTAACTAGACACTTTTCTCTTGCTGGCTATAGAGTTCTCTCTTTATCTTTGATATTTGATGCTTTAAATATACTGTACCCTGGAGAAGACTTTTCTGGCTTATTTCCATTTGGAAATTTCTAAGCTTTCTGGATTCCTAAATCTCTTGTCAGACTTGGAGAGTTTTCAGTTGTTAATTTTTTTAAATGTCTTTGGCTTTCTCTTCACCTTCTGGAACTTGCAATAGGATTTCGCATATATTATATGGGTTTTGCTTATTCTTTTTTATTCTTTCTTCTTTTTTTTGGTTTGACTAATTATTTTGAAAAACTTGTCTTCAAATTTTGAAATTATTTTACCTGATTGATTTAGTTCATTGTTGAAGCTCTTAATTTCATTTATTGAATTCTTCGGTTCCAGGACTTCTGTTTGGTTTTTTATAATATCTAGCTTTTTTGTAAATTTCTCATTCATATCCTAAATTGTTTGCTGGTTTCTTTGTATTATTTATCTGTGTTCTCTTGTATGTCACTGAGCTTCTCTAATATCATTATATTGAATTTTTCACACATTTTATAAATTTAGTTTTCATTGGCATCTATTGCTGGAGAATTATTCTATTTCTTTAAAGGTTTTATATTTCCTTACTTTGTCATGTTTCTTGTGTCCTTACATTGATAGCTGTGCATTTGATGTAATTATCACTTCTTCCAATTTTTTTGGAATGGCTTTCATAGAGAAAGTCTTTTTCTTAAAGTTATAACTATGGTGTTGGTTGGGTAGCACAGGTTGGCTTTGATCCTGGATGCCTGAAGTAGTGTAGTTTCTGTATGACTTCTTCAGCTATAAACAGTGTCAGTGTTGTCTGTGATTCCACAGTGGCTTATGCTGTGGTTGTTACTGGATGCTGTAGTGAGGCTTTGCTGGAAATGGGGAGGTCAGGTGGGCCAGTCTTCAGGCTTTAGTGGTGACAACAGTGGGCCAAGTTTATCTCTCCTTGGGCCCTGGGTACATATGTTGGCACTGATGTTAGCGGGACTAAGTAGTCTGATACTTGGGCCTCAGAGCAGCTTGCTCAGGTGCCAGTAGTATTAACGGTGAGTTGGGTACGTGAGTGGGTCATCGGGTCCCTGGGCAGACTGCATGACATGGGCAATGATCATAGCAGTAGCAGGACAATATTCAGAATCAGTCTCCAAGGCAGCATGTGCTGGTGTTAGTAGTGGCTGTGATAGGCTGGGTGGACCAGGTGGCACATGCAGGTGGGTGCTAGTGTTGGTGGTAGTGGCAGGTTGAGTGGGCCCATCCTCAGAACCTTGGGAGGAGTCCGCAGACGCTAGCAGTAGAGGTTAGGGGAGGGAAGTTTCAGGCCTCCACACAGCATGCTTGTGCACTGGGATGGTGATACCAGCCTAGGCAAGCCAATTTTCAGTACTCTAATGGTGCATGTGGGCAAGGACTTAGTGGAAAAGATGTAACTTATCTGAAGGCCCCTGGGTAGCATGATTTGGTGGAGGTAGCAGTGGTAGCAGTGGGTGAGAAGAGCCTGTCCTAAGGGAATGTGAAAGTATACTGCTGCCCTGCTGCCTGCAAGGATGGGATTGCTGTTCGTGGCAGTAGCCCCAGGCAAGGGGTTCTCAGGCTTTGTGCATGTTTTGGCCCCCAGTGTGGAGTCAGCAGCGGCAGTGGTGGTGGCAGGCCAAGAGAGCTTGTCCTCAGGGTACATGCAATTGCACAGCAGTTCTGTTGCTGGTGTGGGTGGCATTACTCTCAGTGGCAACGGCCAGGTGGCTTTCAGGCTCTGAACAGTACACATTTTGGCTCCTGTTGTCCCAAGAGCAGCCTACGACATGTACTACACTGCCCATTTTCCAAGGCGTAGGACACTGTGCAGCTTAGAGTACTGGGAACCCTGCAGGACCTCTGGGTTCAGTTGACATCCCACCACTGAAGCCCTTTGGGTGGATGCGGAGGGATATCTTATGGGGCTCCAGGGATATGGAGTTTCAGGAACTGTTGAGCCCCAGGGCAGGATGCTGTCTTGTCGGGGCTTGGTTCTCAAAATGGTACCATGTTCCAACTGCTTGGGTTTCATCAGATGTGTGGGACCCATCATGATCTCCCTCTGAAGCAATGCTGTTTTACGGACTCCAGGTAGCTCCCAGACTGGTCTCAGGGCCCATAGGAATCAAAAGCTTCTCCTGTGGCTAGGATTGTGGGAATGCGGACTGCTGGGGATCTCTCACTTACCTTTTCTCCACACGGGAAAGCCTCTTCAGGGTCCCACTTGATCCCAGGAAGGCAGGGTGCCTCACTTCCCTCTCCTTCTATTCCTCAGGTTTTTCCTGTCACTTCTCTCCTATTCTAGTGTTCTCTTGTAGGTGCTTTTTTCAAAGTGTGATTATCTATTTGCTATTTTTGTTCTTCTCTGTGGAGGAGGCTAATGTCCGATGCCTCTAGTCAGTCATCATCCTGAAGCCCCCTCTCTCACTGACTTTTTAACAGCAACAATATTAGGATTTATTATTACTACCATTGTAAAATAAAAATTTTGAAATTTAGAGGATAACTTTCCCAGTTGGCACAATTAGTAAGTGGTAGAATCAGGATGCAAACTGATATCTACATAATATAAGATGATTGTGTACATATTTTAATTTGAGAGAAAATTTTTATTTTTTATAGAATCCTGAATTAACTGAACCCGGTTAATTTGTGTTTGCTAACTAAGGATCCGGTTGTCTATCTATAAATCTATTAATCTGTCTAGCTACCTATCATCTATAAATCTATCATCACTGGAGGTTAGGTTCCCTGCAAGCTGATTCTGAGACTTAGATTAGCAGGCAGAGTATTTATTACTGTACGCTTTTAGGATCAAATCCATGGAAGAAAAAGGAAAGAAGAAGGGCTGATTAGAGAAAGACGTTTGGGTGAAAAGAAGGTTCAATGAAAAACTAGCTGTACACAGGGAGCTCTCCAGCTTCAGTGGATCTTCCTAAGTGTCCAAGTATGGTCAAAAAATTATATTTTTATTGTCCTTCATAGCCAGTCCCAGGGTGGAGGCTTCCAGGAGAGCATATGTGACCTTTTTTTTAACCAAGTTAATTTGGAAGAGTGCTGACAGCTGAGGGCTCTCTGCCAACAATACTCCTATCAGCCACTGGAAATAGACCTTCAGCCTGAAGGAGGAACTGAGCTGTGAATCATAACATACACCATACTCACATACATAAAGGTAACTCTATACAATTACACTTATATAGAATTATGCATCTATAACACACAATATATATTTTAGAGGTAGATGTACCCAAAACCAGGTTAAAGCACATTCTTATGAAACAAGCCTAAAGCTTTGCATTTTATTCATAATATAGAATATACACTTCATTGAGAAAATAATAGTAGAGAAAAAACACAAATGCATTTCTTATCTTAGGGGTCAATGAGGTATGTCTATTTATTAACAATCTTAAGGCAGAAATGAAGAATTTAGACTTGTCACTACATCTGTCCAGTAAAGCTAAATGCTTTCTGTGGAATGAGAAAAACTGAATTCAGCTTCAGGGTCTGAGAAAAATTAATCTAAATGGGTAGATTATACATTAAAACTTCACATATGGTTAATTATATATTGGCCTTGTTTTTCTGCAGAAATCTGACTAAAACAGATTTTGGTGCTGAGAGTGGTTGTATAGATTTTTAAATTGTCTCTGTGTTTTCTGGATTTGGCTGTCTAATACAATTGGCTTTTAAGATGCCAATAACTGTAGTAGTGAAGGAAGCATTTTGGCAATAGAGATACTAGAGATACACAAAATATCTACATTGAATACTCTTTTTTTTTTTTTTTTTGACTGGATCTCACTTTGTTGCCCAGGCTAGAGTACAGTGGTGTGATCTCAGCTCACTGCAAGCTCCATCTCCTGGGTTCAAGAAACCCTCCCTCCTCAGCTTCCTGAATAGCTGGGACTACATGCACACATCGCCATACTCGGCTATTTTTGTTTGTTTGTTTGCTTGTTTGTTTGTTTGTTTGTTTGTTTTCAGGAGAGATGGGGTTTTGCCATGTTGTCTGGACTGGTACATTGGATATTCTTAACCAGCGCTAGTAAGGTACAAGGAACCAAATGACTGTGTTTATGACATTGTTGAATATTTTTGGAAAACTAATAAATTTAACAAGATTCATTGGTTGCTCCTAATGTTGCCTGAATAAGTGGTTAAAAAAAAAGGGAGGACCTTGGGGATTTAAATTTCCTGCTTAAGTGGCATGTAAATGACCTGAAGGCATCTTTGTGTGCCCTGAAAGACATTCCAATATCCTGTAGCAAAGGGGCTGAGATTGTTGAAAATCAAACACTTAATCTCATCTTATGACTGGCTGAATTAAAAAGTTGAACTCCTACCTTTAGAGTAGACATCTTACACAATGACTGCTGTTAAAGTTAAGGCATTAATAGGGAAGGCATGAGATTTTAAAATTTGGAATGTGGATATGTGGAAAGACTCTGAACTTTGGAATATTGAACCCTTAAATTCTGATGACTTCTTTGACAGTGGAAGAAGCCTCTCCACCAAAGTTGCCTCCTCACCCCCAGTGCAAACAACTTTCTGGCCTGTGGCAACAGCGTCTTCACCAGTGTCTGAAAGAATTAGCCTGCATTGCCTGAGGAAATTATAATGATGTTTCCTGAGGCAGTTGCCATGTAAGTAAATGTTAGTTCTCCTCAGGACCCACCCCATCCTCCTCAGAAATCTAAGCAAAATGTCTGGAAATAGACATTGAAGGTGTGAGAAAATGGTGGGAGGAAAATAAAGTTGAATCAGGCTGAATTATTGATATGTGCTCACAAAGCAAATATTCTGTGTTTATTTATTTATATTTATTTTATTAATTTTTTAAAAATTTTGTTTCAGAGGGTACATGTGCAGATTTTCTATGTGGCTAAATTGTGTGACTCTGAGGTTTGGGGTACAAATGATACCATCACCCAGATAGTGAACATAGTACCCAATAGGTAGATTTTCAGCCCTTGCCCCTTCCCAACGTCCCCTCTGTAGAAGTCCCCAGCGTCTATTGTTCCCATTTTTATTTCCATGTGTACTCAGTGGTTAGTTCTCACTCATAAGTGAGAACATGAGTATTTGGTTTTCTGTTCTTACATTAGTTTGCTTAGGATATTGACCTCCAGATGCATCCATGTTGCTTCAAAGAACATGATTTCATTCTTTTTTATGGTTGCATAGTATTCCATGGTGTATCAAAACCACAATGAGATACTATCTCACACGGAATGACTATTATCAAAAAGTCAAAAAGAAAAAAAAACAGATGTTTGAGAGATTGTGGAGAAAAAAGAATGCTTATACACTCTCAGTGGAATTTTAAATTAATTCAGCCACAGTGGAAAGAAGTTTGGAGATTTCTCAAATAACTTAAAACAGAACTACCATTTTACTCAGCAATCATTCTACTAAAAGGATACATGCACTAGTGTGATCCTCACAGCACTATTCACAATAGCAGAGACTCTGCATTTAATGTTGCAATTTTGAACTTCAGGAAAGCTCTGACAATTTATTTGGTTACTTGAAATATAAACCATATATGGCCCACAGTGAGTAAATCAGAAATGCTGCATCTGCCTTGGTTTGATGTACAGGAATGAATTTGAAAGTTAGAGATATTGTCACTTAAGTGCTACTTATCTACACCGGGAAGGGCCAAAAGACCTTTCACCACAACTGTGAGGAATATATTTGTGAGGTGAGGCTGAAAGTATGCTTGAAAGCTCTGTGATAGCTCTTCTCTGTAGAGCAGAACTTACAGTGAAAAATTTGGTTACTGAATTGGGAAACCTAAATACAGTGGTAGTAATCGGATCCTTGGGGGGCAGGGGCCACGTGGGGCAATGTGTACATGGTGACTACACTGAATAGGAGATCAAAGTAGCAATCAGAATAGTCTGATTTACGCAGACCTGTGACATTGGCTGCTTGATGGTGGTGTTTCTAGAAGTGAAATAGACAGAAATCTTACTAAATCTTACTTAATCTTTGTAAGCAGAAAAGTTTTAGGTCAAGTGAACAAAAGCTTAGCCTATATTTGCACCCACAAAAGACTAAAGAAAAGAAACTAGAGAGAGAGAGAGAGAATCATGGACTCCAAATTGAATCCTAGACTTGAGTCAGTTTACACACCCAGAACCCCTTGAATGAAGAAGTCAGGTTTTCTCGAAGAAGGACCTGATACACTACTGAAAATGCATATTGTTACTCACTCTTTCAGCCTTTCTCAAAGAGACCTAAAACCCTTTACGAGGATAACTATAAATTTGGAAAAAGGCAATAATCAGAACTTTTGGGAACTACTGACACTGTCTCTGAACTGACACTAATTCCAAGAGAACCAAAACACCATTGTGTTCCACCAGTCAGAGTAGGACTTTCTGGCTGCTAGATGACTAATAGAATTTTAGCTTAGGTCCGTCTCAGAGTGGGCTCAATAACTTTGGTTATTTCCCCAGGTGGGAAATACGGAGTTGGAATACGCAGATTCAGCAGCTGGCAGTCACCACATTGGTTCCTTGACCTATTGGATGAGGGCTCTTATGGTGAGAAAAGCCAGGTGAAAACTACTAGAATTATTATTACCTAGGAAACTAGGTTCTCCTGAAGGCTGGACAGTCATTGCTCTGTATCCACAGAGAATTACTTCCAGGATTCCCTATGGATATCAGAATCAGAGGATGTTCAAGTCCCTTACATAAAATGGTGTAGTAATTGCATATAACCTAGAACATCCTCTCAGATATTCTGAATCGTCTGTAGGTTCCTTATAAAATCTAATATAATGTCAATGTTATATAAGTAGTTGTCATACTGTATCATTTTTACTTTATATTATTTGTTATTGTATTTTTACTTAAAAAATAATTTTGACTGGCAGCTGGTTGAAATCTGATGATGCAGAACTTGCAGATATGGAGGGCAAACTGTAATTGCTCTAAATCATCATCTGAAATGTGGTACTATTTCTCTCATAACCAGGATTCTTGAGTCAAGAAATCAAAAGGTAAAAATGGGAATGTCATCACTCATTATTACCTATAGCAATCCACTAGCAAAATTTTATTTCCTGTTTCTACAACTTTAAGTTCTTCAGTCTTAGGTGTCTTAGTTCTAGAGGGAGGAATGTTTCCATCAAAACACACAACAATGGTTCCATTAAACTGAAAGATATGACCATCACCCGGCCACTTTGGTTCCTCATGCCTCTGAGTCAACAGGCATATAAGGGAGTCACGGTGCTGGCTGGAGTTATTGATCCTGACCACCGTGGGGAAATTAGACTACTACTCCACAAGGGAAGCAAGGAAGAGTATTCTGACACATAAGAAATCTTTGAGGATGGCTCTTAATGTCCTGCTCATGTCTTGTGATTAAGTCAGAAAAATTCCAAGAACCTATTCCAGGAAGAAGGACTACTAATAGCCCAGACTCTTCAAGAATGGTAGTTTGGCGGTAGTTTACCACCAGGTAAAGAAACATAACCAGCTGAGGTAAAGAAAATATACAGTGGATAGTGGAAGAGAGGTCTAAATATCAGTTATGACCACATGACCTGTTACAGAAATGAAGACTGTAATTGTCATGAATATTTCATCTTTCTTTTGTTATGAGTATATTTGTGTATGAAAATATATACAAGATAGTTTTGCTGTCTTCACTCTCTTATTCCCCTACATGTAACACATGATGTATTAACTTTACATCAGCATTATGGATATCATTGGCTTGTTCCCAATTTTTATGGTTACTTTTCTGTGTCAACTTGACTGAGCCTTGGACAGCCCAGATAACTGGTTATACATCATTCTGGTTTCGTATGTGACGGTGTTTCTGGATGAGTTTATCATTTGAGTTGATAGACTGAGCAAAGCAGCTTGTGGGCACACCTCATCCAATCCATTGAAAGCCTGAAAAGAACAAAAATACTCAGTAAAGAAGAATTTGGCGTCTCTCTCTCACTGTCTTCAAAGTGGAACAGCCGCCTTTTCCTGCCTTTGCACTAGGACTCAGACTGAAACTTACATCATCAGCTGTCTTGTTTTTTGTGCCTTCAGATTCAGACTCGTACTGTATCTAATTGCTTGTTTAGATTTCCTGCTTGCCAAATACAGACCTTGGGATTTCTCATTTTTCATAATCACATGACCCAATTTCTTACAATATCTATCTATCGATCGCTTTCTCCATCAATCTCTCTATCTATCTATCTCCTATTGGTTCTGTTTTCCAGGAGAATCCTGAGTACTATATTCCCATCTGTTTGATTTTCTTACATGCCTTGTTCAAGTGAGGAAGGCTCAGAAATGGAAAATACAAGGTTAGTAATTTCCAAATATCAAAAAATAGAAGCAGTTAGAATTTAAGAATTATTTAGACATTAAGAATTATTTAAGACAAACAATAATAAACCCTCATAATATCAAGGGAACCTAAAGAATTGGAGTAAGACAGTATCCTGATGTGTACAGAGTTGGAGTATTTTATCCTGAGTGAACATAAAGAAAATAACTCAACAGCAGTGGTGAGATAGAGACACAACAGCTGCTTCAGCATTGTGTATATCTAGTCACCATTAGTCTGAAACCGTGGCAAGGATGTCTATTTTTATATCATTGTTAATAACTGAACAGACCTTATAGGAGGAGCGAAAGTCAGAAACAACTGTGAAGTGGATCTTATATTATAAAAGGAAGAAAAAATGTTCACAAACAGTTATTCAATTTCCGAAGGAAAAAATACTCAGAAACTAAAATGGTTTGTAAATACACACAAGCAATTCAAAATGCACTTCTAGGTAGATAATAGTGCCTCCATTCTTCCTTCTTCCCCAAATAAAATGTCATATAAAAAGAAATCCTAGGTAAGGGCAACCGTTCTTGCCCATTCTTCCCATTTTTCTCCATTTGAGTCATTGCCATCACCTCTAGTTCAGTGGTGTAATTCTTTCTTCCATTAACTTTAATAGGCTTTATACCAATGTTAAGCAATGGGATCATTTTACACTGACTGGATTGATGAAAAATACCTCCACTCAATTAGTTTCTCAATACTGGAATACTTTGAAATGAAGAAGAAATAGGCAATCTGAAAACCCTAAGCTGAAAATTAGGTAAAACTGTCTCTATTTTAATATTCCATGATGTTTGCAACAAACTTGATAATTTTTCTGTAATTACAGTGAGGAAAATGGATTGAACAAATATCTGGAGAATAGATCATATATACTATCCTTCACAGATGGAATATTTGTAAAACTATACAGGTAGTTTTTAGCATGTTTCTTGGAATGAAGTCCCAAATATTGGGGATTTTTGCATTTTGTCATTATGGTTTCCCTTATAGTTTCAAACAAATATTTTATCTGATATAAAATTGAGATAAGATTATTACACGAATGCATTAGTTTATAGAAATTGTGCTCTTGCTAAAATTCATATGATCCTCAAGTATTTCTTATCTGTAATATACTAAAATACTGTTTGAACATTAGATTGTATTTTAACTATTATGAAGAATTGGTTACATTGGAAAGAGTTGAAAGAAAACTAAACTATTGTTTAGTTTTTTAATGATTCATTACAGAAAAATCAACTATTTTTATTTTTTAATGATTCATTAAAATCATATGTAAATATGCTACTTCAGGGTATTGTAAAATTACAACAAATAAGAATACACAATACATTTTACTGAAGAGGCAAAACGAATCATTATTTTCTATCTCCATGTCAATTAAAAACACACATTTGCATTAGCCTTATCTATTTATGTACACTACAAATGAATATGCATACTTCTATTCACATATACACATGTGCACACAAACATAATTACAATGTTAAGTTTATTCAACAAATTTGTCCAAGTTTGAATTAATCATTTTTTTAAAGATTTTTTTTTAAGTGCAAGGGTGCAAGTGCAGGTTTGTTATACAGGTAAACTTGTGTCATGGAGATTTGTTGTACCGATTATTTAATCACCCAGATATTAAGCCTAGTACCCATTAGCTACTTTTCTTGATCCTCTTCCTCTTCTCACCCTCCACCCTCTGAAGGGGCCCAGTGTGTTTTGTTCCCCTTTATGTGTCCATGTGCTGTCATCATTTAGCTCCCACTTGCAAGTAAGAACATGCAATGTTTGGTTTTCTGTTCCTGGGTTAGTTTGCTAAGGATAATGGCCTCCAGTTCCATCTATGTCCCTGCAAAGGACATGATCTAGTTCTCATTTATGGTTGCATAGTATTCCATGGTGTGTATAGATACCATATTTTCAATCACCTTTATCCCTAGGCAATCAAGAATAATTTCTAGGTGTTTGGGTTTTCACGAATAAGTAGCTGAATACTCTATCATAGGAGCATACAAATATTCAGTAAAAATGATTCATTCAGGCAATGATTCAATCAGTAAAAATAAATCAACAATTTTTACTGAATATTTGTATGCTCCTCTGATAGAGCATTCAGCTACTTATTCATGAAAATCAAAATGCCTAGAAATTATTTTTTATAGCCTAGGGCTAAAAGAAATTGTTTTATTGTGAGTTCACTCTCCTATGAAGAGTGTTAGAGTATAATTACCTACATAGATTTTTCCGTAGGGTAATAGAAGCATTTTGTTTGTTTATTTATTTATTTATTTAAAAGTTCTATTTTCCATGTGATTCTCATCCTTTTGTATATAAAAGGCAAATGGTAAAAACAAATGAAGTAGAAAATATTAACCTCTTATCTGGTTGTTCAGAAATTGTGAAAAATCCTTTTTTATTCCTGTACATTACCTCACAGTTTTAGAGAAAGGGCACCAAACTTATAAGGCAACAGACATATCAGTTGAAGGAAGATTTCATATCAATACATTTAAAAAGAAGCTGAAGAAATCACAAAAGGAAGGAAAAACAATTAAAATACTTACAAAAGAACTTTCTAATGGGGATGATGATTTTCTAAAGAAGGAAACAATTGTTCATACACATTTTTTGTTGTTGTTGAGATGGAGTCTCACTCTGTCGCCCAGGCTGGAGTGTGGTGGCATGATCTCAGCTCACTGCAAACCTCTCCTCCAGGATTCAAGCAATTCTTCTACCTCAGCTTCCCGAGTAACTGGGATTACAGGTGTCCGCCACCATACCCAGCTAATTTTTGTATTTTTAGTAGAGACAAGGTTTCACCATGTTGGCCAGGCTGGTCTCAAACTCCTGACCTCAGGTGATCCGCCCACCTTGGCCTCCCAAAATGTTGGGATTACAGGTGTGAGCCACTGCACCCGGTGGTCATTCACTCTTTTCTTCCACCTCAAGCATGCATGCAACCCCACAGGCCCTCATCTTCTCATTCATTCTAAAAGGGTTAGATTACATAATCTTTAAAGACCTTCCAATGTCTGGTTCCTTCATCCCTTCAAAACAGTTTAATGTTTCTGAGATTATTCTTTTCTGCATTAGATAAAAGATACCTGTGGAATAAAAATCATGAGTCTTCTTGCCCTGGTTAAGTAAGTCAGAAGAAACTTTACATATTTAATTTCCCATAATTGTCCATCTCTCTGTGTGCCATAAAGACCAGGAGAGGTCAGAGTGTGGTGATCACAACAGAGCACCCTTTTGAAGTACTGGCAACTAACAGATGTCTTAAAATTTAAAATATGGCAATTTACCTCAGACGAAAAATACCCATGGCTGTAAATGACATACTTCTTTCAAACTGGAGGTTTGCATACATTGAGAAGAAATAAAGCAAGAGGCAATAATATATTGGAGCAGTTTAGGACACGCTATCTACTGTAACTGCCTTGAAAACCACAGTAGCAATTTTCCTCCAGGTGTACTAGTATCTTTTATCCTAAGAGAATTAAAATTCTCTGATAGGCAGCTCCTTATAGGCAGACCTGTTTTCCACTCTGTAGAAAAGTGAATGTCAAAACACACACATTCTTCACAGTGGATCTGTCCAGAGTCATTTCCAAAGTGTGTGCAGCTATCAGTGCTGAAAAAATAAGTTGCATAAATATTTTAATATATAATATGACTATCGATGTATGATTCACATTCTATAGCCCATTAGGAACTACATCTTGCTGTTAGAAATAGTGTATGGCACATTTAAAAAAGTGAAATGGAAGAGACAGAAGCTACGGAAGGCATTGTTCAAATACTACTAGTATTAATAAGAAAAGTCTCAAAAGAAACTATGTTTCTAAAATTAAACATTTCCCAACAGATACAAAACTATACTATTTTCAGGTTTGTAAATATATTTGTAGTAACATCACATGCTTTTGGAGGACCACTAACTCAAATACGAAACTTCAGGATTATTGATTTGATTTTACCTAGTATCACCTTTTGTGTGTCAGGAGGAACATGTTTTCAGGATTAAAATATAGAGAAGGTATGTTTGGGTGGAGAAGAAGATAGAGAAATGGGGACTCTAATTCACTTCTAAGGTGAATGTAATTTAATATAAACTTTCTGTAAACAATTTAGGAAATAGGGTGCAAAGGTCTGGAAAAAAGGTCTAAATTAGGTGATACTAATTCTAAGAATTACTCTTATGATAAAGAATGATTAAATATAATTATATAAGTATACTTTATCTTTAACTTACTATTTTTAGTAAAGTTATATTTCTGAGAGCCCAAACTGAACACAATGAACATTTGTAAGAGTTAAAATTGCAAAGAACTTAAATATTCTACAAGCTATAGCCACATTCATGCATCCACTAAAGTCCAAGTATTTTAATTTTTAGTGTTATGGAAGAGTGTTCACAAAGCATTAAGTTAAATGAAAATAAAAAGAAATTAGTTACAATGCACACATACATACACACACACGTATTTGTATATAGCCAAAATTTTATTCAATGTACATTTGTTTATACATAAATACGTAAATGAGCTCATGACATAAGTGAAAGTGAGTTTGTAAGAAATGTATGGAGTAACATTAAGCTACCTGTCACAGTGTCTCCTGCTCCAACTTCCTTTTCCCAGCTGCAAAAAATATCCTCTAGTACTGTTAGTCTGCATTCTTCTGGCCCTTCCCACTGCTGATTAAGCCTTTGTTTCACATGGCAGTGGGATCTGGATGGACTTTACGGTGTCTGGTCTTTCCCTCCCCAACTAATAAGACAAGGGAAACATTCTCTGGATTCTCTCAGATCCCCCCTGTAAAAGCCTCATGGTGTTTCTAGAGAAAAAAGCATTCAAATGGGTGGAAAGCCCATTACCATAGCCCCATACCAATGTTCAACTTCCAAGGAATTATCAGTGTTTCTTCGATATTCTGGCGGGCTTTCTTGGTATCTAGAAGCCTCTGTCCAAGGTTAGCAACTGTTTGACTCCTCTGTCTCCCTGGATGTGCCTATGTCTCCTCAGAATTTTGGATGGTCGTTTATCCTTTGACCTGTTTTCATATGGGTTAGAAAAGCCATTACTTTACAGCCTGAACAAGGTTTTTCTTGTTGTAAGAATAGGGACTTCTTTTTTTTTCAGCTCATGAGATAACCAAGATAAATCCCAAAGCGGTTAATCTGGAATAAACAAACCACAAGAGTCACTTGTTAGATCTAATTCCACAGAAAGAGATATTTTATGTAATGCACTTAATTTGAGAAAATTGAAAGTACTAATTTTCAAACCTAAAAATAATAATGAACCATTCTAAAATAATAATTACTTACATCATTTAAATACATGTATGCACAGATTCTGTTAATTGACTATACTTTATCTCTTGTATCCCTTTGACCCCATGGAAAAATTGAAATGAGAAAATTAAGCACATGCAAAGGAAACTATAATCTAAGGCTGGAATATATTATTCTAAATATGAGGGTTCTTTTTGAAATAAAAATAGGAGATGGAAAAGCAAGATTAGTAACAGGATCAACTGGGAACTGAAATGACTTTTTTCCCCCCTTAGTACAAATGATTGATTAACAGGATTCAGAAAACACTTTGCTTATGTTTATTGATTAACTCAGACCAAAAGTATAATATTGGACATGAGGACAACGTGAATAATATTAAAGATGACAGTAATAATAATACTGATCATGGTGATTATTGTGATGATTTCAATTCCAGTTCCCTGAGAATAAATGCTTCCATGAGTTTTTCTTGATATAAGAATCATTTCACGTTATAAGTTTCTCAAATAAATATCACTGTCATCATAGAGGCTTATTATACCATTTTTATTAGAAAGTGTACATGTAATCATTTATTCAATATTCTTCATGACCCTATAACATCTCCATAATTATTCTCAATTTGGAGATACAGAAGAAGTGTTCATAAGTATAAGCTTATTTCCTGCAAGTTATATATCTAAGAAAAAAGTCAAACTGTAGCCTCAGACTCCAAAATTCTATCATTTGCCTGTGTCTTCTTCTGCACAAAAAAGCTACAATGGTACTAATATTCTATGATCAATATGAACCAGACACTGTTTCTAAGCCCATGTCACATCTAATTTACACAAAATAAATTTGACTTAGTTATTATTATCACACCCTTTTAATAAATAAAAAGACTAAAGCACCAAGTAGTTAAGTAGCTCATCAAAGATGGTACCATTAGTATGGGAAGATTTGGAAGTTAGTATGTCTGGCTTCAGAGACTGTGCTTTCTTAGAAAGCAATATCAGATTGAAGTGTTTATGTTATAAATACATGTACAATCACACGCTGCATAATGATGTTTTTGTCAATGACGAGTCACACATACAATTGTGGCCCCATGGGACCATAAGATTATACTATTGAAATAATTTTACTTCACCCATTTTATGTTTAGATACACAAATAGCTACCTTTGTGTTGCAAATGCCTACAGTATTCAGTATAGTAACATGCTGTACAAATTTGTAGCTTACAAGCAATAGACCATACCATATAGCTTAGATGTGTAGTAGGCCATACCATCAAGGTTTGTGAAAGTTCACTCTATATAATAAAATTTCACATAATAACAAACCACCTAACAAGGTGTTTCTCAAAATGTATAGCCATGGTTAGTGACACATGGACATAGGACTATACACACATCGAAATAGAGAAAAGAAGATATATTTAGAGATTTGCAAAAGCTTCAAATGTTTGCAGGGAATGAGATAGATGGAAATAATTATTTCAAGGCCAGGCACGGTGGCTCAAGCCTGTAAGCCCTGCAATTCGGGAGGCTGAGGAGAAAGTATAGCTTGAACCCAGGAGTTTGAGACCAGCCTCGGAAACATGGCAAAACCCTGTTTCTACAAAAAAAAAAAAAAAGAAAAGAAAATTTAGGCAGGCATGGTGGCAAGTGCCTGTAAGTCAAGGCTGGAGTGAGCTTTGATTGTGCTCTTGAACCCTGGAGGTCAAGGCTGAACACTGGAAGTCGAGGCTGAAGTGAGTCTTGGTTGTGTTGCTGCACTCCAGCCTGGGCAACAGAGTGAGACCTTGTCTCAAAAAAAAAAAAAAAAGATTATGTCAACATTCCAAAATATTACCTTTTAAAGACAAACATAATTAACATATTTTATGGTATTTTTTTTTCTTGGTACACACACATGATAGTGTTTTATATGACTAACAGTATACTCTAAAGGTTACTTTGCAATATCCTTTATGTTTATTATTTCCTTTTTTTAATACTTTAAGTTCTGGGGTACATGTGCAGAATGTTCAGGTTTGTTACATAAGTATACATGTGCCATGGTGGTTTGCTGCACCCATCAACCTGTCATCTACATTAGGTATTTCTCCTAATGCTATCCACCCCTAGCCCTCCACCCCCTGACAGGCCTTGGTGTGTGATGTTCCCCTCATTGTGTCCATGTGTTCTCATTGTTCAACTCCCACTTATGAGTGAGAACATATGTTTATTATTTCTTAACTCATAAATAGTATAGGTTATTCTATCTACTTTTACTGCTTATATTTAGGAGAAAAAAGCACATGTACAATAAGAGTCCTAAGTAAGCCTAGTGTAAATTCGTGTGCTGCAAGTTATGTGATATGAACGTGGAGATGAGTGGCTCAGACATCACTTTTAAGAAAGTACTTTGATAAGCAAGGTTATGACAACTTCAAGCTGTTAACTCCTTTAAATTTTCCTCATCTTTTGAGGCAAGATCATGTTCTTGGCATGGCCCTTCACAATCATGAAGACTGCAGTATAGGACCTAGCCTCTTTTCCCTGCATGGAAATCCAGTAAACCTGGATTATGAGAATGTGTGGTTAAAGAGGCCAAAACATAAGACTGATGAAGGGTGAATTTAGAGATTTGTAGTGAATAATTAACTTTACCCAAAGAGAAGTTTGGCCTTTGTTCTTTGCTGCTGTTGCGTAACCTCTAGGCTCTGAGTGTCCTGCCTGAGAGGAATATCTTTATTCTAGAATTTGTCCACAGGAAATCTAACAATGTGACATGCAATGGAAGCTTTGAACCACTCCCTATAAGTTCAGAGTTCCATATGAAGTAGAGACAAAATGCATTATTAGTCTTATCTCTTGGCTGAGGATGGGAACGGGAGACTAAAGTTTAGCCACAGAGACAGTATGTGATCAATAAAAATTCTGAACACTGGGCTGGGCGCGGAGGCCTGTGATCCCAACACTTTGGGAGGCCGAGTTGGGCGGATCAAGAGGTCAGGAGATCGAGACCATCCTGGCTAACACGGTGAAAC
This sequence comes from Gorilla gorilla gorilla, assembly GCF_029281585.2. Taxonomy (NCBI): domain Eukaryota; kingdom Metazoa; phylum Chordata; class Mammalia; order Primates; family Hominidae; genus Gorilla; species Gorilla gorilla. The sequence continues at coordinate 88,801,555 of NC_073243.2, forward strand.
CCCGTCTCTACTACAAATACAAAAAATTAGCCGGGCCTGGTGGCGGGCACCTGTGGTCCCAGATACTCGGAAGGCTGAGGCAGAAGAATGGCGTGAACCTGGGAGGCGGAGCTTGCAGTGAGCCGAGATCACGCCACTGCCCTCCAGCCTGGGCGACAGAGCGAGACTCCGTCTCGGGAAAAAAAAAAAAAAAAAAAAGAAAGAAAAAGAATTCTGGACACTAAAGGTATGGGTGAGATTGTCTACCTGTCAGTATTCTGAATATTGTAGCACATTAATGCTGAGAGGGCAACATATCTCTGAGCATGAGGAAAGCTTTGAGTTTAGAACCCTCTCAGATTCTGTAATATCCATTTCTTCATTGAGCTGGTTCTAATGTGGATCCTCTGCCTGTTACAAACATGATGGGGAGTATAATCGCTCTCAAGGAGTTCTGAGTCTTCCTAGTAAATTACTGATCTTGGAATCCATAGGGATCTATAAAATTGTAGTCAGCTAGTCTAAAGTGAGAGTGGCCCAGGAGGCCCCAGAAATTATGACTGGTATCTGAAGTGAGAGTAAGTCTCGTAGGGACTATTCTCTCATTCTGTGCAGTTTGCCCAACTCATTTGCAAGGGGATACCTTCAGCATAAGGAGCTTAATACCTTAGCCAGGACTCTGAGGCCGGGGCGTGGGTGGTGGTGCAGGCTCAATGCCAGGTTGGCTCCTAGAAGTCTGGAGAAAATAAACCTGGGAAGAGTGAAGCTGAAAAGCTTTAATTGCCATAGCAGATGGTGGAGGAGGAGTAGAACAAATGAAGAAGATAGACATGCTAGAGTGTATGTATTATGTGAGGCCACAAAACCAACCCATGAGATAATTTTGTTTTATGAGAAGGCTGAAGAGCACACCATTTACCAAGGTCATAAGGGATATACTGGTTAAGAGGGTCACTATCATTAAGAAGTTCAGTGGCAACTCAGCAGGCTAAAACAGAGGGTAGGAAAGGTTATAGAGTTTAACTTATTAATAGCAGTGGAGAATGTAGGTCATTTGAGAACCAGCAGAACCTTCAAGAGGATGAAATTTTTGTAATGACCAGCAAAATCTAAGTGGCAGCTGAAATGGTTTAACCTGAAGAGTGTTACAGAAATCAGTAATAGATATAGCAACTCCAGGAGCAAAAGAAATGGGCAGCCAACTAGGGTACTGTGTAATGTAATCGCAATGTAAAACATGATTAAACAAAGCAAGAATGAGTAAGTGGGAGGCTAAGAGCAGTAATCTTAATAAAAACCATAATACTTTGTCCAGTTCCCATAGCTTTCTCCCTGAAACACACTGACTAAAGAGATTTCCAGGTCTGTAGGAAGAAAGACGTGGCAAAAAAAGAAAATGCTGTTATAATTTTATCAGTTCTTTTCCAGATGCCTTGTGGCTATTTGCTTGGATGACAGCACAATGCCCAACGAAAATTGTGGAACTATGTCATTTCAAGAACTATGGAACACAGGGTCTGAGATGAGATAGATTATCCGGTACATGATGTGTTATCATGTTCCTCTCCTCATTAAACTGGAGTTCTTCTGATCTTTTTAACCAGGTTAAAAAGTAGAATCCTTGTCAAAGTCCAGTAAAGAGAGGGTTTACGGCATTAGAAAAATTACCTGGTAGTCATTTCACCAGTCTCTAAATATGTAATTAGAATTGGATGTTTTGTGGTTAGAGCAATCTCTACATTGTGAACCTGGCTTGTGGCATAAGAGCTATCATAGTAGATAATTTTAAAAAATTGAAGTTTTTAAAACTTCCCCCAGCCAAGATTATAAATACAAAACAATATTTTGTGATGCAGCAGGATGGTGACTATTAGTGCAATATGTAAAGATCTAAGAAATGCAGAGCAGAGGGTCCCTGTCACCACTTCATTTGATTCACCAGTCTGAACCCTGAAAGTGAATTTTGTGGACTAACACAAGAGCACAGGTAGTGGCTCCAATAGCATCTGATATGTTGAACATGGAATAATGCTTGTGCGAAACATCACGTCGCTCCATTACACTGATGTTATGGGGTTCAGAAAACACACCTCAAAGCATGGTGCTTTGACATGCTGAATACTTTGAACTAAAGAAGCAATCTCAAAACCAAAATCTCTCTCTCGCTTTCTCCTGCCCCACTGTCTCTCATCTCTCTGCCTCTCCTGAAGCAAAGGGAGAGGGTTTTCTCTGAAGTTCCTTTGTCTTCCTGAAGACCGGATCCACCAAAGAAGAGCACAATGCCTTCGGTCTTCCCACTGAAATTTCATTAACCAAGAAAGATGAAACTCATATCACAGAGGAAGAGACTGAAAATCAAACACCATACTTAGAGCCCAGACAAACTTTGTCCCAGGCTATCTGTTCTGCTGTCTCATTTATCTCTCCTAAAAATCATTTACCACCCCTCTAAAAATTGGCCTACACCCCCCATTTTCCATTATTCTATGAAGACAAGTATTTACACTTCTAGACCTCATTGGGATATTGAACACTCACCTTCCTGTGATGCTCCTAAGCACATAAGTAAATTTCTATGCACTTGTTCTTGCTTATCGTCTATTGTCAGTTTATTTCTCAGACTCAAATATCAAACCTCAAGAGATGACAGACGAGGTTCTTTCATCCCTATATCATCATGAAGAATTGGCAGTGTGATCAACAAGGGTTAGCAGGATGGAGACTTTAATAAAATATGTGAATTCCGGAGTATGAGAAATAAACCTTATGGATAACGAAAAGCTACCATTTCAGTAAAATCTTCAGTAGCCTGAATGGTTAGGAGCGTGTTGGGATATCCCCTCCCAAACAAAAGGCAAAATGCAGCATCTTGCATTCCCTACCACGATGAAGCATGGATACCACCTACTAAACATCTCAAGGTTCTGGAGACAATACAGTTCACCCCAAAGAATACTACCTGGATATATAGCAGGTGATATGGAAGGCTATTTGCTGTAAGGAGGCCTAGGGCAAGGAAGAACTCTGCAGTAGGTCCAGGCTATGGTGCAAACAGTGCTCCCGGCAGTATCTACAGTGCAGGAAATACCAGGGGTAGCAAAGAATGCACTGTGGAGTTAATGACAAACTCTGTTGGTAGGATCCTAACATAAACCCATTAGAAAGACCATGCCCTTTGCAGCACAAAGATACATCATTTAAAAAACAGCTGTTGGCATGAATCTGTCTCTGGATAGAATCAAAATGATTTACATTGAGACACAGGTGAACTTGTATTTGGAATTACACAACAGGAGCTGAGTCTTCTCAGAGCTTTCAAGTCAGGCAGGTCTAGTGGCAAATTTATCAAAAAACAGAAATAATAAATTTAGGACTGAGCACAAGTGGAACAAGAGAGCATAAGAAAAACTATGTGGGCAAGTTTCCTGGACTCCCATGTCACAAAGAACATTTGCACAATCACCCCTCCCTCAGGTTGCACCAATGGTCATAAGGGCCATTAAGAACAATTGAATGTGGATAAAGAAGTGGAAGCATGGTTTAGCCATGGGTTAGCTAAACATGTTGGTTCTATAATAAACTGGAGAGTAGCTTCATTGCAGGGAGGCTTGAACAACAGGCAGAAGAAAAAAACCTCTCCAATGGGTGAAGCTATGGGTGGTAAACCTGTTTACTCATATGATTTGAGGACTATCTGAGGCTAAGAGTAGTAGTTAACTACATAGATAATTATTCAGGAGACCACAGGAAAGATATTGAAAGATTAGTGACAGAAGGCCTGGAGTAGAGACAATCAGATGGACATATAGGAGTTGGGACAAAGTGAAGATCTGTGTATAAGATATTAATGTGCAATAGGAAATATCCACCATAGAAAAGACATTATCTAATAAAATATATATAAATGGCTAAGCCAATGGATGTTAACCAGAGTTTGTCAGCAGCTACTTAGTGGTAGACAAATGAACATACAAGTGATGTGTGCTTATTCACAGGGATGAAGAACGTGCATGTAATCTTTTTCATCAAGGCTTATCTAGCTATTGCCTTCTCTAAATGTACAACGGAGAGCAACAAAGAGTCCCTGGCATGACACTATGCCTCAAGGAGATCAACTGGCTCTTAATGTCTTGGAATGGCTATTGATTTGTTCTCACAGGAATAGATATGTATTTCAACCATGGATTTGCTTTTCTTGCTTGCTGAGCCTCAGCCAACACCATTATCTAGGAGCTTATGGAACACCTGCCCATAGGCATGAAATCCCACACAACTGAGCTCCAGAACAGGGGAGTCACTAACAATGAAGCAAATGTGGAAATGATGCTAAATTGCACTATGTAGAAACAGCTGGACTGACAGAGTTGGAAAGGCTTGATAAAGTTGCATCTAAAATGCCAGTGTGGAGGTAATACACTGAGGATGGAGCTCCATCCTCACTGAATCAGAGATTTCTCTCTGTTCCTTCATCCCAACTCAGAAAATTTTACAGTTCCAGGATCCATGGAAAAGCCATCACCTTCAATGGTCCATTCAGTTAATTTATTTTAATTTAATTTATTTATGCATTTCCAGAACTCTGGGCTCTGCTGAGATACAAGTCCTGGTTTCCAAAGAAGATACCCTTTTGATAGGAGACCAGTAGGCAGAAAGAAAAGTCACGATATTTGCAGGAAAACTTACCTTGATTAACAGGGAAAGATAGGACTACTGATATATTATGAGGGCAGGGGGAAACACATAGAAAACCGAGGTGATGCTCTTGGCTGTCCATTAGCAATCTATATCCCCATTGTGATTGTCAATAGGTAAGTGCAGCAACCCCTGCTGTAGAAGGGTGTTTATCATGGGTTCTAATGCTTAAAATGAAGATTTAGGTTACACAGCCCCACAGCAGCCAAAAGACCAGCAGAGATGATAGCTGAAAATATGTGGAATTTAGAATGGATAGTGGAAAAAGAATACAATGGGTTGCAGTCCCTGAACTAGTCACAGGAATGAGAGCTGTAGTTTGTTTCCACTAACCTCTCTCTTCTAAATTTACATGTAGGAAAGGATCATCACTGGAACTCTGGAGGAGCTGCTGCCTAAACGTGGGTAGAAAAGTGGACTACATGAACAAATAGAGAACTGTAGCCCCCAGATATCTTCAGGAAATGACAGGTGGCAAGTGTGGTTAGCTGCCAGCCCGTGGCTATTAACTTCTTCAATTCTGCCTCTGTATTGAAAATGAGGTCATACATCTCAAGATGGCTTCAGGCCATGACTAAGCAAGACTGTACTAACAAAATCTTGTCATTTACCCTTGACGTAGGACTCTTCTAGTGAGCCATCTTTGCTCTAGAGCTCTTGATTTAGATGGCAGAGACTTTGTGAGATATGCATCATGGTCTCTTGGCTCCCCCTGAACTTTTCTGCCACATTCTTTTTCTTTCACAGATGCTATTCCCCAATTAACCTTTACTGTTCACTTAATCTCAGCATCTGCTTTCTAGAAGTTCTAATTGATGCTTATGGATTAGCAAGTTTTCTATGACAGTATCTCAAATGGGGCATATCATGAAGGAGGAGGGATTTCTTTCACAGAATAAAAAATTATCCAATTCTCAAACAAAGTAAACTATCAAACAGTAATAAGAGCTCTAGCATTCTTCAACCACCACATTCTGGAATACTCCAGTGTTCATTTTGAAGGTAAAACCTCCCAGGACGGCACCTCACCAATGAATGAGTGAGGCACATGTCCCAGAGCCCCAACTTGTCTTCCAAAATGCCACTCTTCTTTTTTTCTTTTTTTTTTTTTGAGGTGGAGTCTTGCTCTGTCGCCCAGGCTAGAGTGCAGTGGCGTGATCTCGGCTCACCGCAACTCCGCCTACCGGATTTGAACGATTCTCCTGCCTCAGCCTCCAGAGTAGCTGGGACTACAGGCTCTTGCCACCATGCCCGGCTAATTTTTGTATTTTTAGTAGAGACAGGGTTTCACCGTATTGGCCAGGCTAGTCTCGAACTCCTGATGTTGTGATCAGCCTGCCTTGGCCTCCCAAAGTGCTGGGATTACAGGAGTGAGCCACCGCGGCCGGCACAAAATGTGACTCTTCTAATGGCTCTTTTGACAGACTCCTCTGCGGATTCCCATCAGTTTGACTGAGGTTTACTAAGACCTACACTGCAATAGAAGTCTTTTCCTTCCCAATTTTCCTCCCTGTCTGGTCTCCTTTCACAGGTTATCAAACCTGCATCATGGGTTAATAGCTCTCATAACCTACTCTTAGTTTTCACTTCTCATTATCTTTCAAAGTCATTTCCCTCATTAAACCTCTTACATTCTAATTATCACCTGATGTCTGATTTCCAAGGTACCCCAACTAACACAGGGCCCACATCATTATTGTACTGAATATTTAAAATTTTTCCATATTTATATGAGAACTCTGCACATGTATTCTTTGTTTGCACCTACCTATTGTTTCCCTCTGGAATTGTGTGATATATATCCAATATATGTCATTCTAAAGCAAAGCATTTTAAATACTTGTAAAAACTCCCTTTTTAATTTTTTTCTTTATATATATTTTTATTGACTATAGTAAAGCATTTTCTGAAACTTCTAAACGTATTCTACTTTAGATGACATTTCTTAAAAAACCTAGCATGCAAATTGGATTTTTTATCCTAAATGCACTCTGAATCTGAAGTTACAACGGGATCATCAGATTCCTCACTCTGTATTCTGCACTTACGTTAATAGGGTCTAAGATCAAATTTGCATTTTTCACTGCATGCAACAGAATCATATAAAAGCTACAGTCACCTAGAAGTCATATATCTTTTTCACATATGCTGGTGTAAAGACTTACTTTCTTCATTCCACATTTCTGCAGTTGTATCTTTAGAACTAAGCACGATAGAGTACTTTACATTTATTTCTATCACATTTTATTTAATTTGCTTTGGACCATCTAATGCATCAATACTCTTTCACATTCTGACTCTGTAACCTAATATACTTACTAATACATTCTGAATTTGTTGCACTTTCAAAACCATTCATCCTGCCATCTCTGTTCTGGGAACTGATATAAATGTGGACAGGCTCTTTTAGCATGTGTTTAAACATCTTCTTCCAGATTGAAATCAATCTATTTATTTATCAGTAGCTTTAGATTTTGTCCTTCACCCAAGTGTGGATCTACATGACGTACATTTACTACCATTAATCCATTGTTCATTCTGTTTTCTCTGGATGATATGGTTTGGCTGTGTCCCCACCAAAATCTCATCTTGAATTGTAGTTTCCATAAACCCCACGTGTTGTGGGAGGGAGCCGGTGGGAGGTGGGAGGTAATTGAATCATGGGGGCAGCAACCCCTATGCTGTTCTCCCGATAGTGAGTTCTCATGAGTTCTGACGGTTTTCTAGGGGGCATTTCCTCCTTTGCTCAGAACTCATTCTCTCTTCTGCCACTCTGTGAAGAGGTGCCTTCTGCCATGATTGTAAGTTTTCTGAAGACTCCCTAGCCATGTGGAACTGTGAATCAATTAAACCTCTTTTCTTTATAAATTACCAGTTTCGGGTATGTCTTTATTAGCAGTGTGAGAACTGACTGATACACTGGACTATACACCAGGTGACGTGAAAGGCTATTTGCTTTAATGAGGCCTAAAGCAAGAAAGGACTGTGCAGTAGGTCCAGGCTGTGGTGGCTGTGGTGCAGCACTCCCAGCATTCTCTAAGGCATTGAAAAGATCAGTGGTAGAAAAAGATACGTGGTAGAGTTAATGGCAAGCCCTGTTGGTAGGATCACAAGAAAAATTCATAAGCAAGGCCATGTTCTCTGCAGCAGACATTTACGTGTCTTTTAAAAACAGTTGTTGGGATGTACTTGTCCCTTGATAGAGTAATTGGTTTTTAAATTATTTTTTCATTAGATACTCTATCAAATCTGTATATTTGCCATTCTTTCAAATACATGTACTTGATAAAGAGGCAATAATTATTTATTCTTTATTTGTTTGGCAACAGTGGAAAAAAAAAGAAATTATAAAATAAGTGGACGTTGTAAAATGAGGCCAAGTCTTTTTGAATTGGGTCCTTAACTAATTACCTCAAAGTTCCTGTAGGAAATACAGGCCAAGCAGATAATAAAGTACACAACTAGTGGTGGCTTAAGTTCAGGCAAAGGAATGGATCCTTGCCTCCAAACCCATACACTGCTCAGCGAAGTCAAGACATCCCTTTCCCTAGGCTAGAAGTAATCCTAGAGTTGCAACAAAAGCACTACCACTTAACTTATCTCTCTTTTCTCGCCTAGTCCCATAAACATTTCCCAACAAGCAAGAGCAATAATTTTCTTACAACAATAGGAAAGAGTATGTTTTCATGGTCCATTCCAAGCCTTCTCATTATGAGGAAATATAAGAAGCTTGACATTCCTTACCTTTCTAACCTCATAGAAAGACAAGTGTCCTAATAGCCAAATAGATTTGAATTCTATTTCTCTTCACACAGGTCTTCCTACACTTATCTCTTACTCAGTCTGAATTACAATATATTGTTCTATCCATTGATTCTGTTTCATCCAAACAGTAGGTAAAGAGAAAAAATTATAGAAAGGATAGAGGCATACAACAAGCTATGAATTCTCCTGCAGGCCAACATTATTCTTCCTTTAATATACACTGACATATGCTTTAACTAAACATTCACTAAGCTGTTTTTCTCTTCAGCATACCCCACATGCAGTTGAATATGATTTTGTCACATTTCTAAGATCCAATATTTTGTCTAATAGTTAGGGTCCTTTTGGGTGCAAATAATAAAATACTCAACTTGGTGGCTTAAAAAATGATGGTGCAATGCAACTATTGATTTTTTTTAGTCTTTTCCTAGATCCAAAATTAAGAATTCTGATTATCACTCATTACAGCAACTACTCTCTGTGTAAACCTATAATTCCATTGGAGATCACAGATTGTTGATCCATACCGATGTTAAAATTCTGCTGATACATCTTTGCATAGCGTCAGTTAAAATAGCAATTTAGGCAGTATGGGTACCTTTACAGAATCAAAGGATAGGATACTTTTGTGAGATTTTTAAAAATAATTTTATTATTTTTGCCAGAGATGCTCAAATTAAAATATGGGTATTAATCAGACTGTGTTAAAGGTTTTTATATGAACAGAATGTCCTAGATATTTATCAACATTCAGCTACATCTAGGAAAAACAAAATGTATGCTTTTCTAGTTTTTGGTTTAGTGGTGTTAAATTTTCTGCTTTACAAAAAATAATTGAGAGCATAATTGTTCCTCACATATTTCTCTGTCATAAAGCAAGAAAATTTTTATCTGCTTATAAAAAGTTTATCACAATTATGTTTAAGAGGAATTTAATCTGATATAGTACCAGATAAATGTAGATATGTTAATATGATTTGTAAATATGACTTTTGCTCTAACAAAAAGAACAAAAAGGGAATCAATTCAGGAATAATTTAAGAAATGAAATGATTAAAATATAAAAAATGATTGGAACATTGAACTATAATCATACTGGAGCTTAAAAAGAAAGCAATTTTCACAAGTCAAAGAAAACTTTCTTTGTCACTTTCAAATTAAGTCAAAATTTCTGTTTTAATGTGTTATGCAACCTCAAAAACATTCTTTCTTACTTATGAGCCATAAGCAATAGTAGACTGCTGCACACTCCATTATATCTGCTACTCTAATGGGCTGATTTATTATTTCATTTGGTTTTAATTTTAATAACCATTTTACTTGACCATATATAATTTAGTCTGAAAGTAGCATTTATCAAACAAGCTGAACATCAAAAATGTATTTCAATACTATTTCAATAATTAAAACAATATACTACAAAAGAAAATTTGAATTCTCAAATGGTAGGAATAGAAAAAAGTTAAATAATACAATGCAATATTTATTATAGTATTTTTTAATTAATGAGAAATTTGAGCTTCACAAAATAATTGTATATATGTTTAACCATTCTGTATATTATCCATAAGTCAAGTTGGAATTTGGTGCAGAAATAATGTTTCTTAATATTATTAACAGAATTAACTCAAAATACTGTGAAAGCAATAGGTTGAAAACTTTAAAACAACAACAACAAAAATTTCAAAAATTGTCTTATCAATGGCAAGACTATTATCAAGTTTCACTTATTACTTCTATTAAAGTTGGTATTTTAAAATGCTTTTAGTATTTTAGATATCGGAATGTCTGCAACAGGATTTCTCAACTTCTGTACTCTTACAGTTTGGAGCCAAATTTGAGAATTCTGATTATTACTTATTACAGCAACTACTGTAAAGGAGGAAGGGTTGTCCTGTGCATTGTAAGATGCTTAGTAGCATCCCTGGCATCTATTCCTGAAGTATGCACCTGAATTGTGACAATTTAACGTGTCTCTAGATGTTGTCAAATGTCCCTTAGCATGTGTATGTGTTGGAGGGGAAAGCGGTTGCCCTGGTTTGAGAATCACTGATCTAAGTTTATTAAATTATAAACTATTAAACATATGCAATTGGTTTTATGATTTTCGTAAGTGATATTTCCAAATATTCAGCAAATTTTAAGACATACTCAATATTTGTGAAAACATCTACCTTTATAATTGAATAGAGTTTGCTATATTTTATGAGGGAAATAGTAGATGTTAATGAGTATTATATATGCTAAAGATCAAGTTTCAGGACAGAAAAATAGCAGGGACAATAAAAACGTTGGCTCTAAGACAATGGTAATATTCCCTCAAACATAATGGAAAGAAAAAAAATTATGAATAGCATCTATACAACTTTTTTTTTCATAAATACTTTTATAATTTATTTTTGGAGGTGCTGACAAGGATTGAAACAAACACAATTATAAAATCTATTGTTTTTATATCAACATGGTTAAAAGAGATATATTATGAATTACAAATAATAGATATTGACACTAAAACACCACTTTCTGAGGCACATACACATTTTCTGCTAAAGAGATTATATGAAAATGAAAAAATGGCATACTGTGCCTTAAAACATGGCTAAGCAACCAAAATTATAATTCATCACTTCAAATTAAAATTTTAAATTTTTTTTGGAGAGTGTTTCCCTGCTTAGTCACCAACCTGCTTGAGAAAAACATATGGCAGAATCTTTAAAAAAAGGTCAACAAAGTGGGTGAAGAGTATAATTTTCAAAACAACAGAGATGTATTATTCCTGATGCCACCTGGTGTACACTGAAATTTTACTTTCTAAAAACATTTTTCTCTTCAAAAAAGGGAAGTATCATGAATATAATTTTGATACTTATAATTTTCTTATCAGTATAATTCAAATATAGACTACTATACTTATCAATTATTTACTTTTCACTTGCCTTTCTTACTTCTGAACACATGGAAAAGTCTCAATAAATATTCACGAATCCACATTCTCTGCCTTCTCCTCTACCCAACATATAGTTACCGACACCCATATCTAGTGTTTATTTTTACCTCTATTTAATGCTTTAGGATTCTAAATAGAAATATTAATTAATTAATTTTTTACTTCTCTTCCTTCTCAATTCTTTGTCTACATTTTGGGATAGTTCTGTCATTGATGCCAGGACACTGGTCCATGTGTCGATGACTTTGATGGCTGTAGTGGATATTTGTATTGCTCTGTACAGGTTCCCTCACTGGGGTTGGTACATTTGCCATTTACCTCCTTCAAAGAGCTGTTGCTAATGGCTTACAGCTGTGGCCCTCACAGGTAATTGGTTTTCTTCAAAGTGAAGTTTTCTTTCAGGGGAGTGGCCCATAGCTACTGACAGGTTCATGTGGGAAAACAAAAAACCACCCCTTGACTCAATTTGGACTATCTCTGTCTCTTAAGGGATACCTCCTTGTACTGGCTGAGTCCTTAGATACAACCACACTGCAGCATGAGCTCCTTCCTCTGCTCAATTCCACCTTACAGCGCATCACACAGGAGAATTTCCACATAAATCTCCCATATATTTCTCCCTCCAGGATAGATGGGGCAGCAAAACAGGTTTCTGACTTAATCGTAAGAGAAACAAAGATTTAAAGAAGAATGAAGCCTTATCCCAGTAGGATTCCTATTCCAATCTCAGGGCTCTATTAGGGAAAAACGTAGGCCCCTGATACTTAAAATATCTGGGTAAATGTGGGAAATAAGTTCTCATTTCTTCTAAATTGAGGCTTCTCAACCTTGGCACTATTGACATTTGGGATTGAATAGTTCTTAGCTGTGGAGGCTAAAACCTGTGCACTGTCAGATTGTTAGCAACATCTCAAGTCTCTAAGTCCCTCTCCCCCAAGCTGTGATAATTAAAAATGTCTCCAGCCATAACCAAGTGTGCTCACCCTCAGGAAGCAGAAAATCGCTCTTGGTTGAGAACCACTGTTCTATATTATTTGAACTCCAAATATTCCCCTCTTGCCCTTATCAAATGTATCAAATGATACACCTCTCTTCCTGAAAACCCAGCAGAAACCCCAAGAGAGGCAAATGACTTACAATAAAAACATTGCTTGCCCTCAGGATCTATACCAGTTTCCTCTTCTGGCAATCAGATCACTGTATCTTGACAGAGGACATGTTGAACCTGTAGAAAGAAAGAAAAGATCATATGCAAAGAAGCTGAAGTACCTGGTCAATCCATACTAGCAGGAGCCAAAAGAGGTTTGATGAATTATTTGCACAGGATGTTGTATCGGGGGTGGAGAATATAAAGTAAGATATATGAGAGGTAAATATTATGAAGATTCAGGGACCTGGCATATCAGTAAAATTTTTCAGCATCGAGTGGACTGAGATATAAATGGGCATGCTGTCCCACACTAGATATGAAGTGCAAAGGCCTTTTCAGGTTTAAGGAACACCATATTTCACACTTGGGACTTTTGGGGTGACATATAGAAGGCTATATCTTTGCATATGGTCCAAAGAAGAATAAGGTTGGCAATTTGCCCAAGCTCCATTGCTCTGTGCTTTGGACTATCTGGTCCAGCAAATGTATGGTACCAAAGATATCTTTGGATTTAATACTGAGTTAATATAAATCCCCAATAAGAGAACCACAATGTAAAAGTTTAGGGTATTAGAGCAAAGTCATGCAAACTAACGCAGAAAACGATACGCATTAGAAAAGTCATCCATGGCATGTTACAGAGATGGCATTTCTAATCACTGTAAACCAAGTGACCATTCAGCCAACACTGAGTTCTCTATGATCTATCAAATTATAAAACAGAACAATCTAAAAGCAATCCATGGTAACACAGAAGTGGTATATCCAGGACCAGGGATGAGGAGAGTCAAAAGATACAATATAAGCCAAAAGCAGACTGGAGTCACGCTATAGTCCAAGTAAGGTGAGGCCTTCAAGAGACCAGGCCAGGAAAGTTGCCCTAATGGAGAGCTTCAGATGATGCACTTGGACATCCACTTTGTGCAGAATGAAATGTGGCATACAGCAAGAATATATCTGGGCTCATGGACAGTGGCAGATGGCTTATATTACTGAACACAGGCATGAAAGAAGAAAAATTGGAAGATCAGTGACAATTTCTGGCTAAGAGGTATGTATATGGACCTATGGCATACAGCAAGAATATATCTGGGCTCATGGACAGTGGCAGATGGCTTATATTACTGAACACAGGCATGAAAGAAGAAAAATTGGAAGATCAGTGACAATTTCTGGCTAAGAGGTATGTATATGGACCTATGGGAGTGATCATGCAATGCAAAGCTCTTTGTGTCATGTTTGGCACCACTAGGAAATATCTGCAATTAATCAAATAGAACTATTTAGCCCATTGATCTCAGTCACTGTTGTCATTTGTGACCCAGTGATGAGACTATGGGCACAAGAATGGAGAAGTTCCATGGAAGACATGGGCACAACGTATAGGTTGCCACTTGTCTGATCTAGCTACTCTTACTTATCCAGTAACAGAGACTAAGCCTGACCCCTCAGTATGAAGCCATACGCTGAAGAAAGCCATCAGTCATTTAGTGGCCAGTTAACTACATTTGACTCCTACTCTGGACGAACAGCAAATCATCTTGGATAAGACTGACATGTATTCCTAGAATAAGATTTTCTTTGTTGCCTACAGGGCCATTGTCAACATAACCACAATCTATTGACATAAGATCTCATACAACACTGAATCAGAACAAGAGATCGATTTTTTTCTTTTTTCGTTGGTTGGTTGTTTTTTTCTGAGTTGGAATCTCACATTGTCACCTGTGCTGGAGTGCAATGGTACGATTTTGGCTTACTGAAACCTCCATCACCCGGGTTCAAGCCATTCTCCTGCCTCAGCCTCCTGAGTAGCTGGGATTACAGGCACCTGCCACCATGCCCAGCTAATCTTTTGTATTTTTAGTAGAGACGGGGTTTCACTATGTTGTCCAGGCAGGTCTTGAACTCTCGACCTCGTGATCCGCACACCTCGGCCTCCCAAAGTGCTGGGATTTACAGACGTGAGCCACTGTGCCCAGCCAAGAGATCAGCTTTATGTTAAATTAGCAGTGGCAACTGGCCATGCATTGGGATCTGATTGTTTTATCATATTTGTTCACCCAGAAGGTGCCACCCTGATGTAATAGAGAGACAACTTTTTAAAGATGTAGTTGAAGTATGAGACAGAAAAGAATATTTTGATATTATAAAGTTCAGTATTCCAGAATATAATTTAAACCCTAAATTATTGAGCATTGTATGTGTATGGCTCAGTGCTTGCAAGCGACACAATATATACATTTGGAAACCAAGGAATGGAAGTAAGAGTGAGTCCATTGGTTCATTTGGGTTATTTATACTTTTCTCCATTTCACTTTGGAATTTTTCTTTTCTTTTTCTTTTTCTTTTTTTTTTTTTTTGAGACAGAGTCTCGCTCTATCACCCAGGCTGGAGTGCAGTGGCGCAATCTCGGCTCACTGCAAGCTTTGCCCCCGGGTTCACGCCATTCTTCTACCTCAGCCTCCCGAGTAGTTGGGATTACAGGCGCCCGCCACTCCGCCTGGCTAATTTTTTTGTATTTTTAGTAGAGCCGGGGTTTCAGCGTGTTAGCCAGGATGGTCTCGATCTCCTGACCTGGCGATCTGCCCGTCTCGGCCTTCCAAAGTGCTGAGACTGCAGGCGTGAGCCACCGCACCCGGCCCATTTTGGACTTTTTAAGCTGAGAGGGCTCAGCTGAAGCATTAAAAGATGAATGCTTCAACCAGGACAGACACCAAGAGTTCTACAGAATTTTAAGTTACAGCTAGTGGCCTATCATTTTAGGCTCCTTATGCCGAAAGACCAGAAGACAAATAAAAATCTGCCTTACTTATAAGGGTAGTTTTTTCCTATCATAAGAAGGAGGTAAAACTGCTATTATACAACATGATCAAAGAAGAATAGGTTTGGGGCTCAGGTGATCCACCAGTGAATCCCTTGAAGATATTATGCCTGGTTTTAAAGAAAAATTGATAGTTTAGGAAACACAGTTTGAGAAAGGCATAGTATGTAGTGATTTGGAAACATCGGGGATGGAATTCTGGGAGATCTTCACCAAGAAAACTGCTTAAACAAGTAAAGGTGCCCTCAGAGTTTGAAGGTCCCTTAGAAAGAGAGCAAAGAAGGGTTAATGAACCTCTGTTATGCACCTGAGTTCAACTATAGCCGTAGAGGCTGTGCTTCCATCCCACTAACTTGTCTTTTTTTAGTGCTCCAGAAAACAAGACTAGCTAGAATTCTGGAAAAGCTCTTTACAGAGACAGCACACTTAATAGAAGAGACACATGGACCTGAGTGAAACAGGTATTTACATACTGGATACATGATTTTCTTTTTTCTTTAGACTGAGTTTTGCTCTTGTCACCCAGGCTGAAGTGCAATGGTGCAATCTCTGCTCACTGCAACCTCCGCCTCCTGGGCTTAAGCAATTCTCCTCACTCAGCCTCTCAATTGAGTAGCTGGGATTACAGGTGCCTGACAATACTTCTGGCTAATTTTACATATATAGATATGTAGAGATGGGGTTTCACCATGTTGGTCAGGCTGGTTTTGAACTCCTGACCTCAGGTGATCCACCTGCCTTGGCCTCCCAAAGTGCTGGGATTACAGGCATGAGCCACCGTGCCGGGCCAATACAATGATTTTTTATCTGGATTCCTTCTTTGAGTCGGACACACCCATGCTTCACACATTTGGAGATACAGGCTGCTAGTGTTCAAAGCTGCGTCATCACTAAGATTTGTCCTCTGCTATAGGGAACTGCCTTCTGCAAGTTGAAGCTCCCTTCTGGGGTGTGGTCCTCAGGATGAGTTCCTGTATTGATGACTTGCTAATAAGACTCACAAAACTTAGCATGTAATTGTATTCATGGCTATAATTTATTATAGTAAAAGGATATAAAGCAAAATCAGCAAAGGGAAAAGCCTCACGGGGGAAAGTCCAGAGGAAATCAGGCCATGAGCTCTCAGTGGAGTCACTCCAGAACTGCTTATTTTCCCCAACAAAGAATTGTGACATGTGTAATATGTTGTCTAACAGGGAAGCACATTAGGAAATAAGGGCCCAGGGTTTTTATTGGGGACTAATCACATAGGCACCCTCTTCTTGGCATGCACTAAAATTTCAGACTCTCAGAAGAAAAGCAAATAATCATACTAAATCATATTGTTTGCAGCAATAGTTCAGGCGTAGTGAATCACACTTATCCGTTAGGGAAGGCATAGCTATCCTCAAATCCAGCTTCCCAGATACCAGCCAAGGGCCAACCTTGGATGCAAAGAGCCAGCCCTCTTGCATCAATTTGGGATATCCTGGAAAGGTCATCTCAGGACCAGACTGACTAGAGTGCTTCACAGCTGAGCGTCTTGCTCTGCCATGCTCACTTTATGCCTTCCCTCCTTCCTCACAGTGATACTCAGGGCTCCTCCTAATACAATTCTGCACATGGCACCGCATCTCAGAGTCTATTTCCAGGCAACTTAGTCTAAGGTGACAGCCCTACTTATGACCACTTAAGATAGATTAAAGAGTAGATGATGAGGTATAATGGGGATATTAACTTCTAAAATGCCTGGAGATTCTGATGTAGATTGAACAAGTACAAATGTGGTAAGAATCATGATTATGATTTTTAAGAATTACAATTTTAAGAATTATGATATAGGAAATTATACTTCTGCCAGTGAAATAAGCTAACTGGAAGGTCCAATATGGATCACAAACCTTATGTTTGAAGTGTAAAATGGAAATAGCTATAACCTCAATAGATTGTTGAAAAGAAAGAAAGAGGCATAATTATTTTAGACTTAGGAGTTATAATAGAAGTAGAGAGGCACATGGTAGATTGTTGGTAATACAAGCACAAACATACACGAACATACATTGACACACACACACAAATATCATGTTCTGTATACTCTTTGATGTCAAATGAATTAAATGAATATGCAAAATAAAGTCCCAGGCAACCAAGAGCATTATAGTTGCTCTACAAATGTTAGTTGATCCTGATTCTAAGTGACTATGGCTAGTTTGTGTGGAACACTAATAATTATAAATCTGTGTGTGAGTAAGAAAGATTTAATCTACCTTACTAGTTGGGACCAGTGAGAGGATTTAAGGTCTTAAGCTTCTGAGAAAGGGATAATCAAAGTAATCTTTTAAAATTTTTCTGATTTTGTAATCCTGAAACGTCTGCTACTGAATATAAATTGAGCATGTGCTTGCAAATCCTTCAGTTACACATCAGACAGCTCATTATTTAGTTGAATGTAATAAAACTGAGTTTTATTTGGCAAAATTAGCCTCATTGTTTTAGTTAAATTTGAAATCATACTCATTTGATAATAAATTGCTTCTAGCTACTTGCATGATTTTCTGCAGCCGTCTACACACCTTTACCATATCATTTGTAAGGCAATTTTATAACATTTGTTTCACTTCCCCATGTCTTTCACAGATGTGTGATCCTCTTGAAGTAACTGTATCCCCAAGACTTATGATATGTACTGCAATATATGAAAGGCCGTCCTCTGAACTCATGAAACAACTAACTGCATTGGAAATAGGTTTGACTTTCTGGTATTATGTTAGACAGTACCCAAATGTAAATTAAACACACTTCGTATGAGTTGGGGAAAATGGGTTTGCATTTTATTGCTCTAAAAAGCTCAGAAATGAGTTTTTATATCTTAACTTCCATAAACATTCCTCTTTTAGTTTTTCTGTCAGAATGCTGATGAATGACCTTTACCAACTCTGTATTTTCTACATTCATTGCTGTATTTTAAAGGAGAAGCCGGAATCTGTGTTTTCCAGGACCCCTAACCCACAGGGTTCCAGTTTAGATTCTTGTAGCCAGAGACAATCATGTACACTTTAGAAACTGAAAGAGAAACAAAAGTAATTATTCACCAGCAGAAGCTGTGAACAGACCAGTGGATATTATCAGAGCAGTTTTGGGGCTTCAGTAACGGTTTCTTGCTGTCCTCAGCAAAATTTTCCATTTCAGTCTGTTCAGGCAGCTGAATTCTTCCAAGACAGTGGTCCTGCACCCCTTGTACTCCTGTGTTCCCTCAGGGCCAGCAGAAGTCTCTATAACCTTCTCTATTTCAGGCCTTCCAATGGTCGAATAAGCCACCTATATTCAATCCCTTCCCATCTAAAATATCTAGTGCAGTTTCTGTTTTCTTGGCCAAATCTCATTGACATAGGAGGCCATGACAGATGGTGAACACGCATACATGCTGAGGTGCTTCAAATTAGAAAGTATTACTTTTAAAAGTACAATCACTGGACTAAGCCTTAACTCAGTTTCTGAGAGGAGATAGAGGCAAAATTTGTAAAGCAAAAGGAGCAAACTATTTGAGGAAAATGCTTTTTTATTTTTATTTATTTTATTGTATTATTTTATTTTATTTTATTTTATTTTATTTTATTTTATTTTATTTTATATTTTATTTTATTTTTGAGACAGAGTCTTGCTCTGTCTCCCAGGCTGGAGTGCAGTGGTGCGATCTTGGCTGACTGCAGCCTCTCCCTCCCGGGTTCCAGCAATTCTCCTGTCTCAGCCTCCTGGGTAGCTGGGTTTACAGGTGCACGCCACTACGCCTGGCTAATTTTTGTATTTTTAGTAGAGACGGGGTTTTGCCATGTTGGCCAGGCTGGTCTCCAACTGCTGACCTCAGGTGATCCACCCATCTTGGCCTCCCAAAGTGCTGGGTTACAAGCATGAGCCACTGCACCCAGCCAGAAAATGCTTTTTGTTGCTCTGATTTATTGTTAGTTGGTCAAAAGCACTGACTCTGACTTCTCCCTTTTCTCACGTTTCCTAGATGGCAATTACACTATGCATTTAAAATATTTATTATTTCTGTAAGACTACTGTAAAATGAGAAAAAAGCTACCTGTTAAAATTAATACAAACAATATTTAAATATGTAGATATGTCTTACTTTTAAATAAGTAAAATATAAATACAAAGTGAAATTGAGATATATATGGTGCATTCTATGATTAAAATACAAAACTTACACTTAGAAGAAAGCCAAACACAAAAGATTCAAGAGAATTTATTTTTAAACTCTGGAGTATGACATCAGACACAAAAAGTTATCAAGTTATCATACACTAAATGTACATATATACACAAACACCAATTTAAGTCTATTGAAAACTGGCAATTTGTAATTCTTATTTCATCAATAACAAGCAATGATTCAGAAAACTTTGAAATGACATATACTGATTTTTATTTTAAAATTTTATGTGCTTCTTGGCAGCAATTTTCATTGAAGTAGTAACCATCTGCAAAATGAGTCATTTTATACATTTGTTTGAAATTTCTGAGTTACATTTTTTCTATAATTAAGTGTTATGTATAAAACCTAAATTGTAAGGTGTTGTGTTACTTCTAACCGTTCTATATAATCAGTACTTTGACAGTGGTGAAATAATTTTCTCCAAGAAAGAAACAGCTAATTTGAGCTATTTGATTATTATAATGGCAGAACTAGCTATGAATGGTTGTAAAAACTATTACAATTCAAATTGTGAGTGACTATTCTGAAACATTTAAAATATTTCTCTTCTCTCCCTGCAACCAACATCTCACAAAAAATTTTAAGTAGCACCATGCAGTTTTATATTTATTCATTTTTAAAAGCATCTAGTCAAGTTCAAGAGATAGAGAATGGTGATGGTTGTACAACAATACTAATGCACTTAATACTACATAATTGCACACTTAATAATTACTAAGGTAGTAAAATTTAATTTATGTGTATTTTGTTCCAATAAAAAAACTGGAAAAATGTTCTACTATTTATTGCTCACTGAAGTTCAGCTTCATCTTTCATTTCCTTTTCTTCAGCATTGATCACGTTATAATTGCTTTCAGGTAGGGTGGGTTGAAACACAAAAATAAATATGTTTTAAGTAGGAAAAACCCTAAAAATCATAGACAGCAATCATTAAAATACTTTATGTTCAATAAAAGTCAACTAATTCATAATAGGTCACTTTATATTAAAATTTAAATAACGAATGAACTGAATTTAGACACAAATGATAAGAAAATGAATTGATTTAATTATTTCAATAGATAAAAGGGGATTATAAGAATTGGCATCTAATTATATGGGATTATTTCTCCCCAGAAGAGTAGAAGGGAAAAATAGGATAGCAGCTCAACTCAGTAGTAAATACCCTTTTGCTTTAGTTCCAGAGAAACTCTTCTTAGTTTAACAGTTTTGAGGTGTCAAGCATGATTTGTCTGCCACCACTCTGTTTCCTAAAGGAAAGCATTCCTGTTCACTCATCTCCTCAATTTTCACAGAGGTTACAGTCAGTCATCCGACAGAGATAAGGGAAATCACATGAAGTCAACAGGCATACATATGTACAGAGGAACTCCATGGCCACTGTCCATAGTTCACTTGGCCCATGGCAGCCACCCATCACCCACTTAGCCCATTACTGCAATCAGTAAGCATCTGAAGAAGCCAAGAACGTATACAAAAAAGTAAAGACATGTTTGTTAACTTCTTAAAAAGAGAAGTTGGTGGAAACAAGAGAGGGAGCTTTTCTTTCTTTTTCTGTTTGGAAACATTTAAATAACAGTAAAAAATATTTATATCTTGAAGGTTTGATAGAATCACTTTTGTAAAATTTGAGGCTTGTTTTATTTTGGAGAGGAACAGTTTGACAGCTTTCTCAAATCCTACCATGGTAATTGGGTTGTTTACATTGTATGCTCTCCTGGTAATTTATATTTTCTGAGAATTTGAAGTCAATTTTCAAATTTATTTGAAGAGAGTAGAGTAAAATATTGTCCTATAATTAGTTTCCTCAGTATGGCTATGCGAGTATTCTCTTGTTTGATTAGATTAGCTATTGGTTTATCTATTTAATTGGATTATTTCATAGTGCTAGCTATTAAATTTACTTATTAATGCTATATTTGTATATTCTAATCGTTAATATGCATTTATGCTTATCAATTACTTCCCTTTGCTTCCCATAGGCTTATTTTGCTCTGCCCCCCAGTTCTTGAGATTGGTACATCATTTATTTATTTACATTATTTGTTTTTTAAGTTACATGAGTACTTGAGGATTGAAACCTTGAATTTTCAGATTTAGCTATAGCTCCAATTTTTTTTAGTCAACTCTATTAACAAAAACTTTGTATACAATGAGCGCTAGGCATTTAAAATAGGCCATTGAATGTATGATTTCAGAGTATGAGCTGTACAACTAACAACACAGATAATTTGAAGACTATTTTTTCACCACCAAAACATCTCATATCTTCTTGCAGTGTATCTGTCTCTTTGTCCTAAACCCCAGACAACCAATAATCTGTCTCCTGTCATCATAGTTTAACTTACTTTTACTAAACTTTTATATAAATAAAATAATCAAATCTGTATTCTTTTGCACTTGACGCTTCTTTTCACTTTTGCCTAATGATGTGTAAGCTTCATCTATATTGTTGCGTGCATCAATATGTTTTTAATGCTGAGTTATATTACATTATATGTTTATCCATTCACCTGTTGATGGACATTAGGTTGGTTTTCAATTTTTTCTCTTACAAATAATGCTGTCATGAACATTCTTGCACATGTCTTTTTATGGATATGTTCTTTTATTTGTCTTAAGTGAATGCCTAAAAGCGGAATGGCTGGGTATTTGGTAGCTGTATGTTTACTGCCAACTGTTTTCCTAAGCATTTGTATCCTTTAACATTCTGGCCAGAAGTTTGTGAGATACACCATTTGGTAAAATGTCCTCATCAAATTTGATATTCTAGATTTATAATTTGTTTTATTTTTACAGGTATAGAGTGTGGTCTCATTTATGGTTTTAACTTACATTTTTCTAATTACAACACGAAATATATTTTCATATGATTATTTGCCATTTATATCTCTTTTATGGTGAAGTATATTTTCAAATCCTGGAAGCTTTCTTTATGTGGGTTGACTTTGATCTTATTATTGAGTTTTGAGAGTTCTGTATATATTTTTAAAAAAATTCCTTGGCAAATACATATAGTGCAACTATTTCTCCTATTTTGTATTGTATTTTAATTTTATTAATGGCATCCCTTGAACAACAAAAGTTTAAATTTTTATGACACTCAGTTTTTTTCTTTTATGGTGCATGATTTTTTGCATCCCATCTATGAAAAGTTCTAGAAATGTTATAATTTTAGTACTTGCATTAGGTCTGTTATCAATTTAAATTAATTTTTGTGTATAGTGTTAGGTAATAGACAACTTTTTTTTCCCATATAGTTATTCAGTTGAGCCTGCACAATTTCTCAAAAATTGCTGTTGCCTTGGCACCTTTGTTGTAAATCAATTTACCATAAATAAAAAGTTTTATGTCTGGATTATCAATTCTGTTTCTATTGTCTACATGTTCATTCTTATGACAGTTTTAATTCTATGCTAGCTTTTCATTCATCTAAAAACTCTTCATTTGCCCTTCATGCTTGAATGATATTTTTGCTTTATATAGAATTCTCAGTTCATTTTTTCTTTAATCTATTCACAATTCTAGTTCTAGTGTCTTCTTTTCTCTGCGTATTCTGATGAGAAATCTATGGTCATTTAAATCATTGCTTATCTGTATATTTTCCTTGGCTGCACTCAATAATTTCTCTTTATCTCTGTTTTTTTGTTTGTTTGTTTGTTTTCTCCCCAGCCTTTTGACTATGTAATGTGCCTAGGATTTTTTCTTTGTATTTACTCTATGTGTAGCTTACTTTCTTAACCCCCATAAATGTATATATTTCATTTAATTTGAGAGGACTTCAGCTATTCTATTTTTATGTTAATCTCCTCTTTCTCATTTCTTTCTTTCTGAGACTCTAATTGTCTGTATGTTGGACTCATCATACAATATTGTTTCATATGTTCCTGAAGTTCTAGGTTTCTTCCCAAGTTTGTTTCTTTCTTCTTCAGATTGCTTAATCTTTCTTCCAATTTATTGACTTATTGTCTTCTACTTTTGTTTTGCTTTTACAGCCATCCAGTAATTTTTTAAGATAGTGTTTATTTATTTCATTTTACATCCTTCCAGTGATTTACTTTTTATTAAGATGGTGTTTCCTTTAACAATTTTGGAACTCTTTGTTTCTTTTTTAATTTTCTGTTTCTGTTATGGAGATTTCTTATTTTTTTCATCATAAATATGTGTTTTTCTAGCTAATTTTGCAACAGTTATAATAGCTGCTTTAAAATCTTTGTTTCATATTTCTATAGTCTGAATCATCTTACGGTAGTCATTTGGAAAGTGTATGTTCCGTTGATAATGGATTACATTGCCTTAGTCTTTTCATGTAAAGAAATTTTAGATTGTATCTTGAACATACTTAATATTATGTTTGAAACACTAAATTCCATTATGTATCTCCAACTAATATTGATATTTTTATTATAGGAAATTAATTTGCTTATATTTCAAACTATGACATATCTATGTTGGGCTAAAGTTTATATCAGCTTTTAGTCTGTCTTGCTCAAGTGTTATTTGTGCATCAGCCTGACTTGGGCATAGTTTTAGACAAACTTTGAGTTTATTTCCTCTGTATTTCTCCTGTCTAGTTTACGATCTCACTTTTTTGTGGCTCTTGGAATTATTCCCTTGATTTCTTCAACCAAAACAAATGGAGGCTTTCTATGAAAGACTTAGAAACATAACCTCACCTCCACAACGGCAGTTTCTTTCAGGGTATATCTGCAAAACAAAACAAAAACAGAAAACAGGAAAGTGCTGGTCGTTTACTGAAAATTTCAACACCTTTAAAATCTGCCTGCATTTCTTCGCTTTCTGCAGCTCTCGGGCAGTTGTTTCTTACAGACTTACCAGAGGTCTTATTATTTGTAAGGCAATTAGTTGGATAGGAACTTACTCTTTTATACAATAGTGAAAATCTTGTATACACAACATTGTGACTTTTTTTTTCTTTAGGACTGTTTACTTAATATGTTGTAATTTCTGTTTTGATTTGATTTGATTTTGTCTCAGGGGAGAAAGTACAAAGTATCAGAGTGCTTGTGAGAATCACAAGAATAAAAGACGTGACTTAGCATGCAATTTTATTAATGATTTTAAGACACCAGTGAAGCAAGAAGAAACCAATGTAGTTACTCAGGCCCTTTCTTACAATATCCATAGTCTAGATTAACATATGAAATCTTTATGTTATGAGTGAGTCTACACCACTTAGAAAGTAGAGGTCATCTCAGTTATGAAACATTTCTATTGTATAATGGTTACATACTACACATCACATTTTCTAAGGAGTCAGGCACCAGGATTTCTTATCCCAGACTAATCTGGACAGACTTGATACATTCTGCTAAAAGCAATATATAAATACTCTCAAAAACACTAGTTTCCTTGTGTTTATTTCATTAGCATGCTGTTTTATAGGATTTAAATATCCTTTTGATAGTGAGACACAACACACTGACACTAGAATAGAATAAAAGCAGAACTGTGTGTTATTTTGGGCTCTGAAATAGAGAAGGCTTCGAGGCAGGGCCACCAAAGGATTTGCGCCAGAGACTGATAACAGAATCTGGAGCTGCTGGGGACAACTCACGTATGGCAAGTGGAGTGGAGTGAGCTAAGTTGCTCAGGCTCCCGGTGAATTGGCTAATTCAAATAATGTCTTGGGCTCTAGGGTATAGAGGCTGTCCCTAGTTGCCTGTCACCTGGCTGTGGGGTGATTAGGGGAGGAACATCGTGGCCCTTGCATGTGAGAGCCCAGTGAAAAAAGAGGTTGTGAGGTGGACTTAAGCAACTGGTCAAGAAGATAAACTAGCCTCTAGCTAGATCCTCAAAAGTGAGTCAAAATAGCTTTTTAAAAGAAGTATACGACATGCCTAGAAGATTTAACATGAGTCATCCTTATTTCCTGGGGATGTCCACTCACTAAAGAGAGAATTGCATACCTGCTGCACCATGATTTAGTTTCTACAAGGCATTAAAAAAATTGGTTGAGAGGAATTCCAAATTCCCCTATCCATTAGTCCAATGTCTCTATCCATTAGTGATCTTTGGAGGTCACCACCTCCCAGGGTATCTTGGGCCAATATGAAGCAGCTTGAAATCATTTTTAGCTTGAGAGTGTAGACTGGAGACCAGTCTCTATAACTACATTTCCTTCTGCCTATTCTTGGCACAGAGGGGACCCTGAACTTTTTAAATGCTTCCATGGAATGTAAAATTTAAAGAGTTGAAAGAAGGTGGAACAGTTCTTGTAAGTGCCATAGCCATTCAGTCATAGAGGCTGCGGATTCTCTCTGCCAGGGACCGGGGAAAAAACAGCTTATGGTTAAAACTCACAAAACAAGGCTAGTGGGAGCCCAGTGAGTCTGAGTGAGTAGGGTCCATCAATACTCAAGCCCTGACTGGGTCAACAGGATGAATCAGAAATTTTGCCAAATGAACCTGGATGCTGGCTGAAAGTCTTACCTCATTGCTATCAGGTGTTTGCTTCTACCTTCAGGAGTCTTCTTTTTTCCCCAACACTGAGACCATCAACTAAAGGTATTCAGTATAAGCATAGACAAACTAAACATTACATGAGGATGAGGATAAGCATCAGGCGATTATTTTTTTTTGAGATGGAGTCTCGCTCTGTCGCCCAGGCTGGAGTGCAGTGGCGCGATCTCGGCTCACTGCAAGCTCCACCTCCCAGGTTCATGCCATTCTCCTGCCTCAGCCTCCCGAGTAGCTGGGACTACAGGCGCCCGCCACCACACCTGGCTACTTTTTTGCATTTTAGTAGAGACCAGGTTTCACTGTGTTAGCCAGGATGGTCTCGATCTCCTGACCTCATGAGGTGCCCACCTTGGCCTTCCAAAGTGCTGGGATTACAGGCATGAGTCACCACGCCCCACCAGCATCAGGTGATTCTTACCAACACTTGGTGAAAAGCTGGTGTGGGAGAAGGAAAGTACTTGAGTAGCAACATTTCCTTTAAATGAAGACTAGTATCGCAACCCCAATCTTCCTGCAGGTCTCCATTAGTCTAGGGTTCTCTAGGGAAACAAGACCAATAGTGTGTGTGCATATGTGTGTGTCTGTGTATGTGTGTATGAGAGAAACATAGATATTAATTTTAAACAATTGACTCATGCAACTATGAGAGCTGTAATGTCCAAAATCTGAAGGGCAGGCAGGCAACCTAGAGACCCAGGATAGAGTCGATGTTGCAATCTCAAGTCCGAAGACAATCTGGAGGCAGAATTCCTTCTTCTTCCTGGTAACTCAATCTTTTTATCTTAAATCCTTCAACTGATTGGATGAGGTCCATTCACATTATGCAGGCTAATCTGTTTTACTCAAAGTCCACTGATTTAAATGTTAATCACATCTAAAAATACTTCACAGTAACACCTAGACTAGTGATTGACCAAACATCTAGGTGCCATACCCAAGCCAAGTTGACACATAAAATTAAGCCTCATAAGGCCCCTCTCCAACCCAGTTGTTTGCTGGTCTTTGGCCTCTGCTCTCTGCCTCAAAGGAAAAATGTGAGTTAGCTGAGCCTAACCGATAGGAGGCCAGAGTGTATTCACTCTTTGGCTTCCTTGGATGTTTCAAGCTAATCTTAGCATTGTCATTACTTGTGGAGGTTCTTTTTAAATCCAAATTATTCTTGCAACAGGTCTTCTGTTTTGGGGCCAAGGCCTAGGATCCTTAATGTCCTAGGATTCTGAAATTGGCCCTAGTTTTCCAAGCAGAGACTCACTTCTTCTAGAAATGTAGAATGCTAGAAAGGAGTTACAATGATAACATTTTGCTGTTTTTCTCTTGTTTCTTATACACATGAAAGACCACTGGATTCTGCCTATTATTTCTTTCA
The DNA here is from genome assembly GCF_029281585.2 of Gorilla gorilla gorilla. NCBI lineage: Eukaryota > Metazoa > Chordata > Mammalia > Primates > Hominidae > Gorilla > Gorilla gorilla. The sequence goes on from NC_073243.2 coordinate 88,828,959, forward strand.
CGTAGAATCACAGGCTTACCTCAAAGTGGTCGCTCTCCCAATTGGGCAAAGAGAACAGTCATCTGAAGGAAAGGCTGATATTTGTAATGCTGATATTCATAGGATCAGCTAATGAATTGTCATATGTAATGGAGTTAATATTTACACAACACAAAGTAGGTGTATGAAAATTATAAAACTTATATTCAAAGTGAGGTTGCTACATAAAGTAGGAATAATGATGGTATGGTCTGAATGCTTTTATTCCCCCAAAATGTATATGTTGAGACTTAATCCCCAAAGAAGTTGTAGTAAGAGGTGAGGCTTTTGGGAGGTGATCCCCACATAAGGGCGCAGCTGTTATGAATGGGATTCGTGCCCTTAGAGGTCTCTGGGGACTTGCTGGGCCCTTCCACTACATGAGGATGCAGTCAAATGGAGGCATCTATGAAGAATGAGCCCTCAGCAGACACCAAATCTCCTGGTGCCTTTGTCTTGAATTTCCCAGTCTCCAGAACTGTGAACAATATATTCTATTGTATATAAATTACCCAGTCTAAGGTATTTTGTTATGACAGCTTGAATGGACTAAGTCAGTTATTATGTCCTATTCTGGCAGACTGAGAGGGCCCGAGGCAACATGTTTTCCTCTCAAATTCCTCCAGAGTTTTAGGTGGCAATGAAAGTCAAACATAACCTCATGCCGTACGTGGGGAAGGCAAATGGCACAATCTTAGCCAAAAATAGCCATGGTAGCAAGCAAAAAAGTCAATAAAGACACAGAGGACAGCTCCGGAATTCAAATACAGGCCAGAGGGTTCTTCCTCATGGATGTGAATATTTCTACACACGAAGATGCTATGTGGGGAGTCCAGAGGAGATAAGGGATGAACAGTAGCCAGGATATCTCTATATTCTTCAGATAGTCTATAATTGCATGGAATACTTTTCTAGATAATTTGAACTACCAATTTTTTTTGGATGTTTATCCAATGTGAGCTAAATCCGCTTAGAAAAATACTGACAGATACCATAGATTATTCTACGATTATAATTATTATTTTACCATGAAAGCTCAAATGATGTTTGGATTTTGATGTTTTTGAGCTCAGCGTGTGTGGATGTTGTTTGCTGATGGTGATGGTGATGATTTGTAAGCAAAGATTGTGAAATTAGTAGATCTTTCCAGTGTTGTATATCTAGGTTTTGAACTGGTAATCCTGTAACAGTTTCAGGTCATGGTGTGGCTCCAGGAAGGAAACGTCATGTGGAGAAAGTGAACCTTAATTTGCCTAAGATAGCCTAATAGCTTTCTTCCATATTAGAGAGATGTATGAGTGTGTTTCAGTGATATGCCCTGAGTAGAATTTGAGCCTTTGAAGAACTTCATTGACCCATCTGGGAAATAATATTCATAAACATGAATTTTGTATGGTGGGAAATTTTGTCTCGATTTCCAGCAGTGACTTTGTTATAGACAGATTTTTATAGTATGGGTCATTTCCCCCTCTACGTGACTATTTTGTAGAATTTATTCAAGAATTTACAGTATTAAATTCTCTTTCATATTTAAAAATAAAAAAACTATCTTGCTGCTGTGCATATACAGATTCTTTGACTCTGTAGACACAGAGCTAAATAAAATTCAACATGAATAGTCATGACCACGTTTACATGTATGAATATTTGTCAAAATCACAGGACACTAAGGCTAGAAAAGGATAATTTGTAATTTAGACAAGGATCAACAAACTTTTCTGTAAAGTGTTAGACAGCAGTAATTATAGCAGGTTATATGAGTTACATATGTTCTTATCTATTCTATATTCTCTCCCCCTTTATAAATAGTTCTTTAAAAATGTAGCAGAAAATGGCCGGGCGTGGTGGCTCATTTCTGTAATCCCAGCACTTTGGGAGGCCAAGACAGGCAGATCACCTGAGGTTAGGAGTTCAAGACCTGCCTGACCAACATGGTGAAACCCTGTCTCTACTGAAAATACAAAAATTAGTCAGGCATGGTGGTGAGCACCTGTAGTCCCAGCTACTTGGGAAGCTGAGGAAGGAGAATCACTTGAACCTGGGAGGTGGAGGTTGCAGTGAGCCGAGAGCGTGTCAATGCACTCCAGCCTGGGTGACAGAGTGAGACTCCGTCTCACAAAATAATAATAATAATAATAGCGGAAAATGAAACAAACCTACAAAAATAAAAAATAATTCTTAGCTAGAAGGCCATAAAAATGACCATAGTTTGCCCACCTTTGAATCCTCATTTTACATATAAAAAAAACCTGAGGTACACAAATAACTTTTTCTAGAAAACATGCCACTTTAGCGTGACTAGACTCTGATCCTGCTATAATTCCCAGTGCTCTGTGGTTAGTCTGAGAACACATCCCATCTCATTCCTAAGAAAGAAGTCCTGTGAGAAGTGGTGTTCCTAACTGTCTTCACTAGGCAAAACCTTCTTTAAGCAGCGACTGAATCTTCCTTACCTATGTTTCTTTGTATCCCAGAACACCAGGCAACATTTGTAACATCTATAACAGCCTGAGATCAGAATTGCTTTCTTTGTAGCTCTGACACAAGTCACTTTGCCTGTGAGACACATAGCAACTGTATGAACAATCATTACACATTATTCATTGGGGCCTACCTTTTGGCAGGGGCTAGGTGCAGCATCAGTACTGGAGAAAAATCTCAAAAACGGACAAAATTCTCTGGTGTTGCAAGGTTATGTTCCAGAGCATGGAAGTGAGTTTGTAAGTAAAGCAATACACATAATAAGAAGTACATTATACATTATGTGAAAATATTAAAAAAATGCTACAGTGAAAAATTTAAAAAACAAAAAAGGAGGTCATTGAGAATTCGTAGGCAGGCTCGTGTATTTATATCGTGGGCATTTTAAATACCAACATTGGGTGTTTAATAAATTTTAGACGTTTCACATAACAACAACTACAAAAAATCTATGGCCGGGCGCTGTGGCTCACGCCTGTAATCCTAGCACTTTGGGAGGCCGAGGCAGGTGGATCATGAGGTCAAGAGTTCCAGACCAGCCTGCCCAACATGACAAAACCCCGTCTCTACTAAAAATACAAAAAATTAACCAGGCATGGTGGTAGGCACCTGTAATCCCAGCTACTTGGGAGACTGAGGCAGAAGAATCGCTTGAACCCAGAAGGCGGAGGTTTCAGTGAGTCAAGATTGCGCCACTGCACTCTAGCCTGGGCACCAAGAGTGAAATTCCATAAAAAAAAAAAAAAAAAGAAATCTAGTTGAGTTATTATTTTATTTTTCTAACTGTCTGGCTTGATAAGCAGACACAAAACTGTTATAAGTATTTAATTAAATTTAGATGCAGGAATCTAGTTATTATGTATTAAACTTGGTTCAGTGTTGTGTAATTTTCAAGGCAGTCTAATATAGTTTGTAGACTTGTGGACAACATGCTTATCACAACTTAGCATTTTGCTCAATAACTAAAATATTTTGCACTCAAAAGTAAAAATAAACACTATTTGCATCTCCACATTTATTTTTTAATTGATATAAAACTAAGTAATTTTTGTTTGTTTCTTTTCTTAAACCAGGACTCAAACAAAAACAGGCCAAAGAAAATAAAAATAAAACATAGGGTTCTACTTGTATAAGGTGATACATTTTAAGTACTTGTCAATTTTAAGGACAGTATTAAGAAATAAATAGCATTTTGGCTTTTGAAAATATACCTACTATTTACTTACTTGCTTAATATTTGAGTATTCCTTTACTTTTAGAAATTATTTATATAAAAAGCTTGTTATTTTTACTATGACATGATCCTCCTTTCTAAAGTTCATAATTACTTCACTTTTAGAAGTAACTCCGGGGCCGAGCACAGTGGCTCATGCCTGTAATCCCAGCACTTTGAGAGTCCAAGGCAGGTAGATCATCTGAGGTCAGGAGTTCGAGACCAGCCTGGCCAACATGGTGAACCTCTGTCTCTACTAAAACCACAAAAATTAGCCAGCGTGGTGGCTCATGCCTGTAGTCAGCTACTTGGGAGGCTGAGGCAGGAGAGTCCCTTGAACTCAGCAGGCGGAGGTTACAGCGAGCCAAGATCAAGCCACTGTACTCCAGCCTGGGCAACAGAGTGAGACTTGGTCAAAAACAAAAAAAGTCACTCAGGAATGGATAAACCAAACAAATATTGTATGCTCTCTCATTCATAAGTGGGAGCTAAGCTGTGAGGACGCAAAGGCACAAGAATGATACAATCGACTTTGAGAGCTTGGAGGAAAGGATTGGCGGTGAGGGATGAAAGACTGCACATTGTATACAGTGTACACTGCTGGGTGATGGGTGCACCAAAGTCTCAGAAATCACCACTAAAGAACTTATTCATGTAACCAAACAACGCCTCTTCCCCAAAAACCTATTGAATTGTTTTTAAATAAATAAAGAAAAAATAAAATAAAATCACTTCACTTTTATCTATGTTAAATTAGTAATTCTGGGCCTTACTTACCTTAGTGTTTCCACATCTGCACAGAAAGTCTTGAGACTTTAGTTTTCCAACAGACACTTGGTCTTTGGTTTATTAATATAAGAACATGAGCTTCCTTATTAAGGTCAAATATTTATCTTCAAAACCAAAAGGAACTAATAAATTGAAATCTTTACTATTAAATATTTAATATGGAATTCCATTGATGTTATTTTGGTAGGATAAGTGGTAAATCTTAAGGGACTAAGCTCCACATCAGTCGTCTTCAAATAAATAAACTCCACCTCAGTTGTCTTTTCATAGGTCATCTAATCCTTTTAATGAACAGAAAAATAAAATAAAATAAAATTGCTTACATTTCACATATCTGTGTTTCATAGTTTTTTTATTTATGGAAAGGAAAACTAATATTGAGGGAGGTTAAAGGATTGCCTCAAGTCACACAGATAGTGTGGGCTGGTCTGGGTAACAAATATGCCCACATTTCCTGCTGGATTAAGAGCAATTTTAATTTTCACTTACGCAATATCTTCTGCCAGTCTGGGGGGCATACTTTGACAATTCTTTTCCATCTACTCCTCATGCATCTTAACCTTGGACCTCTTCCAGCATGGCGACAGCAAGGACAAAGAGATGGACAGCAGATGAGCAATTAAGTCTCTTATCCTGGAAGTAACGTGCATTCTCTTCCTAGATCATCCTCACGTGGCCCTGCTCAACAGCAAGAACACTGGAAATTGAGTCTCCTATGTGAAGAAGGGAAAGGTGATGGGGTTGAGAGCAAGCACTGATTTTATGCACATGGGTAGTATGAGGTAAAATCCAATTTGAAGCCAAGTCTGCTAAATCTAGAGCTTCCTAAGTTATAATGCCACCTAAGAGTGTAATGAATGTGTTAGAAGCCAAAATTCTCACTTGTAGTCAATTCACTGTGTCAAAATAGATTGAAGACTCCACTCTGAAACACAAGGATGTTTATATCAAAGACAATGCTTGGAAAGCATTTTCATACTATAATGTGAGATTTCATTTCTCCCTAAGGCTGAGGATAGCAAATTGAAATAGTATCTTCTCATGACATATTATTTCAAAAGAAAAATATTCACCATCATAGTAAAAATTTTTATTACAGTAATTGTCCTCCTGACAACAGCAACAATGATGCCAATTGACAGTAACCTACATACCTTGGGAACTAACAGTTCTAGTATTATAAGTAAGAATTGAAATCTTAACATTAATAAAATAGAAATTATGTCTTGTTTTATGATTTTGCTCTTTTTACAAGATTAGAAACCCAAATATTGGCTTAGATGTTATTTTCTAAAATATACTGTATTATAACATTTATTTTAATATCACAAATTTGTCCCTAGATCTGTCAAATCACTTTTAATGAGGATTTTAAATAGGAATAGAAAAGCTTAGCCGACTCAACTACTAATTTAAAAAAATACATTTTTCTTTTCATCGTCTGTCAAAATCAAACATCCAATTCCTTTATTTCTCAAGTGAAGCGTAGAATGTTTAATCTCCTTGTAAACCAGGATTGTTCACTTTTGCCTTACATCTGAAACTGAGAGTTTTAAATGGCAGCACAATCACACTTTAACTTTCCTTGCCAAAAGCCATCAATAATGCAGTGCTTAAATGTGTTCTAGTTGAATCTCTTTCACTGTCTGCATTCTGATGCCCTCCACTACAGGTCTCTTCTTTCACAGATTACTGTGTCTATTGCTATCACAGAATATTTAGTGGAGAGGGCATCCTAGAGGCTTAGCGAAAATGAGAATATAATTCCTTTGTCAGAATCCAGTTCTGTTTCTACAGCTTCAGAATCCAATTGGCAACCGCCTCATCATTTGGCAGGCGTCTGGCCTTTCACAGACCCAAGGCAGAGAGGCTGGGCTGAAACAAACTATATGGCTGTTATTGTTCTTTGAAATTTGAAGATTCAATAAAATTATAATGAGGATTGTAGAATTCTGTTATTTAGTTTATGTCGATCTATCTATCTTCCTGTCTAGCTAGTCTATCTCTTACTGTTTGTCAACATTTTCTTCATATAAAAATCCTTTTGTTTGTATTTTAAAATTCTATTTGTCTGTTTCTCTCTGGTTAAATTGAAAAATTGTGACTTCAAAATAAACATAAGCCCTGGCAAAGACTAACTACTCTCTTTAATTCTTCCTGTTTAGCCTATATTTTTAAATCTTTGACACCTGAAGGACCCACAATCCATTGATCCTATGACATCTTTATGTGCCTTAACCACTTCATATCCTCACTTCTCTCCATTCCAAGTTTAACTTCTATGAATCACAATTATAATCTCCCTTTTTTCTCAACTCTTTGACCTTTTATTATTTTTTGTACTTTTTTGTTGAACCACAGGCCTGTCTTATCAAACTCTCTAATAGTAGGAGTCTGCCCTGCACAGGTGAACAGAGCCTCCCATGACCTTCCCATTATACTGACTTTTCTCATTTATCACTTATCTCAGGAGGGCCTCTATGCCGGTCCACATGGTCCTATATTTCCCTAACCCTTTTACTCTTCCACGCTCCTCAACCGCTGACTCATATTTTATCCTCCGTCCTCAAACCTCCTTCACTCTCCTTATTCTCAGCTTTGATCTTGCTCCCTATATTATTGAAAAAAAAATAAGCAGACAATATCCTATACAAGCTTTTTCACTACATTAGTCTTATTTACCAGAATTCCTGCATCTGTGTCTGTACATTTTACTTTCCTCTTATTATTTTAAATGAATCTATTGTACTTAGATAAGAAAAAAAAGCTTTGTTTTTCTTATCTAAGTACATAGACTGGACGGGAGGCGGGGGTTAAAAGGCTACATATCAGGGACTATGCTCACTGCCTTGGCGACAGGATCACTCATATACCAAGCCTCAGGGATGCACGATTTAGCTATGTAACAAATCTTCACATGTATCCCCTGAACCCCAAATAAAAGTAGAAGAAAGGAAAGAAACAAAGAGCAGTCTCTTGAAGTAGGAATTAGCAAGGTAATCAAACAAGCTTAATCGTATAGGAGTAGTTTTAATACTATAATTAGGTAGATACATATCTAAATGTGCACTTGAAGTCACCTCCTTTTGCTACTCAGAAATCTTTCCTAGCTCTCCTCATTGATATCCTCTGTCTCTTTCTTTCTTTTTTTTTTTCTTTGAGACGGAGTTTCACTCTTGTCTCCCAGGCTGGAGTGCAATGGCACAATCTCTGCTCACTGCCCCAGGTTCAAGTGATTCTCCTGCCTCAGACACCTGAGTAGCTGGGATTACAGGAGCCAGCAGAGATGGGGTTTCAACATGTTGGCCAGGGTGGTTTCGAACTCCTGACCTCAGGTGATCCACCCGTCTCAGCCTCCCAAAGTGCTGGGATTACAGGTGTGAGCTACCACGCCCAACCTATCCTCTCCTTTTACATTTTTTCTTCTGCATGGTAGCTTCCCATCTAAACAATACGAAACAAAGCAAACCAAAGGAACTGCTATATATGTCTTCACTTTTCTTTTACTGATCCCCAAATCTCTCCCTGACATTACCACTTTGCTTAATGAAAGGATAGTCCATTTCTACTGTCTCCAATTAGTCTGCTTGCATTCTCTTGAATCTGTGACAATGATATTTTCACACCCTTCCCCAACAAAACTGCCCCCATCAAGATTACCAATGACTGTCACATTCCAGATTTAGAGATCATTCTTGGTTTTAACCTTATTTGAACAACCAAAAAAACCCATAACTAAGTTAATCATTTAGTCTTTGAAAGTGTTTTTTAAATTTCTCTAGACAACATGCTTACCTGTTCTTTCCAGATCGTGTTCCATCTCTTTTAATGGTTCCCAGTTGGCTCCCTGACCTCTTAATTTTGGAATTTGCCAGTGGCAGTCTTTGGACTTTTCTGTGTTCCTTCTCTGCTCACTTATTTGATGCTTGCATTCTGTCTCCTGGCTGGCGACCCTAAATAATTATTTCAATCTCTTAACCTTCAGACCGTCTGAACTGAATGTCAGGCTGCATCTGGATACCTTCGCTGCTTCCATTCTGCTATACAACACTGGTATCTCTTGCATAGGTTATTTTGATGGCCTTTTAACTGGTCCGTTTTTTGTTTGGTTTGTTTTTCCCCACCCTCTGCTCATAAAGCCTATTTTGAGCACACTTGTCAAAATGGCTCTGTTGAAATATGTTTTATTATTACACATCTTCATTTAAACACTTTCAAAGGCTTTCCATGTCAGTCAAAGTAAAAGCTAAATTCTGATAATAGCCTTATGGAGCCCTCTATGATGTCTTCCCCCTCCTCATTGCCTCTGGAATCACATCTTCTATTTCCTCCCTCTAGCCACACACTGGCCTAATTGTGCTTTCTCAAACGTGTCAAGCAAGCTACATCCTCCAGATATGAGTATTGATTCTTCTACCTCCCTTAAGTCTTGATCCAAGATTTGCCTTTTTAGGCTTTCTAGATACTCTATTTGATGTTGCGTAAAACATGCCCAGGACATTTATCCTATTTCCTGCTTACTTTTTCCCATATCTCTTATTACTACCTAAAATGTCTTACTTACTCTGTTATTATTTTTGTTTCCCATCACCAGTACATTATCTTCATGTGGACAGAAGTTCTGTAAAGTGTTTTGTTAACTGTGTAAACCCCAGGACTTAAAATCATACTTAGCTTATACAGGGCATTTGATTAATTTCTTAATAAATAACTTCTAGAGATATAATCATTTTTATAAAAGTTGCGTTTTACCACATCAGTGTTATAAATATATTATTTTTACAAATAAAATTTGATTAGTTTATATAATTTGACATATAGCATATAAAATGTATAATATTCAAATTATATGTAAAACGTGTTGTATTAGTCTGTTAAAACAAATGGGAATATTGCTATACCATATCTGAGACCAAATATTATATTTTGTTAAATATATTTTGAAGTTTAAAAGTTGTTTTTATTAAACAATACACAATATATTTTAAAACTTTTTAGTATTCTGATAAAGAAAATTTTTATAAATAATAAAGTAAAGGATTAAAAAGAAATTATAAATGCCTGTGTAAATAACACTCAGGTCAATAAATAGAATATTCTCACTGCCAAGGGAGGGCTGTCTTTCATGTCTTTTCCACCCTTGTGTATCTGCTACAGAGGTGTCACTATGTTGCCTTTTACAGCAATCAGTTGCTTGCTTTTCCTCTGTAGTATTTCCATTTAAGTATATACTCCTAAAATTATAATCTACTTTTACCAGTTTTTAAACTTTATATGAATAAAATAATGTTGATCATGTTCTGTGTCTGACTCCTTGGTTCTACATTTTGGTTCTAATTTTGAGCTGTGATTTTTTTTCTTTGTATTCTAACTAATTAATTTGCACATCTATATAGTATTCCATTAGGCGAGTATACAATGATTTACTCATCTGCACTATTTATGGATATTTTATTATTTCTAGTTGTCAGCTATTACAAACAAAGCTATCATGAACATTTGTTTACATATATCAGGTACAATATGAAAGAATTGCCACATACTCAGAGGTGGAAGTGCTAGTTAGTAAAGTGTTCAAATCTTATTAGGTAATGCCAAACTGATAAACAAAAGCAGACTTTTATTAGTGGCTTACGGGCATTCTTGTTGTTCAACACATTTGCCAATACTTCCCGTTGTCCATTTTTGTAATATTTAATTTTTGCCAATTTGGGTTGGTATCTTGCATTGCATTGCCTGTTCATGTGGCACTTTTGTGTCTATCAATAAGATTTTGAAGTCCTTGGCCAAATATTTCTCTCCTTTTCTTCTTGAGTTTCTTAAAAATTTTAAGGAATTATTTTTCTATTAAAGATACAAATGGCTTGTCCGATATATGTGTTACAAATAGGTTTTCCATGCAGGTTTTCTTTCCACAATCTTTAATTGACTTTTAATGAAGAGATACTCTTAATTTTAATGCAGTAAAACTTATGATATGCTTTTATGCCTTGCTTAAAAAGTATTTACCCATTGCAAGGTTATGAAGATGTTTTATTGTGCTATCCCACAAATATTATACTGTTTTCCTTTTCACAGGAAGGATTACAATCCACCAGAATGAATTTTTATGTATGATATGAGAAAAGAGCTTTTTTAATTTAAAAACTTAACTGTTGGACTAACCTTGACTTAGGCTCATGCAAGTTTTTATAGATTTACATTAGCTTTCTTAACTGAATACTGCAAAAATAGTGAAAATGAATTATTATCATTGTCTAACTTATTGTTCGCTAGTTGCACATTTTTGCCTGATGTAAAAATTTTTAAATAATGCTTAAAAAATAAAACCAAGTAAATAAATAGCATTAATATGGCAATAAGGCACTTGAATTTTATATGGAGTCATTTTAGTCTTGTAACTAGGGTGATACATATCTACACTTTTCAATCATGTAACATTTAGATTTTGCTCATTTTAAGTCAACATCAGTTGTCTTAATGGCAACATTCAGCATTCAAAAGTTGTCCAACTATTTTTCATAATACAATATTTGCCTTTTAATCAATGCATTCAAAATAATAAAATTATATTCTTCAAATACCCAAATTTTTAAATTATTGTATATGTAGAGTAAATCCATTTAGTGTTCTTATGAAATAAGAGAAAAGTAAAGCTTATAAAATTTTGCAAATTTGATAATGCACCACTGGAAATCCTTAACCTGATTTTACTTTGTTTGGATTTACTAGTTAAATATGCTGATAAATATAATTTACTGGTAATTATTTTATTTTGAGTGATTACTATATTGACCTTAATCTTGAGAAAGCAACCAATGCACAGGGTTTCAATTAAGTCCTGTGAACCATGACAGGAACTTTTTTTACATGCCACAAGTGTCTTTTTTATATATTTGAAGAGTAACTGTTAGTATGAATTGTTCTCATAGTCTCAAAATCTGGATCTATATTCAGTATATGTTTTTCTTCACATATTGGGGAAAATTGAATTATAGTAGGTGGATGTAAATGTCTCAATAGGATGTACTGAAAAACACATCTTCTTAACCAAATTCCACATAAAAATTTATAAAATATACTCCAACAGAAAACAAATGGAAAAATAAAATTTATTTCTGTGGCCTTCCTTTTTGCTTTGGTTTTTAAGATTTAAGCATATTTATTTTAAAAGCTTGAATAGTAAAAGTAGCTGTGAAAAGTAGAAAATACTATAAATTCTTAAATTAATTTTTCCTGGCCGGGCGCAGTGGCTCACGCCTGTAATCCAAGCACTTTGGGAGGCCCAAACGGACGGATCACGAGGTCAGGAGTTTGAGAACATCCTGGCCAACATGGTGAAACCCCATCTCTACTAAAATACAAAAGATTAGCCAGGTATGGTGGTGCGCAACTGTAGTCCCAGTTACTCGGGAGGCCGAGGCAGGGGAATCCGTTGAACCCGGGAGGCAGATATTGTGGTGAGCCGAGATTGCGCCACTGCACTCCAGCCTGGGTGACAAAGCGAGACACCGTCTCAAAAAATAATAATAATAATAACAATTTTTTCCTATTATTTTAATTAACAATGAAAGTATACATTATGTTTTTAACTTGCTACAATATGAATTTAAAAGTATGAGACATAGGAAATTGCTTGAAAATATTGTTTGATATTGTTAACTATAAATACACGAATTAATATATGGGCTAACAAAGATAATTGGTCATCAGAAATATGTACTTATGAGAAGCTACTCCTTCAGTAAATACCAAATATCTTGAAAGAGTAGCACTGTTCTAAAACTTCATAAGATCATTGGTAAACCATGTATTTTTCTCAGTCATTACTTTCCAAAAAACTTGTGTAAAAAGAATTTGTCTTGCAGCTTAAGGCTTCATTTTATCAGTCAAATTAAAATAATCCATATCCAAAGTTAGTCAAAGTGTATATTTACATTTTTAAAAAATTGACTTCAACCAGTGAGATGTTATAAATGTTTTATCATGCATCACGATTTCTTTTGTTGTTGTTGTGGTTGTCTGAGACGGAGTTTCACTCTTGTTGCCCAGGCTGGAGTGCAAGGGCGTGATCTCAGTTCACCGCAACATCCTCCTCCCCGGTTCAAGCGATTCTCCTGCCTCAGCCTCCTGACTAGCTGGGATTACAGGCATGTGCCACCACGGCCGGCCAATTTTGTACTTTTAGTAGTGGCAGGGTTTCTCTATGTTGGTCAGGCTGGTCTCGAACTCCCAACCTCAGGTGATCCGCCTGTCTCAGCCTCCCAAAGTGCTGGGATTATGGGCGTGAGCCACCGCGCTCAGCCCATGATTTCAAATAGTATCTATGTTTAACCAAAACAACAAAAAAAGGAGACATGAATTCCCTTGGGAATTCATGAACTAATAGATTTGTGAATTCTCAAACAGGACTGAGCAATATTGGGTTCTAGACCCATATTTGATATCAATTGGATTTGTATTCTTCACCAAATTGTAGAATTTAGATAAATAATTTTGGCATAATAATTTTAAATCTTTTAAGTCTCAGTTTTTTTATCTGATAAATAAATATGTCAGACAAGATCAGGGCACAACAAACTAGGGGTCATTCGCCAAATGAGGCCACAATCTATTTTTGTGGAAAAAAGTTTTACTGTAACACCCTCTCATTTACATACAATTTATTGCTGTGTTTACCAATGCACAGCTGAGTATTTGAAATAGAGATCATATGGTGTATGCTTTAAATAATTACTGTCTGCTCTTCAGAGAAAATATTACTGACCTCCGGGCTAAATGATCTTTTAGGTTCCTTTCAGCTATTGCATTTGTTAATAAATGCTATATAATGCGGACAGGTACAAAATGTGAAAAAGAAAAAACATATTTCTGTTTTCTAAAAATTCACCGATTTACTCTGTTAATCACAGATTCTAGTAGCATATTTTTCCCAAATACTTAAAGCTGCTACTCAAAATGTTCTAATTGTGTACATGAATACACATGATATTGTCCAATTTTATCTAATAACAAAAGAATAATTAAGTAGCCAAATAAATGCAAGATAATCAGAAAGACTGATTCATGACAAGATTGCCACAATTAGAATTTTATAGCAAAGAACGTACATTTCCTGGGAGAGCATCAGTGTGCTTTGATAAGATTTTACACAGTAATTTTATTTGTATTCACCAAACCCAGATCAAGATTAGGTGGTCAATTATTGAACTACTTCCAAGAAGCAGAGCTTGTCCGCAATAATACTGTCTGTTGACCAGTGAAAGTTATTTAAAAGTTCAGCAATGTTTATTTCAATATTGATAATACATTCTTGGAAAATTTTAGAAATGAAATGGGCTGTATAAATTACTTACTTTAGAAAAATAATAACTATAACAAAAATGGAAGTGATGAACAACAATAAGTCTGTAATTGGAATTACAGCATTTAAAAATAATAAGATAATAAAACCACATGAACCAGAGGAAGAACAGACATAATCTTAGGCATAAAACTGGCAGTAAAACTACTTTTACCTGTCTTTAGCTAATTTGGGAAATATTAGCTGAATATCCAATACATTGCAGCTGCCTTTTCTTTCAAGGCAATTCTTCAGTTCTATCTGGCTGTGATCGATGGCATTATTTTTCAACCAATATTCCCTCTGTCCACCTCCACTCCTATAGGTTGCACTGATGTTGGGTTTCATCAGGTGACCTGCTTTGGCTAATAAAAATGGTTATATGTGATCACCCTACCTCTGAGCAGTGGCTTTAAATGTGCTTCAATTCATGACTTTGCATTCCTCTTCCCCAAGAGAAGCATAATGTTCTATACCTACTGCTTACTTAACTGTGTTCCAAGAAGGAATAATATGTGAAGCTCACTTGAATTTAGCCTTCAGGTTAGAGTGGAGTGGTGACAGCTAGCCCTCAGACTTGTAGGCAAAAGTAAGAGTTGTCTGTAGTAAGCACTGAGATTTAGGAGTTTGTTGTTACACAGCGTTATAAGTCAAAAGCTGGTTAATACAGCAGCCTTAGAAAAATGCTGACTCTATTCCTTTCATTTCTCCAGGAAAAGTTCCAGTATAACTTACAGACTTTGGAAAATTTTACAATATATAGAAACGGTGAAGAGATCCCCATACCATAGAACAAAGTGTTATTATATTTCTGGAAGTTCAGACTATTTCATTGGTTCACACCATGAGTAATAATTCAAAGTGTAGGCTTTGCATCATTCCATTTTTATATCACAGGTTGTATTTAAATTTCATTCTTGGACATCCATTATATTTCAAAATAAATATATAGGTACTATTTTCAGTTGTTCAGCCTCTCAACTCTGCAACTTCACTATTGTCTGTATATTTGTTATATGCTTACCGTGTCTTCACTTCAAAGGTAACATGTCAAAAAACTAAAATAATAATATTTTTAATATTTTCCTTCATCTCTGTATGCCTTACCACTATTTATAGAATTATTACTTCCAGAGTATTCATTTTAAACAGATTTTAATGATGCAATTTTCACCTCATAAAATATGCTATGTAGATTATACTACCTTGTTATACAATATTTTTCATATTATTTTGTCAATCTCTACACCCACTAAGAATGTTCTAGTCCTTCTGTGTGCCATTCAACAGTTTACCTGGGTTGGGGCTATTAAATTTGATAATAGGCATAAAATGATTAGCATGTTTGCTTACACTACCTGTGCCCAATACATTTCATGATTTCTATTAGCTCTGGTCTACCTGCTCTGATTTAGATTTGTTCTCCCTCTCTCTCTCTTTCACTTCTTCACGTGCATGCACACAAATACACATTCATGTGTAAATAGTTGAGAAAAGGTTATGTTAAAAAGAGTTTGCAGTATTTCAATATGTTGGAATGGATTCCAGCAATACTAATCTCGAGTCAAAACAGATAGACTGACGTTCATATAAGGAATAATGCAATGAATAAGTACAAAAATAAATTTTTAATCCTAATCCACATCTTATTATCTAATTCACTACAGACAGGCTAACCTCTTTGGTTTGCGATTTTCTTATTTGTAACAAAAAAACTGATTCAGATAACTGATTTAAGAAAATGCATAAACCATTTTTCACAGAAAAGGTATGTGATGCATATTTGTTCTCATAAATTTTTGTTTTCATAATAAAATTACTTGCTGTCTATTTTTAGGCTTTATCTGCATACAAAATTATTATAAATAAAACAAAAATAATTACAATTTTAAGCATTTTACATAAATTATTTTATTCAAACTTTAACATAAACCTTCAAGATGGATAATAAATTATTATTCCCTTATTAAAAATCAGGATACTACATCTTAAAGATGGCAAATACCTTGGTCAAGATCAAGCTACAAAGAATATAAGTTACGGAAATGAATTTTAAACCCCAGTTTTCTTGCTACAAACCACAGGCTCGTTAATATGTATACTACATTGCCTCTTAAAATTTGTCCCAATATATGTATTACAAAATGTTTTCAAACAAAATGGTCTCCACAATCCCCATAGTGAGTGGTCTTCACATTGCAATAATATGATGCTTACTCTTCATTAACTGAAATTTGAACTCCAAGAAAAATTTCTGGGTAGAAAACTAGAATGATAAAATTATATAAAGGCAAGCTGCCTGTTCTGTCCTTTTATTTACCCTTCTTCTAAATAATTTTAGGTTCTTGAATAATGTCAAGGAAAATGCCACCAAACTGTGTTTGAACTCTGTGGGAGAAAATAATGAGTGCATAGAGAAGAGTCTAACAATCATAGTGTACTAGTCCGTTCTCACACTGCTGTAAAGAACTACCTGAGACAGGGTCATTTATGAAGGAAAGAGGTTTAATAGACTCACAGCCCTGCAGGCTTTGCAAGAGGCATGGTTGGGAGGCCTCAGGAAACTTACAATCATGGGGGAAGGCAAAGGGGAAGCCATCATGTTTTACCACGTCAGAAGGCGAAGGGGAAGCAAGCACATCCTACCATGGTGGAAAAGGACAGAGAGAGTAAGGGGAGAGGTGTCTCAACGCTTTTAAACAACCAGATCTCATGAGAACTCACTCACTATTATGAGAACAGTGAGGGGGAAATCCGCTCCCATGACCCAATCATCTGCCACCAGGCCCCTCTTCCAACACTGGGGATTACAATTTGACATGAGATTTGGGTGTGGACACTAGACATACTTTATCACATAGTAACTTTGAACTATACTTCATTGCTTACAGTGCATTCTTCAATGGCACTGATCAAAGCAGATGTAATGGAGGGTCTGGTAACTTTAAAAAAGCATGCACACACACACACACACACACACACGATATGCAAATACCTACCATAAAATATAATATATAATGTTTATAACATTGTTTTCCATCACCAGATTCTCCATTCATTCTATCTATGTGTGTGTGCATGTGTGTGTGTGTGTGTGTATAAACACATGCATGTATATGGTTATGTACTTTAGGATTATAGTACATATAGGCATTTAGGCTTTGGGTGTTATGTTAATGCAGACTGCACCATGATTGACTTGGAGGAAGAATGAATCCTCATGAGGCCTACAGAGTGAGATAGGCAGTATGACTTCCATTAAGGCACCAGGTGTTTATTCTATAGTATTGCATGAGGTGATGCCGTGAAACAAAGGTGAGTTGTGAGATATATGGATATCTGCAAAGTAAATATTTAGTAACACAATTTAACACTTAAAAAAATGCTAGCCTGCAAAGAGGATATTTTTTTAAAAACCTTAAAATACAGATATTGGAGAGGATTTGGGAAGAGAGGATTTGCTGAGAGCTGCTGCAACACTTTAATTCCTACTCTCCACCAGCCCAAACTCAGAAAATATGCAACCACATTGGGATCCAGACTTTAAGGAACCCAAAAAGCAACTCATAGGCTGAGGGGGTGATGAGGGAAAATGTTACCAAAAGCGAAGCAAATTCCTCTTTATCAAAGGCTTATAGTGCATGTGGGGTAGAGAGAAAGATTGCCTTTTCTCTAAATGAAGATTGACATGATTTTTAGAACACTTTCACGTTCTGAATTTAAACGTGTTATTACTTAATGGGGCAATAGAATCACCCATTTAATAAGAGTCAGGAGAAAATTCACAGGGCATGCTGACTTTTCATTCAAAGGAGGGTCATTATCATTGGATACACTTTAAAGAAAAAGTGACAAAAAAGAAATCACCTTTACGTTACATTCCATGAGTCAGGCTAATTCAAGATTCTAGTTTCATAGTGCCTGTTTATTTGAAACAGGCATCCCTACTATGAATCTGCTAGAAATCATGAGGGTTATATTTCAACTCAATTTAATATTTATTTTATTATACACAACATATAAAACAACAACATAATGTGTCATCAGTGTGCACATATGAACAAGATGTAACACCTGAATTTTAACACATTGCATTATGTAGGAGAGAGAAGTAAACCAAAATAAATTAGCAGAAAATGAAAATGGAAACTCCGTAATGGTACAAAAACACTAAAACCAGATGATCTCAAACATAAATCATAGTAAGTTGGAGACACAAATACTTATTTTTATAGAAATAAAGAGTGAAGCCAGGAAATGCACCTGAAGCAGGAATTATTGAAGAGTAAGCAGGGTTTTGACAGGTAGTCCTGATGAGAGGAATAGAGATTCCAAACAGAGTGAGATGCATGAGAAAGAAGTACTCAGAAATAAAATACAGAATACTTTCAAGAGGCACTGGGGACATCAGTTTGAAGAAGATTCCTTGGTGTCTGTAAGGGAAACTGAGAGGTAACTATTAAAAATAAGAAGCCCATATAGAGGGTGAAAAATCCAGGAAAACATAAAAAAGATCTCTTGAGACATTCTCAAATAATTTTAACTCAGGTATTCTTTAACTCAGTGGACTTTAAGGATCATTAATATGATCCACAGGAACTCAAGAGTAGAAATGATCATGCAGAATATAGCAAATATCAATTTGTTGGATCCTACAGGAGATAATAAGATAGGGGCACGGGCAATAAATAATGAAACACACCTATGTACTAGAGTGATAAAGAGAAAGGAGATAACACAGATGTAGTAAGTGTGAAAAGGATTCAAATTAAAATAATTAACATTTCATAGAAATTGAGAGGAGAGAAAAAAATAAAAGTCACATAGTTTGAGCAAGTATGGTTAAAAGAATAGTGGTACAGCTGAGGGAAATGGAGATGTCAGGAAGAGAACCAAGAAACTAGAAAATATTGAATGTGTGAGTTTTTTGTTGTTGTTGTTAACTTCATGGGCATGAATAATCAATAGAACACCCACATGGAGATGCTTGTCATATATTTAGACCTTCAGATACGAAAGTTCCTTTTAGAGATACAGACTTCAAACATTTATATCAAATTTAAAGAAGAGGACTTATACCAAAGTAAAATTCCAAGGAAAGAGAAAAGAGCAAAAATAAAACACTCTACATAAAGGAGACTGAACACGAAAGGTAGTGAAGCAGATGGAGAAAGAGTATTCATCAAGGAAGGGGGACAAAGATAACAGAGTGAAATGCAATCTAAGGAAGGAGATATTTTCAGGAGGAATACGATTCATAGTGGCAAATGTTTCCCAAAGAGCAAGAAAGATAAGAACTGTTTTTTAGGTAAAACTATCATCAAAGACACTGAGAAAACTTTCTATAATGAAGAGCTTCTCTAATTTTTCCTCTAGAGTAATACAAACCATACAATAGCTCAAAAATGTACGCACGAGAGAGAAGAAAAGAGGGAATCAAAGCACTTCTCAATTCAGAAATTGGCATCTCATGTCAGAATATGTATGTATGTGTATATATACTTCAATATTAGCTCCTAATTTATTTGTATTATACTAATAAAAGAATTAAATTACACTCCTTTCCTAACACCAGTGATTCAATAGTCTAATTTTATAATTTTATTTTTAATGTCACTTCTTCATTTATGCAATTTAACTTTAGAGTGAAATTTTTGTTTTCCATACATGGTCTAGTCTTTCCAGCTGCCATGTTTTGATTATATTATAATTCCTAGAGATGCTAGAAATTTATATCTGACCTATCCTAGTTAATATGCCAATTTATCTTTAATGAATTCTTTAATCTACCACATGAGCATATGGAAAAATGGGTATTGAATTTAAAAAAGAAAGTTGAGTTCAAATTTCAGCTGCTACAATTAAAAAACTTGAACTAGAACAAAGTATATTAATTTTTCTGTGATTTGTAAAATCACTGAAATGGTAAAAAACTTATATTAAGCAGCTGAGATGAGTGTGACAAAAATGAAATTATAGCTGCAAAGTAAAAGCAAATTGTCTGACAGCCAGTAAAATAACAAATAATGGCTATTGTGTTTATTGACAATTAGAATTATAACTGTCTTTATGATAATAGGAATTGTTCTCTTTGGTACAACTTTGAAAAAATGATGAACAAGTTGCTGCTATTCTCTTACTAAATATCTAGAAACTACATAATAGCTCACATCTAGAAATTAACTCCTTAAAAGATCTCACATTTATTATTTGGCTGATTCTCAGAAGTAGTTTAAGGTACAGAAATGACAGTATTACCTAAATTTAAAGAATACAAAACCAAATCACAAAGAGGTTTTCAACAGAAAGCTAGACATAAAACACTCACTCTTGAATTCCTAGTTTCATTCCATTATTTAAATACAATTCTTATCACAATAATACAGCATCATTGATTTTCTCCATTATATTAATTCCACTACTCTAATATATAAACCTCTATGTGAAAATTTCAGCAAACTGATGCAGGTACAAAAAACCAAACGCTGCAAGCTCTTACTTATAAGTGGAAGCTGAACAATGAGAACACATAGACACAGGGAGGAGAACGACAGGCACTAGGGGATGGTGTGGGAGGAGGGAGAACACTAGAAAAAACAGCTAATGCTTGCTAGGCTTAGTACCTAGGTGATGGATTGATAGGGGCAGCAAACCACCATGCCACACATTTATCTATGTAACAAATCTGCACATCCTGCACGTGTACCCTGAAGCTTAAAAAAAAATAGCCATGAGGATCATTATAAAAAAGTAAGACAAATGCTGTGAGTATCATCTTTAAGAATTATACATTTAGAGACGTGTAAAAGTCATGTTTATTTGATTCCAAAATACTTTCAGGATATATGTTGAGGAATTCTTTGTTTGCTTTTTTTTGTTACATTTATGTAATTTTTATTTTATTTTTTGTATTCCAGAATTTTAAGTAATAAATTTGAATTTATCAGAACAGCTATACACTTTTAAGATTTTCAACTATAACATAATTTCAAACTAAAGTGTATTCTCTGTGTTTTTGAAGTTTTTTTTAAAGCAAATAGCTTTATTTACTTTTCCTGAGTAACCAAGATCACTCAGGTAAATGTGTTTTCTAAGCTGCCATGACACCTGTGTATATGAATTGATCATGATTAGTAAATAGATAGTTTTAAATATGAGATACTGCATTGAGCTCCTGCTTTCATGAAGATTGAAGGTGTATAGTTTCATTTTCTAATAAACCCATATGAGGGCATACAAATTCAGGGAGCTGGTAATAATTTTAAATTAATTGATGTCATCAGGTTTTCCTAACAAACATAGGTTATGCCAAAAGACCAAGAAAAAATCACAAGCATGCACACACACAGAAACACACACACTCACACACACACACGCTTTTAAAAAGTTAACCTAAGCTAGGGTGATTAATCTTTGCAAAGAACTTACTGTATTTTCTATATTCACATTAATTTTTCTCCTCTTCATTTTGTAACCTAACCATAGATAATAAGTAGGTGGATATGTACATATGCAGACAAATAGATAGACAGGACTTTCATATAAGCTTAATTTCAACAATTTCATAAAATTTAATGTGAGGTGCATTCAGTAATAATTATAGCCATAGTTGGAATAATCTGTGAATAAGTCATGTAAGAAAATAATAAAGATTTGGAGATACACAGATCATGTTTTGCTCATCCTGTTCCACTTATACAATTCTATAAAATTAAAAAAAAATAAAACGGAGACAGAAAAATATGTTAGGAAAATATCAGTCCCAACACAGGGGAAGAAATCTGTAGAATTATGTATTTAATCAAGGACATTCCACTTATTTGGTTAAAATGTGTCTAGCATATCCTTAGAAACACGGTAAAAACAAAAGTAGTTGATATTTATCATATTGCAGATTATTAAAACCAAATCTAGTTTTATTGCTATTGACAACAGTTGACCATTACCTTTGAGGCAATAAAAATATGGATGTCTTTGTACTTATAAACGTGAAAATAGATATTGTTCATGGTAGTTATTTTTTGTTGAGTTTTGTTTTTCTGTTCCTATCTGAATGTGATTTAAGATTGTATTTCTACTACTCTATGGAGATAAAATTTAATAGTATACATTACTGTAACCTGATAGATTCTTAAACTGTAAGGTATACTTTTAAAATTCAATCTTCATAGATTAATAAAAATACAACATTTTACATATATATGCATATATAAAATTAATATATAAGACTAATATGTACCAACCACTCTGCCAATATCATAATTACTGCCCCAAATCTGAATTATTTACAAACAAGAATAAGAAAATTTCTTATTCTTTACAAATAAGAAATAAGAAAATTTCCTCTTTTACAACTTCTACGCAAAATTCTACTGTAGGTCCTAGCCATTGTAAAAAGTTATATATAAATAAATCAGAAAAATCAAGAAGATAATAAAATGGGTTATTTCATCGTTATGTTTTTGATGAATTTGGTCATTTTTTTGAAGTATTTATTTGAGGAGGCAACATGAAAGCTTTTGATAGCATTAAAATTATTATTAAAATAATGTAGGCATTATATTTTATCATAATTTATAATATGATGTATATTGCAATCTATTTTATGTTTTATAATTTATTACACACATATTATTAGTTTGCTGGTGTTATCATTGCATAGGTTAAATAACAGAAATTTATTGTCTCACAATTCTGGGAGCTACAAGTTTGAAATTAAGCTATTTGCAGGACTGGTTTCTTCTGAGTTTTGATGGAAAGATCTGTTCCAACCCTCTCTCCTTGGCTTGTAGACAGCCACCTTCTCCCTGTCTTTTCACATCATCATTCCTCTATGCACGTCTGTCTCCAAATTTCCCCTTTGTGTAAGGACACCAATCACATTGGCTTACAGCCCACCGTAATGACTTCATCTTAACTAATTACATCTGCAAAGAACCTGTTCCCAAATAAGGTCACTTCTGAAATTCTGGGGCTTAGGAACTTCACATAAGAGTTTTGGGAGACACAGTTCAACTCATAACATACGTACATTTAATGTTACTTAAAACTGACTTGTTCTAAGAAATTAATATTACATATCTTCAAAAGCTTGCATCAATAGTCATTTTTCAAATGAAATTTGACATTATATAATGTTTGATAAAACACATTCATCCAAGAGAACAATAATATTTGCTAATTTTTCACTTCTTTTTGAATTATTTCCAGCTTTTTTGCTTTTGAAAGCTAAATGTGCTGGGCCAGTAAAAGCTGGAAAATTATGTATTTTTGTAAGTATAGTTTATGTGAAATAAGTTTAAGTTTGATGCTCACAGCATTTGACATATTTTATTCAGGAGTCCAATATTTGCAAATACAAAAAATCTTAATTAAAGCTACCATAAAACATGCCTTCCACTTTCCTGATATAAAGTATATTTTCTAATTTGATGGATTTCTCATTATCAGATAAAGCTCTTAAAAGGGGAAGAGCTTGCAAATAAAACAAATAATGATAATTGTTATTGTTTTGGGCTGTATATAATTTAATATATAAGAATTTTTCTCTAAAAGTAATCACCAAGATTTCAAATTTCCTTAGTGACTCCATTGCAATAATGGGCAGTATATATTTTAATGAAGTCAATTTTATACCAATGATGCCTCAATAATAATGAAGAGTTTCCATTTCCCTCCAAAAATTCTTTTTGCCTATTATTACTTGTTTTCTATAGATAAATTAGCCTGTTGTTCATTCTGACATTTTCTTTTTGTACAATTAATGAAACTTAAGTGTTTCTATTTACATATAAAAGAATAAATGAGATGGTTAACTTACGTAGTCAGTGAGGCTTTTCTTGGTTTTAGAATTCTTCAAATCCAGAAACTCCCTCTCCAGAATGTATGTCCTTGCAGTATGTCCTGATTAAGTTGTCAGAACATTTGGACTAGCAGGATTTGTTTTTTTGTTAGTGGGGGGCGGAATAAGGCAAGCAGTTGAACTCAAACCAGATGTTGGTATGAAGGCATTGACATTTTATGTGGAGCATTTGCTCGCCAGAAATATTTATATTCTCCTTTTCTATTTTGGAACTGTGTATCCAGTATGGACATTTAGAATTTCCTCCCCCTCTGCTCTCATTTCTTTGTTTTCAGCAGACCAGGAATCTCATTTCTTCTCAGATTGGCCAAACTATTTATTTAAAGAGAAGATTAAAAATTTTATCCTGACATAAATATTCCTGTAACCAGTATCACTGTGCAGGGAAAATGATTCTGAACAAGTTTGGATCTAATTGGTGGAAAGTGAGGAAGAAGCATTGTAGGTGGTGTTTGCAGTGATGTGAAGTACCCCACACCCCACCCCTCTCCCACACTGCCACCAGTGCTGTTTATTTGGGCAGTGGTACAGAAAATCCAGTATGTAAGGTGAGGATACAGATACTTACAGGAAAGGCAGAGGATGCTCATCTATGCTTCTCCATTTACTGTGGGTTTCCTACTGGACATGCAGCCCCAGGTATTAGTCCACGGGCTTCTTGTCCTGCCAATTTGAGTGAGAAGACACATTCTTTGATAACTCACTGTTCTTCTGTCCATGAAGCTTCCATTTCCCACTGCAAAGGTACTTATATTGATAATCTTTGTGTTTCTGAACAAGAATAAAATTTTAAACAGTGAGATTTACAGGTCCTTGAACTAAAGTCGGTTGAGTAAATTCACTTCTAATACATGATCCTCAGCTTTCAATCACCTTTTTTAGAGGTCCTCTGCTTTTTCAACACTTAGAGTTCAGGCAATCTCTATACAGTCTCTGCTTACAGCTTCTCATCACCCTGACAGCAGTTTTCCTCTAGAGGTTGATTACATTTGTATATTCAGCCCTCTAAATAATGTTTAAATGACTAAAATGGGTGGTTACTTGGGAAAGATAAATTTGACTCAATGGGGAAAAGTGAGATTTAGCATCAACCGACTTCTTAAACCGAGCCACATACATAAGATATGTGTATAGCTAAAACATCATTTCATTTGTGTTAAGGCTATTTCACTTAGGTGTATAGAGCTACTGTCAATATTTTGCTTCTATATTTCTTTTTATAATCAAAAACAAACATGAAAAAACAAACATGAAAACAATTATATCTATATTTTAAGTATTTGTTTGAACATCTTGTCATATTTGCAATGCACATCTAACTTTTTAATTTACTTCTTTATTAAATTCATTTGTTCTCTCGCTGAGTAGAAAGTCTAAGAATTACACTAGTAACATGTATAAAGATCATTTAAAAATTCTTATGTTTGATTTTAGTTCCTGAGTTCCATACATATAAATATATAATTCACTAAAAACACTCCCATTAGGCACATCAAATTTTCAAGTGCATTAATTTAAAAGAAGGTGCTATGGCTTATTTCGATCTTACCTTCCTTAATATCAAGTAGCTATAACTTTCAGTAAATCTTCAATTAATAGAGTTAGTATTTATTGACACATACTTGAGAAAATAAAATGAAATAATTTTAGTCATCATATTTCATAGCTGTCTTGACTAATATGCTTTTAATTTCCTGGTGTGAAATTAGTTTTTTTACACACAGAGTACATGGATTTCTATACACAAAAATAAGTAGACAGCAAATTACTCCAGAAAATTTGCCTTGTAGTTGAGCAAGGACACAATGTACCTCATGTTGATACAGTTAGTCATTTTGCTTTTTCATGTGGCACCTGGATCTTCATCTGCTTGATTCCATTTTTATTTTAGGGCACAAACTATAACCATGAGCACATTTGCAGTAATGGTTGCCACAGAGTTGTAGAATTTTAAAGGTGGAAGAAACCTCAGAGATTAGCTCATTTAGCACATTAGAAATTTTTGGCTGAGATTTTGGCAGGCATAAGTAAAATAGTTACAGGAAAAAAAAAACAAAACGCACGACAAAGATTTGTGTTTTTCCCAAAAATGTGTTAGAACAGAACTTGTACTCTTAAAATGTATACTCCTAACGAGAACATTCATATGTCCCCAAGGCACCCCTTTTGTTCCACAGGTTCAAGCTACCACTGCTAATAGATGCATGTTCATTACCCTTACAGTCATTTCTGAGCCCTCCCACGACCCTTCTGAAAACAGTCCACTGAAACTTAATTTTGGGTTCTTTCCACTGGGAGCATAAATTTAGAGCTAACTCTGTACTGGCACTGAGGTACTTCCTTCAGTAGCCGTGGTAGCTGCAGTTTTGATTAAAGGGAAATTCAAAAAGTGGCAGCTCAGGTGTTCAATTGAGGTTGATATTTACAGAAAAATAATTTAAAATAATACAGTTTTTAAATACCCTAGTCCCCAAAAATGATATCCATCAAAACATTACAGCCATGCCACAGTGCTAAATAGACAATAGGATTTAACAGTGAGCCATAGGAAGAGCTAATGGAGTAGATCAGATAAGAAGTTGATAAGGGCACTGAAAAGACTGGAGTCATTTTCCTTGTTTCTTATCTAATTCTGCACAAGGCAGCTGAGAACAGTTTCTCAATATTCAACCAAATTAATTTTATAGCTGACTTTTTTTCCCCAAAGCATACGATTTCTTCTAATTCAAAAATCAAATGGCAGATGATCTTTATTTGAGTGCTGGATCATTTCTAGTATAGGATGGTGTAGTTTGCAATATTTAAGGGTGCTAACAAAGGACTAAAATCAAGAATTAGACTTTTTTAATGAGAAACAACTTAAAGAGTTGAAATATGATAAAAGAAACCTTTGCTTTAACTGTGCAAATGTGCCTGAGTTCTGTTAACCAGAGAATCCCCATGGCCCAGGGTGGTTTGAACTTTAAAAACTCACTCTAGAATGTGTAGAGAACTTCACCTGTCTTGCTACCCACATACATGGTATCATAATGCAATAATGACCAATCCCCTGGGAGAATTCTCAATCTTCTGCTATAAACTAAAAAAGACATTCAGATTCTATGTTAATCAGAGGACTTTTTCTCCTTCCTACCTAACATATTCACTCACATTACATATTTAGACAGAATCATTCATCTCATTTCAGAGTGACATACTATGTTGCCCGGTGTCTTGGTCAGTTTGGGCTGTAATATGGATTGGCTATGTCCCCACCTAAATCTGACCTTGAATCATGTCAAGGGCAGGGCCAGGTGGAGAAAATTGAATCATGGGGCAATTTCCCTGATACTTTTCTCATGGTGGTGAATAAGTCTCAGGAGACCTGATGATTTTTATAAGTGGGAATTCCCCTGCACAAGCTCTCCTGTCTGCCACCATGTAAGATGGCCCTTTGCTTCCCCTTTGCCTCCTGCCATGATTGTGAGGCCTCCCCAGCCATGTGGAACTGTGGTCCATTAAACCTCTGTCCCTTATAAATTACCCAGTCCTGGGTATGTCTATTAGCAGTGTGAGAACAGACTAATACAGTAAATTGGTACTGGGAGTGGGGCTCTACTGTAGAGATACCTGAAAATGTGGAAGTGACTTTGGAACTGGGTAACAGTCAGAGGTTGGAACAGTTTGGAGGGCTCAGAAGAAGATAGAAAGATGTGAGAAAGATTGGAACTTCCTAAAGACTTGGTGGGCTCAGAAGACAGGAAGATGTGGAAAAGTTTGGAACTTCCTTGAGATTTATTGAATGGCTTTGACCAAATGCTGCTCATCTAAGATAGAGATGAAAAACTTGGGAATTGGGCCGGGCGCGGTGGCTCACGCCTGTAATCCCAGCACTTTGGGAGGCCGAGGCGGGTGGATCACGAGGTCAGGAGATCGAGACCATCCTGGCTAACACAGTGAAACCCCGTCTCTACTAAAAAATACAAAAAATTAGCCGGGCATGGTGGCGGGCGCCTGTAGTCCCAGCTACTTGGGAGGCTGAGGCAGGAGAATGGCGTGAACCCGGGAGGCGGAGCTTGCAGTGAGCCGAGATCGCGCCACTGCACTCCAGCCTGGGCGACAGGGCGAGACTCCGTCTCAAAAAAAAAAAAAAAAAAAAAAAAAACTTGGGAATTGGAATAAAGGTGACTGTTGGTATGATTTATCCAAAAGACTGGTGGCATTTTGCCCCTGCTCTAGAGATTTTGAACTTCCAAGAGATAATTTAGGACATTGGCAGAAGAAATTTGTAAGCAGCAAAGTGTTCAAGAGGTGACTTTGGTGTCGTTAAAACATTCAGTATTATGTATTCACAAAGTTATGGTTTGAAATTAAAACTTACGTTTAAAAGGGAAGGAGAGCATAGAAGTTCAGAAAATTTGTAGCCTGACAATGCAATAGAAAAGAAAAACCCATTTTCTGAGGAGAAATTCAAGCTGGCTGCAGAAATTTTCATAAGTAATGAGAAGCCAAATGTTAATCACTAAGGCAATGGGAAAAACGCCTCTAGGGCATGTCAGAGACCTTTCCAGTAGCCCCTTCCATCATAGGCCCAGAGGCCTAGGAGGAAAAGCATGGTTTGGTGGGCCAGGCCTAGGGCCTTGCTGCTTTGTGCAGTCTCAGGACTTGGTGCCCTGCATCCAAGCCATGGCTAAAAGGGGCCAACATAGAGCTCAGGCCATTGCTTCAGAGGGTTCGAACCCCAAACCTTGGCAGCTTCCCCATGGTGTCGGGCCCATGGGTGCACAGAAGTCAAGAACTGAAGTTTAGGAACATCCGTCTAGATTTTAGAGGATGTATGAAAACACCTGGATAGCCAGGCAGAAGTCTGCTTCAGGGGCAGAGCCCTCATGGACAACCTCTGCTAGGGCAGTGCAGAAAGGAATGTGGGGTTGGAGTCCCCACACAGAGTTTTCATTGGGGCACTGCCTAGTGGAGCTGTGAGAAGATGGCCACCACCCTCCAGACCCCAGAATGGTAGATCCACCGAAAGCTTGCACCGTGTGCCTGGAAAAGCTGCAGACACTCAATGCCTGCCCATGAAAACAGCCAGGAAGGGGGCTGCAAAGTCACAGGGATGAGCTGCCCAAGACCATGGAAACCCATCTCTTGCATCAGCATGACTTGGATGTGAGACATGGAGTCAAAATAGATCATTTTGGAGTTTTAATATTTGACTGCTGTTCTGGACTTTGGACTTGCATGGGGCCTGCAGCTCCTTTGTTTTAGCCAGTTTCTCCCATTTGGAACATGCGTATTCAGCCAATGCCTGTAACCCCATTGTACCTAAGAAGTAACTAACTTGCTTTTGCTTTTACAGGCTCATAGGCAGAAGGGACTTGCCTTGTCTCAGATGAGACTTTGGACTGTGGACTTTTGAGTTAATGTGGAAATGAGGTGAGACTTTGGGCAACCATTGAGAGGGCATGATTTGTTTTGAAATGTGAGATTTGGGATTGGCAAGGGGCAGAATGATATGGTTTGGCTTTGTCCCTACCCAAATCTCAACTAGAATTGTAATAATCCCCACATGTCATGGGTGAGGCCAGGTGGAGGTAATTGAATCATGGGGGCAGTTTCCGCCATACTGTTCTCGTGGTAGTTAATAAGTCTCAGGAGATCTGATGGTTTTATAAATGGGATTTCCCCTTCACAAGCTCTTGTCTTTGCTTCTTCTTTGCCTTCCTCCATGATTGTGAGGCCTCCCCAGCCATGTGGAACTGTGAGCCCATTAAACCTCTTTCATTTATAAATTACCCAGTCTCAGGTATATCTTAATTAGCAGTGTGAGAACAGACTAATACAAGCTGCTATAGAAAATTACCATCGACTGGGTGGGTTAAAAAACAGACATTGATTTCTCACAGTTCAGGTGGCTGGAAATCCAAGATCAGTGTGCCAGCATGGTCAGTTCCCACTGAAAGCCCTATTTCAGGTTATAGACAGCCATCTTCTCCTTGTATCCTCACATGACAGAAACAGCACAAGAGAGATCCCTGGGGTCTTCCTAATAAGGGCACTAATCCCATTCATAAGCCTAATCAACGTTCAAAGCCCCCACTTCCAAATAGCATCACATTAAGGATTCAATTTCAACAATTTTGGAGAGATGCAATATTCTAGAAATACCATAACACATGGAAAGATTAAAAATTTAGCATTTATATGGATTAATTGAATAATCTCTGGTTATCCTTTGATAAATAAGAGTTAATTCTAATTCATTTGCTGATGTAATTCAATAAATTGGTAAATGCCAAGTTAAATTCCCAAACCTTCATTATTTAAACAGGGAAGTGGCATCAAATAAAGCATAGTTTGAGGATATTTATTGTCATGAACCTTAGGACAATTTCAAACCATAGCAAGGTAGAATATAAAGTAACACAGTAGATTATTCAATTTTCAATATTCTTATACCCAATCCAATCTCAACATTGCTGTATCAGTTCCTCAAGACAGAGTTACCCCTGATATCTTAAAGAATTTTTCTAATTTTAATTATATGTTCAACCCACAAATAATAATTTAAGCAATTATTTTTGTTTAATGCATTTTTATCTCATATTTGCTTATTTTGCTTACTTATTGGTGATGCTTTGGTAATTCGAATCACAGAGTTTTGTGTCTTTTGCTAGTTTAGGTTGTGACCATTTGCTAAAGAAAATTAAAATTCAAGACAAATTTGAACAATAGAAGAATGATTATCCACAAAGAACAAGCTTATATGCTTTGATTATTGCTTTAAATCTTAATTTACATTAAACTGACATACTCTTAGATTTTATAAATCTCTTGCTTTTACATAGAGCTTTTTAAAGCTTTACTTTACAATCAATTCTTTTTTTCTCAAAAGCAGGTGTTCTAGTGTTGTGTTGTCTAATATGGTGGCCACTAATCCTATCTGGCTATGTAAATGTACATTTATAATTTTATAATTAAGTAAAATTAAAAATTATATTCCTCAGTAACATTATAACTATTTTAAGTGTTCAATAGCCACTTGTAACCTGTGGATACCATCATAGACAGCACAGACTATCTCCATTCAGTGTATAAATTTCTATTAGTAGGAATGCTCTAGGGGACATTTTCTACTTTATCCAGTTCAAGAATCATTAACCAACAGATATACATCACAACTTAATTGTTTATGTTATTAATTTTTTAAAAACATTGTTAATTTTTTTTCTCACTTTTGTTTGCGCATATTTCACCTTAGTTCTCTGGTTACTTTGGTTATCTCTCTGTGTTTCTCTCTCTTTTTTTTAAAACAATGCCCCTTCTATGATGGCTTATGACATTAACCACTACATGAGTTACAACATTCAATGCAAGTCTTTCTTAATATTTTCTTACTCTATCAATTCTTATGGAAGCAACATAAAATCTAGGAGAATACTGAGTTTTGCATAGCTAACATTCTGTGACATAGATAAGAGATCATTATTTATTTTAAAAAGTTAAACAATAACTGTGTTAACATAGGTTTTTCATCTCATTTCCAAGCAAAGGCAAACAAAAATGTTCAATTAAGTTTGGATTAGGTTTATTTTGGGTTTATTTGCTTCCTACTTTGATTTTCTCTTTATACCTTTTTATTCACTTGTATTTTTATTTTACACAAGTCAAAAATGATAGAGATAAAGCATATGCTGCTAAATTTATTTCTTCATTCACGGTATTGCATTTGATTTTCAGTCATTTGGATTTTGAGGTATCTGGCTTTAACTTACACTTTAAGATATTTAGATTTATAAAATGTATTTTATAAACAAATATTTATTTAGAGCCTATATGAACCAGTCACTCTGCTGAACAAAGAATTTGAATGAGAGAAAGAAATAAGTATTGTAGCTATCAGAAGAAGGAACATTCTAGGTGTTGGATGTTTTTAGCCCTAACACCCTGAGATTTGGAAGAACAAAAAAGCCAGTGTAAACAGAGGAGAGCCAATAAATAGACACATAGCAGAAAACAATTCAAACAGGAGCATAAATCAGGTAGAGAACTGAAAGTGAAGTGTTGGAACTAAACATTGTCTAGTCGAGGAGTGGTAAGAACTGACTTCTTTTATGAATTGATTGATCTCATACTTTGTTGGCAATAGACTTCAAGCTTGAAAAAGATGGAAGGAGGAGGAGAAGAGGGAACTCCTGCATGTATTCAGAGAAGGTCTGTTAGTAGCTTGACCAGAAAATTTGTGATACAGACAATGAGAAGAGGACAGATTCTGGATACACTTTGAAAGTGGAACCATCAGAATTTTCTCATGGATAGGAAATGCAAAGTGAAAGCGGACAAAGAGAAAACATGGTTCTAAGTAGTGACCTGGGCATCTAGATTGAAGGATCAGCCATTAAATGAGATGAGAAAGAGTAAATGAAGTAGCTCTCCCCCTTCCCCAAAAGAGTGGACCAAAGGTAAGATGAAGAAGTAAATTTGTTAATTTCAGCAAATAAAGATATTTAATACCATGAAGTTAGTTGAAATCACTAAAAAAGAAAATATAGAGAAATATGTCCCCCAGATGGAACCTGAGGCATTTCTCTATTATAAAGCCCTAAATATGAGGAAGAAGCAGCAGACGATACAGTGAAGATATAGGGAGACAATTCAGTGAAAATTGGAAAGTATTTCAAGAAATGGAGAATAGTTACTTGGGTCAAAGGACTGCTAACTGCCAAGAAAGATTAATAGGATTTATCAAAGATTCTGGGAAATTCTAATAAAGGCATGGATACAAAAGCCCAATTAAACAGTGTATAAGGGAGAATGGGGAAGGTAGGATTTGAAGAAAGTGTGTAGAAAACCCTGTTGAGGATTTTTGCCACATAATGGAAGAGATAGATTTCTAGAAAAAGAAGTGGAGATAAAATTGTTTGTTTGTTTCTTTGTTTTGAGACAGAGACTCACTCTATTGCCCAGGCTGGAGTGCAGTGGTGCGATCTTGGCTCACTGCAACCTCCATCTCCCAGGTTCAAGTGGTTCTCCTCCCTCAGCCTCCTGAGTAGCTGGAATTACAGGTGCCTGCCACCATGCCTGGCTAATTTTTGTATTTTTAGTTGAGATGGGGTTTCATCATGTTGGCCAGGCAGATGTCAAACTCCTGACCTCAAGCAATCCGCCCACCTTGGACTCTCAAATTGCTGAGATTACAGCTGTGAACCACTGCACCAGGCCGAGGCATTTTTTCTTTTTAATGAGAGAAATAATGTCATATTAGTATGTTCTTAGGAATGAGAAATGAGCCAATAGAGAAAAGTTGATGATGCAAGAAAGAAAAGTAAGAATGGAAAAGTTGATAAAAACAAAAGAAAACAAAACAGAAACTGATCCCAGACAGGAAAAAAAGCAAAGCGTTCATCCTTCATAGCAGGAAGACAAGAAGAACATACAATGCCTATGCTGAGATATGGCCCCACATCGTAAGAAGTTCTAAAAGCTCTCTTCTGTTTTGTTCTCTCTTCTGGGTCATACGTAAAACTAGATCACTGACTGAACAGGATTTATTATAGACATGAGGAGCAAAAAAAATGTATAAAATGGCATTCTAGGAAAGAGGAAAAGTAAACTGTTAGGCAGTTGGAGGTATATACAAGATTGATGGTCACAACAAAATTGAAAACCACTTACTAGTAAGAATGATTTTTTTTTTTTTGCTCCTCACACCGAGCTGAAAGAATGTAGGCTTGGATTAGGTAAATGATTGTATTTAAACATGATATGTGTGTTTATACTTTTTTAAGCTATCAAAAGGTAAAAGAGGGGCAAGGGAGTTGAGGGTGCATTTACAGAGTGTTTATACAATTTAAGCAATGAGGAAAGAGATGATATTTAAGAATTGTGGGACAACAATCAAGTAAATGAATTATAGATGATGATGGGCTGTAAGGATTTGCATGACAGGGAGTAAATGAGAAAAACAGGGTGTGAATTAGACTGAGTGTGATATCTGAAACAGATTATGGGGCAATGTATGTTTCTGGAATTCAAAACTATTACACAATAATAAGTGACTGAGCCAACATGGAAAAGAGCACTGGAGGAGAGAGATTTAATGAACTCAGAAACCCTTCATAGCAGAAAGGATGCGGAAAGCTGATTTTTCTAGATAATAAAATTAACAAGAACCAAGAAAGCAGTTATGTTGAAGAAAGTGATAGTGAAACAGTGGCTAAAATGTATGAAAACTGACGGATGTGACTAGCAACCAGCAGATGCTTGCAGCATAGAGGGGTATGACGCAGCATAGACTGATGACACGCAATTTGGAGATCAGGGCTTTTTAAGTAGAAAGGAGGCATGGCATTGAGGAAGAGACAGACACCTATACAGTATGGTAAATATAAATGTGTGATCATGGGTGTAAAAATGTACATGATGTTTTAAAATCAAATAAAGTGTATGGTATCTTGCAGAATTTAAGAATGCTTGCTTTCCTCATCTTTCCTTTTCTCATCTTTTCTTCTTAAGTGCTTTCATCTCTTAGACCTCATTCCACCTGCAGCGTGAAATTGTCTGGGACTGGTATGAGCTCTATCATTGCATACTTGATTGCCTGGCCTTGTTCTCAGGCTACTTTCTGAACTGCCTTATTGTTTCTCTGTAACCCCACTACCCGCTATGCAGAAGTTAAAGGCACATTTGATAGGTCTCAATATGTATGTCTTTTGTGCAGCTTCATGGTGTGAAAGTCCATTGCTCTTAACAGTTTTACTTCCCAGGGTAGCTCCACTTTTTTCTCCTTCAAATACATTGACCCCTAGTCTTTTGAGCATAAAGAGCAAAAGATAATATACCAGCTATAAATATACTCAGACAAGCCAGGCTGCTTATTTTCAGACTGAACATGCTGTTCTATTTCTACTACCTCTTATTAGAAAAAAAAAAAGTGATGTAGGCTATTCTTCATTCACAACTGAGTTGGAAGAATTAGAAATATTTCAAAGTAAACCTGAGGGGGTGATTTAAAAAATCCAACCTAAATTAATTCTCATGGATTTAAGATTTTTTTTTAATATTTGAGCTTGTTTATCAAAAACAAACCATTTGATATAATTAGTCTCAGCTTAAATCCACGGAGGAATGTTCTCAATTTGATTGTGATATATCACAATAACTGTGCTTTGGGTTACCGGATGGGAGAAAATGAAGTGTATTAAACTATGGTCAATGGAATTAACTATTTTATGCAATTTAATGTTTGATTTTAAGGGAACTCTGTAATAGGAGCATTATTGAATCACTTTGGACATGCTCAGCTACACCCATCCCAGCTTTAGAGTGGTCAAACTTGTATGTGACTCTGCCCAGCATCCTTAATAGTGGCCAGTTTCACGCTAGCATCAATCAACAACCCCATGTTTCAGACTTCCACCATACTAGTATCGCCCTGTTGCTGTTAAGCAACAAGAAACGCACTGGGTAGCCACATATGACCAACCCAGAAGTGTAGGGAATTAACACCTCTAGGGTAAAGTGGCTAAGAAACTGCCAATAATGAGGTGTGAGAGCCAGGCCACTTATGTAGCTTACAAAAAGGCCCTCTTTTCCTGTAGTGAAAGAGTAGACACAGCTGATTTTTAAGCTAATCAAAAAATAACTGATCTTTATAGGCACACAATTCCAGAGATGTTGAAGTGCTCAACCAGGCAGATCAGTTTCGCAAGGTCAGGGTTCTGACTGGGAAAGTCCCACACCTGGAAACATAGATTGGGATATCTCAAGGGACTCCCTTGGGTATGTTATATGTGCAGGCACCCATGAAATGTGAGAGCTTGAAGAGTTGGTCCATGCTTCCTTATTACCAAATAGAATTTCTGCTGTTCTGAAAGATGCTGTAGAGACCTTTCCCAGACAAGGCAAGAATAGCACCCTCAGAAACTGCTCTCGCTTCTTCTGTCTGCCAGGACAATGGTTAATATCACATCACAGCATACACTATCTGTTGACGTGCTGGCACTGAAAAGTTTGGAAATAGGCCATACACTGATGCAGTTGCAAGAATTAGCTTGTAGATACTAGTAAGAGCCAGACAATTCTCTCTAAAACTGGATTTTGAGGATGTTTTATCAAGCAGCCTATTGGAATGTAACACTAGAAAAATAATTTTTTCAGCACATTGGATTAAATACCCTGGCCAGGACCGCAGGCAAAGGGAAAAGTCACTGCCGGATTGGCCCTTGAAAGCCTGGAAAAAGTGATGGTCGATAATTAATACAGTGGAAATTCCAGCATTTGCTCTGGTTAAGAAAGGGATACAGAGGCCTAGGAGAAGTATTCAGGATTGCTATTATGTAAGGCCAGAAGACCCACCAGAGAACTCTACCCACCTAGGACAGCCCACAGACACACTGTTAGGAATGTATTGATGAGAGGGACACCTGCTTCATGAAGAAGTTCAGTTGTGGTTCTCTGAAGAGCAGGGCTGATGGTGGGAAAAACGATCACACAATCGCAGATCAGGGCTCATTAATATCCATGGGAATGATGAGCCCCAGAGTACTAGAGGCCAGATGGCAGTGCTTAACCAGAAGAAACCAGGAAGCTTTAATTAGCATAATGACTAGCAGGATTGAAAGGGAGCTGAGGAGCTTTGATCCTCACTGAGTTTGGTGATAGTTAACAGAGCATGATGCTCCAAGTACAAAACATGCAACCAACAGGATGTTGTTTGACATATATACCCCCAAAAGACAAAAACAGATGAGCAAAAAGCAGAAGGTGGTTGTTCCCATAAAGAGTTATGTTCCCTGGCTTATTTCCCAGACGTGAGCCAATTTCACAATCCAGAAAGAATTGCCTAAGGAGCCCTTTCTAAGATGGGTTCCTATAACATTGTGGCAAATATATACTGTCATCATTATCCTAGTCTTTCCCCATGGAGATCTATAAACCATTTACTCAAGTGATTTTGCACTGTACAGAGTCCCTAAGTTGACCATGACACCAGGAGCCCCAAAGAATCACTCTGAGCCCTTTATAGAGAGGGGGTTTTCATGAGTCAGGTAATAAACTCCTGGCCAACTTCCAGATCACAGAGGAACCACACATGGGGTGAGAATAACACAGAGGTCATTTCTCAGGTCTCTGAATGCATACTTGAATTTGTCTTCTTGGCAGTTCGAAAAAAACAAAAACACGTCTGGTCCTTGCCCTTTAAGGGAAGTGTTCTCACAGTGAAGAAGCCTATATGCAAAATTCTAAAACTGTCCCCTACTCTAGTCCAGGTGCTATATTAAAAACCAATATTGTATCCAAGGGAAACCACAAAGATTAGTATCACTGAAGGCCTGCAGTGGTCACTGGGGATCATTCCTATCATCTATCCATCTAATTCACAAGATTGGACTGCACACACACTGAATGGATCTCAGAGAAGAACTGCAGCTTACAGCAGACTTCACAAGCAGAACTGGTTGCAGTTGCTGTGCAGAGTGCTATTATTGCTGAAGCATATTCATAAATCCTTGGGTACGTAACATGCAAGCATTGATGTCATGAATATATTATTTTCTATTCTCATGAGAAAAGTGAATCAGAGACAGTTTACATTTACATGAGCTGCAGAAAAATCTTCATTTACAGTTTTGTTTTAGAGCTATGTAGTATGTCTTGCCATCTGTCATAACATAATCCAAAGCTAGCTGGGCGGTTTGAACATCTCCCAGAACATCACCTTGTTTTATTATATCGATGACGTCACACTATTGGACAGAATGAATAAAAGGTTGCTCCTACATTGGAGAACTTCACAAGACAACTGGACTTCAGAGGGTGAGAGATAAACCCTCTAAAAATTCAGAGAATTATCTCTTCAGTGATATTTCTAAGGATGAAGTGAACAAGTGCTTGCTAGTATATCTGTGGTAAGACATTTTTTTCAAGGATCAGTCATGTTTTTGTACTTATTGCATCCAGAGACTCTGACAGCCTTTATTACAGACTAGCTTTTCAATACTGTTTGTATACAAAATAGCCTTGGAATACAGAAAGAGTGTTTCCCTTCAACAGAAAAGGGCAGGCTTGTTTACTGCTCAGTATAGGAAAAATAATGCCCCCATCGAGAACAAAGGACAACACTACTGTAAAAGTTTTGAGTGCTTAAGCTCAAAGTTTCCTCCGATGTGGTACAAACTCACTGCCTGCACAGAATCCATCTATGTTTTTATGTGTTCCCTAGGGCACATGGGCTGCCTTCTCTGTCATGAGTATCAACATCCTGCATATACGACCCTGGAGTCTCATGTCATCTTCCAGAATCCATGCAAATCTGGTAGCCTAGCATTTTTTAATGTTCACCTTGCAAAGTAAGATACAATTTCAGACCTTTCACAGGGTCTTGAAAGTTTTGGTGGAAGATGGAATGTTGTCAGAGACAAGTCTCTGGAAGAGGAAGGGTAAGAACCTTGTGGATCAATGTTTGAAATATGGGCTGGGCATAGTGGCTCATGCCTGTAATCCCAGCACTTTAGGAGACTGAGGCAGGAGGATGGCTTAAACCCAGGAATTGGAGACCAGCCTGGGCAACAAAATGAGACCCTGTCTCTACACAAAATAGAAAACATTAGCCAGGCATGGTGGTGAGTATCTGTAGTCCCACCTACTTGAGAGGCTGAGGTGGGAGGATGGCTTGAGTCCAGGGGGTCAAGACTGCAGTGAGCCATGATTGTGCCACTGCGCTTCAGGTTGGATGACCTTGTGTCCAAAAAAGGTGTAAAATATGATATCATGATATACGAAGAAGACTTCCTGGAATCTGGTAGGAAACGTTCTCACCTAGTGGTAGGAAAGGGAAAGGTGTAACAGTCCCCTACTATTCTGACAGTTACTGAATGCTTTGAGGCTGAGTGGCTAGAAGTAGGATTGAAACAAGGCCCCCTCCTAGTGACTTGGCTGTTACTTACTCTCCTCTGATGAGGAAAAGGAATGTTGTTAGGGCAAAAGAGCCACAATTCCCATAGCTTAGTCAAAAGAAAATATGGCTGGATCGAATGAAATCAATGATTTCAGCAATAAAAATACAGAACCATCCTTTATTTCTATACCATCTTGATTTCTGGACTTTGTGTGTGTGTGTGTGTGAATGTACCAGTCAATTGATGACTGACTAATTAATTAGACTGATGGGGGCTCAAACCAAACTCATACAAGCTGTCTCATAACATGCGTAAATAAAGTTACTACCAACTGGACTTCAAACAGCAAGATATGATACATCTACAGTACTTACCTGAACTATCCAGTTTATGTTTACTACCCCCAACCAGCTCAGCTAATCCTATAAACCATTAGGCTCTACCTTAGAATGTCAAGTGACTTTATTCTCATGTATCTGTATTGACCATTTTACTTGGTTCAAGGTATTAATCCAAATAAAGCAGGAGATATTAATGATTGCATAGACTCCCCTTCATTTACCTGCAATAAGCACCTGTAGGGCAATCCCATCACCTGTAACAAACATGGACAGTGAGTTCAGGCTGACCAGAAAGTCTCCTAAAGCCAAGCTTGTGTCACTGATCACTGTACTTAAAATTGAGAACCACATTCATACTTTTATCTAATTTAATGACTCCCATTGGAGAGAAAACTGCTCAAAGGACATGCGTAAGTCATGAGTCATTTATTCCTCCAGAAACCTTACACAAGTAGTCAAGTATAGCCTTATTTTGGAAAAACGTTCAAAATCCACTCCATAAATATTCAAGCTTCACAAGGAGAGGGATTTATATCTGTTTAACCATGGATGTGTTCAAGTGTCCAGAGCCATATCTACTAAATATTAGTATTCCACAAAAATTTGCTAAATAGATGTATGCAATTACAGTAATTGTTTTCTAAAAGTACCTGGAGGATATTTTCTTAAATGGTAATTAAGTGGGGCTGGCCTGATGTTTTATCCAGTTACAGAGAAAGAATGCATTCAACCCTCAGAACTTATTTGAATGGATAGGAGAGAAAAATAAAATAAAATATCTTGCTGATTATACTTCATGAATTTGACTTAAACATCTGCAGTTATAACGATTATCATAAACGAAAACATTTCTAAGTATCTAGAGTGTGCAATCACTTGATTAGTTACTGGAAGACAAATAAGTACCATAGCTGAAAATGGTTGCAAAACTTTATTGAAGCAATATGGTACCGTGGGCTAGATTGAGGAAAGAAACATTTAAAAGAAAGTGCAAAGAAAATTGAATGGAGCATAATAGAGATAAAAAAAAATTCTCAAGAGATAACAGCATAAATCAGAAAACTTGGCTGGGCATGGTGGCTCGCACCTGTAATCCCAACACTTTAGGGAGCTGAGGCGGGCAGATCATCTGAGGCCAGGAGTTTGAGACTACCTTGACCAACGTGGTGAAACCCCGTCTCTACTAAAAATAAAATAAAAAAAAAATTAGCCAGGCATGGTGGTGGGCACCTGTAATCCCAGCTACTTGGGAGGCTGAGGCAGAAGAATCGCTTGAACCTGGGAGGCGGAGGTTGCAGCGAGCCGAGATTGCGCCATTGCACTCCAGCCTGGGCAACAAAAATGAAACTCAGTAAAAACAAAACAAAACAAAAGATAAAATAAAATAAATGAGAAAACTTCATTTCAAGAAAAACATTGTTACGACAATGACGGTGACACATGTAACTGAAAAAAAAATTAAAATTACCAAATTCATATTGAGAAAGGAATTAGGAAATGCAATTTTCTCTGAAACATTAGCTTGCTACAGTGCCAAAACAGACACTGACCTGAGTGTAGGTCAATGATTAGGCAAAGCACATAATGTCATATTTTCTTCCTCTTCTTATATGATAAATATTTAAAGACAAACAGCAAACTATGATGGGTGTTGTATTAATTTGCGACTGTAAAAAGCAATGCAAACTTTGCAGTGTACACAAGAAAAATGTATTATCTGGTATATACAAGAAAAATGTATTATCTCAGGGTTATGGATGCTAGAAGTCCTAAATCAAGGTGTTAGCAGGGCTGGCTCTCTCTGAGGGCTGTGAGGGAAGAATGTGTTCCAGGCTCTCACTTAGGTTTTTAGATGGTTGCTTTCTCCCTGCACTTTTTCATATCGTCTTCCCTCCGTGGCCGAATTCCCTCTTTTATAAAGAAACACACCATAGTAGATTAGCCCTCACCCTAATGATCACATATTAACGAATTTCATCTAAAAATAAGGCTATTTCCAAATAAAGTCATATTTTGAGGTGCTGAGAATTAGGACTTCAACATATGAATTTTTGAGGACACAATTCAACTTGTAACAGATAGGTTAGATATTCTAGAGTTCATAATAAAAGTCTAAATGTATAATATGAGGTAGCATTTGCAAATACAAATAGCTACTAATTATGGAATCAATAACATTACATGGTCTCAAATTTAGTTGGCAAAATCCTTTGAATATATGACTGGACTTATATCATAGTCAATTATGAACACAAGTTTTTAGTTTAAGAGTGTAAGTTTTCCATCGGATGCATAAGATTTCATATTCCTCTCTGCAAGTTAAAAGCTATTGAACTCAGTGAATTAATTTTACTTTTGAAACAGGTTTTCCTGATCTATAAATGTGGTGATAACAATAGGAACTTTGCAAATGCAATTATTATAAAAATGAAGTGATTTGATATTAATAAAGCACTTATTGCTGTTGTTAGTTTTGGTGTAGTGTTAAAACAATTGTTATTACTTATCTATTTCCAAAATTGAAAATATGGATCACAATTCACTTTCACATGCATTCATAATATTTATAGTGTTGGTGACAATTTTTAAAAATTTACATGTTGTGTTGGTTATCATATGTTACATCAGTTTCCTAGAGCTGCTGTAGCAAAGTACCAGAAAATACAAATGTAGGCTCTCATGCTGCATATTTATGTTTTTAAAAACTGTTGATCATTTAGAAATCATTAAGATTTTAACTCCTTCACCAGTTAATTGCTGTATGAGGAGTGGAACACACACTGTGCTATAGCACGCTTTGGGCACGCTTCTTGCCCTCCCCACGTTCATGCCCTATGTACCTTTGCAATACTCTCCCCTGGGGCAGGGAATAATTACAATCCTCTTATCATCCAACACAATGTGAAGATAATAAAAATTAATTTCAAAAACAAAATTGCAAAAAAAAAAAAAAAGGAAATTTATTCTTTCACAATTCTAAAAGCCAGAAGTCCAAAATCAAAGTGGCAGCAGGGCCATACTCCCTTCCCAAGACTAGAAGGGAAAATCCTTCCTTGCCTCTTCTAGCTTCTGGTAGCTCCTGATATTTCTTGGCTTGTGGCAACATAATTCCACTTCTTTCTTCATATGCCATTCCTCTCTGTGTTCCTCTCTGTGTCCTCTACCCTAATACTAATTACATCGGGAAATATCATATTTCTAAATGAAGTCGCATTTTCACATTTTGGATAGATGAATTTGGGGGAACATTATTCAATCCATAAGAGTCTACCAAGTTTATGTCCATTCCACATGCAAAATATATTTGCACCATCCCCAAATCTTCAAAAGTCTTAATTCAATCTTGTCTTTGCTCTAAGTCCAAAATTTCATCTAAGTAACATTAGCTCAAAGAGCTCTAAATTTAATCATCTAAATCGAATATGGATGAGAATCTGAGTATGATCCATCCAAAGACAAATGTCCCCCAGTTTTTTTTTTTCTACCTGGAAACTAGAAAACAAGTTATCCACTTCCCAAATACAAGGATGGGATAGACCCGGAATAGATCCATCCATTCTGGATGGCTCAAAACAAGCTCAAAACCCAACAGGTTCAGAGACCTGAAAATAAACCTCTGTAACTTGAGGTTCTGCCATCTGAGCCCCTGATGCAACCCCACCCTGTAGGCGGCCTGTGGATGTAGTGGCCACCTGCCAATCTCTGAGCCACCCCCAGGGCCATACTTTCTTCTTGAATGATAATGTATGTTTGCAGCTGAATAGCTCCATGGGTTCATTTTCTGGCTGTGGAATTTTGGCAAAAAAACTTTAAAATACTTTGTGCTTCCTTCAGGAGGCATATAACATCGAGGTGTCTTTCTTTGATGTTAGCAGCCAGCTATGTGCACTATTTAAATTTATTTAATTAATTACTCATTTCAAAATGGTGTTCCGGCTGGGCGCGGTGGCTCATGCCTGCAATTCCAGCACTTTGGGAGGCCAAGGTGGGAGGATCATCTGAGGTCAGGAGTTCAAGACCACCCTGGCCAACACGAAGAAACCCGTCTCTACTAAAAGTACAGGGGAAAAAAAAAAAGTTAGTCCAGCGTGGTGGCAGGTGCCTATAATTTCAGCTACTTGGGAGGCTGAGGCAGGAGAATTGCTTGAACCTGGGAAGTGGAGGTTTACAGTGAGCTAAGATCGTGCCATTCCACTCCAGCCTGGACGACAAGAGCAAAAGTCTGTCTCAAAAAAACAAAAACAAAAACAAAATGGTGTTCCAAGTCTACAGCTCTTTATTTATTGGCCAGTATACTTCCTCTAGTCAACTACTTTGTCATCACAGCTGATGAAAAAATAATGAAATAACTAACTTCTCTGAACAAGAGTCCACACATTCTTGGCTGATTACATATCACTAAGCCTCTTAGTTCTTTTAAATTAGCTGCTATGTGATGCTAGCTAATACACTGTAACAAGCTGACTCTGTCATTGCAAATGGTCCTTCTAAAATA
Organism: Gorilla gorilla gorilla; assembly: GCF_029281585.2. Classification (NCBI taxonomy): domain Eukaryota; kingdom Metazoa; phylum Chordata; class Mammalia; order Primates; family Hominidae; genus Gorilla; species Gorilla gorilla. The sequence continues at coordinate 88,872,380 of NC_073243.2, forward strand.
TCAGAGACACAGCTCAAGATCCCTTAGCAACAGAGAACTGCAGATACCCCACGGAAGATGTAAACTGGGAAACAGGATTTCAAAAAATTATTTAGGCCATTAGTTCTTAACGAGATTCTCCCACAGTTTTCTCTAAAAATAAATATATACTGTTTTCACCTTTGGGCAATGCAATAAACTCCACTGTGAACTAGTTTTGCAGTATTTATTTATCTATGTATTTATTTATTTATATTCTACAGTATATGCTGTCTATATTCATGATGAAACTACTGAGAAAAATGATATAATATATATTATTAACATAATTAGGAAAAGCAAGCCAACAGTTTATAAATAATGGGAAGGACAGATACTAATATGAGATAAGGCGGTAGATTGCTTCCATTTTGACTAGTACTGTTATCACAATAGAGTATCATTACTACTATGAAATAAAGTTAATAAGCTCTGTCATATACAGAACTGAAAGTAATAATACGTCTATGAACAAGATAAATGTCACTTTTTGTTGCATGTGAGATGTTTATAGTTAATATTTAGAAAAGAATGCTTTCTCCTTTTCTATTTATAAAATATCAGGATAAAAGGACGGATCTGAGAGGACTGTTGAGGCTGTTATTTATGTAACTTCCAAATGGCAAAAAATAAAAAATAAATATACTACTCTCTTCTCTACCCAATATTGGGTGTGAGATGGCTAGATACATAATCCTGTAAATTGGAATAGTGAGAAAGAGGGCAAAACACGGCTGCAAAGAGAAAGGAAGTAGTTCAATTGCACACAGAAATGGTATCATGATGTTTACATTTCCATTTAATGGGAGATATTTTTATTCCCTGCTCAGATGTTACTTTGGGAATATATTTTCACTGACAAAAAAAAAAAAAAAAAAGAGAGAGAGAGAGAGAGCGGAGGGAGAACAAGACTATTAACACAGTATAGCCCAAAACATGAGAGCTGTACAGAAAAAAGGAATGTACAAAGAATGAGCATATTGCATGTAAATGCTGGAGGGCCTTAGAGAAACAGAAGTAAGAATGAGTAATAATCCAACATGAAGAAAAATACAGCAGTAGGGATTTTCACCAGGAACACATGACTACTGAAACAAATTGAAAAACTTTTTTTTATAAACATAGCTTGTGAATAAAATAAGTTCATAAACAGAGATTAAGATGCAGAAAATAGCCTATAAAAGAGAAATCTCTGAGAAGACTGGTATCAGACAAAATTGTATTTCATCAAAAAGAAGAAATCTGAACCAGAATCCAAGAAAGACTATCCTTGAAAATATTGTAGGTCTATTTTCGCTAGCTCCTTAATAAGATGCAACTGAGAAATAGCTAAAGTCTTCTGAGATGATACCATGCGTCTTTTGTAATTAATTGTTATATTTAGGTGGATTTTATTATAAAGCCTCCATTTCATTGTGTGACTTTGTAACATGAACACGTTATTTTACTGTGCTTATGAGGAAATTAGTTAAAGAGATCCTCCATACACTTTATAAATTGTTTTAGATTGATGTTCCGGACTGAATGAATCCCAACTATTATAATGCATTCACGATCCTGGTAAGCAGAGCTGGTAAAACAAGGCAAGCCACAATCTTTAGAGAATATTGCCTCAGCCATGCTAATTTCTGCAGGGAGGGTGCTACATTTATAATAGTAAAAATTGAATACTTAAACAACTTCCAAAAATAGTGTGTTAAAACTATAATATTTATAATAAAACACTTATTTTTGTTGCATGTCATTTTCAACATTTTAGGCATTTTATCTTACCTACTTTAATCACTAAGATATCCTGATGAGATAAATGGTATAACTATTTTGGTGATGAGAAAACTGAAGCACAGAAAGCTTAAGAAACTTGGACAAAGTCACAAATCTAAGAAATTGAAGAATTGCATTTAAAACTGAGTGCATCTGGCTCCAGTGCCTGCACTTTTAATTCTGCATTACAGTCAGTATCAATATTAGAATAGCTAAATATAGGAAAATATTTTTAACAAGTAAAACACAATTTTTTATCCTAACATTAAAAATCAATAAAAATGTTAAGAAGAACATACATTTATAAATATATACACATAGGTATATGTACACGTATGCACACATTTTTTCTTTCTTATGAAAATCCAGAGTTGGGTATGGCTAACAATGTTTTATTGATCACTAAATTGAAAATTGAAAACCTTATACAAGACCATAGCACAGGGAAATATTGCCTATAGAACACTGTGATAAGAACTTTGACTTTATGTATCCGCTTCCGAAAATGAATGCTATTACAAATAATGTTTGCATCAAATGAAACACAATCAGTATACATAAAAAGAAAATGTCATCTATTTTCTATTATTGCTTGCTTCATTGTGAGAAATTTGGATATAATTAGAAGTACCGCAGATATTTGTAAGAACAAATTCATAGGGTTCTAAACTAGTAAAATCAAAATTATGCAATGGCATTCATTTATGTATTTATCCTTTATTGAACACCCTTTTTTAATGGCAGAGACTGTGCTAAGTGTTAGAAATTCTTAAATGAAAAAGGAGAATTCTCCACCCTGTAGAAAGCAATAGGAAAGACTGCAATTGGACTTAATGAGTATCCACCACATGAAAGAGCACAACATACACCAGTGCTCAGAAGGGACAATCGATTCTGGGTTTACTGTAGGAATCTGATGGGAAGTTTGCATTTGTTAAAAAAAAAATAGGTAAAATTTACTTGACATAAAATTAACAATATTAAAGTAAGTAATTCAATAGAATTTAGTACATTCCCAATGTTATACAACCACAGCCTGTATTTAGTTCCAAAGTATTTCCATCACTCAAAAGTCAAATCCCACACTCATTAAGCAGTTTCTTCCCAGTCCCTCCTCCCTTATATGCCCTGGAAACCACCAATCAGCATTTCGTCTTCATGATCAGGATTCTGTATTTTGATTCTGCAGATGTGTTTCAATTTTTAAGTGTTTCTCTAGAGGATTTGGTCAGATCCACAGGAAATACTCTAGCCCATCTATTGGAGGGTCAGAATTGCCTACTTTGTAGACCAGTGAATAGATTAACTTAAAACATACTCCTGATTTTTTTTGAAGCATTAAACAGACCATTATTCGGAGAGTTAATATATTTTGGGGCTTACCACTTGTTTTCATTGCATGTGCTCTCCTATGACATGTTATTCCAATAACTGAGCTATCATCTGCAATGTGAAATTTTAAGTTTCTAACACTACCTTTTATATGCTTAAAGAAAAAGGCTAAACCATCACTACTTGTTCCTACTTTTGGGGTGCTGAAAATCTCTAGCATACACATTGTGTCTTTTCTGGTTCCTAATGAATTTCCATCACACTCCTTCTTTAACTGCTTTTGCCTAAGCTAGTGAACTTAAGTACTAAAACAGAATAGTTTATTGTTATCCATTGATCAACTATCATGATACTTGACTGCATTTTCTAAATGCAGTTTTCTCATAATTATGACTTAAATCTTTACAAAATACACAAGGGTCCTTAAGCCTATTGAATGAAATGTTTAGTAAAGGCATATGCTATACGTTTAATTTTTGTGTTTCTCGTTGTGTGTGTGCAAGAGTGATTAGTTTTTCCTCAAAATGATCTATCAAAGGCCTTCTATATGTGAGTTAAGCATGTCATTGTTCAAATTTTATTTACAGGTTTGTTTTTCTTTGATTTTTTGGTTCTTACAATCATTTTTAAAAACACTTTATGTGTCACTTGTCAAACTAATCCAACAACCAATCCAATTCAATAATCACAAATATTGCATTGACCAATATTTTTTGACAAATAATATAATACATAAATAGAGTTACATAAAGAGGAGATAAATGCTTGCCGGAAGTGTAATCTTTTCATTGAAACATTGTATAATTTCATTAGCAGACATGATAGACAAACCACAGTTTAAATTCCAGAAATTTACTTTTCCTGTTATATGTCTGTACAGTTTCTTCATATTGAACAGGCAATTTGAATGCATGTCATAGTTGTCAAAGTTTTACATTTCTGTCTCATGTCTTTTGTGAATTATAGCCCAATTATTTCAGAACCGAAGACTGACTTCATTTAATTTTTTTTTCTGCTTGATAAAAGCTCTCTCTCTAAACTATTGTTATTCTGTAGGCACTAACTTAATTACAGAAAACATCTTATGCTAGGAGACATTTAATTAACTAGCCAACATGAAGAATCTTGCAAAATATTGAAAGAAAGAGATGGATGAATGATTAACATTCATGGTATCACCAATGTGTCCTCCAGACCTCAAGCTAGCGATATCAGATATATATGATGGTCCCAGGTCAATTCATGCTGGAAAATATGAATGTACCCTTAAGATTTGTAGGAAGATTTTTAGGTTTATTTGAGAGAATTAATTTGTAACCCATTTTAATATGTGTACTTTGTTCAGTGAACAGAAAAACAAATGCTTGGCATCTATATGAACTAATGAAAATTAAAGACAGCAAGATGAGTATCAACTGGAAGGTATAACTGAAAATAGGCAAGGGTTAGGAAAAAATCACACTTTGAAGATAACAAGAATCCACATAAGCTCGATTAGCTGTCCACTGGGAACCTCTCAAGAAGTGAGACCCTTAAATGTAATTTGGACTCAAGTTACTGATAAGATCAAGGTCTTCTTTCTTCTGAAAGCATTCAGACTACAAAACTACATATACCTTAAACTCGATAATTGTGCCATGTTATGAATGTGCTGACATGAGGATTTATGGCAATTAAACAGCAAGGACAACTGGAAGGGCAACAGTCATTATGGAAACTACAAAAGAAAGGACTAAAAGTGACAATATGCCCTAATGCCTCCAGTTGACCTGTTAAAGGAAGCAAGACACTCTATCTGGATGATAGGAACATTCGAGTTGCTAGAGAAAACAGCTAATCTGTAACAAAGAAAGGAGTACATTAGATTGAATACAATATTATTTAGACATTTTAAATATATTTCCTTAGTGATACAGAAAAAAGTTTGGAGGATAGTCCCAATTTCTTGGAGCATTCAGTTGTGTACCCGCAAAAAAAGTTTTTTATTGACTTAACTATGCAACTACCTTATAAATTGCTCTAAAATGTGTGCATTTTCACCATAATAAATCCTGCATGCTTTTCAGAGACTGAAACTCTGAATAATCACTGTTTCATAGCCTAAGATGCCCTTGCCATATGGTAAGTGCAAATGCTTCCAAAGCAGCAAATGTTCTGTCAGGGAGTCTCACTGATGTTTTGATTGGATTGCTCTATTATCTGAACATGTCTGCCAAAAGAAAGCACCTGCACAATAAAGTGTGTACAGAAGCTGCCAGGCTGCTACAGCGGAAGGAAAGGAAAGTGTATGTTGACAAGTTACCTGTCATCTTCAGATCTACCGAGCAGGTGATGATAGATGCTTCTGCATACTTGATTTCTCACCATGACTTCTGCATACAAGGAAAACTTTATGTCCTTGAGAATCCACTGGAAAATCTTACTCCAGATAAGGGACTATGAACATTGGTGGTTTCTTCTACAGGGTCTCTTCTTAGGAAGTAATTTTACAAAAATAACTGGCAAAAGAGAGCAATGCATGTTCTTTCACAGATTCTCTTTTGGCTTCCAAGATTTCCCAAACAGTGTACGGGATTTTAATAACATTTATTCAAAGTAAATACATTATCTTATCTTTTTCTAAATGCAATCTAAATGCAAAGTTGAATTTGGAAAAAAAGGCATTTCTTAAGGTATTATTGCTTAATATTATTTGATTTTCTCAAAATAGAAAACAAAACTGTAGAAAGATGTACATTATGATAAATCAAGAGTAAAATTATTGTCAGTATAAATTGCTTTATTTGCATTATTATTCCAAATTTTTTAATCTCAAGAATGAAACTGAAAGTAGACACTCGACGTTGTAAGTATACCTTCCAAATACACACACACACATACTCTTTTTCTCGTTCTCTCTTAATTTTACTAATGAAATGGCTATTGGTACCTGTAGTTAATTTTTGAACTTAAATTAAAGTTGCTTTTCTATTTCAGTTACAAATACAGTAGCAAATGTAATGAAAAATCTAGCATACAATCAACTAAAACCTCACTCAATGCCGGACAAGCTGGTTGGCTCAGAAACACCAAAACCTCACTCAATGCCGGACAAGCTGGTTGGCTCAGAAACATCAGAGTAGCAGTGTATACATTGTCTTTATGCTTTCTTCTCAGAATTAACTACAAATTTTTTAAAAATTATATGTTTGATGCTGATTTAAGTGTGTATCCTACATATCATAATAATAATTGCACAAATACTCTGATACTTTTTCCAAGATAACAATAAAATAACAGGAGAAAGATATTCCTTCTGACTCTCTAATTCAATTATATCATAAAAACTCATTGTGCACTTCAAAAATAAATTAACTCAAGATGTTACTCAATACCCCATCTGCTATATTGCCTTAAATGCATTCCATGGAACCTGGATAACTTTAAGTTATTCTCTATCAGAAGCCAAGGGTTGTTTTTTAATGTTCGACTTTGTTTCGGAAATGACCTCATAAACTCTTTGATGATTTTCTTTTCTTCTCCCTCTCTCTTTCTCTTCCAGTATGAAAGGGAAATATGCGGCAAAATGTTGTTACCTGCTGTCTTTTATGTAAATTACTCTTGATTGCAGTTCGGCACTTTTGAAAGAAAATGAAGCTCAGACCACACTTTCACAACGAAAAAAAGACACCTTTAGAAGAACAAGTGAAAGTACCCGAGATAGATTTCCTTTATTACTTTCTTTCACTTTCTATTATTCGTCGTATTTCATTACTTTGTGTAAAAGACATATTGTTCCAATTTTTTAAAAAAATTGTTGTTCAAAATGCTGTCTTCTAACTAAAGAAAAAAAAGATTATGGAAACTTTTTTTTTTAACCTGAGATTATTAGTTAACTGAACTCAATTCTATTCTTAGTAGAATTTGAAATTCTCCATTATTGTATATAAAATAGTACAAAACTATCCCTCCAGCTATTCAGTTTAAATCATTACTTGATGTCGTCTTGAGCTTCCAACTAGAATATGCCTTTTCTGCTCTACAAGAAGCACCGTGCACAGTTTTGGTACAAGCACAGTATATATTCATGAAGAAAAAAGTAGGAAGGAAGGAAGGAAAGGAGAGAGAAAGGGAGGAAGGAAGAAAATAAAAGACAGGAGAAGAGATGAAAAGAGGGAAGCAAGGAAGGAGAGAATAGTCTCTCCCCCCACATACATACACACACAAACACACACACACACACACACACATATACACACAAACACAGATCTGGACATCTGATTCTACTCATCTAAATGAATTTTATAATAGATAGCTTGAAGGGATTTTATAATAATTATAGAGAATGTGTTATGAAGTATTTAGAATAAATCAAAGTAGCATACAGTATATTTTGGTTTATTTTAAATAGTAAGTAAGCCAGGACTTTAGAGGGCCACTTAGATGAATTCTGAGAGGAAAAGAGACTAGAAGAATAAAACGAAGCACACATGCTTTGGAATTTTTTTTCCAAAAGTCAGATGAGATAAAGTTCTTGCTAAAATTTCATTACTTATTATTTCTCTCTTTGCTTGGCATATTTATTTTGAAATCTTATAAGTTTCTCTGTTCACCAATGGTTCGTTCATTTTTTAAATTGCTTAATTTAATTTTATTTCATTAGATGGTTAGAACATAATTTGTTTCTTCATTCATCTTTTTTTTTTTTTTTTTTTTTTTTTTTTTTTTTTTTTTTTTTTTTTTTTGAGACGGAGTCTCCCTCTGTCGCCCAGGCTGGAGTGCAGTGGCGCGATCTCGGCTCACTGCAAGCTCCGCCTCCCGGGTTCACACCATTCTCCTGCCTCAGCCTCCCGAGTAGCTGGGACTACAGGCGCCCGCACCACTCCCTGCTAACTTTTTGTATTTTTAGTAGAGACGGGGTTTCACTGTGTTAGCCGGGATGGTCTCCATCTCCTGACCTCGTGATCTGCCCGCCTCGGCCTCCCAAAGTGCTGGGATTACAGGCGTGAGCCACCGCGCCCGGCCTATTCATTCATCTAATGATTGACATTTGAGTTGTTTACACTTTGGATTATTACCAATTGAGCTGCTATCACTGTTTTTATACAAGGTTTTGGTCAGACATGTGCTTCTATTACTTTTCGATAAATACTACGAATAGCTGGTAATAGGAGAGGTTTATGTTTCACATTTTAAGAAACTGTCTAACTGTATTCCAAAGTGGTTGTATCCAACATTAGCATATAAAAGTTACAGTTCTTCCACATGCTCATCAACGTTTTGTATGAACAGTCTTTTAAATTATCTTTTAATAGGTCTATATTAGTCATTTTCTTCATGTTTTATTACATGGAGTTCTTAAGATCATTTGAGCTGTGTTTTTATAGTTTATATATTTGGAAGGTTTTCAGCCATTATTTCCTCAAATAATCCCCTTTTGTTTCAGAGGATCTGATTATACATATATTACCTTCATTAAAGTTATCTGACAGTTTACTAATTCTCTGTCCATATTTTAAATTATTTTTCTTTGGCTTCCATTTAAGTAGTTTCTAATGCTATATATTTTTAAAATATATTTGTTTTTAACTTTTTTATGTTTAGTTTTTATGATACATAATAGTTGTGCAATATTTGCTGTATCTTAAAGACCATAAAATACTTAAGAAATCCCTAAATTTTTGGAAATTAAATCAAACATTTCTAAGGAGTTCCTGAATCACAGAAGGCAACACAAAGGATATTATACAAAAGCTAAGTTAAATGAAAATAAAATATATAAAAATGTGAAATATTTAGTTAAAGTAGTTCCTAGAGGAAAAAATTAACTTTATTATTAAAGATAAAAAAGAAGGCCGGGGTGATGGCTTACGCCTCTAGTCCCAGCACTTTGGGAGGCCAAGGTGGGAGGATCACGAGGTCAGGTGATTGAGACCATACTGGCCAACTGGTGAAACCCCATCTCTACTAAAAATACAAAAATTAGCTGGACGCGGTGACACGTGCCTGTAGTCCCAGCTACTCGCAAGGCTGAGGCAGGAGAATTGCTTGAACCAGGGAGTCAGAAGTTGCAGCAAGCTGAGATCACGCCACTGCACTCCAGCCTGGCGACAGAGTGAGACTCCGTGTCAAATAAATAAATAAAGATAAAAAAATAAGAACCAGCTATTGTCAATGACCTAACACTCTAAAAACAAAGAGGAAAAATATAATAAATATTTGGATGGTAGTATAAACAATAAAGATAAAATAGGTAAACAATAAGAACACTAATAAATCCAAAATTTGATTGTTCAAAAGTATCAGCAAAAACTATAAACCTTAGCTAGACTGATTAAGAGAAAAAGAGACCAAAAAAACCACTAACATGAGAAATGCTAAAGGAGTTTTTACTACAGGTGCTACAGAAATTGAAAAGGAGAAAAGAGAATATTATAATCACCTTTTTAAAAACAACTTTGACAACTTAGAGATAAATGGTGAAGCTACCTGAAAAATATAAATTATTTTATCAACAGAATATTAAAAAATCTGAATATTTTATATATTAAAAAAATTTTATTTGCTAGCAAAATCTTTCTACCATCAGAATTTTACGCTCAGAAGTTTTCACTCAAAGAAATAAAAAATGTAAATGGAAAGAAAGAAAGAGAGAGAAAGAAGAAAAAATAATATTTTCAAATGACATGAATGTTGAAAATTCCAAAGAAACCAAAAAATAGATACTTGAACTAATATGTTCAGAAAGCAAAGTCATAGAATGAAAGACTAATGTATAAAAATTAACTACATACTTATACACTAGCAAGAAACAATTGGAAAAGAAATTTTGAAAATTCCATTTACAGCCAGGCACTGTGGTCCATGCCCATAATCTCAATGCTTTGGGAGGCCAAGGTGGGAGGATTGCTTGAGGTCAGGAGTTCAAGACCAGCATGGACAGCATAGCAAGACTACGTTTCTACAAAGAAAAAAACAGAGAATTATTGTGAGGACATGTGCCTATACTCCTAGCTACTCAGGAGGCAGAGGAAAGAGGATCACTTGAGCACAGGAGTTCGAAGCTGCAGTGAGTTCCCTGCACCACTGCACTCTAGCCTGGACAGCAGAGTGAGACTCCATCTATAAAAACAGATAGAGAGATGTTTCCATTACAAAATGCCAAAAACACAAATTATTTAAAAATAAATTTGATGAGACATAACATCTCTTTATGAGATGCCCACAATGAACACAATAAAACCATATGCCCACAACGAACACAATAAAAGACAACTTAAATAAATGGAGATATATAACATGCTGTTGAATTGAAAAATATTGTTCATATATCGATTCTTAACAAATTGTTTATTGTTTAAATAAAATCTCAATCAAAGTTCCAGGATTTTTTTTTCCAGAAAATTAGCTAGAATAACTGAAATAAACTTAAAAATCAAGAATAAATCTGGAGAATTTACAGTACTTAATTTTAACACAGAATTGCAGACATTGAGACACTGTGTTATTGGTGAAAGAATAGATATCCAGGTCAATGGAAGGAAGTAGAGTTCAGAAATAGACTCACAAGTATATGGCCAGTTGATTTTTGGCAAGAGTACCAAGAGAGGATGATGACAAAAGAAAAACCATTTCAACATATAGTGCTGAAAAAAATTGATAAATTATGAAGAAAATAAATATTGATCTGTACCACAGACCTCACCCAAAAGTAAACTCAAACTGGATTGTACACCAAAATTCAAATCCTATGTGTATAAAACTTATAGAAGTAAAAGAAAAAAAGGAGAAAATCTTTGCAACCTGGGGATGGGCAATATCAAAGTAATGTTCTTTGTAGAAAACATATAAATATAAAGATGAAGTCTTAGTCTACTTTGTGCTGCTACAACAGAATACCACAAACTGGGCAATTTACAAAGACTAGGAGTTTACTTTCTCACAGTTCTAGAGGTTGGGAAGTTTAAGATCAAGACAACTTCAGGTTCAGCTGTCTGGTGAGGGCTGCATCCTCCAGAAGTGGGAATAACGTGTTCTCACATGGGAGAAGGCAGAAGGGCAAGGCAACCAAACATTGCATGAAGCATACTTCATAAAAGCTCTAATGTCATTCATAGTGGGAGGAGCCTTCATGACCCAACCAATTCCCAAAGGTCCCATCTCTCTCTCAACATCATTACTCTGTCAACATCTAATTTTTTGAGAGGACACATTCAAACCATGGCAATGTCCTTGCTCTAGAAAAGGGGGCTACCAGTGTGTTTAAATGTAATGGTGACTGTGTCCTTACAATAGCACCCAGAATAAATACATTGACTGCCCCATTTACTTTTTGTACCTCCCGAGCTCCTTTCTCTTTTGTGCACCACAGTCTCACTACTGCCAATTCCAGGCCATGAGAACTTATTCTATGGAGTTAATAGTTAAGTTATGTAAAACGTATGCATCTCACACTCCTTGAGAAGATCGTGTTTCTTTACAAATAATTTGGAAGGTTAAATACTTCCTGGAGGCATACATGTTAACTGATGGGACAAAACTCTGAGAAAAAAAGATGTCTCGTTAACAGGATTTGGGAAACTCGGGTATTCTTCAAAAATTACTCTCTTTGCTTGAGAGAGTAATTACTACACCTACTTCTCTAGGACACAAAAACTGATTAAAATTCCTTAGCTTAAATAATTATAGGATAATCTTGCTGAACTTCTTATGGTTCCTGGACTAATACCCTAGAAGAGGGGAACAATCAATTCGTATCTGAACTGAAACAGAAATAACCTGGCTATGTAAAATAGCCTCAGGCAGGCACTAGGGTGTTTCTTCATTGTTAAGCCTGGGCAATCTTGAAGCATTGGTTCCAAGAACTTTTCAGTTTCTTCTTATAATATGAAGAATCACTGTGGTAACTCGCAGCTTTTAAACATCTTTTGTACAAAGCCTTCAAGGCTGTAGGCATTGCCCTGCCAGAAGAGTCAACAACTAATTAATAATAATAGTAATAATAATAATAATGTAATAAAAGTTTTTAAATCAACATTTAGTCTGAAAATCAACCGCAAATGAGACATCAACTTAAAGGAGAGTTGATAACAACAATGACAACCTATCCCTGATGCTAGGAGGAAAAATAGGGCTGATGAGAAAAAGAAATGCTTTTATGCTCCAATTCAAGATTGTAAATGACTGATTGTTCAGTACTCATAGCAACAACTAACCCTTAGCACTGGTAATAAACTAATTCTAACCAATCACTGACAGCTTTCCCCACACATACCTCTGAAAGCTGGCCAACAAGTGACAGACACGCAGGAAAGCCAGCCAAGCGGCAACAGCCTCACTCCAATAAACATACAGCCATGCCTCACTTAAGGATGGGGAAACATTCTGAGAAATGCATCGTTAGGCAATTTTGGTATTGTGTGAACATAAAATGTACTTAAACAAACCTGGATGCCAGGGCCTCCTACACACCTAGGTTATATGAAATAGTATATTGCTCCTAGGCAACAAACCAGTACTGCAAGTTACTGTACTGAATATTGTAGACAATTGTAACACAATGGTGAGTATTTGTGTATCTGAACATAGAAAAGGTACAGTGAAAATATAACATAATCTTATGGGACCACTACCGTATATGTGGTTCGATGTTGACCAAAACATTGTTATGAGGCATATGACAGTATTTCTTCTGCTAAGGTCAACCAATGTTAAGACCTATTGCTGAAAAACTACTTATCTCTGAACTTCAAGTCTCCAAAACGTTATATAGGATCAGGATTTTGTTCAAAAAAATGGCTTACAAGCACAGATTCTTTTTAGTAAAAATAATTTTAGGCTACTGTCCCCCACCCCAGATCCTGAGCAGTGACCTCTTTCTTCAGTAGTCTTTACTTGCCATTTGGTGTATATGAAGTCTGCCATCTTCTGTTATTTTTCTGTTGTCTTTCTACAATTACCATAGGCTACTGGTGATACAGTGATTGCAAATGCAAGATGCAATCACAAAGGGGCACTTTTGAGTCAATGCCTTTTTTTTTCTTTCTTTCTTTTTTTTTTTTTTTTTTGGAGACAGGGTCTCTCCTCTGTGGCTCAGGCTGAAGTGTGGTGGCCTGACGATCATGGCTCATTGCAGCCTTGAACTTCCAGGCTCAAACCATCCTCCCACCTCAGCCTCCTGCGTAGCTAGGACCACAGGCACATATTACTGTGCCTAGCTAATTTTTAATTTTTTTTCAGAGACAGGGTCTCTTTTTTTTTTTTTTTTTTTCTGTATAGAGACAGGGTCTCACTGTGTTGCCCAGGCTTGTCTCAAACTCCTGAACTCAAGTGATTCTCCCACCTTGGCCTCCCAAAGTGCTGGAATTACAGGCATGAGCCACTGCACTGTCCCAGTGCTCTTTTTTTATTCCAGAAAAAAAATCCAATGCTAATTTTAGAAATTATTAAAATGGAAATATAAACATTCAAAATCACATAAAAAGTTTTAAATTCCAGATTGTATGCATGAATCTCTAGAGTTCTGTGGTCCTTGGTTTGACATTAACACTGCACAATTTTTAGAAGTTGTATATTCATAGCTAGAAAATGCAAGTCTCTTGACCTCAGTGGATCATCTGAATTTTGAGCGTATGGAAAGAATTGTTAAACCAGTAGCTGATGTTAAGATGATGTATTATATGAATCACTTAAGGGGTAGGAATACTGATTTGTTTGGAAGGGACAAAGAAAATATGAGGTACACTGTATCTTACCAATGGAAGTTTAAGGCAGGTACATACTGCTTTGCTTCTTTTTTCATTCAATTAATAGTTGTTGAATCCATCTCTTGTGCTAAAACACTGTGATAGCTGTTTGTTGCAGATCACATAACTCAACTTAGAAGTAATTTTCACAAAAGTGTGTTAAGGATCAGAATTGGATAATCAAGATTTACTCTAAATGTAACTAAACAACTCTGGAACTGAGCTGAGGGCCACTGCAAAAATGGACCAAGGTATTTGTGATGATCACGAATTGACTATAAGAATTCTAATGGCAAACGTCACTTGGACTTTGTTAAATATTTTTAAATGTCTACTAAGTGCTGTCACAGTTATAAATATGTTAATAATATAGATGTGAGTAGCCCCCCACCAACCTCCAATAGAATCTCAATTTGCTAGGAAATGCAGATATGAAAAACATGATCACACTAAAATTTGGAAATGCTATGAACGACAAATTAGAGGGTGCTATGAGAATGTACAGGGGGGAAAAAGAAAGTACTTACAAATCAAGGAAGTTATTCCCAGCATTAGTGCAATTTCAGCTGACACAGGCAGTGGGGAGAAGCAACCACTGAAAGGACTGGGAGAAAGGTACTTCATATCTAACATGTACAAAATAGAAAGTATCAGTTGTCCTTCCTGAAACCCGTTTTCTCCTCTTGATTATCTACCTTCATGAATGGCAATGCTACACTCTTACTCATCACAATTAAACTTTTGGAAACCATTTTTTATTCCTTTTTTTGTACATCTTTGACAACAAATAACTTTACTGAAATTACGTTAACATTTTATTCGTTTACTGTTATCTATTTATTTATCCCTTTTGATATAGCTTCGTGAGGTCAGGAACGTGTTATGCTCTGTTCATTCTGCATTCCCAGTGTCAGGAAACATACTGGGGGGTAGGAGGGAGTCAGTTAATATTTGGGGAGTGAGTAAAGATATCATTATAATTATAAAGTTGTATGAACTGAAATCCATAAAAGTTAGGGATTTGACAAAACTGTATAGCCAGAATTTGATCTCAGATATTTGAAATGTCCAAGATGAGGTATGGTCTTATGCACTACAGCATTCTGCTTCAGTTTTGAACAGTGAGGTGTATTTATCTGTAGCTGAAACATAGGGAGTGCAGTGTTCTAAGAATTGACAGTTTAGCGGAAGTTCTAAGTGAGAACATCATAAGTAGGGTGAAAAGGAAGGAGCTGCTGTAGAAAGAAGGTGCGTTTGTGGTCGGAGATTTGCATGTGTTGCTTCTTTTCATCAGTGTGACCTGTGATAAGTAATAACATTTCTTAGTCTCTAGCTCCTCAGTTTCCAAAAACAAAAATATTCTAACTTACTTTAGATGTGTTTGAACAAATTCAAGGTGAGTTCAGCAAAGTATACATTTCATAAGAGGCATTCAGTCATTAAAATGAAGACTCGATTTGATTAAAAACAAAATACAATTTTGGTAAAAATTGGTGCCATTGTTTGTTTTCTTACTTGATTATATATATGAGGCATAACATTGGATTTGGGGAGCCATATCTTCTCCACATTTGTGCCGCAGTATCTGGCATTCTGAATGGAACACACTGGTGCTCAATAAATGTTTGGTGAATAAATATATGATTCTTGATTTTATTAGTCAAGCCCAGTGATGAGAAATGGCAGAACTAAGAAACATTTTATTGAGGACAGGCATAGCCTTCCATGACATAATACAAATGTTTTATACCCACAGATCATGTAGACGAAGTCCCAGATTTCATGATTTCTCGGATTCAGGGTCTATATGTTATTTTATACCAACTACTCTAGAAAATAGACGCTGGGATTAGGAATCAGAAATACTACTAGATTAGTGAAGTATAATCCCAGTAAAGCAGAAAGAAGAGAAAAGGGCACGAGGCAGGCTAGGCTGAAAAGAGAAGTACAAATTAATGTGTTACTGCGCTAACGGCTATTTCATGCTGAGCCTTGGAAAGACACGGGCTTTACTTAGCTCTTCCACCTTCTTGGCCATTAGAATTTGTCAAGACAGACTATATGAGAAAACCATGCCTTGAAGCAGCTCTACATATGGAGGAAAGAAAAGATTGTTCATTTGCACGTTTCTTCTTATCCCCAATGCCAAATTATTTAAAGTTTGTCCCATAAGCGAGTTAACACTCTATGGTTCTGAGCCCATTTGGCAGTTCACTAGAAGCAAATACCATGCCCTGCTACACATCCTTTCACTGAGTCTTTAAGTGGCTAGAGATGGAAGGCCTCTTTGGAGATTGTTCAGTCTCGGGTACTCAATTGGTTGACTGCAGCAGCTGCCAGAGTTGAACAGAAAGCTGACGATTGTGAAGCCAGGTAAAGCTAAACGAATCTGAGGAACTCTGTGAAAGGTATCCAATATATTTACCAACAGAAGATTTCTGTAAAACAAATAACACTTCATATTCCAGTATTTAAGAGCTAACTTGACTGAAATACATAATTTTAATGGAAGAATAGTTTTCCTAGGACAGGAAGGTGAACAATAATTTCTGTGCTGCTAGTCAGCATATTTTCTCATTTTCCAACTTCCAACCTTCAACATGGACTTAACAACACCAGCAACGTGTACTTAAATAAATGAGTCCTCAGTATATACGGATGTTCCTGTCTTTAGGAAGAGACTATATCCTAATAAACCCATTGTAATTTAAAATTATGATAAGATGAAAATGCCTTTTAATAGACCAAACATCATCATGGTTTAGTCTAACCCACCTTAAATGTGCCCAGAGTACTTAAATTAGCTTACAGTTGGTAAAAATTATCTAAGAAAAAGCCTGTATTAACTTTAAGTGTTGAATACCTCATGTAATTTGTTGAATACCATACTGAAGTATTTTTGAACCACTGTAAAGTAAAAAAAATTGTAAGTTGGACTATCATAAGTTAGGAGGTTATTTAACAGTGAGTGAGCAAAAAGCAAAAACATTTCAACTTTATAAAAGAATTTTGATATATCTTGTTGGGAGAGGGTAAAATAAGTAGAAATATAATAATTTTTTTCCTGTGGAGGAGAATTAGAGATTCTCACCTGTATCAAGTGAGCTATGGGAAATAATTTATGATGTTTATTCCTCAGCTGCCCAATTGATGCAAAGAAGATATAGTTTGCTTCCAACCTACATTACTGCATTATATATATATAACCTGGGGGTTCTGTCCATAAAGTAAACCCAGGTCAAACTCACCTTCTTTTAATAATATTTGTGAATTCCCACAAGCCCTAATTCTTTGAAATTGGCATCATAGATAAAATGAAGAGTTGACTTTTTTATCTGCATTAGTCACCCAGAACTTGCACTCTGCCTCTAGTGAGTCCAAAGGAAAAACTGGTTTTCTGTAGGTTTCTCTGCTTTTAAGTGGCTAAATTGAAACTACAGAGCACATCTTGTAAATAAGCACAGACCAAGGCTCCATTGGATGATACCAAATGTAAAATCATTTTTTTTCTTTGCAAGGCAAAGTAAATCAGAGTTCTATGATATTGGGCTTTGTTTTTTTCAAGGTTTGTTTTCTAGAATCTCTGATTAAATGGGGAATTAGGGACTCCTCTGATTTACTGGTCATGCAACAGTGAATGAACTTGTGGTAGAAGTGAAGACAAAGGAGTTCCTATTTTCTTTGTAGTTTCCTTAGGCTATTAAATTAGATCCTTCTTCAATATACATTTTACTTTTTCACTAGTAAAATTATTTCAACCCCTGATTTTAAAAAATATGATAATTTATCATATTTGTGTGGTAAAAATGGGTAGGTATAAGGTATATTTTATGAAAAGATTCCATCAGAGAGATATAATTCAAAATAACAAGGAATTTGTAAAAATGTACTTATACTCCTGGATAACTTTGGTAACTTCAAACGAACAGAAACATTACTAGACATGTGTTCGATATTTTATCTCTGGTCTCTCCATTATGGACTAAATGTCTTGGTTGACATAACTTTTATTGAATGCAATTTGAGTGTGTGTCTTTCTGACTCAGAAATATCCAATCTTCCTACCTATATGTTTCATTATATTTCAGACCAGTAATTTGCAGCAATACCATAACTGCATCAACAATGAGTTCTTTGCTTCACACTCTTTGGCTCTTTGCTTTTTCTACATTTCGTAATTCCAGTGCTATCCTAATTGAAGTCTGCTTCTCTATCAATCAACTTTATATATTTTTCTTTCAGCATCTCCAACATTATATCTATGTAATATGTAATTTGGTAAAGCTATCATGAGGTAAAAGGTAAAATGACCTTAATATAATTACAGAAAATTAACACCTTTCAAGCTTTTTGAACTAAATCAATTAACTTCTTATTGAGACTGAGTAACGGTTAAAACAAATTCAAATAGCCTTTGAAGGGCTCTCTTTCTTCCCTCTGAGGGAGACATTTTGTGTAAGAGATAGACGATGTTTTCCATCATTCTGACAAAAATGACCAAAATGCAAATCAACATGAAAATAATCTGTACAAATTCACAAATTAAGTATAAGAAATGAAGAATGAATTTTAAAACCATTTTTTGTTTATATGTGCCTTATTTATTTTTACATCAGCTTCTCCTGACCTACGTAGTGGCTCTGTCTGAAGGGAGAGAATAATCCAATTCAAAATGCTATTACACGATGCAACATGTAATTACTGCCTATGGTGTTTCAGGCACTTTACTGTGTAATCTAGACAGAACAACATGCAAGATTGAACAGTGTCTGTTTTTAAGAAACTGATTATAATCTTTATGTTCTGATATCAAAGAAAATTGCATGTCATTCAATTAAAATCTATTTTAATATATCTAGCTTAGCTAGCTGGCTATGACCTATCAATCTCTAAATGAAGAAAGATGATGTCAGATTCTAGTCTTTATAAGCCAACAAACCAAAATCAAAATAACTCAACCGCAGAAATATTCTGGGTTTGTTTTTGTTTTAACTTTAAGTTCTGGGATACATGTGCAGAACATGCAGTTTTGTTACATAGGTATACACATGCCATGGTGGTTTGCAGCACCCATCAACCCAAAATATCCTGTTTTCAAGTGATGGAACTATAAAAATGCTTTTGGGCATTTAGAAATCTTAACAAGAATATGTTTATTTGGAAATAGCAAAAAAAGAAGACATTTTGCCCTAGGGGATCGGTTATATAACTAACCCATGACTGAAAAGTGGATATAATAATTGTCAGATAAAAAATACTTGAAAAATAACTCACAGTATTCCATTAGTAAATACAGTTTTCTTTATTATGGATTCAATGTTGGGGTGAGGAGGAATTTTCTTACAATTTATGAAGTTGATTCTATCTTTTAACACAGACATTTTTTCTCTGCCAGATATTACATACAAATACTAATGTTTCAAAATCCCAAGTTGTAGGATTTTATGCTATGCATGTTTAAAACTAATTCCACAAATACAAAAAGTCAAATTTTAAGATCAAACTAAACCAATATGGATATGGTAATTAATTTGAGAGGATTTCCTCTTGGGATGGAGTTTATATACTCTTTCCTTATATAAAAATCCAGAAATAATCTTTAAATTTAGAGCCAATTTTCTGACATTCACACTAAAAATGTGACTAAAACATCATATCTTTTGGTGGACTTCCAACTTACTCATTAAATCTAATCTGGAGAATATGGATGAATTGGTTTTGATGATACATAACTTACTTGATCTGGTAGTTTTAGTGCCTGGTGAAACAAACAAAATCAGACCCTAAGTGTCCACAGGTTTTAAAACTATGAGTAATATTTTTTAATAGGACTACTAAAACTAGACTATCAACAGATGTTTAAACTAACTTTTTTGGTTCTCATAAGTCATAATCACTTACCTCTTCTGGTAGGCAATACAGTATAACAGGCCAAAACTTGCATTAGATGATGACAATAAAATGGTATATACAGAAAGCTTTGGGCAATCCTGTTTAACACTCTACAATAAAAGTCATCCCTTTTCAGAAAATTAATTGCAAACTTTCAAATATACATAGTAGCTCTTTTCTGCCAAAGTTTTAAATAACTATAGATAATGAACACAACTATAAAAATCTTCTTCTGATTCACATATTTACTATTATTCATATTGTGACTTATTAAAATTTTTGTAGAATTATATGAATTTGAAAGCCTGCTATACTTTCACTCTGTACTCCTTCCTCTGAAAAAGAAAACAATAAAAAAGGATAGCTTGCAAAATGTTCTTTTCCTGAGAAAATAACTTAATCATTAAGTAATACTTTGTGCCATGTGTCTCCAGGGATTCCCATTTATAATTTTTTCAATCACAGAATTATGTTATTCATTTAAAATTTAACAGTTTTAATTGAAAATAGACAAGAAAAAGTGACTAGAATTCAGCCTTTACTACTGGAAGTTATATTTTATAAAAAAATTCCTATTTACTTTACTATACATTTTCTACTGTAAATTTCATAGATATGTTTATCAGGGTAGTGTCAGGTCATTAAGTAGCACTAAAGAATTATTAAGAATAATCAGAGATTTACAAAGTAGGCAGCATAGCTGTAAAAATGAAATTATTATACCCACGAAAAGATCTGATACTTACATCACCAAAAGAAAAAAAAAAAAAGCCCCTAACTCTCAATACGTTCTGTGCTCAATCTGTTTCCAAAATCTACCAAGGAAATTGATTTTGTGGAATTCTCCACAAACTTGAGACCATTAATTAAACCAAATTTTATTTATTAGAACAGTAATGTTTAACAGTGACCCCAAAATTAAGATACGAGTTATATACATACCATAAATTACAAATTAGGTAAAGAAAAAATAGTAATAAATTTCATTATGGGAACACATATCTTCAGGCCAAACACATGTTCCCATATTCTGTCACTAAAGTATATTCTGTAAAATGTGATATGAAAAATTAAATGGCCATTAATTATCACCCTTTGTTTGCATCTTGGCTGAGAAACAGTTTCAAATGCTTGATCATTTTGAGAAACTGTGTGAGCTTTCTGTATATTCAAGCCAGCTACCTTGGAAATCCCCCAACTCTCTTAATTATCTGACTTTATTTATAAAAACAGCATGCTGTGATAATATCAAAGACATTAAAGACATTCAACTTCACCAAGAATTTAGTGGTAATAGTAGATATATGAATAGGAGAATCATGTAATTTTATTAAAATACATGCATTTAGATAATATACAAGTCGTATAAGAAATAAATAATTATGATATATCCTTTGAAGATTCCCTAAAAATTACTAAATTATTATTATTCTCTCAGTTTCAACTCTTTATGAATGACCATTGTTGCTTACAAAAGAAACATCAGAAATGTTGATACAAAGAATGAAATTACCCTAACTGCCTAGCCAATGTCCTTTCTCTTCATCTTCCTTATTTGTGTTAGCCATAGGCCTGTTCAATAGTAGTCATTTCCTCAAAATCTCTTACAGATGGAGGAGATAATTGCATAAGATTCTCTTAAAGAAAAAAGGTGAAAATACATGTTTATGATATTTGCCTATCTACATTCTGCCTGACTTGCTAACAAAATGCATAGAAGTGAACAATTCATAGAATGCATATGCTGTTGAAGATAACAGAATCTAATTATTTTATGGCTAAATAGCATTCTATTATGTATATGTACCACATTTTCTTCATCATCTGTTGATAGATACTTAGGTTGCTTCCAAAGCCTATGTATTATGAACAGTGCTGCAACATGCATGTGCAGATATCTCTTCAGTATACTGATTTTCTTTTTGTGGGTTATACACCCAACAGTGGGATTGCTGGATCATATGGTAGCTTAATTTCTAGTTTTTTGAAGAACCTCCAAATTGTTCTCCATAGTGGTTGTACTAATTTACATTCATACCAACAGTGTATGAGGGTTCCCTTTTCTCCATATCCTTGACACCATTTGTTATTCTCTATCTTTTGGATATAAGCCATTTTACCTGGAGTGAGAGGAAGTCTCACTGTAGTTTTAATTTGCGTTTGTCTGATGATCAATGATGTTAAGTACATTTTATGCACTTGTTTGCCATTTGTTTGCCTTCTTTTGAGAAATGTCTGTTCAAATATTTTGCCCACTTTTTGACCAGATTATTAGAATTTTTTTCCAACACAGTTCATTGAGCTCCTTGTATATTCTGGTTATTAATCTTTTGTCAGATGGCTAGGTTGCAAATATTTTTTTCCCATTCTGTGGGCTGTCTCTTCACTTTGTTTATTGTATCCTTTGTTATGCAGAACCTTTTTTTTCTTTTCCAAATATTTTTATTGAAATGACAATAAAATAAAAAACAGTGACCATTTTAACCAAATTTTTACTTTACAAATATAAAAATATAATCAAAACTTCCATTTCTTTTATATATTTTCCATAAACTTAATACCAGAAAAGTTCTCAAAGTCAAACTATAAATGATGCTTGTACACTATGATATGAACACAATAACCAAAATTTAAATTTCCAAATACACTGACCTTTCCCTCAACAGGACAGCATAATCAATGTATCTTCCCAACTTATCTCTATTTTTACGACACAATCCATCACTAAATACAAAATACACCTAAACTGGCTTACTCTAGACTTATCTAAGTTTTAGTAAGGTTTTTTTTCCACGAAAACAAGCTTAATAAATATAATACAAGCTAATATTAAAATGTATTTTATGGCTCAAATCAAATTAGAGTATTAAGTTTCTCATCACGTATTCGAACAAAGGCAAACTGCCTGAAATGAGTCCAGTTTAACCCAAATAATCAGTGATGTATATATAATAAGTGGGGTAAGTATGGGAAGCTTTGTAACTTGATGTGATCCCATTTGCCCATATTTGCTTTGGTTGCCTGTTCTTGTGTGGTTTTGCTCAATAAATTTTTGCCCGGACCAATGTCCTGGAGATTTTCCCCAAACTTTTTGTGTAGTAGTTCAATAGTTCGAAGTCTTAGATTTAAGTCTTTAATCATTTTGATTTGATTTTTGTATACAGTAAGAGATAGAGTTCCAGTTTCATTCTTCTGCTTATGACTATCCAGTTTTCTCAACACCATTTACTGAAGACACTGTCTTTTTCCCAGTGTGTGTTCTTTGCACGTTTGTTGAAAAAGAGTTCTCTAGAGGTGTGTGGCTTTGTTTCTGGGTTCTATATTTTGTTCCATTGATCTCTGTGTCTGTTTTTATGCCAGTACTCTGCTGTTTTGGTTGTTCTAGCTCTCTAGTATAATGTGAAGTCAGATAACGTGATTCCTCCAGTTTTTCTTTTTCTTTTTCTTTTTCTTTTTGCTTAGGATAGCTTTGCTATTACTGGGCTTTTGTGGTTCCCTGTGAATTTTAGAATTGTTTTATTATATTTCAGTGAAGAATGTCATTGGTTTTTTTATACGAATTGTATTGAATTTGTAGATTGCTTTGGGTAGTATGAACATTTTAACAATATTAATTCCTCCAATACACGAAAATGAAATATTTATTTTTCATATCTTGGTGCCGTCTTCAATTTCTTTCATGAATGTTTTATAGTTTCCATTATAAACATCTTTCACTTCTGTGGTCAATTCTTTGTATTTAATTTTATTTGTGCATATAGTAAATGGAATTTTAAAATATTATTTTTCAGAATATTCACTGTTGGGATATAGACATGTTACTGATTTTTTATGTTGATTTTTTTGTCCTGCAACTTTACTAAATTTATCAGTCCTAATAGTTTTCTTTTGGAGTCTTTAGGTGTTTCCAAATATAAGATCATATCATCTGAAAACAAGTATAGTTTGACTTCTTCCTTTCCAATTTTGATGCCCTTTATTTTTTGCTTTTGTCTGATTGTTCTAGTTAGGACATACAGTACTATGTTGAATGACAGTGGTGGAAGTGGGCATCCTTGTCATGTTCCAAAGCTTAGAGAAAAGGCTTTCAGTTTTTCCCCATTCAGTTTAATACTAGCTGTGGGTCTGTCATATATGGCTTTTTATGTTGAGGTATATTCCTTCTATCCCCAGTTTTTTGAGGGTTTTTTATCATGAAAAGATGCTAAATTATATCGATGCCTTTTCAGCATCGATTGAAACAATCATATAATTTTTAGCCTTCATTCTGTTGATTGATATATTACATTGATTGATTCACATATGTTAAACCCTCCTTGCATCCCAGGGATAAGTCCCACTTGGTCAAGATGAATGATCTTTCTAATGTATTACTGAATTTGGTTTCCTAGTATTTTGTAACTGTTATGTGTAAACTCTTATCCTAAGTAGAAAGATTAAAAGATGAACCAATAAAAAATAATAACTACAATGACTTTTCAAGATTTGGACAGTACAATAAGATATAAATAGAAGCAATAAAAAGTTATGAAGTGATGATACTAAGTTAAGGCATAGAATTTGTATTAGTCTTTTTGCCCTTCTGTTTGTTGCTTACACAAACACTGTTAAGTGTTAGCTTAAAATAATGGGTTATAAAATAATATTTTCAAATTTCATGGTAACCACAAACCAAAAACATGCAATAGAAACACAGAAATAAAATAAAATAAAAAGCAAGAAATTAAAACATATCACCAGAGAAAATAACCTTCGCAGAAAGAAGAAAAGAGAGTGAGAGAGAAGGAAGGAAGGAAGGAAGGAAGGAAGGAAGGAAGGAAGGAAGGAAGGAAGGAAGGAAGGAAGGAAGGAAAAACAACCAGAAAACAAATAGCAAAATGGTAGGAGTAAGTGGTTACTTACCAATAATAACATTGAACATAAATGGACTTAATTCTCCTATTAAAATAGGAGAGTTTTCATCTGAATGTATGAAAAAACAAGATCCATTGATCTGTTTTCTGTAAGAAACAAACGTCACGTGCAAAGACACACATAGATTGAAAATAATGGGATGGAAATAGATATACCATGCCAATGGAAACCAAAAAGGAGCAGGAGTAGCTATACTTTTATCAGACAAGATAGATTTCAAGAAAAAAAATACAAGGAGAAACAAATAAGGTCACTATATAATGATAAAAAGTAATTTTTACAAGAGGATATAACAATTTTAAATATACATCCACCCAATATTGGAGCACCCAGATAATATAAAGCAAATATTGTGTTAGAGCTGAAAAGAGAAATGGGCCCCAATATAATAATAGCTGGAGACTTCAGTGCCATATTTTCAGTATTGGACAAATCTTCTAGAAAGAAAATCAACAAAGAAACATCAGACTTAATGTGCATTATAGACCAAATGAATCTAATAGGTATTTACAGAACTTTTCATCCAGTTGTGGCAGAATACACATACTTTTCTTCAACATATGGATTATTCTCAAGGATAAATCATATTAGGTCACACCACAAGTCTTAAAACATTAACAAAAACTGGAAATAATAACAAGCATCTTCTCTGATCAAAATGGAAAAAAAAAACCTAGGAATTGATAATTAGAGGAATTCTGAAAACAATGTAAATACTTGAATATTAAACAATATGCTCCAGAAAGACCAGTGGGTCAATAAAGAAATTAAGAAGAAAATTGAAAAATTTCTTGAAACAAATAATAATGAAAACATAACATACCAAAACTTATGGGATACAGTAAAAGCAGTATTACGAGTGAAGTTTATAGCTATAAGTGTCTACATCGAAAAAGATGAAAAACTTCAAAAAACAACCTAATGATGCATCTTGAAGAACTAGAAAAGCAAGAGCAAACCACAGCCAAAATTAGCATAATGAAAGAAATTATAAAGATTTGATCAGAAATAAATTAAATTGAAATGAAGAAAATAATACAAAGATCAATGAAACACAAAGTAGATTTTTTGAAAAGTTAAGCAAAATTTACAAACCTGTAGCCAGACTAAGAACAAAAGAGAGAAGATACAAATAAATAAAATCAGAAATGAAAAAGGAGACATTGCAACTGATATTCAACTTCCAAGGATAATTGGTGGCTACTATGAGAAACTATATGTCAATAAATTGGAAAATCTAGAAGAAATGGACAAATTCCTAGACAACCTTCCAAAATTGAATGAGAAAGAAATGTAAAAGCCGAAAACTTCAAAAAAGGGTTACAAGATTGAAGCTGTAATTAAGTTTTCTAGCAAAGAAAAGCCTAGGACCCAATGGCTTAACTGCTGAATATTACCAAATATTTAAAAAATACCAATCCTAATCAAACTATTCGAAAAATAGAGGAGAAGGGAATACTTCAAAACTCATTCTACAAGGCCAGTAATAGTAACAGTACACAGAAAAACACAGAATATTATACTTTCTCTGGTGATGTTTTAGTTTCTTGCTTTTTGTTTTCTGTGTCTCTATTGCATGTTTTTGGTTTATGGTTACCATGAGACTTGCAAACATTATTTTATAACCCATTATTTTAAGCTAACACTTAACACTGTTTGCATAAGCAAGAAACAGAAAGGCAAAAAGAAGACTAATACAAATTCTATGCCTTAATTTAATCCATCACTTCATAATTTTTATTGTTTCTATGTATATCTTATTGCACTTTCCAAATTTTGAAAGGTCATTGTAGTTATTATTTTTGATTGGTTCATCTTTTAGTCTTTCTACTTAGGACAAGAGTTTACACACAACTGTTACAGTATTATAATATTCTGTGTTTTTCTGTGTACTTACTATTACCAGTGAGTTTTGTACCTTCATGTAATTACTTATGGCTCATTAACGTACTTTTCTTTCGGATTGAAATAGTCCCTTTAACATTTCTCGTAGGACAGGTCTGGTGTTGATGAAAATCCCTCAGCCTTTGCTGGTAAAGTGTTTCTTCTTCATGTTTGAAGGCTGTTCTTGTGAGATATACTATACTAGGGTAGTTTTTTCCTTTGGCACTTTAAATATGTCATACCACTCTCTCCTGGCCTGTGAGGTTTCCACTGAAAAGTCTGATACCAGACATATTGGAGCTCCATTGTGTGCTATTTCTTTCTTTTCTTTTGCTGTTTTCAGGATCCTTTCTTTATCCTTAATCTTTGGGAGTTTGATTATTAAATGCCTGAGAGTCTTCTTTGTGTTAAATCTGCTTGGTGTTCTATAACTTTTTTTTTAACTTGGATATTGACATTTTTCCCTACGTTTGGGAAGTTCTGTGTTATTATCCCTTTATATAAATTTTTTGTGCCTACCACTTTCTCTACCTCCTCTTTAAGGCCAGCAACTCTTAGATTTGCCCTTTGGAGGCTATTCTTCAGATCCCGTAGGATTATTGTTGTTTTTTCTTTTTTCTCCTCTGACTGTGTATTTTCAATTAGCCTGTCTTCAAGCTCACTAATTATTTCTTCTGCTTTATATCTGCTATTAAAAGACTCTGATGCATTTTTCAGTACGCCAATTGCATTTTTCAGCTCCAGAACTTCTGTTGGATTCTTTTTAATTATTTTAGTCTCTTTATTAACTTTGATGTAATTCTGAAATCCATCTCTGTGTTATCTTGAATTTCTTAAAGTTTTCTCAGCACAGCTATTATGAATTGTCTCTCTAAAAAGTCACGTATCTCTGTTTCTCTATGATTGGTGCCTTATTTACTTTATTAGGCGAGCTCATGCTTTCCTGGATGATGTTGATTTTAGAAGATGTTCTTTAGTGTCTGAACATTGAAGAGCTTCAGGGGGCACCCCAAGCCCAGTAATGCTGTGGTTCCTGCAGACTTGTAGAGGTACTGCCTTGATGGTCTTGGAGAAGATCCTAGACAATTCTCTGGATTACCAAGCAGAGACACTTCTTCTCTTCCTCTACTTTCTCCCAAACTAGCAGAGTCTCTCTCCCTCTCTCTTTTCTGAGCTACTTATAGCTGGGAGTTAAATGAAACAAGCACCCCTGTGGCCACTACCACTACGACAACACTGAGTGAGACCTGAAGTCAGCACAGCACTGGGTCTTGCCCAAGGCCTGCTGTAAACACTCCCTGGCTACAGCCTAGGCTCACTCAAGGCCCCGGATTTCTACAATCAGCAAGTGGCAAAGGCAGCCAGGTCTGTATCCTTCCCTTCTGAGCGTTAACTTTCCCCAGACACCAGGTGGGTCCAGAGATACCATCCAGGAATCAGTGACCTGAGTAAAACACCTTAAAAGTCTATCTGGTGTTCTATTGTACTGCAGCTGAGATGGAACTCAAACCCCAAGATGCAGAGTTGGAACTCAAACCCCAAGATGCAGTCCTTACCAATCCTCTCTCCTCTTTCCAAAGACAGAGGAGCCTCACCCTGTAGCCACCATCACCACAGGCCGCGAGAAGTACTGCCAGACTACCTCCAATGTTCTCTGAAGGCTCAGGGGCTCTTAAAACCGCCTGTGGTGAATGCTGCCTGGCCTGAGACTCACTCTTCAGGGCAGTGAGTTCCCCTCTGACCTAGGGCAGGTCCAGAAATGCCATCTAAAAGTCAAGTCCCTGAATTGGGGACCCCAAGGGTCCTCCTGGTGCTCTACACCCCTGTGGCCATGCTGGTACCTAAGGTGCAAGACAAAGTCCCCTTTACTTTTCCATCTGCTTTTCTCAAGCATAAGAAATCTTGCCCTGTGGCTACCACAGCTGGTAATGTGCTGAATCTCATCTGAAGCCAGCAAAACTCAGAGACTGACCGAAGGCCCTCGACATAGTACCTTAGTATTGCTGCTGGTTTTTCAGGGCCCACGGGCTCTTCAGTTAGCAGGTGCTGTATGCTTCCAGGATTGGGTCTTCCCCTTCAAGGCAATGGGTTTCCTTCAGGCCCACTGTATGTGTAGAAATGTTATCCAGGAGCTAGGGCCCAGAATGAGGGCTTCAAGACTCTGACAAGTGCCCTATCCTCCTGTGGCTGAACTGATATTCTGGATGAAAGACAAAGCCCTCTTTACTTTTCCTTCCCTCTCAAGCAGAAGAAAGGGATCTCCCTTGGAGCCATGAGCTGTGCAGCGTGGGTTAGGGCAGGAGTGAAGCCAGCACTCCCTTAGTCACTCCAGCTTGTGTCTCACTAGGTCACCCCCATCTCCCTGTCCAGTACACTTTCTCTAGGTCTAGTTAACCACTAAGACTTGCCTAAGAGTTGTATTCCTTTTGGCCTACACTGCCTTTCAAGTTTCCTTAGAGACCCAGAGTCCTTTAGCCCTTAGGGGCGAGGTTTGCAGGAACTCACATTGGGGCCCCTGGGATGGGCGATTTTTTGCCCTTACTTCTAATGGTAAAAACCGCAATAACTTTTAATTCCCAGTGGCTAGGGTTGGTTTAAAATGCTCTCTCCATGGATGGTTGTTAGATGAGTTTGGTCTGGTTTCCCTTTCTGTTCTAACAGGACAGCACTGAGTTCAGTGCTTCACCATTATTGTGCTCTCATTCCTTTTGCACCCAGAGATGCTCTCTGCACCACGCGGCCACTGCCAGGGGATGGGGAGCACGTCAGTGATTCAAGAACATCTTTTCTGTCTCTTCAGTGTCTCTTTCAGCTATATGAAGTCAAAACCAGGTACTATGAGGGATCATCTGACTTTCGGTGCTTATGAAGGTGTTCCTTTCTCTGTAGATCGTTGTTAATTTTGTGTCCTTGGCTGGAGGGATTGATCAGTGGAGCCTTCTATTCCACCATCTTGCTCTGCCTCCAATTTATGTTTTTCTATCAATGCCATCCAAATGAATACATCGCTTGGTATGAATTTTCTAAAAAAAACAAAAAATCTTTGACAAAGAGATTTATTCTCTTGCTCTCTCTCTCTAATAAAAACACTTAAGTATTCTGCAAATAATAGCATCATTTATAGTT
Source organism: Gorilla gorilla gorilla (assembly GCF_029281585.2). NCBI lineage: Eukaryota > Metazoa > Chordata > Mammalia > Primates > Hominidae > Gorilla > Gorilla gorilla. The sequence continues at coordinate 88,902,034 of NC_073243.2, forward strand.
TCAATGCAATAAAAATGTAAATGGAAATGAAGAGTTAAGAATTACTTCTTCTATCATATTTCCAGAAAAATTATTAGCACTAGTGGTCTCTTTTGTTTTTTCTTTAACCTCAAAAGGATAATTGAACATGTACTGACTGTGAAAATAAGTGGAAGATAAAGCAATCATAGTGTTTCTGAGAAGCTGAAAGCTACAAAAGCACATTGTTAAGAAAAGAAAGAATAACCTGTATTTTCTTAACAAAAGATGATAAACAATGACATTGAAACAAATTCAGTCTCTATTGCAATAAGCAAAAAAAAGCAATGATGGTCAAGTAAATATGTGTATTGTAGTTTATTGCAATAATGACTATTTATTAAATTACACCATGGGATAATATATCTCACAGTCAATTTTAATTAAAACATTTGTTACACTCCAAGGTAGGCTATGAATGATTAACTTGTTTGTATGGCTTTTATTTATGTGCAGTTTTCAATCAAAGATATTCATTAGATATGATGACATCTTAATTTGTTCAAATGAATTAATATCTATTATCAAATAATCAAAAGAAGATCAAAATATGAACAATAATGCAAAAAGAACAAATAACTGCATAGTCAAGGAAGGCCTCCTCAGAGAAAATCAGGACAGCCTGATCATCACTCCAGCATCTCCCATCACAAGACAAGTGCCCTATCTGTCTTTGCTTATTCATCATGGGAGAGGCTAGTGGTTTTATTCCAATAGGAAATGAGTCAATAGAAATTATATTGAAACATTCTGAAATGTAATTTGGGAGACACAACTATATGTAAGTAAATGCATGTACATGGGAGAGTATTTTTATTTCAGTTGTTCCTATTATTTATTTTATTGATACATAATATTTATATATATTTATGGGATACTTTTGATATTTTGGTACATGCATAGAATGTGAAATCATGAAGTCAGGGTATTCAGAGTATCCATCACCTTGAGCATTTATCATATATCTGTTGAAAACCTTTCAAGTCCTCTCTTCCAGCTATTTTGAAGTGTATAGTACATCGTTGTTAACTATAGTTATCCTGCCCTATCAAATAATATTTGGTTGGTGCAAAAGTAATTGCGGTTTTTGCCGTTACTTTTAATTGTAAAAACCGCAAAAACTTTTACACCAACCTAGTATAACTTATTCCTTCTATTTAACTGTATGTTTGTGCCCTTGACCGATTTCTCTTCAGCCTATCCCACACGCTCTTCTCAGCCTCTATCATTCTACCATCTACCTTAATGAGATCAACACTTTTTTATCTCCCACTTACGAGTGAGAACATATAGTATTTGTCTTTCTGTGCCTGGCTTATCTTACTCAACATAATGACCTCCAGTTCTATGATTGTTGATGCAGAGGACAAGATTTCATTTTTTATGGCTGAATGTAATTCCATTGTGCATATATACCACATTTTCTTTATTCGTTCATCTATTGATGAACACTTGGGTTGATTCCATATCTTTACTATTGCAAATAGTGCTGCAATAAAATGAAGATACAGTATTTTTTTGATACACTGTTTTTTTTCCTTTAGAAAAGTTCCCAGTAGTGGGATTACTGGATCATATTGTAATTTTATTTTTAGTTTTTTGAAAAATCTCCATACTGTTTTTCATAGCGTCTGTACTAATTTACATTCCCACCAACAGTGTATAGTTCCCTTTTTTAAAATATTCTGGCTAACATCTGTTAGCTTTTGTCTTTTTAATAATAGCCATAGCCATTCTAACTGAGGTAAGATGACATCTCACCATAGTTTGATTTGCATTTCCTTGATAATTAGTGATGTTGAACATTTTTTCATATACCTGTTGGCCATTAGTAGGTCTTTTTTGAGAAATATTTATCCATATCTTTTGCCCACTTTTAATTTTTTTTTTCTGTTGAGTCATTTGAGTTTCTTGTATATTCTGGATATTAGAGCCTTGTCAGATAAAAAGTTTGCAAATATTTTCTTCCATTCAACAGGTTGTATCTTTACTCTGTTGATTGCTTCCTTTGCTGTGCAGTTTAACCTCTCTTATTTTAATTTTATATATAGTTAACATTTTCTTTGGAACAAGGTCGTGTTAGTATGAAGATTCTTAATCTATACTGAAAATAATGTATTTTTACTTGAGAATAATAAGAAGAAGAAGGAGGAGGAGGAGAAGGAGGAGGAGGAGGAAGATGAGGAGGAGGAAAGAGGTGGAGAACATAGAGAAGGGGAAAAAGAAGACAAAAAGATACATACTCTCCATCTTAGGAGATGAACTGAAAATAATCGAGTAATTTTCTGGATTCATGATCATTTGTTTACACAAATCATTTTTATATACTTTCTAATGTATTTTCAAAGAATAAAATTGCATCTAACTTAATGTAAAGATCTAATTGTCTTTTATTAGCAATTGTAGAACTGGGCAGAGTATCGTTTTATAAAATAGAATGGATTCTCCACTGTATATGGTAGAACAGTTTTTGTACATAATAAAAAGGAAAATATATTTTTTAAAATAGTGGATTGGCTAACATCAGCTTACTCTATGTTACTTTCCTTTTAAGAGCTAAAGCAGAGGAGACTCTTATTATAATATAATGGTTCAGGTTAGCTGGGCCCTTTCTTACTGGTTGCTGTGAATCTCCAGTTTTCAGGAAAAAAATAGTCTGTGAGGCTTTATTTGCTTGCTTAAAGTTTCAGTTTAATTATGTGGCACTTAGCATGAGAGACTCTATTTTTGTTTTTTCTGTTGTGACCTACCACAGGAGCTGACTCCAAAACAATGGCCTCTCAAAATTTTATTTAACATTATCAATAAGTCAAGACCATTGAAATGAATACATATTTTAGAATAAGCCAATGTAATACAATAATGTTTATTCTGTGAACTAAAACAAATTAATAAATAAAATTATACAAGAACACACAATAATAAGATCAAGTTCAACAAAAAACAAAGGCTTACATCTACATCATACCATGCAATTTGGAATCTTTACCTGTATTAAATTTCAATAATTTTTCAAAATCTTTTTACCTATTTTTGTGTTTATCCAAGCTTTCTTTCTTATCCTTTTAACATACCTACTCAATATGTGTTCATTTGATTAAACATTATACTTTAAAATTATGGTGTAATAAGTACAAAATAAAAACTCAATTACCAGATGTAATTATTTTACTTCTAAACTATCTGAACAGCTAATCACTTGGAACTGACAATGAAGATTTTATCCTGTCATCAAAATATTCATGTAAATATATTATTCTATTATATTTGTTACTGTTGATTCGAATTTGCAGTTACAGATATTATAGAAATACACAGGATAGTTTTAACACCAGTTATGATTTAATGGCTTTTTTATTGACAATTGCTAAATGTACGTGGTGTTAATTTTCCCATGTAACAGGACTTTTCCCCACAATCATTTGTAATCAGAGATGTCAGGAGCAGCCTGAAGAAAAAACATGCAATGATCCTTACCAAGTGCATGGCCAATTTTTGAACCCGACTTAGGTAAATCCCTCCAAAACTAAAATAAATACTTAAAGCATTTTAAAAATTAAATTACCATTAATATAGATGCCATAATTGGTATGTATGTCTTATTTTTATTCACAGTTTCCCAGTGGAAACCAGGTATAAGTTCCTGCTCCTCTGCACACTATAAGAAGAACTTTGCCATCAGTTTATGATCTAATTAGTCCATCTACATGTTTATTACTCAGGAGGCACTTTGCCTGACAGAGAGAAGCCATAAGGTAAAAACAGTTTGCAGCCTGTCTGCTCTTGAACCACAGTTACTATCACCTCCTGTTTCTTCTCTGTTCCAGGCAACATGCAGAGGGGGAGAGAGGAGAAAAGTGGCAAACTCTGACCCCTCACAAGGAAATAAACTGTCTTAGACATTCAAGGAAATCCACAATGTTTATCTATAATAAATTACTTTCATTTTATTCTGTCATATTTCAATACAGCCTGACTTTCTTTTCTTTATTTTTTATATTTAAGAGAGGTTTTATGACTGTTACATTGTTCATATTAACAGGTGATATTCTAAATTTAAAGTTATTATGGGCCACGCATGGTGGCTCACACCTGTAATCCCAGCACTTTGGGAGGCTGAGGTGGCCAGATTACGAGGTCAGGAGTTCGAGACCAGCCTGATTAACATGGTGAAACCCTGTCTCTACTAAAAATACAAAAATTAGCCGGGTGTGGTGGCAAGTGCCTGTAATCCCAACTACTCAGTAGGCTGAGGCAGGAGAATCTTTTGAACCTGGGAGACGGAGGTGGTAGTAAACCGAAATCGCGCTACTGCATTCCAGCCTGGGCAACAGAGAAAGACTCTGTCAAAAAAAAAAAAAACAAAACAAAACAGTTATTATTATGAATGTATTAACTTTTAAAAGAATTGGGGGATTTCAATGGAAACATTTAGTTTACATATCAATCTATGATAGTGATAAGGAGAGCATTGCCAGGTTTGGGACCTAACTAAGGAAGATTTCAAGTGTGTGCTAATGAGCTGGATTGTCATTGCTTATGCTTAACTCAAGCAACTCTTAAAGGCTGGAACAGATGGAAATGTTATTTAAGTACATGGCTGTAGCCCAGATATAAAATAAGAAATTATTGGACTCAGCATTGTTTTTATTGTGTGATTTTTAAGTTAACGTGAGCACAGAGCTTTGCTGCAGAAAGTTTTAATTTTAATTACAAATGGTATTCCACTACATTGCACTTTTTAAAAATGAGGTATTTCAATTATGTTAAACGAGTGTTTTAAATGAAAAGTTTTAACATTGGTATAGAAAGCTCTATATTACATGGCTAGGTTGGAGAAATATGGAAGGACGAATTACAATTATTTTGATGTAGTGTTTTTCTTTCTTTTTTTTTGATACCTCATAGTTTTACATTCTGATGATTTAGATCAGCATAAAACAGATCTTTTTTTCCCCAACCCTTATTCCTATCTAATCTAGTGGATCCTCTGCTATGAATTCAGTCATGACTATTGAATGCATTTTGTTCTGAAACCAAACATTTACTTACACTTTGAAGAGTTAGATGGCAACTACTTTATTCTTTTTTGTGGGAGGAGGGTGGGACAGGGTCTCACTCTGCCACCCAGACTGGAGTGCAGTGGCACAATCTTGGCTCACTGCAACCTCCACCTCCCGCCTCAGCATCCGGAGTAGCTGTGACCACAGGTGCATGCCACCAGGCCTGGCTAATTTTTCTATTTTTTTATAGACACAGTGTTTCACCATGTTGCTCAGGCTGGTCACCAAATCCTAGGCTCAATTGATCTGCTTGCCTCAGCCTCCCAAAGTCTGGGAATACAGGCACGAGCCACCGCGCCCAGCCTTGCAACTACTGAATTGTACTTTTTTTTTTTTTTGAGATGGAGTCTCCCTCCGTTGCCCAGGCTAGAGTGCAATGGCACAATCTCGGATCACTGCAACCTCCACCTCCCAGGTTCAAGCAATTCTCCTGCCTTGGCCTCCCAAGTAGCTGGGACTACAGGCCTGCGCCACCACGCTCGGCTAATTTTTATATTTTTAGTAGAGGTGGGGTTTCACTACGTTGGCCAGGGTGGTCTTGAACCCCTGACCTCAAATGATACCCCCGCTTCGGCCTCCCAAAGTGCTGGGATTACAGGTATGAGTCACTGCACCCAGCCCAACTACTGAATTCTTAAAATCCATATGCTAACCCTCTAATAACAAACAATAACAATAACAACAGGAATATTCATTGATGAAAAATATGAATTCTGCGGCAGTCTGTGACAGCTTGAAGCAGTTAACCAAAATAAGTCTCTTTTTGAACTTTCTTAACCTTAAAACAAAAAGAAAGAGGCCATTTAAGGTAGATTCTTCAACATGGGACGTTGCTCAGAGATTTAATTTTTTCTGCTTCTATTTCAGAAGCATAATTAATGTGTCGACGTTAACATTTCAGATATCTCTTCTTGGACCATATATTGTACAATCATCAAGTTTGGAGTGCTCAATAATTGCCTCTCCACAGCACCTCTTAAATGAAACGCTAGCTCTGACAAAGTGTACAACAATTAAACATGCCGTGTCACTGATTTTTATATTAATATAGGCATGATTTTGTATTCTGATGCTACAATCTCCTTAATACTTAGACATGTAAATGAACTGTCCTCAGATATGAAGATTATCATATTACTGTGACTCTGGCCAAAATTAATGGCGGTTTTCGGTAGCAAAGAAAGAATATCAAGGGAGGCCAGGCGCGGTGGCTCACGCCTGTAATCCTAACACTTTGGGAGGCCGAGGCGGGTGGATCATGAGGTCAGGAGATCGAGACCATCCTGGCTAACACAGTGAAACCCTGTCTCTACTAAAAATACAAAAATATAGCCGGGCGTAGTGGCGGGCGCCTGTAGTCCCAGCTACTCGGGAGGTGGAGGCAGGAGAATGGCGTGAACCCGGGAGGTGGAGCTTGCAGTGAGCCGAGATCGCGCCACTGCACTCTAGCCTGGGCGGCAGAAAGAGACTCCGTCTCAAAAAAAAAAAAAAAAAAAAAAAAAAAGAGTATCATTGGAATTTTAGGCACAATATTGCATACACCTCTGTGCATATGTATATATGCGTATGTGCATGTGTGTGTGTTCTATTAATCTAGTTTATTTGAAGGATTTCAATAGCCAGAAATTATACACACTATGGTATGGAAAGAAAGTAAAGCAAAAACTGCAGATATTCTTATAAACCTAATGTGTCAAATAAAAATTGTGTCACAATCAGGTATTATGTTCTATGGTGCCTGTTAAGATATATAATCTCAACACCCAAATTGCTTCCATCCATGCTTTTGGAAAATAAAGGATAGCTCTAGTCTAGAACATTTAGACCTTCATACACCAAATATTTTGGAAGAAATATTATTTTTCATTTTTAAGATGTTGTTTCCCACACTCAGAAAGGATAACCTCAAGTTTTGGCTCAATAAGTGAATCTAACTTAAAGAGTTTCTGTAAGTGAGTTTGTTCGTCTCAGCAAAATCTATATAAGGCAATAATGAACATCTGAGAAAGTGCAGCACATCATTTAACACAATTCAATCTTTTGGACTAGCTTGAAATGGAAGATGAATTACCTTTTATTTCTAGAGCAAAATCTCAGCTATGGCTTAAGGTCAATAAAATACAAAATGCACATCATGATTTATATATCTTTATTGTTGAATTGTTACTAAAACATTTCAAATTAATAAATTTTACAAATCAAACAACGTTCCAAGCATATGCTGCTAAATATGTATGTTTTTAGCTAGAGTGAGGACTGTTGGAAATAATGAATCTCAGAATTTAAGATATTGGTTGAAAATATGATAATTCAAGAGTAGGTGAGCCAGCAACGATGGAATCTGCACTAAATCTTTCTGTTCCTGATATTTGGTTTTAATCTAATGAATACATGGATGAGAGGAATCCAATACATCTATGTTTCCCACTTCTGTTTGCTGAAAATCATCATAGAGATTCTACTTATAATATGTTGTCTGCAATAGAAAAATCTGTGAGCTGCAGCTGCAGATCCATAGAACAAAACATACATTGTTGTTAGCACCTAAAATCAACTGGTAATTCTATATTTATTGTCGTTTCTTCTGTTTTCCCCATTTTTATGATCTTAACTTTATGAAAAATTAAGCTTCTTTAATATATTTGTTTTTAATTTCTGTGCTTTAATTTTCTAAAAGAAATCAAAACTTGTCAAGTATTTACTAACTTAATACAATAAAGTATTCCCTATGCTATAAATAATTAGTTGGTTGGCACAATCAAATACTGTTTACAAATGCAGTAACTTTTTTATAAATTAAAACCTCAAGTCCAAATCTGTTATATATTCTAAATTAGAAGCCCAGAAATCTTTTAGATTTTTACCTAACATGACAGACTATTCTAAACACTGAAATTGAAATTGCTAAATTTTATATATATATATATAGCCTTAATCTGTTTTTTCTGTTGCTATAAAACAGAATACCACAGACTGGGTGACATCTAATAAACAGGATTTTATTAGCTCACAGTTCTGGAGGCTGGTGTATTAGTCTGTCTCACACTGCTAATAAAGACTTACCTGAGAATCGGTAATTTATAAAGGAAAGAGGTTTAATTGACTCACAGTTGCATATGTCTGGAGAGGCCTCACAATCATGGTGGAAAGGGAAGGGGAAGCAAGACATGTCTTACATGGCAGCAGGCAAGAGAGAGCTTGTGCAAGAAAATCCCGTTTATAAAACCACCAGATCTCATGAGACTTATTCACTGCCATGAGAATAGTATGGGGGAAATTTCCCCCATGATTCAATTATGCCCACCTAGCACTGCCCTTGGCATGTGGGGATTATTACAATTTAAAGTGAGATATGGGTGGGGATGCAGCCAAACCATATCAGCTGATAAGTCCAATATTAAGGCCTCAGAGAGTTTGGTGTCTGGTGAGGGCCCAGCCATCCCTCATAAGATGGCATCTTGAACGTTGCATCCTCTGGTGGGTGGGGAACACTGCCACACAGGGCAGAACAGAAGAGCCAAGAGAGAGTTCACTCCCAAAAGCCCCTTTTGAAGGCATTTAACCCACTCATGAGGGTACAAGCATAAAGATACCCTTATAAAAGCAGAACTTACTGATATTCTTTCAATCTAGAAGAAATTACAAAACAAAATATGGAGTTTGTAAAAATACTAAGGTCCAGGCTCGACAGCAAAGAAAAACATAAAAGCAATGTTTAGCTGTGAGTTATCATATTAAAAGTGTTTTTAAAAAAGAGAGTTTATAATTTTAAACTAAACTAGTAGGGAAAACAGCTGACCACTCCTGAAAATAATAGAACAGAAGACGAGATGAAGAGGTAGTGGAAGTTATTCAAGCCAAGCACTTTTATATGCAAGGCAGAGATAAGATTAGTAGGAGCAAATAGCAGAATTATTGATTTTCAGTAGATTCCTAGGGTGGGAAGCTTCGAAATATCCAGAGCACCATCAAAACATGAAATGCACTGTGTTGCTGAGGTCTCATTTCTTTTAAACATGATTTCATCCCCACCCATGATTCATTTTCTGTATGTCAAGCTTCCTAGGTCATGCTCCAAGGTGTTGGAGTTTTAAGAGACTAACAGCATGACGGTCTTCCATTCTCTGCCTACATTCAAACATACTTGTCATAGTTTGAAAAATCAAGACCAAATTATAATTATAATGATTATTTAATTTTATTTTAAATTCAGGGGAACAAGTCCAGGTTTGTTACATAGGTAAACTTGTGTCATGGGGGTTTGTTTACTGATTGTTTCATCACTCAGGTATTAAGCCTAGTACCCAATAGTTATTTTTCCTGATCCCCTCCATTCTCCCACCCTCCAGCCTCTGAGAGGCTCCAATGTATATTGTTTCCCTCAATATAAATTATTTTATTACAAAGACATGTACATGTATGTTTATTGCAGGCACCATTCACAATAGGAAAGACATAGAATCAACCTAAATGCCCATCAGTGATAGACTGGATAAAGAAAATGTAGTACATACACAAAATGGAATACTATGCAGCCATAAAAAGAATGAGATAATGTTCTTTGCAGAGACATGGATGGAGCAGGTGGCCATGATCCTTAGCATACTAACACAGGAACAGAAAACCAAATACCACATATTGTCACTTAGAAGTGCGAGCTAAATTATGAGAACACATGGACAAATTATTTTTACTATGCCAAAAATTCAGTAGTGAGCAGGTTTTTTGTAGAGAAGGTTTAGTCGTTCTTCACTAGGAACTTAGATGGATTTTCCACTCAATTACAAACATAGCTGGAAAACAATAAGTATTGTGTGAGAAGAGACAGGTCCATTTTACTGCCTGCTACAGAACAGGTCCCAAAAGCTAGTTTCTATAGGATGGTATATTCCAAAATTTTTGAATATCAGTGCAAATACTCAACATTAATGAAATCACATCTATAAAGTTGTCAACACCTTTTACTGGCATTTTATAAGACTTCATAAATATCAGCTACTAATCAGTGTTTCTGTCAATTTTATGAAACTATATGGGAGAGGACGCTTATGTTGTTATTGAAGAGTTTATTCTTTCTATTTTCAACAAGAAGCAAGATAATTTAGTATCAAGTTAGAAAATAACAAATGCAATTACCTTATTTTAATCATACTAACTGAAAAAATGCAATTCTTAAATATGATGACCATCAGTTGACCACTAGCGGATATAAAATGTACTAGCGTCATATTGTTTTAATATATTGTTGAATGTACTACTGTACTAATGTCACCTTGTTTTAATATTGTCCATTTGGGTAATAGAAAATTCAAATGTCATTTGTCCTGTGGAAGAAAATAATAGAGATGTGAGGAAAGATAGGATTTATCTGGAATTGTAGAGCAATGCTCAGAACGACATGGCGCTGTAGCTATTTGCAGCTCAAATTATCTGTCAATAGTGCCTGGATTGAAAGCAATCTATTATGGTGAATGATATCGCTCTTCCTAACTCATGTGTGGCAACCTTAACCTCCAATGTGCCTATATTTGGAGACAGTGACTCTAGAGAGGTAATTAAGGTTCAATGAGGTCATAAAGATGGGGAGCTGATTTTTTAAAAAAATGTATATATGACCTTACGAGAAGGGACACAAGAGCTCTTTCTTTCTCTGAGAGCTCAGAGAAAAGATCATCTAAGAACACAGCAAGAAGGTGATTTCCTACAAGTCAAGAAGAGAGACCTTACCAGAAGCCAACCCTAAATGCACCTTGATCTTGAACTTCTACCTTCCCAAACTGTGAGAATAAACTTCTGTTGTTTAAGCCACCCAGTCTGTAGTATTTTTTTATGTCATCCAGAGTACATTAACACACCATATCTGTGTGTTCTTGCTTTCCCGTAACATAAGGGTAGTATACTAACCTTCACTGCAACTCTTGGATGAGGTTCTGGGATTAAAGATGAGAAAATGATTCCCAGAAAACTTGCATCTCTCTCTCTGGGTTCCACAACTGGTGAAACACAGATCATTTCCAACACAGCAAACTGTACATAGCCTCTGTAGTTTCTTTTTTTTAATTTTTGCTTTTTTATTTTATTAAATTTTTGGAGAACAGGTGGTATTTCATTACATGAATAAGTTCTTTAGAGGTGATTTCTGAGATTATGGTGCACCCATCACCTGAGCAGTGTACACTGTACCCAGTGTGTAATCTTTTATCTTTCGCCACCCACCCCCACCCTTTCTCCCAAGTCCCCAAAGTCCAATGTATCATTCTTATGCCTTTGTGTCCTTATAGCTTAGTTCCCACATATGAGTGAGAACATAGGATGTTTGATTTTCCATTCTTGAATTACCTCGCTTAGAATGATAGTCTCCAATTCCACCCAGGTTGCCGTGAATGCTGTTATTTCATTCGTTTTTATGGATATGTAGTATTCTATCATATTTTATACATGTATTATATATAATACATAAATATTATAAATATTTGGTATTTTATATATAATATATATAAATTATATGTATATAAAACATATACATAAAATATTATATATAAAAAACATATATATATATATGTTTTCTTTATCCAGTCACTGATTAATGGGCATTTGGACTGATTCTGTATTTTTGCAATTGCAAACCATGCTGCTATAAACATGCATGTGCAAGTACCTTTTTCATATAACTTCTTTTCCCCCGGGTAGATACCTAGTAGTGGGATTGTTGGATCAAATGGTAGATCTGCTTTTAGTTCTTTAAGAAATTTCCACACTGTTTTCCATTGTGGTTGTACTAGTTTACATTCTTACCCTTTAATCCATTTTGTATACTATGTCTTTGTTTTGTTTTTTATAGAAATTTCATTTTTAAAACATTTTTAAGACTGCTTATTTATGCTGATGTAATGTGGGAGTAAACAAACATGCTAAGTAAAACTTTGTTATTAAAATCATTTAGAGGACTGGTATCTTATATGTTTCTTAAATATCTAAAAATAAATGAAAAATATCTGATTTATTAAGAAGGTGTATTATTAGGCAAGGTACACAAGACTCAAGACACAAGACCCAGATATTCGTAACATTCCCTTCAGCTTGACCAAACTTTAGACAAGTTGCTTATTTACTCCAAGCTGCTGAGCTCCTTTTACTTAGGGCATTTACTTTAGAAAATGTCCAAATGCAAATTATTTCTCTTTCCCTTAGGCATGCAAATATTTTCTAAGCCTCTCACCAGTTTTACAACCCAGGAATGTCTTTCTCAAGACCTGGGAACCATCCCTTTGAAATGTAATCATCAAGAAACACGGCACTCCTGTCTCCCAATCTCTATAAGAGTACCCCTCTAACTTCTATAAGCACTAATTATTATAACACAGGTGAGCTAATTCCATTGACCAACTCCAGTGTCATTCTTCGCTACAGCTCACTCCAACACTTAAAATATAGAAGTATCTGCTTGTTATCCTCGGTTTCACTTCCCATTCTTTCAGTTACCTACAGTCAACCACAGTCCAAAGTATTAAATGGAAAATTCTGGTAATAAACAATTCAGTTTTAACTTGTGTGCTGTTATGAGTAGTGTAATGAAATTTTATGCCACTTCACTTGGAACATGAATTGTTCCTTTCTCCAGCGTGTCCATGCTGTCTACAGTACCCACCCGTTAGTCACTTAGTAGCCATCTTGGTTATCAGATCTACTGTCATGGTTCACAGTGCTTGTTTTGAAGTAACCCTTATTTTACTTAATAATGGCCCCCAGAAATGCAAAAGTAGTTATGCTGGCAATTTGAATATACCAAAGAGAAGCCAGCGGTAAAGTGCTTGCTTTAAGTGCAAAGGTGAAAGTTACCAATTTCCTAAGGAAAAAAAAATATACGCTGAGGCTACTAAGATCTACAAACGTTTTGTCACTGAGATTTTGAAAAAAGAAAAATAAAGTGGTGCTAGTTTTGATGTTGCATCTCAAACTGCAAAAGGTACTACCACGGTGTGTGATAAGTGCTTAAACTTTATCATAGGTGTGTGTATATAGGAAAAAACTTAATATATGAATACATAGGGTTTAGTACTATCTGCAGCTTCAGGCATGCATTGGAGGTCTTTGAACTTATCCTTCATGGATAAGGGGGAACTACCACTGTAGAAAGAAAACATCAAAGTAGGGGGAATTCTTACTAACTGACCTCACAGGTGATTTCATTGAAGACAGGCTAAGGTGATTAGATGTCACCTGGGGGGTGTGGAATTCGATTAGATATTGAGGGTAATCAGATATTGAAGGTGACAGAGTCTCATGAAACTGGATCAGTAAGATTCCTGCTGAAACCATGTTAACCCCCCAAAATGGGTTTGTTTGCTTGACGAGTAACAAAGACTTTCCAGAAGAATGCAGGATTTGATGAATAGAAGTTTTATTACTTAATGCAAGTAAAGTGAGCAGTAGGAATATTCTTCAAAGCAATGTTTCCCCAACTGAAAGTGACAGGAGGGTTTTATGGGGCCATGGAGAGGGAGAGGGTATGTCATCACATGTGGAAGAGGGGTCCCAGTTTCATAGATGCAGTGAAACTTTATGCTAGCACAAAGGTGGCATGGTACGGTAACACAACTGTAGATTCTTCTGGGTGGACACTTTAGAATGGTACAGAGCAAAGTTTACTTGGGTTCATCTAGAAGATGTTGGTGTCTGTTAGGAGCTAGTTTTGGCCAAGTAGATGACTGCATTCCACCCAGAGTTTAGGAGGAAACAGACTGCAGGGCAGGAGGCTGTAAAACGGGCTGATTGCTCAAGTTGATTAAATTCCTATAATTCCTGGAGATCCTCCTTGTCTACTTAAAACTGGACTATGGCAGTTCTACAGACAAGGCCCAAGGGCAAGGCGCAGTTGAGAAAAGAACTAGAGGAACCTCATTAAAATTTGGTCAGGCCAGACATGGTGGCTCACTCCTGTAATCCCAGCACTTTGGGAGGCCGAGGCAGGTGGATCACCTGCAGTCAGGAGTTTGCCACCAGCCTGACCAACATGGTGAAACTCCGTCTCTACTAAAAATACAGAAAATGAGCCAGGCGTGGTGGTGGGCTCCCGTAATCCCAGCTACTCAGGAGGCTGAGGCAGGAGAATCACTTGTACCCGGGAGGCGGAGGTTGCAGTGAGCCAAGATCATGCCATTGTACTCCAGCCTGAGCGAAAAGAGCAGAGAAAGACTCCGTCTCAAAAACAAAGAGACAGAAAAAAAAAATTTAGTCAAAGAAGGAGCCTTTGTCAGCTTTTTAACTTGTCTGGAGCAAAACTTTCACTGGCACAATATATTCCAGGAATATTTCCAAAGATTCCCGTTTTGCGGTCTTTTGAAATGCTTGTTCAGTTTCACGAAGAGTAGCTCAAAATGTTCTGTCATTGTGGATTGTCTACACAATAACAAGAAACTTGTTTTACTGATAAAACAAGTATATTGAATTTCTACTTCCTGCAAGTTAATTATTTCATTGATTGTCCCACTTTTAAGTCCTGACGACTGTCGTAGAGACATTCCTATTTAACTCATGCAAGGTGGCATATGTACAAATTTATCCTTAAGAAATATTCGTCTGATTTTTCAATTGCACTGAGAATATCAAGGTAGTGATACCTCTACAGTTCTTTCTCAAGGTGTGTTGGAGGATTCTGCTACATGGCAGCTGTGTTTATAATGCTTGTATAATAGCAGAGATGTGATCTGCCTTCCATTTTCAGATAGGATACATTTTATAGTAGTTTATGCTGGGAAGAAATTGATGGGTTTATTCTATCATGATTTGCCTGAACATCTCTGAATTCGAGTGATTTGAAATGAGTGTTACTTCCTGTGATTCATAAGGTCAGGCAGATTGATAACAATAAATTACATAAAACAAAAATATTCTTCTTCTTTAGTTCTGTCATTATACTGAGCTATAAGCATAAAGTACCAGATTACTGAAGATACATTAAGAATGACACATCCTAATAAGCTTGTTATTTTATATATGCCATAAACAAGTCTAGAGATCTAATGTCCAAAATAAGGAGTATGGTTAATAACATTGTATTGTATTAGGGATTTTTAAAAAATAAGTAGATTTTAGCTATTCTTTTTACAGAAGTATAACTGTTTCTGAGATAATGAATACGTCAATTTACAATTTACTTCACTACAGTAATTTGTTTCACTATCTATGTGTATACCAAAATATCATCTTGTAAATCTCAAATATGCCCAAAAAGTTTATTTTAAAAAAAGAAAGGAAAAGTGACTTCTAATATCATTAAAGATGAGAAAATATTTCTCTCCCTAGTTATTTAAGATGAAAAAAATCATTAAATTGAAATTTTTATCAGGTTAGGGAAGTTTCTTTCAAATATTAATGATGCACCTTTGGTAATATAGACATTTGAAAATATTTATTATATTATTTATTCAATACATATTTTATTCAAAATAATATTGTGAATTTAAATATAAATTTAAAAGCTTCTGCCATCAGGAAATTTAGAAAAGTATGAGAGAAAAAACCTACATATTCAAAACATCGATATAGGATATAAATATAAACATGAACTCATAAAAATTATTTAAATATGGAATTTTAATTAGCTGTAAGTAAAAACAGACATATAAAAGTCTTAAATAAAGCATGATTTTAGGCAAAGGAAACATTATCTTTACATGCATCAGAAGTTAAAGTATATTGTTCTTTAAAATATGCTTCTTCACAATCTAAGAAACAGAAAGTGTGTTAAGGAACATAGATGTAAAGGTTAGTTTGTTCATGTTTTCTAAGGATTTTATATGCACAAAGCTGTCTAATAACCTAGTTATCTAACAACCTTGTTCATCTCAAAAGCATAATTATATAAATACATATTTATACACATATATACATATACTATGCATATAATTATATATACATATAATTTGTATAATTATATATAAATTATATACATATAATATGTATATAAATATATATTTGTATATATGTATATATTTGTGTATACAAATGTGTATATATGTGTATATATTTAATAAGTTTCTTTTTCTTGCATAGCAAAGTATGTCTTTTACAAAGATGAATTTGGAAAACTCACTTTACTACTTGTCTTAACTAAACTCTCATTAGGAACAGATGGTCCACTCAATAAAAATCATTGAAGAATAATTTTAAAGTATGAGCAACCAACGAATGAGGATAAAACACCCAGGGACTTGCAACAGTGAAGAATCTCAGACTTAAAACAATGGAAATTCTACATCTAGGTTGAAAGGCACAAGAGGAGGAAATGCTTACTGAAACTAGTAAGATCTAAAGCTGTGGAAGAAGGCATCTAAAAAAGGCTACTGACAGGAGCCAAGATCTTAGATGGTGAATATAACCACTCTCAACACCCAATCCAAAATAGACTAAAGGCTACACACACACACCTATAGTTTTCCTCCATGCTGTTTAGCTGAAGCCAAGAAAAGCAAGAGAGCAAGGATTTACCTTGATGAGGGTCAGCAAGCTCTATCTCTCTGGAACACAGATAAGATAGAATGTTTAGAGGATGAATCTTAATAGCAAATTTAAAATATGTAGCTTTTTTTTATCTCTGTAGACAGTTTTTACTTAATATAATAATACAAGCAATATGATTATCTTCAACATCATTTTCAGATTGTTTTCAACGTTTCAACTTGATATCACCGATACAGAAATGGTCAAAACTTGCAATAAAAGCATACATATGCACACACATACACAAACACAGAAACACACACATATACATGTTTAAATTATTTGTTAAATTATAAGCTAAAAATCTCAGCATTTCAGTCAAAGCATTTATATTTTTGGTTTCCATGCTCAGACTTCTAAATGGCATTACATTTCTTTAATTACAAGCAACATCCAAGGCAATGAAAGTTTATTCCCAAATAGCAATTTACATAGACACTGAATTTTGGGGGATAAAATAAGTGACTGTAAAATTTTAGATGAGTTTAGAGATTATTGAGTTCAAAGTTTTCTGTTAGGAGATAAAGACATATGTTTCTCAAATATTAGAGGCAGTAAGTTAATTGTTCCTACATAACTAAATCCCCTTCATATTCTCATTCTGCTATTAGAAAATTTTTCTGTGCTCTTTTCACCCTCTCATTCTGAGCAAATTTCCTCTTGGCCTAAACATAAAGGGTTAACTCTCACAAATTCTTCCTTTTCTCAGTAAAGTCTCTCTATAATGGTCCCTATCCATTATCTCCACGTTTCTTTCTTTCTTTTTTTTTTTTTTTTTTTTTTGTGGGCAACAAGCCTGTTTATTTCACCTGGGTGCAGGCGGGCTGAGTCCGAAAAAGGAGTCAGCAAAGGGTGATAGGATTATCAATAGTTCTTACAGGTTTTGGGATGGGCAGTGGAGTTAGGAGCAATGTTTTGTGGGCAGGGGGTGGATCTCACAAAGTATGTTCTCAAGGGTGGGGAGAAGTACAAAGAATCTGAAGGGTGGGGGAGATTACAAAGTATATTGATCAGTTGGTGGGGGCAGAAACAAATTACAATGGTGTAATGTCATCAGTTTTCACTTCTATTTTCACTTCTTTTGTGGATCTTCAGTTGCTTCAGGCCATCTGGATGTCTACATGCAAGTCACAAGGGATATGATGGCTTAGCTTGGGCTCAGAGGCATGACATTCCTATCTTCTTATATTAATAAGAAAAATAAAACAAAATAGTGGTAAAGTGCTGGGGTGGCGAAAATTTTGGGGGGTGGTATGGAGAGATAATGGGCTATGTTTCTCAGGGCTGCTTCCAGCAGGATTAGGGGTGACGTGGGAATCTAGAGTGGGAGAGATTAAGCTGAAGGAAGATTTTGTGGTAAGGGGTGATATTTGTCGTATAGAGTTATTGGTGATGGCCTGGATGCGGTTTTGTATGAATTGAGAAGCTAAACTAAATGAAAGACACAAGGTCTGAATAAAAGAAGGAGAAAAATAGGTATTAAAGGACTAAGAATCCATGTTTCTAAAAAAGTGTTGACATTTTCACCAGTCCTTTTTCACATGATGTAGAATCCAGCTCCTCTCTTCTCTTTTAGGACTTGGTTCCCCCAGTAATTTGTTTTTGTTCTATATCCTTTCTCACCAGGTCAGGGTAGGTAGTGCAAAGGCCAAGCAAAAAGCTAAAGCTTAAGCAGTATTTTCATAGTCCTGTAGTGTGAGGGAAGAAAAATATGGTCCAGTTGTAGCAAAGAGAGGAAACTTTGGTAGACAAACTATATAGACTTTTAAATAAATGATGAAAGTTAGATCATATATTGCCATTGGAAAACAAATAAATAATTGGTAAATGAATCTCAACCTATATTTAAGGCTAAAAAAAATAAAACCTAGGCAGATTTTAAATCTAAATGTGAAAGACAGTTAAAATAAATAAGCTTTTAGGATATAAGACTATCTTTCTATACTATACTTATTTTAAAAGGGCAGAAAATATGAAAAAGGGAAAAATTGAATTGATAAATTAGACTTATCTAAAAATAAAAACTTCTAATTATGAAAAGACACAGTAGTTGATAGAGTGAAAAGGCAAGCCACTGATTGGGAGAAAATATTTTGCAGTTTACAATATCAAATTTATATCTAGAATGGATAAAGACCTTCCAAAAAATCCATAAAAACAAAACATATACAATTAGAAATAAGCTAAAAAACTGAATGCACCCTTCATCTAGTAAGATACTCATATAGCTAATGAGAACATGAAAGGTATTTATTCTAAATTATTGCACATCAGAGAAATGTAAATTACAACTCAAATGAAATATCACTTTACAACCATCAGAAAGACAAAAATTGAAAAGAATTATCGAGGTAAAGGGAAACTTTAACTCTCACATGCTCCTGATGGCAGTAAGTATTGGTCCAAACATTTGTAAAATGTGCTGGCAGTATTTTGTACATTTAATATAAAATTAATATTTTGATAACAAACATTTTGAGAAAAGGAAGTGGTGACATTTTCAATCTTTTAAAGCAATCTTGCCACAACTGACCACTTTTTAAAGTGAGGACCTTCTTTTTTTCCCTGACTGGCACATTGACCCTGGATTTTTGAGATGACATTAATTGTGTGACGCTATTCCCCCGCTATCTCCCTGAGGTTTACTTTTTAAATTTTTTTTTAATTTGTCATTCTTATTGTAGGTATTTAGTCAGTTGACCCCTAGTCCCCCTGACTGGGCAAAATTAGACTCCTTCATATTTTTAGTCTTTGAATTCTGTCACACGATTTGACATGATGTAGGCTATGGTTTGAATCTTTGTTCCCATCCAAATCTCATGTCAAATTATAAGACCCAGTGTTGGAGGTGGAGCCTGGTGGGAGGTGACTGGATCACAGGGACACTTTCTCATGAATGGTTTAACACCGTCTCTCTTGGTGCTGTTCTTGTGACAGTGAGGAAGCTCCCATGAGGTCTGGTTGTTTAAAAGTGCGCAGCGTCTCTTCCACTCTTCCTCCTGTCCCTGGCCACGCGGCGCCTTGGCTCCCTCTTCGCTTTCCACCAGGAATGGAAGTTTCCTGAGGCTGCCCCAGATGCCAAGCAGATGCTGCCATGCTTCCTGTACAATGTGCAAAACCATGAGCCAGTTAAACCTTTTTTCTATGTAATTTACCTAATCTCAGGTATTTATTTATAGCAATGGGAGAATGGACTAACACAATGTACTAAATCTATTATTCAGGATGAATCTGCAAACATTATCTGCGTCCAAATGTCATGGTCAGTCAGGGACAATCTTTCTTCTTTTTACCTGGGGTCTTCCATTTCATCTTCTCCCAAGTGACCACGAAGTACATTAGAAGAAACAACCAGCTGGAAGACAGGACTAGGAAGTTGCTCTGATACTAAGATACAGTTTCAGGCCGGGTGCAGTGGTTCACGCCTGTAATCCCAACACTTTGGTAGGCTGAGGCGGGCGGATCATGAGGTCAGGAGTTGGAGACCAGCCTAGCCAACATAGTGAAACCCCCATCTCTACTAAAAATATAAAAAATTAGCCGGGCATGGTGGTGGGTGCCTATAATCCCAGCCACTCAGGAGCTGAGGCAGGAAAATTGCTTGAACCCGGGAGGTAGAGGTTGCAGTGAGCTGAGATCACACCATTGCACTCCAGCCCAAGCTACAGTGTGAGACTCCATCTCAAAAAAAAATAGATACAGTTTCAAAGGCAAATGTAATCACTGAAATCAACATGGTTAGATAAAAATACTGTGTGTTTGTAAGCAAATTGTAAAGTGCTAATCCAAAGATCTCTGGAATATTTTATGTAGTTGTAAGTAGGAGAAAGGCTGACTGAAACTCTAATTTAATAAATTCATTGTTAGCCAACATTAACATTGAATACTCTTATATGACTAGTAGTAATGACAGTGGTGATCAGCAGGCTGAGAAGTATATATAACACTTATAACTTCAGAGCCACTCGAATCAATCTCTTCTTTATCTAAGTAGAAAAAAAAATTCCAAGGGAAAAAAACTAGCTCTTTTTCTCTGCAGTGAATATGCTCATGGAAGGCAGACTCTGTTTCAATCTCATTATCAAAATAATTGGTTAATGTATCTGTAGGAATTTTTAATTGTTAATGTTTCAAAGACAGAAAGAATTTATTGTGTAATGGTGGTAAATGGAGGGTCTTTATCAAAAGGACTGAAATTGTGTATATTAACAATGCTCAATCAAGCAATCTTCCCACTGCAGCCTTCAGAGTAGCTGGAACTACAGGCATGTGCCACTGCACCTGGTGAAATAACAACATTCTTTAAATTCACAGCCTTGTTTCAATTCTTTTTATTATTCTTTAATAAGCCATCTGAGTTCTAGCCATGATGGAGTAAGAGAGCAGATTGGCCTTCTCAACTTAAACTTAAAAACTGGGAGAGTTAAGGCCAAGGTGGCTGACTGGAAGCACCTAGTGTGCACTGTTCTCACAGAAAGGAGACAGAGTGAAGAGTAAACACTAGCTGTTCAACTGGATCATCCAGAAAGCCACATTGGGATTCCTCAAGGAAGCAATGCAACCCACAGAGAGCAGAGAGGAGTGAAACAGGACAGCCGCCCACCCAGGACTATGTGGAGCCAAGGGAAACTCCCCATCGTGGGGCAATGGTGAGTGAGCAAGAGTCCCCAGGGACCCACACTTCTGCCATGAAGCTTCGCAATTCTGGGCACAGGTGATCCTCCCTAACCTGCAACTGCTAGAGCCTTTGGGCTGACAACGAGGGTCATGGAGTCTGGGCAGAGACACCACTCAGGCCCACATGAAGCCCCAAGGGCCACCGACTGCTAAGCACCCTCACACCAGCTGTCATAGCCCTGCTAAAGGAGACCAAGCTCTCTTGCATACCTTGAGGACAGGGGCCACATCCATAGATGAATTGCAGGCTTCGTCTCTGCTTACCAGGCAAAGACCACTGGCCAGGGTCATCAATGCAGCCACCACACCCCACCTGAGCACTCAAGCTGGTAGTAGCTCTGCATTTTTCTGGGATGGCATTCCCAGAGGTCACCAACAGGCCTGCCATGGTGGCCACAGCCACAGTCTCCACCCCTACTGCCCTCAGGCTGGCAAGGGAGCAAAAAACCCCAAAACTATTATAGGCCTCCAGCACACTGCAGCTGCCTTACAGAAAAGCAGCCAGACTGTTTTTGACGTGAGTCCCTGACCCTGCTACTCCTCACTGGTCAGGGTCTCCCAACCTGGGACCCCAGTACAGCTGTTCTGCCCTGTCTGATCACTTCTATCAGTGGCTGCTCTGCATTTTTCTGGGGAGGAAATCCCAGAGACAGCCGACAGGCTCTCTGCCATAGCCACTGCATCAGTACTGCCCTCGCTGCCCTTGGGCTAGGGAAATAATAAAGACTGATAGGGTTGCTGACACCTCCAGCACATGGCAGGCAACCGCCATAGGAAAGGAGACAGTCTTTTTTCCTGTGAGCCCCTGATCCTTTGCTCTTCACAGAGGAGGGCACCCAGTGGGCCTGCAGCACAGCCATTCAATCCGCAGCTGTACATTCCCACTGGCAGCAGCTTTGTGTCTCTCTGGGGTGAAGTTCTCAAAAGTAACTGCAAGCTCATCTACTACTACTGCTCCAATGGTACCCACCCTTGCTGGCACCACACTGGGGAAGGAACAAAGAGCCTGAGTGCTTTACTCACATCTGCAGCACACCACAGCACCCTACAGAGAAGAAAGAGGTCAGACTGTCTTCCCTGCAAGGCCCCGGCACAACCAGCTCTTCACCAGGAAATGCCCCCCGCTCTTCACCAGGAAATGCCCCCAGCTTGGGTCTGTAACACAGCCTTCCCATCCCTGGCTGACCACTCCTATTTGTAAGAGCTCTGCATCTCTTTGGAGTGAAGCCCCAAGAGACAACAGAAAGGCCCTCTGTCATTGTCACTGCCAAGGAGGTCCCATCCCTGGTCTGCCTCCAAGCTGAGAAGGAAACAAAAAGCCTGAGCTTTTCCCTGGGTTGTGGTATGCAGCCCAGGAGTGCCAAGATGGGGATCTGTGACAAACATTCAAGTGGGAAAGGTGCCCCTACACTCAGAGGACTGAGAGGGAACACAGCTGCACATGCGAGGAAATACAGTGAAGTGAAGTGGCTGAGCAAGAGCTTCCTACCAGTTATTATGCTTAAAAGTCATCTGTTAGATCACAACCCAAATTTCAACAACAAAAACACTTCCCTAATATACCAACTTGTATATTAGGAAAGGGTTCAGCACAAATAAAGACACTGCACAAAGCCTCAGCCCTCTGAAAACATCCAGAAATGAAACTGACTATACTCAAATTACACCGCAGTTAAAGGAAAATCAGCCCACTCAGACGAGAAAGAAAACAGTGCAAGAACTCTGACAGCTCTAAAAGCCAGAATGTCTCCTACCCACAAAGGACTGTACTATCTCCCAAGCAATGGCTCTTGACCAGAATGAGATGGCTAGAATGACAAACATAGAATTTATAATCTGGATGCCAAAAAATGTTATTGAGATTTAGGAGAAAGTTGAAACCCATTTCAACAAATTCGGTAAAACAATTGAAGAGATGAAAGATGAATAACCACTTCAAGAAAGAAACAAAACTGAGCTGATAGAGCTGAAAAATTCACTACAAGAACTTCATAACAAAATTGGAAGTATTAACTGCAGAATAGACCAAGCTGAGGAAAGAATCTTGGAGCTTGAAGAACAGTTCTTCAAATTAACTTAGACAAAAATAAATTTAAAAATTAATAAAAAATCTGAGAAATATGTGATTATGTAAAGATACCAAATCAATGACTTATGGCATCCATGAAAGAGAGGGAGAGAGAGAAAGCAACTTGGAAAACATATTTGAGGATATAGTCCATGAAATTGTTCACTCTAACCCCGATCTCACTAGAGAGAGGTTGACATTCAACTTCAGGAAATTCAGAGAGCCCCTGAAAGTTACTATACCAGACAACTATCCCCAAGAAACATTGTCATCAGATTATATAAGGACAAGGCAAACGAAAAAATAATAATGGCAACTAGAGAAAAGGAAGAGATCAGCTACAAAGGGAACCCCATCAGCTTAAAAGATGTTTCAGCAGAAACCTTACAAAACAAAAGAGACTGGGGGCCTACATTCACCATCCTCAACAAAAGGAAATTTCAACCACGAATTTCATATCTAGCAAAATTAAGCTTCGTAAGTAAAGGACATATTAAATTTTTTCCAGATAAGCAAATGCTAAGGGAATTTCTTACCAAATGGTGTCTAATTTAACTAAAGAGCTTCTGCACAGCAAAAGAAACTATCATGAGAGTGAACAGACAACCTACAGAATGGAAGGAAATTTTTTGAATTTATCCATCTGACAAAGATCTAATATCCAGAGTCTACAAAGAAGTTAAACGAATTCACAGGGGAAAAAAAAAACCCCATTAAAAATGGGCAAAGGACATGAACAGACACTTTTCAAAAGAAGCCATTTATGCAGCCAACAAACATGAACAAAAGCTCCACATCACTGATCATTAGAGAAATGCAAATAAAAACCATTGTGATATACCATCTCATGCCAGTCAGAATGATAATTATTAAAAAGTCAAAAAACAACAGATGCTGGTGAGACTGCAGAGCAATAGATATGATTTTACACTGTTGGTGGGAATGTAAATTAGTTCAAACATCATGGAAGACAACGTGGGGATTCCTCAAAGACTAGAACCAGAAATACCATTTGACCCAGAATCCCTATCACTGGGTATATACCCAAAGGAATATAAATCATTCTATTATAAAGATACATGCAGACATATGTTTATTGCAGCACTATTAACAATAGGAAAGACATGGAATGAATCCAAATGTCCACCAATGATAGACTGGGTAAAGAAAATGTGGTACATATACACCATGAAATACTATGAAGCCATAAAAAGGAGCAAGATTATGTCGTTTGCAGGGACATAGATGGAGCTAGAAGCCATTACCCTCAGCAGACTAACATAACACAGGAAGAGAAAACCAAACACTGCATGTTCTCACTTGTAAGAGGGAGCTGAACAATGAGAACACATGGACACAGAGAGGGGAACAACAAATACTGGGTCTTGTCGGGGGATGGGGGGAGGGAGAGAATCAGAAAAAATAGCTAATGCATACAGGACTTAAGACCTAGGTGATGGGTTGATAGATGTAGCACCATGGCACACATTTACCAATGCAACAAACCTGCACACCCTGTAAGTATACCCTGGAACATAATATAATATAATAAAATAAAATACCATTACTAGCCACCACAAAAAAACACTAAAGTACATAGACCATTGACAAAGCAAATACACAATCAAGTCTACATAACAACCAGCTAACAACATGATAACAGAATCAATTCTGCACATATGAATATCTTGAAAATAAATGGCCTAAATGATCCACTTAAAAGCACAGTGGCAAGTTGAATAGAGAAGCAAGACTCAACTGTATGTTGTGTCCAAGAGATGCACTTAACATAGAATGACACCTGTGTTAGTGCATTTTCATGCTGTTATGGAGAAATACCTGAGACTGGGTAATTTATAAAGAAAAAGAGGTTTAGTGGACTCACAGTTCCATGTGGCTGGAGAGGCATCACAGTTATGGCAGAAGGTAAAAGAGGAGCAAAGGCACATCTTACGTAGCAGCAGGCAAGAGAGTGTGTGCAGGGGAACTGCCCTTTATAAAACCATCAGATCTCATGAGACTTACTCACTATCATAAGAAGAGCATGAAAAAAAAAAAAACTCTCCCTCAAAATTAGATTACCTCTCACTAGATCTCTCCCACAACATGTGGAGTTTATGGGAGCTACAATTCAAGATGAGATTTGGGGACACAACCAAACCATATCAACACCCATAGACTCAAAGTAAAGGATGGAGAAAAATCTACCAAGCAAATGGAAAACATAAAAGAGCAGGGGCTGCTATTACCATAATAAACAGAAATAAACACAATCAGATTCAAATGAACACAGTCAGAAATGGCAAAAGGGACATTTCCAATGACCTCACAGAAACACAGAAAAAACTTTAGAAACTATTATGAACACTTCCATGAACATGAAATAGAAAACCTAGAAGAAATGTATAAATTCCTAGAAACATACAACCTCCCAATATTAAATCAGGTAGAAATTGAAACTGTGAACAGACCAATGATGTTTTCCAAAATTGAATCAGTAATTAAAAAACCTACCAACTAGAAAAAGCCCAGGACCAGACAGATTTACAGCTGAATTCTACCACATGTGTAAGAAAGCTAGTTCCAGTCTTGCTGAAACTATTCCCAAAAAACTGAGGAGGGACTTCTTCCTAAATCGTTCTACGAGGCCGGCATTATCCTGATACAAAAAGCTGGCAAAGACAGAACAAAAACAGAAAACTTTAGACCAATATCATAACAAACATAGATTAAAAAATTCTCAACAAAATACTAGCAAATTGAATCTAGCAGCACATCAAAAAGCTAATTGACCAAGGTCAAGTAGGCATTATTCCTGGGATGCAAGGTTGGTTCAATATATACAAGTCAATAAATGTGATTCATCACATAAACAGAACTAAAAACAAAAATCACACGATCATATCAATAGAAGGAAAAAAAGCTTTTGGTAAAATTTAATGCCCCTGCATGTTAAAAACCCTCAGCAAATGAGGTATTGAAGATCCATACCTCAAAAATAGTAAGAACCATGTATGAAAAACCCACAGGCAACATCATACTGAATGAGAAAAAAGCTGAAAGCATTTCTCTTGAGAACCAGAACAAAACAAGAATTTTTACTCCCACCACTCCTATTTAACATGGTGCTGGAAGTTCTAGCCGGAGCAATTGGGCAACAGAAAGAAATAAAAGGCATCTGAATAGAAATAGAGGAAGTAAAACAATCTCTTTTCATGCATGACATGATTCTACAAATAGAAATCCCCTTAGTCTCTGTCCAAAGGTTCCTAGGGCTGATAAACAACTTCAGCAAAGTTTCCAGATATAAAATCAACGTATGAAAATTAGTAGCATTTCTATACTCCAATATTGTCCAAGCTGAGAGTCAAATCAAAAGGCAATTTAATTCATAATAGCCACATGTAGAACAAAATACCTAGAAATACAATTAACCAGGAAGGTGAAAGATTTCTACAATTAGAATTACAAAATACTACTGAAGGAAATCAGAAGTGACACAGATAATTCAGAAAACATTCCATGGTCATGGATATGAAGAAGCAATATTGTTAAAATAGCCATACTTTCCAAAGCAATCTATAGATTTATTGCTATTCCTATCAAATTGGCAATGACATTTTTCCACAAAATTAGAAAAAGAAATTCTAAAATTCATCTGGTACCAAAAAAGAGCCTGAATAGCCAAAAGCTAAGCAAAAAGAACAAAGCTAGAGTCATCACATTACTCTACTTCAAACTATACTATAAGGCTACAGTAACTAAAACAACATGGTACTGGTATAAAACCAGGCATACAGACCAATGAAACAGAGTACAGAACACAGAAATGAGGCTACACATCTACAACCATCTGGTCCTTAACAAAGCCAGCAATAACATGCAATTGGGAAAGGACTCCAAATGGCGCTGGGTAACTTGCTGGGCATATGAAGAAGACTGAACCTGGACTGACTCCCTTTTTCAGCATAAACAAAAATCAACTCAAGATGGATTAAAGTCTAACATGTAAAACCCAAATCTATAAAACCCCTAGGGGATAACCTAGGAAATAACATTCTGAGCTTAGGCTTCAGCACAGACTTCATGACAAAGACTCCAAAAGCAATTGCAACAAAAAACAAATATTAACGAACAGGATCTAATTAAACTAAAGAGCTTCTGCATAGCAAAAGAAACTATCAACAGAATAAACAGACAACCTATAAAATGAGGGAAAACATTTGCATACTATGCATCTGGCAAAGGTCTAATGTAAAAATCTATAAGGAACTTAATCGACAAGGAAAAGACACCCAACCCCACTAAAAAATGGAGCAAAGGACATGAACAGACACTTCTCAAAAGAAGACATATAGGCGGCCAACAAGAATATGAAAAAAAAAATGCTCAATATCACTGATCATTTGAGATATGCAAATCAAAACCACAAGGACATACATCTTCACACTAGTCAGAATAGCTGTTATTACAAAGTCAAAAAAATAACATGCTGGCAAGATTGCAGAGAAAAGGGAATGCTTATACACTGCTGGTGGGAATGTAAATTAGTTCAGTCACTGTGAAAAGCAGTCTGGAGATTTATTAAAGAACTTAAAATAGAACTGCTATTTGACCAAGCAATCTTATTACTAAGTATATACCCAAAGGAATATATTCTACCACAAAGACTTATGCACACGTATGTTCATTACATCACTACTGACAATAGCAAAGACATGGAATCAACCTGGATGCCCATCAATGATGGACTGGATAAGGAATATGAAGTATATATAAACCATGGAATACTATACAACCATAGAAAAGAATGAAATAATGTCCTTTGCAGCAACATAGATGGAGTTGAAAGTCATTATCCTAAGTGAATTAATTCAGGAACAGAAAACCAAATAGTGCATGTTTTCACTTATAAGTGAGAACTGAACACTGAGTACACATGAACACAAAAAAGAGAACAATAGACACTGGGACCTACTTGAGGTTGGAGGTGGAAGGATGGTGAGAATTGAAAAACTACTCTTTGGGTACTGTGATGGTTAACACTGAGTGCCAACCTGATTGGATTGAAGGATACAAAGTATTGATCCTCTGTGTTTCTGTGAGGGCATTGCCAAAGGACATTAACATTTGAGTCAGTGGCCTGGGAAAGGCAGACCCACCTGTAATCTGCCTGGGCACAATCTAATCAGCTGCCAACATGGCTAGAATATAAGCAGGCAGAAAAATGTGAAGAGAGACTGGCTTAGCCTCCCAGCCTACATCTTTCTCCCACGCTGGATGCTTCCTGACCTTGAACATTGGACCCCAGGTTCTTCAGTTTTGGAACTCTGACTGGTTCTCCTTGCTCCTCTGCCTGCAGATGGCCTATTGTGTAACCTTGTGATTGTGCAAGTTAATACTTAATAAACTCCCCTTTATATATATATATCTATTCCATTAGTTCTGTTCTTCCAGAGAACCCTGACTGATACAGGTATTATGCTGATTACCTGGGTGACAAAATTATCTCTATACCAAATGCCCACAACAAGTAATTTATCCATGTATCAAACCTGCATATATACTACTTGAACCTAAAATAAAAGTTGGAAAAGAAAACAATGCTTAGCTTCGAACAGACTTTTCTAAGTAAATCACGAATTATCATAATGATTTGATTTTTTAAAATAATCTTCTGATATCAGCATGGTGATCCAAAATCTTAAGAATCATAATCAATCTTAAAATTAAAAAATAAGTTTGAAAAAGTCTAATATGATAAAACTATTTCTCGTGTAATGTTGGATCTATATATAGCTCTAGTATCTGTATAATTGTGACATACCTCACTGGGTGCGAAATCCCCCTTTGCAAAATGATGACTTTTCCAAAATTCAACTTGATACTTAGATGCACATGGAAAGTTAGTAAAAGGAATAGACAGAATGCTCAAGAATTGTTAGTAAACGGATGCCATAAAAAGAAGTAATAACCTAATTGTTAAATTGCACTTAATCAGACCTGGGTATTTGACCAGAATGACCTAACAACATTTCTATATTTGGCTGTTAACAAGTAGGATTTCCAGAAATAAAATCAACAGCCAATCAACTAAAATGTTCAGAGACATTACTCACCATTAAAAAACTGAAAATACAAAATGATTTTAAAAATTAACATGATGAATTGAGATAAATAGGAGTCTGTGTTCATTCAATCTAATAGAACCAATAGGGCAGCCAAAATGATTAAGCAGAGCCAAACAGAAGAAGAACAAAAGGGTTTATCTACAAGGAAGCTAGATGAATAAACAGAAGTAAGTAAAAATTCCTTGGTCTCCTAAGGTAGTATTCTACCTCCAACCAGCATGAGATAGGATATATTCTTGAATGAGGACTTTCCTTACAGTGCTTCTCCTTTGCTGTTCACAAGTAAATGTGCTTGTTATTTCTGTGTCACAGTAAGAGGTCAGTACGCATTTCCCAGTCCTCTTCCCTTTCTGTAGCAACAATAGAGGGTTTATTTAGTCAATTTAATTTTAAACTTTGAAGAATTCTTTTTTATTCTTTCATTGCTCTTTTTTTATAGCTGACTTTTCATTTTTGTATAGATGGAATTTGTCTTGATTCTGTTTATAATTACTGACTAGAGTTCTTTACAATTCTTTTGTATTTCTTGAATTCCCTTTGCATCATGCTACTTGTTTTCACATAGGAACGGTTATAAGAATTTTCTAATGTCTCCTTATTTTCACTTTTGTTTTTGTAGTTTGGTGTTCACTGAGCAGCTAACATGAACTTTGAAAAACTATGATGCAGATAATGACACATTCCAGTCTAAGCCGTGAAGTTATTCCTTACTGTACTTTAAATAAAATCCAAATTCTTGATCTTGGCTTGCAAATCCTTTCATAGTGCTATTCTCTTGGTCAGGTCTCTAAGTGTATCTCTATCATTTTCTGTCACTCTGCTTTGAACCCTCTAATTCCATTCTTATTTACCCAGTAATTAAGCTCATTCTTGCCCCCATCTTTGCTCTCAGAATTTCTTCCATGTGGAATATTCTTCCCCTCAGATCTTCATCTATCTCACTTCCTTCAAACATCCATTCAAATATCCTCTCAGTATAGAGCATGTGCTAGTCAGGGTTCTCTATGGTACACATTAGTATTTATTGAGAGAGTCGAAAGGGGAAGAAATTAAAATAAATTGGCTTATATAATTTCGAAGGCTGGAAAGCCCAAAGATCTGCGAGATGGGTTTGCAAGCTGAAGACCTAGAGGAATAGATGGTATAATTCCAGTCCAAAAGTCGGCAGGCTCAAAACCCAAGAACAGCCAATGGTTCAGTTTGAGTCTGCGGCAGAAAAAAAGCCAGGGCTTCCCTCCCCAGCCTTTTTGTTCTAGTCTGGCCGCCTTCTTCTTAACTGAGACCCACTCACATTACTCAGTCTATTAATGTAAATGTTAAACCCATCCAAAAACACTCTCACAGAAACACTTAGAATACTGCTTGACCAAATATCTGGGCACTTCATGGCTCACTCAAGTTGACATATAAAATTAGCCATCTTTGAGGGCTTCAATTACAACCCTACATAAAATGTTTGCTGCTATTTCCTCTACTTTATTCCATGCTTTATTTTATTCCACTTTATTTTGCTCCGTTAAACCTAACATTATTGGTCTGTGTTGAATTGTGTCTCCCCCAAATTTTTATGTTGTAATCCTAAATTCCAATGTGACTATATTTGGTGACAGGGACTTTACGGAGGTAACTAAGGTTAAATGAGGGAATGGGGTGGATTCATAATTTAATAAAACCTGTATCCTTATAAGAAGAGGAGGAGAGGCTGGGCACGGTGGCTCGTGCCTGTAATCCCAGCACTTTGGGAGGCCGAGGAGCACGGATCACAAGGTCAGGAGATCGAGACCATCCTGGCTAACACAGTGAAACCCCGCCTCTACTAAAAATACAAAAAAAAAAAAAAAATTAGCCGGGCGTGGTGACCGGGGCCTATAATCCCAGCTACTTGGGAGGCTGAGGCAGGAGAATGGGGTGAACCCGGGAGGCGGAGCTTGCAATGAGCTGAGATCGTGCCACTGCACTCCAGCACTCCAGCCTGGGTGACAGAGTGAGACTCCGTCAAAAAAAAAAAAAAAAAAAGAAGGAGGAGATACCCGAAGTGTACATACAGAGACAGAGGAAAGACCATGGGAGGACGCAGTAGAAGTCAGCCATCGACAAGCCAGAAGAGTCTTCACCAGAAACCAACACCACCAGCACCGTGGTCTTCAATTTCCAGACTCCAGAACTTTGAGAAAATACATCTTTGTTGTTTATGCCACCCAGTCTTTGGTATTCTTTTACAGCAGCCCAAGGAGACTAATATATTTTTGATTACATTCATTTTATTGTTATTAGAGTATAAATTTCAATACACAGTGACTTTTCCTTTTTCCTTCACCATTTTTATAGCCAGAGGATGCCACTTACTAATGATGAATGAACAAGTGAATAAATAAAGTTTAGAACATTTTTATAATCCTGAAATTTGCCTAGCTTCTTTAAGGTTCAGTATTTTGTTTTCCTTTGTGTGTGTGTGTGTGTGTGTGTGTGTGTGTGTGTGTGTGTGTGTGTGTGTGTGTATATATATATATATATTTTTTTTTTTTTTTTCTGGTCTATCCGGGCAGATGCTATGTGAGTACTTGTGATTTCAAGGCATGTCTCTTATATTTTTGGGAAATTTGTTTTTATCATTTTGTTGATAAATTTCTCCTTTTTGTTTCCTCTCTTTTCCTTTTCTGCAATTCCTTTTAGACAAATGTCAAACCTCCTAAATTAATGATTCATGTCTCTCAATGTTTTCTTCATATTACTCATTTCTATTTCTTTTCTCCCCTACATTTGGGAGAGCTCCTTCATTTTTTTCCTCTGGCCTTTATATTAAATATTTCATTTAAGCAATCATATTTTCAATATCTAAGAACTGTTTCATAGTGTCTTATTTCTCCTTTTTATAGCAGCTTATTCCATTTTTATGTATCCAATATCTTCTTGAATCTCTCAGAAACTACTAATTGGAATTCCTTTAAATTATTTTCTATTTTCCAATTTGGCTCTGCATCATAAAAGTCTTGCTGTATGTTTCATTTGCGTTGTTTTGTTTTTAAATTTGGGCTTCTATTTTTCATGTATGTCTAGTAATTCTTGCTTATCCATTCATATACGTGAGTTAAAATTTAAAATATGTACACGGGAAATGTGTGAAATTCCTCAGATTTTTTTGTTGGTATGTATATATATATATATACAAACACAAACACATATGCAGTAGGTGTCTGCCCCACTTGGGAGTTTCGACAAAGGTTTCCATGTTTGCAAGTATGGTGTGAAGTTTTATTTATTATATACAGATGGAGCAAAAAGCTATCCAATTTGGCTCAAATATTTTATTTCTCACTATTCTGCCTTTTACAAACATTACTTATGAATGGTGGTGGGCTGCTGACTCATTCAATGGCAATCACTTTATTTTTTTAATCTTCCCCAAATGCGTAAAATATCTGGTCTTCTGGTGATTAGAGTTAGACATTTAATAAAATTTCAAAGTGTGGGGCTATGCTCAATCTGTCCGGCTGAATACTATTTTTGAGTTTCAAATCTATCTTCATGAAGCCTTAGAAGCCCTACTTAGATCACAATATGAACAAACATATTCCTTTTTTGAAAAAAATATTGCTAATTCCTGAAGAGGAAATTTGTGGAGAAACCTATCTTAAAGACAATGATGCATGATCACTTTCTCTCTGACTCTGCCCCTCCTAATTGAGCTACTTAAGTAAATTAAAAAACATAGATACTCTTGGTATTTGGGAGCTAAAAGGCCATGATATATTCCCATAAGAAGCCATGAATAAAACGGCAGAAATTAGGGAATGCAGAAGAATAAACATCATTCATATTAAAATGATTGTTTACCTTCCTGTTTCTTTCACTATTCTAGTACTATTTGAGACCAAATTCTGAATAATTTGAAATTGTCTAACAATACAGTCTTGGGTGAAAGAAAAACCAGAGTCCTTAGTCTGCTCTACCACTTATGGGTGAGTCACTGTGAGTGAATATTAAAGAAAAATAATATTATCTACCTCAATAGGGTGATATGAGCATTAAATAAAGTGTTTCTTGTTAAGTGATTTTCCTCATGCCTAGAACAAATAAGTGATAAATGAACTATATCTGTTGTTTTTGCATGTCATAAGATCTAACACTGTGCTAGAAACAGACTAGTTATTTCATAAATGCCTATTGAATGGAAAAGAATAACATCCTACAGTTACATTCTATGTATCTAATTAGGCAGTGGTTCAAAATCACTGATGAGTGAAGCAAAGAAATTTAATGCCATGTTAAATTGATAGCTATGCCAATATGGCAGTTGTACTAAACAATTAAACCCTTAAGCAATAACAGTCTCCATAATTCATTGGAAACTGAGTGATCAAATTGACTTCCTGTCCTATACAGCCAAAATTCATAATGGTTATATTTTCTTTCTCATTTAAGACATTATTTAAGTGAAAGAAACATAATTAAAAGGATTCATATCACAAGATGTTAGAAATGTGAGAATAGACAAAAGATGACATCAAATTTCTAGAAGATAAGTTGAGAGTGGAAGGATGCTGACCACTGGAGCAGAGTGAATGTATTCAAGCCCAGAATAAATGACACTGAGAAGGGGAAACTCATTTGTCAAATAGAAGCCCAGGAAAACTTTGAACATAATGTAAGTAGTAAGGGGAAGAAATAAAAGGGAGGCTAGAAATCGGGTGGTTGCTTAATGCATATCTACGCAACAAGCATGCAAGCTCTACCTTCAAACACTTATGTACAGCTTGAATTTATAACTGGGCAAAATACCACAGCAATATTTTTGCAAGATTGAGTCATGGATCATGGTTGTCCGGGATACACTCTATCCTTAGGTTTCTATGTTCTCCATTCACTAACACCAGAGTGTCATGTGCTAATTGGTAAAATCAATATCTACATACAGACAGAGTTTCCAGTCATTTTATTTTATAAAAAATCAGCTTGATGACCAGTGGGAAAATAGATATACATATAAAATAGCAAGGAAAAACCAGTCAGCCACTTAGAAAAATTTAAGTCAGTTCCACATTCTAAATATTAGTGGGCGATCAAAGATAATATGCTGTGAGAAGAAAACAGATAATTTAGTGTTTAAAAAACAGATATATTTAAAGAAATAGTTATTAGAAATAATTCAAAGAGTAAAACATAATGTCTTTAAAAATCCTTATAGTGTCTTCAAATTCAATAATGTTTTACCTAGAAGGCAGAATATGATGCTAAATAATAAGCAACTGAAAAAAATGAATAAAAGAGCTCTTAAAAATTAAAAATATAGCAGCTCAATGGAAAACATGAAGGATATTACTCTGAATATAGAATCAAAAGCCAAACAAATACGAAGTATTTTAAAAACTGATATACAGGACAATATTGGAGAAGTGCAATATTCGATTAAGAGGAAGAATTGTATAAAAAAAGAAAAATATCAGGAGTAACAAGGCAAGTGGTTAAATGAATTGACAATTTTTTAAAAATACAACAAAAGGAAAGGAAAACTAAATTACATGCATTGTGGTGATATTTGAAAATTTCAAGTTTAAGAATTAATCTAGGAATTAAGATTTCCCTTAGGTTCTTCAATACAGAAAATCAGTTCATCTGCAGGGGAAAATAAGAATAATAATAACAGGCTTCTCATTAAGATCTTGGGAATTGACAGAATATGAAAAATTATTTTGAATTTGTATTATTTTCAAAGTAAAATGATATTAATTCAACTTATCAATCAAACATACTCTATAGAGACAGAATGCAGACCATACTGAGGTTTACAACTTTATTCATGATAGGACATGTAGAAACTAATGGGTCCACTTCATATGAGATATTGGTGGACTCTAAAGTCAGTGCTATTGAGAAGAATGGAGTGGATTGTGTTATAGATTGCAATTAATTCATTCTTTATCCTTTCCTGCATTATTTTATTTACAATGTAGTGCTGCTGCACCCTTCATCCATGGGAAAGCTGCCTTCCTCACAGCTTGATTCAGCCAGGAAAACTGTCTTAGCCAATGAGATGTGGGTACATGCAACATAAGCAGAGATTTGAAAAAAAAATACTTGCATGTCAGGACTTGCTCTCTCATTTATACCTATTGTCATAAAGCATCCCTGGGATTGTCTTCTGGTTGGTTAGAGATAAGTGGCACTGAAACTAGTCACCACAGTCACCCCAGAATATAACTAGTGAACCTATCATAAAAATAAGCCCAGCTGGACACCTTATATTAATAAGGAATAATTGAATGTGTTGAACACCACTGAAATCTTATAGTTGTGTGTTGTACCAAATTAATATTGCAATACATTACTGTTAACAGTTTCCTAATAACAGTTGTTTATAGTAGAATGATTAGCAATAGTAGGAATTGATATGAAGATATTCAGAAGATAAAAACAAGTTCTTTTACATTAACAAGAAAAACAAAAGAAAGTAAAAGAAACTCTAGAAACACACTATATATATGAAATACATGTTTTCAGTGTAAACCTGAACAAAAGTTGGTATAAATGTCAATAATCAAAAAAATGTAAAAAAGCGAATTACTTTTTAATCTAAGTTGTTTGTTCTCTTATTGTTGACCCAAGGTCACCAGACCTTTTCTTACATTAGCCTCTAGGAGTTTCATAGTTCTGTGTTTTCCATTTAGATCTGTGGTCCCTGATATGTTAAATTTTGTGATGAGTGTAAGGTCTGTATCTGGACCCACTATCTTTGAGCAAGGTTCACTTGTTCTGGCATCATTTGTTGAAAACACTATTCCTACTCCATTGTATTGCCTTTGCTCCAGTTTCAAAGGTCAGTTGACCATATACATGTCAACTGGGCTTTGCATTCTGTTCCCTTGATCTATTAATCTATTTTTTTCACCATTATCACTTTGTCTTGAATACTGCAGCTCTATATTATATTACGCCTTGAAGTTGGATAGTGTTAGTCTTCCAACTTTGTTCTTTTCTTTCAAGATCTTAAGAGACAACCCACCAAAGAAGATGAATACATGCAAATAAGTATATGAAAAGATGCCCCAAATTATATGTCATCAGGGAAATGCAAATTAAAACAACATTGAGATACCACTACACACCTATTAGAATGGCCAATTCCATAACACTGACAACACCAAATATTAGAGAAGATGTGGTCTAACACAAATGCTCATTCATTGCTGACAAAAGAGCAAAATGAAAAAGCTACCTTGGAGGAGAGTTTGGTAGTTTCAAAACTAAACATGGTTTACTATATAATCCAGTAATTGTGATCCCTGGAATTTACCAAAAAAAAGTTGAAAACTTATGTCTAGACACAAACCTTCATGTGGATGTTTACATTAGCTTTTTTTATAATTGTCAGAATGGAAGCAACCAAGATGTATGTCAGTAGGTGAATAAATTAGCTATGGTACATCGAGACAATGGAATATTATTCAGTGATAAGCTACTTAATGTTACTGAACTGTGCACTTCTAAAGCCTAAAATAGTAAATTTTGTGTCATATGTACTTCACCATGTTAGAAAAAATTGAAATAGCAAATGTTAAATAAATATATAAAAGCATATTTTAACATGTTGCTAATTGTCCTGGCTGAATATTAGCTCTATGTATAATATATCCTTAGGGCAAGGTTGTTTATAAACCCATATTTCAAAAGTCTTATGCACTAAATTTCTTGGTGTCTCATAAGTTTATCACTTGTTTTATCAGTTATATGACAAATAAAGATTTTAAACAAGCAGTTGAGAATCACTCTTAAAAACTCAGAAAAACTCTTTAGAAAGACCTACTTTGTATATTCTTGTCTCATTGATTCTACACATTGTTTTACATCAATCAGCAATGCTTCTAAATAATTATATATTCATGAAAAGTCACACATAAGAATGTACATAGTAACACTCTTTGCTTAAAAAATCTGGAAACAACCCAATGTTAATTGTGAAAAGTAGAACATTAAATAAATTGAGTTATACTTTTACATTTAAATACTAAGCAACAATAATAATGAACAAACTTCAAATATACAATGCAAATGATGTTTAAACACATACATGTTAATTTTCAAGAAGCAATACACTAAATAGCAAAATAGTTATATAGCTAACAAAACAGCAAAATAATCTCTGCATATAGTGACAAGGTTCTTTCTTGTTACCATGGCTGGATGATCAAGTTACAGGAAGGGGACAAGAACATCTTCAGATCACTACAAAGGTTCTCTCACATGATATTAGTGCTGGTTATACAGGAGTGTTTAGTTTGTGAAAATTTAACTATACGTTGACAATATTTGCAATATTATGTACCTACATTATAATTTATAAGAAAGTTTGCTGAAAATGTCAACAAATAAAAGTAAAATTCTTTTAAGAGCTGTGCTATATGGAAAAAACACACCTGGATATTTTCTATAATAAAAGCTAAAAAGAACTACTTACACTGTATATGTTTATTAATTTATTAATTATGTATATATTTAAGTCATTACATGATCATCCAGATACAACTCTGACATACAGAGAGTATGGATGCTGTCATTCCCATCCTTTCAACAAGAAAAATCTAAACAAACTGAAAACCAATGACATTTTTTAGATTTATCACAGAGCTGAGGTTGCAGGGTAAACAACAAAAGAACTATAAAGTAAACCAAAATCCAAACCAAACCAAACAAAAAACAGTCTGAAAAGACAAATCAATCATCAGAACTAGATTCAGATGTGACACAATGTTGAAATTATCAGAAAGAGAATTTAAAACAGCTTTAATTAACTTTTTTATTTTATTTTATTTTATTTTATTTTTGAGGGAGTTTCGCGCTCTCCCCCAGGCTGGAGTGCAGTGGTGGAAATCTCAGCTCACCTGTTAGAATGACTATTATCAAAAAGAGAAAAAATAACAATTTCGACAAAGATGCAGAGAAAAGAGAAATCTTGAACACTGTTGGTGGGATAGTAAATTAGTATAGCCATGGACAAAAGTATGGCAGTTTCTCAGAAAATTATAAATATAATTACCACATGATACAGAAATCCCACTACTGTGTATATATTTTAAAAATTAGTATGTTGAAGAGATATGCTAATTCCCATGTTTACTTCAACATTATTCACAATAGCCAAGACATGGGATCAACCTAAATGTCCATCAATGAGTAAATGGATAAAGAAAATGTGATATATAAATCCAATGTAATCCTATTCAGCCATAAAAAGAAAAAAAATTACTACTTGAAACAACATAGATAAACCCGAAGGATATTATGCTAAGTTAAATCAGCTAGGCATTGAAAGAAAACTACTTTATAATCTTGATCACATGCTGAATCTCAAAATGTTGGTATCATAGAAGCAGAGTAGAATGGTATACCAGGGCCTCGGGCAATTGGGGTGAGAAGGTTGGGAAGATGTTGATCAAAGAACACACAATTTCAATCAGACAGGAGGAATAAGTTGAAGAGATCTAGTGTACAATATAGTGACTATGGTTAATAACGTATTGTATTCTTAAAAATGCCAAGAGAGCGTATGTAAAGTGTTCTCAACACAAAAATGATAACTATGTGAGGTAATTAAGATGTTAATTCGCTAGATTCAACCATCCCACAGTGTATATATACTTCAAAACATCATATTTTCCATTGTAAACACATCCAATTTTATTTGCCAATTAAAAAATAAGATGATATATATTAAAAGCTGCATGACAAAAATTTAAAAATTAAAATATAATTGATATGCTGAAAGAAGACAAAGTGTACTCAAATAATTGCATGATAAAGCAAAAATGTCTTTTATCTATTTTGTTCGCTGCTGTCCTCAATTATCTATAAATTCTGGCTCATAAAAGTAGAAAAATATTTACGTGTAAAATAAAAAAGTACATGAGCTACAAGCAAAATATATGAAGTTTAGTGTGCTCTGAAAGTTAGGAATACATTATTCAGGTTTTTAGAAAGATTAAAGTGACTAAAATTATTAAAATAAATATTAGTATTTACTGTTTCAAAAGAAATACTTTTTTAATGGCAAAAAATATAAATACAAGTATCCTACAAACACAAACACACACATACACACAAGCATTCAGGATGATTTACTTAAAGCAAGAAAAACAGGAAAAAACAAGAATAAACAAGAATTTTTTCAGCCATTAAAAAAAATTAACAGGTTAATACTTGTAGAGAAAACAACTATGCCTCTATTTCACAAATATTCATCATGTTAAAATTTAAAGTCAGAATTATAATTTTTAATAACAATATTACATTGTCTTAAAGATCAATATTTCACACTCATATTTTTAATTTTGTCAAATTGCTTAATTAATATCAGAAAACTGTTTTCCTTTGACAGCATCATTAAAATTTTTTCTTCATTTACATTTGTAGCATTTGTATTCTTATGAGATGAAATTAGTTTTTGAAGCAAGAATAAAATAATTACATTGTTCTGAACTCTTTTTACAAAATAAAAATCTCTAAAACAGTCTTGTAAGTAATAGGAAATTGGACTCTCACAAATATTTTCTATAATCTGAAATAGCATATCAGTGATTTAATTTTAGTAAAATATGTCTTCAAAGCAATAAATTATTTCTGTATGCAAATTAAATGGTTAAAATTAGAACTTATTGTCACCTTATCCTTTACATCTGTCTTTATTCCATTGTCTATGAAAATCACATTATATGTCCAATTTTCCAAGACCAAAACAAGGCTTATTTCTCTCCTTAAACTCTATCTATGTTGCCTCAGTTGATAAAATCTGTTAAGAATTCACACAATTCGGCTGTTGAATTTCATAAAATCCAATCCAAAGTCTTTAAGCATGTAAAGACTCCTATGATTTGGACCCTGCTTCCTTCCTAGACTTATATTTTGCCTATTACCAACTCATGCCCCATTTTCCAAATATGTGTGTGTTGTTTGGTCTGTCGAACCATTTTTGGAATAGCACACTGTTCTTCACAAATTTCTGTTTCCTTATTCCAAGACTTTACTTATAATGAAACTTCAAAGCAATTTGACCTGCTCCCTAATTTTGGGATAGGCGAACTATTCAAACTAGGCCAGTTAAAATTATTTCCTTGGGGGGGATATATATATGTATATATGTGCATATATATATCTGAATATAAAAAAACACTGATTTGTGTGTGTATACAGAAACACATATACATACATATGCATACATTTATACATGTATACATACATACGTCCATATACATAAACACATATATATGTTTACACACATACACACACACATTGGAATGAAAAGGAAAAAGAGGCTTTCATTGGTAGCTAAGAATGAGTATGTATATCTGAGGGTAAAAACTTATGAAATATCAAGGACTCAAAGAAAAGAAGACAATTTTAATAATAAAACCTCAAAGCTAAGCTTCATTAGCTTCATGCAAATCCACATCTGCTGGACATTAGATACGGTAAATTAAGTCATTCCTATTCTAAAACTCCATGAGTCCAGTATACTGTAACTGAAAATGGAAGA
This sequence comes from Gorilla gorilla gorilla, assembly GCF_029281585.2. Lineage (NCBI taxonomy): Eukaryota > Metazoa > Chordata > Mammalia > Primates > Hominidae > Gorilla > Gorilla gorilla. The sequence continues at coordinate 88,943,017 of NC_073243.2, forward strand.
AAATTAATAAAATAATTGGCCTCAATAGATAAATGTAATGTCAAGTGTGTGAATATCTTTCCATCACATATGTACAAAGTTAAATTTATGTGTATGGGCTAAATTTAATTCCCTAATAAATTATGTTTATGATTATGTAATAGAATTAAGTCACTTTCAACATATAAATGATTGTATATGGTCACAAATGTTAACTTATTATACAGAAGTGTTTTGTGAATTAATGACCATATAATTAAAAGATATTCTTTACAAATAATAATACTGAGAATTTAATATTTATTAATGATATTCAGTAGTTTAAAAACCAACATATCGTTATCATATTTAATTTTGATATTAACCTCATTTCATATTTGAAGTATCCAAGGTCACTCTAGTAAGTTGCTGAGAATGTCTAGGAGGTGTGGTTTCCAATTTTTTGGCTAGTGCACTTTTTATAATGCTTCACGGTGTACGTTAGGTTTGTCAGTACTGCAGTGTAATATTGTCATTATTTTCTTAACAACTTTTAAAAATATCCAAACTTCCCAGCACTTTGGGAGGCTGAGGCGGGCAGATCACGAGGTCAGGAGATCGAGACCATCCTGGCTAACATGGTGAAACCCCATCTCTGCTAAAAATACAAAAAATTAGCCAGGCGTGGTGGCGGGTGCCTGTAGTCCCAGCTACTCGGGAGGCTGAGGCAGGAGAATAGCGTGAACCCAGGAGGCGGATCTCGCAGTGAGCCGAGATCGCGCCACTGCACTCCAGCCTGGGTGACAGCGCCACTGCACTCGAGCCTGGGTGACAGAGCGAGACGCTGTCTCAAAAAAAAAAAAAAAAATCCAAACTTATTGACACGTTAAAAATAATATGTTAAATAAAGATATATTATATTTTGAAAAATAAAATAAATTCAGTCCCCATTCATATATGCTATGTCATAGAAATTTTTGTTCCCACTTCTCCGGATGGTTGATAGTACCCAATTTTAAAATACTTAGAAATAAATAAAAATTCTTTGTTCCAGAGGGTGTTATCAACAGAAATATTTATAACATTATTAACAGGACATATATTTATTAATATATACTTTTGAAAGATCGGTTTTGGAATAAAATGATTGCCATTAACACATCCGTATTATTGATCACTGTCTAAATCCTCCTTTGTCATCCTCCTAAAATGTCATTTGATTCAGATATTTTGTTTATATAAGTCTTTAAAAGCTGTCCAAAGAACAACTGCATTTTGGTAATGTACCAACAGAAAGATATTTTCATATTTAAACCACATCATTTGATTGGGTGTACAGGCTTTAAGAGTGCTGTATATTCTCAGTGTGCATTAAACTTCCGAATTTTAAAATTTGATTTGAGTCTTTGTTCTCATATCAGAAAAGTCTAGTGGAGGAAATGTAATAAACCAATACTTCTATAAATACTTTCAAGAAGTTGATTTTTTTTAAAGTTAATTGACACATACTCCAACAAATGCAATTATCATGCTTTTTATTATAACTTTGGCAACCAAGTCATATTGACGTGTTAAGATATTCTGGCTAGGTCCGGTGGCTCACGCCTGTAATCCTAGCACTTTAGGAGGCAGAGGCAGGCAGGTCACCTGAGGTCAGGAGTTTGATACCAGGCTGTCCAACATGGTGAAACCCTGTCTGTACTAAAAATACAAAAATTTGCCTGGTGTGGTGGTGGGTGCCTGTAATCCCAGCTGCTCGGAAGCCTGAGGCAGAAGAATCGCTTGAACCTGGGAGGTGGAGGCTTCAGTGAGCAAAGATTGTGCCACCGCACTCCAGCCTGGGCGACAGAGCAAGACTCTGTCTCAAAAATAACTAACTAACTAACTAACTAACTAACTAAATAAATAAATAAATAAATAAGATGTTCTGAGCTTTGTTTCCTATATGCAAGTATAGGGGAAAATGGTGGATAGATGAGCTAGTAAGGAATGATATCATTACTTTAATTAAGTTATTTACTCTTTAAAGGCACATTAGTGTCTGGTGTTTATATTAGCATTGAACTAAATTCATTGCTATTTTATTAATTTCATCAATTGCTATAGCAACAATTTTAAACTATTTGTCCTCATATAGCTTTCTCAAGCATTCTTAACTTTTTAACTGTTTTTCACTAGTAAGTACAATGTAAATATATTTCCCATTAAAAGTTCATCAGAATATTTTCTGTAAAAATATATTAGCAGTCTTGGCCGGGCGCGGTGGCTCACGCCTGTAATCCCAGCACTTTGGGAGGCCGAGGCGGGCGGATCACGAGGTCAGGAGATCGAGACCATCCTGGCTAACACGGTGAAACCCCGTCTCTACTAAAAATACAAAAAATTAGCCGGGCGTGGTAGTGGGCGCCTGTAGTCCCAGCTACTCGGGAGGCTGAGGCAGGAGAATGACGTGAACCCGGGAGGTGGAGCTTGCAGTGAGCCGAGATCGCGCCACTGCACTCCAGCCTGGGCGACAAAGCAAGACTCCGTCTCAAAAAAAAAAAAAAAAAAAAAAAAAAAAAAAAATATATATATATATATATATATATATATATTAGCAGTCTTAACATAATAATGCATGTTAAGGGATTTCTTGATTACTTATCTTTTAGTTAATGAGTATTATGGGTTTTTTGACGAATAGATATTAAAGATCATCTAATACACAATTATACTAGCAAAATAACATCCTTTGAACAACGACCAAGAAAAAAATATTAAAATTATTTTTATAAACCAGAGATGTAATTGAAAGAAATAGAATCAAGATTTCTTTTAAAATTGTGGAAAAATACAATCTGACACCATGTTTACAAGTTAAAAAAAATCTTTTCAACATTCCACAAAGCAAGTGAATTAAGAGTATTATTTTTAACACATTACACACAAAATAAAATTCTAAAATTGCATTTCCAGATAATACTTTAGATGATCCTTTCCATCATTGGCCTATATCCTTTACTCTGACACTTTCATTTCTCCAGTAAAATTGTCTTCTAACTTTTAACAACAGCATATTAACTCATTCTTATCACCCAGTGGTAGGTATAGATTATTTGGATTTTCCAGTTTGTACAGTGAAGTACCTACTTTCTGTGCAAAACACAGATTTTTTTCTTTCATAAAAAGAAAGTCCTGCTTCTCCAGAAAGAGTTGTTAAATATTTGTACAAGTAAGTTTTACTTGGGGAATCTGTTTAATATGGATATTCTGAGGTTCCACACTAAGAAATTCTGGTCGGTGATATCTGAATAGGTGTCTGTAAGTTTGCATTTCTTAAGGAGAACCTCAGGGGATTCTGATATCAAACAGTGCACATCAAGAATCTTACAATAGAAGAATTAAAATAAATTTTTTAAACATACTAAACCAACTTTATGTTAGGAATTTGGAATATTAGCAATTCACTGTCCTGACATAAATTGAGGAAAATTTTAGCTACTGTGACTCATTCTCATTTTCCAGACAAAATCTGACATGGATTCATAATTTGCTCAATAATTTATTTATTTGATGACTCAATCACTTCCATTCAACAACTATTTATTAGGTGCTTTGTATATCTGTGTATACTGATAATGGAAATATAAACAAGAAACTCCTTTGTGAAATTTCCAACTTCATGGAAAAACAATTACTTAAAATAAGTGTAAAATCCCAGCAGCATTATCTACTATAAAGTGTGAATCAATTAGGTTTCAGTCAGGATAGCAATACCACTCTGAGTATTATGGGCTATACTGGTTTTCTCCCACTGTATAATAAATTAACACAGGGTTATCAACTTATAACAATAGATTCATTATTTCACAGTTTCTGTGAGACCAGAGTCAAGATATTGGTTTAGCTGCTTTCTGTGCTCAGAGTCTCACAAAGCTGTAGTGAACATGTTAGCGAGGCTGTGTTCCTTTCCAGAACTTGCGTTTCCTTCCAGGCTCTTGCGGTTGTTGGCAAAATTCAGTCCCTTGCAGCTGTAAGAATGAGACTCTCAGCTCCTAGAGGCTGCACACAATTTGTTGCCAAGTTGGATTCTCCTTGGACATTTCATGTCATAATGATGCAGGGCAGGTGAGCCCCAAAATGGGGCTTAGCCCATTAGAGTTCTTGGCTTTGTCCAGGAAAGAATTCAAGGGCAAGCCACAGGTAGAAGAAAACAGTTTTATTGAAGATGCAGTGTTACAACTCCTGCAGTGTTACAGTTCCATGACTTTTCCTGCAGAGCAGGCCTACCCTGTAGGCAGAGAGTAGTAGCTCAGGACAGTTTTGCAGTCATGTTTATACATACTTTTAATCACATGCAGATTAAGGGGTGGTGTTTGCAGAAATTTCTAGGGAAGGGGTAGTAACTTTTGGGCCATCAGGTCATTGCCACAGAAAGGGGTGGTAACTCTGGGTGTTGTCATGGCAATAGTAAACCAAAATGGCACACTGGTGTGTGTATCTGATAAAGCTGACTCTGCCCTGGCCCTGTTCTAGGAAGTCTTCAATTTGGTCCTGTGTCCAATCCCCATCTCTGGAGTCGAGTCCCACCTCCTACCTCAATTACTTTGGGACCGAACAATTACTTCTTAGAGATCAGCAGGAGTAGATATCTCTACAGTCTGCTAAGAGAGAGAGTTCTATAGAATGTAACATAATCAAGGGAGTAATATCACATCAAATTTGCTGTACTCTACTGGTTAAAAGCAGTGCACAGTTTCCACCCACACCCAAGGAGGGGCAACTGCACAAAGGCCTAAAGATCAGGAAGCAGATTATTGAGGGTCAACCTGGAATCTGTCTGCTATATGGAAAAATGGCTTTTAGAGGAGTTACAGCTTATACTGTTTGTTGAGAAGCTGGTGAAGCGAAGGTTTGGGAGGATGGGTTGACAGTACAGAGTAAGCATGACTAACAAATCCTCTGAAACCCTGAAGCAGAGGGAGCAGTTTGGGTCTGCAGGGAATCCTGAGGAACTAAGTACATCCAATCCCTGCAGTGGAAATAACAAGTTTCTCTATCAGCCAACATTATCCCAATGCCATATAGGAAATCAATTTTGAATAACATAATACCCAGCTTAACACAATAGCACATTTTGGCATTCATAATATCTATTGAAATATATTCATTTCCAAATTCAGAAAATAGCAGTCATCTGCTTCCACACAACACGAGGCAACCATGACTCATACAACTGAAAATTCACTAACCCTCATTATGAAAAAGACACAAAAATACATATATACTTTGGTAAGGTTTATTTCTTTTCTAGCTATCGCTACCCTTCTTATATCCTATAAATTAACTACTGGGATATACGGTTGACTATGATGATCACATCTTATGTTAGCTACTAGGAGAATGAAAGTGGGAAAGAAAAATCATCTGTTAGTGAATATACAAGTATATTCATGTTAAAGCAAAGAATAAATATTCCTAATTGGTAACATATGCAAATGTACAACTGGTCATGTGGCTATAAATGGTATTTACAACTGTCTTCTATTTCCAATTCCATATTCTCTTTGACCTCAGAAATTATGTTAGCTTGGCATGGTTCCTTGCTAGTAGAGTGACCCAAATCCTCATTTCTACAGCATCTGAGTAATTAGTAGTCATGCCTATACTGAGATGTTAATGTTTTCTTTTGGCTTTTATTTTAGGAAAAAAGATTTCTAAGAGAGGCCCTAGCAGACCTCCTGAATTCCAGATACTCTCTCCACTTCTATTGTAAAGCAGGAACCCAAGTTCCTCTGTAGATTCAGAATGAATCACTGCAACCATTATGTTAACCTCCTTCTTTTCCTGATAGATAACTGTCACAAACATCATGATATGGCCAGGTGGTAGCCTCAACTATCAGTTTAATGGAAACTTTAGTTTTTCATTAACATTTTTATGTACCTTGGAGAAATCCTTCCCTCACTGAGAAATATTGTTTCTAAAACAAAAGAGTCAACATTGCAAGATAGGAAGCAAACAATTTCTTGAGAGATTGCTAGGGGTAATAGTAAGATATTCATTACTATACCCCCTCAGCTCTTGACTGTTATATGCATGAATGTGGGCTATGGAAAAAACAGCATTATATACTGATCACTGATTCAAAGCATTGTTATATCCTGGAGGACATTGTCTGAACCTCACAAAGTATCAGCTAGTGTATTTTACTGCTTCTTCAGACCACTTACAGTAGTTGTAATGAAATATATGTAACCAGGTGGTTAAGACCAGAGGTTAAGAATAGGAAATTCCATTACCGTAAGCCCATGTATGTTCTTTGTTTACTATAAACTAAATTATTTAATCTGTACCAATTCTGTATGCAATATCAGGGTGCTAAATAAGGCAACCTATATGTCCTTAGGTGGTGGGTTTGACAACTTGCTGGAGAATTTGATGAAATATTAACTTTTGAAAAAGTAATGAGCAAATTTCTAACAGAGATATGCTGAGCTTCCAGACCTATAAGCAGACTTAAATCTTAAATGACTTACTAGTTACAAGATGTGGCCCAGAAGGAAGCAGTACATATACTAAGCTACTTGCAAAATTTTGCCAATTTACCTTTAATGAAACTAGTCCAATCAAATTATTGGTACTTCTATTATCCATATTTATCTTAATTCAATCAGAGTTACTTAAATTGTGATAGTGAGTATTTTCAATGTCATGGATATTACAGAAATCAAGTCTTACATAAATGTGGGAGGAGTTGAGAAGTGAAGATTATTGGGATAAGCAGACACAGAGAAAAATAGACTAACAAGTCCTCAAGAAGCATCACACAGATGGACAAATTAGAGTTTTTGTGGGAAAAGCTGAGAATCTAAGCATGTCCCTGCCAGCTCCTAGAGAGGTCTCTTGCCACAATTAAACCTCAGCAATCAAGACAGAAACTAGAGGCTGCATCAAAGACAGTGAGATTAAGCTAAATCCCAACAAGTACCTCTCTTTCCATCACCCTATCTGACTTCAAAGTCCTATAGAATAAAAGTGGCCACTTCACTTCCATCATGGAAGTCATGTTCAAAGTCCATTTTGGCCAAATCTACATACAGTCAAAGGGATTCTGGTAAACATAGTTCTAAGGTTAATCAATTTGGCAATGGCTAGGGTTGCCAGATTTTGTAAATACAAGTTTAAGTTGTCCAGTAAAATTTTAATTTTACCTAAACAATTATTTTTATTTTAGTATAACTATGCCCCAAATATTGCTTGGGACTAATACTCTAATAATGCTCTACTCAGCTCTACTTGACCCTACTTAATATTTTTACTATAATCATGCTCACTGTAATATGTGAGACACACTCACACTAAAAGAAGTATGCTTTGTTTACATAAAATTCAAATTTAACTGGGTTACCTGTATTTTATCTGACAACCCTTAACAGCACAAACTATCATAAATTACCAGGAGTAGAATGGTAGACATAGCTCCAGAAATAGGATGAGGTCAGACTGTAAAGGGCTTCAAAAGCTATATTGTTGCCAGTTTTCAACCTTTTCTTAATGTGTTCTCATTTGATCTTCACAACAAACAATGATTTTTGACAAAGAATTAGGAGATATTTAGAGATAATAAAACCGATAACAAAGAATTATTTAGGTTTATATCAAGTCTTCATGCCAAACTATTTTCTTCACATTAGGCTGCTTACTGGCTATAAAATATTTAATATCACTTAGATAAAGCATTTACAGGAATTCTTTAGTATTTTGATATCATGTGTCCTATATCTGCCAGGGAAATACAATTTCAAAACTTGATACCAATGTTTACATTACACATTAACAAGCCCATTAATCCCATCATTTTTATTTTAAGATTATAAGTCATTAATAATATTATATATTTCATCATAGGTCTAGAATATTTAATGAACTATAGAAATGATTTCTGAGAGTATATTCTTGGTCTAGAACATTTAAAATAATTGTTTAGCTTCTGAAAATATAATAATTACTCCTTATTGTCTTCCATTTTGCATATCTGATATTTGTCTCAAAAGAAAATATTTTATCACATTATTATAACATTTAGAGGTAGATATTATCTGCTCTTACTACTGTGTGAATATAATTATATTAGCTCAAAATACATAGAATTTTCTAGAATTATTAATTATATTTAAATTTTGTTTTATAAGAACAATTATAAAATAGCATAGAACATCCTCATACTTTTTCCTTCTTTTGATGGCTTCTTAATAAAATACAGACTATACAATTAAATGTGTTCTTCAAAACAATGCATTTATAACCTGTCTGTAAGTCTACTCCACTCAAACATATAATTATGCTAAAAAATCAAATTAGCACACTGGAACAACTGGAGGTAGTCTCTTGATCTGTGTGGATGGTACCATACAGCTTAGCCATTGTTGTAAATAGTTTTCTTCAACCTTCTTACCTCTGAAAACATTCCACTGACATCCTTTTGTCCTGTGGAAACAAGATTGACAATGTAGACATTATTTGAAACTAATAGTTCAAATTGGCCATCATAGATCAAGTACTAGATGCCCTTTGAATATTTGGCCCTACACGTCCATCACTGTAGGCAATTAATTTAGTGGCATTGTTAGTACATTCAATTCTCAGCCTTTGTGCAGAGACTGCCAGACAAAGATTCTAATTAATGCCAGTCAAGATGATGATTTTGTGATATGAACATTTTGAGGACTAAAATGTATTTGAATACAAGTTTACACTGCATGAGTTTCAAAAACAACTAGACAGTTGACCCTGAATTGGGCCTCATGTCTGAAACTTAAAAATTTTCAACATTATTAGCAAAGTAGGCCAATTAAACCCTTCAAATTAAAAATATGTGTATTCACAATGAGATACCAACTCACACCAGTTAGAATGGCAATCATTAAAAACTCAGGAAACAACAGGTGCTGGAGAGGATGTGGAGAAATAGGAACACTTTTACACTGTTGGGGGGACTGTAAACTAGTTCAACCATTGTGGAAGTCAGTGTGGCGATTCCTCAGGGATCTAGAACTAGAAATACCATTTGACCCAGCCATCCCATTACTGGGTATATACCCAAAGGACTATAAATCATGCTGCTATAAAGACACATGCACACCTGTGTTTATTGTGGCACTATTTACAATAGCAAAGACTTGGAACCAACCCAAATGTCCAACAATGCTAGACTGGATTAAGAAAATGTGGCACATATACACCATGGAATACTATGCAGCCACAAAAAATGATGAGTTCATGTCCTTTGTAGGGACATGGATGAAATTGAAAATCATCATTCTCAGTAAACTATCCCAAGAACAAAAAACCAAACACCGCATATTCTCACTCATAGATGGGAATTGAACAATGAGATCACATGGACACAAGAAGGGGAACATCACACTCTGGGGACTGTTGTGGAGGGAGGGGGGAGGGATAGCTCTGGGAGATATACCTAATGCTAAATGACGAGTTAATGGGTGCAGTACACCAGCATGCCACATGTATACATATGTAACTAACCTGCGCATTGTGCACATGTACCCTAAAACTTAAAGTATAATAATAATAAAATCAGAAAAGCGTATTCATCATGCTGTAATTCCAGACTCCATTGATGTTATTTTGAAAGAATTTGCATTGCATACTTATCTTCCTTTTTATTAATAATATTGGATTGTTTATTGAGGTTTTGCTTCTTTGTAAGAATCACTGACACTAAATGAGACTAATTGAAATGTTGATGCTACATCCAGTAGTATTTAATAAAAAAGAGTACTTTTATTTAGTTTATATCACTGGAAGTGTGGAAGTGCTGAACTTATTTTTTTATGTTTTATAATGCTCATTGTTTATTTCAATTATGTACTCATCTCCGGACTGTTTATAATAGTTTGTAGATCTCCAGTATCATATAAGGTTAATTTGAAATTCACACAGAGAGGTGACTTTTGGGCTAAATCAATTTTAAGATATTAAGCCTAGATTTTTGTAAGTATGCAGAATATGAATTTTGACGCTAATTTCTAAGTATAATTTTAGGCCAGTTTTCATCAAGAATCATCTTAGAGGGACTAAATTACAAATTAAAATCACATTTGTATAGTTTTAGTAGAAACAGCATCATACGGAAAAGAAAATGTTACCCAAATTAGGAAACAAATCGCAAAGTTGATGTTTTTGAGACATGGAGACAGAGAGAGATGTTTTAATGAGTTTTAAAAGTGCTTAAAGAGAATGTCCATTATGAAGGAAAGCTACCTTATAATCCCACTTCTTTAACTTCTGAATACAGAGGAAGAAAAATTGCTTCCTGCAAGATGTTTATAATCCAATCCCCAGAGAAAGATTCAACCAGCCATTGCTAGCTTTGAAAAAGAAAAGGAGCCTGAAATTACACTTTCTGGTCTGACATATAAACAGTTTGGAAGTTGTCACTTCCTCCTCAGAACAAGCAAATATCTGAAGTAACTGATTATCAACAATTCTTCTTATGTCTATTAAGAAATTGAGATCAAAGATGAAGCACTTTCCTGAAAACTAGAGAAAGAGGTGAGTAACAAGAATTACAATTTACCAGGACCAGAGCCAGAGGCAGAAGCTCATTGCTAGAGCCAAGATTAGTAGAAACACTTTCTTTGTAAATCCTGAACTGATAGAAGCTCAATGTCAGCTATCTTGAGGTTAGAAACTCTAGGGGCTGAGTTTGTCTCTCTCTCTGTCTCTCTGTCTCTCTGTCTCTCTGTCTCTCTCTCTCTCTCTCTCTCTCTCTCTCTCCATATATATATATATATATATATATATATAATCAGAGCCTATCCAATTTGGGGAAGAAAGATACCCACTTCCAATCCCTCTAGCCTTTCTGTTTCACCTTAGGGGAGAAAAAAATCTGAGAAGCACTTCGGAAAGTCACAGCCCAGGAGCAAAAAGCTCACTAACAGACTCAGACCTAACGATAGGCTTTCCAGCACCTGCCCATATCACTCAGGCTGCTGCATAAGAGTGCATTATAACTAAAAGAACTGCAAGGCACAGAACCTATTTAAAACATGTTGGGGAGGCCAGGCGCGGTGGCTCATGCCTGTAATCCCAGCACTTTGGGAGGCAGAGGCGGGTGGATTACGAGGTCAGGAGATCAAGGTCAGCCTGGTCAACATGGTGAAACCCCATCTCTACTAAAAATACAAAAATTAGCCAGGCGTGGTGGTGCATGCCTGTAGTCCCAGCTACTTGGGAGGCTGAGGAAGGAGAGTCGCTTGAACCCAGGAGGCCAAGGTTGCAGTGAGCCAGGATCTTGCCACTGCATTCCAGCCTGGTGACAGAACAAGACATCATCTCATAAAATAAAATTAAATTAAATTAAAAATAAATAAAACACATTGAGGAGACAAAATCAAGGACTCTAGAGAAAAATTTGGCCTATAACACTTACAGCTACAGCAAACATTAAACCCAGCCTAACCCCTCCGCATATAAACCTGAAGCCTCAACCTAAAGATCACTGAAGAATGATTTACGTCAGTACCTTACCTCATACCTTGTCGTGTATTCAATAAAATATTACAAAACAAGCTAAAAGGAGGGAAAAAAGAAGAAAAAATACAAATATATTGTGTGAAGAAACAAAGTAAGCATAAGAACACAAACTCAGATATGGTAGAGATTTTGAAATTATCAGAACAGAAATTTAAAATAACTATCATCAACATGCTGGGGAGCTCCTGTGGAAAGGTGGACAACATGTAGGAACTGATGGATAATGTAAGCAGAGAGATGGAACTCTAAGAAAGAATTTTTTTCGTTTGTTTTTGAGATGTCTCTATTGCCCTGGCTGGAGTGCGGTGACAAGATCTCAGCTCACTGCAACCTCCCCCTCCCAGGTTCAAGCAATTCTCTAGCCTCAACTTCCCAAGTAGCTGGGACTACAGGCATGCGTCACCACGACCGACTAATTTTTGTGTTTTTAGTAGAGACAGGGTTTTGTGATGTTGGCCAGGCTGGTCTTGAACTCCTGACCTCAGGTGATCTGACCTCCGTGGCCTCCCAAAGTACTGGGATTACAGGCGTGAGCCACCACACTCGGCCAGAATTTTTTAAATGCTAGAAATTGCACACACACACACACACACCAGACACACACGTACCAGACACACACGCATTTATATATCACAGAAATGAAGAATGCCTTGACTGGCTCATCTATGGGCTAAAAATGACTGAGAAAAGAATTATTGAGCTGGAAGATACATCAATAGAAACTTTATAAACTGATAAGCAAGCTATAAAAAAATGAAAAGAATTGGAGAGAATATCCAAGAACTATGAGCCCATCACAAACCCTGTAACAGATGTGTAATGGGGATATCAGAAGAAGAAAGAAAAAAACAGAGACAATATTTGAATTATGAATGACTGAGAAATTTTCAAAATTAATAAGACTCTAAAGAATTGTAAGATAAATTTGGGTTGTTTTAAAGCATTAAAATTGTGGTAATTTGTTACAGCAGTAAAAAAAAACTAACACAGAACGTATTGCAAATTACTAGCATCTATGACACGATTTTCTTCTTTTGCAAAATGAGTGGTCAGATTCTTAGTAACTACATTTCTATATTTTTTGCAGACTACTGCTAAATTATACAGTTTTTAATTTTTTTTCTTTCTTGCTTGTTTACTTATCTTTCTTTTACTTTCCTGTTTCCTTTCATGTATTTCCTTCCAAGATTTAGTTAACCTTCCAAAGCGAGACTGGTGCTTGATATGTAAAAGCAAGTACACTTGAGAATATTACAATAAGATAAAACAGTCAAACAAAAGTAACTACGTATCATATTATGATTACATTGTAAATTACAGGCAAAAGATATGGTAGTAACAGAAGAAAACAAAATCTAGGTCAGCACTCCAAAATTATTTCATATTCCAAAAGCAGCTTTCAAAAAGCCCAGAGATACCATATTTTGAAAGACTGAAAGAACTTGATCATCATTCCAATCAGCTTTTGGCTTTTTCTAAGCAAAACTGAGAATAAAAATTTTTTATTTTCCAATTATAATGGCATAGGGAAGAAAACTGACCGAGGAAGATATTTCACAATTATTAGGTAACTCAGAAGATGAATTCAAGCAAACCATAGCACTCTGTGCAATTGCTGTTTGACAGAACCTTCTGTAATGACAGAAACAGTCTATATTTGTGCTGTTAATAATACGGGATCTACCAGTTATTTAAGGCTATAGAACCCTTGAAATTGAGTTTGTATAACTTAGAAACTAAATTTTTTACTTATTTAAAATTGGAAATTGCCACATACCACAAGTGTTTACAGCTTTAGATGGTGCAGCTCATGACTAATACTAATTAACTAATAATAATGATTAACTAATAATAATAATTAACTAATAATAATGATTAACTTGGTCATAAAAGTAAATCTCAAACTATGACTCTTCAAATGATCATATCCTAGGTGTATTTTTTCAAAACAAAATATTGAGTACAATATATATTCCTAAGGAAAAAGAAAACATAGCATTCTTATCCAGTAAGTCATTCAACAGGAAGAACTTCACCACACATTATAATGCAAAAAGAATCTGGAACATCAGTTTTGCTAAAGGGACATCTAATAGTATTATTCCACATTTTATGATACTTCTGTGCGAACATTCACTCAATGCAAAGAGGCTGCTTTTATTATCTTATTAAAATTGTGTTTACTACCCCTTTATTATTACTTGCACACATTTATTGGTAAAATGACAAATGTTTAAAAAATTCGAAAGGGCTTATTGGCTTGAAATAGAAAATTGTCATGATTATTTTGCTAGGTATGGTGTGGATTAACAATCCCTTTCTATTTGTATTTAGGAAGACTACATTACATTAAGGTTGTAATTCACAGTTTTATGATGGCTACAATTTTCATATAAGCCTTAAAACAACTACTATAAATGATAGATTCTTCTCCATAGTATATATTTAAATTCATGATATTGCTTTCTTACATGTGCTTTCTCATGTATTATCAGTTTCCTTCATAATAGCATGGAAGGGCTACTATTTTAGGATACTGGCTGTCCCAATACCCAATTAGAAATAGTGGCATAAAACATATGCTTAAAGTTAAAAAAAAAAAAACCAGACCAAACGTTTCCACATTTCTGTTCATTTGTGATTGTCAGTCAAATGAGTGAAAATAAATTCAAATGAGCAACTGAAAGCCCCACTGAGTGATGAAAATGAAATCCATTATTGGTGCTATTGGGATTCTATGCAAGTCCTCTAGAGTTCTGATACAATAATGACAATGGAGATGATGCTTAGCCCAGCAATTCACAAACTTTGTATTCTACAGAAAAAGTGAAGTTGTTCAATAGATTAAACTTTAGGAAGTGTGGTTCTACTTTCTCTATACCTGAAAAAAAGCAGGATTTAAAACAGCACTCAGGATATGTCTCCACTATGCCAAACCAACTGGTCTAGACAAATGAAAGTGATAGAGTAATAAAGTCCTCACATTTATCAATTTACGCATTCATATGGTCATTTATTGAACATCCTAAGTGTGAACAGTGGCAAGTAGTGGCACACAGGTAAAACAGGGAGATCTCTATTCACACATTTTGTGCAATAAAAATTCGATATCATTTTTAGTGACAACTAAAAAGTAATGATAAGATAAATATTATTGGCGTCTGTAGTCCCAGCTACTCGGGAGGTCGAGGCAGCAGAATGGCATGAACTCGGGAGGCGAAGGTTGCACTGAGCCCAGATCACGCCACTGCACTCTAGCCTGGGCGACAGAGCTGAAATGCTTGATTGTCGCATGCCTAGCATTCTTCACAATTCTAGGCATATGTTTTCATATACAGGCTTCACAAATGTTTTCATATACAGGCGTATCAACCAAAGTCTCTCACTCTCCAGCTTTTCTGCCCATGCTTTTCCATATTTCCATTGTTTGCCCTAATGATCTTCTTTGCACAAGGTGGCAGTGACTACTTCATTAGCCTTTCATGTTTGTGAGAAACGTTTTTTGCCTGCCCATTCTACATCCTGCTGGAATGTTGAGTTAGAAAAAAAAAAAGGGGGCACTTTGTGTTAGTCCGTTAGAGACTCCCCAGCCAGGTAAAACTCTGTGGAAACAAGCTTTGCTCTGCTCCCTCTGGAACCCGGATCCACTTCAGAAACATTGGCTGCGGTTTTCTTTTCTTTTCTTTCTTTTTTTTTTTTTTTTTTTTTTTTTTTTCCGGAGACGGAATCTTGCTCTTGTCGCCCAGGCTGGAGTGCAGTGGCGTGATCTCGGTTCACTGAAACCTCCACCTCTTGGGTTCAAGAGATTCTCCTGCCTCAGCCTCCCGAGTAGCTGGGATTACAGGCACACACCACCATGCCCGGCTAATTTTTGTATTCTCAGTAGAGACAGGGTTTCACCATGTTGGTCAGGCTGGTCTCGAACTCCTGACCTCAGGTGATCCACCTGCCTCGGCCTCCCAAAGTGCTGAGATTACAGGCGCGAGCCACCACGCCCGGTCCTTGGCTGCGGTTTTCTAAGTTGCCACTCAACAGGAAGATACGAGTAGGGCGAGGGTAAGTTAAAGCGCCACAAAGTCTTCCTATTGTCTTCCAGTCACCTCTTTGTTAAATAAATAACTGCTTCATTGCTGTAAGTCTGGATTGTTTTCTAGCATTCCAGTACAATTGATTCTCACAGTTTTTTCTGGTTTCTTTTCTGTGCTTCTGTTAGTCCTTGGAGTTCTCTACTCATGCATTTTTCCTGCAGTCCAAAAGAAAACTTTTAATGAAGGAACTAATTAAAACAAAGTGGGCAATTTACCGCATTAAGAAGAAAAGAAACATATATGCTGATCTCCATGGTTACATAAAAATGTATTTGAGAACAAATTTTTAGCTCGGAAATGACAAAAACATAGCAAACTGTGAAAAAAAGTGAACATTCTTAGGTTGATAAAGAATATACATATATTTTTTAAATTTACAGAAAATAATTTTCTTCCAAACCTCCTTGAGTTTGGAAGTAAGACAAAGGTGCCTGTTTGTTATCACTAGCAGTCAATATTCTCCTGAAACAGCTCTCCTATACCATAAGGCAAGATAAAAAAGTAAAATATTAGAAGTGAATAAAAGTATTGTGTAAATAAAAAAATCCAATAGAAGCTACAAACTATAGGAAGATTACTGAGTAGAAGGTCAATGTATAAAATTAATTTTTGTCTGTATCTGTGTAGGAAAGACTCTCTCTAACTGTGCTTCTCCTGTACTCTCACCACAACAACAATCATCAACACAGAGGACTTCTGGGAAAAATATGTGAGGACATTTCCTCAGGCACCAAGCAGCAGACACCAGCTGGATGTCTTCTAATTCAGTTCCCACAGTATTTACCGGGAGATAGTGCCTGATCCCACAGGCTGGGGGCTAAGTCACCAAGACTGCCTCCCACATCCCCAGACAGTAGTTAAAAGTTCTGACCCCTGAAATTTCTGACCCACCAGCTTCAAGTTGGGGTACCCAGGATGCCCTCTTTGGGGTTAATTAATTTGCTGGATTGGCTCACAGAACTCTTACTTACGTGTCCAGAGTTTGTTCCTGCTGGTGGGTTCGTGGTCTCACTGACTTCGAGAATGAAGCCGTAGACCTTCACGATGAGTGTTACAGTTCTTAAAGGTGGCATGGACCCAGTGAGTGAGTAGCAGCAAGATTTGTTGTAAAGAGTGAAAGAACGAAGCTTTCATAGTGTGGAAGGGGACCCAAGCGGGTTGTCACTGCTGTCTGGGTGGCCAGCTTTTATTCCCTTATTTGTCCTCTCCCATATTCTGTTCCTGTCCTATCAGAGTGCCCTTTTTTTAATCCACCCTGCAATTGGCTACTTTTAGACTCCTGCTGATTGGTGCATTTTGCAATCCTCTTGCTCACTACAGAGCACTGATTGGTGCATTTTACAATCCTCTTGTAAGACAGAAAAGTTCTCCAAGTCCCCACTCGACCCAGGAAGTCCAGCTGGCTTCACCTCTCAATCCACCCTCTAAACAGAACACCCCAACTGCTGTTGGGAATTGGGCGATAACTGCTCTAGCTACTTCTTGCTGGATAGGGGCAAAGAAGGGGCCCTGCCATTGTAGTGTCCTCCAGAGGGGAACTCTCTAGGCCAAAGGCCCAGTGGGTCAGTCCAGGGGTCCTTGGTAGAAGTTGTGAGTTGAGCTCATTTGGGTTTCCATTTGTAAGACCATCTGTAGCCTAATGGCCTCAATCCCAGAGGAAACAAATTTGACAAGGAGGTTAAAAATACAGGGCCTGAAGGCAAGTAATAGCAAGATGGCTGTCACGAGAACTAGAAAGGGGAGAAGCCATGTCACCCAACTCCAGAGGTTGTTATAAGAGTTTGAAAGGCATTGTCTGATTTCAGAAGCCTGTCCTATAAATGCCAGGTGGTGTCTCATACTATCCCTAACTGGTTAGTGTAAAAACAACACTCTTCCTCTAAGAAGGTGCACAGTCTTCCTTTCTCAGCAGTGAGGAGGTCTAGGCCTTGACAGTTTTGGAGAGTCACTGCTGCCAAAGAGTCTATTTGGGATTGTAGAGTAAGGCTAGACGTTGTTATTTCTTCCAGACTGTCTGAAAAATCCTTTGAGAGTGTGTGGTAGTAGGATAATGAAGTAGATAAACTGGCTATTCTGGTTCCTGTAGCAATGGCCATTCCTAACCCTGTAAGTAGGGTTATTAGTTGTATGGACCTGCGCTGTTGGACTTGAGCTTTGAGGGTCACTGATAGGGTCTGATTTTCTAGGGCAATGTCAATATTGGGACTTAGGAAGACTAAGATGCAGGTGCCTGTCCAGTTGGTGGGAAGGCAGATATAGGTTGAAGTTCCACATAAGAAGAATATGCCTTGGCTGGGTAGACAGAACTTGTTGTTGTGTATGTTAAAAAGGTGTGTGAGTTTGTTGTTTTCATTTTCCCAAACTCCTAGAGTACTTGCAAAGGTAGCACTGGTGAGCAGCTGAAAAGGGGTGTTGGGAGCAAACTGAGCGGCTCCTTGTGTTCTATTTTCCCATTGGAGAAAAAACCATTTCGTATCTACCAGGAACCATTCAACGGAGTGATTGAAAGAGGGGATGAGAAGGCATTAATTACTGGTGGGGGTACTGATGGAGAGGGTCCAGGGGTGAATGGTCATGCAGGGATATGTTTGCCATTACAAAACCTGGACTGTTTGTTAAGCAGGGAGATGATGGTTTTTGGAGGCCCTGAGAAGTGGACAAGCCATCTGAATGGAGCTGTTTGGGTGACTCGGAAGTTACTATGATCAGTTGGGGATTGAAATTGTAGGGTGTAATTACACTGATGGGATAGTAGGTGCCCCAGGGGCAGGCCTGATAACAGATTGAGTTGGATGCATAAAGGGGCTTGGAAAGTTAAGACGGTATTTGTAGTTACAGGGCCGTGTATGGGCTTTTCATTGCTCGTGTAATAGGTGAGGTTGGAAATGTAACAGCGTAAAAGTTGGATTGCGTGTCCTGTTAGGGTATCCTTGGTCCTAGCAGAGATGGGAAAGTCAGCTACTGATTGCATATTTGGAAGTTGGAAAGGGTCTTTTCCTTCATAACAGGGGCGGTAGGTTAAGTTAGTAAAGATCCAGTTTTTGCGGGAATGGGAGTGGCAACATAAGCAGTGGCTGATAGAGAGATACACAACCAACAGTTGTTTGCCAGGATAGGATTGGACTGGCTTAACAGAGAGTGGGTTAAGTTGAGAGTCTTGTAGAGGTAATTAGGAGCTAGTGGAAGGGGACGGGCAACTCCAAAGAGTAAGTAGGAAGGTAAAGAGGGTGCCCTGGAAGATGAGAACACTTTATCCAGTCTGAATTAAAGGTAGGAGTAAATTTCTGTCAGAAGGAAGGATGATAGGAAAAAGGTTGATGTGATTAGGATCTTCGTCCCAGCAGGAGCTACAGTATATAGTCTTACTGCCAAGAGTATGGTTAGTATACTGCTTAATAATGTGATGAAACAGTAAAAGGATTCCATTAAAGAGGCAAGGAGAGGTGTTAAAGATTATGTAGGTTTTCACTTACCTTTTTTTTTTAAATAGGAAGGGTTTTTTCCACAGGATCAGCTGTAAGAGCCTTTTTAGTCTGGGATGTTTCCTTCTGAAATAGGAGACCCAAGTCCTCCAGTGGTTTGCAGGTGTATTGAGGCTGGTCTGGCTAATCTTGTGACTCCTGAGCTGACGGTACCACAGGTTCTTCAGGGGATGTCCAAAGTTTAACTCTGGTGTGGTGAATCCAAGATTGCATTCCTGCCACCTTAACTTCAGTGGGGTTGGAGAGCATTACTGAGTATAGTCCTTCCCACAAGGAATCCACAGATGAGGAGGTAGAGGGAAGGGACTTGACCAACACTAGATCTCCCAGTTGGAACAACTCTGTTCCCTTTTCTCTGTGACATCCTTCGGGTGGGTTTTTAAGGTTTTGTTGACATTTTGCCAAAGAAGTAATATCTTTGACCAAGTTGGCCATTTCCTGATCAAGTAATAGGTCATTTGTAAGAAAAGGTCATCCATACAGCATTTCCTACGGACCGAGCCGCATTTTGTGAAGAGAATTTCAGATTTTCAATGTTAGGCCGTGGGAGATGAGTTTCTTGTGTTAGTTTCCTCAAGTCCCTCTTGAGTGTTTCATTTGCCTTCTCAACCTTCCCTTAGGATTGTGGCCTCCAGGCGCATTGAAGGTGATATTGTTTCTTTAGTGCCCTGGAAATTCCCTGAGTTATCGTGGCTTTAAAATCCAGACCATTGTCACTTCGTAAGCTTTGGGGAAGCCCAAATCTACGAATTAGTTCATAAATTAGGACTTTAAGCACTTCCTGAGCCTTCTCTGTCTTGCAGGGGAAAGAGTTCTATCCAATTTGTAAAGGTATCAACACAAATCAGTAAGTATTGAAATCCCCTTGACTTAGGCATATGGGTGAAGTCCAACTGCCAGTCCTATCTGGGTTAGTAACCTATTCTTTGTTCCCCCAGAGGGGCCTTACAATGGACCAAGAGATTATTCCTTTGGCACACCTCACAGGCTTTCACTACTTGTTGGATGGTCTGGAGGAGATTTGGCCCTGTAAGTAGGGATTTGGCCATATGAAAAGTTTAGTGAAGGATCTTAAGTATTTTCCACTGGCTGGTTTCGGGTATGAGTACCTTTGCCTCTTCTGTGTTAACCACCTGGAGGTGAGAAAACTATGCCCATTCTGTTTTGGTCAGGGAATACTGGGGCTTAATCTCTTGGAGAGGGTTGTTCTTTACCAAGGGTCCTTCCATAGGTATTTCAAATGGGAGGTTCTGCTTGGCAGCAATTTTAGCCTCAGTGTCTGCCCAACAGTTTCCTTCTGCCTTTTCTCCTTCACATTTTTGATGGCTTCAGCAGTGTAAGTAAGACTGCTACCTCCTTGCATTTTTCCACTGCTTGCAATAACTTCATGATTTCCTTGTGATATTTAATGGGGGTTCCCCCAGAGGTTGGGAACTCCCTTTCTTTCCATATTGCAGCATGGTCATGTAGGATTAGATAAGGGTTAGATACTTGCTATCTGTATACACATTTATTCTTTTTCCCTTTCCCAGTTCTAAGGTTCGGGTAAGTGCCACTAGTTCTGCTAACTGGGTGCTGGTCCTTGGGGGAAGAGGCTTACTTTCAAGTACTGTTACATCACTAACTATGGCATAACCTGCCCTTCGAATCCCATTCTCCACAAATGAACTTCCATCAGTATATAGGTTAAGGTCAGGATTAGCTAAGGGGACTTCTAAGAGATCCTCTCAGGAGGCATAAGTCTGGGCTACAATTTGTTGGAAGTCATGCTCGATTGGTTCCCCATCCTCTGGGAGAAAGGTGGCAGGGTTGAAGGTGGCACACGTGCGTATTTGAAGCACCAGTCCCTCAAGGAGAGTGCCTGGTATCTAAGCAAGCAGTTGTCTGATAGCCATAAATTTCCTTTGGCACCTAGTATGCCATTTACATCATGAGTAGTCCAGACGGTGAGATCCTTTCCTTGTATTATTTTGATAGCCTTTGATACTAAGATGGCCACTGCCGCAACTACCCATAAACAGTGAGGCCGGCCTTTTGCTACTACATCAATTTCCTTACTTAGGTATGCCACTGGTTGTGGGGTTGTCCCACAGTGTGAGTAAAGACTCCAAGAGCTATTTCCACTCTCTCTGTGATGTATAAGGAGAAGTTTTGTCCTGTGGGAAGGCTTAAGGCTGGAGCTTATACTAGGGCCTGCGTTAAGGTTTGAAGGCTGTTTCTGCCTCTGGTTCCCATTATACCAGATGAGCATTTGCCCTCTGGGTCTCCTTGATTATAGTATAGAGGGGCCTGGCCATCTCGCTGCATCAGGGGATTCATAGTCGGCAAAAGCTGGCAATTCCAAGGAACCCCCGCTACTGTTTTAATGTCTTAGGGTGAGGATAAGCCAGTACAGGCTGTATTCATTCCTTGCTAAGGGCCCTGGTTCCTTTGGCTAAGATTAGGCCTAGATATTTGACTTGTTGTAGGCAGAACTGGGCCTTCAATTTAGATGACTTGTACCCTTGATTAGCTAGAAATTTCCAGAGATCTAGAGTAGCCTGCTGGCATGAGGCTTCTGAACTGGTAGCCAAAAGTAAATCATCCACATACTGAAGGACCAGAGTGCCTGGACTTGAGAAATGGCCTAGATCTTGGGCCAGTGCCTGACCAAATAGATGAGGGCTATCCCAAACCCTTGAGGCAAGACTATCCACGTAAGTTGAGATGCATGTTCTGTGGAATCCTCAAAGGCAAAGAGAAACTGGGAGTCAGAATGCAGGGGAATGGAGAAGAAGGCATCCTTGAGGTCCAGAACAGTGCACCATTCTGCTTCCTCTGATATTTGAGAGAGCAGGGTATAGGGGTTGGGTACAACTGGATATAGAGGAATTACTGCCTCATTGATGAGTCTAAGATCTTGCACTACAGAGTACTGATTGGTGCATTTTACAATCCTCTCATAAGACAGAAGCAAACTATGAATCCAGCAGCCCTCGGAATCAGGGGAGATTCAGAGAACTCCACCCAGCAATATGATCAGGCAGTATTTACAGACAAAAAAATGACATGTTACACAGAAACAGATGGATTGGTTACAGCTCAGCATTTGCTTTACATGGACATAATCTGATCAGCTGGAAGTCTGTGATTGGCTGAAGTTTGGCTGCTGTAATTGACTGAGTTTAAGCTACTTGTTACAAGAATATACTCTTGTTAGGTTGCAGTTTGTTTACATAAGTTAGGTGACAGTTCAATATGTACAGAGGTGGCTTTAAGGCAAATTTAATTTAATTTAGCATTATTAAATATTGAGCACCAAACTGTTACTTCTTCAGGATGACAAAACCTAAGAGGTAGCTATTATTATCCTAATTTTGCAGTAAGCAATGCAAGTTAAAGTGATTAATTTGCCCAAGTCCTAATGTTTAAAAGAGGCAGAGCCAGGATTCAAATCCTGGTATGTCAGACTCAAACATCATTGTTGGAACTAAAGCTCTGAATCGTAAGCAAAATGAGCATTCAGACAAAGGATTTCTCAGCAAAGCAAATTTGCTTCTGCACAGCAGGGTGCTTCTCTTTGGCCAGTCACCATGAGAGCATACAGAACAAAGGAGAGTGAAAGTTTTTATTCCTGACACAAATGTCTTCCCCTGTGCCTTTCCCC
The DNA here is from genome assembly GCF_029281585.2 of Gorilla gorilla gorilla. Lineage (NCBI taxonomy): Eukaryota > Metazoa > Chordata > Mammalia > Primates > Hominidae > Gorilla > Gorilla gorilla. The sequence goes on from NC_073243.2 coordinate 88,965,735, forward strand.
ATTGGCTGGGGTCGGACTGTATAACCTAAGCTAGACGCGATTGGCTAAACATTTGAACTTTTTCTTAGATAAGGTGGGCATGTAAGGGAGAGAAGGTAGAGGGGGAAGAGGTTGTCTGCCATGAGCTAGAGAGCTAGTTTTCTTCCCAAATAAGGAAAGGAATGTGAGCTAGTACTGATAAGCCACTGGTGCTGTGGCATGCCTAGGCCCGTAACAAAGGCAGAAAGAAAGAAAAAGAGAAGAAAAGGGAAGGGGAGGGGTACTGTGGATTAAAGAATAAATAATTGATCAGGTTATTTGAAGACAAACCTTGTCATATCCCACAATCATGATTTCTTTTACTATCACATGCTGCTTTAAATAAAATGGACCCATTATTTAAACAGGTTGTAGAGCAAGAGTTTCTACTCCCACCACTTACATCACCCAGACATAATAAACTAGCTTGCTGGAATACACGCATAGACTCGTTTTTGTGTATTTCATTTAAAAAATTGTAAATTTTTAAAATTACAATTTACAAAAAAAATTAAATTGACACCTGTAGAGTAAGGAAGTAAGAATTACTAGCACATTTAATTTGTGAAAAACAATCAGCTATTTTTTTTCTGAAGCTGCTCAGGTGTACATGTAGACATCAAAAGACTGAAACCTGACCAACAGTCTCATAGACAGTTGTTTTTGGATAAACATAAAAATTGACCCTTCTGCTGTCAAAGCTTGAACCTTTTGTTTGTTTTATCTGAGTTCCTTCCTCAGGAAAGGACCTTCAGGCCTCTCAAAAAAAAGTATCAGTGAATTAAAACTCGCCAGATCACTCCACCAGTGCCCCCTTGCCTCTACCTAGTTCTTGTTTTCTTACATTGTTACATTTCTCCTCTGCTGTATAAACCTCTAGTTTTAGTTGTTCAGGGTGATGGATCTGAGACCTAGCTCCCATCTCCTTGGCTGCAGCACTCAATTAAAGCCTTCTTCCTTGGCAATACTTATCACCTCAGTGATTGGCTATCTGTTTGGTGAACAGCAGGACCTAGAACAAACCCCTGGTGTTTTAGTAACAAGATTGTAGGGAAGGAGGTCAAGAGGAGAAAAACAAATATTTTGCTTTAAAAAATGCATTTGTTCCATCTCCTAGGTTTTAATTATTTCTGTAGTGTTGAGAGGTTATGACTGTGGATATCACATGACAAAGGGTCTGATATTCATAAAAAAACGGAAGAGGAGATTTCCCACATACCCATCAATATAAGTGATTATAATATCAGCAATCTTATAACTGTTACAATTGTTTTCCTTATTTTGTGCTGAAAACTCATAAAAAATGGAAATACACTTCCTGAATCTTTATATATTAAATTCTTTTAGAACTTCTCTCATATGTGTTTCTCAGTTCACACCTTACTCTCTTTATATTGCATTTAATAACTATATTAGTTAATAATTCAGAAATTTTCTGGCTTTATGTCTACTTATTTTTCAGGGTGGTTTTTCACATGCTTCTACTGTTAGTGTGTATAGAGAATGTGTTACAAAAGGGAAGACATTACTTGTATTTTAAATTTGTTATATTCCATAAAGTAATGTCATAAATGCCATTTCCTTTTAGTTGTTGATTATATTTCATTTCAAATGACTTTTTATATGATAAGATTCACATATTGAAGTGATTTTGTTTAGTTTTGTTGAAAGTTCACATAAAAAACCCTATAAGGGCTGGGCATGGTGGTTCATGCCTGTAATCCCAGCACTCTGGGAGGCTGAGGAGGGCAGACTGCCTGAGGCCAGGAGTTCAAGACCAGCCTGGCCAACGTGGTGAAATCCTATCTCTACTAAAAATATAAAAATTAGCCAGGCCTGGTGGTGGGTGACTGTACCCCAGCTAATCAGGAGGCTGGGGCAGGAGAATCACTTTAATCTGGGAGGCGGAGTTTGCAGTGAGCCGAGATCATGCCACTGCACTCCAGCCTGGGCAACAGAGCGAGACTTTGTCTCAAAAACAACAACAACAACAACAACAACAACAAAAACCAAAAAAGAAAAATCCTATGAAACACTGATGTAAATTGGATAACCAGTGAATAGCTGCCTGGAAATGGTACTCAATGATATTCCAGTAGTTTAAAAAAATTATTTTTTTATATAGCAAGTACTATATTCTTTTATAAAGAAGTATGACGATTTTAGTCTTAAAATGAAAAGTGCATACTTTTAGTTTTATACAATCATGTAATATTTAAATTTTATTTTATCTAGATGTGATGTTTTTGATTTCATAGAATGATCCAAAATATTTGATATGGATAATGAACCCAGCTAGAGTTGTTAACATTCCACTGCAACTAAAAATGAGCTATCCTTCAGGCATTTCTAAAATTGCTGAGTTTATCAGTTTTTAATTTCATGACCTAGTCTGTATACATTATTGCAATGGAACCTGAGGCTATGCAGTCAAGATTTTTTCTTTCAGTAACTGTTTGTTAACATCTCACTCTGCACAGTTATTTTAGACTCACTGGCATTTAGGTCAGATTTGCTACTTTGTAATTGTGTGCATTAGTCAGTTTGGATTAAAGTTTGTTCAAGAAAATTGTTTCCTTGACTATAAAGTCGACCTTGCAGTGAAAAAGATGTGGGTAAATCTGTACAGAATGTTTGAGATAATCCTATTGATTCTATAGAATTTTGTGTGTAAAGTTTGTGGTTTCAACTTACTTTAAATAAAACATTCTGATAAATGTTGTATGCTCTGGATTTCTAACAGCAGTGTGTTAATTCCACTTATTACTGCCCCGACACATAATATATACAAATTTAAAAAGAATCCAAAAGTTTGAGATTTTCTTGAAGACTCACAAGAATTTGCTAAGAACATCTCCCTAAAAAATTGTTTTGGGAGGAAAGTAATAGGTTTTTTTCACATATTTATGCTCAAAATATTTTCTAAATAAATATAATCAATAATGTTTTCATCCTCTTGAATAAAATGTGTTGAAAAATATCCTTTGATTCCAGAAAAGTCTTTATTATTTTTATCATACCACATTCTTACGTAGCTAATTAACATTACTGTGGTCCAAATAGATGTTTTGTTTCCTGAACATGTGTGATTGCTCTTAGTGGTATAATTAGTGTTGTATATGGGAAAGAGAATGACAATTAAAGTCAGAAAAATCTATAATAAAAAATTCTAGCTCCACTAAAATATATACTTGAAAAAAAAACTCAGTTAATTTATATAATATTTTGAATTTTCTAATATGTATGGTTTATTTCAAATATAAATAACAGTTTTCCAGGTTCACAGAACCAGTGCAGCACATATTTAGGATGCAGTACACTTTTTTCTTTCTCATAGTTGTCTTTATTCTCCTATAACTTATATTACTCCATATTCCCTAAATAAAATAATTTTATATTGTCCAGTTTTTGGATTATAGTTTTTCCAGTGTCCACTATTTTTCTGAGACTTCATAACCTTACTCTCACTAAATGGATGCATCTTCATAACTGAGTTGTCAGGTGAGTATAATTGGCAAGTTGGCAATTAAGGAAAGCTTAATAAAATAAAGGAAAGATTTGATCAAGACTTCTAAAAAAACAAAAAAAAGCAACATTAAAATTAACAGATACATTTAATACAGGATATGAGACAGAATAATGTTCTGAGAAATCTCAAGTATTACAATATCTCCAGAGATTTTTTTTATGTTCTAGAAAATAACTGCTATAAATGTTCATCATTATTTTAACAATCAGTGTCCTATTTGACAATTATCCCTGCTCCAACAATTCTGATCCCTGAAGGGGAGGAGATAGGTGTTATTTTCTCTTAGGGAATTTCTTTTTTAATATTGTCAAAAGCTTGATATTAACCTAAAGGCTCAAGTAGACTCACTAAGTTGCCTATGAATCAAAAAATTCTCTCTCTTAGTATGCATGCACAGCCCCTCTATGGGTATTTTCAGTATAAGTTTTTCATCCCGCAAGAGTTTTTGGATATCTTTAAGTACCATTATGATCATGTAAATCTTAATGTTTCTTAGCAAAACATGAAATAGACACTTTTTTAGAGATATCTGAGATATCAAAAACCAGATACATATAATGTGAAACAAAAACTGAGATTCATATATGTTCAGTTTTATAATTACACTGCAATAGCATATTACAGGAATTTGAATTATAAAAAGCTAGAACTTGTGAAGTATGAGGCTATAAAGTTTCAACATATGAGCAAATAATAAAATAACATGAATATTTTCAAAATAGAAAGGCAATAAATAATTGCACAATTTCAAATCTGCAGACTAAGAAAATTGTGAACTATGTTTATGGCAACATCTTTGAGTAAGTAGACCAAAATCTTGCCCTCTGTTCTTTGGACTAGCCTAAAATTATGTGACTGTTCAATTATGCAAGTTGGTTAGAAATGGATTTTATTTTTTGATCTTGTAACTATGCTTGATAGGAATCAGGTTGTAAAATCTGCCTTTTTTTTCAAATTAGTTTCAGAGCAGGTGATGAACATACATAAAGAGGAATTCCTTCTCCATCAGCAACTGTCTCTAGACAGTCAAACATAATGAGAAATCATGTAAGTACAGCAATTAAGCCACCTGAGTGGTTTTAATGCTTAACGACTGGTTTTATTTCTAACTGAAACCAGGGAAGAATTATTGCTGTGGTATATACTCCTGGGTGACTTTTGACAGAAAGATTGTATTGTACACTCTTCTGGCAAAATCTATGGAATAGCTTGCCACAATATGCCACAATAATCTTGTGGAATATTTGACACAAAGACAACAGACAAAATGTTGTTGTCAATAAGATAAAACATTTTTTAGATACAAAGATGAAACACATATTTGTCATTTTATATAAAGCGTTTATTTTCCATGACAACTCAATGAGACCTTCATCATCATCATCATCATCCCAACATCCCATTAGAGGTTTTTACCCAGAAAGTCACATATCTACTTAGAGTCAGATACAGAATTTCAACTTCCTTTTCATCATGCCAAATGTTCATCTCTATGTAACTAAAATACATGTTTAAGAAAAATATTATGGTTCTTCATGTAAAGTGGCCAAAAATTCCTAAAGTTAGAACACTGGTCTGTGTGCTGTCCTTGAAGAGCTTCCTGGCTTCTTTGTTGATAGCCCTTGTTTTGCCTGAAGCCATAGCTGTTGTTGTTTACTTTATAATCTCTGGTATGAATCACTTTGGCACTTTTAAAGCCATGTGGCAATATGCAATGACTCTGCTGCCATCTACATTGGCCGTTTGAGAACCCTTAGGAATATTTTGGATTTTACCCCACCATATAGTGGCTGTGAAATATCCATTATCTGTAAATCTCTTCTTTCACTTACATAGGTCATTCAGTTCTTCAACAAGTATTTATAAAATGCCTTTTATGGGCTAGGCAGTCATACTAGGCATTTGGCCAATATCAATGAAAACTCTCTTTTTCCAAAGCCCTTCTCCATTTTTGCCTGGACTTAACACTGATGCCAAGGTTACCTCTATGAAATAGAATAGTTTTGTTCTGCAAATAATGTTGTAATTCTTCGGTGCTGGAGATAAAAGGGTGAAATAACAGATATTATTTTTTGCTGTTGAAGGGATATTCTAGCTTTCTTTTGAAGGGTGGCAGGCAATAAGCAAATAAATATAGCAAAAAATATTTTTTACAAATTATAATAACATATTGAAGATAAAACAGTGAATATATGTTAAATAGAGAATGACAATGTAAGTAAAAATTTCAGGGTATTTTATGACGTGGCCTTACTCAGGAAGTAATTTTTAAGCAAGAAATTTATTCATAATAAAAAATAGTTATAAAAATATCAGGGACAGAAAATTTGAGCCTGAGAAACAGCCAGAGAGACAAAGTGGCTTGAGTATACTAAACAAGAGAGAAAGTAGCATAAGAAAAATTTCAGCACAATTTAATAAGTTCCCTTCAACTACAGTGTGAAAAATGGATTAGAGGGATCCAAGAATGAAAGTAGGAAGGCTGGTTAAGAGGATTTTTCTACTAGCCCAGGAAGAATGGTGATCGTTGCAACAAGTATAGTAAGAGTGGAAACAAAGAGTTGAGGTCACATTGATTTTGAAAGGAACAGTGTTCAAGATGTCAGAGGAACGGCAATTAAAGACAGCTTCTTTTATTTTTATGTGAAGCAACTGTGTGTCCGTGTGTGTGTATGTGTGTGTGTTTGCATGCTGGTGGTGATAGCTTCTTAAGATGGGAAATATCAGTAACAAATTAATTCAGGAGTAAATTCAATGGGTCACTGATATAGTTTGGTTATGCCCCCACCTAAATCTCATCTTGAATTTCAACTACCATAATCCCCACGTGCCGTGGGAGGGCCTGGTGGGAGGTAACTGAATCTTGGGGTTGGGTTTTTCTTGTGCCGTTCTCGTGGTAGTAAATAAGTCTCATGAGATCTGATGGTTTTATAAAGGGCAGTTCCCCTGCACATGCTCTCTAGCCTGCCACCATGTAAGACATGACTTTGTTCCTCCTTTGCCTTCCACCATGATTGTAAGGCCTCTCCAGCCATGTGGAACTGTAAGTCCATTAAACCTCCTTTTCTTTATAAATTACCTTGCCTCAGGTACTTCTTCGTAGCAGTATGAGAACAAACGAATACAGTCACTTTTGAACAAAATTATTGGAGCTTCTTAGACTTTTGTGGGAAGATATTAAGAATGTAGATATTTGCATTATCTTTCAGGAAAAATTAGTGCAATAGAAGTTTACATTTCACAGTTACCCACACATAGATGGTGCTATGGTTTGAAAGATAGTTTCCCCTCCAAAATTCATGTTGAAACTTAATCCTCTATGCAGCAATATTAGAGTTGGCCTTTAGTTGGTAAGTGAGTCATGAGGACTTTGCCCTAGTGAACGATGTTAGATACTTACATAAAAGAGCTTGACATATGGAGTTCATATCTTTTCATGCCTTCCATCCCTTCTATCATGTAAGGACATAGAGTTTTTGCCCTCCAGAGGATGCAGCCATAAGGCACCATCTTGGAAGCAGAGAGCAGCTGTCATCTGACAACCAAATCTGCCAATGACTTGAACTTGCACTTCTCAGACTCAAGAACAGTAAGAAAAGAAATCTGTGTTCTCTAAGTTTACCCAGTATCAGGTATTGTGTTAGAGCGGTACAAACAAACTGAGACATTGTCAATGTGAGACTTGAAGTGACTGTCACTCTAGGAGATAATTTAAATGAAAAGAAAAAAAGAAATTATTACGTAAGGACTTTTTCAGAAATCCAAAAGTGAAATTTTAAATGAAGGAAGAGATGTCGACATAAAATCTCTGGATAGCTTTTTCATTGAATATAGGGTGATTTTCAAAAAGTAAGTTTGAAATACATTATCTGTGATCATTGATCTATCTAGATTTTAAACCACATTCTACCAAGCTCTGCAATCCCTTAGTAATGGTATTTTCTCTTACCTGGGCACATCTCCTCTCCATTATGCTGTATTACTTGAAATTCTCTCCTCTAAATCCTCCACTGGGAACTGCCATTTTGATTTATCAAAATCCAGTTAAAACGCAACCTCTTCATGAAATTTTCAGGATCACACCAGTTGCTATACTTTTTATACTTTTGTTTCTAATGGACATTATAATAAAGAATTATAAAATGTGCTTGTAACTATTTATTTGTATTTATTTCCCTAGTAGATAATGGCCTACTAAACTGAAGTGATTCTTTCTTATTAATCTTTGATCCACAGAACTCAGATTACTAATTGGCACAGTGCAGGTACCTTGTATGAGTAATTATTGAACAGATAGCCATAACGCTTTAAGTGGTTCATAGGCTTTATGTTTAATCTTTAGTATATGACATATAATGATTTATATAGTAAGAAAATACAATATGTTCTTATTGTACACCAAAAACTTTCATTATATTTAAAACCTTGACATATCTCAAAGCTGTTATTATAATGTGGCTGTGCTCACATTATATTGCATCATATATACAATATGACTAGGTTAAAAGTATTAAGCTTTAATAATTTAAAAAATTATACTACAGCCCTTTAATTCCCTTCATTAAACAGAATACACTTTACATATATATTACGTTGATAACATGTTTTAAAGCGACAAGATCAAAATGAAGTTCACTATACGCTGAGCAGATTAAATACCATGATCCTGGGGATGACTGATCTAAGTTAATAAATATTTTTAAGTTATATAATACTTTAGTGTATAATTTTATTTTCCAGTATACAAATAATAATCATTGATCTTAACCATTTATGGATATTTGATGAGTAGATAAAAATTATGAAGCCAATTTGTTTATAAGAATTAAGTTCCCAAAGTGCTTTAGTAACTTGAAAATTTCTATGCGTATTTCCACATTATTTTTAATTTTTACTTTAAGTTCTGGGATACATGTATGTGCAGAAGGTGCAGGTGTGTTACATAGATATATTTGTGCCGTGGTGGTTTGCTGCACCTGTTGACCCATCCTCTAAGTTCCCTCCTCTCAATCCCCACCTCCTAACAGACCCTGGTGTGTGTTGTTCCCCTCCCTGTGTACATGTGTTCTTATTATTCAACTCCCACTTATGAGTGAGAACACGCAGTGTTAGGTTTTCTGTTCCTGTGTTAGTTTGCAGAGGATGGCAGCTTCCAGCTTCATTTTTGGCTGCATAGTATTCTATGGTGTACATGTAACACATTTGCTTTATCCAGTCTATCACTGATGGGCATTTGGGTTGGTTCCATGTCTTTGCTATTGTAAATAGTGCTGCAATAAACATACATGTGTATGGTCTATATTCTTTTGGATATATACCCAGTAATGGGATTGCTGCATCAGATGGTATTTCTGGTTCTAGATCCTTGAGGAATCGCTATACTGTCTTCCACAGTATTTTATATTCCTTTGGATACATACCCAGTAATGGGATTGCTGTGTCACATGGTATTTTTATTATATTCCTTTGGATATATACCCAATAATGGGATTGCTGCGTCAGATGGTATTTTTATTATATTCCTTTGGATATATACCCAATAATGGGATTGCTGTGTCAGATGGTATTTCTGGTTCTAGATCCTTGAGAAATCGCTATACTGTCTTCCACAATGGTTGAACTAATTTACATTCCCACCAGCAGTGTAAAAGAATTCCTACTTCTCCACAGCCTTGCCAGCATCTATTGTTTCTTGACTTTTTAATAATCACCATTCTGACTGGTGTGAGATGGTATCTCATTGTGGTTTTGATTTACATTTCTCTAATGATCAGTTGATGCTTTTTTTCATATGTTTGTTGGCCACATAAATGTATTCCTTTGAGAAGAGTCTGTTCATATCCTTTGCCCACTTTTTGATGTGCTTGTTTTTTTCTCGTAAATTTGTTTAAGTTCCTTGTACATTCTGGATATTAGACCTTTGTCAGATGGGTAGATTGCAAAAATTTTCTCCCATTCTGTATGTTGCCTGTTAACTCTGATGATAGTTTCTTTTGCTGTGCAGAAACTCTTTAGTTAAATTAGATCCCATTTGTCAATTTTAGCTTTTGTTGCCATTGCTTTTAGTGTTTAGTTATGAAGTATTTTACCATGCCTATGTCCTGAATGGTATTGCCTAGGTTTTCTTCTAGGATTTTTATGGTTTTGGGTTTTACATTTCAGTTTTTAATCCATCTTGAGTTAATTTTTGTGTAAGGTGTAAGGAAGGGGTCCGGTTTCAGTTTTCTGCATATGGCTAGCCAGTTTTCCCAGCACCATTTATTGAATAGGAGATCTTTTCCCCATTGCTTGTTTTTGTCAGGCTTTTCAAAGATCAGATGGTTGTAGATGTGTGGTGTTATTTCTGAGGTCTCTGTTCTGTTCCATTGGTCTATATGTCTGTTCTGGTACCAGTACCATGCTGTTTTGGTTATTGTAGCCTTATAGTATAGTTTGAAGTCAGATAGCATGATGCCTTCAGCTTTGTTCTTTTTGCTTAGGGTTGTCTTGGCTATACGGGGTTTTCTTTGGTGCTATATGAAATTTAGGGTAGTTTTTTTCTAATTCTGTGAAGAATGTCAGTGGTGGTTTGATGAGACTAGCATTGAATCTATAAATTACCTGGGAAGTATGGCCAAAACCTGGCAGAGACACAACAACAACAACAACAGCAACAACAAAACTTCAGGCCAATATCCCTGATGAACATCAATGCAAAAATCCTCGATAAAATACTGGCAAACCAAATCCAGCAGCACATCAAAAAACTTATCCAACACAATCAAGTCAGCTTCATCCCTGGGATGCAAGGCTGGTTCAACATACAGGAATCAATAAACACAATCCATCACATAAACAGAACGAAAGACAGTAACCACAGGCTTATGTCAACAGATGCAGAAAAGGCCTTTGATGAAATTCAACATCCTCTCATGTTAAAAACTCTCAATAAACTAGGTGTTAATGGTGGAATATTTCTCAAAATAATAAGAGCTATTTATGACAAACCAATAACCAATATCACATTGAAAGGGCAAAACCTGGAAACATTCCCTTTGAAAACCAGTACTAGATGAGGATGCTTTCTCTCACTAGTCATATTCAATATAGTATTGGAAGTTCTGGCCAGGGCAATCAGGCAACATAAATAAATAAAGGGTGTTGAAAGAGGAAGAGAGGGAATCAAGTTGCCTCTGTTTGCAGACGACATGATTCTATATTTAGAAAACCCCATCATCTCAGCCCCAAAACTCCTAAAGCTGATAAGCAACTTTAGCAAAGTCTCAGGATAGAAAATTGATGTGCAAAAATTACAAGCATTCCTTTACACCAACAATACACAAGCAGAGAGCCAAATCATGAAGTCCCCTTTAAAATTCCACATTTTTAAAAGTACTTTTGAATGAAACTATTTTATTTGCTTCATTATTATAGTAAGAATAAATTAAGTAAAGAAAAATAGTATCATAATAATTCACCCAGTCATAATAAAGCCTGTATTATTCCAATTCTGATTAATGCCATTTAACTAAATGGTACCATAAGCCACCACAAAGGGCCCATGCATCTCTTACAATAGTTTTCATTTTCTTCTTTTGCATTTCATTATTTCCAATAAATACATCAGTCACTGAAACCTCTACTTATTCTAAGGAGCTTTTCTTTTCCTCTAGGAATCTAGAAAACATGGACATAAACATAAAATAATGATGATGCTAATGATAATTATCATGATGCCAATGATTATGACAATGAATATGATGACAATGATGATGAGAAAATACAACTCTTTAACTGAATCGTTTAGAAGCATGACCTAGGACAATCACTTGGATACAGGTGGATCATTTTAGGCAAAGCAAGAGTAAGGAAGTAAGAATGAGTTGAGGTTAGTGCTAGTGAGACAAGGAAAGAGAAAAGGTGATTGCAATAGGACAACTGAGCTGTAGTCAACTAGGGCTCTATCCCTTTGTGAGCCCTGTGGGGAATCATAGTGACTATTCTACAGAATTGTACCACTAAAATACAAAAAGTAAGGCTACATCTAGGAGCTGACCTCTACGCCCATCCCCACCCTACCCCACCACCTTGGGTCTTCTTTGAGTATGTGCATCTGAGCAAGCTTCTTTACATAAGACAAAAAACAGAGGCAGAAAGATAGAGTCTCAGCCACCACAATAGGTGAGACACTAACAGGAATCATGAGAACTCTCTACCACAGATGGAGCTGACATATGTGATAGGTCAAAGGCCTGTGGTATAGGACAAAAATACTGTGTGCTACACCAATATATTATGGAAGATGAGGACAGTGATGATGATGATGATTGATAATGATGATGATATATAAGAGATGTGGGAAGTATATTTATGGAAGGCTTAGTAACTTTCAGAAGGTTACAGGACTAGAAGATAGCACAGCAGGGATTCCAACCATGGTTTCAATTTCTAAGGTCAGTGTTCTTAGCTGTAATACTATACTGTTTTCCTTTTTTTATTTTGTTTTAGTGTGTAATGTAGATAGAGGGACCAAAATAGCAATAGAATCAAGATGAAATTAACTTCTAGTCTAAAGGCTATGTAGTTAATCACTTTAAACTAAATGGGATATATATCAATAAGTATTAACTATGATCTTGGCTGTTGATATGGTTTGGCTGTGTCCCTACCCAAACCTCATCTTGAATTTCCACATGTGGGAGGGACACAGTGGGAGGTAATTGAATCATGGGGTTCAGGTCTTTCCTGTGCTGTTCTCATGATAGGGAATAAGTCTCACGAAATCTGATGGCTTTGTAAGGCAGAGTTCCCTGCACAACCTCTCTTTGCCTGCTGCTTTCCACATAAGACCTGACTTGCTCCTCTTTGCCTTTCACCATGAATATGAGGCTTCCCTTGCCATATGGAACTGTAAGTCCAATTAAACCTCCTCCTTATGTAAATTGCCCAGTCTTGGGTATGTCTTTATCAGCAGCATGAAAATGGACTAACACAGCTATGTATTTTCTGGCTTCCAGAATTTTCTAAGTTAGGTCTGGTAATTATTATTTCCTCTGGGAAGGGTACGTGCTGTCAGTTTGTTTGACATCTGAAACTAACAAGCCACACTGAGATAACTGATAAGATAGACTTTACATAACAATATATTTTGAATTCTCCATTGCCATTCAGATCTCCAGCATGTGGGTTAATGAAACATTTACAGGTTAAGTGTATTTTGCTTAGGTTGGCAAAAATGGTTCACATTCATATGCCCTGATAACTGCATCATTAAATGCCAAGCTTCTAATTCCTCCACGTATTTAATGTATTTATATAAAGCTGGTTTCTATAAAATATAGTTCTCATAAAATTACAAATCACCATAAATATTGAAATCAGGTAAGAATTATATTAATAGTGAAAAGAAGATGTTTTAAGAAGCTTTATTACAAGTGAGCTGATCTATTAAAAGCTTGACATTAGGATGGTTAACACAGAAAGAAGCATAAAATTCTTATTTTGTGCTTTGGAGTTAGAACCAGTACAAATCTCTTGACAAGGTTCTAACATTCAGGCTCTTTTCTTTTTCTGAGGGTAAAAGATTCTGACTCTAAGGTTAATTTTATTTTCATTTCTCCACACATACTCAAGAATAAATGAGAGAAAAGGTGAGGCCAGAGTAAAAAAGTAAAGGATTATTTATTCCACCATCATCAAAATGCCCACTGGTTAAAACAAAAACAAAAAACAAATAGCCCATTCAGCTTTAAAAGCACTCTTTTTTTTAAAGTTTCATTCTATTTTCTCTTTGTGTCATGATTGCTAAGTTGAGGGGAAAGAGAAAAGAGGAAAGAGGATATCTGTTTTTTCTGCTTCTGGGTAAATTCTAAGATTGCATATTGCTAGTTATTTTCTGCTTCCTATAGGTTGACAGCATTTATCATTAAATTTGTTCTATTTATATAATAGATTCATTATTTCTTTTTTCATCTTTCTCTATCGTTATTGCCTTATCCAGATTAGCACCTAAAGTTGTTTACAAGATTTGGTCACAACTCAACTTTCCTTTTTTTTTTTTTTTTTTGAGGCGGAGTCTTGCTCTGTTACCCAGCCTGGAGTGTGGTGGCATGATCTCAGCTCACTGTAACCTTCACCTCCCGGATTCAAGCGATTCTCCTGCCTCAGCCTCCCAAGTAGCTGGGATTACAGGCACCCACAGCCACGCCTGGCTAATTTTTGTGTTTTTAGTAGAGATGGGGTCTCACCATGTTGGCCAGGCTAATATCGAACTCCTGACCTCAGGTGATCCGCCCGCCTTGACCTCACAAAGTGATGGGAATACAGGCGTGAGCCACAGTGTTCGGCCTACAGCTCAACATTTATGCCGCAATAGTACTTCAGACAAAATAAATAAGAAATTGCAGGATCTGCAATTAAGACAGCAGCTGAAATTTATCAAATGAGGTACTACGTATCCTTTTAAAAATTCAAAAATGATTTGAATTTAAACAATCTGACACATGGAAAGAGTAAAGATGTACCTAAAACATACAAATAAACGCACACACACAGTCTAACTTACCTTCTAATATTTGTTTGATTTTTGTGCTAGAAATGAAGAACAAATAACTGAACAGAGGAAAACATTTATTTGATATTTTTCATTAGACATGCCCTGTGTAGCATCATCAAATGGAATAAATAGATTATTTTAGAGTGGGGTGGAGTTACAGCTGGGTAAGCAAGAGAGTATTTTCTTGATCTTGTATTGTCCCTTAAGGGCAGGCAGAGTGCATTGCACATACTGAGTGCTTAGCACATGTAGGATTTTAATTTACTTGTATTGTACCTGAATCATAAGACACCCATCCACTATTTATTCCATCCCTTTATGTTTCAGTGTGTAAGTATTTTAACAAATATTCAACAGAGTTAAGTATCATTCCACTGCCATGAAATTACATGAATAACCTATGCATTACCTTATGGTAATTAATGCAAAGTTTGCTAACACATTATTGGATATTAAACAACGAATGGAAAGATAAAACTGTCTAGTAAATAACACCTTACAGTATTTGAATCAGAAAATTTTCTACGTTTAGTTTATTTTCCATTTTTTTCCTATTTTGGTCTGGATTTTCTGTTATGATATTTATTTTCTTATTATGCAATTATAATCACATACACAAATAAAAAGACTTCATCTCTTCATTCAATGTGCTGAAAGTCTGTTGGGAGGTACCCACAATGTGTGTCACAAATTTTACACAACAAACATACATTAATATGAGGACCTAGTAGGGAAAATTGTATTATTTTATCTTCTCGCTGTTGCCACAAGGATTTATTTGCTCTATCAGTAGACATTTACTAAAAACCCACAGTATTTTTATTTTGCTAGATGCTGTGAGTTTTATAAAAATGTACATTCTTGCTTGAGAAAAAGTGAAAGTTATTGTTAAAATCTGTTCTATGACATAATAAGCTACATATAAGTTATTACTGGAGAAAGATAAATTAATTTTATATTCTGGGTTAGGCTTTGGAGAATAACATTGGATTCAGATACTGAAAGATAAATAGTATTAGAGGATAAAATAAGCAGCAGATTGAAGGCATATGAACTAAAACAAAGATCTTGGGAAGCTCAATTGGGAATGAATTGCAAAATGCTTTGTACAGATTTTACTCAAGCAGTGATGAATATACGAACATTTTTATCATGAAAATAATCCTAACCAGTTTATTTTTATAGAAAAGTTTACCTGAGAAAGGTAAAAGCTGAGCTTAAATATGGGAGATATGGAAGGCAGAGACTATTTAAGAGTGACCTGGGATAACTGCTTTAATTTTGATGAAAGACAGGAGTTGTTCCTTAAATCTATCCTAGGAAATGCTGAAGATTCTTCACCTAAGACTGCTGGGATCCCAGCAACATCCCAACTAGGAGCTCGGGAAAGATGAACTGAATAAATAGGAAGAATGGACAGAGTCAAATAGGAAGGGGACTAACAATACATCGAAGTTATGACCCAAGCAAAAATGACTCAGTTTTAAACATCAGACAGGAAGGAAGAAAGCTCCAAGATAATTACAAAAAATTCAAAATTAAGAACTCCTTAGGAGATGAAAATTATGTATTTTGTTTTAGCTTAATAAAACTCAAAGATAAAGTGAAGCATCTTATTAGAAAAGCTCAGTTGAACCAAAAAATGTGGATGTGGGTCTAAAGAGGTATCTGAATGACAGCGTATTGTAGGTCATAAATCAATCAGTGGAGTTTGTGAATGGCACCACCATGCATTTCTGTATGCTTTATAGATTTAAATATAGATATACTCCTATGGATTGGATGTGTGTGCCATTCCAAAATTCATATGTTGGACCCCAAAACCTCAAGGTATTTGAAGGTGAGATCTTTGGAAGGTTTAGATGAAGTCCTGAGGAGGGAGCCCCCATGATAAGATTAGTGCCCTTTCAAGAAGAAGAAGATCAGAGCTCTCTCTACTCTCTTCTCATACATGCATCAAGGAAAAATCCTGTGAGGGCATTACCAGAAGGCATTTGAGTGCAAACCATGAAGAGAGTCCTCACCAGATGAGCACCTTGACCTTGGACCTTCCAGCCTTCAGAACCCTGAAAAATAAACTATTGCTTAAGCCACCCGGTCAATTGTATTTTGTTATGGCATCCCAAGCTGACTAATAAATATATCTAAAGTGTGCAGCATTAATTTGTATATTTAAATTTTTATTTAATTGGTTTAGTACTCTAAATCAACAGTGTCCAACAGTCATTTTTATGATGATGAAAATGTTTTCTATTTAAACTATTCACTTTGATGGCCACTAGTATATGTGTCTATTGAGAACTTTAAAATGTGGCTAGTGAGACTAATGAGCTAAATTTTACATTTTATTTTAAGTTACTTATATAAATTTAAATGCTCTATTGAAAACACAGCTTGTATAACCTTATGCAGTCTTTTAAATTTTTGTTTTAATCTAGAGAGAGGAAACCTGTCTTATTTGCCATCTTCTAATGTCTTTCAGCGTCTTATTTTTCCCATGCATTGACTAACACCAGGGTATTACACTTCTTTCCTGTTTGTTTATTTCATATCCTAAGCTGGGCCAAGTTTTCATATTTGGACTATAACTTTTTTGTCCTGGAATTTACCAATAGAAAATGTATTATTCCTATGTTCTGTCTATATTATTCCATATCTTCCAATAAGACAAACTCTCGGGAACACTATGTTAAGATTTTTCTTTATTCCTGGCAACTTTCCTACCGAAATATATTTTCTCCTGTTCAAGGCCTCAGTGGAGTTGTTATTCTGGGACTTTTTTTGACCGGTTTGTTGGGTTGTTTACACTGTTTCTGAATACTGTGTCATTTTATTGGTTTATTCTCTTATTTTTCTAAATGTACCCTCAAATATTTTCCAGGAAAGTTGGGTGGGAATACATTTTCTGAATCTGTCAAGAACAAAAATGCCTTGTTCTCTCCCATATTTTACTAATATTTTGACTAAATATACATTTTATTCCTTCCTGTTTTTGAAGATATGGTTTCACTGTTTCAATCTATCAAACATCTTAATGATTCTGATGTCAGTCTGATTCATGCTGATTTGTGGGACAACTCTTTACTTCCCAGAAGATTTTTAAGATCTTTTATTTATCTTATTTTCTAAAATTTCACCTGGGATTTTAGCTTGCTGTACTGTTCTTTATTTCCTAATTTCTATAGCAGGTTCTATCAGTTTGAAGCCTCACATTTTCCTTCAGCTCAGGAAGTTTTTCTTATACTAATATGTAACATCCTCGCTATTGTTTTCAGATTTTTCTCTTTAGAACTCTATTATACATGGATGCTATCTCAAAGATTATTCCCTTATGCTATTTTCCTTCTTAAAATGTACACACACAAAATCTCTAGTCTTTTCTTGGGGGGAATGGAGCTGAATTTGGGGAAATTTGGGGAGATATTCCATTCTTCCTAATTACTTTATTTTTTAAAAATTCAGATTATTTAAACTTTTTTCATGGCATCATATTCTGATTTATAGTTGTAAGCTTTAAAATAGTAACCTCTATTTAAAGATGTTACTAAGAGCTTTGGTTTTTGTTTGTTTTTAAAATATATACTCTTTGGCAGATGCTTTCTCCTTTATCTTGGATGATTTATTTTAGTTAAAATATTACTCAAGTAGGTGATTCTTGTGAATTTTTATTTTGAAGAATGAATTGAGAAGACAGCTCACTACAGGTGTTAATGTGTGTTATCAGATTTTGCCAATTCTCAGGCTTTCCTTTAGGAAGAGAGTGCCAGAATCTGTTCATCATGCCTAGGCGCCCAGAATGACAGACTGGTCCTCTCCAGTTAATCCCACATTAGTTGTTTACTCTTTCACAGAAAATTGCTGCAATTTCCTTCAAGGTAAACTATCAGGATCTTCCTTTGCAGTCAAGTGTTAAATTGTCAAACTGTTTTGTGTGTGTTTTGGATATTAGGTCAGAGGTGTCACAATTGAGGATGTATTTTCACCACTAAATATCTCTGTGTCTCACCCTGTGTCAGCCTTCTGCCTTAGAGGAGTGGCATAACAATGATAGCAGGATGTTTTTGGAGGTTTCAGCAAAGGAATGCAGATTCTTGCCTGAAAGTTACTTATTTAATTGAGGGCACTCATTGATCAAGTCCAAGCTGGAGTGCAATGCATTTTCTAGTAAATGAAGAAGTGCATGAAAATTAATCAGATTCTCACATCCATACATTCCAGGGTGATGGAGACTGTAGTAGGGAATATTTTGAAAACATAAGAGTTGTTTCTTATTTACTGCTTTGGTAAAAAATCAAGTAGAATGAGAGTCTGAGATTCAGTAGAAAGTGTAAAATGAGGCTGTGGATGGAGTCCAGAGGACCAAGGATTAAGTAGTAAATATTACTCTGAGGAAAATGAACATTCACATTTTCTGTCCTCTATTTTCAAAACAATTGAAATATAAGCAAAAAATTACAGAAGGCACTGGCTAGAGGAAGGAGGCTGGATATCAGGAGACAAGACAAGGATTTAGATGGATTACTGAATGATGAACACCAGATGTAATCACAGAGACAGACACTGCAGCGCAGAGCTTACAGAAGTGGATGTTGCATTGGATATGCAAGTTGTTTATTTTTCATACTGTAGCATTTTTTTCATTATGTACTCCCTCAACACCTCCTTCTTCACAGCAATCTACTCAGCACATAGCAAGAGCAAGTGAGAGGAAAGTGTACTAAGCAGGGTCAGAGATTAGAGGATTAGAACTGCAGCGGTTGAAGAGATTGGCTATTTCTGCCCAATTTCCCCACTTTTTAATGAGCAGTAGGGTATTTGTTCCCATATAAAACACCATGTATATTTGACTTGTCCAGTTCTGTGCACCCCCAAAGCATGCATTACATCCCAAGAATAAAACTTATTATTTTGACAAGGAGAGTGGTTGGCTATCTCAGTTATATCTTCTTGCATGTCTTAATGTGAAGTCTTCTTGACACATTCTGAACAGAAATTAAGCACTGGCAGTCAGAGAGAATCTGTATTAACAATCTATCTTAGTCAACATATGTTCAGCAAAGGTATGATTATACAACACTAAGCAAAGTAACAAGATAAATAAAACAAATAATATGGAGAAAATAGAAAATGATTTATTATTTTTAAATATTCTATATTGCTTTCATAATGTAATAGGTACTAAAAGCATAAGAAAACACAAATTAATTAATTGATGAAAGAAAGTAATATAAAGCTAGCAAAAAGTAAAGAAAACAATCTAGAATAGAGAGAAAGATAAAAGAAACAATAATATGATAGAAAACAATAATACGAAGAAAACAGGTGATAAAGAAAATGTAGCACATATACACCATGGAATACTATGCAGCCATAAAAAAGGATGAATTCATGTCCTTTGCAGGGACATGGATGAAGCCAGAAACCATCATTCTCAGCAAACTAACACAAGAAGAACAAACCAAACACTGCATGTTCTCACTCATAAGTGGGAGTTGGACAATGAGAACACATGGACACAGAGAGGGGAACATCACACCCTGGGGCCTGTTGGGGTGTGGGGTGTGGGGGAGGGATAGCATTAGGAGAAATACCTAATGTAGATAACGGGTTGATGGGTGCAGCAAACCACCATGGCACCTGTACACCTATGTAACAAACCTGCATATTCTGCATATGTACCCCCAGAACTTAAAGTATTATACATATATATATATATATATATATATATATATATATAGTGAGCATTCTAAAGTTCAATCATAAACTTCCCAATCAGCAGAATCAGGACTCAAATAAACTGTGTTTATTCATAAATGATCCAGCTGCAAGTATTCCTATATCGTAACACAAAATGAACTAAGACAGTGGCCCAATCAAACTAATATACTCATCAATGAGAAATCCACCTATTTTGATTTCTTTAATGGTATGCACATAAATATGTACAGGCCACTCTGGCCAACATATAAGTGCATGACTATTACAGATCCACCTAGCCCTAAAAAATGAGGGCACTTGAAAGGAAACCAGGGGGATGCGAAAGTGATCTTCCTCCTGTGTATAAGAAAGGGTGTTAATAAAACGAAGTGATCACACTTATGTGCCTTTATCTTTGTTTCTTGAACAGAAGGTTTATATGCATTTTTTTAATTGACTCTATGTAAAGTTCTCCCATCTCATCAGAACTTCGTTTAAAACATTAAGGATCAGATATTTATTTTAAGTCACATTTTATGAAAGATTTGTTTTCCTTTTTCTTAATATAGCATCTTGTTTCAATAGCCTAAGTTGTTTTTTTAATTAAAATATATACAATGAAAAATAGAAGAATATTCACAATCACTGATTTTTAAAAAATATTTTTTCTGAAAATATACTTTGATGTTCCAAGCAAATAACTCATCCTAAGGGTGTTGAGAATTCAGCAAATGTCCAAGCTTGAAATTCTATTGTGAAGGTAACTGAAGAAAAACACATTTTATGCAGCAGGAGCTCTGAAGGAAAGACAGTTAAATTATTTGATAGTTCATGACAGCAAGAAACATTACCACTAAATCCCACGTCAATGAATTTTAGCACACATGCCCATTTTAAGAAACACAATTCAGCCAAATATAAATTAACAGAAAATGAGTAATAAACAAAATTCCACTTGCAGATGTTTGCTTTTTAATTCCTAGGAACCATTATTTGCTTGTTTTTAAGCTAAAATCACTCCTTTGCTTATTTTTTTGAAACCCCCCCTAATTGTGTTTCAGAGTAAATTAATTTCTGTAGCCTGCAGCTATTTTCAGTACCTGAAGAATTAATAATGGTGTTGGCAAAGGTCAGCCTCAATTTTAGCAGTTGTATGATCTATCATATTTTTGTTTAAGTGTGCAATGTTTATATGTATGATTCTATTTTATTGTTTTTGCTAATCACATGGATTGTAAGGTGAGAGAAATTATATCAGCAGTAAAAACAACATAGATTTTGTATGAATTTAGTTCAACTCAAATAACATTTATTGAGCACTGATTAAAAACCTGACATTTTATTATGTGCTAAAAATATAAAAAGAAATAAGGTAATGTTCCTGCTTTTAAAAATTCCCAGATAAAGGAGGCAACTGAAATAAATTAATCCAGGGTCCACTTTTCAGAATTTGAGAAGTTTTAGAGAATGTCTGCACTGATTTTCATCTTTGTTTACTATATATTTCTTCAGAAAATCTGTAAATCTCTTCTGAATCAGTTTGAGCAGTGAATATTAAAATATGTAAAGATGAATCACTCTTTGGAAGCTTCAAGTTAGTTGCAAATATTCCTTTATATTTAACCTATTAATTAAATCTTAAAAATAGTCCTTCATGCTCTACCATTCACTCCTGTCTCTTAACACATAGTGTTCAGTACCAGTCTAGATTAATTAGTTCCCTATGGCCATTTTCATGTAACATGTTAGCCTTTTTTGAGTCACTGTGAGTACTCAGAATAAATAGAAATGAATCTTGAAAGCCATTAACTTAAACTGCAATCCTCTATGAGTCTCTCCTAAATACCCCTAACAAATTGTCATCTTGCCAATTCTTGAGAACCTCCCACACAAGGATCTCTTCACTTTATGAAGCACTTTATGTTCATTAAATTAATGAACAGCTCCTCTAACATTGGAAAGATCTTCTTTAATTGAGCTGAAAACTGCCTCCTCTTTATTTCCATCTTCCTAGTTCTGCCTTATGAAGCAATTCTTTCTTCCAAATACTAGTCCTTTTTTATTTAAAGCTATTTTCTGCCTACTTTGCTTTCTGCAATTCAGGTTAGACTTTCTATATGTATTTTTAAAAATAATTCCTAGTCTGGACACAGTCTAGTTTGTTAATGCCTGACATACAAATGCCATATTAAATACTAGTAGCTATAGGTTTGCTGTGAACATCCTAAAAGCTAAGAATCGGTTCAAAGCACACAATGACGCAAGATTCCAGTGACTCACCGAAAGGAGAGGTTGGGCCAAGCACATAATGCAAAGTACTTCATCAGAGCACATTTTTACACGGAAATTGAGATGGGTCCAGAGAATCCACCAGTCAACTTCAAAAATGGATGTTTGCTGATTAAAAGGATTACTTTTTTTGATTAAAAATTAATTTAATAGCTTCACATCTTAGTCTTATAAACCAGCTTAATACCAAGAGCCATCCAACCACAAGGGCCATTCAGCGGACTAAAGCCTGGCTGTCTTTGGTTCTCCTATTCATCTAGACTTGAACAAGTATGTAAAATGTAGTCAAAAATAAAAGGATCAGTTTCCTGTCATCTGAAAACCATTTTTTTCCACACTGATGACTCTGCATCAACTAGTTTTCAGCCTATTATTCTGCTCAAATTGAGCTTTTAACCACAAAAGAACTCTCAAGTTTGCAACACTTTCACTGTACATGTATAATTTTAATATCACTGCAATTATTTAATTTAAGTACTTTTTACGATATTTATGATTTTAATTCAGAAATTTACCTACTTATGCTAGTGTCTCACTTAGTATAAATTGGTGAGGTTTTACTCTTTCTCTATGTCTGTTTTATTCCTTCCACCAAATTTTCTTCAAATCTGAATATTTCCTTGGCATTGAGAAACACTGTGGCATGTGATTAAAGAACCTCCTATCTATACACACTTCTATGGAGTAAAATGTGTCTCCCAAATTCCTGTGTTGAAGCCCTAACCCCCAGTGGGGTTGTACTTGGAGATAGGGACTTTTAGGAGGTAATTAAAATTAAATGGCATCAGAAGGGTGGAACCTTAATCTGATAAAACTGGTGTCCTTCCAAGAAGAGGAAGGGATATCAGAGCTCTCTCTCTCTCCTCAAGCACACAGAGGAAGGGCCTTATGAGGACACAGAGAGAAGGCAGCTGTCTTTAAGCCAAGAAGAAAGGCCTCACCAAGAACCACCCTGCTATTATCTTGATCTTGAACTTCCTGCAGAACTGTTAAGAACATTAATTTTTGTCATTTAAGCCACTCCGTCTGTGGTGTTCTGTTATAGCAGCCAGAACAGACTAATACACCTACAACATACAATCTGTATTACAAAATATACTTGTATAGGTTACCTTACAGGGTGCTATAAAAACCCAGATGAACAAACACAAATTTCAGGGAAATATTCCATGCCCTTAAAAATAAGCACATTTTCGTAAGTACATCAATAATTATTCTAACTTTAGCAAGCCAGTCACATTTCACTGGCACTTCAAGTAGACATCTTAAAAGGAGCTTACTATGAGATAATGCTTGTTATGTTGCTCAGATGTTCCATTTGCAACTTCCTCCAAACATTCTTGCACCTCCCACCTTATACACCAACACCCTTATTTATTTCAGATATACTTAGTGAAGCGTCACATCGTAAGGAAATGGCTGTACTGCTTCAGGGAGTCCAGGAGCCTGGGAGTATATGTGCAGATCAAGAAGGCCATGGATTTGGACAAAAATGAGTGATTCCAGATGAAATTTGTCTGGATGGTAGGCTACAGTAACAAGGTGCATATTTACATTTCTTATGTTGATAGGGAATATCTGATGCTTATAATGAAGTTTTAAAACAGTGACAAACAAACAAAAAACACATCTCCAGGGGTTATAGGTATTTGAATACCCAAGGACCAGGAGAATCAACGTGATCTCTAACTGAGCTGAATACACCAAATCGTTTCACCAGAAGGCTCAAGGAAATCTATACTGAAACCAGCCTGCTACTTGCAGGAATAAGTAAAATTTATTTCATGTTGAAGGCCAGTAAGTCTGCTTCCTGGTAGTCAAGAATGTATGCTTCTTCCTGTTAGATTTGGAGAGATTAACACCCTTTGATTCTCTGCTGTGTGGCTATGAAACATCCTACATAGGAACAGATAGGGAGTCTCTGGTCAGAGTAGGTCCCTGTATTGCCAAGAATTATTGACTGAGCAATCCCATCATAGTCAAATCAATCAATAAGAAATTCCAGTGCCTTTACCATTAAACTATTAAAAGTGTTTCAAGGTCTAGTGAAGCCTCCAGAATAACCATTCAGATGACCTACATTTTTAGTATGAAGAGTAACTATCATCTCCATTAGTTACATAATATTATCCTGCTCAGCACGACAGATAGTGTCATTAAAAACCATGATTACATTCAAGATTCATAACATTTGTTCCTGAAAACCTTTCAAACCTTTAATAATGTTTTCTTTTTAAAAATTTTTTTCAAAGTACCTTTCTCTGAAATTCAATCTAATTATTTTTCTGGGTCTGTCCCTCCTTTGTTTAAAAAATAAAACTCTTGGTTTTGATCTTTGTTGATACACATGTAATGCCCCAACAACAGCAGAATACATATTCTTCTCAAGCACTTACAAAAAATTCTCCAGGACAGGTTACACTGTGGTTTGAATGTGACCCCTCCTAAATGTAGATGTTGCCAATATAATAGTATTAAGAGGTGGGTTTTTAAGAGGTGATTAAACTACGAGGGCTTTTCCCTTGTGAGTGGGATTAAGTGCCCTTAGAAAAAGGCTTAATGGAGTGTTTGTCACTTTTGCCCTTCTGCCTACTGCCATGTGAGGACATGGTATTCCTCCAACTCCAGAGGAAGCAACATTCAAGGCACTGTCCTAAAAGTAGAGAATAATCCTCACCATACAACAGAATCTGCTGGCTCCTAGATCTTCAATTACCCGGCCTCTGGGACTGTGAGAAAATACATTTCTGCTCTTTTATAAATTACGTATTCTGGTATTTTGTTAATGACCTGCCTTAAAGCGAGTCCTAATAAATTTATACAAAGAAAGTTCTCTGAGTACAGTGTAAGGAAATTAGAAATCAGTAACAAAGAGAAATTTAGAAAATTCACAAATATGTGGAAGTTAAAAAATAGACTCTTAAATAACCACTGACTCAGGAAATGAAATCACAAGGGAAATTAGAAAACGGTCTGAGATAAATTAAAATAAACACAAAAATACCAAAACATATGGAGTATAAGTAAAAGAATCTTTAAAGGGAATTTTATAGTTGTAACTTTATGTTAAAGAATAAAAAAATTTAAGTCAATACCTTAACCTTTCACCTTAATCAACTAGAAAGAAAAGTGAGATCTTTTAAGGTAATTGGCTTGGATGTTATCTAAACATGCCACATAAAGAAGGCAGAAGCAGTGAAATAATAAAGATTAGACCAGAAATTAGTGAAGTAGATAATAGAGAAACACTAGAGGAAATCAATGAAACTTTAAATTTGTTTTGAGTCAACAAAATTGATCAACCTTTAGATAGAATGAAATGGAGGACACAACAGGATTATACTCAAATAAAAATAATGGTAAGAAAATACTAAAAACAACTGTATTCCAACAAATTAGATATACTAACTACTGAAACTCACTCAAGAATAACTAGAAAACATGAATAGAAAATAGAAAATCTGAACAGACTTCTAAAAAGCAAAATAATTGAATTAGTAAATTTTTAACTTTTATCTCAAGTTCAGGGGTATATGTGCAGGTTTGTTACGCAGGTAAACTTGTGTCATGGGGGTTTATTACAGATTGTTTCATCACCCAGGTATTAAGCTTAGTATTCTTTAGTTATTTTTCCTGATCCTCTTCCTTCTCCTACCCTACACCCTCCAAAAGACCAGAGTGTGTGTCATTCCCCTTTATGTGTCCATGTGTTCTCATCATTTCACTTCCACTTCTAAGTGAGAATGTGTGGTGTTTAGTTTTATGTTCCTGCATTAGTTTGCTAACGATAATAGCCTCCAGCTCCATCCCAGTCCCTGGATGATCTTCTCTTTTTACGGCGGCATAGTATTCTGTGGTATATATGTACCACATTTTCTTCATCAGTCTATCAATTTAGAACAAAAAATAAAACAAATAAAAAACTTCCCACAAAAGAAATTCCAAGCCCATGTGGCTCCTTTGGTGAATTCTATCAAATATTTAAGCAAGAATTAATAACAATATTTCATAAAATCTTTCAAAAATACAATTTCTAACTCATTGTGTATGTCCAATATTATCCACATACCAAAACCAGACGTATAAATGCATGACAAAAAAAAGAACAGCAGATTAATATCTATAATAAAAAGGACACTAAAATGCTTGACAACTAGTGATTCAAATCTAGCAACATATAAAAAAGATTATATAAGAAATGGAATTAATCTAAAAACTACAAGGTTGTTTTAATATCTGAAAATAATATAATATGCAATGTTAATAAAATCGAAAGGAAAAATCGATGATGATTCCAATACATACAAGAAAAGCATTTAACAAAACCTAACACCTCTTCTTGATTAAAAGATGACTAGGAATAGAGGAATATCCCACATCATGATAAAGGACATCTACGACAACCCCAGCTAACATTATACTTAACTGTGAAAGCCTAAATTACTTTGCAGTTAAGATCAGGAATAAGACAAATATGGACATTCACCACTGCTATTCAACATTTTACTGGAGGTTCTAGCCAGGACAACCAGGCAAACAAATGAAGTCAGGAGCATCTAAGTTGGAATGGAGAATGTAAAACTATTTCTACTTTTAGATGACATAATTTTTATATCAAAAGTTCTAGGGAATCCACCATAAAACTATTATAACTAATAACTGATTTTAGTCAGATTGACAGGTACAAACACAATATAAAATAATCAATTGCATTTTTATACACTAGCAATAAACAATCCAAAAATAAAATCAAGAAAACAGTTTGATTTAAAACAGTGTCATAAAGAACGAAACAGGAAAAAACGTAATCAAAGAAGTGCAAAACTTGTACTCTAAAAACTATAAAACACCGTTAAAGTAAATTAAAGCATTTCTAAGTTTACGTGAGGGCATTCCTATTCATGGATTGGAAGATAATTTTGTTCAGATAATAATATTCCTCAATCTAATCTACAGATTAAATGTATTCTTCATCGAAATTCCTACTAGCTGTTTTTTTCTCTTTTTTTTTTACTTTTTTTTTTTGGAATTTTGACAAGTGGATCTCTTCTCTGGGCAGACAAGAATCCACAATTCCCAGAGCAACCCAAACAAGCTTGAAAAAGAAAAAAGTTGGAAGACTTATGCTTTCTGATTTCAAAACTGATGACAAAACTATAGTATTCAAGAAAGTTTGCTGTGGATATGAGGATATACTTGTAAGTAATATAGAATTATAATTAATGTAAACTGTAAACAATGGATACAATTTTAAACAATGTAAATGTAAACAATAGATAGAATAGATTGGATAGAACAGAATAGAAACAATGGATAGATAGAACAGACAGAATTGTAAACAATGTAAACTGTAAACAATGGGATCAAATTTGACCGTCCGGAAATAAACCTTCATATTCATTGTCCATCGATTTTTGATAAAGGTGCCACACACAAGTCAATGGAATAAGAATAGTCTTTTTACCAAATGATGTTGGGTCATCTCGATATCACATGTAAAAACTGTTAGACCCTATCTCATACCATACACAGAAATTAAGACAAATTGGAGGTAGATGTCAATGTAAGTGCCACAACTATAAAAATTTATGGAAGTGTTATAAGTTTTTGTGATACTGTGTTAGGCACAGTTTTATTAGACATGACATCAAAATTACGTGCAAAATAAAAAAATTAGGTTTTGTCAAAATTAAATTTTTTGTACTTGACACCATCGAGAATGTCAGAGGATAACCCATAGAATGGAGAAAAATATTTTTCTGAAGTATATAAACGGCCAATAATAAGTACATGAAAAGCTGTTCAACATCATTAGCCATCAGAGAAATTAAACTTCAATGAGATATCACTTCAGACCCACTAAGCTATAATCAAAAGACATAAAACAAATAAGGATGTCGATGCAAAGAAATCACAACTTTCATACACTGCTAGTGGGAATGTAAAATAGTACACCTTCTGATGGTGGTGGTGGCCCGTCTGGAGCAGCCACTGCAGGGAGGCCAATTGCAGCAGGGGAGGCTGTGTGCTCCACAGAGCCGAGCAGGCAAGGGCTGGGAACAGGCGGGAACCCCACTCCCTAACTAGTTAAAGGGACAGGAGCCCCCTGCTCCTGGGCGCGGTTGCAGCCACCCAGCTGCCGCTCTGGACCCAGACATTCCTGAGCACTCAGGGGCCTGGGAGGCCTCCTTGTCCCTGCAGGCTGGGAAGTGCCTGCTCCGGCTCCCAGTGCCTGCTCAGGTGCAGAGCAAAGTTGTCCCCGAGCTTGGGTGCTGTCACAACCTAGCTGGGTGTGTGTGCACTGAGGGTGGCACTGATATGCCAGGCCCCTGCTGCCTCAGCCTCCCTCTGAAGCTTTAGCCACCCATGAGCTCAGGAAGGGAGGCCATGGGTGCTGAAGGAGGCTCCGTGCAGGACTCCTCCGCTAGCAGCCGGGGTGCCCTTGACAGCATGTTGATGGGGGTAGGCAGGCTCCTGAGCAGAAACAGACGGGTCCCCATTGAAACCCCACCTTCAAACCAGGAACAGCCTGAAGACTGGGGGCCAGGCTGTCAGTTATGGGTGGAGTCTGTGGCTGGAGTGAGAACTTACAATGCTTTTTCCAACCCACCCATGGCCGTGCATAGACCAATTAGCAGGCATTTCGTCCATTCTGAGCCCATAAAAAAAAACCTGGATTCAGCCAGACTTGAACAGATGTCAGGACTACCAGCTGCTGGGAGAAGCAGGAAGGAACTACCCACTGCAGATCTCCTCTCTGCTGAGAGTTGGACAGTCATCCCAGTGATCTGTCTGCAGAAAGGAGCTGCCCACTTTGGGTCTCCTAAGAGCCCTTCTGCTACTCAATGAAGCTTCTCTCTGCTTTGCTCACCCTCCAGTTGTCCACATACCTCATTCTTCCTGGACGTAGGACAAGAACCCAGGACCTGCCAAATGGTGGGACTAAAAGAGTTGTAACACAAACAGGGCTGAAACGCACCACCCCCTGCTTGCCACGTTGTGGGTGACTAGGAGAGAAGGCTGCAGTCCTTAAGGGAGCCTAGACCTAGGGAATCTCCCAGCCAGGGCTATGATACCCTCTTTGGGGCTCTGGGGTTCCTGGCGTCTCCAAGCTTATAGGCGCCACAGTGTTCCCCTCGTCCGTACGTGGTGCCTGGTGCCCACAGTGGAAGCCGCGTGTAGTACCTCTCGCCAAGCCACAGCCTCACACAGAGCCAGCACCTGTGTCAGCACCTGCAGCTGACCACCCCACTGCAGCAGCCAGTGTGCCTGGCTGTGAGCAGTAGCCGGACCCCACACTCACTCATCCATACACCCCTCGCTGCTCCACTCCTGGCTTACC
The DNA here is from genome assembly GCF_029281585.2 of Gorilla gorilla gorilla. NCBI lineage: Eukaryota > Metazoa > Chordata > Mammalia > Primates > Hominidae > Gorilla > Gorilla gorilla. The sequence continues at coordinate 88,995,144 of NC_073243.2, forward strand.
CTCGGTAGATGTGGGATTTGGTCTGTTAGCATGACCTGAGCACAGTCTGCTGCGACGAGTGAGCAGAACGAGTCCAGCAGGCATGAGCAATACTCACGCAGAAGGCGCCGCCAGTCACAGAGGTTTCTGCCTGGTGAAGCAACATCCCAAGGACTCGTGACACCTCTTTATAACACAGTTTGGTGGTTCCTCAAAATGTTCAGAATAAAGTAACCATATGACTTAGCAATTCCAATTCCAGGTATATACTCAAGAGAAATGAAAATATACATCAAAATAAAAATGGGAACACAAATTTCACAGTAGCATTATACACAGTGACCTCAAATTGGAAATAACCCACATTTGTATCACCTAATGAATGGATAAATAAAGTGTAGTATATCCTTACAATGGAATATTATTTAACAATATAAGGGAATGAAATACTCATACAGGCTTTGAGTATATTTACATGTATATATACAACACAGCTGAACATTAGAAACATTATGCTACGTGAAAAAAGTTATAAAAAACTCGTATTGTATGATTCAATATTTACTGATGTACATTTCTTGTATTTTCTTATACCACAAATAAGGTTCAGGACTTCTTTACTAGTACATGTGTTGTATTTATTGCTGACCATATACCAACATCATTTACTGATGTGATATTCTTTTTTTTTTTTTTTTGAGACAGAGTCTCGCTCTGTCGCCCAGGCTGGAGTGCGGTGGCGCGATCTCGGCTCACTGCAAGCTCTGCCTCCCGGGTTCACGCCATTCTCTTGCCTCAGCCTCCCAAGTAGCTGGGACTACAGGCTCCCACCACCACTCCTGGCCAATTTTTTGTATTTTTAGTAGAGACGGGGTTTCACCGTGTTAGCCAGGAAGGTCTTGATCTCCTGACCTCGTAATCCACCCTCCTCAGCCTCCCAAAGTGCTAGGATTACAGGCGGGAGCCACCGCACCTGGCCGTGATATTCATTTTTATTGGTTAAACTTTACATGCAGGGATAGTAAATTATGGCTATATATTCAGAATTTATAATTACATAGTTGAGCCTGTTGTATGATATATTACATTTACCTAAGTAAGTTTCCCTCAGAAAAAAAAAAAAAAAAACTAAACTAAACTAAACTACACTGTATTCACCTTTCCCTCAAAAATATCCTTGAAATGTAGACAAACACCAGAGCAGACTTGCTTATGTTACACGTACGGCACAATAGTTCTTTCTTCTTTTTTTCCCCGTTTGATATTTACATAGAGGAAGATCTTAAACAGCTTCCGGTTTATTATTAAACCTTGGAAGCAAGGCGATGCTAGGCATGCCTCCTTTTCTCTCTCATCTGAGGACAGGATACACCAAGCGCCACAGTGTCTCTGTGTCTCACCACACATTATGGCCAAAAAGAAAACTACTCAGCCAGACCCAAACTGAGTTAACAGATGCTATTTATCTTAGCAGAAGGTAGGGGTGAAAATTCATCCAGGAAACATTATCAAGATTGCCTGTTAGCGATAATAAGCTCGAAAAATAGCATCGGTATTTTCGTCTCCCAGAGTGATCTCTCTTTATTACTTTATTATAATGCTCTGTGAATAAGCACTGGAAAAAGATAACCAGGGCTAAGTGTCAAAATACAAATTAAGCGTGGACTCTTTGCCCACTAGACTTCACAGGAGAGTCCTCTGCCTATCTCCTGTTTTATACCCTATGATCCTGTAGAAAATGAAGAGGATGAAGTTAACACTTCCTTTTCTTAATATCTTCAGTCTCCTAGAAATTCCCTGGTGATACTTTAATATTGGTTATAAGTTGGTTATATGTTCTCAATTGCCTTCCATTCTCTACTCATTTCTCTATCCTTAGTGCTTGTTTCTTAAGAACAAGAATCCTAGAGATGGAAATTAAGAGTGATTTAGAAATCAATTATGTCTTCTTGGGATGGAGAAAAGGTATTCCAATATAAAACTTGTATCTACCACCTATATCCAATTCATTAATAATTTAGTCATGAATCTTCTAATGTAGACACACAATCATAATAGTCAATACAGAGGTAACAGGTCAACAAACCTTACATCCTGCTCTAATACAAACTAAAGAAAATGTTGCAGGATTCTGGAGCCTTCCTTAGTGAATTTGAATTCTCTGTATGCTTCTGTGTTACACTCAATAATTTGTGAAAATAACATACATATCATTCTGTTTTTAAAGAATATAAATTAATTAGTAAACACAAAATTAATATAATGAATGTAAAATTAACCCTTAATACAATTAATTTTGTATAGAAAGGGCTTAAAGTTATCCACTGTGCATAACCAGTCCTATTTCATTTGTATTTACTATAAGAAGCATATTCTTGAGGCACTAACAATACAACTTATCTTTATAAATAGGAGTTGTGATGTTGCATATCACGATTTAATATTTTGACAGAGGCAAAGACTAGCTAAACATTAGTTACTCTCTATTTACATAAAAATAAGTGACACCTAATTCTCCACTGTTTTTAATTCTCAGATAACTATTCTTATATAAAGCTCCTTTTGTTTTAGCCTTTAACTAAAGAGTATACTAAATGGAAATTCCTGGGACAGCAAGCTACTGAAAATTTATTCAGTGGAAGTAAATGAGTAGGTGGTTATTTTGGTTATTTGAAAAGAAATCCAGATATCATGGTTGCTATCAACAGTGTAGCTGCTAACAGTGTCCTCAGGATACAAATACTTTTTCTGGCTGCCCGCTGTCCCATGTTGTGTCTTGATTTAATTCATGTGACCTCTTGGTCAAAACATGGGCCTTGCAGCTTCAAGTTCAGATTCATGTTCAGATTCAAGAGAAAAGGGGAAGAAAAGGGGAAGGAATGCCACCAACTATCATCTGTCTCTTTTCACTGGAAAAGTTTTTTGGTTGTTTTTGTTTTAGTTGTTGTTGTTATAGTCTATTCTAAAATCCACAGAGCAAAATTCTTCTGATATTTCCTTGGCCATTTTGGGATCATCCTCCCCATCAAGCTGCAAAGGAGTTAGATACATTAATAACGTAACAAGTAATAGGACTGCTGTTATTAATATAGAAAAAAACATGATATACTATTTATCATATGTGGCTTGGGCACACACTCAGCCCAGCCAAAATAAAGGAATTGTAAGCAAGAAGGGTAGCAGAATAATTCTCAGGTGACAGACATATATCTAGTATGGAATATTCAATATTACAATCAAATTAAATTGCAACTCACACTTTGACACTGGCAGAGGGAAATTGCACCAAGAGTCACATGGAACTGAATCTGTGTTTTGGCAGCTCACGTCTCACAGAGACAAAGCCTCCTCTCCTCCTATGCCTGAATGTCCATCAGACCCAATTTTTAAACTTTGGAAAAACTTATCAGGCAAATTAATAATAAAATACAATTGTATGACGTTAGCTATCATCACTGAGGACAGAAAAGTGTTTAGAAAACAAATACCACTCTTTTTAAAAAATGTTGACTCTTTCCTACTGCTCTTGGAATAAGAATCTCTTTCATTCAGAAACGTTGTGAGAGTGTAATATCAACAATACTAAGTAGAAATTGGTGATCATTTTCGACAATCTCATAAGTGCATATTATTTTTATTTCTAACATGATCATTCCCTTGGACAATTCCTGACACAGGGTATTGTGCAAATCACTTAATTATGACTAAATCTTGTCCTGTTTAAGATTCATATTTTAACATTCACCAAACATAATGCTTATGTTTCAGTGGGAGAAATAATGATGTTTCCGATTTTTATGCATGATTTTTTAAAATGGGACTGGGAGAGTCGCATTTTAAAATTTTTGGGAAATACATTTGGTTTTAATTTATGAACATACGTGGAACTTTGATCATTCTTCAAGGACAAAGATGTATCTTGGAGGCACTCTATTATTTTATATCTTTGATGTCTGATAAGATTCCAAAATATTTAAGTTGAAAGACTTGATAGTCCACAGAGAAAAGAGAATACTATTGCTGTCATTCTTAATGAAATATGGTGTTTTTACTTCTGTTACCTCAAGCAATATTCACAAAGCATGGAGCTTTGCCATGCTCTTAGCAGTATTTGTACAGATTTGGGAAAAAATACATGTTTTATCTGTGCTTCAATCTGTCCATGTCTTCTCCACCTCCCCCTCAAAAAATGGCATGTTGTTCTTCCACAGTTCTTCATATGTGATGAGACACTGTCTCATGAACAGAGAAACTTAATCATTGCAAGTGATATGTGACATTCTTAACCTTCTCCTTAAGGCACAGTCAACATCCACATTGGAACTTTTAAGCGTTTATGGGTCTCCATCAGTCTTCAATGCATAGTTCTTATGTATACATCGTCCCTTGCCTTTACTGGAACTGATCATTTGTTTTATTTGACTCAGAAACTTGCTTTATTTAGAAGCTGGAAACATGCATCTGTAGCATTGACAAAAGCCTATTCATAAAACGTGGAGATTTTGCCGTCTATTCCAGAGAAAAGTCAATGTGGCAAAGTGAAGTGTGAAATTATTTCTGACTTGTGTTATTTTTGAGTCATGTATCTCTGCCTTTTTATGAACAGCAGGCATATTTGGAAGAATTATATCTGAGTCATAAATCCCAATTTGCCTGGCACATGACTAATAGGTGTCTTTAACGTAGTAAGATGATATTGCTGTCCTATCTTACAAAAATTATTTAAACCCTCAATCACAAATAGGGAAGGTCAGATTTAAGTGACAAACATTAATGCTTGCCTCATCAGGAAATAAGCTGCTACTTCCTCTCCTAGATCACTTTGTGGAAATACACACACACACACACAATTTTATTTTATCATTTTGTTAATTAGCAAGCAAAACCGCCTTGCTCGATCTTAGAATGTAGAATTTGTCAGGAACGCATCAAACGAATAAACATCAGGTGAGTCAAAAATCAAGATGTTTGACTGATCTCTGTTTGAAACAAGGAGAAATGCATATCCTATTTAATTGAATAATGGTTCAAAGTGACTCCCTCTTACCATACATTTTTAATGATATAAAATATTTGTCTAACTCCTTCCCTTCTATACACTCTTTTATGTAACAGTTTATAAATATTAATGCAGGATTCTCAAAATATATAGGAGAAATCTGAAAATATTAAAAAAGCATGAGGTCAGAGTGAAGCACTGATATTTATGAGTAAAACAGACAACAGCCTTCAGCTATAGTCTGCTGAGTTTAAGACCTAATCACTTAGTCATAGATGTGGGGTTATGATCCTGGGGTCCACTGGGACCTCGCATTTCAGCCACATTGTAAAAATAGTGTTTGGAATCCACGTAGAAATTCACATGTTATTGTGAGTGAAATATCTTTGAGTAGAGATCTCACTAAGGGAGAGTAAGACTGGGAGAGAAGTTACAAAGCATTATAGACATTTGCTGGCTGAGTAAAAATCAACTGACATGGAGCACAGGTGGCAAAAAAATGTGTGAGACTTATTTTGGGAACTCATGAATGAGGAACAGTATTTGGAGTTTTGCTTTTTTTTTTTTTTTTTTTTTGAGATGGAGTCTTGCTCTGTCCCCCAGGCTGGAGTGCAATGGCGCGATCTTGGCTTACTGCAACCTCCGCCTCCTAGGTTCAAGCTATTCTCTTTTCTCAGCCTCCTGAGTAGCTGGGATTACAGGTGCCCACCACCTCATCTGGCTAATTTTTGTATTTTTAGTAGAGATGGGATTTGCCATGTTGGCCAGGATGGTCTCAAACTCCTGACCTCAGGTGATCTGCCAGCCTCGGCCTCCCAAAGTGCTGAGATTACAGGCATGAGCCACTGCGCCTGGCCAGAGCTTTGCTTTTAAGCATTAACTTCTCCATCAAAGAAACTTACCAGGTGTGCTTTTTCATAGAGACAATAAAGACATATTTTCAAATATATGTGTAATTTACATTAAGTATCTTGTGTGAGTTTCAGGCTCTGAAAGAAGATTTTGTCAGTCTGGAAGTCACTGATAGAATATCCATAAAACAACGTTGAAGTGATAAATATAATCTCTAGGATTACACTATTAGAATCTAAAACACAATTTATTTTACTCTTTATCTTTAAAATTTCGTTTTTACTTTCCTCTTTATCCCAAATCACACACACACACACACACATCTTTTGAAAGCAATGATATGCATTGAAACACTTCTTGAATAAAGACCACTAACTAAAATATCTTACGAGCCTGGAAGACTCAAAGAATACCAATTTACTGGTTTTCTTTGGCAAAGATTAATTCTTAATTCTTAATTTTCAGATTTTCAAATTCTTGGCAAGGCTTGCCAAGAATTGGGCCTTGCCTCTGAATAATTGAAACTCAAATAACTCAGAAAATATTTTTAGGAAATAGGTATATCATAAGTAAGATGTTTTCTCATTAAATAAAGACATTTACAAAAGTTTGATTTTGACACAACCCAACCAACTCCTCCTTACATGCTTCATTGCCAATCATCCTTGTTCTACTCCAAACATAGTCCTCTTTCATTTCTGTCCTTTAAGATATTTTTAGAGGATTTTCAATTTTTTTATTTTCCAGTTCGGACCCGAAGTTACAGCCAACTTACAAAAAACTTTCTTCTTGGAAAAACAGTGGTGAAATTGCCCATATTCTACATTTCTTGCCTTTACTTCTCATGACCTGTGCAATTATGGTAACTCTTCCTGACTCTTCACATATTAACCTTACATTATCCATACAGATATAACTTTTTTTCTCACCTTTGTCACAAAAATAGCTATAAATGTTTTCTCATTGTTTTCATTTGAATAGATGCAAATGAGGAATAAACAAGATTTGACTTTAAATTACATTGAATTGATTTTAAATTAAAACATATCTTTGGAGATTCAATCGTAATCAGTCTCTTACCTTCATGGAAGAGTTGATTTTTCAAATTGGACAAATTCATACTAGTCAATTTTGGATAAAGAAATGTGCCATTAAGCAGGGTAATAGTGTTTTCTGAACCACATGTAGCTTTACTATAAGGTAGTGAAATGAATTCTCTTGAGTGGTTCACAAATTAATCTTATTTTCAGTTTCAGATTATCAGTCTCAAATATGTTCATAGTTATGGCTATTGAGAGAATATACATATATGCTCTTTCCTACCCAAATGGCTAGTGTTAAGAACACTGATGATTTTTAAGTTTTGGCTGCCTTTAAAATATTTATTATTTTATACCCTTGCCTTGTATACTGATGTAAACACTGTAATACAGAGGGAAATTAATTTAAAAAGTCCTTCCGTGCAAGCCATAACTCACTCTCAGTCATCTGTATTTGTAAATAAAGTTTTATTGGAACACAGGCATTCCCTTTCATTTACATATTGTTCAGGGTTGCTTTTGGGCTACCACAACAGAGATGAGTAGTTGCAAGAAAGGCAGGATGTCTCATAATTATTTACTATCTATCTCTTTATGAAAAAAATTTCCTAATTCCCATTTTAATAAGTACTAGGTTGATGATAATGTCTTTAAGAATGGTAAATCAAATAGTGATTAGTTACATAATAATGGTACCTTATGGTAATAATAGATTAAGATTCTTAGGCTTCTCTGGCGATCTGGATGACTCTCCTGGGAACTCTAGACAAGGCTGTTCCCCTGTGCCCTTAGTCACTCAGGTGAAAAAAATTGCATTTCTTTACTAGGGAAAACCAACCAATTAGCTAACAAAAACCCTGAGGTTCTTTCTTTCATGTCTATTGATTGTGGTAAAATTGGTGGTCTGATTAACAGCTAATTTATTCCTTATTTTCTCTTATTCAAGCCATGTACTGTTGAGGAGGGCTTATCAGCATTACAGCACAGACATATATTCAACTCAAGCTCAGGGGAAGTGAGAAATATACATACATACGTATATACATATATATTATACATGTATACACATATATAAAGAAAAACTTAAAATGAAAAAGTGAGAATTTTAAAAAAAACACTTTTTTAATCGATTGTTTGATTCCAGGAGGCACTACAAATTTTATGAAGACATAAAATAGGAAAAGTATCAAATAAATCAGAAAATAATACAGAAGAGTAAAAGAACTCTTATGGTGAAGTTAGTGCACACAAATGTATTACCAAGGCCTCCTGCAAAACTGTACAAACTAAGTGATAAATTTAGATATAAGCTTCACAGCTACCAAAGGAAAGAAAAACAATAATTATTTATATGATGAACATCGTCTTGTTGTGACATGCCTGTCCCACATTGCTTTAGCAAGTAGAAAGAATGTTTTTGAAGCAGAACTTGATGTTATGCCAACTAGGACTGGCTACGTAATTTGTGGAGCACAATGCAAAATGAAAATGCCATGTCTGTTGCTTAAAATTATTAAGATTTTCAAGATTGCAACAGCAGAGCATTACACTAAGAATGACCCTAGTAGGTGTGAGGTTGGTTCCACTAACAAGTAGCACATCCATGAAGCTGACTCTGATACCCACAACTTATTCTGAGGAAAGTCACCAGGACAGGTCATTGTTAATCTTACAACTGTTGTCATCAGCATCAAGAAAAATACTCATTCAGTGCTTAATTTGTGCAGTTCCTATTGTAGTGAACTCTTAAAACAAACAATTTCATTTTATTCTTCCACTAAGCCAATCAGGTGGGTAGTATTGTTAGATCAATATTATGAGGAAGGAAATCATTGAACAATATGTCCATAATTTCACATAGCATGGTTCTTTTTTTAAATAAACACGTTCAGAGGAAATTTCTCTCGGAGATAATTTCAAGAAAAGATATTCTAGAGAGTTAAAATGTTGAGATTATCAAATAAGACTTTCCAGATTCCCAAATCCATGATCTCAGCAACTTTATTGACTATCTACTGCCTTTTGATATTATTGTATAGGGACTATATTTGCAATGCTATGTTCTCAGTACTCTTCTGAGTTTTGGCTAAATCGTGATAAATAAGACACAGTTCCCTGTAGTTCAGAGTCTAAAGGAGCCTGGGTGGGTAGAAAAGAAGCAATTAAACAAATTACTAAATTAAAATTTAGGTAAGTGCTTTGAAGGCAATAAATAGGATTTTGTTATTATGGTTAATTGAAAGTACTTCAGATGCAGTGGATGAACTTTATGTATACTGCATCTCTAAGAACTGTTTTAACTGGGCATCAAAGGATGAAAATAAGCCAGACACATGAAATTCTGGGACAATAATTCTACAGGTTGAGGAACATCTTGTACAAATGCTCTGCAGAGTATAAGTGTACAATTGTATAAGCTTCAAGTATTCGAGAAAATTCTATGTAGAACAAAATGAGGTTAGAATTGTGTGCTGAGGAAAACATCATGCAGGATCATATAGGCCATGATCATTTAGTTTTGTTTTAAATGCAAAAGGAAGCCACTGAAATATTATTCATCATGCAGACTGACATAATGAGGTGCATATTCACCAAGTATGACTCCAACAACTATTTGTTGATGAGTTGGAGTAAAAGAAAGAGTATAAAAATTAAGGTGCTATTTAGATTAGGGCATCGGCTCAAGGGGGCTGCAGGAGAGATGAAGACAAGTGGACTAATTTGAGGGAAGTTTATGATATAAACCATGAACTTTGGGATTAATTGGCTATGGGGAATACAGGGAATAGAGGGAAGCAAATGCTCTCCTCTCATAGCATTAGCACATAGGACGCTGGGTTTGGGGAGGAGAAAAAGAAGAGATTGATTCAGGAATAAAAAATTTTTCTTGCCACATGTTAATTTGGACATTCCCATGGTACTTCCAAGTATAGATGTCAAGAAAGCAGTCGGATGTACATATCTCATGTTCAGAGGAAAGATCAACCCCAGGGATGTAAAGCGGTTTCATTGTGACATCCATGACATTGAAAATAATTCAAATGAATGGGATCTCCAGGGAATGGAGTCTAGCCTGAAGAGAGAATCTAGCCCTTAATTTAAGTCCTGAAAACCTTATTTTGTGGAGTCTGATAGAGCAGAAAGATACTAGAAAACTAGATATACTAGATATGCTAGAATATACCAGCAAATTAAATTAAGAAAAAATGATCAATAAAGCAGGAAGAAAACTTAGGCGAGTATGGAGTCATAGAATCCTACAGGAAACAATAACGTCCTACCTTCCTCAGAGAGTTTTTCTGGTAGCCTTAGACCTTCTTGGGCACAGCATTTATGGCAGTTACGTGTTATTGTTTTCTGAATACAGTCCAGTTCATTCCAATAGCCTGTTTGGTTGTTTCCAAATCTAGTGCTTCATTGTTTTGGTGATTCAGCTGCGCTCTGATCTACCCTTCACATTATTAACAGGCCTCTTCTCATCTGATTCACTTGATAGCATAATTTATTGTTTCACCTGTTATTTAATTATTACTTACTGCCTTAAGAACTTGACTAATTACCATGTTTTGTGGGCCTCTCTGCCTCTATCATCCTGACTTTATCTGCATATATCTCAACTCAAATGATCTAAGACACTTGATGTGATACTTTCAGTTTATATTGTTTTAGCATAGAGAAATCACTACTCTTCAAATTGCTCATTCTAAGCCACCTCACTTGAGGTAAAAACGGTGAGGTTCTAAGGTGCAAAGCTTTTCTGATGCAAAATGAGTCACTTTTTTTTTATTCTTCTGAAAATATTTTAGAAAATTGAGTTTACAAGCAATACCTTGATAGGAACTGTGGCTTCAGTTGTGTGAAATGTGGAGGTGGAAAAATAATGAGAGTGATAAGGCAGACTACTCTGGAGAGACTAACAGTAAGAGTAGGAGAACAAAACAACAGAGTTTGAAGGATTTGTGTTGGCGATCCTGTTAAGGAGGGCCTTGACAAAGAGGAAATTGAGTTTTTTTTTCAATGAGCACATTAATGGTGACCTACTAGTTATAGATGATTGTGTTTCATAAAATAATTTGGAATTGTCAATAACTGATCCTTATCTCATTTCTATTGGAGTGGTGAACTATTTCTCTAATATGTCCTCATTGGATTCAGTTCTAATTAAGAGTGCCCTCTTGTGATCATTTTCTAGATGTTTCATAATAAATGTACATTTGTAAATTGTGCCTTGGTATCCTTCATGCATTAACTAATCTCCAGAAAATGCATTGCGTAAAGCCAGTATTTACATGTAATGCACATTTTGTTTTTTATTACATTTGAGTTTTGTTTCATTTTAACAGGAAAAATAATTTCAACTTTTAACTGAATAAAGATGACAGATAAATTAGCACTTGCCCACTGGTAAATTTCCATGCATATATTTATCCTATTAAATTTCTATAGGAAATAGTCCGTAAACCCATCTACACTTACACACATACATTGATGTGACAAGTATGGAAGTCATCATTGTATTCATAAAACCTTACAATTTAAAAATTTTAATCTTCGATACTGACTTAGAACCAAGTGCTTAGGTGAGTTATGTAAGTGACAGAATGATTTGACTTTTTTTGGTCAGAAATATAATGAATTGTATTCATCCAGTAGTGGATTCTTATTAAACACATATTTGTAGTTGATATTTAGAAATATATTATGAAGTCCTTAGATTCCTGACTTTGGATTGCTTAATCAACTCAAGTTCTCTGACTACATATATGTAAAATCTTCTGTACTGCCTCATAAAAACAGAAGAAACAAAGACAAGAGACATTATGTTGATAAGATGCCTAATCTATGCTAAAATCTTTCCACTTTATTTTGCCTTCACAAAAACCCTATTAGACAAATCTTATTATTTCCATTATACTGATAAGGAAACTGAGGTATGGAATAATTGAAGAGCTTGCATATTGTATTACTAATAAGTCAAAGAATTGAAATTAAGTTCCCACCCTGGCTGACTACTGTACTGAAATTACAGAATAAAATCGCGGTTGCTTAGAACCAGATAACAATCAATGCAGATGAATGTTTTTTGCTTTTAATAGAAGGCAATTGTATGTAATAAATAAAATTTTCAATACTAATGTTGTGAAAGATTGACTTAAAATGACAATTTTTAGAAAGGCAGATACTATGAACAAGATAGGGGTAGGAAAAACAAAAGTTATCCATGGGTGAACTTGAACAATTTTGAGAAAGAAAATGGCTCATCAAAGATGACTTTCCATCTTGTATCTCCATTAACTTTCTCTCCGACACACAGGATTAAACATATTTGGCAGGAACTTTTAATGATGGCTGGTAGAGAACAGATGATGTTATTTATTATGTGAATTATATAATTTAGAGAGATGGCATACTGGGGCTATTTTATAAATGTCCAATTTGGGAAAGTGAAGTCTAGATACTTGAAGCATGGTTATTTTTTGCCAATGTCATACTGAAATAGAAAGACAATAGATTTCAGGATGCATATCTCTAGGCGATTCCTCAGCACGTTGAGGTGCTCAATAACGTGTTTCACTATTCTAGTGTTAAAGTATCTATGGTTGCTGTAGAGCAAAGCATATGTGGCTTTTAGAAGTCAGTACCATTGGGAAGCATTTCAGATAAATAGCTGTGGAAGCTATTTTATATTGTATCATTTATTTATTCATAAACATGTCCTTCCAATTCTCTGTTAAGGAAATTGAGCTTGATGTAGCATATTATGACTGTAAAGATAGTACTCAGTGGAATTTTTTCTTTTTTTTTTTTTGAGACAGAGTCTTGCTCTGTCACCCAGGCTGGAGTGCAGTGGCACAATCTCGGCTCGCTACAGCCTCCGCCTCCTGGGCTAAAGCAATTCTCCTGCCTCAGCCTCCCAAGTAGCTGGGATTACAGGCGCACGCCACCATGCCTGGCTGATTTTTGTATTTTTAGTAGAGACGGGGTTTCACCATGTTGGCCAGGCTGGTCTCGAACTCCTGACTTCGTGATCTACCCGCCTCGGCCTCCCAAAGTGCTGAGATTACAGGTGTGAGCCACTGCACCTGGCCGGAAAAAAATTTTTAATGACGGTTTGTTATTTTAGTAATTCCTTTGAATTCCTGGTATTCCTTTAGTAATACTAGTGGCTGGTATTACTCAGTTCATAAATGAGCACTATCGTATTGTTCTTTCTGTAAATTGTAGCATATTCCAATCAACCCTGTAAAGATATTTTAGACCGTGAGATTTTTAACACTAGAACTAAGGAACACAGAGCTTGAGTCTCCCGTCATTGAGAGGAACACATGTTCCGTGGGTGGAATGGAGAGTTGCCTCTGATTCCAGTTTCTCCTTAACTTGAGAAACAGCACAATTCTCCAAGAAATCCATGTCCTGCCAGCATGCCTTTCAGCATCTTTTCTTCCCCAAGGTCCAAAAAGTCAAAATCCAGGATCTGCAAACTAATCTTTCAGTCCCCAGATGTCCCCGGGGTACATGTTGCTCTTATCTACCACTTCCTGAATGTGCACATCTCTGTTAAGTGCTTTTCAGTTATGGGAATAAATTAAATGTCCTGGCATTTAATTTGCTCACAGGGTCCTCACAGAGGAACAGTGCAGGTGCCCCCAGGAGGGTTTTAGCAATGTAGAATCTCAGACCCCAATCCATACCTACTGAATCAGAATCTACTTTTTAATACGGTCCCCAGGTGATTCATGTTCAAATTAAAATTTGCGAAGCGCTAGTAATGTACCTATGGAACAAACACATGTAAATGTGAACTCTAATGCTAACAAATGCAATGAAAGAATTCTTCATGCCACTTTTGTGCCCTCATCTTTTATCCAACCTCTACTCTATCCTCTAACCATTCCCTCATAATTACTTCTACTAACCATTTCTTGATATATTGTTCATTTTGAAAAGATTTATCCCTTGAGCTGTCTCCGTCTGTTACGTTCACTTAATTATTTCTTGGTTGAGTTATTTCCCCCCTTTGAATCCCCTCTTGCTAACTTCACCATTGGTCCCTGCCTCACACCTCTGGATATTTCCTGGAGGTCACTATATCTTTTCCCCATGGATATAATTTGCAATATAATTTGTTTTCCTAGTTATGCTGTTACATTGCAATAACTCACTATAAGAACAAACCGTGGGGCTTCTGTACTTCCAAAATTTATTAATTAAACAGCTATCTAAAGCAGACTCCAATCTAGAGTTTGGTATCCACAAGGAGTCACAGCTAGCAGTAGGGCCAAAGGACTAATAAACAAAGAGTCAGTTTTAATGTTTTTAATGTGCTAAATCCATAATTGTTGTAACATTCTTTAACAATCCCCTTCTAAAAGTAACAGGAACAAGAATTAAGAACACAGGGTATTTGAAAATTTTATTTAATGAACTTGAACTAGTATATGAGTATTTTGACACTAGACAGGCTATGGAATACTAACTTACAGACACATCAAGAATATTCATGTTGTTTGATTATGCACAAAGCTGACAATAAATCTTTAAAAAAATTAAACAAGTATTCCCATGTAGTTTGCAGTAACTGATCAAAGCATAATGACATAAGATATCAAGAAAAAAGTTATTTTTAAAAAATTTGTGTATCTGAAAATTCTGCTAAGAAATTGTTATCTTAAAAAAGAAATCAAAGTAGAATCTGTTTAGGATGAAAATATAAGCTTCTACCTGTCAGAATCCAAAGGGAAAAAAGCCAAAATCATACTTACAAAGAAAGCATACATCCAAATATATGAATTAAAAAGCAAAATGAATTGTATTAATAAAATAAGCTTTAGGTGTAAATAGAAAAAGATTAAAGACTTATTTAAAATCAATAGCAGGAAGAAATGAATTAATATTAAAAACAGAAATCAATGCAATTAAAAAGCAAACAAGAAAAGAACACTAGAATTGTTGATTAATGCAATGAATTGTAGTTCTTTGAAAATATTAATGAATAACTTAAGATTTGGCAAGCCTGGTCAGGTGCTGTGGCTCAGGCCTGTAATCCCAGCACTTTGGGAGGTCGAGGCAGGTGGATCACCTGAGGTGGGGAGTTTGAGACCAGCCCGGCCAACATGGTGAAACCCTGTCTCTACTAAAAATACAAAAATTAGCTGGGCGTGGTGGTGCATGTCTGTAATCCCCTCTACTTGGGAGGCTGAGGCAGGAGAATCACTTGAACCCGGGAGGTGGAGTTTGCAGTGAGCTGGGATCATGTCAGTGCACTCCAGGCCTGGGTGACAGAGCAAGACTCCATCACACACACACACACACACACACACACACATACACACACACACATACACACACACACACACATACACATGCACGCAAAAATAAAAGAAGATGAGAGAAAAAAGAGAAAGGGCAAAAATATGCAAATCAAGAATATTAGCAATGATAATAGCACAGAAAAAAGTATGAAGCAAAATAATGCTGCTAAAGGTGTTTGAAAAATAACAAAAATTTGTACGATTTCCACTTTGATTTTTAATGTATTTATTTCAAACTGAGTAAGTAGAATAATACCTACAAATTGCAAAATTGAAATAGGAGTAAATATCCTAGCTTCCCAAAAGGTACCTATCACCAGAATTATGGGAAGATTATCTAAGGTTTGAAGGATATTTCTCATCTGTGTTAATCAGCTCGGGCTACTGTTACCCATTAGCCAGTTCTGAAGCCTCTTCCACATTTTTAGGTATCTGTCACAGCAGTATTTGGTTACTCAGTTCCTTGTCACACAACTTCTTGGTACTAAAATCTGTATTAGTCAACTTGGACTACCATACAATACTACAGATGGTGGTTTAAACAACAGAAATGCATTTTTCACAGGTCTGGAGCCTGGAATACTGAGGTGAGGATTTCAACATGGTTAGTTTCTGGTGACGGATCTTTTCCTGGCTTGTAGATGGTGGCCTTTTTACTATGTTTTCACAGCCTCTTTCCCTTGCTTATGCATGCAGAGAGAGAGAGTCAGCTTTCTGGTGTCTCTTCTTAAAAGGACACCGATCCTATTGGATCAGAGCCTCAGTCCTATTACTTCACTTAACCTTATTACCTCGTTATAGAGCATATGTCCAAATATAGTCATATTAGATTAGGGATTCACTATACAACTTTGGGGAAGGGGGGATGACCCAATTCAGTCCATAGCATTCCCACCATGGGCCTTCAATATTAATTTACTTCTTGTATTCAAAATGCATTCATTCTGTCCCAACAGCTCCAAAGCCTTAAATTGTTTCAGCATCAACTCTAAAGTTTAAAGTCCAATGTCTTATCTAAATACCATCTAAATCAGATATGAGTGAGACTCAAGATGCAGATTCATCCTGAGGCAAAAATTTCTCTCCAGCTGTGAACCTGTGAAAACAGACAAGTTACATGCTTCCAAAATACAGTGTGGGAAGGCATAAGATAGGCATTCCTATTCCAAAAGATAGAAATTTAAAGGAAGGAAGTGATGGATCAAAACAACTCTGTAACCCAACAAGGCAAATTCCATTAGCTCTCTAGGCTTGAGAATAACCCCCTTTGATTCAGTGTTCTGTCTTTTAAGCCCAATGAGGTGACCTCAGCACCCCCATGTGTCTGCAGGTTGGCCCTACCCACAAAGCTTTCTGTGAGGTCCTCTTGGTCTTCCAAAATAGAGGAGAGGGTAGCCTTGCTTCTGGGCTGTGGTGTGAGTGGCAGCCCTGATGATCTCTGATCAATCCCTTCTTGAGTCACTCTTCCATTTCTTGAAAGATAAAGCATTTTTACAGATGAATACCTCTTTCATCCTTCCCTGTTACCTATAGTCCAAACTAGGTATTGGTGCTGCCTTGGTCTAAAATGACAGTCTTTCTGCTGATATAATTCCAATTCCATTCCTATCTTCTGATGAGGCTGCTATTTAAATTTATGGCTTATAAATAAAATAATCTTTTTATCAAATGGTTGCTTAGCCACATCCTTTGTATTCTTTTAAAAACAAACTTTCACTTTTTACAATATGAACGGGCTGAACATTTTTTAAATCTTTAAGCGTGGTTATTTTTGCTTAACAGTTTCTTTTTCAATTCATTTCTATCCTTTCACATTTTAATATAAGCAGTAAGGAGGATTCAGGCTTTGTCTTCAACATTTTCTTTAGAAATCTCCTCAGGTAAATAACTGAATTCATGGTTCATAAGTTTTATCTTCCGCAAAACACTAGAACACAATTCAGCCAAATTGTTTGCCTCTTTCTAATAGGGATTGCCTTTTCCCAATTTCCCAATGACCTTATCCTCATTCTTATCCTCGACCTCACCAGAAAGGCCATTAATGTCTACATTTTTACCAACATTCTATTCATGAGTCTTGATATTTCTTTTTCAACTTTTAAGTTCAGGGTACATGTGCAGGATGTGCATGTTTATTACATAGGCCAATGTGTGTCATGGGGGTTTGTGGTAGGGATTATTTTATCACCCAGGTATTAAGCCTAGTATCCATTAGTATTTATGTTTGTTTAAGAAGATGGAGGATTTTTCTATGGTTCTCCTTTACTTTTTTTTCCTGGATCCTCATTAGAATTGCCTTTAATATCTACATTTCTAGCAAAAACCTCTTCGGTGCAATCAAAGCTTCTACCATGTACCTCAAAACTCCTCTAGCCTCTGGCCATTTTCCAGTTCTGAGGATTCTGCCATGTTTTGAGGTGTTTATTACAGTGGCACCCCACTTCTCAGTACCAAAATCTCTATGAATTAACTTGGGTTACCCAACATAATATCACAGACTAGGTAGTCTAAGTAACAGAAATTTATTTTATCAAAGTTCTGGAGCCTGGAATTCTGAGATCAGAGTGTCAACATGGCCAGTTTCTGGTGAGGGCTCTCTTTTTCTCAGTGTTTGCTTACAGAGAGAAAAAGAAAGTGAGCTCTCTGGTGTCTCTTCTTATAAGAACATTAATTTTATTGAATGAGGGTCCCATCCTTATGGCCTCATTGAACCTTAATTACCTCCATATAGGCCCTACAACAGTCACGTTAGTAGTCAGGGCTTCAATATATAATTTAGAAGGGGATACAATTTAATCCACAGCATTATATTACACAAATGTTTTGAAAAAGAAAGGAAGGTTACCCAAATATTCTATAAGGATAGAGTACCTAGAATAACAAAGTTAGAGAAGTAGGGTAGAAGTTTATATTTAAAAGGGGTTCCAGATACTGAAAATTTTGACACTGAATAGTAAACACATAAGGTTTCTTTACATTTTTTAGTTGATTTTACAGGTTTGAATTTTTCTGCAATAAAATTAGTAAACATGAAAACTAGAGATAAAAAAGAAAACAAATTATAGATCATTATCATTTTTTCAGATTGATTTCCCCAGGAAGTAGATTCTGGGATAGAGTTTGTGAAGTCAATTAGAGAATGAATTGAGAGGACTACCTATGGAAGAAGGTGGGAAAAACAGGGTTTTGAGAGACAGAAAGAGAGAGAATGAGCTGTAATATACACCTGAACACAAATTCAGGTAAATTGATGCGGTTCTATTACAATGCAATAATCATAGAAATAAAGCGCAAAATAAATGTAATGTGCTTGAATCATCCTGAAACCATTTGCTCCACCCCCGTGCCCCTGGTCCACGGAAAAACTGTCTTCCGCAAAATTGTCTCCCTGGTTACGAAAAGGTTGGGACCACTGCTGTAGTGGTCTAAAACGTCCTGGCTTTATATGCTTCCCTCTATTACTTATTGCATGTGAGCTGCTTGAGAGGGGTGTGATCCTGGGTGGGTGACTCTGAAATTCAGATAATCCCTGAGGGCTTGACGGCTGAAGGCTATTTGCTAACATCACTCCCAGAATCTGAGCAACACACTTCTCTTTGAAGGAACAGTGGGTGGCACATCTTCATGCCCATTACATAGTCCTTCTTTTGTGACCACTGAACCCATTTTTATATGTACTTTAAAAATTAATTGACAAATCATAATTATATATTTTATGAAGTAAAATTGGTTATGATATATGTATACAATGTAAAATGATTAAATCTAGCTGATTAATATATCTATCTGATATGGTTTGGCTGTGCCCCCACCCAAATCTCATCTTGAATTTGTAGTTCCTATAATCCTCACCTGTCATGGGAGACCCCTGGTAGGAGGTAATTTAATCGTAGGGGCAGTTATTCCAATGTTTCTGTTCTTGTGATAGGGAGTGAGTTGTCACGAGATCTGATGGTTTCATAACGGGCTATTCCCCTTTTGCTTGGCACTTCTCCTTGCTGCTGCCATGAGAAGACGGACATGTTTGCCTTCCCTTCCACCACGATTGTAAGTTTCCTGAGATCTCCCCCACCCTGCTGAACTGTGAGTCAATTAAACCTCTCTCCTTTATAAACTAACCAGTCTCAAGTACGTCTTTATTAGCAGCACGAGAATGGACTAATACACTATTACTTCAAATGTTTATTATTTGTTGTGGAGAGAACATTTGAAACTTAGCAATTTTGAAATACAAAATACATAATTATTTATAGTATCAATACTGTGCAGATCTCAAAAAATATATTATTTCTCTCTAACTAAAACTTTGTACCATCTGACCAATATCTTCTCATTTTCCGCAGTGCCCAGCCTCTGGCAACCACCATTCCACTCTCTACTGCTACGAGCTTGATGGTTTTAAATTTCACATATTAGTGCAATGCTATGGTATTTGTCTTTCTGTGCCGGGCTTATTTCACTTAGTGTAATGTTCTCCAGATTTACCCATATTGTCATAAATGACAGAATTTCCTGTTTTTTCAAGACTGAATAGTATTCTATTGTTACATATGCCACCTTTTCTTTATTATAGAAAACTGTAAGAAAGTTCCTTGAAAGACTAAAGTAGAACTTCCATATGATCCAGCAATCCAATCCCACTGCTGGATATATATTCAAAGTATGTGAAATCAGCATGTCAAAGAGAGATCTGTACTTCTGTGTTTATTGTAGCATTATTTATGATTGCTAAGACATGGGTCAACCTAAATGTACACAATTGTATATTCTTTGGAGAAGTAGTTCCTCCAGTATTCAGGTGGGCCTCCCTTTCTGGGGTAAAGGTAGCAGGAAGAAAGACACGTCCATTGTTTCGGCTGACACTGGCACTGCAATAGATACTATACATTATCTATTTCCTCTGCTATCTAACCAGATGCCTCTCAGCCTCAGCTAACAACTTGTTTGTCTTACTTAAGACTCTGAATCAAACCATCAATCTTGAGGTACAGGAGACACTGATTATCATGTCATTTTCAGAGTAGAATTCCTGAACAAATCTGTTTAGCAACACAGTTGGGCAGGGAAGTACAAAAGGACTACAAGGTGCACTATCTATGTTTCATTATATTACCAACGCTACCATGTTTTAATAGTAGTTTCTTCTCTTTATGATGATCAGGATCACTTTTACATATAAGGACATTTTCTTATTGCCTACTTGTCCCTGAACATAAGGAACCCACAGCATCTTCCAGAAAGCTATAAAGTTCAATGGGTCTCTTTTGTTTTCTGGTGGAAGTTTTTCCCCTTTTATGGCCCACAACCTCTAAACCTATAGAACAAATGTTGAAGGACAGAAAGTACACATTCTCCAAGTGAACCATGGAGAGTGATCTTAAACAGAGATCCTTCTTTCATCCTGTGGTTCATGGAACCATACATTTTCTTCCTATGGAAAACATCATACTTTAAAAGGGTTTTTTATTCACTATGTATGCTGAATCCTGGAGGATGGCTTCCCATTATTGCAGAATATCACTTCTGAGCTAGTCTCTCAAATGTGCTTTCAGTAAATTGTGTCAACCATCTATTAGACTGCAAGCTTCTTGGCAGTTGATATGGGATACAGTTAATGAGTCTCATAGTCTGGGGCCTACTTCAACCCTTACTTTTGTGAAAAATGGTCCCTTTATGCTGTGTAATGTGGGATCTTAGGCCAATAAATAAGAATTTTGCAAACCTCAGATAATCATGCTGACTAGGATCATGTAGGCAGAAAAAAAACAAATCCATACCTGGTAAAGCTGTCAACCCCTGTTTGAATAAGCCATTGAAGCACAATAAAGTCAACTCTCCAAACTGTGCTTCATTGATTTTCTCAAGGAATATTAGCATTTCGGGGCTCAATATTTGTCTCAGTTTAAAGGGCTTCAACTCTAGTATACTTATCTCATATATGAAAGTACCACTCTTACCCAAAGGTTGCCGTCTTTGGCATAACCAAATTGTGTTGACCTGCAGCTTAAGACAAAAATAAGTCTTGAACCTAGTCCTCAATTTGCCTGCCTTCTTACTGTGGAAGATCATAACCGACTCGGACTCAGAAGAGTTCTTCACTTTCACACTTGACATAAAATTGCTTCTTAATTACTTTTGTCTTCCATTATCTTTGTGACTCACATCAGCTTAGTATATCATGTCTATCCAATTCTATTATCTTTATAGTTAATATATCCCTCATATTTTTCAAGTATCTGGCACATCTCTCAACTAATGTATTTCCTTGCATGGTATACTATCCAATTCCCCAACAATGGTAGCCCACCACCATCTATGTTCCAGTTACTACCAGTAATGGGCTCCTCAATTTCAATGTGATATTGAGTGACCCAGATCCTATATATTATCTCATCACCTTTTTCTCAGACAACTGAAACCATCTCTTACAGGTTGAACTTTCCGGGAAGCAGACCTTGAGTTGGAGATTGCTGTGTAGAATGTTGCTTAGGGAGTGCCCTTGGAATCAACACCTGTAAAAAGAATGGGAAAGAAATGGATTTGCAGAGTAAAAGGTTCAGTTGTGAAGAACACCTATCAATAGGTTCAGCTAATATCCAGGGGACACTCTGGAGCTAAATGGCTCGCCTGAATTGTTTCATAGTGACCCCACATGGCTAAGCCTTTTAACTCCTGCCACTGTCAGTCATGGGGTAGGGGTTAGCCTTCACCCCTAGAAGAACTGTATTATTGAGTGAGGTGATTGATTCCGAAGCTGAGGTGGTTCATAAAGGAACTGACTGAAGACTTCCAGCATCAGGTTAAAAGGATTGGGATTGGGTAGTTGCATATCCATATCCACCACTATCACATATTTGCTTAGCCACTGACATAAGAAATTTGACATTCCAAATACTAAGGACTAAAAACAACTCATAGATCCTGCAAATCTCGGCCGGGCGCGGTGGCTCACGCCTGTACTCCCAGCACTTTGGGAGGCCGAGGCAGGCAGATCACGAGGTCAGGAGATCGAGACCATCCTGGCTAACACGGTGAAACCCCGTCTCTACTAAAAATACAAAAAATTAGCCGGGCGAGGTGGCACACGCCTGTAGTCCCAGCTACTGGGGAGGCTGAGGCAGGAGAGTGGCGTGAACCCAGGAGGCGGAGCTTGCAGTGAGCCAAGATCATGCCATTGCACTCCAGCCTGGGCAACAGAGCAAGACTACGTCTCAAAAAATAAAAAAATAAATTCCTGAAAATCTCTATTTCATATCAGATTTCATTGAGTAAGTCAAGATAGTCCACCATGAGAAAATATATGATATAATTCACCATTTTGAGTAACGGAGAAAAACAATATGAATATCTCAATGATGTCAAAATAACACGTGGTATATAATACTTGTTCTGTATTTTAACAAGCATCAAACACATAACAATTAAAAAATAAAAATATAAAATATTTTTCCAACTTGATAAATTGTACATTCACAAGAAAACTACAGTACACATATGTCTGTTTGTAAGATATTACAAGTTCTCCCATTACATTTTCAACAGTATTTAATTTCTATATGCGACAATGCAATAAGAATGTAAAAAATAAATAAAAAGTCAATTATAATGTCAAAATGTTAATATGGGTAGACGATGCAAATGTCTACATAGAAATTCTAAGATAATCGGCTAACAAATTATTTAAACGAAAATATTCTTATTACTTCATTAACCAAATAGAAATGTAAATAGAAAAATAGATTGTATTCACAATAGAATAATGATGTAGTAAATAGTTGGCATTTAATTAAAATATAACATTTATATTTTAGATGCAAACTTCGAAATCTTTTTTTTTTTTTTTTTTTTTTTTTTGAGGTGGAGTCTCGTTCTGTTGCGCAGGCTGGAGTGCAGTGGCATGATCTCGGCTCACAGCAACCTTCACCTCCCGAGTTCAAGCTATTCTCCTGCCTCAACATCCCGAGTAGTTGAGATTACAGGTGCCCACCACCACACCTGGCTAATTTTTGTATTTTTAGTAGATATGGGGTTTCGCCATGTCGGCCAGGGTAGTCTAGAACTCCTGACCTCAGGAGGTCCGCCCGCCTCGACCTCTCAAAGTGCTGAGATTACAGGCGTGAGCCATCGCACCCGGCCTATATTCAAATCTTTAAGGATATAATATTTTTAAGGAATTTAAGGTATTCCCTGAAAAAGGAGATAACTGGGTCATAGATTAAAATTAATTTTAAAATTATTAATTTAAAAGGAATTATTCTAATATATATAAATTTATGTTTAGAGACCAGGTCTCCCTTTGATGCCGAGGCTAGTCTCCAACTCCCAGGCTCAAGCAATTCTCCCACCTCAGCCTTCCAAGTACCTGGGACTATAGGTGCCAACTATTTTTATATCATTATATTTATGTGTAATTAAAAACAAAAAGCCTTCCCTAGTATTCATAGAAATTAAGAAAATGAGAAAATACACACATGTATAGACACACACACATACTTATATACACACATTTATATAGTCCATTTAAAGATTTTATGTGAACAAAATCCTTAAATCATGGATAAATAAGTTTTACATCAGAATGCACAAAAAGCACGAAAGGTAAACATTACAAACCAGAAGAAAATAAATGCATTATGAAAAGAAGTCTGAGGATAAATAGCTAGAATATATAGATGTATGTAAGCAAAAGAAAAGAAATAAAAATAAAAATCTAGTAAGAAAAATGAACAAAGGTAGGAGCAAATAACTCAGAAAGAAAGAAAAAAACACGGAAATAAGGAAATCTTGCCAGTCACACAAAAAATAGAAATATGCAAATTAAAATATTATGAAAAACATTATTTCAATATCAGATAAGGACAATAAAAATGTTTGATAATATCAAGTATGAACAACGTGAGGGGAAAGTGAGAACTCTAAAAAAAACTGGTGGCAGTGTATCTTCATAAGCCTCATTGGAGGGCATCTTGACTGCATTTATATTCATAAGTAAAATGCACTTGATCAAAAGACTGCTTCTTGGTTCATACAATAGACAAATATTTACACAGATAATCTACATGTACTGCCAAGTTTAGATTCCAAAATATATTGCAAGTCAGAAAATGAGTTGCAGAAAAGTAAGTACATTATGACACCATTTACTGAAAACTAATGAAGAAGTCAGCATTATATATTTTATAAGACCAGATTGAAAAATGATCAGCAATAAAATGATCAGCAAATTGATAGTTTCTGGAGAATAGAGTGGATGGGGGTTGGGAGTTAGAATAAATGGAATCGGCTATACATTTTTTAGGCTATGGATTCATGTTTCATTTGTGTAATTAAAAGAAATGACAGTATCCATAAAAACGAAGAAAAATAATAGTAAAAGAGAACACCTAGGATTTGGAAGAGAGGTAAAGTTTAGAATAATTCATGAGAGCATGTATTTTCTCCCATTCTGCGGAAGAGACAGCAGACAGACAGGAGAAAATGTTTGCAGATTTTCTCACCTGACAAAACATTAATAACCAGAATATATAAGGAGCTCAAACAACTCAATAGAAAAAAAAATTTGATTAACATGGACAAATAGACATTTCTTAAAAGAAGACATACAAATGGCCAACAGGTATATAAAAAATGCTTAATATTATTAATCATTAGAGAAATGCAAATCAAAATTGTAATGAAACATTATCTCACCCCATTTAAAAAAACTTTCATCAAAAAGGCAGGCAAGTACAGATGCTGATGAGGATGTGAAGTAAGGGAAACCCTCGTACGCTATTGGCAGGAATGTAAATTAGTGCTGCCTCTATGGAGAACAATATAGAGATTTCTCAAAAAACTAAAAATTGAACTATCATATGATCCAGCAATCCCACTTCTGGGTATGTGCAAAGGAGAATACATGAGTATATTAAAGAGATACCTACAATCCCACATGTTTTTGCAGCACTATTCACAATAGCCAAGCTATGAAATCAACCTAAGTGTCCATCGTCAGATGAATAGATTAAAAACAGTGAAATAAATATACACAATGAAATATTATTCAGCCATGAAAAGGAATAAAATCCTGTCATTTGCAACAGCATCAATGGAACTGGAAGACATTATGTTAAGTGAAATAAGCCAAACACAGAAAGACAAATGTCTCATGTTCTTATGCATATGTGGGGGCTAAAAAATAATTGAACTCAATGAGCTAGAGAATAGAATGATGGTTACCAGAGACTGAATAAGGGTAGAGGGAAGGGGGATAAGGAAGGGATAATTAATAGGGACAGAAATACAGTTAGATGGAAGAGATAAGATTTAGTATTCAGTAGCACAATAGGGCTACTATAGTCAACAATAATTTGTTGTATATAAAATTGGAATGTTTCTAACACAAAGAAATAATAAATGCCTGAGGTAATGGAAACCCTGATCATCCTGATTTTATTATTACTCATTGTGTGCTTACATCAAAACATCACCTGTACCTTATAAATATGGGCAACTATTATGTATCCATTATTTAAAATAATTTTTTTAATTAAAAATGAGAGCAATAAAAGCTGAGATAAGAAACAATTTAAAAAATAGAATACACTAAATTGATTCATGCTTAGAGACAGGGGAAAGAAATTGTGTTAATGGGACATAAATTGCTTTAAAGCATGGGATCCAGGAAAAGAGCACTTGGTTGTCAAATATCCGAATGTGGGGATGTCTCACAAAATACACGGAGAGAAAATTTAATTTATGTGATGTCCTCAGTCAAACTGATATCACCTATTCAATCTGTAGCTAGAAAAGGTTTGGATTTATGTGTTATGAAATCTCCTACATACAACTAAAACATTGACTATGTCAGTGTCTACGCATGTTTAAAAGTTGTCTGTTCCTCATCTTTTGTACTCAACCTCACACTGTGAATAAAGTGGCAGGCTTCCCTCTAAAGGCTACTACAAACATTTAAGATAATACCAAGTTTATTTCAAACTTCTGACCTAGGGGGAAAAGTCCTTTGTATGATGTGGCAGAAATGAACAGAAGTGAACATTACAACTATATATTTAAGGAAATTTTAGCCATTAAATTAACATGCAAAAGTCACGGGCAACAATGTATATTCTTTTATTTCTTTTTGGTGAACACTATTAGTACCCTAAAGTAGTCCCTCGGTATAGATTTTATGCTACTTCCTGACAGAAAACATAGAAGCTTCTTTTCCATTGCGTATAAGTAATGATATGGTGAAAATATTAGCATCCATCAATAGTTTTTCAGTAATGGTCAATATCCCTTTATTTACGTTCTTAGAAAAGAGTGGCAATAGAGAAGGGGCTCACAATTAATGACATACACATCATAGAAAAAATGAGAAACTCATTATTTTAAACCTATTGAGCAATGTGCTAGCCTAATAAGTTCTGGAAGAAAAAATAATAACTGATTCAAATATAGGAATTGAATTTACCCTTTTTAGTTATTTCTGCCTGCAAGAGGCAGGGTTCTCAGTAAAGGCCACTTCATTAAGCAGAAACATCAATAACACAGTTTGAATGTGATGTTTAAAATTCCAGGTCTGATGCCAACTCAAGGCGAATGTAGAGAATCCTTCCTGCCAGCCAAAGGGACATTGTTCCGCCATTAGACATTCCTGTTTTATCCTAAAATGAATGCAGGGAATTTTATTCCTTGTGATTCACTCTTTTATCTTACCCTACATAAAGCTTTCCCTTCTCAGAACACAAATGAAATATGTAGTCTGTTTAATATATTTTAACTGATAGTATTCACTATCTTGTATATAGAACTTTTTTTTTCCCTAACCATACTGTTACTCTTTAGAGTTAGGAATTTTATATCCACATAGAACCTATGAGTCTATGCTCAGTAAGTGCTCAGAATGAATACTTAGAATCATGGATTTCTTGGTCTGGAAAGGGCTATGGAATAACACTGTCAAACTTCCCTCATTTTCCCAGTGAAAAGCCTGAGACCAATTACATTTAAGGCATTTACTCAAGATTCCTCGGTTTTTAGTTTGATTGATACTTTTTTCAAAATAAAATTCAAAAAAATGAACTTTTTACTCAAGGGTTTACCGAGATATTTCAAAATAATTACTTCTTTTTCGAATACCTATCCAAACACCCCAAATCGTGATGCCCCCATAAAACCCCATGTCATGAACTAGCTATTGAAACACTCAAAATTTTCTAGAATTAAGGATTTGAGACAAATCCCTCAGGTATAAATGTTATTACTAAGTAAACATTATTCAGAAACGTAATTTATTTTTGACATCTTAATGTAACCATAATGAATATTCCTTGTAATATATTCTCCTTGGAAAATACACAATTCTATTTCTTTTTTAAATTTCATTCTGATCAGGAGAAAAACAAATTTTTGTTAATATCCTGAATATTGTCTAAAACGTTTATAATTGCGAAGCTACTATTGGTCAGTAAACGCTCTAAAACTCAGTAGCGTGGAAATAGCATTTCTTTCTTTCTTTCTTTCTTTTTTTTTTTTTTTTTTTTTTTTTGAGATGGAGTCTCACTCTGTCACCCAGGTTGGAGTGCTGTGTTGCTATCTCGGCTCACTGCAAGCTCTACCTCCCGGGTTCACGCCATTCTCCTGCCTCAGCCTCCCGAGTAGCTGGGACTACAGGAGCCCGCCACCATGCCCGGCTAATTTTTTTTTTTGTATTTTTAGTAGAGACGGGGTTTCACCGTGTTAGCCAGGTTGGTCTCGATCTCCTGACCTCGTGATCCGCCCTCCTCGGCCTCCCAAAGTGCTGGGATTACAGGCGTGAGCCATCGCACCCGGCCTGGAAATAGCATTTCTTTTTTTCAGTTTCAAGCTAGAGTTCTGTGGCTTCAGTGAGATGACTCTAGTGTATGAGTTACTTATGATCAGTGGGCAACTACAAAAAAGCAATGCACCTGACTAGTTAAATAGGCAAACAAGTCTTTCTTCAAGACTATTGCCATAGTGGAGAAAAACAGAATTCAACTCTGAATACAAAAGGAACAACTGGGAATTTATAGTCCACAGACACATAAGGACTCAGCGAAGGGAAAATTATTAAGAGAAACTTGGTCAGATAGCAAGAGTGAAGGAGGTAAGGAACATGATTAGATATCAAGGGTGGAGGAAGAGAAGCTTAACTGGGTATCAAGGATGGGAAGATTCTTAATCAGCTGCTTTAGCAGGATTCTTTTCTGAAACTGGGATCCTTAAGTCACGCATGGACACGAAGAGGAGGGTTAGACAAAATAACGGCTCAACTGGTCTGAACAAACTTTGGATAAGGAGGGAATCTTTGCCAGGGCGCAACAAGAGTCCTTGTTAATACCCAAAACATGATTTTCTCAAGAAAGTAGTAGAAACATAAAAGAAAAATCTCTGTTACACCTTGACTCAGCCTTCACTTGAGTCAGGTGTGCTGACATCCCATTGGCCAGAGTGAGTCATATGGTCAAATCATAATGGCCTGTGAAAGTAAACACCAAACGCAATAGGAGGTAGAGGAGAATAAATATTTGTGAAAGAATCATCCACATGATCACTGAATACAAACCTCCTCTCTCTGTTGGGAGAAACGTCCAAGTCCAGGGCTTTCCGGTGATGGAATAGTGGAGTGTTCACATTCAAGAACAACCTGGCAATGACATTTTCAACTTTCTTCATCTCTCTTGCAGAAATCCCTTTCTCCACACCTTTCTCTCCCGACAGGCAATTTTCTTACTCATATTAACTATCGCTTAGTATGGATAATAGAAAAATTCATTTTTCAGTTTTGCTTCTTAATAAGTTCATTCTGCTCTAAGTCAAGTTTCTTCTTTATTTTTTTTTAATGGTTTCAGTGTCTGCCATTAAAGGAAAAATCATCTCAGGGGCCTAATTTTGATAGCAAAAGGGAATAAAAAGTAAGAAACAATATACTCCTAAATTAGTACAAATCCAGATGTTATGGCGAAATATATTTTAAAATTGGAGATACTTGTATAAGAAAAAGAAAACAAAATTACAGATATAACACTAGGCAAGGTAAGTGGATGTTTATGTAGAATGAGAAAAAAAACTCAACAAATTTTTTAAAGTTAAAAAATCTAGGAAAATTAGAAGCTAATGAATCATCTACCTGTCACATTACTCTATAATAATATTTTTCCTCTAAATGCATATCTGAATAATTTCTCATCATTTCTTCACAAAACAATGCTTTAATATAGTTGTATTTAAAATAATAAAAATATTATCTGTTTTCTGGTTGGATAGTTATATTAAGAACTATCTTTATGTAAAGGCACTAGTATCCTAGGATTTGTGTCAAAATCGGGACAAATTTAACAATATGTTTTATACATAAGCTGTAAGATTTGGGGGCTTTATCATGTTTCTGAGAGAAGAGAGTGTCTATTTTCATCAGGCCTCTATGAGAAATAAATTCTCCTATTATAATTTTTATGACTAATAATTGGACAAGCATCGCATAGCCAGGCTTTTGGTTTCATATATATGACTTCTGGCTCTGCTATTTTGTCACGGCACTAGTTGAGTCAATATAGCAGATTTTTTACAATTTTTTTTTTTTTTTTTGAGACAGACTCTCGCTCTGTCACCCAGGCTGGAGTGCAGTGGCACAAGCTCTGCTCACTGCAAGCTCCACCTCCTGGGTTCACGTCATTCTCCTGCCTCAGCCTCCCAAGTAGCTGGGACTACAGGTGCCCACCACCACGCCCGGCTAATTTTTTTTGTATTTTTTTAGTAGAGACAGGGTTTCACCATGTTAGCCAGGATGGTCTTGATCTACTGATCTCGTGATCCACCTGCCTTGGCCTCTCAAAGTGCTGGGATTACAGACGTAAGCCACCACGCCCAGCCTTTTGCAATATTTCTAAAACCCATATATATTATGCATGCTTAGTAATATACAAGGTACCAGTGCAGAAAATGGGTTCCCCATTACAACTCTTTGTTTCATAAAATTTAGAAATGGGATAACTTCATCCAAATTTATGAATTATGAGTTTGAGGCCTAGTATAGTTTGAATATCCCCTCCAAGATTCATGTTGAAATTTAATTGCTATTGTAAAATTATTGGGAGGTAGGACATTTAACAAGTCATTATAGCCATGAGGGCTTTATGCTCCTGGGTAGATTTAATTCCTTAATTAAAGGCTTTTGGGCATCAGCCCTTTTGCCTTTCTGCTTTCTGCCATGCGTTAATATAGCAAGAAGGTTTTTACTGGTTACTGGCTTTGATCTTGGACTTCCCAGCCTCCAGAACTGTAAGCTAATAAATTTCTATTTCTTATAAATTACGTAGTCTCAAGTATTCTGTGTCAAAATATGTGGCTGTGGAGAAACTAGGAGAAAAGTAAGAAGCAAGTGAGAAGTCACCAGGCTGGAGTGCAATGGCATGATCTTGGCTCACTGCAACCTCAGAAGCACAGATGAGAAGAGAAGCACATATCTGTGTGTTATCATTAGAGTCAACATTTTATTTCATGTAAATTAAATTTGTCCTATAGATTTCATTACCTTTCACTATTTAAAAATAAATCAGGCTGGGCGTGGTGGCTCACGCCTGTAATCCCAGAACTTTGGGAGGCTGAGGGGGGTGGATCACGAGGTCAGGAGATCAAGATCATCCTGTCTAACACAGTGAAAACTTGTCTCTACTAAAAATAAATAAATAAATAAAAATTAGCCGGGCATGGTGGCAGGCGCCTGTAGTCCCATCTACTCGGGAGACTGAGGCAGGAGAATGGCGTGAACCCAGGAGGAGGAGCTTGCAGTGAGCCGAGATGGGGCCACTGCACTCCAGCCTGGGCGACAGAGCGAGACTATATCTCAAAAAAAAATTAAAATTAAAATAAAAATTCAAAATGCCTAGCAAATGCATAAACATATATTTCTATATTGTTAAAATATTCTGTTTAAAAATCTCCTGATGGACTAAGACAGGAGCATAACAGTGATTCTGAGAAAGAAAATATGAATGGAGACTAAAAATTGAGGAAGCTTTTCACAAAATTGACTAAAATGAATTAACATTAAGTCAAAAAAAGCCACTCACAGATTTTTTTTCTTCCAGTGGGTATGCAGAATATCTAAACAAGGACAAGAGTATAGGATTGGATTAGCCTGCTCATATAAATCAACAGCCGTAAAGGGGAGATGTGAAAGTCACTGACTCTTCACAGAGATTTTGACATAGGAAACAAGCACAGCGTTACATATAAGTCTTACTGACTTAAGACAGTTTCTCTATAGTGAGCATGGGAGTCATACGCTTTTTGAGACAAGGAAGTGGGGAGTTGTCATTTAATGGTTGTACTTTTAGCTTTGCAAGACAAAAACATTTCTGAAAATTGATTGCACTAACAACAATGTGAACCTACTTAACACTACTTGACCCTACATATAAAAATGATTAGGAATTTAACCATTTTATGTTATGTATTTTTCTGTTATGTGTTTTCTTAACCACAATACAAAAAATATGTTTCACTTTCCAAAACTCTTGACAGTATTGTTTAAAATAGTCACCTTCTTTTCAGGCTTACTATAAGATGATACCTTTTTTTTTCTACTTTCTAGCAAATCTGCTGTAGCCTTAAGCCATCACACAGTAGCAGATCAAAGCATGTGCCCTTTTAATACATACTTTTAATAATGCTCAAAGGAAAGTAGTTCCGAGCTACCTCAGGCCTCTTTGTACTCTACATTCCACAGAAATGATAATTGTAATTGTAAATTATCTAGAATTGTAAGAGTATATACTTGTTTTATTGGCTAATTGAAGGAAAGGAGCAATAATTTAAGGTCTTGGTCCATTTAAGGGAGCAGGCTTGAAGTTAAGTGCTCATTTTGCCACAAATTTTCAAAATATATTAGCACATAATATTTCTGCATTATGATAACAGACACTGAAAGTACGTTGGTGATTGCCATTTGTCCCTGCTCCAATTTGACAACTTCTTTGTGTTTACTCTTCAAGATTCTTCTAAATTAATGAACTGCTCATTAACACAACTCAATGTTATCAGGTATAGTTGTGTGGCAGAAGTAGCAGTTATTCACAAATATCTTTTATCCCCTTTCTCCTAGACACTTGCCCTAGAATTAGGCACATCCATGTAGCAACATTTTATTCAATGGCATTTAAGGAGAGGTGTGTAGTTCAACTATTGGCCTAGTGCATGATCAATTTCCAGCATTCTCTGGCATACCTTTTTCCCCATTCCACTGACTGGTATGATGAGGCCTGCTGTGATCCTGGAAGCCACATTTTGAAAATTGCAAAGAAAGAAATAATATTTTATTGTATGTGAAGCACTATATATTTTGGTTTCTATTTCATAGCATTTTAGTTTACCTTAAATAATTCAAAGTTGAAATAAGAAAGCACATAAGCCCACAGAGCAGCAGGGATTCAAGTATAACTCCCCCAACTTAAAATCCTAGTTATCATGGATCATTGAAACGAGGCCTGTAAAACTGTGCATAGGCCTTGATAGACTGCCTTGTGTGAATCATTGTCTAAAGCCTATAGGACCATACTAAATGATAAGGATTAGAAATGGTATCATACTAAAATCAGAAGGGAAAACAGTAGGTCAATATCTTCTGTCTGCTAAAATCTGTCTGAGAATAGCAATTGCACATCCCCCTCACCTCGCAAATAAATTTTCTTGCCTGAAGATAACCTATTGTGTGTGTGCGTGTGTGTGTGTGTGTAAGGAAATTGAGGGTCAGTCTTAGGTTCTTGGAAAGCAGACAGTGAGGCAGAGATTTGCATACAAGAAGTTTATCGGAAGGTAGTCTCAAGTTCAAACCCTGTTGGTGAGTAAATAAGATAAGATTGGGCAGAGGGAGAAGTTGAATTGCAATGCAATTGCACCAAAAGTCTCAGCAGAGCACACAAAGAACAAAAAAATCAGAACCTGGAATTACTCTTCACGAATAAATCAATGAAGGCAAGTAAATCAGACTCTCATACCTTTGCATCAGCCAGTCACTGCATGTGGACTGTCCATTGGGCAGATAATTTACTTCTGAAGGTGTTTCCTGGCTTGAGTATCCCAATAACGCTCTACCTCACCCACTACAGAGAGGATTACTGACACTTTTAAGAAATATATGTATGGGGCACTGATAATAACCCACTTCTGCTTATTCTTGCCAATTAAATCCCATTATCATTATGACTAGCTGTGCTATTTAATTTAATGCAGAAGGTGCTAGGAGAGATAGAAACTTTTATCCACAAAATACATTAATATATTGTTCAGACTATTTCCTAATAGTGAGCAACAGACCAAGGAAGAAAGAGAAATGAGTTTGAGACTGTCCTCTGAGGCAGTGCCTATGATAGGCCAACTAATATCCCAGAATAGACATGTAAGATCTTCAATAAGTGTTTACTGATTGAAAAAAAATCAGTTTAATCTATGTGAAGAAACTGTGTTCATAATTTCTCACACAGAGTAGGCCATCAAAATATTTGTTGTGTGCTAGATTCACTTTTATTGTAAAAATTTGATTATGTATAAATGTATCTGTTTTTCATGCAGTATGCTTGACTACCACAGGAACTTACTTTTCTTTTCTGGAGCAGGTTGGTGTGGCTAGGAAAGAGAGCAATGGGTGTGATTTAATTTTGCACATTCAAGTTATCTATACTCACCAACTCTGTCAAGAAAAGTTCAAACTTTGTATCATAATTATTTTCCTTCTTCCAAGGCCTCCTTGTTCGCCCCCCAGGCCCCTGCCAACCACCCCCCAAGCAAGGTTCTGAGTGCAAAAGGAAGAAGGAACAACAGGGAAGCAATGGGCCATCCATGGTCAATCTATTCCCAGTGACTACCATGTGATAGGATGTGACACCAGGCATTTGAACATCGTAACTAGCGTTACTAATGTCTTGGTCTTGGTATGAATTTGATGATATACACCCCTCTGAATTAGTCTGTGATCCATTCTTTGGCATCTAAAGGTAAGAGCCACACAGTCAGAATCTTCTTTTCCCCTAGTCTCTTTCTTATTCGGTGGTTCTATCTGTAGTTCTGCCCTTCTGTCCTATAGAAAAATGTGAGTGAACTCCAAAACACCTGCCCAGATGCTACTGTAAAACTTAACGGATTGACCACTTAGTGGTTTGTTGGAGGTATAAGCAAACTAACAAATTTGTGGTCTATCTGGTACATATTCGATCATTTCATCTCCAAACAGTTTGAGTGTCACTAACTGTGACACTTACACCTCACGCATACACACAAAGTTTAGGGTCATCTAAATATACATTAGCATACTTAGCTAAACTAATCATAGCTGTAACAGCACAGACATAGGGACATAGTAAATATTTATTGATAAATATGTGAAATAACAGAAGGTGTATGATGATGCTTGTGTTCTTCCATCATTGATTTCTATTCAGATTGATCTTATTAATTAACTCTATTGGAAATTGTTGTTAGCTATAAAAATAGTTGAATGCAATGGCATCAACTCATATTCCTTAATAAAACTTACAATTATAGAATAAGACTTGGCAAATTCCTTAATATAATCAGCAAGCATGATTTTAACATGTCCTTCAAAATGTATTTAAAAAACTCAGTAAAATAGATCTTTCTGGTATATTGGTTTTAATGGACCCATATTTACCCCTGGATGTCACCATATTTTTATTTGCTTATATAAAAAAGTGTCATATTGACAAAAAATCCTAATTGATGCATAGTGACCCATAAAACCAATATTATTTAAAATATGCAAAAGCAATTTTCTAGAGACCACATGGCTTTTTTAGTACTTCTCATCAGTAAATTTTTGCCATTTTTTATTGTTCTAAAAGAAGTACCGACATTTCAGTGACTTATATCTAGAATTTATTGTCACCCCTGAGTTGACTCCAACTTTGTTCTTTGTCTACAAACCAGAAATCTAACTGAATAAATAGTCTCTATGTGGGAAATATTGTGATTTTCATGAGGAAGCAGACCAAGGACAAATACATGTGATAGCCCTTGAAGTGCCAACTTGAATTCAGGTCATATAAGTCCAATTCATATACCATTGGCCCACAAAGTCACATGGCCGAGTCCGATGTCAAAGGCATGGCAGGGTTGATGCCTTCCAGAGGAGCCTTGGGTGTTGCATGGCTATGGGCCGGGATGAATAATCATCTGACAGCTGGGGAAATAATGGCTTGGAACAATTTGCCTACAAATTAAAAAGAAGAATTTCATGAATCTCTATAAAAGTCAAATAAAAATGACTTCATTCGTTAGATGTAATATATAAAATATTTCATTTTCAGCATTTGTTTTTCAAAACCAAGAGAAACTATTCAAGGTAATCGACTCAAAACTGGAAAGTCTTACAATTCACTTCATGGGAGAGCTTATTTTTAAAGCTTCCAGGATTCTTTTACTCTTGAGGTCAAAAATTGAATGACCAGAGCGATATAGATTCCTTTGTAAGGCTCTGGAACACTTGCTATATAGATTTTATAAACATAGAGGGTGTTAGAGAAGTGAATATTTTCTTTTCTCTATGAGATGAAAAACATAGAACTCCTATGATTTTTTTTGTCCCATAAAATCCTACTGAAAAAAACATAAGTTTGGCTTCTTTGGCACAGAAAACTATCCTCTGAACAGATAAGGAGAAAATCTGAACTACAAGAATTGAGATATCTCTATAAGAAATAGTATCAAAGATAGTGACACGGGCTGCTTTTTGGGAGAGAAACCTGCATATTAGGAGATAGAAGAAAATGTTCTTTCTTTGCATAATATTTTGTGCATTTACAATAGAGCATTAAATACTTGTATTATCTGTTCAAAACATAAATACAAACAAATGAAAATCAGTAGATATCTAAATTGACTTACACACTTTTAGGAACTCTCCTCTTTCCTCACATCCCTGTCTTCTTGCTCATTTTACTTTTATTACTTTGATAATAGATTATGAAAGTTTAATTAGCCATCAACCACATTTCTTATTAAAATGCTACCAAAATAAATGGCTTATTTTTAGTTTTTGTTCTCTTCTTGTTCTCTTTCTCCTTATTTCTCTTTCATCTTATTTTCCTAAAGTTATTCTATTCCACAAGTATTTTAAGATATCTAATAGCTGATTAGCACAATCTATCTTAAAATTCAAAAGGTTGAAAATGATTTTCAAAGAGGCACTTCTGAGAGAATGCAGGTAGTGTGAGAAAATGAAAGGAAAAGATACATTCTAAGGAAGGTGATTTATTGCTGATGTACAAATCTAAACTGAACGTGATCAGACTTGAAAAAAAAATAGCCACTTTTTCATAATACACAATGAGAGGATTTGTTTTGATGCTATTCTACACATCTAAAATAACTGGTAGGCTCAATACACACTGTCATTTTTTATCACTCCCTCTAACTGCAAGTACAATTTTCCCCAATGCATACAATTCTTCTAAGTGGCTGAAAAACTTCAAGTAATAATTTCCTCTTCTAATATGAGCATCTAGATATGATTAAGCAAAATGATGACAATATAGATTCAGGCTGAAGCTAATTAATATTTCAAAATTACAAAAAAGAGCAATGTGGCATGTAGTTATTATGTATTTAAAGCCTGCCAATGAAAATTTTTCTGCAAACCAATTTTAAGTGTACACAAAATTTCATGATTGCTTAGTTATTCTTGCGAAATAATTGGCCAGGCACAGTGGCTCACACCCGTAATCCCAGCACTTTGGGAGGGCAAGTCGGGAGGATCACCTGAGGTCAGGAGTTTGAGACCAGCCTGACAAACGTGGTGAAACCCTGCCTCTACTAAAAATACAAAAATTAGCTGGGCATGGTGGCAGCGTGCCAGTAATCCCAGCTACTTGGGAGGCTGAGGCAGGAGAATCACTTGAACCTAGGAGGAGGAGATTGCAGTGAGCTGAGATCACGCCATTGCTCTCCAGCCTGGGCAAAAAGAGCGAAACTCTGTCTCAGAAAAATATAGAAAGAAATAAGGATAGATGAAATAATTGTTGGTTCTATGTAGACTGGAGCTAAAAGTGTTCTTAACAAAGTACTATTTTTTGTTTTTAGTATATTGTTGGTATATTGTCACCACTCAATCAATATGAAAATCTTCAATCAAGTTATCAAGTATAGACATAATTTTAAAAATGATAATTTCTCATATTTAATGTATAAGTGGGTGAACATCTGCTTTAAAAATATCTACAATATCCTCTTATATTTACTGAAAATTAGAAACTCATGTTAGCATTTGGTGCATGCCAAATCTTCTCAAACTCTAGGGGCTTAAAGTAAAAATCATTCATCCATCTGGCTCATGATTTCTTAGGTCAGATATATGTTCATTTTTCACTTTTCTTTTCACTTTTATTCTTTGTTTTTTTATTTTATTTTCTCATTTTTCTATATAATTATTTGGGATATTAACTGATTTATCTCTTACATTTGATTTCTCATGCAAACTTATATTTTCCTGGTGTTTAGAATACCAGGATTTCAGCCAATGAAACTTGTAAGTTAGGGGGCTATTGGTTTCTCTGCTCTGGACAACACTCAACTGATTATAGCCAGAGTGGGTCATAAGCAAACATTATAGCTGTCATTCTTTTGTTTCTATATTCATTTTTCTTACTTCTGTTTTTTTTTCTTTCCTTTATTTTCACATTTTCCTATAGCATTATTTGGGATATTTACTAATTTATTTCTCACATTTTATTTCCCATGAAAATTTTTATTCCCTTTGTGTTTATAATTCTACAATTTCAGCCAAGGAAACTTTTTACTTCTCTCTGTAGTCTACTTTTTGCATGATATTTAATTTACACTCTACAACAGCAAATGGCTTATTCCAAAAGAGTTCTTTATACACAACATGGGTGCAAGCATGACTTTTCCCCAGTCAGGATGTAAAAATTAAATCCTGTAACTATCTCCCACTGGGAACCATGAAGCTGCTATAATAGTAGTTCAGAGTCAGCTTTCTCACCTGTAATATTAAAGGTCACCCTCTACTCCCTGAAGAATATCTTAAGTTGAGTAGTATCTCTCATTTGGCAACCATAAGTAACAGCTCTTAGCAAAACTATTTTAAAAAGCTCTCTCTGATAGATCCTGTCCTCCTATTACCATATGGACTACAGCTCTTATCCCAAACTGTGTCAACACATAATTAACCTACTAAATGGTAAGTGCAGTAAGGAAATATAGTGAAATATAGAAAGAACTCAGATACTTTAATAAAAGTATTCTAAAACACCGCAATAGCAAAAAATAAAAAATAAAATCAAAGAGATAAGAAAAGCTTCCAACTAAGTATTTTCAAAAAGCATATTGAAAAAGAACAAGGCTTGTTGCAAAAACATAAAAATTTAAGTAATTTTTCTGTTCTCACAACCAAAGAGTTAATGTCAAATAACTAAACATTGAATTTTGATTTGGCAGGCTTTTATACAAATCTCAGGTTACTGTGCCATTAGAGGAGCTATGGATATCAGAAAGAGAATATTCCTGCCTCATTAACTTTCTTCATTTGTTCCCTGTTATCTCTGG
Organism: Gorilla gorilla gorilla; assembly: GCF_029281585.2. Lineage (NCBI taxonomy): Eukaryota > Metazoa > Chordata > Mammalia > Primates > Hominidae > Gorilla > Gorilla gorilla. Next base: position 89,033,906 of record NC_073243.2, read on the forward strand.
CTTATTTTTAGGAAAAAATGATGCCAAGATATTCAGAGTCTGTAGAATTTGTCATCTTCTACTTGAACTGATTTTCTATAAAGGTGCCAAGGCAATTCAATGAAAAAAAAACTTTTTTTTAGCAAGTGGTGCTGGGAAAATTAGATATCTTTATGAAAAAAGATGAATTTAGCACTTTTTTCATATAATACAAAAATTTATTTAGTAATAGATCATATCCCTAAATGTAATATCTAAAACAATAAAACATTTAGAAGAAAATATAGAAGAATATATTTGTGACCTTGAGTTGGGGTAAAATTCCTCAGATATAGTACCAAAAGTACAAACCATGTTTTTAAAAAGTAATCAAAGAGAACACTTTAGCACTTCAAAAGTCATTATTAAGAAAATTAAGACTGGGAGAAAATATTAGCGAACCACATTTCTATTAATTTTCACAATATGCGCAGAACTCTTACAATGATAAGCCAAATTCCAATTAAAAATGAGCAAAACTTCAATGTTTCACCAAAACAGATATATAAATGGCTAATAATCACATGAAAAGATTAGTAGAGATGCCAATTAAAACATGATAAAATATTACTTTGTCCCACTAGAATTGTTGTAAAGAAAATGACAGACAATACAAAATGTTGGCATTGGCATATGGCAACTGGAATCCTCTTACGTTGCTGATGGAAAAGTAAACTGGCACTTTGATCAACAGTATGGCAGTTTCTTTTTAAAAAAATGATTACCAGCTTACCTTAAAACTCAATGATCCCGTTCCAAGAAACGGTCCCAAGAAAATAAAAAAATCTGTCCTCACAGAGAGGCTTGGATATGACACAGCAGCCTTATTCATAAGAGTCAAAAAGTGGAAACAATCCAAATGTTTATTAACTAGTGAATGGATGAACAGAACATGGGAGCAATATCCAAGCAATGCAATACTACGTACATCCAAGCAATGAATACTATACAACAATACAAATGGAATGAATACAGATGAGGCTCAAAAATATGATGCTAATTTAAAGAATCCAGGCACAAATGTTAACATATCATACAATTCCATTTATACTAAATGTCTAGAAAGGCAAACCTATAAAGACAGATAGGTGGTTACCTGCGGTTGGGGTTGGATTAAGGACAAACTGGCAGCAAGTTGGCACCAAGGATCTTACTGGGATGAAGTGAATGTTTTAAAATTGGATTGTGGTGATAATTGTACAAATGTGTGAACTTATTTAAACTCATTGCATTATACTTTTAGAACGAGTAGATTTCATGTTCTGCAAATAATAATTAAATAAGGATGATAAAAATAAGGGATATCAGGAATCATTTGAATTGCTTTCAAATTGGAGCTGTCAAGCAAATGAGAATTGGCATGGTATGTACATCATTGGCCTGATATTAGCAGAAAAACAATTCTTGTCATTCTACCATTCTGCAGGTCTGAAGCTGTTCAGTTTCAAATATATGTGTGTGTATATATCTATGTATATCTATCTATATATATCTCATACATATATATGGCACTTCTAGATGTTTTTGTATCTTCAGGCAAATGATTTTATCTTTTGATTATTCCACTTAGGTGTTGAAAGGTCGACTTTAATCTGTAACTTCTACCTATTGGGTATCATTTTGCACTTTGAATCCAAGCAGACCTACTTGGATGCTTATTCCACAAGAAAAAACTTAAAAGAATGTGCTTATTGTCTCAATTAAGCCTTCTTTTCTCCAAGTGTTCTTCATTATAGTCTTAGATGTTTTTGTACAGCTAATATTTCTCTTTATTTCTGGACTGTATTTCTATTCATTTTGCTTCAAATTGTCTTTTTTTTTCAAATCACACATTACTTTAATCATAAAGAGCTTATAGCAAAATAAAACTCTCTTGATTATCCTCATGCATGATTATGTTTAGACAGGTCTTCATCACCCAGGACTCATAGATTTGACTTAAGCAAGAGTAAGGAAATTTGACATTCTAAAAACTGTCATTTTGTAGTGCAGTGATTTCCAGTATCCCTTAAAAGTTTCCTATAATCTTTTTTATTGCAAATGGAATGAAATTTGCTTGGCCGTTTATCAGAAACTATGCCTATCCTTGGGTGCCCTTGATATGAGTATGCTGACTTTGAATGGGCTATTTATCATGTAAAGCCCTCAGAGATCTCAAAGGAGCATAGTCCTGTGTATTGTCATGTTCAAGTAAAATCCAGTACGCTTACTCTAGCATTGAATAGAATGATGCTACAACAGACACCCTTGTACTGGGTTTGTATTATGTTAGCTCAAGTTTAATGCCTTTATTCTGCATTGTATTATGATGAGGTGCACTTACCCATCTCTCCCTATTTCAAGATTTTATTATTTTTCAGGAGTAGTCTTGGGACTTTGGCTTAGATGATCTGATACAATGCTGAGTGGATAATATCACTAAAAAAGGAAAATGACCTTTATTTGCCCACTGCCTTCATTTTTTTATTATTTTTCAATTTAACGTTTTTGGAGATTAGATGTTTGTGGGCTTCTTTAAAATGAGGTCATTTCAGAATTGCTTAATTATATTATTTAAAGTCAGTCTGAGTTGCAGGATCAAATAAATGACATACCGTAGCCAAAGACATAATCGAGAGAGGCTTCTTAGGACTTCTGGTCTCCACAGGATGTATGTTTGATTTCACACAGGAATAGTCAGGAAGAAGAATCTAGGAAAAACACAGGGCTTTAGAAATTTCAAAACCTATTTTAATTTCTTTTCTTTTTTTTTCTCTCCCTACTTATATTTAATTATATACAAACACAATTTCCCCCTTTCTGGTTGGAGAATTTCAGTGTCAGATATTCAACTAGGAACCCTAACATTTCAACAAGCACTAAAATATGTTTTTATTTTGATATCATTTTAAAGAGAGAAATATGAAAAACAATGTTGTTAACTAAACATTGCTAACTAAATTTAAAAAAATGGGCTCTGAAAATATAGAAAAGAGCAGTTCAAACCTAACGAAATGGAAACCAGGATATTGACAGAAAATACATTTTAGTGTTATATATTAAACATAATTTTAGTATATCCAATTTTGATTTTATCTATATCTATATGTATATCTAGGAGACATGATATCAAAGATGTATAATTACTGCTAATAAGAAAATAAACAGATTTTGTTTTAAAATAAGTGGATTTTGTTTTAAAATCTATAAAACACCTAAAAGGGAACACATTTTTAAATTTATTAGGTGCTTCTAAGGTATTAACATATGCTTGAATTTCTTGAACGCATACTCTCCAGTAGCAATAAAATCTAATGGATTTCATATACTTATTTTATAACGTTATACAGTATTAATTTGTTTGTTAATATTATTATTAACATAAAGTTGAGGTCTGGATGTACAGTTGTATCATGGGTTGGAAAATATTTTCATCATTTAAATTTTTTTCATGCAGATAAATGTTAAACCAAATCCATCTTCCCTGTGTAAGTAATGCTGACTCCAAACTTTCTGTATTAGTTAATGACAGAATTTTTTTTTATTTAAACTTGAAAATTCAGATCAATGTCTAACATAATCCTGTGCCTTATCATGTACGTCCAAGAAGTCATGGTATCTTTTAATTTCTCATTTCAAAATTATTTCAAAATACTTCATTTTATTCATTCCTCATTTGTCTTGATTCATGCCTTAGCCATCTTGGCATCATAATTACATCTTGTGTTATTGTTTTCTCGATTCCCAGTAGATTAAAAAAGTTCAAATAAAATATTTTAATTTTATAATTAATAAATATTTATAATTTATACAACTATATGTTATATGTTATATATGTTATATACTATAATATATACATTTATATTCTATACTATATTGTAATATATTATATATACTAATAAATATATTCATAACATATTTATATATATAATAAACATATGTTAACCAAACTTATTTATTTATTAATTTGTCACAACATAAGTCCTAACTATAACCAGTCTGGTTTACAGTAGCTTCAAGTCTGTGTGGATCTTCCCACCTCTCCAAATTATACTCTTTTTTGAGGACCCATTTTAAATCCAGTTATATTTTGTGGCCTGCCCTAATAACCTCAGAACATATCAGTATTGCTAATATTTCTTGTATCTCTCCTTTTTACATACTCACTAATACCCATAGCTGTTCCCAAAATGTAGTTTGTCCTATTTTTTGGAGCAATGGGGTGGTAGTGAGGTGAGAGTTTGGATTTCACTCGTTGATGGCAGCTCTCAGGCTAAGTAGAAAGCTTTACCAGTTAGTACTAAATCTGATAATTCAGTTTTCACAGGCATCACTTTGAGAAAGAAGAGAAAGGCATTCCAATTACACCCACCAGGTATAAATCATGATTCTGAATCCTGACACTGATTGTCAGGATTCAGTGTGTGACCTTGAGCAAAAGATTATTTATCTTCTTTTTTTTTTTCGAGATGGAGTCTCACTCTGTCACCCACGCTGGAGTGCAATGACGCAATCTCAGCTCACTGCAACCTCCACCTCCCAGGTTCAAACAATTCTCCTACCTCAGCCTCCTGAATACCTGGGATTACAGGCATCCACCACCATGCCCAGCTAATTTTTTGCATTATTAGTAGAGATGGGGTTTTACCATGTTGGCCAGGCTGGTCTTGAACTCCTGACATCAGGTGATCCGCCCACCTCGGCCTCCCAAAGTGCTGGGATTACAAGCGTGAGCCACCGTGCCCAGCCAAGAATATTTCTCTTCTAACTAAGCCTCAGTTACATCCCCTATAAAATGGAAAATTTTTTTTACATTACTGTTGGGCTTTTGAATAAGATAATGTTCATAACAAGCATATGTATGGACTTTGAAAATTAGTGTATTCCATATAAGGCTGAGTCAAATGTACATTTCTAGTCAAGTCAGTGAGAACACCAGTAAAACAGGTCGATCTCTACCCGTTTGCAACTTTGCTGAGTCTGAAGGTCATTGTTTTGTGACAAAGCTTTCCTTTTCAAATGTTACACTTATTTTTATTCCAAATGGAGACACATTTATGATTGGGATACAGTTTTTCACTATAAGAATAGTTAATTTGTATATACCATTGGTTGGGCATGTAGTTGGTGGTAAAATATGTAGTTGCTGTATATTTCTGAGAGCCAAAGTCTTCTTATTTGGTTTCCAGAGATTATAGTGTTCACTATTTTGCATTCACCATTTGCCTCAACAAAGCAATGTATATTATAGGATTCAACAGTTACTTGTTGGATGGATTTTTAAAACATCAGTCAATTCGTGAGGGGAAAATGGTGTTTTTTAGTAATCAAAATATTTTGCACCATTGAAATCAATAACTCTATTCTGCTATATCATATGACAGTAAAGAAATATGAAAGACAAGCATTAGAGGTTAATGAGGACAAAACAGAGTTTAGCTGCCATAACCCAGATCCTGACTCCACTGGTACCATGTGACCATCAAATGTTATTCTTATTTGTAAACTAGATAAAATAATAGTAGCAGCTTCACATGTGGTATAAAACTGTAAGTAAAATATTTAATACGATGCCTGATGCCTAGTCAGTGCTCAGTAAACTAATCTATTATTAGTCATGGATATCATAGTATTTTACTATCACTGCTGCTAGATAACTAGCCCAATCTCTATTTTCTGCTATGTGCTGGGGCAGAAGGTTCTATTCAATAGTTCACGAATCATCAACTCATCCCAGTCTATCTGGATATCACTCCTTAATCTGAATCCAAATGCCAAAATACTCAACATCACAGTTCTGTGAACCTATCGTCTCTGTCCTTCTGTCCCTTTTTTTTTTCTTTTTCTTTTTCTTTTTTTTTTCTTTTGAGACAGAGTCTCGTCAGACTCCCAGGCTAGAGTGAAACAGTGCAGTCTTGGCTCACTGCAACCTCCCACTCCCTCGTTCAAGCGATTCTTGTGCCTCATCCTCCCAAATAGCTGGGATTACAAGCACACGCCACCATACCCAGCTAGTTTTTGTATTTTTGGTAGAGATGGAGTTTTGCCATGTTGGCCAGGCTGGTCACGAACTCCTGGCCTCAAGTGACCCACCCACTTAGGCCTCCGAAAGTGCTGGGATTACAGGCATGAGCCACTGCACCTGGCCCTGGCCCTTGTTATTGACATAAATATTATCCTATGCTATCAGATGACAGCTTACATCTTCATAAACCCTCTGATTTCAGTTGCAGCTGGAGGGTTAGATTCACATGGCTGTGATTCACTATTTTGCTGATGGTGAATTTCTCAAGTGAGCATGGCTTGTCTTTGCCTTCTGCCCTCAGACTCTTTCTACACGAAAGGGGGAGATGATAGGAGTCAGTGTGCCTACATATGTATATATATTTCAAAAGAGGGCACAGTTACATCCCTGAGGGGAGCCTTAGGCTGATAAGGGAAGGAGTTTTCTGTTTTTTTTGCTTGGGAAATTCTGAGGGATATTCTATATACCTCTCCAGACATCCGAGTGTAATCAAGCTGTGTTACCCACAGTGGCCACCTCAATGAAGCCCCTTTACACTTGCTCTGAAGATAATCTGACACATAAACTATATGCACGTGGGTCTTTCATTCATCCTCTGCTTCAATGGGAATACAAGCAAGATCAACAATGTTCAGGATCTAAAAACACTGAACACTGAATATTTCTTTTCCCTACAATACATATCTGTAATTAAATACATGTCAATGATTCTGATGCAATTTCTTGCTTTTGTTTATTTTTTTCTCTTTGAAATCATTTCAGTTGAATGTGCACAACATATGAAATGGCAAAACACATATAAAGAAAATGTGATCTTTTCCCTAGACATGCAGACCACCTGGTAGGCAACTTCATCTCTTTGTTGTTTTGGGGTCAGAAGAGAATGTGGTAGATTGTATTACTCTTCAAAATTATCATCACTGGCCTCTGTGTGGTTCTCTCTAGAAAGGTTATGTATCTCTGTCATATTGACCTCTGGCTTAGCAATGTGTCTGTGATTTTCTTTAGTCAAGGATATGTATACAGAAGTGGGGTTAGTCACTTCAGAGCAAAAGTTACTGTTTTTGTTGTCTGAATGAGAATTCCCTTGTTTTTATATCTTCTTTCCCTCCCCTTTGAGGATACAGGAAATGCCCCATCAGTCTGGTTGGGTCTGGCAGTAAAAAAGCTGTCAAACAAATCTTCACAATTGTTTGTATATAGTTGTATAAAATTGTGTATAGTTAACCAATAATAAAATGTAGAGGAGACAGAGATACCCATTAAGAGACTGTTACAAAAGTCTTGGAAGTAAAAGTTCAATCAATGCAATCCAACAGCTATGACAATGATAATTGTGGATAAAGAAAATGATAAAATGATGCTTTTAACTAGTATTTAGGAAGTAAAACTGATGGAACTTGACTCACTGGATGTAAGTATAAGGGTAACGATACTTGAATAGTGGCTCATATTACATCATGTTTTAATTTTTCACGGCCTCGTGATGAATTTACTTTTGTTTATTGCCCTTTGATCTCTTCCTTGCCAACAGAGTAATCTTATAGCATAATTTTGATGATGTCATTCCTTTTCTAAACAGCCTTTATGGCTTCCATTGCTAATAAATTAAGTCTGATGTCCTTAGCTTTAATTATTTGTCCTAATGTTTTAATATCCATTTTTATCTTTCCAGTCTTTATTTTCTTAAATAAATTCTATTGATTTATTTTATTTTCCCAAAAGTAATTTTTGAGTTTCCAGGCAAATGCCTTGTGCCAGTCATTACATTACAAAACAAGCTTTAATGCTTGTTTTCCTACCTCTGCTTACATTAATTGTAACTTGTTTTAGTCAGGAGAGATTAGATACTACTAGTCTAGTAACAAAAAAATCCCCAAATCTCAGTGGTGTAGAAATAAAAGCTGTTTCATCCTTCCATGCTACATGTCCATCTAGGGACAAATAAGATTCCAATGTTCTCTTCTTTCAACAACCCATGCTGATGGAAGGGCGCACAAATTTATATTTGTTCTTCAATATTCTGTTTGGAAATGGCAATATTCTTTTCCATTCATATTTCATACTAAGTCAGATGCCAAGACTGGGGAGAAGTGCATCCCTCCTACAGGGAGAGCAGCAAAAATCTGCAAAACACACACACCAATGTAATTTATTACATGGTCATTTCAATCTCTTTCAAATCTCAATGATTTCATTAATTTGATCTTCTCCACTCCACCTTCAGATGCTCTTTTTTCTTCAACTTTTGCCATTTGTACTAATAATATTGCACTTCTTACAATGCGCTAGGAGGGGTCAAAACATTTATTTTTTAAATGACAGATAGTAAACATTTTAGGATTCATATTGTAAGTCTCTGTGGCTACTACTTGACTCTGCCATTGTAATGCAAAAGCGGTCATGGACAATACATAAAGAAATCGGCACCACTGGGTTTCAATAAGTCTTTACTTACAAAAGCAGGTGGCTGGTCTTCTGTTGTAATTTGTAGACCCCTTAGCTAGAGCAATGACTGTCCAACCTGAATGTGCATTGGAAGCATCTGGAGGGATATTAAAACATAGATTGCGGTGTCCCATTCTCTTAAAGTTTCTGATTTGATAGGCTGGGGAAGGGCTTGAGAACTTGTCTTTTCAACAAGTTCCAGGTGATGTTTTTGCTACTGGTCTGGGGACCACACATTGAGAACTCTCGACCTGTAGTACAATGTTCTGTAGTCAATGACCTGTTATTTGTGATCGAAAAAGGAATTTAAATAAATGAAAAATATACTATACAATTGAGGGAAAAGCAATGTTTATGATTCATTTTTTCATCAGCATATTCTTTTCTTCACAAAATCCAAGTGACCAAACTTAGCCACAGACTGCCCTGAATGAAATTTTTACTGGCTACATAAATGACTTACAATAAAGTTAGCATTCACCTTGTTATAGTGATACAGCATACAGTGTGTAAATATTACATTTTTCTGTGCCTCCCTTCACGTGATAGGCAGGTCACGAAATTGTTTTGTTTGTAAAGTCTCCCCAAGCCTTTGCAATTTGTCACGATACACAAAGCTTGGCTACACCACCTACATCAACACATTTGTATTCAGTGAAACAAAAAGATTTCAGACAGTCACAATAATTTTATTCTTTTTCAACACTAGCATTGAAAAGACATTGTTATTTGTGTACAATCCTCCTGTAGGTAGACATATTTTTAAAACTGTATTGAGACTCTGTACTCTTGAGATTTTTTATAGAACAAAATTAAATGATTATCTGAAATATTGTGGCATTCTTGATGTCTGAATAATAAAATGACTTAGATTCTTAGAAAATACACGATTCTTGGTGAATATATTTAAGCAAATGTTTATTCAATAGTTAGCACTTTAATAGTGAAACACAAAGAAAGATAATCATGGTTAAAGAATGCAAAGTTGTTTTGTGGCTTTTGGAGGAATAGGTTTTCAACAATAACACTTTTCATTGTAATATTTTATTGCCATTATAATATTCTATAAAGTTTTAGGTAATTATTAATAAATTCTCTCATAAAGTGACATTAACACTAATTTTTAAAATCTTACAATATTTAAACATGACAAAATTAAAACAGACCAGACTAATGTATATAGTCTTAGCAATCTTGAGTTCTTCATAGACTCTGAACCAAGTCAAATCAGCCTAGAAACAAGTAAGTGAATTAGGAGAAATTGCTTGAGCATGGTTATTGTCACCAATAAGCATCTGATTCTCGTTTAGACAATTAAACAATGAGACAGCTTCCAGGTAAACGTAATTAATTGTCTTGATTCACAAAAAAGACTTAAGCGACTTAGTGGAGGAAAGACTAATAGAATCCAAGATTTTTTCCTCCCAGGTGACAGTTCTCTGATATGCAATAGATCTCTAGCATTTGAAAAGCAAAGCTTCCGGTGCTAACCCAGGTGCTATCACTTTCTCAGCGCCTAATCTTCACCCGCTGCTAGGCTCGTTTAATGAGTCTTCTGAGAGCTAAGGAGTCCTCGGATTCATTCAAAGCATTCTACAATGAACGCTAGGGGGGAAAAAGAACAAACAAAATACATTTCAAATATAGGATTCAATTACTTTTCACAACTCAATGATGTGTCAAAGGCACGCTGTGTTTTGTTTTGAGGGCGGGGAGATGACAGGAGGGAATCCTGGGCCCCCATTGGCTCGCCGCTCGCCGCTGCAGTTGAGCTCCAGCCGCTCCGAGAGCATTATTGATCTGAAGGGTAAATGTGGAGGGAGCCACAGAGAGGGGTCCAGGCTTTTCTGAGAAGAGAGGCAGCCTCTTCCAGGAAGAAAGTGGCGTCTACTGGCTGCCCGGCCTGGAGAACCTTCTTTGAATGAAAACGGACAAAATGCAAAGCAGTGTGTTGGCACAGTGATTTGGAAAGGGGAAACAGAAGAGAAGGGTCTCACCTTCCGCGTAAGGCTGAGCTGTTGGCACCCTGCTGCGGCCGTCGGTGCTGCTGCTCCTGCAGCTGCCTCTTCTGCCATCAGGTAAGGCTTCCGTTTTTTATTGGGATTGCACCGCGTGTGTGTGATCGCTTCAGGGTGCATGCACAGAAATTCATACATGATTAATAAAGTGATGCCTAGCGTAGTGAGAAGCTGAACGAAGCTGCACACAGATCTGGCAGCTGAATTAGGAGCTTGTGCGTGGTTTTGCTTTGGGAAACTTCGGTAAGTTCTAAACAAGTCTCTGGTCCTCAGACCGTGAGAGGTTACGTGAAAAGAGGAAGGAAAGAAATGTTTTAACCGCAAATGCGTCTTAGCATGGCTAAATTTTCAAATGAAAATAAGTAGGTGCGCTAGATGTCCAACTAGTTATTTTTTTGTTATTTTATAAATGGCTTTATAGATATCTGATTTTTACAACAAAATAATGAATGCTTTATTTTCAAAGAGCTTCCAGAGATGCCGACCCCCCTCACTCATTTCTCCACTGACGCTGAAATTTATGAACTTCATTCTTCATTTAAAAAATACCACTGTAAAACCATTTAAATGTTTTAACGGCCTGCCTCTCATGGTACAGCCATTTGAGTTTCCTACCACAAAACTAATCTGGGACAAATGAAAGAGATAGATTACCAGATCTGCTGTGGGTTATATAATAGGCATTTCCAAATTATTTTAAGGTTATTGATCATTTGGTGATACATTTAACAAGGAGGAAATATGTGTGGTATAGGACATAATGGCAAATCATTTTTCAAAAAAGACCTTCAGCATTTTATAAGTATTTTCTTATGTTTTTAACATCATTATTTGTTTTTTGCTACATCGGGACCACAGTGTATTTAGAACCTCTGTACTTCAGAGTACCTGATATCTCTTATACACATTTCTCTGTACTCTCTGGAGAGGAACTGACATACTTTTCGCTGATTCTGCGACCATTTCATGATTCTCAATTTCTCATCGAGTATTTTGAAGCTCATTCACAAACTGCTCAGCTAGAAAATTACCTTACATACTGAGGGGGAAAAAATTCAAATAGAGTAGATTCTGAAAATGTGTTTACAGTTTTAAATTACACTATGCATGACCAAAACAGGAAAAATGCAACCATGCCAAGCAGGTATTAGTTTGCTTGATCTTCACTGTATACCTGAGCAGTTGTAAGGTTATAAAATAATATCCAGACACACAGCTGTCAAGAAATACTGAACCTCATCATTCAGTGGCAGCACGTCATCATTAAATTATCCTAGACAATTTAAAATATCATCTTATATATTTTTATTATTATGTCTAGAGGAGAATTCAACCGAGTAAGTTTTTATTATAAATATTTCCATGATTCTAGCAGAATGTCTCTTCAGAATTGAAAGGCAGATGGTTACTTTGCCCAAACGATGAACAGGTGATTGACGAATTGTTTTGGAGTGGTTGAGTGGATAGCCACATGCAAAACAGGGGCTTCCCTTTAACTAATTTAACTGATACATCGAGTTATTCAGCAACAATATTTAGAAACTGTCTCTCCACCTTCTATGAAAACTACTGAAGTAAAAAGAGGTTTCCAATTAACTTGAAAATCGAATTCTAGAACATAACATATTTTTCTCTTAATAACTCTTATTTCAGAGACCAATTTCCAAGATTAACCCTGGCATTGTTAATCCCCTTCCCCATTTAAAAAAATGTTTTTGATTTTCTGTGTTGTTCAGTTAATCTCTGCTTGCTGTGTTCTTAACTTCTACTGTGGTGTGCCATTTCCAAGCAGTGGGGAAGTTTTTAAGCCACGAATGCTTTTTTATTTTCTACTCAAACTCACTCCTCTCACTGATCTGCTTAGTGATGTGATCATTTTAGATAATTCTTACAAAAAAGAGAAAGCTGCATTATTGTCAGGGGGGAGGGGGAGGGAGTGTGAGTCATTTCTTCCACACACGGAATGATATGTATTAAGTTCTTACTACAGCACAAACAGTGTTTAGTTTATGGGGAAGAAAATTTCTCTTAATGCCTCACATGACATACTTACACCTCATAACTCTATCCTTTGAGGACGGAGCATAAAACTGATCTCCTTAAACTGAGCATCTTTTGAACCTGATATTTTGGCAGAGCCCATTTCATGTAACAGTCTGGGATATATAGGTTGAAATCAATCCTTTATCATTATGAGATTAATAAGGATATATGTCACTCTTGCCTCTTAAAATGCATTGTGATGAACATCAAATCAGTCTTGCCATGATAGGAGGATTCATAGAGTGATGGCTCTCTTTAAAAGTGAGCCATGTTTTCATGTAAAAATATAAAATCTAAGGGCTTGGGTAATAAAATGACCTACTAGCAGACTCTGTTGTAAATTTCTTCCTACTTCCAAAGGGAAAGAGTGATTACAGATGTCTCATTTAAAGTAAGATATTATCCTGTTCATCTTCTAGCAAATTATTGCTGTTTTAAAAGTAATTATGTCAGAAATTATCATGTGATCATTACAACATCAATAGAGAACATTTTGCTTATAATCTAGTACCAATTGATATTCCTATTTATGTTAAATTATAGGTGGAAAATATTTATCCTTCCTGTTTAACAAATATTGCATTTTATTTTTATGAATAGGCTTAAATAGTACCCAAAAATAAATTTAATTGTTAAATAAATGAAAATGTATTATTTTTACTGGGAGCTCTTTATTTTGCTGATACTTAATAACTGAACAATTTAAACTCAGAGCTTTTAAAAGCATTTAACCAAACTTTAAAAGCAAAATATGTGTGTGTGTGAATGTGTACTATGCTGCCTGTATTGAATATCAATAGTAGTTACTCAAAGTTGTTTTCAAGCATCTCATCATAAGATGATTAATAAAATGGAGTAAATAACTTTTTTACAACATATTAAGTGAGAGTTATGACTGTTCTAAAATTACAGATGAACTCTACGTAATGTTATTCTACCTTTTGTGAGATTATAGATAAATGCTTTAAGAATTCAATTATTCAATTACTCAATTATTAATTATCACTTCATTTAGTAAGCACCTGTTAAATTATTGAAAACAAGGCATATGTTTACCAGTCTTATAAATTTAGCTGTATTCAGATTTGTGTCTATCATGTTATAGCTGATGGTGTTAAGGGATAAATTAAATCTTCATTATGCTTCAGGTATTTTTTTACAGTGGTTTTCTTTCATAACCCTTGCTCCGTGAATATTTAATCCATTGCTCTACAGATGGATTTATATTACCTTGAATGTAAGATATGTGTTTCTTGAACAATGTAAAATTCTTCTTAAAATATATACATCTCATGCATATATCTGTGAAGATTCTAGTGAGAAACAATGAGACTCCAATCTGTACGCCGATACCCATTAGGGAAATACAGGACTTACATATTATTCCTTAAATCTATGTGTTCAAATGGATGTATGTTACTCTTGCCTCTTCAAATGTATTAAGTTTTTACTACGCGTTCAAATGGCTGAATGATGCATGCTTGGTTCCAAGTCCAAATACATAGTCAAACATTAGGACATAGGTAGTGTATTTAGACTTACCGGCAAAGCACGATGCTAAATACAGGTAAGGTTGAATATACCTTTAGTGCAGCATAAAATCAATAGGTTCTATAATTCCAATTTCCTGGAAAATTATTATAACATACAAGAAAATTCCCCCGTGTACAAAGATGAGAGTCCTGATGCACTGTCTACATGATGATGTGGAAAGTTCAAACCTTGAGTCAGACAATTGTTTGAAACCATAGTTTGAGGATTATTACATGAGCAATTTGGGAAAAGTTATTTAACTTTTTGAACTTTGAGTTATTCTGTTAATTTAATTTGAATTACCCCACAGATAACACTCATCATGGTCAGGTCTTTCTCCTTTTAACCTTCCTCATCTCTAAGCTAGATTTGTAGAGGATAACTACAGCCAGAGCTGGCACATGGGGTTGGAAGAAAATATGTAATGTCCAGGGTTTGTTATGTGTTGAATTTTGTCAAGTTGGGGTAAAAGGGGTTCTCAAGTGACTTGTCTAAAAAAAAAACATTTTTTGATGAAATGTGAGTCCTCACTCTGAAGAAGCACAATATATCCTAAACTTTATATGATATGATGAGAAAAAAAAATCCACACTTACGTACAGCGTAAAAAAAGTACAATACGGAAAATAAAGATTTCCAAAATGGAGAAGAAAGACAGATTATCTACAAAATATAACAATTAGACTGAATCAGTATTCTCAGTGACAGCAAGGAGAGCCAAGAAATGTGTACCTATAATTCCATTATAACTCAAATAAAATAATTGCCAAGCTAGAGTTACACACTGAAGAAATTCTCTTTGAAAAGTAGAGACATTTTCAAACAAACAAAATCACCAGCATCCCTCCCTGATAAACTAACTAACCAATGTGCTTCAAGAAGGAAAATGATCCCAGACAGAAGATCTGAGATCCAAGAAGGACTGGGAAGCAAAGAAAATGGAGACCATGGGGGTGTGGGTAACAAACTTTGATCGTGTACGAACAATAATATTACAAATTTATGGAGTTACATAATTGAACTAAAATACTGGACAAGAATAACAAAATTGGGGGATAAAGTCTTGCAAGATGGTTACACTGTTTGAAAGAAAGAATAGGCTATTAATCTGGCACCACATTAGGTAAGTTAAAATGTAGAGTAATCACTAAAAAGCAGCAATAGTATCAGTAATTGATTGATTAAGTAGATAAAACAATCACTTGAAGGTAAAAAAAAGAATGCTTTCAATGGACAGACATGGATATTCCTGGAATTTGAAAAATTAGTAAGTTTACATTGTGATGAAAATTTTGCCATCATATTTCAAAAGGTTAACATGTCAAATAGAGACAACAGGAGGTAACCAGAGAGTTAGTACATAATGAAGGGAAATTTGTAGTATTTTGTTTTATAGAGACTTGAACACATGAATAGATAAAATAGAAAACATTAAAAAGAGACTGATCACCAGGCATGGTGGTGCACACCTTTCATCCCAGCTACTCAGGAGGCTGAGGCAGGAGAATCACTTGAACCCAGGAGGCGGAGGTTGCAGTGAGCCGAGATCACACCATTGCACTTCAGCCTGGGTGACAGAGTGAGACTCGGTCTCAAAAAAAAAAAAAAAAAAAAAAAAGAATAAAAGAAAGAGGCTGATCATACAGTAAAAGGGAATTAAATGATGGATTAAAGTTTTAGTGAACATGAAAGTTTATAATATCTGGAGGATAGATGAGGGATACAATTAGAAAATGTCATTAATTTTAATAATGCCAGTGATAAACTATTTTTTTAAAAATCATATAATTTTATCTGGCACTTCAATGTTTATTCAAAAAAGGATTATTAGGAAATAACCAAAACGTGATGCTAATTAAACGATCAAAAATAATACTTTTAAATGTAATGGAAAGAGCTTCAGATGCTCAGTAAATGTTGAAAACTAGAGGAAATTAACATTAATAGTTTCCATTCTACAGTGAAAATATATTTTGGGGTGCTATCATCAGCACTAAATGAAATGATGTATTTAAGACGATTTCTGAGTAAAGAATGTAGGAATGATTGAAGTAACAGCAGATAACAATATACCCAAATGAAGTGTCTTCCTGCAACTTTCTGAGTCAATATTTCCATGAAGGGTTGCCATTATTTTAAGGGATGTGATTGCAGGCAGGTTTTAAAGCAAGATTTTACTGAAACTCTACTCTTTCCTAATTACTAGGAAATGATAGTGACTGAAAAGTGCAAAACAAGCTCTTGGCAAGGCTTTAAGTTATATGTTTACTTAGGTAAGAATAGAAAACCTCAAATAAATTTCTCAAGTAAAAGAGTGTCTTATAGTGAGAAATCTAGTTATATTAATAACTATCCAGGATTTGTGCTTTAACACCTACTAGAAGAAGGTCACCAATATAAGATCCTACAAGAAGGAATCCCAATATAAGAACTGTTGTTGAGAATGGAATTGGAATGAATTGTAGTCGTGTCAATAACCTAACACATAGGGCAAATTCCTATTTATATTAAACATTAACAATAAAAATTTTAACAACGGTATTAAAAAAATTGTCTTTCATATACTCAAATCTCAACATTTTACATTTTGCTGGCTGACAATTTTTATATGCCACAATTATATAACACCAGTGATGAGGGAAAGAGGTATAAATGAAAATATATGGCATGTGATCTGCCCTGGCCCAGAGGTTTACACACACCTCCAGATAGGGATATTGTCAAGCAGGTGTTACTTTTTAAAAACAAAAGTGAAGGTCATGCTTATTTAAAACACAAAAAACATCACAAAAGCACAGACTTGTCTCGTAGAGTTTTGGCTGGATTGTAAAATGTGGAATCTTTGGGAAGTAAATTTGACAGTATCCATCAAAATTCAAAATCCAGCAATTCTAATGTTTAGATGATTTTTTTCACATTAAATCTTTCATGTGCTTTTTCTTTATTAGTTTCTGGTTTTATTCTTTCATCACTGAGTGCTTCTTCTTATTCTCTTTTTCTGAGTTCTCTGTGTCTTTTGACCTGTAAATACATCTATCAGAGCATCCCAGGATACCATCATAGGCCCACTCATCTCTCTATCTAGAGAATCACTGAAGGGGTAATTGCATCCAGTAGCATGGGTTTAAATGCCATCTGGATGCTTTTTCCAAATCTATGCCTTTACTTCTAATCCCTCTGCTGACTTCAATTCAGAATGCCTGCTCAATATTTCTATCTAGGAATCTAACAGTCACTTGAAACTCAACTTGTTCAAAACCAGTCTTTTCATTTCTGCCCCTCTTTACCGCACCCTAAATATACCCATTTTCCTAATCTTCTTTATCTCAGTAAATAACATAATTATCCTTCCAATTTCTTAAGACCTAAGGGTCACTTCTGAGACTTTGCTCCTCTCCATTCCACCCACATGTGGTACAATATCAATTCTACTGCTTCCTGACTTCCTTCTCTAAATATGTCTTCAACCCAGTAACTTCAAAAACCCAGTAACTTCAATCCAGTAACCTCACTTCCTATACCACAGTCACCTTCGCTCCAGACACTATTGTCTCACATCGAGACTGTACACTAGTCTCTAAACAGATATTTCTGCTTCTACTTTTATACTCTCCCTTCTCCCTGACCCCAACTCATTACACAGTAGCAGATGTACACTCTCCGATATAGTATCAAAGTACTTCCCATGGCTTAAAACCAATATCTTGTCAAGCCCCTCCATTTCCTTTCTCATTACGTCAAGTTCAACACTGCCACAAGGCCTTGGCACTCACCCAGCATCCCCCTTTGTTTCATGTAAATCTTCGTTTTATTGTCATTACATCAGAGTGATGTTCTCTAACAATTGTCTGAAAGTAGCACTTTCTTCTGCAGAAGAATCATCTCTACCCTTATCCAACTTCATTTTATAAAATAGGACCTATTTCATATCATATGATGATGCAAGCCCCATGAGGAAAGCCCTATAATAGTGGCACATAGAGGGCACATAGCAGCCCTCAATCCGTTTTGTTTGGTGAATGAATAAATGAAGGAATGGATAAGAGTGCATAAATTCACCCAAACGTATGCCTATTAAAGGAGTTTGAGCAATTTACATCATAATATGTTAAAAGTAGATATCTTGAGGGAGGGGTGTGAGACATACTCGTGAATTATAGGACTTTCTATTGTAATTTATTCATGCATTTACCTTGGCCTATAAATGTACTAATCGTTAGCTGGTGATGTTATTAGTGTTAGGATTTGGTACAGAAACTGTGTTCTCCTGTTAAAATGATTAGGGGAATAAAATAAACACAATGTGAGTGTCATTCTACAAAAAACAAGATTTTGCAACTTAAGGCAAAATAATGTGGATGAATATTGGTTATCTTTTCAACTCAAGATTTAATAATATCTCACTATGTATAATGTGCTCAATTTCCCGTGTTGTCTACAATTAAAATAAAACACCCGGAGCATACTGAAAAGGGGGAAGAAGGCCTTTCAAGTTTGCCTTAATTGGCTCTAAGATTCAGTTTTGTTATCTGAAGAGAACAGAGAAGAATCAGTATTAACACCTGGACTCAACTCTATGCACTGTCTGGAGCTCCTAAAGTAGCAATTAAATGACTTAATCTTAAAGCCCTCCGAGGTTTAATTCAGTAGCTCTCTTCAGAAGGGCATTGCTAATTCTTCCTGAATTGCTGCTGCTTCTAACTGCACTGCCTTAATTTGAACAGTATTTGAAATTCCATTCTCTCTAATGGATTTAATTGCATTATGAAAGTCAGCTTAGAGTGGAAACTTATTTCCTCTTGTGGAGTATCTCTCTACAGAGTCTTTTCTTTTTCTTTGAACTTGACACATATGCACATTTATGCAGAATAATGTCACAAATGCAGTGTTCCCTGTTTAAATCAAGTATCAAAGAATATTCTTTAAAATATTTATATATACACCAAAGGATGTTAGCTATCCAGTGTGCCTACAATTTTGTACAAGCTCAGATTGTCTGATCTAATAGACTCTAAGTCCTTGGAATATTAACAGATCTTTGAGTTTTTAAGCAGGTAATGACCTATTCATTTAGAGGGCTGCTTCAGTAAAGTGAAGGCTCACTTAGGTTAATGATGGATCATGAAGCTGTTTGATTTGGAGTGTACTAAGTTGCCCATTATCTCTAACATTAATGTGGGTCATGCATTCACATCCAAATAATGAGTCAAAGCCCTGCCCTTGTTCCTGTAGATTTCCAAGTTATTATAGGAAACCTTAACGTGTAACTCCATGAAGCTTTGTGTATGATGACTGCAGATAAATTATTTTTTACCGAGTATGAAATTTCAGTCAATTTTCTTGTGAGAATAACAGCTGCTTATTCACAGTTCATCTGGACGTCTTCCGGAACAGAATGACAGGCATTTTCTCTTTTTTATCTTGATGAAGGATGGAAAAACCATGGGCAGGTTGTATACAAATAAGCATCCTTACAATTATACTCCCATTTCTCAGTTACCCCTGTTTCCTCATGCATTAATACAAAAACATGCACAAAGACACAGCCCTACACAGTGAGACAAGGCTGGTGGACATTGAATGTGCTCATTAACTTTTTAAAAAGTCATATTTCTTATAAATGCCTTATCAAACAGCCAAAATCCTGCTTTACAGTGCCAACATGATAATTGCTTTCTTAGATGTCTGTTTTCTTTTTAATTCTGTAGTCTCTCTAGAAGCATGTGTCTGTGGTAAGCAGTCATGAAAATAAAGAAAATGCACTGGAAATATATTTTAAATATCTTTCAAAACATTTTTGCAGTGCCTTCACATTTCATGTTTATTACCCATGTGTATGCATACACACACACACACACACACACACACACACACCACAAATGTTAAGAACAACTTCTTCAGTGAGATTTCTAAAGCTAGCTAAATGTTTCTGATAGAAGGTAATAAACTCTTTTGGCATTGATCCTTCCTAAAAATGAAATACTTTCACACAGTACAGGAAGCTATGAAATATGAATGACAGGAGGAAAACAACTTCATTTTTTCTGGCTCTATGATTTACAGTGTAGAGATGACAACCATGGGGGAGGTAAAGAATAGTGAATTCTTCTGTGTTTGATGCTAATTTCACAGTACTACAGAGAAAAAGAACATTGTGCCGTATTCTGGAACTGTTAGTGAATTTATTTAAAGATGGTCCATTAGTTCATGTCACCACGGATAACTGGTAAGTTATGAGTGTTTTCACAGATAGAATTGGGGAAGACTTCCCCAGTATTGTGGATTCACAGAGAGCTACCCTGAAAAATTACTATATTTTGCTTCCCAGTCACAAAGCTATGATTAATAACTTTAACACAGCACCAAGATATATTCATTAACGGTTATTTAACAAATTTTTGTAAATGCATTTACTCTTCTATTCTTTAATGCCAAGAAAAGTTTCAAGCTCTATGAAAATAAGATAATTTCAATTTGAAAAAGTAAAGCCAAATTCACTTTACAAAAACAAACCAAAAAAATTCACCTGCCTTTTCTCTGGTAGAAACTGAAAAAAGTAAACACAGTTACAATATGTATAAAGGCATTATCTTACTTTTCCTTTGGCTTATTGCTTGTTGTTTAAGATAGATTTAGAAAACTGCATTAGGGAGTATTACCATGATAGAATTAAGTTTGATTGTTTTTTGATGACTAATTGCAAAAATATTAAAACCTCTCATAGTCTGTATTTCCCAACCTTTCTTTGTTTCTGGAAATACTTTCATTATTAACTGATCTCATATTGAAAAATCCAAGTAGTTTAACATTTTAAATTTTACTATGGGATTTCATCTTTCGTTCTAGAGTGAACACATAACTTGTAACTTACCACATTAATGATACCTTGCCTTTATCCTGACTAACCTTGTACTCTTGGCCTACAACACCAATAAATCTTTGGTTATTACCCCATTCCACATCATTTACTCTATTAAGCTCTGGTCCTTGACTATTTTTTTGTCTCTGTAACTCTCTTGCAAAAAACTCTCTTGCACAACACTCTAATGGGCCATGTCTTTCATGGGCAGCCATGTATTGGATTGTAAATCCCTCCTCTCAGACTCTACAACCTACTGTCATTCATGTTTACAGGGTCTAAGAACTTTGATTTTTTCCTTATGTTGCATACAGTTTTTTCTTAGCTGTCTATGCACATATAATTTTAGCCATCTTCCGTTTAAAATACTTTTTAGATTGCATATTTAACATTATACATTTCAGGTAACATGTTTGCATTTTAAAAGAAGTCATGTGGAAGTAAAGTTTAGTCCCAGTCATGACTAACAGAATTTGATTTGCGGTTCCATGGCAGTACTAGTTCCATGGATGCTATTATGAGGATTGGTTTTCATTTTTAAAAAGTTTTCAGATATAACCTGTTTGAGGTTTTCACCTGTTCTGTTGTCATCTCAAGTATTTTTTGCCACCTACATGATTATTGTTATTTTAAGTATATTTTCATATTTTATTATGCATGGGATGCATGCGGAACCATGTGGTTATAGCTGAATGTGTTGAACACTTCATCTCCCTTTCTTTTCACCTGCCATCTCGCTTCCAAGAGACAGTTGCTCAAACCAGCAGCTTCCTAAGTATTCTTCCAAAAATTTCCTGCCAACTCAAAAATGCATAAGCATAGACTACTCTTTGTATACAATTTACATAATGTTTATTTGACTCAGTTAATTCTTCCTCCTCCTCAACACAGTTTTTAAAGTTGGATTTTCAGATGTCCACATGACTGGTTTTACCTTTTGCCTCACTAGCTATTCCTTCTCAGTTCCAGTTGCTAGTTTCTTCTGTTCTCCCCTCAGTGTTGGAGCAGCATTAGTTTTCTCCTGTCTATCTACACCCACACCCTTAGTGATCTCATCCAACTTCATAGTTTTAAACACCATATGCTGAAAACTCCCAAATATATATTTCCCAGCTCAGCTCTCCCAAAATCTAATCTCCTATACTCAACTGCTTTTTTGGCATATCTACTTGGATATCTAATAGACATTCCAAATTCACATGTCCAAAATGAATTATAGGTCTTCACTCACAAACATATTCTATGCTCAGATTTCACGATGTCGGTCAACATCAACTCCATCCTTCCAATTACTCAAGGTGAAGTCTCTCAATCAAGCCCTTTTATGTCCTCTATTTCACTCACATTGCATATCTAATTTGCCAGCAGATCCTGTTGTCTCTACATCCACAGTATGTGTAGGATCCTACCAATTTTCATCTGTTGCTCTCTTGTCACCATGACTCCCGTAGTAGTAATTGCTTATCCAAATTACTGCTTCTAGTTCTCCAAAGATTAGCCTCAAGAGAAAATGCTATCCTTTTAAAATATGGCAGATCATGTCACCTGTCTGGTAAAAATCAACTGGTAGTTCCCAACTTACCTTAGAGGAAGTACCAAGGGTCTGTGTAGTCTGTGCCGCCTCATTTTATTTCTGATCCGTTTTCCCCGCATCCTTCCCCTTGTTCTTCTGCAGCTCTGTCCAACTCTTCTTGCTTTTCCTGGAATTTAGGAGGTTTACTCCCACCTTTGCTAGCTGTTCCCTCTGACTGGGATACTGATTACCAGCCACCTACTTGGCTAGTTACCTTCAAGCCTCTGTTTGAATCCCCCTTCTCTATGAGGGCTATCCTCTCTATTTAATATGCAAATTGTATAAAACTGTATAATACAATTTCCTTATCCTGGTCTACGTTTTTATTTTCTTATATTACATTTATTATTTACTTCCACCTCTCCTTTCTGGAATGTAAACACTTGGAGAACAGAGATCTTTGTCTTGTGTGCTCATATATTTCAAGAGATGAGAACATTGTCTAACAGACTAACATATAGTGTTTGCTATATATCTGTAAACAGATTATACTATGTATAATATATAATAACATAGCATATTATATATAGCATTTATATAAATATATAATATATATAAATCACTGTATCATGCCAGAGTTATTTATGTGATTTTAGTGTGATATAAGCATACCCAAGCATTTATTAGCATGAGTATGCATGCATTCGTTTCATGCCTGTAATCCCAGCACTTTGGGAGTCCAAGGCAGCTGGATTACAAGGTCAGGAGATCGAGACCATCCTGGCCAACACAGTGAAACCCCGTCTCTACTAAAAATATTTTAAAAATTAGCCAGGTATGGTGGCTCGCACCTGTAGTCCCAGCTATTCCAGAGGCTGAGGCAGGAGAATCACTTGAACCCGGGAGGCAGAGGTTGCAGTGCGCCAAGATCATGCAACCGCACTCCAGCCTGGGTGATAAAGCGAGACTGTCTCTCAAACAAACAAACGAAAACGATTTTAAAAAGTCATCTTATATATTTGTTTATAACAAGAAAAATATGGTTGAATTTTAAAACTGCAAAATGAAACATCTGCAGCATCTGCAGTACTTAGTTTGTTCTGGTTTGTGTGTGACTGTAATTTTGTGATTTCAATCGCACTTGACAAATTAAAATCAGAGTTTTAACTTATTGTTTATAAAGACTCCTCAATGGTGGTAGAGGATAAATTAGAGGTAAAATTACCTCTGCCTACCATTCTTTTTGCATCGAATATTTAGCTACTTTACCCTTTATGCTTTTAAATGTTCAGCCATTTACAAACTACAATGAAATTGTGGTTGTGCATTTATACAAGCACGTGTACAAACATGTGTCTACTTATGTGTTTCTGGGTTTGTAGTTAAGTTGACTTAAAGCAAATTAGAGTTTATAAACTGTGACGGGTATAAGTAATTTCAAGTGTTGGCTGGGCATGGTGGCTGACGCCTGCAATCCCAGCACTTTGGGAGGCCAAGGCAGGAGGAACACATGTGTCAGGAGTTCAAGACCAGCCTGGCCAACATGGTGAGACCCTGTCTCTACTAAAAATGTAAAAAATTAGCCAGACGTGATGGTGGGTGCCTGTATTCCCAGCTACTCAGGAGGCTGTGGCAGAATTGCTTGAACCCAGGAGGCAGAGGTTGCAGTGAGCCGAGATAGCACCATTGCACTCCAGCCAGCCTGGGCAACAAGAGCGAAACTTCATCTCAAAAAAAAAAAAAAAAAAAAAGACAAGTAATTTTGATTGTAAACTAGCATAGGGACACACATGCATACACATGCACAGAGATAAGAAACATTTAACTGATGTTTATGAAGTATAAGAATTGTATCCATTTAAATAAATTGTAAATATTTTCATCTATTTTGTTGTTGTATGATATTTAACCCCTTTTGTTGTAGCATGATATTTAACTCCTTACTTTTTCTAACTCTTGTCCTACAAAAAAATCTATGATACATCAAGAAAGCAATAGAAAGAATAAAGAAACTTTCAAATATATTGAGTAGACATAATCGTGTTAACAAAAACACCGACACTACCAACAACAAAAACTTTTATCTTAAGTGACAAATTTGCCTAAAAGGCTAATCTATACATTTTAAGGCTGGGCACAGTGGTTCATGCCTATCATACCAGCACTTTGGGAGGCTGAGGTGGGTGGATTGCATGAGCCGAGAGTTCAAGACCAGCCTGGGTAACATGATGAAATCCCATCTCTATTAAAATACAAAAATTAGCCTGGCATTGTGGCATGTGCCTATAGTCCTAGATACTCAGGAGGCTGAGGTGGGAGAGAGGATCCCTTGAGCCCAGGAGGCAGAGGTTGTAGTGAGCCAAGATCATGCCACTGCACTCCAACCTGGCAACAGAGTGAGACCTCATCTCAAGATACACACACACACACACACACACACACTCTCACACACCCATTTTAAGAAATGTATATTACCTTTAGGTAAATCCCCCTTTGCCTGCCTTTAATGGAGGTGTTGCTATTGTTCTTTCAATGTTAATAAAATTAACCAGTGAATCAGTTTTATTAGTTATGCTACAGTCACGGAAATAGAGCCCATTCTAAATTTTATGAGAACAAGAGATTCAATTTTAGAATGACTTACACAAATGAGTCGTAAGCTGAGGAAGTGAGAGTCTGGAAGGTGGAGGCTGAGGATCAGAGAGAATAAGCCACTCTCTTTGCTGCCTGAAGCACGGGTGCAGGTGAACCAGTCAAAGTTGGCAAGAAAATCTGGGAATCCAAGCACATTCAGCCACTGGGATGGTGGGACCATGATAGGGTGCTCAGAAGAGGTCTACAAGAAGCTGTTGCCCCCTTTGAACAACTACTTCTACGGGTCTACAGCCAAGGAAATAGAGATGAGTGCTTAAGGCTGCTGTTTGTCAGCATGACCATCATCAGGGTTAAGAGCTGAATGAAGAAAATGGCAAAGCAAGGACAAGCTGGGCCCACTTGTCCCCCTCTGGATCTTTCCATCAAATATCTCCCTACAGTGACCTTGGAGAATAATGGTTATTTTTTCACTTCTGCCTTCAAATTGTGCTGAAATTGCATTTCTGGTCAATTCTCAATCAGCAACCATCGGGTAGAGGAATCTGTGAAGTATGCTACCCGTTTCACCAAGTTGATATATAGGACAGAGCAGTAGGTCTATTCCTTTTCACACTGGCTTCCAAACACACTTCTTTCAACTGTTTAACTTCCATGTCAAAGAAATAGCAAAATTAGGCTTCTATCTACCATGATCATATTATGACTCAACAGCTAAGTGTAGTTTCCATGTAAATTCTATTTAATGTTTATTATCTAATTATATTTAATCAGCCTGTTTTAATTTCATGGTCTAGTATAACTCAAGCCATAATATAAAGCAACATGTCATAAAATGTTCAACACTTCAATTCATCCAGAATGTACATTGAAAGGTATGATGTGATCCTTTACTCTCTTCATAATAACATATTTTTACATGACTAAAATGTCAACAACCTATTGGTGTTTTGACATATGTTTCTGTGTAATACAAATTGTTTATCTGACATACGGCAATAGTCTGAAGGACCTAATAACATTTTTTTTAATTATACGATTTTTTCTTTATGTATTTAGGATTATTTATTTTATTTTAATTTTTATTTTTGAGACAGCATCTTGCCCTGTTGCCCAGGCTGAAGTGTACTGACAAGATCATGGCTCACTGTAGCCTCAACCTGCTGGGCTCAAGCAATCCTCCTGCCTCAGCCTTCAGAGAAGCTAGGACCACACCCAGCTAATTTTTTTAAAATTTTTGTTCGTAGAAACAGGGTCTACTGTGTTGCCCAGTCTGGTCTCGAACTCCTGAGCTCAAGGGATCCGCCTCCCTCAGCCTCCCAAAGTGCTGGGATTACAGGCATAAGCCACCATACCTGCCTATTTGGGATTATTTTATAGTGAATTTGATGTCCCAAGATTATATTATTTTTTGTGTCTTTCTTTCATTTATATATTAGGTCACTAAATCAATATTTACTGTCACACTCTGTTCTAAGCATTATGTGTATAGTATTGAAAAGAACAAAGTTCATGTCTACATAAGACTTTATATGATATTCCTCTTTAGCTTCAATTCATATATCTCATTAAATGATAGTTCCATTGGCATGAAGAAGTTCAGATAAGAAATTTCGGAAAATGAATGAAAGCAGGAGTTCTGGATTGGTCACAACCTTGAATTTCCCAAAGACATGGTGGGAATAGTTACAGTATTCATTGTAGGGATCACTTTATTTACATGGTTACCCTTAGTTTTCAGAATTTGCTGTAATGGAATTGCAGTAATTTTATAACAGGAAACTTACAACTTTGTTTAATTTTTTTTTTAATAAACACCTGAATTCAAAACAGCCCATCACAATTGTTAGTTTACACGGCTTTCTTCCACTCAGTGGAAAAGAGGCATTTCAATAAAATTTTGTCCATGTTATGTAGAAAGATTGAAGGTTAAAACATAAAAAGCCCCTTAAAAAGCATCAGGACTGGCCGGGCGCGGTGGCTCACGCCTGTAATCCCAGCACTTTGGAAGGCCGAGGTAGGTGGATCAGGAGGTCAGGAGTTCGAGACCAGCCTGGCTAACATAGTGAAACCCTGTCTCTACAAAAAATACAATAAAAAAAATTAGCCGAGAATGGTGGTGCATGACTGTAGTCCCAGCTACTCAGGAGGCTGAGGCAGGAGTATCACTTGAACCCAGGAGGAAGAGGTTGTGGTGAGCTGAGATCGCATCACTGCACTTCAGCCTGGACAACAGAGCGAGACTCTGTCTCAAAAAAAAGAAAAAAAAGCACCACGATTTTCTGTGCCTAGTGTCACATAATTATTTCTTTTTAGAGTAGGCATTGATTCCTTGTCCAAATCCTCTTGCACTATTTGAAATTTTGTATTCCACAGATCACCCTTCATGTAACTGGTTGTGAAGGAAAGAATTAATACCATACTCTTCCTATGCAGACATTGCTACAGTTGAACAATAGCTCAGCCGCTCTCTCTCTGGGAACAAAGGAAGATTGCAGTTTCCAACATCATTGAAGTTAGCTGGCCTCTAACTTAGTTTACTAAGTGAAAATGACACAGTAGGACAATCACTTCCCTGAAGGAGAAGTTAATTGCTGGCTCTTTATTGTCCAGTCCTCCTCCCAGGACCATGCCAAGTATGGAAACAGGAGATGATTTTGGAACTGATGAGCCATCACATTGAGGACAGCTTTCTGGAGATTTGCCCAGATTCACAGTTGACTTTGGATCAGTGAGAAATAAATAAATATAGAATACAAGAAGGTGAGATTAATCGTTTGTTAGTGGAGGATTCTAATGCTGAGTGAAAATACAATTCCCTTGTCAGAAATAGCTTACTGGTAAAATAATACCATAGAAAAATTCTAAGATTCACGGAGAGATAATCATGACTAATGAATAATCACTAAATAAACTCATCTTCTTATTAGTAAGATTATTCTCCTTGATCTAGCCCCCATTCAAAGAATAAAAATGAATATTTACTTCTATTTTTTACTCCTAAAAGTGGAAGACTGTTCAAAAAATAATTAACTGCCCAAGAAAATGGTAATGGAGGACACATTTGAAATAGCAATATAACAATGCTGCTTCCCATCTGCAATATTTCCTTTAGGATATCCTAGTTTTCCATGTTTTACAAATCTTTCAATAATGTGACGTTTTTCATTTCCAGAATATTTTTGCAAATCGAGAACAAGAAGATAGAATAGGCCAAAGCAGATTGTAAAAAAGCAGAAATGTTATATGTGAACAGAGTGTAGACATTAATATAAAAATAATCATGATATGACAAATAGGTTCATATCCAGTATTCCAAAAGAGTTGTATGTTTTAACAAAAGGCTGACAAATTCTTGCAGGAGACATCTTCGAAATCTTTCTCATTGCAGTATTTTGCTAAATAGAAATGCAAATTTATTACAAGATTAGGCAGCTTTTTATTTTATGAGCACATTTCATGCGTTTTTATTTGCTAAAATGCTAAGCTTATATTCCATAGTGGCTTACTTTTATTTATCTCCCCCTCTTTTGATCTCCCTCTCTACTCTCCTTCCTCACTCTTTTTTCTACCTCTCCTTCTCTTCTTTCCTTTTTATCCCCTCTTGTTTTCTTCCTTATTTCCTTTCCTTTGCTTTTCTTTCCTTTTTCAGAAGTATATGTCAAATGGCTTATTCTTGGTAAAAAATAGTGTAGAAAATATGATCCATTGGAATACCATACATTTGCCAGTAAAATTTGTTATGATAGATAGTTAAACATAATTGATGTTGTAAGTACATTTCTAAGTACATGCCCCTTAATATTAGTAATAAATTAATTGGCTTCCAAGACACTTGATCTCCTTAGTGTGTGATTTCCATAAAATAAGTGTAACCTCATTTATTCAGAGCCATAACTTTTTCTTTGCTTTGTGTTGAAAGGGATTAAGTTTGAAAAAGAGAGCTTTTAAACTACACCTGTTTTAAAATCACAGTGAAAGAAAACATCGTTTTATAATAAATGTGCTCATTAAAATTAACATCCTTAAATACTACACACCTAGGAGAACTCTACTTGCAAACCTTTCTGTTGGTGTTGAGGTCAAATTAATTAAGTACATTAAATCTCTCTGCAAATATCCTGTCATTCTTTCCAGTCTCCTCTATAATTATTATAAATTAGTCAGTTATTTTATTTTCCCACTGTGCTCTTTGAAAATCAGCATTCTGGCTGTCAAATATAAGACATGAAAAAAGGCCATTTGACCCTGTTTCTCACTTTCCTAACTGGCACAGCAGAAGTGGTACTGATGCTGAACACTCACCTATTCCAGAGGAAAAGAGGTTTAGCTAATGAATGAAGAATTTTGCAATTATAAAGTGCAATAGACACAACAAAAACACTTTGTGTTCAGTTGTTGAAGGTCAAGGATTATTCGCTAAAACATCTGATAGTCATGCTGTCTAGTCTATCTCATGGGGAAACGGCAAGGGCAGAGTTAGTGGAGGGTCATGTCCTTTGGTTCAAAACAAAGCTAAAGAGGACTGTTGCATGTCTTATATAGAGTGGTTATTTTTAATGGAGTTTATTTCCTCCTGGTGGCTTTCCTTGATTTAGAAAATAACCATGTGCTATAATGTTGGCTATTTGGTCAATGAAAAAGATTTTCCAAGAGAGATGATGAAATTCTGGTATAATGTAATACATCTTGATTTAATCAAATGACCGTTACAATATTATACATTATGATTATTATAAAAAAAACTTGCCAATTATGTGCTCCTAAAAGAAAAGAATATATTCCGACAGAGAGCTTTTCAAATAATTAAAAACACTGAATAAACAAAGAAAAGAGACCATGACCTAGTTTTCCTGTGTTTTCTAAAATAACCATATTCCAAATATGTACAAACTCTAATTTTGCAAGTTCTTGATAGTTAAGTGAAAATATTTTGCTATGCGATTAGCAGTAAGGTACTCAATGTTTGTATCAATTATTTAGCAATGAAAAGATGTGTGTTTTTTAATTGTAATATGACTTTCACATCAACATTCTGCATAGTTTGCATTTTAAACCTTCTTGGTGATTTCACAAAACAGGTGGCTGTAAGGCATCTTCACTGAATCTCAACTATGTGGCCAGCACTGTGTTCTGGCCTGCAGAGACTATGATCAATACAGTTTTCTCCTTAATTTCTTTGTACTCTTCTCCAGCCAGTGAGCTAGCAGCACAGCACATTGTGACATTGTCAGAACATAGAAAAGATTCCAGATCTTTTTGTATTGATTCTATTGACATTCCGTTTACTGTGGCATTAAGTCCAGATTCTATCAAAAGTTAAAATGCATTTCAAACCACTAGATATCTACCTGGGGAAACCTTGAAAAGCAGTTATCTAAACTAAGGAAAAAAATTAGGCATGCAAAACTTTAATTCATCACTGGCTGTAGAGCACTTGCCTGGGGAATATATATTTTAAGAGAAAATTTTGAATTTTGAAAATGAAATTTTTGCTGATTAAAAATATGCTCATTTTAAAAATTTAAATAAAAACACCCGAATGCCGCTGAAGATGCACATCAGGTGTGAAAGGATAATTATCATTGATTTAGTAAGGACATTATTGGGCCTCTGATGTGCCAGAGCAAAAATAATATTTGTATCAAAGATATTTGTTGGTGATTGAAATGTTTGCTCCTTCTAACAATTGTTCCTGGTCTCCCACAAAACCACCTACTTGTCAAAGACTGAAATAAATTACAGAGTGAAGGAAAGAAGCAGTAATATTTTTTTAAAAATCTTCCCATATGAAAAATGTATTTAGAATATCTGTGTTATAATTAGATTTAAACTTTTAAAATAGTTCTTTATCCTTATATATCTATTTCTTTCTGGCTTACTTCAGGGATGTCTCTCATTGACGCTTTGATAATAAACCTAATTCCCAGACCTCTCAGCGTATCTCACCCCATACATTTTCTCTAAGCAAAATCAACACTCTAATAATTTTAACAAGCGCTTATATTCAGAGTATTCCTGAATGGGCACCTAAAGCCCTGGCCAATTTCTTAAACTTCAGACTTTGCTGAGACAGAACAAACTTGTGACACCGTTACTCCCATCCTCCCAATATTTACAGAAATATTGGCTAATGTTTTAAAATGTTTACTTATGTAAGGTACTATACTAAGTACTTTAACATACATTATCACAGTTAATGCTCCAATAATCTTCCAAGCACTACATTTTCCATTCTGTATATGAAGGTGCCAAGTCTCAAAAAAGTTTGATGTCAAGGTCACAAAACTAATTAAGTGGAATAGCTGAGTTAGAAGCCAGTTGTTTCTGATGCCAAAGCCCATCCTTTTAGATATGATTTATAACTTTTTTTTATTTTTACTCTAGTCAGTAATAACATCTCCCATTCAGTCATGAAAATCTGTGACTTGGAAGTGGCTTTGACCTTTTCTTCTTCTCCAGTACCTGCCGAATCAAGATTAGATAAGTTGAGTTCTGAGTACCTTTCAAAGATATTTCTATTTACTATTATTTTATATGGATTTAATTTTTTTTTTTTTTTTTTTTTTTTTTTTTTTTGGGACAGAGTCTTGCTTTGTCACCCAGGCTGGAGTGCGGTGGTGCAATCTCGGCATACTGCAACCTCCGCCTCCCAGCTTCAAGCAGTTCTCTGCCTCAGCCTCCTGAGTAGCTTGGATTACAGGCGCCCGCCACCGCGCCCAGCTAATTTTTTTTGTATTTTTAGTCGAGACGGGGTTTCACCATCTTGGCCAGGCTGGTCTTGAACTCCTGACCTCGTGATCCACCCGCCTCGGGCTCCCAGTGTGCTGGGATTACAGGTGTGACCCACCGTATCCGGCTGGATTTAATTATTTTTACTGCCAAATTAGTGAGAGCCTAAACTTGTCTTCCTGGTTTTTGTTTTTATAATTTATATTTTGGAATATAGCTAATGTAATCTATCCAGGAGAAACTGGCCATATCCCTTCACTTGACATCCTCCATTTACTTCCTATATATTATAAAGTTTAAAGACCTAGACATAACACTCACCATGCTCTGTCTTGTACTTTTCCAGGCTCATTTGAAATACACACACACACACACACACACACACACACACACACACACAGACACACACACACACAAACTCCAAAACCCCTACCTTCCTTTGTCTCTCCTATTTCATTTCTCAGAATCATCTCAATTCTCTTTCACTAGTTCACATTTATATTTGAATATTCTACTCAATCATTTTCTTAGAAAGGTTTTCTTGAGTTCTCCTCATCCTCCAAAAAAGTTTTTTCTTTATAGAAATATATATTTCTCTGCTTCCCCTTATTTCATATTATTCATTTTATTGATTTGTCTCTCTCTCAACTTAAACTATGAACATTTGAGAAAATCAGTAGGAACTGATTTATTCTTGAATCTCTCATCTTTTAATATTTGAATCTCAGAATATAGGATACAATAGGTACTAAATTATGCCTAAACTGATCTAAGATAGGCTTCATAAATTATATAAAATAGCTGATTTAAGAAAAGTTATGTTGATATGGTTAATGAGGAGTTTATGTTGTTTCATTTTTTAGCATATTTATGTCTGTTATCAGTGTTTAATATTAATCATATATATTATGTAATACTGATTCAGACAATTATAGTGCACATACATTTAATAGAGAAGTGAATAATTTTCCTTCTCTCTAATGGAATATATTAAAATTAAGTTAATATAATAAAATAATTGGACTTGGATTTTAAAATCAAATTTGATGATGTTTTACATGAAATTCAATTCTAAAGGCAATTTGAAAAATGATACATTATCTCTTTCTAGGAATCAGAAAATAATTAGAAACAGAAAATATAGAAAGATGTATATATATGTACACACACAGAAGAAAACTATATAAAAAGGAAAGCACGTAACTATTTGATTTGAAAATAAGGGAGAACTTCAAAAGCAGAAAGTGCCTCCTTTTTCTAATTATATATATTAATTATAACAGATCATTAGGGGGAATATCATCATTTAAAAAATATCCAGATAACTCAAGTCAATACTCTGATTAGGGTTCATTCACACTACAGGATAATATTCATGAACTATGCTGTAACGAAGTTATTATTGGCATATATATAATGTATACATACATAAATTGCTAATTTTAGGGTTTTTATAAATATGTAAATATTAACCATGCTATTTTCATATACCTATTAGAAATACATTAAATAAAACTTTTCTTAAACAATTTAATTGTCTAATCCCATCTTTAGAATAGATGAAAATTTTGTCTTGTGATTCACATGATGGAAATTCATGTTTCACCTTTCTTACCATGAAATAGATTAATTAGTCCAGGCTTATTAATCCTTTTGATGAGATCGCGTGAGGAAGACATTCATTTTATAGCAAAAGTAGGCTTTGATTTAACCTTTTAAAAAATCATTTAGCCTTTAGTAGTGATGTGTGATATAATGAAAATATTATATAACCTAATATCTGGCCTATATGTTTTATGCTGACATAAATACAAAAGGAAAACCACTAACGTTAAAAAGCTGTGGTTTTTCAGGTTCATCGGTAAGTCACCTACTGTCATAATATTGCTGTATCATGGACCATCCACAACCAATTTTTATTCTCATGCTCATGTGTGTCTACCAGTTAACTGTGGTTCCGTTGATGAAGAGTAGCCTTTACTGGACAACTTTGTCTCAGGCTCTGGTCAGCAAGAGTAAGGTCATTGTCAATGTATTTATTCTGGGGATGCATAAGCGGCAATGACTACTTGGGGTAGAAGTATCTCATTGTGAGAACAGAAATAGAAAAGGTCCACGCCAAAGTGAATACGAGCATTTCACATGTCTGTTCTCTTCAAGGTTGCCAATATCACATTAGGAAAACAAGACACATAGCCAAGCCTCAGTTAAACTGTGGCACTCCTCCTATCAGTAGACCAAGACAAGACTGTGATTGTGTAATTTTCACACAATGGATGAAGTAACTGGGACCACTAATTCAATCCATCAAATCCTTTCAGCATCTTGTGTAGGTAATGTAAAATACAGCCACCTCAGATTTCTTATCTATAAAATATCGTGTATCTTGAGGGTGATAGAAATATTTGCAAGATATTGTAAAGTATATGAGATAGCATTTATAGAGTGTCAAAAAGTTTTGAGGTTGCATGACTCTGAAAAATATTAAACTGCAGATAGTTAACTAAGTTGTCCCAAGTCCTCCAGTTAGTATAAGACAGAAACATAATTTAAATCTACTCATGTCTGAATTAAAAATTTGTCATTTTCCTCACTATAGTATGCCTCCATTTTTCCCCAATAACTCATCTATTATTAGAAGTTATTCTATGGAAAATGAATTATGAAATTGACCAAACTTCCTTCAGTTTATTGAATAATGAGAATCAAACTCCTTTTGAGGCTGCCACTTTGACCTTCAGAAAAATTGAAAATTATCTTTGTCTAACTTTTTTTGCTATTCCTTATTTGAGCCCAGGAAAATATAGAAAATAATAACTTTTCCATTAGCATATGTGAGTAATCAATAAAATACCTGTTAAGTGAATGGAGATATGAATGAAAATATATATGTAAACATACAACTATCATATTCACCATCCCTGACATCTTAATCAATGCTTCGAACAAGTCTTCATGTACATCATTCCTGTCATATTGCTCTGCCTAAAATTACCTGTATTTCTGTGTACTTGGAGAAGCCATTGATTTTCTAGCATGCACAGAATACAATGAGAATCATGATATCCATCCATGCAAGATATTATAATCCAAACAACTTGCTGTTGGGTCACATTAGTTTAATGATCACTATAAATATTTATTCCTTCAGCCGACTTTATTCTTAGGTCTTTTCCACCACACGCTGTTATTGGATTCGGTCACTGAGATCTGCTTTTCAATTAATTTCAGGTTGTTAACTATCCCTTCCTACTTCGTGTCAACCAGAAGTATGTATATAACCTTTAACTTGGATATGTAGATTAGCATTTAAATAGAATATGGTCAATGGCAGATCCCAGTGACATTTTTAAAGTAATGCCTATCAAATTTTTTTATCCAAAACCAGCATCATTTTGATAAGACCATTTGTTCAGTCTACAATTACGTAATTAAAAAATATGTTTCCCCAATATCTTTCCATTTTTTTGCTGATACATAACCTATAACCTGTAATGATATTATTTATAGACAATTCTTTCTTCTCAGATTCACTGAACCATAAACCTTTTGATCCATTTAGGGTAACGGTTTGCACTTATTTCCACCTGCTGCCATGTAATTGTTATATATTTTCTAATCAAATTATTTGCCCTTTTCATATGCTACAAGTTATTTCTGCCTCTGGCTCCCACAATGAAACCGTATAATCCAAATGCGGTTGTCTTCTCCAGATTATAGGACTTTCTCAGTTCTATAAATGAGGAACTTTAGAACAAATGCCCATATTATTTTACTTTTTAAATAATTTTTATTAAGTATTTAGTAGACAAAAATGAGTGCTTGTTAACAATATGCTAAGCCCAATGAATAAGAACTCAAAGAAGAACAGAATAAAATTAGTATTATTAATTTTGAAGTACCCTGAGCACTCATTGCAGTTTCCATCCCTTCATTCCTGCTTTAAAGGCAGTTAATATTGTGAACTTTGAGGTTATCATTCTCTTATTTCTTTACAGTCATAAAAAATGTCTATTACCTTAACCAATATACTATTTCAGTTTTAAGTTCTTTGGATTTACATCAATGATTAATGCCATGTATACTATTCTGAGATGCACATGTATAGTTAAGAAAGGCAAGATGTTGTCAACATGAAGAGCCTGGCCTCAGTGGGCAGACTACCTAGGTTTGACTCCTGGCTCCTGTATCTATCAGCAAATTATATAACTTGTTTTGTGCTTCAATGTGGTGCCCCAGTAGGGAGTCTTTGTGGGGGCTCCCACCCCCGTTTCCCTTCTTCACTGCCCTAGCAGAGGTTCTCCATGAGGACCTCTTTACAGTCTTATAAATGTTTCTTTATAGTCTTAAAAATGTCTATTACCTTAACCAATATATTATTTCAGTTTTAAGTTATTTGGATTTACAACAAAGATTAATGCCAGGTGTACTATTATGCCTGGGCATCCTGACATTTTCACACATCTGAAATCTAGGCGGAGACCTCAAGTCTTGAATTCTGTGTACTTGCAGGCTCAACACCACATGGAAGACGCCACGGCTTAAGGCTTGCACCCTCAGGAGCCACAGCCCGAGCTCTATCTACATTGGCCCATTTCAGCCATGGCTGGAGGGGCTGGGACTCAGAGCACCAAGTCCCTAGGCTGCACACACAGGGAGACCCTGGGCCCAGCCCAGGAAACCACTTTTTTTCTTAAACCTGTGGGCCTGTAATGGGAGGGGCTGCCGCAAAGGTCTCTTACATGTTCTGGAGACATTTTCCCCATTGTCTTGGGAATTGACATTCTGCTCCTCGTTACTTATGCAAATTTCTGCATCCAGCTTGAATTTCTCCTCAGAAAATGGGATTTTCTTTGCTATTGCATTGTCAGGCTGCAAGTTTTCCACTTTTATGCTCTGCTTTCCTTATAAAACAGAATGCCTTTGACAGCACCCAAATCACCTCTTGAATGCTTTGCTGCTTAGAGATTTCTCCCTCCAGATACCCTAAATCATCTTTCTCAATCTCAAAGTTCAAAAAATCTATGGGCAGGGGCAAAATGCCACCAGTCTCTTTGTTAAAACATAGCAAAAGTCACCTTTGCTCCAGTTCCCGACAAGTTCATCTCCATCTGAGACCACCTTAGCCTGGACCTTATTATTCACATCACTAACAGCATTTGTGTCAAAGCCTTTCAACAAGTCTCTAGGAAGTTCCAAACTCTCCCACATTTCCCTGTCTTCTTCTGAGCCCTCCAAACTGTTCCAGTCTCTGTCTGTTACCCAGTTCCAAAGTCGCTTCCACATTTTTGTGTACCTTTTCAGCAGTGCCCTACTCTACTGGTACCAATTTACTGTATTTATCTATTTTCATGCTGCTGATAAAGACATGCCAGAAACTGGGCCATTTACTAAGGAAAGAGCTTTAATGGAGAAGTCACATTTCCACATGGCTCAAAATCATGGCGGAAGGCAAAGAGGAGCAAGTCACATCTTACATGAATGGCAGCAGGCAAAGAAAGAGCTTGTGCAGGGCAACTCCCATTTTTAAAACCATTAGATCTCATGAGGTACATTCACTATCACAAAAACAGCACGGGAAAGACCCACCCCCATAATTCAATCATCTTCCACCATGTCTGTCCCACAATACATGAGAATTATGGCAGCTACAAGATAAGATTTGGGTGGGGACTCAGAGAGCCAAACCATATCACTTCCTGAGTTGACTATGTCCTCTACTACACTGGCCAATGGAAATGGGATTACTTTGACTCTTGCTAGAACTTACATGCTTACTGGTTATTCCACTAATTCATCAATTAGTGAATGACATGTGTCCTAAAATATATATGCAGACTGACTAATTATCAACATCTATACTGACTCAAGTTACCACCATTCTATTTCTAGGTATTTGCAAATTTCTCCCTTCTGCCCTTTGCCACCAGTAATTGGTCTTTAACACAACTCCTAGTTTGATCTTCCCAATAGGAGAGTTGGGTCATATCACTATACAAGTCTGCTGAAAACTCTCCAGTGGCTTCACATTGCATTCTGAGTACAAGCCAATTGTGTACAGAGGACTTACAATGCTTTAGAACACTCTACATGATCTACCCTTGCCTGACTTTTTTCTCTGCCCTAGTTCCCTACTAATCTTCCCCTTAGTCATTGATCCATGTTTTTACTTACTCACTCACTTTTGGCCAAGCAGCTTTTGCTGTTTCTTAATCAAACCAGACAAACTCCCAATTCAGGGCTTTTGTGCTTTTTGCTATTTACTCTTCCAAGAACATATTTTTATCAGATATTTGCTTGGCTTACTCTAACTTTCTTTGGATCTTTATTTAAATATCATCTTCTCACTCAGTAAGACTTACCTTGCTCACTCTACCATCCTATCTAAAATTGCAAGCCTAACCCACATTTACTAAATCTTTCCCAGACATTATTTAATGTATCTAATTTGTCTCCTTTTTCTAAAAAATTATATATGTGTAAGTATATATATGTACGTTTGTACAAATGTACACACACACACATACCCACACCAAAAAGACAGAGGGTATTTTTTAATTTTGTTTCTTGCTATATTATCAGTGTCTAGAACTACACATGGCTCCTAGTAAACATTAATAATAGCTTTTGTGTGAATGAATTAAGAAATAAATGAATGGGTAAATGAATGTATGATTGTAGAGATATCTCTATTTCTTTGTATAATTATTCTGTGACCCTTTTTATCTTTGGTAATACAGTTTTTCTCACAAGCCTTTTTGAATTTATTAATGTCACAACAAATTATTTTGTTAGTATTTTCTTTTATATATAAATATATGTATCCTTTAACTTTCTATAGATTTATAAATTTTGGACAAACATATATATAAATTTTGGACACACATATATATGAATTTTGGATATGCATCTTGTAAACATAAACTAATGCTATTGTTGTTATGTTGTTTAAAATACAATCTGACAATCTTAGACTGTAACTTCTGACATATTTGAATTTGTTTCTCTATCTTATTTTGTCATTTTTATTTATTAAATATTTGCAAAGTGTATTCATGTCTACTTCTTTACTTTTTATTTATTTCCTTTAAGATAGATTTGGTTGCTGTACTTTAGAATTTTTAAAAGTCCCTATTTCATGCTTATGTTGGTAATTTATCATGCACACTTATGAATGTCTAAAGACATTCTGTATGTTTATCCTCCTCCTGAGAAATACAAGGTTTTTAGACAACCTCACTACTGATCATATTGGATTTTTATTTATTTGTATGTTATTTACATTTATAAAAACACTTTCACATGCTTACTCATTTGTATGTGTATGCTTTTCATATACAAATTTTGTGAGAAATTTCCCCCATATTTGCAAACTTATTTGCTAATAATTTTTTCTTGTATGTAAAATATTTCATCTGGACAATCCATTTTTCATCTTAAATATATGCTTGAGGATTATATTTGGGAGGGTTTGACAGTTACACACTCAGTTTCTGTGTGCTTGAAAATATCTTTGTTTCACCATTACTACTGGTAAAGAATATTTTTGCTTTGTATACAATCTTTAGTTAACCATTTTCTCTACATTAATTGAAAATATTAGTCCATTGTCTTCTAGTTTCCATTGATGCTATGATTAGTCAGATGTAAGTCTAATTACAATCTCTTTCAAGGGATATATTTATCTTCTTGGAGTTATTATCTCTTTATCATTATTATATGAATTTATTTGCATTGGTTTCCATTTATTTTGATTGAGATTTATGTCACCTTTGGGTTATTTGAGTTAGTATTTGTATTAATTTGTTCTCACACTGCTATAAAGAACTTCCTGAGACTGGGTAGTTTATAAAGAAAAGAGATTTAATTGACGCACAGTTCTGCAAGGCTGGGGAAGCATCAGAAAACTTACAATCATGGCAGAAAGGGAAGCAGGCATGTCTTACATGGCAAAGAGAGAGCAAAAAGCCCTGGGGAAACTGCCATTTATAAAACCATCAGATCTCCTGAGAACTCCTCCTACTATCATGAGAACAGCATGGGGGAAACTGCCCCCATGATCCAATCACCTCCTACCAGGTCCCTTTCTTAACACTTGGAGATTACAATTTGAGAAGAGATTTGGTTGGCGACACACAGCCTAACCATATCAGTATTTGTATTAGTATGTTTTCATGCGGCTAACGAAGACATACCCAAGACTGGGCAATTTACAAAGGAAAGATGTTTAATGAACTTACAGTTCCAAATGGCTGGGGAGGCCTCACAATCATGATGGAGGAGCAAGTCAGGTCTTACATGAGTGGCAGCAGGCAAAGAGAGAGATTGTGCATGGCAACTCCCTTTCTTTTTTTTTTATTATTATTATACTTTAAGTTTTAGGGTAGATGTGCACAATGTGCAGGTTTGTTACATACGTATACATGTGCCATGTTGGTGTGCTGCACCCATTAACTCATCATTTAGCATTAGATATATCTCCTAATGCTATCCCTTCCCCCCTCTCCCCACCCCACAACAGTCTCCGGAGTGTGATGTTCCCCTTCCTGTGTCCAAGTGTTCTCATTATTCAATTCCCACCTATGAGTGAGAACATGAGGTGTTTGGTTTTTTGTCCTTGAGATAGTTTGCTGAGAATGATGGTTTCCAGTTTCATCCATGTCCCTACAAAGGACATGAACTCTTCATTTTTTATGGCTGCATAGTATTCCATGATGTATATGTGCCACATTTTCTTAATCCACTCTATCGTTGTTGGACATTTGGGTT
This sequence comes from Gorilla gorilla gorilla, assembly GCF_029281585.2. Lineage (NCBI taxonomy): Eukaryota > Metazoa > Chordata > Mammalia > Primates > Hominidae > Gorilla > Gorilla gorilla. The sequence goes on from NC_073243.2 coordinate 89,074,435, forward strand.
GGTTCCAAGTCTTTGCTATTGTGAATAGGGCCGCAATAAACATACGTGTGCATGTATCTTTATAGCAGCATGATTTATAATTCTTTGGGTATACACCCAGTAATGGGATGGCTGGGTCAAATGGTATTTCCAGTTCTAGATCCCTGAGGAATGACCACACTGACTTCCACAATGGTTGAACTACTTTACAGTCCCACAAACTGTGTAAAAGTGTTCCTATTTCTCCACATCCTCTCCAGCACCTGTTGTTTCCTGACTTTTTAATGATCGCCATTCTAACTGGTGTGAGATGGTATCTCACTGTGGTTTTGATTTGCATTTCTCTGACGGCCAGTGATGATGAGCATTTTTTCATGTGTTTTTTGGCTGCATAAATGTCTTCTTTTGAGAAGTGTCTGTTCATATCCTTCGCCACTTTTTGATGGGGTTGTTTGTTTTTTTCTCTTAAATTTGTTTGAATTCATTGTAGATTCTGGATATTAGCCCTTTGTCAGATGAGTAGGTTGCGAAAATTTTCTCCCATTCTGTAGGTTGCCTGTTCACTCTGATGGTAGTTTCTTTTGCTGTGCAGAAGCTCTTTAGTTTAATTAGATCCCATTTGTCAATTTTGTCTTTTGTTGCCATTGCTTTTGGTGTTTTGGACATGAAGTCCTTGCCCATGCCTATGTCCTGAATGGTATTGCCTAGGTTTTCTTCTGGGGTTTTTATGGTTTTAGGTCTAACAGGTAAGTCTTTAATCCATCTTGAATTAATTTTTGTATAAGGTGTAAGGAAGGGATCCAGTTTCAGCTTTCTACATATGGCTAGCCAGTTTTCACAGCACCATTTATTAAATAGGGAATCCTTTCCCCATTGCTTGTTTTTGTCAGGTTTGTCAAAGATCAGATGGTTGTAGATATGCAGCATTATTTCTGAGGGCTCTGTTCTGTTCCATTGATCTATATCTCTGTTTTGGTACCAGTACCATGCTGTTTTGGTTACTGTAGCCTTGTAGTATAGTTTGAAGTCAGGTAGTGTGATGCCTCCAGCTTTGTTCTTTTGGCTTAGGATTGACTTGGCAATGCGGGCTCTTTTTTGGTTCCATATGAACTTTAAAGTATTTTTTTCCAGTTCTGTGAAGAAAGTCATTGGTAGCTTGATGGGGATGGCATTGAATCTATAAATTACCTTGGGCAGTATGTCCATTTTCATGATATTGATTCTTCCTACTCATGAGCATGGAATGTTCTTCCATTTGTTTCTATCCTCTTTTATTTCATTGAGCAGTGGTTTGTAGTTCTCCTTGAAGAGGTCCTTCACATCCCTTTTAAGTTGGATTCCTAGGTATTTTACTCTCTTTGAAGCAATTGTGAATGGGAGTTCACTCATGATTTTGCTCTCTGTTTGTCTGTTATTGGTGTATAAGAATGCTTGTGATTTTTGTATATTGATTTTGTATCCTGAGACTTTGGTGAAGTTGCTTATCAGCTTAAGGAGATTTTGGGCTGAGACAATGGGGTTTTCTAGATATACAATCATGTCATCTGCAAACAGGGACAATTTGACTTCCTCTTTTCCTAACTGAATACCCTTTATTTCTTTCTCCTGCCTGATTGCCCTGGCTAGAACTTCCAACACTATGTTGAATAGGAGTGGTGAGAGAGGGCATCCCTGTCTTGTGCCAGTTTTCAAAGGGAATGCTTCCAGTTTTTACCCATTCAGTATGATATTGGCTGTGGGTTTGTCATAGATAGCTCTTATTATTTTGAGATATGTCCCATCAATACCTAATTTATTGAGAGTTTTTAGCATGAAGGGTTGTTGAATTTTGTCAAAGGCCTTTTCTGCATCTATTGAGATAATCATGTGGTTTTTGTCTTTGGTTCTGTTTATATGCTGGATTACATTTATTGATTTGCGTATGTTGAACCAGCCTTGCATCCCAGGGATGAAGCCCACTTGATCATGGTGGATAAGCTTTTTGATGTGCTGCTGGATTCAGTTTGCCAGTATTTTATTGAGGATTTTTGCATCAATGTTCATCAAGGATATTGGTCTAAAATTCTCTTTTTTGGTTGTGTCTCTGCCAGGCTTTGGTATCAGGATGATGCTGGCCTCATAAAATGAGTTAGGGAGGATTCCCTCTTTTTCTATTGATTGGAATAGTTTCAGAAGCAATGGTACCAGCTCCTCCTTGTACCTCTGGTAGAATTCGGCTGTGAATCCATCTGGTCCTGGACTTTTTTTGGTTGGTAAGTTATTGATTATTGCCACAATTTCAGAGCCTGTTATTGGTCTATTCAGGGATTCAACTTCTTCCTGGTTTAGTCTTGGGAGGGTGTATGTGTGGAGGAATTTATCCATTTCTTCTAGATTTTCTAGTTTATTTGCGTAGAGTTGTTTGTAGTATTCTCTGATGGTAGTTTGTATTTCTGTGGGATCGGTGGTGATATCCCCTTTATCATTTTTTATTGCATCTATTTGATTCTCTCTCTTTTCTTCTTTATTAGTCTTGCTAGCGGTCTATCGATTTTGTTGATCTTTTCAAAATCCAGCTCCCATTTTTAAAACCATCAGATCTCATGAGACTTATTCACTATCATGAGAACAGTACAGGAAAGACCAGCCCCCATGATTCAATCACCTCCCACTGGTTCTCTCCCACAACACATGAGAACTCACGATGAGATCTGGTTGGGGACAAAACCAAACCATATCGGTATTGTTTATCATTTCTGAAAAATTAAGACACTACTTTTCAAATATTGTCTCTGCCTGTGTTTTTTTATTCCCATTAATTTCTGGAACTCCAATTATTTTTAACCTGTCTTTTTCACTTTTAATTTTTTGGTCTTACTGTGCAGCATTGGATATAATTTAGTAATATTTTTAATGAAATTTCTGTTCAGCTATGTATGAATTGCTATTAAACCCACTGCCTTTTAGGTTTCAATGTATATGTATATATATGTGTATATATATATATATATACACACACACATACATACACACACATCTATATATAAATATATATTTAAATATCTAGATATCTTATATCTGGATATAAATACATATATTTAAATACCTGGATATCTTTTATCTGGATATAAATATATATTTAAGTATCTGGATATCTTAATTTTATTTTGGTTTTCTGTTTTTTCTATGACCATTTATTCTGATTTTGAGTTCATTTTTATATTTTTAAACATTAAGCATGTATTTTGTATTGCGTTTGATAATGTCACATTTGTTAAATGTCTTATTCTCTTGTGCTAGCTCACTTATGGTCATTTATTTTCTGATGTGGGTGTATATGTATTTCTGATATTTTTATCTATGATCTTGTATATCTTTCAACATTAAATGTATGATTTTTCTTAGATTCGTGTTTGCATAGCTTTTTTCCAAAGGAAATTTGCATTTCCTTTCTGGATGTCTAATGGAAGTTGTAGCCCAGAATATTTTAAATAAATTCTTAATTGTTGACTTTTTGAGTTGTCCACTAAAGGTAGAAATATATATGAAGGGTGCCTTTGTTTACCTATTTAAGAGATATTTCTTTTTCTTTTTTTTAAATTTTTAACTTAGCTTCATGTCTCAAGACACTATTCACTGCTAAGTCCCAAGTATTGAGTTAATTTGCAGTTTTCTCTGTTGTAAAAATGGCATGCCTCTCAGACTTTTCATCTTCAGCAGGATCACTTTGTCACCTGTTCCTTTAGTCCTATGACAATGAAAAACAGACTTAAGTTTACCTGCATCAGGAATAGCAGCAGGGAGAATGCTAATTCGATTTTATGCTTACATACCACATAGTTATTGGCCTTTGGTTCTTTAACTTTTTCTCCAACACACTGATTCATTTTTCAGATTTTTTAATCAAAAATTTTAAATTTATTTTTATTAAGTGGGTCAGTCAGGGTTCCTGAACTACCATACTACAAAAATAGATGATAAACAATTACCTTGAAACCAAACTCCTCTCTCACAAAACACTTATTATTTACATCCAGTTGACAGAGTATGCATACATAACTACTGAAACTAAATAACTAGCAATATGTTAGCTCTTTGAAGCAACCAATGGATTTCCTTTTCTAGGCATATTTCAGAAACAACCGCAAGGTACTTTGAAACCTCACTTACCTGTTGCCTGTGATTAAGTCTCTGGTGGCAGAAAGATATACTTCCTTGGTCAGCCTTGCTTAATCTCTCTCCAACTATTAAAATCATTGACATGCTTAATTTTTGTAAGTTAAAGTATGACATACTTAAGCAGAATCATTGTTTTAAATATTTAGATTTTTAAGCATCCTTTATGTCAAATGATGTCATTGCTTGTCCCTCTTCATGCCACCATCTTGAAGAATAAGCAAACAGACTATAACATCCACACAAACACACATACATACATATAAAACCTAGGGAAAATAAGCATACTGTTTTATAAGAAAATTTCTTGGAGGCAAGTGAAAGGGATAGAGGAAGATGAGAATGAATGAATGGCAGAGATAGTGGGTGGAGGGAAAGCTGTGATGTATAATACACCATGTGAAACAAATGAAACCATTTGGTAGGGAAAAGCATGATAGAGCAAAATCTGACAGAAAAGTAGAGCTGTCTAGGATGTGAGATAATGAGGAAGAGATGCCAGGTCTGGACTTTGTAGTGTCTTGTATGGCTTCCTTTGCAGAGTGTACTTAAAGCCTCACCAAGACAGCAATGACTACTCTATTTCAAAATCAACCATGTTGGACAGGACGAACTGGTATTTGCAGAAGGCCCTTGATTCTGGTCTGGTTTCCTGATCTTTACAAGGCATTGTTGAATGTATGCCATGCTTTGCTGCAGTTTGATTTTTATATTCTATTTTTAAGTACGACCCACACACTACACAACCCTTCCACTTTTTATTCTCCAATACTTTTCACTTTTCATGGTCCACAAAATCTATTTTAGGGTTTACTTGGAATATAACTAACGGCATGCCTAAAATAAAATTAAGATGAACAATCCAAAAATTTGAGAATACCAAATTTATACTTTACAATTCTTCTTTGAAAGAAAAAGAGTTGTATTGCCAGTATTGCCTCCCTACAGAATGCATTGGGGATTCTTAAAGGCATCAAGCCATTTACTTTTAACAGCTCTTGCCTATTAGTCAAATAATTATTGGTCTGAATAGAAATAAGGAATTATATTGAAATTATGATGCATAGTTTTTCTGTTCTTCCCAATGAACAAATTTAAAAGTCAAGATTGGATAGATTTTTGAATAGAGTCAAAGATAAATCAGCCAAGTAATTAAATCAGTATAACTCAGTATAGAAATTAAATGAATATGTGTATAACTATAATTATCAGTTATAAGTACACAATTATATATAACAAACTACATTAAAATTTAACTGGCAATTATTTGCAATCTATATTTTTATAATCAACAGATGTTTTAATTACCTTTTCATGTAATTTAAATATTTGTAAGTCAAATTATTGAAATTTTTAGTTTGATGCTATCAGTGTCTCTAATGAATTTGAGGAAAATATATGATCTTTCAAATAATATCATTTTAAAACAATTTTAAGTAGTAAATAATGTGAGAAACATAATTTTTTACTAAAGTACATTCATGGTTCTGACAAATTTTCTACATTGTATATCTTAATGACTAAAACCACACTTTGAATAATTTGATGATTCGATACGGAAAGTGAGACAAAAGGAGCTTCATTATATAATACATTTCTAATATGAATAAAATACATTTGGAAACCTGAACAGAAATATTACGACTAGTAATAGCATTTTCATTATCTAGAGATCACCCTAAGGAGAGGCTATTGAGAGGTAGAGGGAGATCAATTTAGATGTGAGTTAGAGAATTTTAATTTGAAAAGTGTGCTGTTCTAAGTAGTAATGTTGAGAAGACAGAAGAAAATAAATGATTCAATTTGTTATGGAAGGGTTTTCCTCAGGAATCACTAATCATATCTACTTCTTTCCTATGTATGTGGAAAATACATAAAGATATGCTGGTTTTTTATATGAGTTTGCTGCTGTTAGAGAAAATCCTCTACCCAAATATCAGTGGATAGACACACAGAAATTTACCTCCCACTGACTTAAAGTGTGGGTTAGATTGGACCAAATGAGTTCATTCTGGGACTCAGGCTAATAATGAAGGCTCTGCCATAGCTGTATTAGCTAAAATGTTCCCAATTCGTTGTCATGGGTCATACCTAATCAATGCTAAAAGTGGTTGGAAACTTAATATGTTAAATTATCTTTTTCTGCAGGGCAGCAAGTAAATGGTTTTACTCAATAGTAGCTAAATTGGCTTAGTCATCCAAGAAAAGTAGATACTTTCCTCTATGGTTCATGTCAAGACTGAAAAATTGATCTTTACTGGGATGCTTGCTGAAATATTCCCATTTGCCTTTTCAGTCTCATTGATTAGGCAAGCTCTCTGCATTGAAGAAATCTAGCTAGAGATATTATAGAGATGCAGAAAGAAATTTGGCAGTCTAGGAAGAAATAGACCTGTAAGCTTTACGGACTAGCCCTTGGTTTGAATCTGTCAGGATTCCTCTGGAAAGTTGATTAACTTCCAGTGCCTCAATTCTTTCTTCTGTTCATTGGTGATAATAACAGAACCACTTTACACAAAGAAGTAAAAATCAACCTCGTTCAAGTTTTATAATTTAAGCAAATTTTCAAATAAGGAAATAGCTTTCAAGTAATATTAGTAAGAGAGGAAAAAAGTTTACTTGCTGAAGCCTGGCCCCGAAAATAAAGCTAATTTTATGCTATACAAATTCTGGTTCTGGTAAGAACCAAGTAAAATCGCTGAATTCATAATGGTGGTATTGTCATTGCCCTTTCTGCCCTAAGCTCCAGCCACACAGTACTTTCTTCAAGTCTTTTAACACATTTCACAATTTGCCTTCTTTTTTTTTCAAACCTAGAACATAATTAATTTTTCTTCTAATGCTATAACCCACTTAATTTCTTCTTTCTCTTTCAAGTAGCAGTTTACATGTATTTTCCCCTTAGAGGCTCTCTTTCACCGGTAGTATGTTTTCATGTTTTTTTATTTTTATTTTTTATTTTTTTTTGAGACGGAGTCTCCTTCTGTCACCAAAGCTGGAGTGCAGCAGCATGATCTCAGCTCACTGCAAACTGCACCTCCCAGGTTCAAGCGATTCTCCTTACTCAGTCTCCTGAGTAGCAGGGACTACAGGTGCCCACCACCATGCCCGGCTAATTTTTGTATTTTTAGTAGAGATGGGGTTTCACCATGTTGGCCAGGCTAGTCTCGAACTCCTGACCTCAGGTTATCCGCCCCCCCCTCAGCCTCCCAAAGTGCTGGGATTACAGGTGTGAGCCACCGTGCCCGGCCCATGTATTCTATTTCTATAGATCTCTCCATTTCCACTTTTCTAATATGCATTATTCTTCATTGCCATTACTTGTTGAAATTTGTATCTCCTTTCTCTACTGTAGTCTACATAAAGGGAGAGATTTCATAAGTAATGTTCATTGTTACATCTCTACTTTCCATGCCTCTCGGGTAATAGATACGAGTATAGGAGAGCATCAAAAGAAAGAATAATCCACTTAACTTCTACTGTACAAAATATGCCCAAATTCAACCATATGCATTACATTTTTTTTTCTTTGTGCAACCTGCTTCACTTGTGGTGAGTTACATCTTGTCCCCTCTTTGCTGAACAAGAGTTGCATGTGATCATCGCCAACTAATTCCAGGATCTAATACCCATCTTTCTTGGGATGGCTTTTATTTTCTCCTTCCTAGGCAAAAGTTTAATCCTCTCTTCTATGCCAGAAACACTGGGTGCACAGTTAATATTTTCGGACAAGGTTGACATTTCTAATATTTTATTTCTTCATCTTTTTATTTTCTCTTCTGAAGCTATCTGAAAGAAGATTATGTACAATTTGTCAAAGTTTTCATGTTACTTATTGTTAAGAAAAAACTCCTTTTTAACAAATACCACTCATTTATACATACTCTTTATTTTACTTAAATATTTCAATGATCTATTAATCATTGTGCATGGTATGTTTTAAAATTAGACTTATCAAATTACATATTACATCTCTGTAGTTACACCAAGTGAAAAAATATCTGAAAACAGTTAATAGCTATGTTCTGAAAACATATTAATAAGCACAATAGACGAAGAAATGGCTAAATACAATTATACTTAGCTACAAATACAACTAAAAATTAACTTCAGAGCTTTTTTTCAGATTGTATTCACCCTAAGTTATTCTTTAAGAATAGCTTGATTTTACATCTCTTGAAATATAAAATTATTTTCTAAATAATAGATCAATGAATTAGGACATGTGCATGGCATTTATGAATTGTCCTATTAATGTCAAAGCAGAGATATCCATTCAAAGCAGAGGATTCATCAAGCTGATGAATCTTTGTGTAATGTTTTTATCCTTGTTCCTAAATGATTGAAATAGCAAGCACAAAATTTTTGTCTGTTTAATATGTAGTTGTTATAAAAATTTTATTTTAGTTTCAAATTATCTTGGTGAGGCAGGCAAGACATTTAAATATGTGACTAAAACATATGTTTATTTTTGTCATTTCAAGTTGACTGATGGGGCAATCTCTGGTTTGATTCCCATCTGGTACTTTCTGTGGGCCAAGCATTTATAATATTTAATGTACTTAAATTATGTAAGAAAAGAAAATGTCTTCATTTCCAGATATACTTTATTTTCAATGACTAAATCAACAAATACTCAAGTATTCCTCTTTATCTCTGCAAACAGTTTAATGTGAAAAAATAGACTTTTGCCAAACATATAATTTAGGAAAATGAGATTCTGAGATTGTCATTGCCTGTTTTCCCTTAGCAGTGTTACCATGGACTTAGCATGTTAAAAAAATACAAAGTTATTGCCTCACAGTTTCTGTGGGTCAGGAGTCAGGGCATGACATAGCTGGGTCCTTTGCTGCAGAGTGTCAGAAAGCTGCAATCAAGATATTGGTGAGAGCTTCATTTTCATCTGAGGCTCGACCGGGGAAGATTCCAATTCTAAGTTCACGATGTGGTTAGCATCATTCAGTTCCCTGTGGGCTCTTTGGTTTAGGGCCTTAGTTTTTTTTGCAGTTGAGCAGTTGCCTAGAGTCTGCCCTCAGGTTCTTGCCATGTGAGCCACCCCGAGATGACTTTTAGCTTCCTAAAGGCCAACAGGGGAGAGTAAATCTCCTCAGAAATATTGCTTACAATTGTATGTAACATTATCACAGAAATGACATCCCATCACCTTCGCTGTACTATATCTAAAGCAAAATCCTTACTCTGCCCTCACTCAAAGAGAGGGGATCACCAAAGGTGTGGAAACCAGGATGTGAGATCATGGCGCATGGTAGTATTTTTTCACCACAGAGATGAAAAAGTAAGTTTTCATGGTGATAAAATGAGAAGAAAGAAAAACTTTTCATAGCACAGGTTCTAAATGATAGGTAGGGTATTTCAAGATACAGCACTTATTATTAAACTTTAGTAAACCTGCAACTCTTTCAAAACACTTGCACTTCACCTCCTGGCCATAATTAAAATTTGGAATCTGTCCAAGATACTACACCTCTAGTTGTCCTTCATAATATAGGCTAATAATTGTCCCAGATCTCCCAGATCATATAATCAAGAGGTTTTATTTACATCCTAGTAGCTGTATTTAATCATTTATAATCTTATACAAATTTTTTTTCAGTAGGTTGTGAGATCTTTTTCCTCAACCTGAATTTGAAAGCTGGACCTACTCCTGAATTTATAAAGAAATGTGGCTCCTGAATTGTTGTCTTATCTGCTATTCCTAAACCAGTTCCCAGCTAGATCAGTTCAGAAACCTTGATGGTAACCCCTTCTGCAAGTCTCCTTGATCTCAGCGATCATTTCTTCACCTCCTCCTCAGTCCTCCAACCTCCTCAACTGCACATATTTCCTGAATACCAGTGGTCATCTTTGCTGTATTTCCCTCCGTTGCCTCTAGTCACAAATCATTTTTTGACTTCACCTTCTACTACACTCTCTTTGAAATAATGACATCTAAATCTGACTCACATAGGAACTGTAGTCAAATACTACAAAGTTTAACCAGTTTAGGTTTTTCTTTTTGCCAGACCCTTATGAGCCTGTTCTTCAGCTTACTTGAGACCTCCAGTTCTTTGAATCCTTGCTGCACTTTTCCCACACCCCCAAACATGAGGTTTTAGTTGGAGAATATACACAGATTTCTAAGACCTACTTTTTTCCTTGCCAGACTCAGACACTGTCACCTACTGTCAGGGCCAGCTTCACAGGTTTGCAATCTGTAAACTTATGTAGGGCCTCACCCTCAGAAGGGACCCTATACTTGGCTTAATGCTCTGCTATCCCATCTAGAATTCTTTATTGTCTCACCTTGGAATTTGTGTTTTATAAATGATAGCTAACGGGACAGTAGAGCATATGTGTTTGCAGAGGAGACGGACAGGGTGGTAGTGCACACCTGTGTAGGCTCAGGCTTAATGATCAAGTATTATGCCTTCCCTCAAAAAATATATATTCCCATCTAATTCTTATACTTAATCCTTATACTAGGAACTGTAATCCCAGCACTTTGGAAGGCTGAGCGGGGAGCCTCAGCTTTTAAGTATAATCCCTATACTTGAAAGCACCTAAAACATACAATTTACAGAGGATAGAATACATTTTCATGATTTCATAATCTTATATATCCAATTCCACAGTTAAGCTCATCATTATCCTGATGAAAGCTGAGTCTACCTGAGATTCAGATTCCTTTAAAACCCAGCCCAATAAAAACAGGAGGTTGGCATAGATGTTTTTTATTTGCCCCTAAAGAGCCAGTCTCCACTTTTCTCTGCCATGTTATTTCAGAAGGTCGACCTCTATGAACACCCTAGCTGTCTTCTCTAACTTCGATCTTTTCATTGAATATGGTCAGGGGGAGGCCTGACAATAGGTATGGAGTTTTCCTTTCTGTGATCCCTTCTGTAGAAGTCATTGGTCTTATTCAAGTAGCCACTTCATAATTTCCCCCTTCTGAGTTTTAGCCATTTCTTTCTCCTCTTATCCCTTTCAGAAAGTTTTCACAATCCTGCTTTTACTAGCCCCAGGATCCTGCACTGCCTGATGTAATTCGTTACCCAATCCCCATGCCTTAGTAAAATAGTTCCTTTTAAAATAAACATTTCTCAAACGATTCATAAAATACAGTGAAAGCATTTTCTTTTGTTACGCCATCCCTGACATCCTTCATCTCTATCAGGTAGGAGTAACCACTCACATATTTGCTTCAGTTGAGTTCCTCACACATGCCTCTATTTTATCACTGGGCAAATCACTGTAACACACCTGTAGGAAAACAAGGGTGGTATGACTATCAGTCCCTCAGCTCACAAAGAAACTTCCTCCACTGAATATCATCTAATCTGCTTAGGGGCCTAGGTTCTCTCTTTCTGCTCACAATCCCCATACAGGGCATCTGTGGCCTATGATATTGTCTAAGTTGGGATTTGCAAATGATCAAGAATAGTGAATAGAAGATTAACCGCTGTGAAATCCCAAGACTATTGCCCTTGCTTTCCTCTTCTCTATATCCAGATGATCTCTCCTCTCTCCCAGTTTTCGTACTTTATGACTGTCCATCCAAATATATATGTGTGTGTGTATATATATATGTATATTTGGAAGTGTATATGTGTATATGTGTATATGTATATATACATATACACATATACATGTGTATATATGTATGTATACAAACGTATATATGTGTATGTATGTATATATGTATGTATGTACATATGTATATATGTGTATGTATATATGTGTATGTATGTACATATGTATATATGTGTATGTATGTATGTGTATGTGTGTACATATGTATATATGTGTATGTATATATGTGTATGTATGTACATATGTATATATGTGTATGTATGTATGTGTATGTATGTACATATGTATGTATATATGTAAGTATATATGTATATATATGTAAGTATATATGTGTATACACACACACACACACACACCCCCATATATTTGTTTGTTTTTGTTTTTTGAGAGAAGGTCTTACTCTGTTGCCCAGGCTGGAGTACAGAGTACGATCATAGCCCACTGCACTCTCAAACTTCTGGGCTCAAGTGATCCTCTGCTTCAGCCTTCTGAGTAGCTGGGACTACATGCCTACATGCGTACACCACTGGCCCGATTAATTTTGTTTTATTTTTTGACAGAGATGGAGTCTCACTATGTTTACCAGACTTGTTTCTAACTTCTGACATCAAGTGATTCTTCCCCCTCAGCCTTCCAAAGTGCTGGGATTACAGGTGCGCGGCCCATTTTTATTTCTAATTGCTACCATCTTCTCTCACTCCTTCTCTAGGTTTTAGAGGGTAAAATGCTGCTAAGAATAACTCCATTTCCTTATTAAATTGAAGTATCCATTGAATGTTTGTTTCAACTTTAATGTTCACTGGGAGAATAAAAGTGTCCCTTGGAATATAAAAGTGAAAAAAAAAGATGATGTGAGAAACACGTAATGAACAATCTTTTAACAACTGGCAATTCAAACCCAACACATTTCTACATTTTATCTTCGTTACTTGCCCTTAAGCTGCCTATTGTTTAGGACTATGTTTTATCCACTTACGCATACTCAGAATTAGTGTGGATTTTTGGTGTGCTTGGTATATCTTTGTTGAATAAAATACTAAAATGATTATTAAAAACTTCTCATCACTAAAATCTGGAACTTGTCCCAAAGGCAGTTAATTTCCTTTGGACTTCAACATTATTTTTTCTACTGTTGTCACTGAATAAATACAAACTAATGATTTGGGAAATAAGAAACCTCATTTTGTTTCCCCTGGTTTTGTTATTTAGAGAAAGAGGAGAATAAAATATAGTGTTTTAAAATAAAAACAACATAGGTGTTAATTCAATCTATCACTATAAATGAGTTTTATAATACTAAAATACAGTGGTGTAAAGTTTAAGCTAGGATACATTCTAGACTATCTTGAATTAATCTTGAATTAGCATATTTATTGGGTAAACTTTTCATATAACATTTTTACACCATTTGAACTAGTAGATATTTTATTGATAATTTCACAGAAATATTTTCTCCTCTTACTCTATTAAAATACACCAAGTTATTAAAGTGTTTAGAAGCAGTATTTTTGGCTTAAAAAAAGAGGTTTTGTTTTTTTCCAGTATCAGAATCAATCCTGAAATGATATCTACCTTCTGCAGTTTTTAATGAAATATTTCCCTCTAACATTTTTTCTTTTTGGTAAAGTAGAACTATAGCTTCTAAAATTTGGTCTGCTAAATAAATCAATTTTTGTTTTAAATATTATGTATTCTTATCCAGATAAGCCTGCCCATATTTGAGTTTATTTAATATTTTAGGTTGAGCCTGGACTCTATGAAGATATATATTTCTAAAATACAGATTAGCATATATTTAAAAGCATTTTATGAAAGGAATGTGTCAAATTACTTATTTATATTTATTTCTAGAATATGTTCTTTATAAGATCCCTATATTTTACATTTTATATTGGATTATATTGTTAGACTTGACAGAGAATAAGCATAAAATTATTCTATATTCATAAGTAAAAATATACTTTTGTCTGCTACCACATAACTCGTGATAGAAACAGATAAAGTTGTGATAACTTTCTCAAAATAGCAACTGACAATTTATATGCCTTAATGAATAAAATATAACTGAAATTTCTTAAATATATTTAAAAGTCTGCACTCAAAATTAGTCACCTCAGTCTCAATACTCAAATGATGTAACTGTAGGCTCGTCAGAATTAATTTTATTACACAGTTTTTTTTTTTTTTTTTGCCTTCAACGAACTTTGAATAATTTATCTTACATTATTGTTTAGGCATTTCTGGTCTTTTATAACCTATCTCAAAATACAGCTACTTGCTTTAAAAGAATTAGCAAAACATTGCATATGCCCCTCAACCTGGTGGTAGAATATTTTCTGAAGACTTGGCTGTTAGAAAATTTATGTAAGTTGGCTGGGTGTGGTGGCACACCCCTGTAATCCCAGCACTTCAGGAGGCCGAGGCAGGCAGATCACAAGGTCAAGAGATTGAGACCATCCTGGCCAACATGGTGAAACCCCACCTCTACTAAAAAAAAAAAAAGCCGGGTATGGTGGGGTACGCCTGTAGTCTCAGCTACAGGCTAAGGCAGGAGATTCGCTTGAACCCGGGAGCAGAAGTTGCAGTGAGCTGAGATCGCACCACTGCACTCCAGCCTGGCAACAAAGCGAGACTCCATCTCAAAAAAAAAAAAAAAGACAAGACAAGAAAAGAAAATCTATGCAAGTTTATGATATTTAAAACAAATAGTTAAATTGCAGGCTGTTGTCTTTACTCCTAGTTCCATAAAATGTAATAAAATCTATACTAAAACAGGCCACTTGGTTTTACAGTACGTCCATTAAATTCTCATTTGACTATTTTTTCATCTTTAACAAAGTAAGCATTTAAAATTTTCTCTGAAAAAGGACTGTAAGGGTATCACTCATCTTTCTTATTCATCAAGCATGATTTGAGTTTATTATATACTGTCACAAGCTAGGTTGTAAAGCAGTTTGGTCTCTAGCATTGTTCACCTCTGCATTCACTGATCTAATTGTGATCATTAGAGTATTAAGTATTTGAATAGGGAAAAATATAGAGGAGATAGCATGAGTGTAATTAATTCTAATAATGTTCAAATTGATTCCTCACATAATACAGACCACACTAAAGAATTGTATGTAGTCTTTTATGTAAATCAGTTCTTTGAAAATCATTTCATGTAAATGCAGTCATGCATGGCATAACAATATTTTGGGCAACAAGGTCCACATATAGGACAGTGGTCCCATAAGATTTTAATGAAGTTGAAAAATCCTATCATCCAGTGATGTCATAGCACAATTACTTTATTTTTTATACATTTAACTTTTTTTGTTTCTGTTTACAAATTGAATGTCCCATAAGTGTACAGTGTTTATAAAGTCTACATCATGTACAGTAACGTCTCAGGCCTTCACATTTACTTATCATTCATTCCTGACACCCAGAGCAACTTCAGGAACTGCAAGCTCCATTCATGGTGAGTGTTCTATACAGGTGTGCAATTTTTAATCTTATTTTGCTGTGCCTTTTCTATGTTTAGGTATGTTTATATACACAAGTACTTACCATTGTATTACAGTATTGTCTGCAGTATTCAGTACAGTAACATGCTGTACAGGTTTGTAGCTTAGGAGCAATAGGCTGTAACACATAGCCTAGGTATGTAGTGGGCTATACCATCTAAGTTCACATAAGTAAATTCTAAGATATTTCCATGATGATGAAATTGCCTAATGATACATTTCTCAGAATATATCTCTGTCATTAAGCAGCACATAACTGTATACTGGAGTAGTACCTTTTAATCTATTATGATTTAAACATGTAGTTTATGAAAGAAGCTCCCTCTATTATTATGTCTTATATATGAGATTTATTTGGGTATGATATACGGATTAATAGTCTAAAAATGTATAAACAGTAATATGTGCAAGGATGCATTCAAAAGAAACTGAAATTGCAGAAAATAAAATATATAAATGCCATCTATCATCATATCCCTGAAAGATAATCACTGAAAATTCCAACATAATGACTATTATTCCCATATGCATACCACAATTATGTAAATATCTAACCTAATTAGAATTATGTTGCTCTATATAATTTTGTTTAGCCCTTTTCAGTCAAAATCTACTTTAGCATCTTATATATCTTGAAAAAGCCTAAAACCATAAAAACCCTACAAGAAAATCTAGGCAATACCATTCAGGACATAGGCATGGGCAAAGACTTCATGACTAAAACACCAAAAGTAATGACAACAAAAGCCAAAATTGACAAACGGAATCTAATTAAACTAAAGAGCTTCTGCACAGCAAAAGAAACTATCATCAGAGTTACTAGGCAACTTACAGAATGGGAGAAAATTTTTGCAATCTATCCATCTGACAAAGGGCTAATATCCAGAATCTACAAAGAACTTAAACAAATTTACAAGAATAAAACAACCCCATCAAAAAGTAGGCAAAGGATATGAACACACAATTCTCAAAAGAAGACATTTATGCAGCCAACAAACATATGAAAAAAAGCTCATCATCATTGGTCATTAGAGAAATGCAAATCAAAACCACAGTGAGATAACATCTCACACCAGTTAGAATGGCAATCATAAAGTCAGAAAACAACAGACACTGGAGATGATGTGGGGAAATAGGAACCCTTTTACACTGTTGATGGGAGTGTAAATCAGTTCAACCATTGTGGAAGACAGTGTGGCGATTCCTCAAGGATCTAGAACCAGAAATACCATTTGACCCAGCAATTCCATTACTGGGTATATATCCAAAGGATTATAAATCATGCTGCTATAAAGACACATGCACACGTATGTTTATTGTGGCACTATTCACAATAGCAAAGACTTGGAACCAACTCAAACGCTCATCAATGGTAGACTGGATAGAGAAAATGTGCCATATATACATCAAGGAATACTATGCAGCCGTAAAAAGGGATGAGTTCATGTCCTTTGCAGAGACACAGATGAAGCTGGAAACCATCATTCTCAGCAAACTAACACAAGAACAGAAAACCAAACACCGCATGTTCTCACTCATAAATGGGAGTTGATCAATGAGAACACATGGACACAGGGAGGGGAACGTCACACAACGCGGCCTGTCGAGGGGTGGGGGACTAGGGGAGGGATAGCATTAGGAGAAATACCTAATGTAGATGATGGGTTGATGGTTGCAGCAAACTACCATGGCACGTGTATACCTATGTAACAAACCTGCACGTTCTGCACATGTACCCCAGAACTTAAAGAATAATGATGAAAAGAAAGAAAAAGCTTTTGTAAAATAAACTTAAATGCTAAATGTTTGATGATTACTATTATGAAATATATTAACTTTACCCAAAAGGATATAATAATAATATGTAATATACATAATAAGGATCACAAATTAAGCAAACATATACTCAAACTCAGATTTAAGATAGAAAATCAATACCTTTTACACTTTTTATATACTATTTCTCAATTGAATTATAATCCTCTCTTTTAGATGTAATTATTATTCTTATTTTTTTAATTCCTTGAGGTATTTATTTCACTCTTAAGTTATGTGTAATTTTGAAGAAATTTTGTTTAAATGGGTTCATTCTGCAAATAATCTGATGGTGGAGTTCAGCCACATCAATGCAGGAAACTATAGAACATTCAACTTCATATTGCATAGTATTTTGTTACATAAGTATGTAAGTATTTTATTATATATCTATTTTTTCATCTATATTTGCTGTATTTCCTTTTGTCTCCCAACATAATGATATAAAACAGTATATATATGCAAGGATTCTCTAGAGGTGAAAATTGCTATATCATGGATTTGCACATTTTCAAATGTGTCAGATAATATTAAATTGTTTTCCAAAATCATTATAGCATTTTACATTCCCACCAGCAGTGTACAGCATCCCTTCTGCTTCATATTCTTGCCCATACTTGATATATTTAACAGTTTCTAGGTGACCTTTAAAGTTCAGTAAGATTTTAAAAACAAAGGGAAAAGATAAAAACCACAGTTACTTTGCTTTGCATTACTTTACTCAAGAAGTTAAAACTCAATGGCTCTTAAAATAGTGTATGTACAATTTCATAATTATGTAGTACCTAATCTTAGTCCATCTGTGATGGTTTATGTGTCAACTTGTCTAGGTTGTACTAGTAATGGTACTGATTGTGTAATCAATAATTAATCATGTGTTGCCGCAAAGGTATTTTGTTGGTCTGGTATGGTTAAGATATACAATCAGTTGACTTTAAGTAAAGAAGATTACCATTGATAATGTGTGTAGCCCTCATCCAATCATTTAAAGGCTTTAAGAGCAAAAATGGGTTTCCCAGAGAAGGTGGTCTACCTCAAGGCCGAGGCATCAGATGCTGCCAGAGGTTTCAGCCTGATCGATTCATTGAATTTCAGACTCAGGACTGCAGCGTCACCTCCTTTCTTGGTTTCCAGCTTGTTGACTGCCCTACAGATCTTGGATTTAGCAGCCCCCACATTCACATAAGCCAATTCCTTAGAATCTCCCCCCATCCTTCTCTCTCTCACAGGCAGAATTAACAGCTTTATTTGTCCTTTCCTCAACAAAAGAGAAATAGGTTTGAGGGAAGATAAAAACTTTGGAACATTATTAATATATGTGGAGAGAAGTCATATTAAACATAGGAACAGTGCACATATCCAAATTCAAAGGTAGAGAAAATCATATTATATTTCCTTGTCTTCTCTGTCATTATTCTGTTTCCCATTCAGTGGCCGCCAAATACTATAGACCAAAAATACCTTTGTTATGTAAAAAAAAACTTGAAATGTCATGTGAACTTCAAAATTATAACAAAATACATTTTAATATTTCTATTCTTTAATAAATTTCTTCATTGTGCAAAATATGCAAGCGGATCTTTCATTTTTTATTTAAATATGTTTTAAACAGTAGCTCTTGATTTTTTTTTGTAAAAACATAGACTCATAGTAACTGAAATAATGCTCTAAAAATCATTTACATCTTATAAACTGTGTTTTACCAAACAAATATTCTGCTGTTTTGCAGCCACCTCACAGAAACTATATAGACTTCTACCCCAGATTGGGTTTTGATGTCACGATACCACACAAAACACACGAAAGGATTTGAAAAGGTTCATCACTTACGTAACGAGGCTTTCTGGGGAGAGCCGGAAGGCTTCCAAACACTTCCAAAAGGTTTGAGAGAGTAGGGAAAGGAGAATAAATTTTCTATAGATATGAAAAAGTGCGGCCAAGGTGAAGTATTTTTTTTTTGTATTATTTGAACTTCCAGCTGATGCTAAATGAGAAAACATCATAGCTTTCTTATCCGTTTGACCAGATGTCAGGAAGAAGCAAAATATGGGAGGGAGGAGGCTTAAAAGCTCCCAACAGTTAAGCACCAAAATCTTGGAGTCTGATTTTTTGTGACTTGTATATTGTAGGAATTAAGAGTAGGATAATGGTATTGTTATTTCTTTTGAAATGATTTTATATCTATCAGTAATCCTTGTAGTTTCAGCCACTCTACTTTGGGGTAATTTCAGTAATAAAAAGAGAAGAAATTCCTTGCTTGTCCCTTTTTTAGAAATTTTACTGA
Organism: Gorilla gorilla gorilla; assembly: GCF_029281585.2. Taxonomy (NCBI): domain Eukaryota; kingdom Metazoa; phylum Chordata; class Mammalia; order Primates; family Hominidae; genus Gorilla; species Gorilla gorilla. Next base: position 89,093,767 of record NC_073243.2, read on the forward strand.
ATTCATGATGCATATTTTTAATTATAGTAGTAGGCCCTTCCAGCACAGTTGACAAAAGTAAAATTTGCAAAAATGTTTCTTGATTAAATTATAACCTCTATTTTTGGAGATGTGGAAGACTAACATGAAAATAATGCCTATTATAAACTTTTATAAACGCAGTCTTTTTACACAAAATACTGTTTTGAGTTCAGAAAAGACTTTGAGACAGAGCAAATACGTTCCCATTGATAAAAGCCATGCAAGATGGTAAGTGGGAAAGTTGATGTTGGGCTTCCTTTAGTGAGGAGCTGAGAGGAAATAGTCATCTTTGTAACCTAGGGGCTTGGTTAAGTGGGCTTTAATGCCCACTTAAGTGCAAGACTTTGGGTCTTTATGATGAATTTCAAGCTGAATATGAAGGTGTACCCTTGAATCAATCAGACAATGGAATAGTATTCAATGCTAAAAAATATAATCTATCAAGCCGTGAAAAGACAAGGAGGAACCCTAAATGTAAAGTGCTACATAAAATAAGACAATCTAAAAAACTGACATATTATATGACTTAGAATATATAACATTCTGGAGAAGGCAAAATTTCAGAGACAATAAAAAGTTCAGTGGTTGCCAGCAGCAGTTAGGGGAGAGGTATGAAAAGGTGGTATACAGAGGATTTTTAGGGCAGTGAAAATGGTTTGTATGACACTATGATTGTAGATACATGTTAAATATTTATCAAAACTCATAGAATGTAAAACACCAAGAGTGAACCCTAATGTAAACTATAAACATTGATTGCATCAATGCAGTTCATCAATTGTAACAAATGTACCACTCTTTTTGGGGATGTTGATAATGGAGGAAACTGTACACGTGTGGGACTAGTGGGTAAACGGGTATGTAAGAACTCTCTGTTCTTCTCAATTTTGCTGTGAACCTAAAACTGCCCTAAAAAATATCTATTATGAAAACATTATCTATGGAGATCAACAGGAGAAATCTTACTTCAACTGATTCTAGTTATAAGCAGTAAGAAAAAAACTCCTTTAACCAAGAAACCAATTAGTTTGAGCAACATTATGTTTGTTATTATTATGGTTGTTGTTCCTCATGCTGCTGTAATAGCCCCACACTAGTGACAACAGGAAAATATACAAGTCAGAACTGAAATTGCATTCATAATAGTATTTATGTCAGTTTACAAAACATGTCTATAGCTCATCTGGCAATGTTTATTCCTTGAATACTCTCAGTTGAATTAACTACTACCTCCTCAGTGGCTACTAAACCATTTTCCCCAGACCTCTTTCCTAGTATTTATCACGTAATGCCCTTGTATGTGCTGTATCTGAAAATAAAATCCATTCAAATATTTTTAGTTCTGAAAACTCCATTTACATTCAGATTTTCTAACAAAAAATATTTATTTATTATGAGGCAATCTTCTAGTTTGTATAATTTTTATTAAGTTTCCAGTAGTAAAACTTTAAGAGCAAAAATTATGCTTATTAGTATGTTTGTGTGTTGTTTTGTATGTTGTAAATATCAATATATTGTGTATATTGTAGGTATATATGTAGGTATACATGTATATTTCTTAACGTAAGTGTTCAAAGTGTTCAATAAGTATTCATTAAATGAATGTGGGGAGTACTGAGTACTTTATGATAAATACATATAATTGCCTTTTGGAGATTTCAATAAAATAGTTACTTCAAACTGCAATAAGTCAATTAAAGAGCACACGTATTTTTAAAAAGTGTCACATATAAAAGTTCCCTCACTGAAATATCATCACTGGCTGAAAATTAAGAGTTATTCTTCTCTGCTCACTTTGGTGTATTAGTTTCCAATCCATTAACTCTAACAAGTTAATAAAAACACACATTTTTAATAAAATACTGAAAAGGGCTATGTATTATGAAGATAGAAATTACAAATTATGTAGAATTCATTTACATCACCAACCTATGAACTAGCCTATTCAGTTTAAGAAAGAACATATTTCATTACTGTGTGATTTTTAATGTTTCTATAATTGTTTCCATGATATATATGCTTTAATGTATAAATGTATCCTAAATTCTTTAGCAAGTGCTAAATACTGTTCTCCTTAGAAATTTATTTTCTACACAGAGAGGAAAAAAAATGCCTAAGGTACTGATTCAATTATTCAACATATGGAGACAGTTTCTGTTTTGTGGTTTTGTTTGTTCATTTGTTTGTTTGATACTGGGTCTGGCTCTGTCACCCAGGCCGGTGTGCAATAGCATGATCTCCACTCATTTCAACCTCTTTCTCCCAGGCTCAAGCCATCCTCCCACTTCAGCCTCCCAAGTACCTGAAACCACAGGTATGCACTGCCACACCCAGCTAGTTTTTGTATTTTTAGTATTGATGGGGTTTCTTGTCATATTGGCCAGGCTGATCTCAAACTCCTGGGCTCAAAGCAATCTGCCTACCTCCTCCTCCCAAAGTGCTGGGATTACAGACATGAACCACCATACCCGGTGGAGACAGTTTGTTTTAATCATCATGACATTTTTTACTAAAAAATAAACAAAATATTTAGAAAACATACTATACTTATAATTACTTGATAAAGGGTTTCCATTATTAAGTAAGAATATTCATTTGTAATATATAAAACTACCAATGCATAACCTTGTAAAGTTAACTTCTAAATATATCTTTCATTAGATTATATATGAATGCTTTTGAGTTCATTTTGTTAGGTTAGGGCTAGTATCAGATATTTTATCACGATTATGATTTGGAAATTCATATGATAAAAATAAGTGTGACTGTGTTTAATATATCTGGTGATATTTACCATATTAGAAATTAGAATGAAAAAATACATATTTATCATAAATTTTAGAATAACAATAATGAACATATTACATGTTAAATTTATTTCTAATAAAAACTGCAGTTTGTAAAATTTAAAATATATATATATATGATATGTGTCTGTATACATTTGAATTTTAAGCAGTCCAGTAAGTTCATGTATTTAAACTATTATAGTTGTTGTTAAGTAGCCTATATTTACCAATGACATTTTATCAAATTGGTTATCAGGTCATAAACCTCAGAGGAAATGAGAAGTCAGGATAGACAAATTGATATCAAAATGGTAGAGTGAAAAGTTTGAATTACCTGAAGAAGTCAGAACTAGATAGTATATTATAAAGTGAGACTGAGGACAACCTGTGGGATTTATTTGAGGGAGGGGATAAGAATAATATATAAGTGTTAAGTTAGAGCCAAAATAAGGGAGAGTAGGAAGGCGAAAAAAATTTCTTTTCTTTTGTCATAAGTTTGCCTAAGGCTTCCTGACAAAACAAAGCTGGTGAGAAAACGTTCACTGTTCAACAAGAAATAACACTGAAATAACAGTAACTATTGTACTGTACCAAAACGCATTAGGTTATTTATTCCTCAAAAGCAACACTATGAGTCAGGGCTATTGTTATTGGCATTTTATACAGGAGAGAATATAAACCCACATTTTCTAAAAGTCACACAAATAGTAAGGAATTCAAAATCTTAAGTCAGATATTTTTATTTCTTATTAGAAATTGTATTCAAATAAAAAACTTGAGATTTACAATTTAAATGAGGTAAAATAGTAAAATTCTCTAATAGTTAAGGCAAAGGGAACTTTTCTGATTATACGTATTGCTGAGAATCTTTTATTTCTACATAGATGGTTATTCCCAATTTCTTTTACTGGTTACTGACAAATATCTATTGTTTTTTACTCTTGTTTCTTGTTCTGCTTTTAGGAGTTTATTTTATTTATAATATATCTAAGTCCTTAACTTCACTTATGCAATTATTAGTTACTAGAGTCAGAAGCCACTTAGTACAGAACAAGGGCTTCTTGCCTGAAGAAAAGTACCTACTGCCACCAGGATACCACCTAATAGTTTCTTAGTCTGTTCAGGCAGCTATAACAGAATGCCATGGACTAGGTAGCTTACAAACAAGAGTAATTTACTTCTCACCATTCTGGAGGCTGAGCAGTCCAAGGTGCTGTCAGCTTTGGTGTCTGATGAGGGCCTGTTCCCTGGTTCATAGATGGTTGTCTTCTCCCTGTGTCTTCACATGGCAGCAAGTGCAAGAGAGCTCTCTGGATCTTTTTTTTTTTTTTTTTATAAAGGCACTGATCCCATTCATGGGGGCTCCACCCTCATAATCTATTTACCTCCCAAAGGCCCTCCTCCGAATACTAAAGGGTTAGAATTTCAACATAGGAATTTGAGCGTGACACAAACATTCAGTCTACAGCAAATAGTCCCCTGATTCTTCATTAGGCTTCCCTTGCTTTCTATTTTTGACATGGATAAGACCACCCATTATTAACTCTTTGCAATGTGTTGTGAGATTAGACACAGAGTCAGTTTTAAATCATAGTATTATTTTATGAAACTTGCTTTTCCTCCTATGATATAATTCCTTACTATTTTATGTGAGATTAAATCATGAAGAAGAACAAAGTATTTAAGATAAAAAATCTTTTATCTTCTTTTTCAACAGAAGACATATAAATGACCAACAGGAATATGAAAAAAATGTTCGGCATCCTACTAATAAAGGAAATGCAAATCAAAACCACAATAAAATACCACCTTACTCCAATTAGAATGGATATTATGAAAAAGACAAGCTAAATGTTGTCAAGGACATGAAGAAACAAAATTCATGCACTGTTGGTGGGAATGTAAATTAGTAAAGCCACTGTGAACAAGAGTATGGAAGTTCCTCAAAAAATTAAAAATAGAACTACCATATGGTCCAGCAATCTCATAATGGAGTATATATCCAAAGAAAATGAAATCGGTATTTGAAAGAGATATCAGCACTCGTATATTATTGCAACACCTTTCACAATAGCCAAGATGTGGAATCAACCTTTGTCCATCAATAAGTGAATAGATTTAAAAAATGTAGTTCATATACACAATGGAATAGTGTTTCGCCATAAAAAACAAACTCATGTAATTTTTTACAACATGGACAAACCTAGGGGACATTATATTAAATGAAGCTAGCTAAGCAGAGAAGGCTCTAACTTAACACTTATATGTTTTCCTTATCCATTTCCTCGAATAAATTCCACAGGTGGTCCTCAGTCTCACTTTATAATGTACAATCTAGTTCTGACTTCCTCAGATAATTCACACTTCTCACTCTACTATTTTGATACCAATTTTGCTATCATAATTTCTCATTTCCACATGTGATTCCATATATGGAATCTAAAAATGTTGATCTCACTAGCTTTTGCTTTTATAGTCTGCTCTTGCCAGTTACCATACAGTGGATGTATGCTTCCACCTTTGGACTTATATGTGTATTCAACTCTTCAGCCATAATTAATGCAAGCAGAGCCAAGATGAGATGTGTGTTTGTGTGTGTGTGTGTGTGTATAATATATATGTATATATTATATATGTGTATGTGTATATATTATATGTATGTATATAAGTGTGTATATATATGTGTATATACACACATACATGAGATGTATTAGGAATCTAATCTCTGAAAGCTCAATTAGATAGAAATACTGGAGACCTGTTCAATTTACAGGAAAGATGCTTTGCCTTCCTTATGTCAGGTTTAGGACTATGGGAGGCTTAAGCTGAAGAAGGTTCTTTTATTGTACACTTGTTCTGCCCTTATTTTTGAAGGTTCTGACTTCTGAATGCTATATCAGAAGAACCATTTCGACAAAATGTCTTACTGGAAATTAACACCCCCATCGTCATCTCTTGACAATGACTATTTCTTACTCCATTCATCTAAAAGTTACTCATTTGAAATTTTGTCTTTTTGTTTGTTTAGCTTCAAGGTCTTTGGCAGGTGACATATTAGGGATGACAGAAATAATTCCAAAAGAGCCTTGTTTGAATAACTGTAAAGAAAGGTGTTTGAACTGGTGTGATACAAAATCATACAATAACATGGACATTTCAGGCATTTAAAAAAATTCTGAGTTTATGAAATTACCTTCATTTTTGGCATCAAATTGTTATACGAATTAAGTCAGATATTAACATATATATATATATATAACATCAAAACATCATCTCCATCTCTGCTTCCATGCTCATAGCTCCTCTCTTACTTTGACTCTGTTGTCTTTCTTTTATTAGAACACTTGTGATTCCATGGAGTCCGCTAGGATAATCCAGGATGATCTCTCCACTGCTAGTACCTTACTTTAATCACATCTGCAAAATCCCTTTTGCTATGTAAGATGATATATTCACAGGTTTCAGGGATTAGGACATGGACACCTCTGCATTTGTATATTGGAGAGGGTGGGGCATTATTTAGTCTACTATTCCTTTGTTTGTGTTTTTCTGTATCTATTTTTTTCTATTCTCTTTAAATCTTGGTCCTTTTCTGTGAATGTTGCATTTAAAACGAAATAAAATAACAGATAATCTGACTGGCCCTGCTGGTCTCATTCTTGAACAGCTTTCTCATGTCATAGGTAAGCAGATCATCGTACAGATGACATATTTGACTGTGGACCCAGACTCCACTCCAGTTAAGTTGTAGTCAGAGTTGGCAGGTCACATGACACAAAGCACATTAACCAGTGTGCAGAATTATATTGGCTATTTTGTTCTGATGGAGCTGTGAGTATGGCAGGCATTCAAAATCCAGTGGACTCTTTTCTAGTACTCAAATATTCCTTCACTGCTAACAAAACTGGTCATCCACCTCCTTGTCTGTTTGTCCAGTTGATTCTGAATGAGCTGAAGTCTGATTAGATGGAGAAGGCAGCCCTTCCAGGTGGAAGGAGTGGCAAATGGAAAACATGAATGCATAAACCGTGTGGTTATTTCTGGGACATATGAGCTTTTCAGTACCATTGCCATTTTGGAATATTGGTGATCATGGCAAGCCAGATATGGGGGGTTTGAGAGGTAGAAGGCAACTAGGGAAAGTGAGACTGAGTGTTTCAGCATATTCCTTCCAGTGACACTGTAGAGCTAGTATTTATATGATGCAACATAGGAGGTATGAAGATTAGCTAGAAAACTTGTGATGATTCTTATAGGACATGCAGATTGCTAATATCAATGCAATAATAGTAATGAGAAAGGAGTAGTTAAGAAGCATAACAAATTGTGAAGAAGACTTATTGCCAGGATGTACTGCCTGTGAATTGAGGAGGAATTTCTGTAACTTTTACACTTTTTTTCTGATGGTGGTTCCATAAATGGGATTGAAAATGCACCAAAAAAAAAAACCAGTTAAAGAGTGCGGGCACATGATGAGATCAGACTTTATGATGTTCCTAAGACTTATGCAAACATTTTTAAGACTATATCATAGCAGCTTATCCTCTTGCTAAATAAGAATGTTAGACAAATAGGTCAAATAAATGTAGTAGGTTGCTTTTCATGAAAGCATTATTCATAAGCTCCTGGTGACTAAGACATATAATTATAGAAGTTTATGATAAAATGTACGGATTCAAAACCACGTAAGAGACAGTGTACAATGGTGTCAGCCTAAGAGGGTTCTAGCACATTCCTTTAGAACATAAATTTATTCACTGTAGTTATAACTAGTTAAAGTTGTAACTTGAAAACTATAAAGTAGTTATAATCACCAGATATGTGTATGCCAAAAAGCAGGAAGGCACAGTATATAATTTGTATAGCAGAAAAATAATCTATAATATTTGGACAACAAAGAGTGAAGGGCCAAAACCAGTAAGAAGCTTTTAAAACTGATAAATGTAAGGTTTTGACCCCAAATCTAAAAAGCCAACTCTATGAAGGATTGGATCACTTAGGAATAGCGTGTGTTGGAGAGATTGCAGGTTTTCCCTGGCAGTGAAATCAGTATGAATCAATAGTGTAATGTAGCTCCAACCAAACTAATGGGATCATATATTTCGTGAACGGAAATATAGTAACTAGATTGAAGAAGTGATTGCCAGGCACCTAAGTGTCTTGTCATTTCTGGGTACCATACCTTGGGGTGCATGGTCAAATAAGAATAAATTTAGATAATGACAACCCAGAAAGTGAAAATCACTGTTCTTGAGGACCCAGGAGGTACCTCACACTTTATAACTGCTTTATGCACATTATTTCCTTTATCTAAATAAATATATAAAATCTGATAGGTGATGGTGATGAAATATCTATGAATGACACCAGGAGAGATGTCCAGTGTAATTGTACCAGAGCCTGTGCTGGTAAAATTACACTGATGACCCAACTCCCATTTCCTGACCACACTTGGTCAGAGATTGTATTTGATCAACCCAACAAAAATGAACACATTCCTCAGAACCGACTCAAATTCACCAAATTTACAAAGCCAGACTTTACCCAATTTTTACCCAGATTTTATCTGGCTTTGTAAAGCTGGATTTTGAGTTGTAACTTTAAAATTATAACATAGTTATGACCACCATATATGTGTATGCCAAAAAGCAGGAAGGCATGACACATCTTACTAATAGTGAGTTGGAAAATAAACTGCAACAAAAACTAAAACTGATGAGAAGCTAGACATTTCTGTTTTCTGCTAACCTATCTTACCACTGTCAAAGTAATATGCAGTAAGCCAAATTGCAATCAAAAGGGAGCTCAGGCCGGGCGTGGTGGCTCACGCCTGTAGTCCCAGCACTTTGGGAGGCTGACGGAGGCAGATCACTTGAGGTCAGGAGTTTGAGACCAGCCCAGCCAACATGGTGAAACCCTGTCTCTACTAAAAATAGAAAAATTAGCGGGGCGTGATGGCGGGCACCTGTAATCCCAGCTACTTGGGCAGCTGAGGCAGGAGAATCGCCTGAACCCAGGAGGCGGAGGTCGCAGTGAGCCGAGATTATGCGACTGCACTCCAGCCCAGGCGACAAGAGTGAAAACTCCATCTCAGAAAAAAAAAATAGAAAAAAAAAGCCCTAGTTCATGATATCCTTTCTGCAAAAAAGTGCTTATAAAGGCATTACCATTGTTTATGTGACTAAAATAAGACATGTCTCCAGTTAACTCTGACACTTCACTAATTAGAGAAGACGTATGTTAATTTTAGAAATGTTACTGATATGGTTTGACTCTGTGTGCCCACCCAAATCTCATCTTGAATTGTAATCCCAACATGTCAAGGGAGGGGCCTTGTGGGAGGTGATTGGATCACGGAGGCGGATTTCCCCCTTGCTATTCTTGTGATAGTGAGTAAGTTCTCATGAGATTTGATGGTTTTCGAGTGTCTGGCGTTCTTCACTTACTCTCTTGCCTGGTGTCATGTAAGACATGCCTTGCTTCCCCTTCACCTTTGCAATGATTGTAAATTTCCTGAGGCCTCCCCAGTCATTTAGAACTGTGATTCAATTAAATCCTTTTTCTTTATGAATTACCCAATCTCAGGTATATCTTTAAAGCAGTGTGAGAACAGACTAATACAGTTACTATGGAACAAAATGAAGAGTCCAAGAATTGACAAACTTATGTTCCATATAGTCTCATCAGCCTGAACAATGTCTTTCTACGTTAAAGGGAATCGCATATTTCTTTTTTAAGGCATTAAATATAGATTGAATTATCAGGTGGCAGTGTTATTTCCCTTTTATTCTGTTCTTTATTTGTAGATACTTCATGGTTGTGCTCCAAATTGTGCCTTATATCATTACTCTTTTGTTTTATATCTGCGAAAACTTAGACTTGGGTGAAGAATCTTTTAATTGGTGGCAGGCTTACAATCTATTTTTCTTCTGGCACTAGATTTCTGCTCTTATACCCTTCCTGCTTTGAAAACTAGTGGGCAAGAAGATTCAAATGGAGTTTAGAGTTTTGAGAAAACAAACTTAAGGAGAATTTAACTGCTATGTAATTGATATATATTGTTTCCACATTAAGTGTGCAAAGAGGCTACTCTCTTTGTTACGTTCTTTGTGTTCTTTATATTATTTGACTAAAATTAAGTCAGACATACACCATCAGCCTGTGTAATCTTGGGCCTAACTGGGACTCCGGCCTACACAAGGTCATATAAGAATTTGGGATGCTTACTTGGTACCTATCGAAGATCGAAAGGCCCTTTATGTTTATTTTTAGTCCATTATGGTTGCCATAGGTGTCTTTTCAATAGAAAGTGGTTTGATTCCTAAGATAAATGACTGTTCTGTGCCAACCACGATGCCATGAGTCTATGACTCCCTTCTTGCTCAATCCCAATAATCCTTGCCACCAAGCAGTGGGATGTAGTCTCTGATATTTATGTAACAGCTCCATCAATTTAGGTATTCACAAAACACAAGAAACAAAATATGTTTGGGTACATTTGCTTTGGTCTTGCAAACTTCCCAACCACAAACATCTGGCTAATATTATGAAAAAGTATATATATAGTATAAATAAATAATAATATATCTGTAATATTTTCTCAATATAGATTTCTTCAAATATTTGAAAGATTTCCAAACAGAAGAGGGATTCATTTTTATTCCACATATGTCCAAGGGATTATATGAAGCCAACGGATAAAATGAAAGTTACATTGATCGTTTTGCTAGGTATCCTTCTAACTTGTAAGAACTGAACTTTTTAGAAGTGTAAGGCTTTGGGCTAATCTATTTATAGTCTGGCAAATACAAGACCCTTTGAGAACTGTGAGAACTGTTGATTTGTACTAGCTTTCTTCTCAAATGTGAAGAAAAGTTAATTTATCTTAACCCTCATTGATGCTATTATTAGTTTTGATAATTGCTATCACTAGGCCACCTTAACTTGGCATTTTTTCCCATCTGTTATTTCTTTTTAAATGAAAACCTATTCTCTTCTAGATGCCACCTGTCCAACAAAACACGTTTTGGTCATTCTTTGCAATAAACTGACCAATCACTTTACAACAGTTTTAGAATTATTTGTAATATAAGTTCTTTCGGAAGATGTACTTTCCTCATGAGCCACATCATCACTTGACTTAAAAGCAGGCTGATTCTGTATGTTACCTGTTTACTAAAAGTTTAGAAACTCCTATTCTTCTAAAAATATTTCTTTTATGTCATTTTTATCCCTTTATTCCTAAATCCTTGATAATTTTGTGTCTGAGATTTTACTGTACTTTAAATGAAGCCACTAAAAGGACAGAAAAAGTAACTTAAGAAAACTGTTTTATATTTAATTTATATTTTATTCTTACAAATAAATATATAACTATTTATAGTTACATCATCATTGGTAAAATGAACTCACTTCAAAGTTCATATTTCATACTGAACCAACCAAACTTCCTTGTTATATTTAAAAAATAAATCTCCTTTCAGTTTTAAAATTTTGGTAATTTGAGAATTTATCAACCAGGAAACCTAGCCTGTTGTAAATCAGAGATATAAAATCACAAAGCCTATGAAAAGTTGTGTCAAGCATGAAATTAATACTTGTGAGACACTTTTATGAGAAATACATTAAATTCAATAAGTTCCTTTGTTCCAGAACCCTGCAGACTTTAGTGAAATAACTATAAATTTATCTCTTTTAACCAAATGGAAATATTTGCATTAACATTTGTATGCTTATAATAAGTTTTATTATATATTGCTACATCTTTACATGCTGAACATGATTAATTTGTTTTTACAAATCTTGTTTTCCTTGGGTATGTGCAATTATATCATACTCTGTATTACAATTTTTTTGTTCTTTATTACGTCACTTTAATTCCAGAACTTCAAGCGTTTCACTGGGCTGTGCTTTAACTGCTTATAATATGTGACATACTATTGGTGTAAAAATCCATCTTGACACATTAATTACAATATCAAGTTAAAACTAAAATTCTCTAAAATTTTGTTTTTTCCTTTTTTAACATTTGTTCCTTTTTTCTCTTTTTTCCTTTTATTTTCTTTCTCACATATACAAAGCAACTATCTAATTTGTAACCTATATTTTTATTTTAGACCAATTTCAAGAAAACTCAAAATAAACTATGATATTCCTTTATTCATTTAACTAATACTTATTGATTTCCTGACATACACACTCAAGATATAGTTTCTAATTTAAAGTTTTTTTGAAATATGCATCATTTGAGTTTTAAATATGGTATATGCATGATTCTGTGTTCAAATCCACATAGGAAGACATCATGGACTGAAAAATGTGGACTCAGCAACTAGACTCTTTGGGTGAAAATTCGAGTTCTGATAGAGTGAACTGCACCACATCCATCTTCAGGTTCCTTATTTTAGCATGGAAATATTATTACCTTCTTCAAAAGAAAAAAATATATACATTATAACATATTTTATATAAATACATAACTATACATATATAAAATGATATATAATTATAGTTTCATAATTAAATAGGTTATATCATATTTTATATTATAAATTTACACATGAACATTATATTACAGTTACATATTGTATTTATTAATATACTTCATGTATTATATATTATAATATATATTTCATATATATCAAGAGTACTTGAAATGCTGCATATATTTATATATTATGATAAATTTTTATATTATATATAAAGAATTATTGGAATGACATATAATGAGTATTCAATGCATTTTAATTATAATAATGATAATCTTTTTTCTTTGATTTCACCTCTTTTCCTTCGTCTTTCTCTCCTTACCCCTTACCCTTACCCTCATCCAAGCAAACAAATAAAGATGTAGCAAATAAAGGTGCATATAAATCTGCCTTTGTGTAACAAAAGTAAAATAATTACAGCATAAAATAAAGGATAAATTTATAGCACATTAAAATAAACTTAGAAGGTAACAACTGCTTTTAAGAATAAACAACTGTTACAGTCAGTCACCAGTCAGCCTTTTAAATAAGGACTACTGAAGATGAGACTCGCAAATAATATTTATGAAAAGAAAATAAAACACAGGAGAGAAATGACCATGTCCTGTCAACATTTTATAATTATTTTAGCTTCCTCATATTTGTTTCATTTCTTCCTAGTTATGAGAGGCACACACTGAGTTGGCATTAAATACTTAGCTTCCTATTATTCATCCTCTTGTGTGACACTCATCCCTTGAGTGTGGCTGAACTTACTGACTCATTTCTAATAAACAAAATACAGCAAAAGTGTTGGTATGTCATCTCTAAGATTAGATGACAACAAAAACCTGGTTTTTCTCTCGCTTGCCTTCTTTTGCTTTCTTCCCCACTGAGGGAAGCCAGCTGCCATGTTTCAAACTGGCCTAAGACAAAGACTGATGACTCTGGAAACCAGCCAGTGAGGACGTGCTAACAGCCGTATGTGAAGGTATAAGCCAATTTCCCAGTTGAACCTTAAAATGTTTGTAGCGAGAGCTACTACCATGATTGCAGCCCAGTGACAGATCCTGAGCCAAAGGCGCCCTTAGAAACTATGAAATAATAAACATGTTTAAACATTATTTTATTAAAAATAAAACATTATTTATTAAAAATAAAACATTATTAAAAATAAATATTTTAAAACATTATTTATAATATTTAAGCCAATAAGTTTTGGAGTCATCCATTGTATAGCAATGAATCACTAATACATTAACACCATGTCTTTTTTGGCACTGATTAGCACAAAAATTCATAAAAGGGAAAGATTCTGTGTGCTTTTCTGCAGATGATGTGACCAATATCAGGTAGAAAAATTAGGATGACTTCTTGGTAGGCTAATTGGAATAGAGTCACATTAAGTGCATCATGAAATTGCATAGTGGGATACAAGTGTGCCTTTAGTTTAAGTGTGGACTTAATTAAAAGGGAATTAATTAGAACAGAATGTTATAGAAGAAAGTGGAATGAAACAGAAGAAAATAAAAGAGGAGAGAACAGAATAGGAAATATCTTCTTGTTTGCAAGTAATCAAGATAAGAATTGGCTGTGGGGTGTGTGTGTGTGTGTGGTGTGTGTGTGTGTTTTAGAGGTCCTAAGAACACGCACGAGTTCAGTGAATTGCTGGAGGACCCACAGTACTCAAAGAATTGAGTATAGCTTAGTATTAATAAAATATAGCTCACAGTCAAAATTAATAAATTAATTAATCAAAAAGATGTGAGGGCTGAATTTTTGCTGAGGCGGGCAGATCATCTGAGGTCAGGAGTTCGAGACCAGCCTGGCCAACATGGTGAAACCCCGTTTCTATTAAAAACACAAAAAATTAGCCAGATGTGGTGGCATGCATCTGTAGTCCCAGCTACTTGGGAGGCTGAGGCAGAAGAATTGCTTGAACCCAGGAGGCGGAGGTTGCAGTGGGCTGAGATCACGCCATTACACTCCTACTTGGGCAATAAGAGAGAAACTCCATCTCAAAAAGAAAAAAAAAACAGAAAGAAAAAAGAAAAAATAAAAGAATGTAGGCATAGACTTCCTCTATTCTCCTCAACCCCCTTCCCCATTACACAAATGAAGATGTCACACATCATGAGGTTCTTCCTTTAGCATCACTATACAATAACACATGTGCCATGTTTCTACCCAGAAAAGCCTGGGAGTGTCTGAGTCCAAGGTTTTTATTAGAAGTCAGTCATATAGAAGCAAAAACCAGCCATAACTATTGGAATTTCAGACTTCAGGAAGGAAAAGAGGTGTTCAGCAGCCCAGCTTGTGAAAAACAGCCAAGTTCTAGGCTCCTATCCAAGGGCCAACCCCACAAAGGGAACTTTTGAAAGTAGCCACTTCAGGTCTTCTGTGTTAGCTTCTTCCCCACACAGTATGCATCTACATTCGCATACTGCAAAAATGGCCCTATTATATGTTATTCCCCTCTATGTGCCCATGTGTTCTCATCACTTGGCTCCCACTTATAAGTGAGAACATGAAAAATTTGTTTTTCTGTTCCTGCATTAGTTTGCTAAGGATCATGTCCTCCAGCTCCATCCATGTTCTTGCAAAGGACATGATATCATTCTTTTTTATGGCTGTATAGTATTCCATGGTGTATACATGCCACATTTTCTTTATCCAGTCTTCCATTGATAGGCATTTAAGTTGAGTCTTTGTCTTTGCTATTGTGAATAATGCTCCAATGAACATACATGTGTATGTTTTTTTGTGATAAAACAATTTATATTTCTTTGGTTATATACCCAGTAAAGGGATTGCTGAGTCAAATGATATTTCTGTCTTTAGATCTTTGAAGAATCGCCACAATGTCTTTTCCAATGATTGAACTAATTTACACCCCCTAAAACAGTGTGTAAGGGTTCCTCAAGAAATAGCTATTAACAGGAAATAAGGCTGGGCATGGTGGCTCACAAATGTAATCCCAGCACTTTGGGAGGCTGAGACAAGTAGATTTCTTGGGGTCAGGAGTTCAAAACCAGCCTTGGCAACATGGCGAAACCCCGTCTCTACAAAAGGTGCAAAAATTAGCCAGGTGTAGTGGCATGTGCCTGTAGTCTCAGCTACTTGGAGGCTGAGGTGAGAGGATCAATTGAACCTGGGAGGCAAGGCTGCAATGAGCTGTGATTGCACCACTGCATTCAAGAATGGATGACAGAGTGAGACCTTGTCTCAAACAAATAAATAAAACAAAAAACCAACAACAACAAAACATAACAGAAAATAAGTAATAATTGGGTAAGAATTATTTTCTCAGAAATTCAGTTAATCTAAATGTCAGAAAAATATTAGGTAGACATTACCAGAGGTGGTAGAACATTCAGATTTCACAGAATTAAATTTTAATAACATTGATTTACATCAGAATCAAGAATGTACACAACTTATCATACTGGTCTTCTGCTTAATAAATAACAATGTAAAAGATTAATCAAATTTATAATCAGGGGCAATAACACTGAATGACTCTTGAGATTAAAAATTTCACAAAGTAAGAAGTCATCCCTGAAGCAAGAAAAAAGGTTACTTGATCACAGACTCAGAGGGGGCGAGCATGAGGAAAGGTAAGAGAAGGAGAATCGGTGTGCCTGTGTGAGCACGTGCATGTACACAGGAGATGTGTCAGTCAGAAGAAGGCATCATAACCTCCTTCCTTCGATTTGTTAGGGGCCGTACACAAAAATCAAATATTAAAAGCTATCTTCACTATGCCAAGGATCATTAAATTTATCCCATTAGACAATGATTCTCAAGCTGAATAGATGTATTTCAAGTGACTATATTACTATTCACTTGAAATGTTTTAAGTTTATTTAAATTTTTATAAGGAAAAATTTTAAAATAGCTACAACAGTACTGTGAATGTAAACCT
The DNA here is from genome assembly GCF_029281585.2 of Gorilla gorilla gorilla. Taxonomy (NCBI): domain Eukaryota; kingdom Metazoa; phylum Chordata; class Mammalia; order Primates; family Hominidae; genus Gorilla; species Gorilla gorilla. The sequence continues at coordinate 89,109,969 of NC_073243.2, forward strand.
CATTATCACTTGCCGTACATAAAATGTATACTTTACAATTAACATTTCAAAACAGCGTTTTAGAAATTTAATTAGGAATAGCTGCCTGCCAATGTCTCTGGGATAGAAAACATACTCTTTTTGCAAGCAGAAAAATACAATAATGGAGTTTATAATGGGACTAGGCTGTATTGGGTCTAGTAAGAAGAAGCAAGTAGAGGGAAGTAGGATGAACTGGTAGATTGATGAGTTTGCCATCCAAGTAACAAGCCATGATCATTTTAACTAGAACAATTTTAGTAGGACTTTGAGAACAATTTAGGAAGGAAAAAGTAGTAGCAGTTTGTGGTGACCAATTTAATCTGGATGGGTGGGTGAGCAAGAAGGAAAAAGTAGTTCAGAAGATGAGTCATTGTCCAAGGTAGGAAATATATAAAGTAGAGAAAGTTAAGGGGAAGGTGAAAGAGTGTAAGTGTGAACTAGAAAGTAGCAAAGTATAGCAAGAAACTAAAAATTCAAGTTGTGGAGTCAGGACAGAGGTTTACTCTATCAAGAATACTAAACTTTAGAAAGAAGTCTATACATTGTAACTAAATCATAGCTGTAAATCTGCTAGTGATATAACATTATTTGTATAGGAAGATGAAAAAGGAAAGCATATCAGTCTTTGAGAAAATTTTACAAAAACTAGATGGTATATTTTATGAAAAAATGGTAGGCTGAATACCTTTATATATAGTGGCAATGTATGACACAATAAGATTAATACATATAAATACAAACGTTTAATTCTTTATATAAATATATAGAGAAAAATAATCAGGACTGCCCTCAGACCAACACAAAAAATATGAGAGACACTCTTCCAGTGAGTGATGCATAAATATATATTTCTGATTTTAAAATCATTTGGAGAGATTTATCAGGAGCAAACTTGCCTTGTTCTGATGGAAAAAAAGCAGGGACGAGAATCGCTATAAAATAATAAAATGATTCAGGTCTCATTGTGGGCACATATCTTGCTTACTCCCATGATGCTTTGAGCCCCAACTCATTGTCAAATTGTGGTACTTAAGAAGTCATTTGCTTCATATTATTTCACAGCCCCATATACAGTTTGAAAATGTCTTACATTTGTGCTAGGACTGGTCACCCTGGCTACTTCTTTTGTTTACCAGATCGGGCACATTTGTTTAAATATCTAATATTAAACTAATCACAAGTCCAACAGCATCATATGTTACAATCATTTTGCACTTAAAATTTTCTCAAATAATTCTGCAATGAAATCATCTGTCTTTACTCCCTGAAGTTGTGAGTTGTCAGTTGTATAACTCTAGAAAGCCTTTATTCATAATATTATTTTTAACTCATCTACCTGAGAAAACTAATTTTCAGTAAGTTATCTGATTTTAACAAAGTCTATTCTAACTCCATTTTCTACCGGGTTTATTAAAGCCAGTGTGAGCCGTGAAACTAAGCAAAGGTCGAGGGAACTGAGCTGAACTCATTACCATTCATCTCACAGCTTTGCCTTTACCTCAGGATGCAATTCACTGGGATAGTGTGTCTCATGTATTTATAAACAAAGTGGATCTTTTCCATGGTATTTTATGAACATTACTACTGATACAACATTTAAAGTGGCATGTGCATATTTATAAATATGTTACAACATTAAAAAGATCCAAAATGTGGCTTCAGTTTTGAGCCTAGGTCCTAAAAGCAAAACCTAGTCATTTTCATATGATATGGAAATTACCAAAATTTATTCTTTGCATTATATTATGAATTAGCCACACAGCATTCCTTAATTTATATAAAGCAATAAAATGGCACCTAGATTTACATCCCTTTGCTTTTATTTCATCCTTAAAAAATGAGGAGATCCAGATATAATACTTTTTAAATGTAAGTGAATGTTGCTAGCAGGAAGTATTTAGAAGTAAATGAAAGTTTTTATTTAATTTATGTGAATGAATATTCCATCATTGATTTGTTTGTTTCATTGTGAAGACTTGACATATGCCTTCTAATGCATGTTCTAGGTATGCTGCTCCACCAAATCCTGTGCATGGTTTCCACATACGTTATGCAATTAAAAGCGGGTAAGAAACAAGCAGACAAATGATAATCCTTTTTCAAAAATTTCTTGGAGGATATCATCAAACTGAATTCAAATTTATGATTGTCAATGAATAGTTAACCTAGGTCATAGATAAGAATCTCAAGGATCAAAGAAACCTATTCTATTAGTCTGTTTTCACACTTCTGTAAAGACATTACCTAAGACTGGGTAGTTTATAAATAAAAGAGGTTTAATTGACTCACAGTTTTGCATGGCTAGGAAGGCCTCAGGAAATTTACAATTATGATGGAAAGGAAAAGAGAAGCAAGTACCCTCTTCACAGGGCAGCAGGAGAGAGAGAACACTGGGGAAACTGCTACTTTTAAACCATCAGATCTCATGAGAACTCCCTCACTATCATGAGAACAGCACGGGGGAAGCCACCCCCATGATCCAGTCACTTCCCACCAGGTCCTACCTTGGGCACCTGGGGATTACAATTCAAGATGATATTTGGGTGGGAACACAGAGCCAAACCATATTATTCTTCCCCTGTTCCCTCCCAAATCTCATGTTCTTTTCACATTTCAAAGCCGATCATGTCTTCCCAACAGTCCCCCAAGGTCTTAACTCATTGCGGCATTAACCCAAAAGTCCAAGTCGAAAGTCTCATTTGAGACAAGGTGAGTCCCTTCTGCCTATGAGCCTGTAATATCAAAAACAAGTTAGTTAATTCAACAATACAATGTGGGGTACAGACATTGGGTAATGGGGAATGTTCCCATTCCAAATGAGAGAAATTGGCCAAACAAAGGGGCCACAGTCCCCATGTAAGCTGGAAACCAAGAAAGTCAGTCATTAAATCTCAAAGTTCCAAAGTGATCTTCTTTGCACGTCTCACACCCAGGACACACTATTGAAAGAGCTGGACTCCCAAGGTCTTGAGTACCAATTTCTTTTCTAACAATTTTCTTGAAAAATTATCTTTACCATTTCCTCCAATCCCTTGTCTGCTATTCAATAGTATCCCTAGAAGCTTGGATCCCTCCCCTCACCATCCTTTCGTTTGAAGTGCATTCTGGCCGAAGAAGCAGGGGAAATTAATAGATTCAGTTACTCTGGACTAAAGAGTACAGAACCTATTAGGGGGCAATTGCAGTCACTTACTTCCAAAGGAAAGCTGCCCATTACTGCTGAGAATAACAGCTAACAAAGCTTTTCAGTTCTAGGTTGGAACTAAAATGGAGGAAGATAGGTCAGTGCAAGGGGAGAAATGAGAAATAAGAGTCCTGTGGTGAGAGGAGACTTGGGGGTTGTTGGCTTAGTAACTGCAGAGCCAAAGAAATGAAATAGACAGAAAGAGGAAGAAAAGGTGCATCGGCAAAAGCCTCATCACAGTCATATAAATTATACTTATCCTGTGCCCCAGGCACTTTCCAATTTCAATTCCTGTTTTTGAAACTGAAAATGTGTATCAATTCTAGACCATGCAAAAACATTTAATCTTTGAGATGATTAATGAGATTAGATTTGACCAAGCTTCTTGCCACAGTTTGGAGCTGTAAAGCTTTGCTTAGAAAAATCAAGATTCATTTTTTTCTTGAGTGCAGCACTTTGAATAACATCGTACAAAATTGGAATGCACACTTTATATTTATAGAGGATTCAAAATATATTTAAAAATGTAACAACTCAAGGATTTGAAATAATCAGCTGACTTATCCTGATCATGCAAAGTTCATTCAAATAGTCATTCTTTTCATCAGTGTGTCACATTTATAGTGAAGAGAGAGGATTTATAGGAATGGGTAAGGTTATAGGGTGTTTGCTTTTCCTCCAGTACTCCTATTGTGTCAGTAATGATTGTGTTTCAGCTGACAGTGAGCTGTTCCTATTACTGCTAAAATTACTATTTACAGACTACTAAAGCAAATATTTATACCAAAAGTATTTGGAAAAGCTCTTTTATAAAAGTCATAAATAAATATTTGTCTATAGATCACACTTAAAAAAAAGAGAGAAACAGGGTCTCATTCTGTCACCTATGCCAGAGTGTAGTGGTGTGATTATAGCTGATATGGTTTGGCTGTGTTCCCACCCAACTCTCATCTTGAATTGTAGGTCCCATAATCCCCACATATCGTGAGAGGGACCTGGTGGGAGGTAATTGAATCATGGGGGCAGTTATCCCCATGCTGTTCTTGTGATAGTGAATGAGTTCTCACAAGATCTGATGGTTTTATGGAAGCTTTCCCTCCTTTGCTCTGCACCTCTCCTTCCTGATGCCCTGTGAAGAAGGTTGCCTTTCTTCCCCTTCACCATCCACCATGATTGTAAGTTTCCTGAGGCCTTCCTAGCCATGCAGAACTATGAGTCAATTAAACTTCTTTTCTTTGTAAATTACCCAATCTCACGTATTTCTTTATAGCAGCCTGAGACTGGACTAACACAATAGCTCACTGCTGCCTTGAAATCCTGGACTCAAGCAAACCTCCCATCTCAGCCTTCTGAGTACCCAGGAATACAGGCATGTGCCACCATACCAACTAATTATTTGTTTGTTTCTTTTGGTAGCAACTGGGACTGGTTATGTTACTCAGGCTGGTCTTGAACTCCTGGCCTCAAGTGATCCTCCTCCCTTGGCCTCCAAAAGTGCTTGGATTGCAAAAACGAGCCACTGTGCCTGGCTAGATTACACATTTTAAACGCCAAAAGCCAGCATTAGCAAAAACCAGTTTGCTTATTTTAAAAACCAAAGCCACCAATTTGTCATAAGCAATTTTTACACTGTTATAAAGAAGATGAACTTATACATAATTTATTTAAAATGTATTAAATGTGTACTGTCAACCAAATTCTGTGTGAGGAACTAGGGATATAAAGGTGAAAAATTAATTTCTGTTTCCAATTACCAGTGTATTAGTTGGTTCTCATACTGCTATAAAGAACTGCCTGAAACTGGGTACTTCATAAAGAAAAAAGGTTTAATTGACTTGCAGTTCCACATGGCTGAAGAGGCCTCAGGAAACTCACAATCATGGCGCAAGAGAAAACAGGCACATCTTACATGGGGACAGGAGTTAGAATGCATGTAAAAGAGGAACTGTAAAACACTTACAAAAGCATCACATCTCATGAGAACTCACTCACTATCACAAGACCAGCATGGGGAAACTGCCTCCATGATCCAATCACCTCTACTAGATCCCTCCCTCAATGTGGGGATTATGCGGATTAAATTTCTAGACAAGATTTGGGTGGGGACACAGAGCCAAACTATATCAACCGGGGTTATTGTTTTAAGTTTTGGTAATGATTTACTAATGTTTTGATAAAGTTGTCTGATCCAATGGGTAGCTTAGAATCTACAAAACAATTAAATGCATTTTTTTTAGTGTATATAACTAGGTACACATGACCAAAATCTCCATTTAAGTCCTCATCAAACATAAAAAATGTCCTTTGTGAAATGTATTTGTTTATAGTGAAAATATTTTTCCCATATGTCTGAAACATATTTAAACATAAATAGTTTGAAGGAAGCCATTTCTGCATTTTTGCTTTGTGTTTCTCAACTAGTAGGCTTTGATAAACATCAAAGCGCTATTGCCAAAGGAGTAGCAACATTTAGATCCCAAGGTAGAGAAAAAACTTAGTTGTACAAACTTCCTTCAGGATTGAAGCAAATATACATCATTAAAAATAAAAATAAACAGAAAATGAACCTTAAAATTGCACAATAGTTTTTTAGTAAATATCAAAACATACATTTTCTATATTAGTTTAGTGAAGAGAAATTCTGGACGGCCTTTATATCTTTTACTTGGTAGATATATTCCTTGTATAAGAAGTGTTTTTTGTTCTAAATATAAAATTGTAGTTTAAAAGCCACTCAACAGTTGAAAGACATATTATCAATTAAGTTAAAAAACTGACCAATAAAACCATAGATTTAGGAATGTACTCTTAAGGACTTTAGTTTTTGAATTTTCATTCTTTTTAAGAAAACTATATTTCAACCAAATTATTTCAACTATAAAATTTGTTAAAATAAAAGCTGTCTAGAGAATGATTAAAGTTTTTAATCTTTGAAGTTGATCCTACATACTGATTAAAAATAATGTATTTTCTTGAATAAAAATAGAAATAAGAGAAATTTAAAGTTGACAAATACTGTCACTTAGGAATATGTTTTGCTTTATTGATGCCAAACACATTATATTTATATAATTCAATCCACTTCTAATTTTTATTAGTTCTCATAGTTTGTTGAGGGAGGAATGCTGAGCCCCTTTTCATAGAGTTGGAATAATTCAAGAGTAGACTGGAATGACTCAAACAGTGGGAGATATGTATAGAATTGTCTCAGCTCTTTCCTCACTTTCTTTTATATATCTACTTGTAGCAAATGTAGATTTTCTTTCTTCCTTACTATGAAGAGAAATTCCCCATGGGAAAGGCCTCCATTTTGTGAACTCTATTAGTAACTTTTACAATGTGTTGATTAATGGGAGCATTGAGATAGTAGCAAGCCCACAAGGCTGAAACACCTAAACTACATTAATCATCATCAACAACAACAACAACAAACTGAATGAAAACATTATCCACATTTTGAGTTTTATAGCTGTGAATTTTTTTCTAAATATATGATGAGACTTATAAACAAAAAAATTTAATATCTGGCCGGGCGTGATGGCCCATGCTTGTAATCCCAGCACTTTGGGAGGACGAGGTGGGCTGATCACTTGAGGTCACGAGTTCGAGGCCAGCCTGGCCAACAGGTGAAACCGCATCTCTACAAAAAATACAAAAATTAGCTTGGAGTGGTGGCACACTCCCAACTACTTGGGAAGCTGAGGGAGGAGAATTGCTTGAACCCAGGAGGTGAAGTTTGCAGTGAGCTTAAATCACAGCACTGCACTCCAGCCTGGGTGATAGAGCGAGACTCCATCTCAAAAAAAAAAAAATTGATATATTTATGGCAAAATCAACATAAGCAAATTTAAAGGGAAAATAACCAGCTGCAACTTACATAGAAATAATAATTTTTTACATCCTAGAATGCAATCAAAATTTATAATAACGAACACCTTTCCTTGAACCTCTGCCACCAGAAAAAGGGTGAAAAACATAAAAAGGCATTTACCAGAAAACATAAACACACACACACAAGCGCACACACACACATACATACACAGAGCCAAAAACCAAATGAAAGATGTTTTACACATTGTCACTGAAAATTTAATGCAAGGATCCTAGTAATTTTAATAAAGTCATGTTTAACTAGTACACATCTATCCCATAATAATAATAACGTTATTATTCTTACTCATCCCAAATAATCCAGACCCAAAATTAGAATTCATAAAGTCAAAGACTATTTCAGTAATTCTTATGAGAAAAATTATGTCTATCCTAACCTAAAACAACTAAATAAGCTCCACCAAAACAATGTATCAACTGAATAACACCTTATAAATAAATAAATATGGATTATACACTAAGTGTAACGCAATGAAGATTTGTATCACTCACCAAAGAAGGAAGAGGGTGGTATTTGGTAGAATGGAGTAGAAGGGAATCATTCTTTGGAAGATTTTTCCTCTTTCTGCATTATTTCTTCACTAGATTTTTTTTCTGTTTTGGGGAGTAGTGGGGTAGCTCATAGCTATCTAGCACCTAAACTTCTCTTAAACATAAAGTTATCACACCTAACTTTAGGACACCACAATGATGAAAGACTAGAATCCTTGGAAATGTGGAAATCATGCATATTAAAAAATGAAGGTGTGGAAGACAATAACTCTTCAACATTTTTACGTGGTGTATACATGTTTAGGGTTGTGGGAACAGAATGATACATAATTCAAACATGTTCTATATGATATTTCTAATTAGAAACTTACCTTAATTGGTAGTGTGTCTTTGCCTGAAGCTATGTCCAAATGTTACGTCTTAGAACTTATTAATTTATTGTGTTTTGGGCAATGAAAATATTGATAATAAAGAGAAAGAAAGAACCATTCTGACATAAAGTTGTAAACTGAACAGTAAGATACATACCAAATTTAACACACTGATCACAAATTACTTAACTGATTTTAAATACACTCGTCTTTATCACAGTTCTAAAATTTCTCACAACCCCCAGATCATTCCTATTTTTTTCTAGAAAAATCCTGTTTCTCTAACTAAATTTAGAATAAACTTCTTTCTGAAAATCCTTCCTCATCTCAAGAGTGTTGTTACATAGATTTCCTTCTGTGCCTATAGAGCTCTGTGTATGCAATTATCATAGGCATTACCATATTGTACTATAATTGCCCATCCCAGCCTTCTGCAATTCTATACACATGCACACACATACACACACGCACAAAGTCTGTGAGCTCCCTCAAGGACGGACAGGGATCATTTATTTAATCCCGTGTGACACTAGTGTTTCTTAAGTAGTAAGTGCTAAACATCGTGTTGAATTAATTATTAAATAGCATAAGTGATCAAAAATATAGTCATGTAAAGTGGTAGAGTACCCAGAGCTTTATAATTATTATGTTTATTTGTGGTGGGTGTGCAAGTTTACTATGTAGTTAGTTAACCTGTCCAAGAAATAGATAAATATCCTCACTCCATGTACTTGCTGACCGTTCCTGAACATGCAGTGTAAGTGTATTAGTCCGCATTCATGCTGCTGACAAAGACCTACCTGAGACTGGGAAGCAAAAGAGATTTAATTGGACTTACAGTTCCACATGGCTGGGGAGGCCTCAGAATCATGACGAGAGGCAAAAGGCACTTCTTACGTGGTGGCAGCAAGAGAAAAATGAGGAAGAGGCAAAAGTGGAAACCCCTGATAAACCCATCAGATCTCAAGGGGCTTATTCACTATCACAAGAATAGCATGGGAAAGACCGGCCCCCATAATTCAGTTACCTCCCCCTGAGTCCCTCCCACAACACACGGGAATTCTGGGAGATACAGTTCAATTGAGAGTTGGGCGGGGACACAGTCAAACCATATCAGTTAGTATGAAGAATAATGAGACCATATAATAAATAAATATATATGTAATTCATAGTACATGTAAAATATTTTATTTACATCTCAGTTCACCTTCTCTTTCCAACTTTCTACAGAGCTTCTCATGAAGTCAATCTACACAATGTTGTTAATCTCACCGAAAAGGAAAAGTTACAACATTTACCCCAATGTTAATATTATCCAGTTTTATTTGTTGCCCAATTATATTTGTTTTAGTCTAAAATTACTCCTGTAATTGTTTAATATTTTAATTTTCCAAATTAAAATGAAGATATTTTATTACGTTGGTTAAAAGATAATTTTAGTTTGTCACCTTGGCATGACAGACCCAGGCTTCTCTGTTCCTGAAATGAGATTTTCAAGTATATCATTGTGAACCACTATGAGCCTAAGGTAATGTTATGGACTGTGATTTTGTGTCAGTGATATATTGATTTCAGAAATGACAGAAATCTAGTTTTGACCGTGGTATCTTTTAACCTGTAACTTCTGTGTAACAATGATAAATGTTAAGGTTATAACATACCTCCTGCTGTCAAGGCTGATGCATCCAAGCACAACTAGGTCAAAATTTCACTTACGTTGAGAAAAACCTGTGCTTTTTGAATTTAATTCATTGGAGAAATAATTGCCCGTGAGCTGTATGTGTGTGTATATATGTGTGTGTTATATAATATATATATTCTAATATATGAAATATGTATTTCACATATATAGATATTATATAAATATATAAAACATTGTTTGTTTATAATTGTGACTTTTATTTTAGAACCAGGAGGTACATATGCAGGTTTGTTACATGGGTACATTCTGTGACACTGAGATTTGAGATGCAAACGATCCTGTCACCCAGGTAGTGAGCATAGAATTCAATAGGTAGTTGTTCAGCCTTTGCCCCTCTTTTTTCTCCCCACTCTAATAGTCCCCAGTGTTAATTGTTCTCATCTTTATGTTCATGTTGTATTAGTCTGTTTTCACACTGCTGATAAAGATATACCCAAAACTGGTTAATTTATACAGAAAAAGAGGTTTAATGGAGAACTCACAATGTGGCTGGGGAGGCCTCAAAATAATGGTGAAGGCAAGGAGAAACAAGTCATGTCTTGCATGGATGGCAGCAGGAATAGAGAGAGATTGTTCAGGGGAACTCCTCTTTTGAAAACCATCAGATCTCATGGGACTTAGTAAATATCACAAGAACAACATGGGAAAGACTTGCCCCCATGATTCAATTACCTCCCATTGGGTCCCTCCCACAACACGTGGGAATTCAAGATGAGATTTAGGTGGGGACACAGCCAAACCATATCACGTGTGTACCCAATGTTTAGCTCCCACTTGTAAGGGAGAACATGTGGTATTTGGTTTTCTGTTCCTGCTTTGATTCACTTAGGATAATGGCCTCCAGCTGCATCCATGTTGCTGCAAAAGACATGATTTCATGTTTTTATGGCTGCATAGTATTCCATGGTTTATATGTATCACATTTTCTTTATTGAAACTACCATTAATAGGCACCTAGATTGATTCCACATCTTTGCTATTGTGAATAGTGCTGCAATGAACATACATGTGCATGAATATATAACAATGAACATACATGTGCATGGATATATACCAAGTAATAGGATTGCTGGGTTGAATGGTAATTCCTTTTCAAACTCCTTGAGAAATCTCCAAACTGCTTTTCACAGGGGCTGAACTAATTTACATTCCCACCAACAGTGTTCCTTTCCCTCCACAGCCTTACCAGTATATGTTGTTTTTTGACATTTTAATAACTAGCTATTTTGATTGGAGGGAAATGGTATCTCATTGTAGTTTTGATTTGCATTTCTCTGATAGTGATGTTGATTATTTTTTCATATATTTGTTGGCTGTTTGTATATCTTCTTTCAAGAAGTGTCCATGTCTTTTTCTCATTTTTAATAGGGTTATATATGTTTTGTTTATTGAACTGTTTACATTCCTTATAGATTCTGGATATCAGACCTTTGTTGTGTGCATAGTTTTCAGTATTTTCTCCCACTCTGTAGGTTGTCTGTTTATTCTGTTGATAATTTCTTTTACTGTGAAGAAGCTCTTTAGTTTAGGTCCCACTTGTCTATTTTTGTTTTTATTGCAATTGCTTTTGAGGAATAGTCATGAAGTTTTTGCAAAAGCCAATGTGCAAAATGGTGTTTCCTAGGTTTTCTTCAAGGGTTTTTAAAGTTTGAAGTCTTACATTTAAATCTTTAATCCATCTTGAGTTAGTTATTATATATGGTGAAAGGAGAGGTCCAGTTTCATTCTGCATATGGCTAGCCAGTTACCCCAGCACCATCTATTGAATAGAGTTTTTTCCCACTTTACTTGTTTTTGACAACTTTTTTGAAGATCAGATGGCTCTAGGGGTGCAGCTTTATTTTTGGGCTGTCTTTTCTGTTCCATTGGTCTATGTGTCTGTTTTTGTCCCAGTACCATGCTGTTTTGGTTACTGTACCTTTATAGTATAGTTTGAAGTCAGATAATATCATATATCTGGTTTTGATCTTTTTGCTTAGGATTGCCTTGGTAATTCAGGCTCTTTTTTGATTCTATAGGAATTTTATAATAGCTATTCCTAATTCTATGAAAAATTATATTGGTAATTTGATAGGAATAACAATGCATCTGTGGATTACTTTGAGTATTATGGCCATTTTAAAAATATTGATTTTTCCAATCAATGAACATAAAGTATTTTCTATTTGTTTGTGTCATCCATGATTACTTTCAACAGTGTTTTGCAGTTCTCCTTGTAGAGATCTTTCACCTCCTTGGTTCGTTGTATTCCTAGGTATTTTAATTTTTTTGTAGCTGTTGTATATGAGACGGTAAAAAATCCACATCTTTAATTTCATTAGGATTCCTTCTAAGTGCTAGTATTTTCGTAGTCACCATCAAACAGCCTTCTTAGTACCAGAGGAAATGGTTTAAGATTGTGCTGTGAACTATGGAGACAAACAAACTTATACAAATACACTGACTGTGGATCCCGCACACAAATCAGGCATGGTTTCTGCATACCTTGCGTAAAATTTTGCTCTCATATACTTTTACATTTCTTAGTTAAGTTTAAATTTAGCTTATAACAGAAATATGTGCAACTTGTTTATTTAAAAAAATGTGTGAGATACAAGCAGGAATTAAATTTATTTTTCCATTACAATAGGAAAACGACACCCCATTTTGAAGGTTAATCCTTTTATTCCTCGGTGAAATGAGTGAGTCCACAGCTTTTCTACACATTGCTTCCCTTATTTGGTCATTTTCAAATGAACTCCTTGGTGTCTGGTAGTTCACTCCACTTTTGAGGTTAGATGTGATTCTGGGTGGTTTTTCAGAAAGTAGCTACTTTTTTCTTTGAACCGACATCATTCTTTCTTCATAGGACACCTTCTTGTCAAATCACAGTGGCCTTCTTGCTGTTCCTCGAGTACACGTGACTCATGGACTTTGTACTTGTAGTTCTCTATGCCGTGAATGATCTCTCAAAACTTCCCATGGCCAGTTCCATTTTTATTTCAGGTATTCTCTTCTTAAATATGATTTCTTCAAATTGAATTTCTCATGCTCTCCTATCTAATATAGAAACCCTACCACACCATATTACAGATCATTCCCTAACACCTAGTTTCTCTCCTAGAGTCCTATTCACCACTACCTGAAATTATGTTAGATCGGGGTGATTTACCTGTTTAAGTTGAGTGTCCCTAGGATTAATTAATTATGTCCTCTATAGTTGTCAATGTTCTTCAGAAAAAAAAGAACTAATAGAACATATATGTGTGCGTGTGTGTTTATATATATCATATACACAAAGAGAGGTTTTAGGGAATGAACTAACATAATTGCAAAGGTTGGCAGGTCAAAAGTCTACAGAGTAGTCCAGCAGGCAGCTTACCTAGGGCAGAGTTAATATTGCAACTTGAGTCCGTAGGCTGTAAAGAAACTGGTCATTCTCTGATAAGGACATAGACATATTTTGTAAGGGGCTATTTTGTAAGTGAGAAAAACAATTAGAAATTAAAGTAATTTTGCATGAATTTAAAATAATTTTTACTATAATTGTAGTTACTTCTGTTACAAATTGATTATATTTTGTTGTAGCAACAGCATTTTCTTTTATAAAGAATAGAGACTAAAGGAATAAATAAAAATATTTATTTCAGTTATAAGAGTAATAAAAAATCGTACGTTGATCATGATGTTTATCCCCATCCTTTATCAGTTTTCTCATCTGTAAAATGAAAGTGTGGACTAGATTATTTCAACTGTTTCTTTAAGATCTGATACAATGGGCTTTTGTTAAGCACCTTCTCTTCTTTCAGGTTTTATATCCTTCTTCTATAAAATTTGTATGCTAATAATTGTTCATGTGCATCAGCCAAAGACCACTAAGAATACATTCTGCAAATTGGTTTTATTACTTGCTGCAATAAGGGAGACTAAAAACCTAGGAAACATTTGGTTTCTCAAAAAAGAGGAGTTGTTAGTGTAAGATATTTATACGCTTGGGGACAGAGAATGAGTCATAGAACTATCTTCTCAAGGATTTGACAAAATAAACCATGGACTTTTTGGAACAGTCAGTAGTCTTATCATTAAATAAAATTGGTTCATCTGTATTACTTTTAGGTTGTTGTCTCTTATCTTAGAATGTATGAGTCTGAATTAAATTGTATTATCATTTACTATATTGAGTTTGAACTTAGATAATTTTTGATAAATATTATAACTTAGCGTGGTACAGTGTATGCCTTTTGCAGCTATAGTGCAAACAAATTTCAAATATTTCCCTTACAGAATCGCTACCAACAGAGACATTTTCACTTTATCACTATTGTGCTTTAGGATTATAGGAAATATTTAATGCTAAAATGTGAGTAAAGCATGTGACCTATAGTAGATGCACAATAAATGTTTATAAGAAACACAAATATTACTCACCAATTATCTAAAAAAAGTAATATTAAACAAACTAGGATCATATAGTTAAATGGGATAATAATACTACAAAATACAATGGAAAATACTGGAAAATACGTTCTAAACTTGTTAACCAGCTGCTACCATATTATTAATTGCACCTCATAGGTATATGTTTTGGAAGTCATTTCTTTTCTTTAAATGATACCATGTAGCCAAAGGAAGCAAATAAATTAGCTTTAATATTTGTATTTAATCTAATGATATGTCAGCATTAGCAGGCTGATCAACATTGTACGCTATATGGATATATTGGTCTACTTTATTTGAATTTTTATGGTTGGAATGGACCAAAAAACTCATTTCTTGCCAACTGAAGCCTAAAATAAATACATAGATCCTCAATTATGGGCAATGTACAGGAGTTGCTGACAGCATCAAAGAAAAACATTGATAAAAAGAGAAGTCAGAGAATTCATATAAGTTTTCTTCCCGTTTGCCAACCCTGTTTGCTTTTTTTTAATCTGTTGTCCTACTGTAGACCTAATGAGTATATGCTTATTAGTGTAGAGGTTTCAGTTTTCTTTCTCCAAATCCTGTTTATCAGTTGAAGAAAAAGTCTCTTTTGGAATTAGTTTTTGGACTATACACAGGTGTAAGAATGGGATGCTTTAAAAGTTCACTCCTGGGGACATGTGAATATCTCTCGGTGAGTTACTTTGTGAATTACCTGATAGAAAAAATGAAAAAAAAAGTCAGTGCAACCCAGTAAGTGCAGCATATTTTATATGAACTGTATTGTAAAAATTTGCATTGTTTGTGTGTACATGTGTGTCCGTGCATGTATCTTGTCTATTTAAGGAAACATTTTCAGAAACACTGGCTTTGAGTTTGGATTATATATAAGCCCAATTAAATGAGCCAGTAAGTGTACAGATTACTGGGTGCTCCTTCTATACCCCAAATTATCAAAAATCCTAACTTAGATTTCCATAGAATATCATAAGAAAATACTATTTGTATTGTTTTGGTTACCCACCCCACTCCCCCATTATATCCATCCCCAAATCTCTTCATTTGACAGGGATGGGTGTAAGAAGTTTGCTGATAATATAGAACTAATAGGAGGATGGGGGTGTATTAGGGGTTTCCAGAGAGACAGAACTAATAGGAGGATGGGGGTGTATTAGGGGTTTCCAGAGAGACAGAACTAATAGGATAGATGTATATATGAAGGGGAGTTTATTAAAGAGAACTGACTCACACAGTCACAGGGCGAAGTCCCACGATAGGCTATCTCCAAGCTGAGGAGGTAGAAAGCCAGTAGTGGCTCAGTCTGGGTCCAAAAGCCTCAAAAGTAGGAAAGCCAACAGTGCAGCCTTCAGCCTGTGGCAGAAGGCCAGAGAGGCCTGGGCAAACCACTGGCGTAAATCCAAGAGCCCAGAGGCCAAAGAACCTGGGGTCTGATGTCCAAGGTCAGGAAGCATCCAGCACGGGACGGAGAAAGATAAAAACCACAAGACTCAGCAAGCCAGCTGATCCCATCTTCTTCTACTTGCTTTGTTCCAGCCGCGCTGGCAGCTGATTGGATGGTGCCCACCCACATTAAGGGTGGGTCTTTCTCTCCCAGTCCACTGACTCAAATGTTAATTTCTTCTGGCAACACCCTCACAGAAATACCCAAAAACAATCTTTTAGCAGCAATCTAGGCATCCCTCAATTCAATCAAGTTGACACCTCTTAGTAACCATCACTGGGGGAAACTTCTTTTTAAGAAAAAGCTTTAAGTTGTGCGTGTTGTATGCTTGCTTGTTGTTTTCTGCAGGAGATCGTACTGAAGGCTAATGTCAGAACAACCTAAGCGAAGAGAGGATATAATTCTTTAGCGAGTTATTCAAATATTGTAATTTTAAAATCTTGCTATAAAATAATGAAATTAGAAGAGGAACACCTAATTAGCTGTGTTAACTTGAAATACTTGTTTAATTTTATACTAGGATTTAAATTTCCCACAATTATAGGATGTCAGGTTATTTAGTTTATCTTCTTTAGTTTATATCTAGATAATTTTTTAAAATGAGGTCCAAAGAATATAAGCGGTTTTTGATGACCAAATAGGAAATCAGTGGCAGAGACCAGGTAGTTACCATGGGTCCTAATCTTATTCACTTTTTTAATACTTCCCTTCTCTTTATAGATGATGATAGAGTAAAGAACTGAATATATATCTTCTCTTTGTTTCACATTAATGAAACATTGGTGTTTTGAGTTCCTTTCCCTTTAATTTTTCATAAAACAAAACTTTACTTACTCTACAACTGTGCTAATAAAAATCACTAATGTATGAAAAAAATCACATTCTACACCTTAAACCCATCTAGATCATACATGTGTTAAGGCTGTTTTCAATTCTTTCAAAATTGTGTCCCTGTGTCTTGGCTCAGTTCCTGGAATATAATAAACACTCCATAACTGAATGGTTTTGAATGGGGTTTTTCAATGCAAAGTCAGTTATATTTATTTTGGAATATATTATAACACATATTTAGTTTCCATGGGATAGAGTTATCTAACTACAGTTTTCATAAAAATCAAATTGAAGATTTTTTCCTTCCCTAACATGATTTTGACTGAAAATTATAGAAGAAAATAGATGTTATGAATTCTGTAGTTTATGGGAAACACACCTGAGATTAAGTAGCTGTAGTGAGTAGGAATTGATTTGAGTGCCATCTTTCTGTACTATATTCTAGAAATAGTAAGCATACTTAGATAATAATTCCAAAAACCATGATCAAATTTTCCTTGTCTTTTTCTCACTGAATTTATAACTGTAGACTTCATAATCACATTGAGTTGTATATGATCAGCATATTAAAAATACTTTCTTCTCTTTAATCATAGACCATATTTTAAATGCTTATGTTCTGTATTGAAAATGTGAGATCAAAATGAAATGCTGCCTTTGAAAATGAGGAAATTCTAAAGCCCCTAGGTATAATTTATTATTTTTATATAAAGCTTTGATATAAGACAAAAAATAATATTTTGTTTAACTATAGTTGATTGTCATTGCCCTGCTTTTAAACAATATATTTTTAAAGAAATTGTAGGTATAATTTTGTTTAATACTACTCATTGCAGGTGGCTGGGTATAATTAGGGCTATTAATTTTGCTTCATAGCTTCTAGCAATAAGCAGCATAGCTACATTAAAAATCCATAAATAAATATTCCAAAGCTACTATAAGCCCTGTTGATTCAGGTAATCATTATATTATAAAATGTTCATCCTTTCTTTTCAGAAAAAAAAATCCCTGTTATGACTGGGTTGAGTTTTGTTTAATTCATTTTACCACTCAGTGGACTCAATAGTTGCATCATGTTTTAGTTTATTTTCCAAGTTCAATTGAAAATGCAAACAGAACAGTAAGCACTATCATATCATAAAATAATGTTTCTGTGTTGAAGTGCAAAAGGAAAATAGTCAATCTGAAATGACTATTGATTAATAATATAATGTTTATATCCAATTAAGGAACATTCAAAGTCCAAGCTAATTTCAGTCTTATAAACATTTATAGATCTAAAGAAAACTGGGTTTTCATTTTGCCTTTTTTACCATGAGATTGTTTAGTATTCAAAAGATATCATGATTTTACATAAATTGTGTTAAATATAAAATCAATCCTAGACAAGGTGGATTTTTAAATCCACAAACATTAGATTCAGTATAATCTACTTTGCCAACATTCTAATCATAGTCAAATACATGCAATGAGTGTAAAAGTATATAGGTGTGTTCTGAAATTTCTTATACATATAAAAAATCACAAAAAAAATTGCTTACTGTGTACCTACCACCTGCCATAAGGAATAAAATAATGTTGTCGCTCCTCTGTATCCATTGAGTAATTGGTTCCAAGATCTCCAGCCAATACAAAAATCTGCAGATGTTCAAGTTCCTTAGATAAAATGGTGTAATATTTGCATATAACCTATGCACATCCTCCCATACACTTTAACTCATCTCTAAATTATGTATAATATCTAATACAAGGTAAATGCAATGTAAATAATTGGTACTATAATGTTTAGGGAACAATGACAAGAAAACAAGCTTCTGCATGTTCGGTACAAATGCAATTTTTTTTCCAAGTCTTGTTGAGTTGCTGTTGGTTGAATGCACAGATGTGGAACCCACAGGAGTTGGAAGGGCCAACTGGACATATTAAGCTGAAGTCTCTTAAGGGTCTGTTCCATGGTCTCTTTTTCTCTTCTCCACTGGAATGTACTTCTAAAGTACTGTTTTAAATACAATGAAATTTTCAAATGGGAGTTATCATCTGTGTATCTTTCTGCCATCTGACATTGTCATTCAATATAATCTAATAATTTACCCATATTGATAAATGCAGCTTGGTTTCATACGTTTTCACTGCTGCACAGTTCCATTGTTTATATTGAGGTACTTATTTATCCATTCTATTGTTAATTTAATTTTTTTCTACGTCTAAATGAAGCTATGAGAAAAGTTCTTATGCATGTCTTTGTGCACCTGTGCAAATATTTTTCTAAGATATCTGTAAGTAGAATTTTCTGTGAGTGGTATGCAAATTTTAAGTAAATGCATATTGAAATTATTTTCCAAATTGTTTATTCCAATTTACATTCTCACAATTATTGTTTGAGTTTTTAATTGCTCTCCATACTTTCTAATAGTTGAAAATCAGATGATTATTTTGCCATTACGGTAGATGTTAAATTGTATCCTCATGATTTTCATTTTCAATTTCTTAATTCCAATGAGATTTAGCACTTTTTCAGAAGTTTATTGACCATTTTAGTTTCTTTCAAAATTACCTTCCTACATTCTTTGTCCACATTTTTCAACTTCATTAACCATTTCATTTTAGATTTGTATGAACTTTTTTACATATTATATTAAATTCTTTTTTATTTTAATGTTTAATGCAGTTGACTTTCTGAGTATTACTTAATGTTTTGTGATCTGTGTATCTTCTTTAAGGAACTCTATATACTCTGAGAACATAAAAGCAAATACATGATATTTGCTTCTAAATTTCGTAAATTTACTTTTCTACATTTCTTATTACCCAGAAGTTTGAGAGGCATGCAATTGCAAAACAGATGAAAAAAAATCTGTTACCGATGGAATATCACAAAAACGCTTTTAAACATTAAAATCATGATATGTGATGTGTTCACATCCAAGTGTATGCACCACTTGATTTAAACATTGTTAAAAAATCAATCTGAAAATTCTTCTATACTTTATTAAAAATAATCTATACTGGAAGATACTAGTAAGAGTATGGGACTCCAGGTCTTCCGAATCTTCTATAAATCTGTGGATTGTACAGGCCAAAAGAGAGATATTTTTATATTCAACCAGGTGATTGACTCTCTCCAATAACAATAAAGAATTTCTTACATAAGTAATGATTACAGTAGACTAGACATATCATTCTCTGCTACAACCATCATACCCATTGAGAATTATACTTAAATTTTGTATTTAGTAGATACTTTTATTCTCCCCTTGGTTTATTGTTAGTGTAATTCAGCTGCTTCACTTTCTAGGGGTGTGTAGTTTTTGTGTGGGCTTCGTTTAATAATGATGAACATGAAGCTGTCTAAGACTTTGTGACGAGGTAAGTAGAGACATGTTCCTTTAATACCATATTTTGAAACGTGTACATTGTTTAATCACAGGAATAAATAATAAATTAGTTATTCTTTCATTCAAGTTTTGATTGACATGGATATTCTAATGTATTTGTAGTGTATTTATTAATGGTTCTTTCTTTTGACTTGAGAAAAAGGCAAGCAGAATTACCTCAGTGTCAGTTTTTATGATATGCAAACACAACATATGCTAATCCCTCCTTCTGGGACTCAATGCATTCCGTCGTCTTATCTCTTTAACGTATCTTAATCTGAAACAATTTCTCAGACTTTCTTTGTCTTTCATGATCTTGATATTTTTGAAGAGTACAGGCAAATTATTTTCTAGAATGTCTGACAATTTGAGATTCTCAGTTTCTCATGACTAGATTCAGGTTAGTCATTTTGCACAGGAATGCCGCGGAAGTGATGTTGTTCTCCTTTTGAGGCATCATATCTGCAGAAATGTGGTGGCAGTTTGTCACTTGGATGATGATGTTCACTTTGATTGTTTATTAATGTAATCTTTAACATTTTCACTATAGAGATGATATTCCCCTTTTTAATTAATAAGCAATTTATGTGGAAATTGTTTGAGATTATATAATACCATGTTCTTCATTATATATTTGCCCTCTAATTTCATTGCGCATATTTATGATTCTATGGTAGGGAAGAACTTTTGTATTTATTTAGTTATTTGTTTCTTTATTCAGTTAATCAAGTATGAATTTATATCAGCATTCTGAAGAAGGAAATATATATGGAAAATACAACAATTGAATTTAACTACAGATAGGCTATAATAATACATTGATGATAAAAGCTTTTCTTTTCAATAATGGTAGAATGGTTTTATGTGAGAAATATAACTAAAAACATTAGAATTACAGGCATAAAATATCTCAAATATCCTCTTAAATAGTTCAGTATAAAATGCATTGGGTATTGAATAAGTGCAAAAACCTGAGGTAAAATCAAAACAATTAAAGAATCTGTATAAAGAATATATTATTTTTTGTATGTGTTACTCTTTCAGTCTTCTAATTAGATAAAATTATTTTAAAAACAATTGTAAAAAGCAAGTGTGAGTATTTACACACTAAACTTTCACTGGTTTTGTATCATACTTTTGTAACACTCTTACATATAAAGTATAAAAATGTATTCCACAATTTTGTAAGCCAAAGAGAGCCTCAAGGAAACTGATATAAAATATTTTATACTTTAGCCAATTACTGCATAGGAGAATTGATTGAAGTTCTATATCTTAATTATTATTCATTCACAAACACCATTTTTTCTTTTTATATATTATATTGTATAAGTAAAATTTACTGCATTTCATTTGGTGAATAAATTCAGTTAAATTTAGAAATGAAATGATCACTCAGTGCTTAGAATAAAGATGATCAAACTTTATTTAAACTTGGAAACTCTGTAGCAAGTGAACATTTCGGCATGATGGGAAAAAGAGCCCATGAGTCCATCTTTAAGGTTTTCTACTCTTACTTTTATAGGTTAGAAACCAAAAGGCTAAACAAATCACTGTATAGAAGAGAATGGATTAACTGAACAAATTGTCGGAGGCTCAAATACTTAGAATAGTTTGTGAACCTCGTGTGCAAAGACCATTGCTACTTTTTTCATGTGTTTGTAGGAATTTGCTTTCAGACATCTAATACTGTTAACAGAGTTGACCTTCATTTGTTTAAAAAATACTCAGTTATGTTAATTAAATTATGTACATGATAACCATTTTCTTTCACATTACTTCACACATGAAAGGGGGTAAACAGTGCTTTCTTTTATATTTTGATAATGATAGTTTCTGATCAATTTTGTTATCTGAACAAGGAAAACTGTATCACATAATAATATACTGTCCCACTATGTTAAATAAAATGTAAGACAGATTTTTATTATTTTGTAGATAAAGAAAGGTAAAATCTAGAGATGTGGTTCTCAGACTTTTATTCCTTTTTGAGACACACTTAAATTACCATGATGTTCCATTATGAAAAGTCAGTAGACTGTCAAATTTTAACTCTCCAAAACAACACCTCTTCAAAAAAGTAAAGCTAAGTTTATTAGGCATATGGCATCAAGGCAGAACATCAACATGAAAAATTCTTATTCGAAGTATAAATGTAAGAATAGATGTATTTTGTTTTTAATTTTCAGTGTTCAGGATTCTGGGCTCAAGTGACTTAAGAGGACATGCACAAGCAGGGAACTCTTTGGAAGCATGTAAAGTTCATGACATCGCAGTTTAGAATTTGTGTGCAGAAAAGATCTTGAAGCAAGTTGTGATAACTAAACTGTTATTTGAAAAGCAAATCGTTTGCTCAGATAAGATAACCATTGTCCTAATACAAGACATGTTTGCTCAGATAAATTAACTCTTTATCAAGATGAATGTATTTATAGGAATTTCCTGACGCAAACAGTAAATTATTAGTTTATACTCTTATCTTCCCAGAAAAGAATGTTCTGAAACAAATGATTAAGTCAATTTGACCCAATGATCTTAGTTCTCAGTCCCAATCCTTTAGCTATGTGGATTCAATTGGTCTGATCACAGTTTTCAAGGTTATAAATGATTGTCTTCCAAAAAAAGCTGATGACATAACTCTCTGCCCCATTCAAGAAATAATCATTAACACAAAATGAATTAATTGCCTGTGTTATTTTAATAAATAATGCTATTCTAGCAAATAAAATACAATAAAACTCAAAACACAATATTTTAATACTTTTTTAAGAATGACTGAGAATTAAATCTGACAACTAAAAAATGTGTAAGATAAAATTAGATTTTTTATTTTGTAACACCAAGGGACAGATCTATGGGTAAGAGATTACTCCTATAATTATTATTACTGTTTCTCCATGGGACTCATGCATTTAAAAATTATTGATTTTCTTTATGTATATATATTGGAATAATTTAGGTCAAATATACACATAGATGCATGTGAGTTTGTACATATACACATTACATACATTTCATAACTGGGTGATGTATAGATTAGGTTTTAGACTTTGATTGCCAGTTTAACTACTAAGTAGGTATTTTACCTGAATCAATTTACATATCTGAATATACAGTTTTTTTCTCTCTGGGAAACTGGGACTTTGAAGTTCATAATCTTTCTTTATGCCATTGGCACCTTTATAACATTAGGTTATGTGTGTGATTGTGTGTGTGTGTGTGTGTGTTTGAGAAATTGCAAACTCTGAAATTTTGTAGATTAAAGTACGTATCAGTAATACATGCTAAGTCAGACACAAGGTTTTGTTTGTATTTTAACGGTTTTATGCACAAAATCTACTTTCTTCTTTTGTGATCTATTATACATTTGCTTAAAGATTAATCATAAATTTAACAATAGAAATAATTTGCAAATATTTTAAATCACCATTTAAGGTGTCAATTAAACTGATAGAACAATTGCTTTTCCAGATGAGCAAGCTCTTGGGAATAAATTGGTTTCCAGAAATTTCTTGAATCAAACAGTAAAATATTTATTAGTTTGCACCTCTACCTAGGTGTAAATAGTAAAACCTGTTCTGATTGGTAACTTCATAGGAGATTTGGCATATATAAGTTAAAGAGCAGACATTACTGCTTATATTTATATCTTGGGCCTGTAGCACTTAATATTGTGGATAACCATTTACTTGTGATTATGAAAAGTCCTGGGGGGCACGCCGTGGCATGCATGTCCTTCACATAACTTTGTAAGGGTTTCCCTTCTCCAGGCATTTTCAGTTCTTAGCCGAAATAAGAATGAGTTGCTTTCAAGATGCTTTCATAAAGATTTAAAAGAAATTGACTCATCTGAGATAATTTTTAATATAACCTGCTCCTAGTATAAAACCCAGGATATAAATCATGAAACAGAATACTTCTTCAGTCTTCATGAAAAGCTGGGTGGCAATTTTATGCTCAGGTTTGTCCACTGGAGCTTTTCAAGATAAAGACGTGAATAAATACAAGTGACAAGTCAGGCATCTTTGAAGTGTCATTCATTAAGTGAGAGGAAATATTTTAAAGTATGACAAAAAAACAGTTATGACTGAGGGATAACATCATGTATGAGCTGTTTGTAAAATGATATAAGAATGCAAAACATATCGTTCAAACAACTGATATTTGCATGAGTGATGGAGAGTATTTTAAAATTTAATTTCCCATAAGGAACAAAATAATTGTCAATAAAAAGTGGGGTTTTTTTGTGCATGTTGTGGATCTGGATATTTGTGTTGCAGACGTATAGGATCATACCACAGTTGTATATCTGGTACACATTCAATTTCAGTTACTCAATTGCATAGTACACTGTTTAAGATATCATTTTGAAAATATAATCTTCTTCTCTACAAAGAATACACCAGAATGTTTGATGTATTGATTTTTTAATTTACCTTTTTTTTTTTTTTTTTTTTTTTGAGACGGAGTCTCTTCCTGTCACCCAGGCTGGAGTGCAATGACATGATCTCGGCTCACTGCAACATTTGCCTCCCGGGTTCAAATGATTCTCCTGCCTCAGCCTCCCAAGTAGCTGGGATTACAGGCAGCCATCACCATGCCCAGCTAATTTTTGTATTTTTAGTAACAATGGTGTTTGATCATGTTGGCCAGGCTGGTCTCGAGCTCCTGACCTTTTGATCCACCCGCCTCGGCCTCCCAAAGTGATGGGATTACAGGCAGGAGCCACCGCGCCTGGCCCATTTACGCTTTTTTCAAATACCTACTGAGTACCTGCTATTTGTTAGGAATTGTTTTAGGCACTGAGAATATTACAATTCACAAAACAGAAGAAACTTTTCTCATGAATCTTATCACCTATTTAGATTCTGTAGTTAACCAACAAACTGTATTGTCTTTATCAGTTTTATATAGACCTAATGCTTAGAAACATGTCAGCTGTCAACTTCTCAGAAAGGCCACCAGAAAAATTGTTGTTCAAGTAAAATGGAATTTATTTTATTCATTGCTAGAAAGGATGCAATGGTTAATTTCATGTGTCAGTTTGGCTAGACCACATCCCAGATATTTAATCAAACACATCCGGATATTGCTGTGAAGGTATTTTCAGATGAGATTAACATTGAATACTTTGAATGAAGCAGATTACCATCCACAAGGTGGGTGGACCTCATCCAATCAGTTGAAGACCTCAAGAAAAAGGGTGACCTCCCTCTAGATAAGGGGAATTCTACCAGTAGACAGCCTTGAACTTGAAGCACAACATCAGTTCTTCTCTGAGTTCCCAGCTTGTCAACCTACCCTGCAGATTTCGGACTATCCAGCATCCACAACTGCATGAGCCAACTTCTTAAAATAAATGTCTCTGTATATATAAATTCACATCCTATTGTTTCTATTTATCTGGAGAACTCTAATAGTGGGATAACACCATCGTGACAGTCTTAATCAGAAGGGAGAAAAAATAGACCGATATTTATAGGGTTTCATTTAAAAATTATTTCATAATAAATGCGGGAAATTTTAACTTGAGCCATGCAATTCAAGGAGCCAGTTCAGATTAGGTAGTTAATGTGGATTGAGGGGCTAGAGAGGAGATGGTATTCAGGCAAGTACTGAAGAGTAAGCTGTAAGTCCTGATGAGCGAACTATTCAGTTGCTTCGAGGTCTTCAAGAAGCAAGTATTCTAAAGAAAGCGGCTAAATGATCTTGCCTAATTTTAGTACTTTTTAACCCCAAAACAGGAAAAAAATTCCTAAAATTGTTTAGCATAAGGACAGGAAAATACATCATTTCAATTCTGAGCTGTATATGTGTATACTAGAGGTTGAAGAATAAGGTAAGAACAAAACAAGGCTTTGGAAGAAAGAATACATGTGTGGTGGCCTCTTTGAAATCAATCTAAGCATTTTTTTTTTTCTGAGACTGCATAGCAGTCTAGATGGTGAAATATATCCTGAATCACAAGTCAGAAGTCTAGGTTGCCAGTTCTGATTCCAGTTTTAACTTTATGACTTAGGCAATCTTTTGGACTTGTTTGGGTCTGTGTGTATTCACCTTTCATATGGTATCCTAGCCAAGATCTTATTTGGTTTTAAAATTTTGTTATTTTCTTAATAGATGAAAAAATAGATAATATCTGCTTTGAGCAAGTCATAGGGATAAGACTCCTCAGAGAATACCTGATGGAATGAGGTTGGAAATGAGTACTTGGGAAAAACTAGAGAACAATAGATTTCTCAAAAATTAGTGATTGCCTGAAGCATGCTGAATATGAAGATGATTATTTGAGCCATGCCGCTGTTCTCATAGTAGCTTAATACACAATTTCATAGCCCTTCCATTGACCATTATAAATAAATCAATCATACTTTTGTCACTACGAAGATTTATACATCCAGTAGATGGACAAATATTTGCAAATAGAAAATATGATGTTACAATTTAGTATTATTAAAGCAAACAAAGTTTACTCTTTGCTCTGTTAATGCTGGGTAAAACTGCCTTATAAGAGAATTGTTATTTTTATGCTAAGAAAATGGGATAAGACCAACTTCTGTCAAAAAAGGAAAAAAAAAAAACTATAAATCAAATGGATGTTAGAGAACACACAGACAATGTTTAGTCTTCCCTTTTATAGTTTACAATTTCATAGTTTTCATCTGGGAATGATTTTTGTTTGTTTGCTTTTTTGTGGGGTGGCAAGCGGGGACACATGCCCACTGCTGCTGCTACTGATAGTGGCTGTCAATGGTCTTCTTTAGAGATGCTTCGCCAGAAGGGTCTAAGGTAGTTGCCAGAACAGTTTAAAGTGGTTTAGAAACAATCTCTTTTATTTCTGTTAAATGCTAGATTAACAACAACAACAACAAACCTCTATAATGTGTGCTATAGATAATGCATTTATTTAGTAAAAATGCATGTTCCGCTTTTCTGCAGATTCTTTACCTTCACAATTCTGTGGCAGTTAGATGACGAGAGCTCCTGCCACGGGTATCAGCCGCCTGCACTATCAGTCTCCAGCAGTGCTCCTATTAATTATCTCGCCATAGTGCTGGAGACAGATAGCAATCTTTCCTAAAGAGCAGACAGATTTAAAGAGGCAGAATTAATTAAAATTGATTCCACATTCTATCACGTAAAAGTCTGCTGGGAGCCTCTCCTTTCTATACCCCTCCCCACTTCATGATGTTGTACTACATGGTACAGGTGGGAATCCATACCTTAGAATACTAATTATGTAGCTTGAATGGGATTATCCACAGTGATTGGCAGTGTAATGCATGAAAGGATTTTAAAATTTATTTCGTTTAGGGGATTTCTTCTGGGACCAATTCTTTCTTCTAACTTATACAAGTTGTTATTGAGAGGAGGACAAAGCTGACAATCCAAGGTCACTAAGGATTATCAGAAAACTTGCAAATGAATTATACATTTTAAAATTGAATTGTTTTACATTGTATGCTTTGGAGACACATGAAGGATTAAAAATGCTGATAACAGAAGTATTGTTAAGTATCCATATATGTTAACAATCTTTTTTTCTTTTAATGAAAACATCTGAATAATATAACTTTTACCTGAGCATGGGCAAATAACTAACAATGAAATGAGCTGATAATCCCATATACCATTTTATACTATATATAACTAACCATTACTAGTTTATATCAAAATGAAATATTGTTACTTTAATGAAAACAATAATCCTAGACACCTCAGACAAAGTTTTACTTAATCAAGGAAATGTATTAGTTGGAGTCAATTCTGATTCTGTAACAGTGAAACCCTAAATGTTTAAGCAAGGTAAATATTATGTTTCATGTGACCAACGCAAACATTTAAACACCATAAATATGATCTTTGGTGTAACAGTTCAGAGGTTACCATTCCAGGGGTGGTATGTGCTCTACCATCTTCAAGAGATAGCTTTTATCTACATCTACAGGAAGAAGAAAAGTTACATGGAGGATATTAAACAAGGAAAGGAAGAAGGCACACTACCTTACTTTATAAAATGGATCCTGAACTTGTAAATAACCAAGTGCTGCTGCCCACCTAAATCCCTATTGAGGAAGTAGAGGGTAGATATTAGAAAACAGCTAGCATGAATAAGGAATGCAATGTACAAAGTAACAATTATTATTATTATTATTTTTTTGAGACGGAGTCTTTCTCTGTTGCCTAGGCTGGAGTGCAGTAGTGTGATCTTGGCTTACTGCAACCTCCGCCTCCCGGGTTCAAGCAATTCTCTGTCTCAGCCTCCTGAGTAGCTGGGATTACAGGCATCTGCCACCACGCCTGGTTAAGTTTTGTATTTTTAGTAGAGACGGGGTTTCACCATCTTGGCCAGGCTGGTCTTGAACTCCTGACCTCGTGATCCACCTGCCTCAGGCTCCCAAAGTGCTGGGATTACAGGTGTGAGCCACCGCGTCCGGCCAGTAACAATTAAATTTGTAAGTTGAAAGACTTAGCAATAGTCTTTGCTTTGTAATAGAGTTTG
Organism: Gorilla gorilla gorilla; assembly: GCF_029281585.2. Lineage (NCBI taxonomy): Eukaryota > Metazoa > Chordata > Mammalia > Primates > Hominidae > Gorilla > Gorilla gorilla. The sequence continues at coordinate 89,138,201 of NC_073243.2, forward strand.
CTTTATATTTCTTGGGCTTTCACATTTTATAAAGAATCCTTTTTAGAGTTAGAAATTTGATAATGAGGGTAAATTATGATTTGGATAACAAAATAAGTCTTTTGAAATATTCTCTTTTTAATATTCTCCACAAATGTTAAAATAATAATTCATGAATAAATATGAGATAAATAATAGGAATAAATTAGGATGGAATAGAGAATTAACCATTAAGTTTATATGAAATATTTTTTATGTTTTAAAACTGACTGAAGTGTGTCATTCCTAACTAAATAAAGGTTTCTAAAGGGAACTTATGTATCTTTGAATGTTACAAATATAGTGTACGATGGATTTGTTACTACCGCTATACTAGTGTTTTAATCAGTATTTTGTATCTCATTATTTGTTTATTTGTTCAACAAACATAGATGGACCACCTAATATGTGTGAGTATACTGTTATAGACTGAGCAGAACACAGCAAAGCAAAGCAGTCCATTTCTTATCTTTCTTTCTTTTTTTTTTTTTTTTTTTTTCGGTCCTTGAAGTTAGGATCCATTACTTCAAAGCACTTTCAAATCTGTCATTTCTAAAGAAGGAATTTTTCAGGGGAGATTTACAGCATCAAGAGTTTTAAGGATGGTTTAGTAGAATAGTCCAGGTCAATAAATAAAATTATAATAAAAGCAAAGTATGTAATATTTCCCCTGTAGATACATTGTACCCATTTTTCACAGTTCTAACTTGTTTATCCAAAAGTGTACCCTAATGATTTAGATACTTTTAAAATAGTTAGACAGTGTTAACTTCCTTGTTATTGTTTGCAGCCTATATGTGAATGAGTATATACCCAAGAAAAGATAAAAAGTTTTAAAACTTTAGAAATGTAATATTGCCAAATTTTCTGTGTATATATTTGGGCAAGTAAAGTTTAAAAATATAAATCTTGAGAGTGTCACCAGCTTAACACAAGAGAAGAAAGATGTCAACATTGTCCTTAAGTAAATCGTTTTTTTCTAACAAAAGCAATTGTGTTGTATGAATTCTTACACGTTGGCTTTATTTTTCTTCATACACTTTCCTACCTTCAAGAACTTTTTACCAAAAAATGTGCATTACTTTGCTCGTGATAGTAAATGAGTTAAAATATTATAAAAACTATTATTTGGATACAAACTCAAACTGCGACACATTGACTAAGAACCCTAGATTTTCTTACAATCTTCATGTATTAGCCTCATAAAGCTGAACAATTTACCACTGACAAGCGCATGTGACCCATCAGTTACAGGAAACTAACATGATATAAAAACAACAAATACAGTTTAACAATTATATAACATTTTGAATAAAAAGTAGTGAATGTGACAATGAGATGAATAAGTATCTTTATGAAAAAGTGATATTAGAAAATTATATTAGAATACTTTGATTTCAGATTTGTCACACATTAAACTTGTAATGAATAAAACTAGTAAAAAATGGAATAGATAAAACCAATTTAAAGAATATATAGTATCAACAATATCAGCAAATGATAGGAGATACCTTATGTAAGATCCATAGATCCAGATTTATCACTCCAGAAATATCTCATTTGAAAACAAAGGCATCAATTACTGTTTGTAAGTGACATAGAAAAAAATGTGGGTTAGAGACTGTGAGAAATGCATACAATTTTAATTTTTTTACACTGCACAGAGGAGTCCCATGGGTTCAATTCTTCTTCCCACATCTAATAGACAGTCTCAATAAGACAGTAAAATTGAATATTCATATTGATGTATAACTTCCTCCTATAAACACCTAACCAGTTTCTTTGATTTTAGCCTTTTTCCTTCCAAGCTGTTTTCCATGCTGCTGGCAGAATTATCTCAAAAAATCACATAAGGATTAAACAAGAATCAACATCTAAAATCTTACCACTCATTACAGACTCACGTGTTGCTCCGTCACTTTCCCATCTCGTTTTGTGCCGTTATGTCTCTGCTTTCAGTCCCTCTAAGGACTTGACTCTCTCTTCTTCTCAGGCTTCTACAGCTGCTGTTGTTTTTTTTTTTTTTTTTTTTGTCTGCTTTCCACTTCCTTCCCTCTCTCCTGCTTTCCTTGATGATTTTACTCCTCCTTTGTCTTAGACTTAACCATCACCTAGATCTATCTTCTTTCCACAGCAGATGCCATAGTACCCTGTTCTTCCCACCGTCTGTATTACTCACCATGCTGTTTTCCATCTGCCTGTTCACTTGTCTCAATGCCCATCTGGCCTGTTATCTCTGTGAAGCCAAAGACAGTGTCTAGGGTTGTTACCCCAGTACTTAGAACAGGCTCCTATAATTTTTTGTTTTCGTTTTTGTTTGGCAAGAACACGAAAGTGTCGTCTCTTGTCAACTGGTGCACAACATAAAGACTTTTTTAGTCAAATTTTTAAAAGCATTCAAGTTGCTTGCTGGTATTTTTTACTGATTCAATTTCTTTCATAATATGATGTTCGTTGTTTGGGTTTGATAATGGATAATTGCCAGGTTATTTTGGTCATTTAAATGACTAAGTCCCTTTCAGTGTTTTTGACTTCAAATAGTCAATTTGGATGACGACATGTGAATTAGACATCACAAACTTATGGACTGCTTAATAACAGACTTCAAGTTTATGAAAAGAATATGGATGATAGTGAGCAGCTGTTCCCCCTTTTCATTGAGAGGAAAAATGAGGGAATAGACATAATAATTGCAACAGAAGTTAGATAATAGGGATTTTTACTTCTTTGGTTTTTGTTAGCAAAGCAAATTGTTATGGAAAATTTTTAAGAACTAAGGAAACAGTAATGTTTCTCAATGTTAAAATTTAGAGGACCAAAAGAGAATTAATCTGAAGTGTGTATCTTCTGCCCAACCGCAAATATATATACATATATATGTATGTGTGTTTGTATATCTCAAATATTTCTTCTTCTTTTCATTCTGTCTGTTTGAAATCTATTCCCTGCAATATGCTTCCAACTGAGAGTTTAAATTCTTTCCATACTTCTTCCCCTTCCATTTATACAACACACAAAGTCAAAAAATATTTATTTTTCTTTCAAAGCATACTAGATCCTCACGGCTGAGAATGCTCCAGTGGCTTTGTTTTGCATTGAGAATAAAACCCAAACTCCTCACCAAGGCCCACAAGGCCCTATGTCATCTGCCTTTTTTTTTTTTCTTCTGACACAGTCTCGCTCTGTCTCCCAGGCTAAAGTGCAGTGGCGCGATCTCAGCTCACTGCAAGCTCCGCCTCCCGGGTTCACTCCATTCTCCCGCCTCAGCCTCCCCAGTAGCTGGGACTACAGGCGCCCGCCACCGTGCCCGGCTAATTTTTTGTATTTTTAATAGAGACGGGGTTCATCACCACCTCATCTTCTACCTCACTCAATATATTCCAGTTTCATAGCAAGCTTAATAAACTTCTGTTTCTTGAGTTTATCAAGCTTGTTAATGTCTTACAGCCTTTATGATTTATGTGTATTCTGCTGAAATGTGCACCCCCAGGTCTTAACATGCCTCGCTCTTTCTCATCAGTCTGCTCTTGGCCAAAGTTTCACCTCTTCAAAGAGCTATTTCTTGGTCATTCTCATTGAAGCTGCCTTCCCTACGTCTCTATTCCCTTCTTTGTTTATTTTCTTGTGACATTTAACACCGTTGAAAACCCTCATGCATTTAGCTGTTTGTTTATTACTTGCCTTGTCTGTCTTCTTCAGAGGAATGTGAGCTCCAAGAAAGAAGTATCCTATCTGCTTTCTTCATCACTGCATCCCCAGAACCTAACACAAAGAGCAGGCACATAGTTTGAGAAATGAAAACATGTGGAAAGTTTCCGGTGTAGAGTTCCACTAAATTCAACAAATGAGAGCAGAAGGAAAAGATATCATGCTTCATGAAACTCATTGTTAGTATTGCTTCCATACTTTCCGGCTTCTTTGAAAGCCTAATTATTGAAGTTACTCTAGTATTAATTAATATAATACATGTACATTAAGGGTTTTTTTGTTATACTTTTTCCATATTAAAAATGTTTAAAAAAATCTCTGTGGGTTTTTAAGTGCAAACATTTTCCATAATGGGATTGCCCATGGGGAAAATTTTATAAATCTATGACTAAAACAATATTAATTGTACCTGCCGTGAAGCAAAAGCAAAATAAATAGCAGATGTTGGAGTAATATAATACATTTGGTTTTTAATAGCTAGTATGAGATTTGCTACTTTTTTCTAGAACATCTCCACACTGAAATGATAGCAATTAAACTATACAGCATCTGTGAGCTCACTTTGTTTAGACTTGTAGCTGATCACTCTTCAAGAAAAATAGAGTATAGCATCTGCTGGCTATACTCTGAGAATACTGCCGAAATAGATGTTTATGTACCACTAGTCTTCAAACAGTGGTTATATAATGTTTATATTCATATAATGACACTTTATTATCTCACACATGATAAATATGTATGGTAGCATCTTATCATAAATGTTTAGAATAAAATACCAAGAAATTGCTGTGAAGTGAAGTAAGATTACTAGATGTGTTTTGCTAGCTGGCAACATACCCAAACCAAATAACTTCAGAAATATTAGTGAACACGTGGCAACAGTTTTGCGGCAGCTACATTTGAATTATCAACTGGAACTTTTTACAAACACCTCCTAAATGGATATAGAAACATTAATGTTCTATATTATTACTGTTGTCTATTTTAAGAATGATGAGAAATACTCCAGATGCTAACAGCTAACTTTAACTATATAATATCACAACAATTTTATGTGACATCTAGGGAAAATAATGATAATTAACTTACTATAAAAAATTATCATGGAAATAGAAGACTTTTTAGCAGTATGTTCACATGACCAAAAGATCTGGACTCAGATTTATCTTCAAGGAAAGATAAGAGTATATACTTTGTAGATATTTTATATATATATATCACAGTTTAATAATTCTATTTTTGATAATTTCTATGTTATTCCATTATTCTCAAAAAGGGACCACTGTGCTTTTTCAGATACACAATAAGTCCCATCTTAAATAAATTACATTTCCTCCTATCTTGCCGCCTCTTTAAGGTATTACCCAAACGTTACTTTTCCTGCAAATTAAACCATTTATTTTTCCTCTCCCTTTACTTCTTTTCCTTTTTCAATACATTTTATTCAGGTGATTCCAAATCTACTTAACAACTGTTCTCAGTACCTCAGTAAGTCATTCATTTTCCCAACATTCTGAAATGTAAAGATTTATTTTAAATTCTTACTTCTTATTCCAGGGTTGTAAACCATGTTCTCATTTTTTCTCTCCCTACCTTCCTATCCCCTACCTTTTTTTTTTCACTATGATTTCCTAACATTAAATACCAACTCAATGTTAATTGACTCAAATGTGTATGTTGAGTTGGGACCTGACTTCTGAGCTACAGAGCCACCTATCCGGGTGTCAAATGGCTTCATCTTAGTATCTTGCAGGTATTTTATTATTATTTTGTTGAAAACCTAACTCATTTTCTTCGTTTTACTTCCTCAATGTACTTCCAAACTGGATTCTCCATTTAATTGTGTCATCAGTATCCCAAAACTAAACACTGTAGTTTTCCATTATTCCATCTCTCACACTGCTCTACATTCGACGGGTCATCAGAGCCTTCCAGTTTTGACTCAGAATATCTCTCTGGGTTTTGGCTCTTCTTGATATCCCCAGTACCATATCTCACACCTTGTAATATTTTTAGTCGTTTAGTTTTATTCACATTGCTATTACCATAATTATAATATTATTTCCTCCTACTTGGACTACTGCCATGGCTTTCTAATTGCATTCTTTGCCCGTTGTTCTTACCTATTGAATCCAGTTACTTTTGTGTGACAGAAAATAGATGAAGTTACACCCAAGGTTTATGGACTGCCAATGGCTTGCCCTTACCTATAGTTATAAGCCCAATTTTCTCAACATGATATTCAAGGCTCTACAGCATGCGAACCCAGTTTTCCTTTTTAGTGTCATCATCTCCTGTGGCTCTCTTTGGTCATGTTCCAGAATAAGTAGCTTTTCTCTTTGTTCACTTTCCTAATCTCTCCAGGGAAAGAAAAAAATCCATGCCTCTTCCATTTTACTCCCTCAACATAAATCAAATATATCTACTATAACATTTTCCTATGTAACTTTAGTATAATATGTGTTTTTCTGCACAGGAAAATTGAGTGCACTAGATTAGGAATGATGTCTTACCAGAGCCATATGTCCAAGACTAAACGGTTAAGGAATGGGTGGTAAATGAAGGTGGAAGAAGTTGATAGCTATATGAATTGAAAAATTGTATGTGTGCCTAAGTGATTTTGTGTGTGTCTATGCAACTCAAAAATAATGCTAACATACGAAAACGTAATGTATCAAACATAATGAGAATGTACTGCCTATTTACAGTAGGACGCATGCATGTTGTAGGAGGGAAGTCTGCAGTTTTGAACATCTGCAAGGGGAACAGGACCACTTCTAACTGTCCATTTTCAAATTCTATCAGAAATCAATTTTGCCTTCTCTGAACACGGAATGAAGCAATCACTCTGTGTTCAGAGAAAAAATAGTGACATACGTAGTAGATATTTAAAAACCCTTGCCTTCCCCATTTGGAGTCCCTGGGGTACTACATGTATTCTACTCATACTAGTAATACCAATTTGATTTTACTTTTAGAAATATATAAGTTATTTTGTCTCTATGTAGGAAACCTATAACATTTCTTCTTTGGTTTTATGATCCAGTTCTTGTAGCATTTAAATCTGCAAGTCCATGAAAATCATTCACTTGAAACTAAAGAGAATTTGAGGAAACATCAGTATTTCAATTATGTTATTTTATACTTCATCAAAACATAAAATGTTGCCCCACCTTAGTAAAGCATTCTGTGAATCAAAGTAGTTCAAGACAATAGACTTTCTAACCTTGGGACCATATGTCCCTTTCAGACTCATTTCTCACCTGCACTTCAGACAGGTCTCTCTTTGAACCCGTTTACTTCAGGGCCAGGCCCTCAGGCCTCTGTGCTGTGCTCATGCTGTTGCTGCTGATCATACTTTCAACTTCTGCTTGCACGTTACAACTCAAATGCCAATGCATCAGTCAGTTGTCAGCTCCAACACGCCCACCAGGGCCAAATATTGCACAATTAGCCCCTCCTTGCAGTTGTCCTAAAAGCATTGAGAGCATTGTGTTTAAAACCTAAGTCGACACCTCTCCTCACCTTCCCACATCAATGATGTCTCTATCATAGGCCTTTTATATTATACTTCTTTGTCTCCCAGCCCAGTGAGTTTCAAGAACAGGTATTGTGACTCCAGCAAAAATAGCCTGGCATGAAGGCAGTCAATAACTGATGAACTGAAGTCAAACAGCCCCTACGCTAAAATATTGAGAAAGCTTGTTTTTGTTTTTGTTTATGTTCTCACTAAAATGTAATGAAACAGCATTTCTAAAGAAGAGATTTGGTGAGAGGCATTTACCATAATAAACTTAATATGGAAATTTCATCACATCATTACAATCGCCACAGTCTCAACTAATATTTATCTTAAGATTTCATTTCTGTGGATATGATACTTGAAATTGAGTCCTTGGTGTACTCTATACACAGAGGTTTCTTTAGATCTTAAAAGTGTGCTTTTCTTCCTTTGAATTATAAAAGATAGCCTAAGTCTTTCATTAAGCTTCTGGAAACAGGGCCCAGAAGAAAACAAAATACATCTTTATTCTCATTCACACAGTATTCTATACTGAGCAGGTCAGTGTTTTGAGACCCTGCTTTTATCTTTATCTTTTTTTTCCTTATTCACTCATGTCTCACAAATATTTTACTTGAGTCTTCATTTTCTGTGCTGCCAGTATTATCTATATTTTGGGAGCACTTTGCTACATCCAGTCTACTCATTTATGTCTTGTGTATTCCATCATCTTCTTTTATATGTAACCACTTCCAATATTAAAGTGTTTCAGCACCAGCTCCTATATTTCACTTAAAACAGTGTGACACTAAAAGTCAATTTATTCAGTTGTATACAGAAAATAGAATTTATGCTTATCAGCTCAGCTGTTCCATTTAAAAAAATACTTATTTTTGTCTTGTTTCAATTTACACATATTTTATTTAAATATACCTTTCAAATAGTTTATTCTCTTGAAAAAGTTTTAAACATTTTATTTTTCCAAAGCCATCTCAGTGGCAAACATCTTCACTTTGGCATTTTATCAGTTTTCTTTCAGTGATTATAGCTAATGTGTGCTCTTTATGGGAACCAATTCTTCTCTACTCAAATTTATTTAGATGGAGACAAATAGCATTTCTTGAATTACCAGAATATAAGAATTTGAAAAGTGCAAGCACACCCTATTCCTATAGCTATCTATCCATTTATTCCTGAATATATTTTGAAAAATAAAATACACGGATTCAGAAGAAATTTTTAGTTCTATTTTGCTGCAAGGGTAAAGTTTAAAACACTAGGAATCATAAATCATTCTTAATAATCACATATTTTTAATGCTTTTATTGAAGAAATCATAAGCTACAAGAACTCAAATGCAACTTTAGCTATAAGTTAATTGTTTCATTATTTACCATTTTTCTTTTCTTCTCTTTTTTTTTTTTTTTTTTTTTGGCAGTGTCTCACTCTGTTACCAGGTTGGAGGGTAGTAGCGCAATCTAGGCTCACTGCACTGCAACCTCCACCTCCCAGATGAGTAACTTGGACTACAGGCACACAGAACCATACCCAGCCAATTTTTGTAGTTTTTTTTTTGTACAGACAGTGTCTCACTTTGTTGCCCAGGCTGTTCTTGAATTCCTTAACTGAAGCAATCTGCCCATGTTGGCCTCCTAAAGTGCTCAGATTACAGGTGTGAGCCACTACACCTGGTCTTTTACTGTTTATAAATGGGGAAACATACCAAATGAGTACAATATTAATTCATTTGGACATTTTCTTTGTTTGAATATTACCATCATTTTAAAAATCACATGTTATTGATTATAGGTAAGGCTTTCTGTAAAATAAACATATAATAAGTGTTTAACCATTTTTCTTATGTAAAAATTATTTACATGGCATGACATTTCTAGTTGTAACTAATTTTTACCCATATTCAATTTATTAAAGTACACATCACTTTCAAGATCTAGAAGCACTGAGGAAATGAACTAGGACATCAAAATGAAAGTAGATGTTGGAAGACAGAGGAGAAATTCAAGTTGCCTAATGCCTCATTATACTTTTACCATTCTCAATTTTTAAAGTTTTTATCTTGGATTAAGTTTCTAACAATGACACTGTGTACATCTGTGTTTAGGAAGCTGCTACTATCTGTGTCTACCACATAATGATTATATACTTTTGTCTTTTCCAGTCATAGTTTGAGGTGTAAATATTCTGGTGTAAACATCTGAAGCTAAATTTTCTTCTTTAAGCTTACCATGGAATTTTCCAAATGCATTTTGCAAGCTGATTTAATATGTTACTGTGCTGGCTTTACAGATGTACAATAAAAATAATTTAATACATTGCAGTGACAAATACTGAAAATTAAGAATGGTCAAATGTAATACTTATGGCTGTTATATTTCAAAATCATTTACATGTGGTTTTAAATATATTGCATTTATCCTAAACATACTGTCAGAAATACATATGTTTGCATGCATGCCTGTAATGTCTAACTCTTTCTTGGTGTTGATTTTCATTTTCCAAACACAAACAATCACAATAAAGTCCCTACTTTGGCTAAGTTTATACCATGTCCATATTTACAGCTTTTTAAACAGATCTCTGATAAACCAGATAGAAACATAATAAAACAGTGATATTTGCTCTTCCTTCTGTCACTTTTTGGCACTACTCATTAGTAGAAAGAGAAGGTGAGAAGGTGACCTTCTTTTTTTAAAATTGTTGTTATTGTTGTGGGATTTGGGGGATTGATAGTTGGAAACCTCCAAACAGCCTCCAAAGACCAATTAACAAAGGATGATGTGTAAAGTGCCAGCCTGTGTTTCAATTAAATGCCTACTTTAGGTGGTACTCAGCAGAGATACAACTTCTATATATACCAATTGTCTTCTTGCTATGCCCATACTAATAATACTTTGGAGAAATTAATTACTAAATATTAAAATATTTTTTCAATTGACAGATGAACCAATTATTATATTTCATACATGGACCTATTATTATATCTCACACAGGGTAAATATTTTTGACCTTTTAAATTGCTCTGTCATTATAAGAATACAGGTTAGTTGTAGAATGACAAATAACCACTGCATTATATTTTATTTTATGTTTTAATGTTTATTTTAACTTCTGGGGTACACGTGAAGGCCTGTTACATAGATAAACATGTGTCATGGTGGTTTGCTGTACAGATTAATTTATCACCCAGGTATTAAGCCTCGTACCCATTAGTTATTTTTCCTGAATCTCTCCTTCCTCCCACCCTCCACTCTCCAAAAGGCCCCAGTGGATACGTTCCGCTCTGTGTGTCCATGTGTTCTCATCATTTAGCTCCCAATTGTGAGAGCATGTGGTATTTTATTTTGTGTTCCTCTGTTAGTTTGCTAAGGATAATGGCCTCCAGCTCCATTCATGTCTCCGCAAAGGATGTGATCTCATTCTTTTTTATGGCTGCATGGTATTCTATAGTGTATATGTGCCACATTTTCTTTATCCAGTCTATTATTGATGGGCTTTTAGGTTGACTTAGTGACTTTGCTATTGTGAATAGCATTGCAATGAACATACACGTGCATGTGTCTTTAAAATAGAATGATTTATATTCCTCTGAGTATATATCCAGTAACAGTATTGCTGGGTCAAATGGTATTTCTATCTTTAGATTATATAACTTCAATGCTCCTAAGTGAAAGATTTAGATTTGAAAACATGGCAAATCTTCCCAAGGTGATCTTTAATGCAATTTAATTTAAAAGAAAATCTCAATGGAATGCTTATTTGTTAGTTTATTTGCCTAACTCTTCGATTGAAAACTTAGTACCATGATACTAATTTTAATCTATAGAAGAGCAATGAGTAGTATTTGAAGAATGACGTGATTTTCCTGACTTTATGATTTAGGGAACATTTCATAAACAAGAATGTTTCATTGCAGTATAACTATAGATAGGCCAATGAAAAGTCAATAATTCCAGCAGATCTGACAATTAGAAATATTTAATATTTATAATATATAAATATATTTAGCTAGCCGAGTTAATTATTGAGTGTTAATTATATGTCAGGTTCTTTTTAAGTTTTCTACATAGATATATTAACTAACTCTCCTACCCACCCTGTTAGGAATTTACTATTATTATTCCCATTTACAGACGAGGTTGCAGAAACCAAAAGTCTCAGAGCCTTCCCAGAGTCACACAACTGGTAAGGGCACTCTATCATGATAAAGAGAACAGTTCAATTCTTGGTAAAATATGGCCACATTAACAATTTTTTTAATTGATTACTAGATTATTTGAAAAAAGCAAAAGTTAAATGCTTACCTGATGATGTGTAGAGAGATAGATGGTTGTTGAAGATTTAAACAAAAACAGAAATCTACAGTTGCTATCTGTAAAATTGTTGGGAGACACATACCTTTTAAAGTGATACAATAACCTCATTTATTTTATTATAAAAAAGCTCTAAATGTAAATAAGGAAAAATTACTTATTTGTAGAGTAATTAAATAATGTAAAATATAAACTTTTAATTATCAATGAGATGAATTAAACAATTCACATTTACGCACTGTATGATTATACTGGAGTTTTTTTTGTTTGTTGTTTTTGAGACGGAGTCTCACTCTGTCGCCCAGGCTGGAGTGCAGTGGTGCAATCTCAGCTCACTGCAACCTCCGCCTCCCAGGTTCATGCCGTTCTCCTGCCTCAGCCTTCCGAGTAGCTGGGACTACAGGCGCCCGCCACCATGCCCGAATAATTTTTTGTATTTTTAGTAGAGACGGGGTTTCACCATGTTAGTCAGGATGGTCTTGATCTCCTGACCTCGTGATCCGCCCGTCTCGGCCTCCCAAAGTTCTGGGATTACAGGCGTGAGCCTCAGCGCCCGGCCTATACTGGAGTTTTAAAATGTTAATAAGAAGCTTGTCTTGGGTTTGATCATAGAGACCCTGTTCTATAATGCCTGTGTTAGGAGGTGTTACATGTTCTGGAATGGCAACTTGTTGTTTTACATTAAAAATATTTAAAAATATGTATACTCTTTGAATCATAAATTCTATTTCTAAGGAAGGATTATAAATGTATTTCAAACAACAAAATGCCCAACAGTAGAAACCTGACTTAATAAACTACTGAATGTGACATACCAACATTAAAAAAAAACCTTTAGGTAGCCAGAGACTGATAAGTAAGAACTTAACTGTAGTTAATGCTAAATAATGTCAGCTATTGAAGACTTCGACAGTTTTAACAGGAATTTTATATATTTTTCATGAAGTAGAGATAAAAATTGCTATGCCAAAGAAAGATTTTTAAAAATGTCTTTCTGTCTTTAATAAGTTAATACGCATTTAATATATAAGGCATAAAAGTTAATATTTTAACATATGTAACTCCTGGGAACTATAAGTAAAATGATCAGTAAAACATTTCATGTATAATGACCTTTAGTAATTTGTCTTCCAAAAATATTCACCTGTACAGACAGTCTTACAAATGAGAACGCTAAAAATCTGGATGACTACATCCTGAAAGGAATAGCTTTTTGTCTCTCACAGAAAATAAACACATTTGACCATTTCTATGTCATCATTTTTCTTCCAATTTATAGTGTCAATACTGCTTCCCCCAGCCAGGAGCATTCTCCCCTAAGATTTTATGCTTAATAGCATGCATTCATCAGAGTTCTCCAGAGAAATGAATCCAATAAGATGTGCATATATATATATATATATATACATACGTATGTGTATATATATATATATCTCCATGCTATTATGGATGCTGAGAAGTCCCAAGATTTGCAGTGTGAGTGAGCAAGCTGGAGAGCTGGAGACCAGGAGAGTTGAGGAACTCAGAGTTCCTCTGAGTCTGAAGGCCTCAGAACGAGGAGAACTCACGGTGTAAGTTTCAGTCTGAAGACTGACAAGCTGAAGTACTGGGAAGAGCTAATATTTTGGTTTGATACAGTTGAGCAGGAGGAAATGTCTCTTGCTTTGAGGGAGGGTCAGCCTTTTTGTTCTATTCAGGCTTTCAACTGATTGAATGAGGCCCAAGCACATTAGAAATGACAATCTGCTCACCCAGTCTTTCCATTTAAATGTTAATCTCATCCAAAACACTTTCACGGAAATGCATGGATTAATGTTTGACCAAATATCTAGGCACCCTGTGGCCCAGTCAAGTTGACACATAAAATTAACCACCACATAGTAGAATGCAAATATACCTGTGCATATGAATATATATATGTGTTTATATCTATTTCAAATTAATATATAACATAGTAAAATTATATAATATATATATAATATATAAATGTACTTGTTCAATTGTGCAATAGATCCTAAATATATGTATTGATATTTATTGATATATGTCTGTTAATTAATTCTGGCAGCATATTATGATTAGTTGATTCCGAATGTCAAAGTTAGAAAATGGAGACCTCCTGGTGGAGAAAGTTTTGTAGATTGTCTGATTTGGCTATCCTAGGCAGGTAAATAGCAGAGTAACCCATTTTTCATCTACTATTTTTTGGAGATATTTCCACAGGCTTTCTAAAGATTAGGTCCAGTCTGATTCTTCACCAGCTTTCTTTTTAGAGCAGGCCATGTGGTCTTATTTTGCTTTTTTGTCTTATTGCTATTCTCCCTTGGTTTTCTTGTTCCTTAAGACAGAGGGCAGCTCATACTCAGACTCCTCTGGTCCTCAGGATCTTGATTGCAGTGATGATAAACCCCTTGTTCTTGTTTTTCTTGTTGGAAAGTCTTTTCTTTTCTTTTCTTTCCTTTCTCTCTTTCTTTCTCTCTCTCTTTCTTTCTTTCTTTCTTTCTTCTTTTTCTTTTTGAAATGGAGTCTTGCTCTGTCACCCAGGCTGGAGTACAGTGGCACAATCTCAGCTCACTACAACCTCCACTTCCCATGTTCAAGTGATTCTCCTGCCTCAGCCTCCCTGAGTAGCTGGGACTACAGGCACCTGCCATCATGCCCGGCTACTTTTTGTATTTTTAGTAGAGACAGGGTTTCGCCATATTGACCAGGCTGGTCTCGAACTCCTGACCTCAGGTGATCCATCTGCCTCCGCCTCCCAAAGTGCTGAGATTACAGGCATGAGCCACTGCCCCTCGTCTGTTGTTCTTAAGCTTTCTAAAGCATTTTGTTCATCATAAGAAATTCTCTGTATGGAGGTCTTTATGATTCAATCCACAGTATCTATTCCAACCCAAATGGTGGTAAACCCTTGCACTTGCTAGAGATTAGTGTGTCACTGAGTTTCTGATCCAATGCTTGACCATGTAGTATAGAAGGAAGAATGCTGAGAGAGCTTTTAGAAAATTGTCATTGCTCCTAAGAAGGAGACACATACAAATGTGAATATTACTCTTCCATCTGCTGGATCCATCTTACAATACTGAGGGAGGCTAACTTAAAAGCAAAGGCTTTTCACATTTTGCATGAGATGATGGAGGCTGAAAGGCAACCTCCAATCTTGGAGCCCACCCTACCTCTAGACATACTTCAGAATTAAAAACAACAACAACAACAACAAAACTTACCATTTAAACCAGTTTGATTTGGAATATTCTGAGGTTTCCTACCAAAAGCATCCTAATGGATATAATGCTAATAATAAAAATAGCAAATATGGGAAATAGCATACTTGTTTCATTAAAACTTAACCTCAAATCTCTAGAAACATGCATGTTAAAATTAATAAATGTAAAAGCAAAGAATCTACAATGTTCATCACAGGTTTTCAAACAGAAGATTTTCTCAAAGACAATCCCTGGACCTGATTTTGTGGGTATGTTTCATGAAAACTGCTCCTCTTCATTGAAAGTCATCTAAAAATTTTCCTTCAAGTAGACTTACCTTTAGACAGGATGATTCAGTCCAAGCAAAACAATGGTTAATTTTCAGAAATAACCTTTTGTAATAAATATCTCCTGAGTTACACTAGATATCAGTGTGAATCATTTTCTAAATTCTCTTCTACTTTGGTGTCACACTGTGTGATATTTTCAAATTAGAATAGAGAAGGCACTTGAAATCCCCTATTGTTTCTAAAAAATACTATTCTCATATTTTGTTTTTGTTAATAGGGATGTTTAACAATATCTCAATGTTCATTTAATGCATTACTTTTCAAGACATATTGTCTTTCTCACAAGAATTTGCAAGTTTATCATTTAAGTTTTTATTCAGTTCTATAGGTAATCTTAGCTCATGGAATGGTAGTATACAAGTGTTCTTTGAATCACAAAATTGTTCATTTAAGCCTTTCCCCACCGCAAGTCCAGGGAGATTAAGTTTTAAAACATCTACGGGAGGAATCAATAACAGATTCCAAAATGTATATGATTCTGTTTTTTTATGTCTTTTCCTCATTTAGAATAAGTTGAAAATATATCAGTCCTAAAAATACTCATAATAGTTTATTTGATATTTACAATGAAGATGGTAATAAGTTTTCTTGAAACACACACTTTAAACACCAAATATTTAACAGTGACTTTTAACAATCATTACCATAGATATAGTAGGAATCATAAGCAGTAGCCTTTTAACTCACCCTAAGACAATTAGAGTTGAACTTTTTTTTTTACCTAATGAATCTATAACTGGAGAAGATATGTTTAGCATAAATACATGATCATGTGTCTATAAAAGAACAATTTCTCAATCATGTAGGAAAAGTGGTTAATGCTGAACAGATTAGTAAAGTAATTCAAGCAAAGAAAATCCCCTATAAAGAGAGCTAGTAAGATCCATGTTATGTAAAGTAAATGGTATAAAACTAAGGAATCAGGAGCTTCTTTTCCTGTTAAATACAGTGTTCAATTTCCAAATACGTAAGACTACACTGCAATGTAAGGAGTGTTCATACCAACAAGGAAACTTTTTCTCTTACAAGAAACTGAAAATAATATTAAATTCAATTATGTAAGAACTTATTCCTGTTTGCCCCAAATCAAATTATTTAACATTCTAATTTAGAAATCAGAAGTTTCATTTGAATTTGACATCTTGGAATACATTAGTCCTTGAGCAAGAGGTTTAATTTAATGTCATTTATTCTGCCTTACATCAAGCAAGGTCTAGTAACTTAATGTACCCCATTTTATATATCTGGAAGCTAACGGTTTAAGGAAATTACTTAAGGTCACAAAGCAAGTAAGTGTCGGAATCAGGTTTAGATTCTAAGGGTACATGACTCCACTGTACTAGTTCACACTAATGTTAAATACTTCATAACAGAGGGTTGAAAAGCAGCTGAAAGAAGGATGTGGGTTGCCAGGGGCTGGGGGGAAATGGAGGGGTGATGGTTAAACGGTACAAAGTTTCAGTTATGCATAATAAATAACTTCCGGAGATTTGTTCTACAGCATAGTACCTATAGCCAATGATACTGCAGGTTTCTACTTAAAATTTTGTAAGACGATAGGTCTTATGTTAAGTGTTCTTACAAAGCAACAATAAGGCAGACTACTATACAGAAATCTTGAGCTTATTTTGTTTCTGTTTTCACTGTTTAGAAATACTGGGAATATTTTAGTCTTCTCCTAAAATATTTACTTATAAGATGATAAAATAGGTTCTTAAATGTAACATTTGTCCAGAGGGGGAGAAAAGTGGACAACATTCATTGACATATATTTTACATAGTATTGTGAGTGTCAGAGTTTTTTTCTTTAATGTAAGTAAAAAAAAATAAAATTTTTAAATTCAAAAAAAGTTGTATATATGTTTATTTCACTATATACAAAATTATATAGGCCCTAATACATTGATTTTCATGATTTCTTTCCTTTTTACACATTGAATGTATGTCTTTTATGAAAGTGATTTAAAAATACAATTACACATGAAAATTCTCATTGAAACCAAATTAACATGATAACTATCTTGAATTTTCTTTCTTTAGTGACATTTGAGCTTTAGTTTTAATCGTGATTTTCTTTATTTTAAAAGACATATATGGAATAATGAAATTAATGTATAGTTTTTCATGTTAAACATAAAAAGGGCACACCAAAATTAGTTTATAAATTGGTACACAGCTTTACCAAAATTCATTAAATATGTCAGTTGTTTAATATGAAATGTTATTATTATTCTTGTAGAGTTGAGAAAATAAATTAGAACCAGGAAGAGGTGATGCTATTATTGTATTAAAACCAAACACACAAAGCTCTGGCAGAAGTCTAATGTCAATTGGTAGCTTATTTCTTTTCCTGTGTGCCTTTGAAGTAATTAACATATTAATATAAGTCCCTATGATTGTGTAATTTCATGGTTTTATTGCAATATTTATTTTTTCCCAATATTTTTGCATATTTGTGGTAAAAGAAATATATTGTTTTTATATGAATTATGACATTTTTAAACATGTCCCCTTGAGGTTAGGTATTTTTGTTTATTTTTCGTAATTTAAAGGATTACCAATCTCCAGATCCCCTACAAAGCTGAACACATGAACTAATGTCTATCACAATACTGAATTTTCTCCTATATACAAGGTAACTAGCTTGCTCTTCGTCACCATTGGGTCAGTTATTTACATGTAACAATATCAACGTAGTAGAGTCAAATCTGAGAAATTGTCATCTTGCTTATGGACAAAGCAGACATTGTCAATGTGGCTGCACTCTAGGTTTAAGATAATATCTTTTCCCTGAAATTTCCTAAAGCATGTGTCTCCAACCACAGGAAACAACAATGGATCAAAACTAGAACAAAGCAAATATTAGTAAAAGTAGACCATTACCATAGACTTTATGATTCCTAAATGATTTTTATAATGTGACGTCTGCTCCACGAGACAGCCCTGAGAGTCATGGAGATAGATTCTGCTAATAACCTTGGACAAGATCCTTGCTGTGGCCCCTCTGTAGCATTCTCCAGCTCTAAACAGTTTCCAGCTACTCAAGGTTTTATATTATCAACTCTGACTGGGCTTTCACTTGGCCTCACCCAATGTACCATGTCTTTGCAGTACAATTTTCAGACCCTCCAGGAGCTGTGCCACTTCTTCCCAGATAATCATAACTAACAAAATTTACACCACTTACCCCACTCTCAAAAGTGTCTCATTTTATGAAGAACTGGACAAAGGCTTTACAATAACTTTACACTGAATATGGAGAGAGAAAATTACATTGTTGCTTGACATTCGTATAATTATGAATTGCTAAATGAATCCATGTATTCTGCACTATTCTATCAATAATTTTCATTAAAATATACAAAGAATATGTCTGTTTCCCACCAAAAGTTCTAGGCAAATTTAATATTTTGAACAGTTATTACATTTTGACCATTTCATATCATATTTGTTAAATACTTAGGCTTAAGATGTCATAAGTTTGTCGATTCTGTCTTAGATATTTTTTAAGGTAGAGATGCAGCTCCTTTTAAGTCACTGAAGCTCACTCTCATTTATATTATATTTTTTGTTAGTAATTTCTATTTCTATTTCTTTCAGCTAAGTCCTATTAACTATTTTTCTCACGTTATAATTTTTATTACACAAATACGTGCTGGTTTGGTGATTAATTACACTAATACTTTTAATCAGTTAAATCAGTAAAGAAAGCTAAAAAAAGTGTTTCTGAAATGAAACTAAATATATTATTTTGAGCTTCGTATTGATGTTCTCCAAAGTAGAAGTTTTTTTGTTATTATTATTTATTTTCTAGCAAAACATCAGGTAGGGATCAGACTATGGGATTCATTTAAACATATTATTCATTTTATGATATATCTTGAAGTGAAAATAGGGGAATCAAAAGATTCAAAGAATCATGTCTATATTCAGATTAAAGATACAGAATAATACACACAAAATTTCCTGGTACAAGAAGATATCTAGCACCTGCAGCTTTATTATAAACATCAGTGAAAAGCCACTGGGAAATAACAGGAAACAGATTTAGTAAAACCTTGGGAGGATTTTAAAATATTACTATGGGATGCTTTCTCTCTATATCTTCTGAATAGAAGCAAAAGCCTAGTCTTAACTGTACATTATTTCATAACGATAAAATTACTAGGAATCCACCTAAATGATTATACTCTCTGAATTAAATTTCAAATAAAGTATTGCTTCTGGTTACCATAGACTGTATTAACAGTGGCTTAAAGTTCTCAATTAAATGCACACAGACTACATTCCCATTCCAGTTGGAGCAACTCTATGGAGTTTTGAAAATATTTCTAGTGAGAAAAAGGATAACGTGAATGTAGCCAGATTATGTTGCTATGACAACTATGACTTCTGTATTTCTAGGCTTTGTGTGTGTGTGTGTGTGTGTGTGTGTGTGTGTGTGTGTGTGTGTGTGTTTAAACTTTCAGCCTTCAGGTTGTATTGCCAGTTTTTTCCCATCTATCTGATACATATGTGAAAATGCTGACTAAACTATAACAAGGAAAAATATTCATAGCATTTTTTTGAAAACGTATCCCTCAATTAAAATAAATTTTAAAGTAAAAAAAAATGCTGACTCTAACAGACAACATACTTTACTTCCAATAACATCACAGATGTGTGTGCATATAAAGAATGCTATTAAGAGCATATATTTTTGTTAAAAATTTGAATCTTAGAAAAAGCAAAGGCAACAGCAAAACTAAATACAATTATCTCTCTTGCAAATATCTTTTGCAAATAACACAAAAAGGATTTTGCAGTATTCAGCAATGAACTATCTCATATTACTTAAACAAATACATATATGCACATTCATCTATATACACAAATTATGTAATTATACTAAAATATCTAACTGGAGGAAGTTATGTATATCTCAATTTTAAAGTATACACTAATTAATTAATGGTTTAAAATGTGTTAATGTGGGTTAGGATGGAGGAAATAACAAATGTTTTTATTCTTGCATACAAAATGACATTTTAAATCTCTGTAACGATGATTTGGACTGAAACTTTATTCTAGTTTTTAGGTAAGGAGTCTGAGCTCAAAATGTTTAAATACTTTAGGTAATTTAAGGGACATGGTCAAATAATTGTTAGATAATAGAAAATCAGAATATGAATTATATTTATGTTGGAATTATTCCAAAATAATATTTGAGTCAGAGACGTAGTCATTGATCCCGGTCTAGTGCTTCTGTTATTAATCTCTTAAAGACTATCTTATAACTTTTAGTATTGACACTTCTCCAGATTAATTTGCAATAACTCCAACAAATATGTTGATACACCAAAGCCCAAGATGACACATGAGTAAACACTCATTTTTTGAGTAAACACTCATTTTTCAGTTAAACTAAGAGAATACAATTTTCAATCATGGATGTGTTAAAATCACTTAACTTTAACCTATTTTTTACAGGAATAGATGGATCAATTCCAATTAATTTAGAAGTTCTAACGAGATTTGTTTTCTGATATAATGTGTAAAAATAAGTTGTTTGGCATGCCAAAGTTTGTGTGTGTGCACACACATGTATAGAAAACTACTTTAGGAACTAAAACTTGAAAGATGACATTCGGGGTGGATTTATATACTTTAATTATAATATACCATGGCATAGTATATAATAGCACATTTTAGGATGTGGTATACTTTAAGCAGCACATTTTCCCTATAAATTTATATTTTATATGTAAATATAATTTTTCTCCCAAGGCTTCTTAAACATCTGTGTATATATGTGTGTGTATTTCATAAATTTTCAAGTAAGACCTTCTGAAGGGTAACTCTGTATCATTAAATGGCTAGTTTCTCATAAAAACTCACATATATTATTTGTATGTAATCAGGAAAGAAGAATGAGGCAATAAAGTAACAATACTGCTCCTATAGCCACACATTTAATGTACAGCTACACATATCACATAGGTTTGTATTATGTTGAGGTAGTTGCGATAGGTGGCAGTAACATCTTTGATAAATGAAGAAGCTGGAATTCAGAAGAGATCACATATTTCTTCAAGGTCACACAACTTATAAATTGCAGATTCAGCAATTCAGATACTGATGTAACTGACCTAAAGTCCATTTTCTGCTATAAGCTGAATTGAATCCTTAAACTGAGCATAGATGGCCAAGAAGGAATAATATTTCATAATTATACATGAGACTATTTTTGAAGGAACAATGTCTAATCTTTACAAAACACTTATCTGCACTCATTGTCTTACTGATAAATTTACATAAATTTCTCATGTTGGGGTCATAACAATGTTATGTTGTAGCTATCTTACTCATTTCCATTTTATATTTTAGGAAACAGGTTTACAACGGTTCTTGTGAATACTGCTACTAAGAACATTATCGTATACCCCATCTCAAGACCGGTGCATGGGTGTCTTAGAGGGGGAAATTCAGCTCATTAGTGAGAGAATCATTCTTTTTCATGGTAATGGCAGAGATTGATTCCTGCATCCTAAAGCAATGAGTTACCAGTGTTTGGAGCAGAAGTTGGATATAAAGTATGCTGTAGAGTTTCAAAAATAAGTCTTTAAACCAGCCAGCCCTTGAACTACAGCCCTTCCCTAAATTAAGGACTATAGCCATGGTTTTATTACACTTAATTAGATAATGTGAAAAATGCTATAAACATAGGAATGGGTTTATATTTACTTTCATTTTCTTTCTCTAGATTAGGGTTTCCCAGTAGTTTCTGAAAATATATCCTTGAGGGATAGACATAATTTTTGTAACTTTTTTGCATTTTTTTATTATGTTGTTGCTCTAAAAATGTTGGGAATCAGATGTCAACAAATGATACTACTACCTGCTGTAGCCAAATTCTGAACAATTACGGACAGAACATAGAAGGCAATCAGTTGGCGATCAGTAATAGTGAATACTGTTCTTGAATACATACAATTTCTAAGCATTTAATGTATGTTAGTACATGTCTATTGTGCAGAACCTGGAAGAAGGAGATTATAGAATCAGATCCATTTTACATTTGAAGAAACTAAGACACATTGTATTTTAAAAACTTTCCTAAAGTCACACAGCTAGTCGACATAGGGGGCAAGATACCACACCCAGGTCTGCAGAGACTTAACTCTGGATCTGTTCAATCCTGGCCGGAGGATGGGAAACCTAGGGGGATATTGTTGACTGGCTGTCCCAACACTTCCCCAGTCTTCACAACTGTAAGTCTGGGCAGGCTCTCTATTTGGTTATAGGATAGCAACTAGAATACGCCTTCTCTGCAAGCTGGCCAATCTGGAAATGAAGAAAGGAGAGGCTAAAATAAGTATGCCTCAGTTTCTTCTACCAATCTAACTAGTCGAGTAAAGTCAACCCTGTCCAGGAAGGAACCAATGAGGCCAAGTGTGTATCATGAAGACAGTTTTCTCCACAGGGAAATATGAGAAGTGTGGAATAAACACCCCCCTCACTTTAATAAATAACAAGAATACCTTATAACAATATTTTTATTTCATTTGTGCTTTTGCCCAGGCTACAACATGTATTGTTCATTTCACGGACTTGGGCTTATGAGGGAAGAAGAGAGGCTGACTTTACATGGAAATTGATGCACATCAATTTAAAATTTTATATTGGCAAAAATATGACATCATGGGCGCATATAAATCAACCAACACAGTGTTCATAGATGTTAAAAGAAGAAAACTCGGTGGGAGAAATGAATCACAGTATGACACATAAAATGAATATGCTAAACTAAAAAAAAAAAAGATTCCCAAAGAAAATGACAGTTTAATTTCGATAAAAGATCACTTCATATAAATGCATATTTTTTGAATTTTGCTGCTTTTTTAACATAGTTTTTGAAATATGCTTAGGATTATAACTGTATGTAAGCTAAATATTAAGAAAGTCATGCCACATTTTATTGTTAAAAATATTTAATTAAAACATTGTGATGAAGCTAATTAAGTAAATCCTGGTGACAAATTATTTTTTACTTATCAGGAGAGCTCTGTGAATAACTCAGATAGGAATAAAGTAATTTTAACCTTAATTTGAAAGTTCATTTAAGGCCAATTGGTATTTATTATTGTGTTCATTATCTGTTCTGGATTCTTCATAGGGATAACTTCAGTTATTTCTCAATGACTCTTGTTTTGGCATGATACACCTAATCACACACATTATTTCAGATGATTTGCTCATCAAATGCTTAAGTATTCATTTTATAAAAAATAAAACTAGTTTTTAAATTTTTATCAGTGTTGAAAGACTGTTCTGAAAGTGGGTATATTAGTTTTCTGGGGCTGCTGTATCAGTACCACAAACTGGGTAGCTTAGAACAATGGACATTTATTGTCTCACAGTTCTGGGGCAGGAAGTCTGTGACCAAGGTATCAGCAGGGTTGATTCCTTTTGAGGACTGTAAAGAAGAATCTGCCCCATACTTCTCTACTAGCTTCTGGCAGTTTGCTGGCAAGCTGGCATTCCTTGGCTTATAGATGATGTACAACTTTGATCTCTGCATTTGTCTTCACTCAGCATTCTCCTTGTGTGTGTCTGTATTCATTATTATTTATAGGAGGACACTGTTCACATTGGAGTGGACTAAGTCCTTCCTCTAACTTAACCACTGCATCTGCAGCAACTAACTCTATTTTCAGTGAATGGCATACTCTGGGATAGTAGGGGTTTGGAATTTTTATGTGTGTGTGTGTATATATATATGTATATACACATACACATATGTATATATAGACTGAATTGTCTCCCTCTCAAATCCATATGTTGAAGTCGAAACACCTAGTACCTCAGAATGTGACAATATTTGGACACAAGGTCTTGAAAATGGTGATTAAGTTTGAATTAGGTCATTAGAGTGGACCATAATCATATATGTTTGGTACACTTATAAGAAGTGGAGATTAGGACAAAGATATATACAGAGGGAAGACCGTGTGAAGATGCCGGGAGAAAACTGGCAGCTATAAGCCAAGAAAACAGACCTGCACAGAAACCAACTGTGCCAACCCTGCCAAATATCTTGACCTCAGACCTCTAGTCTCCAGAATTGTGAGAAAATATATTTCTGTTGCTTAAAACACCAAGTCTGTGGTGCTTTGTTATTGCAGCTGTAGCAAACACAAGAAGACTTCAACATACGAAGTTTGGAAGAAACAGTTCAACCCTTAGTTTCTCTCAGGGTTTCTTTTTGTTTTCCTTCACTATTGTTGCTATACATTTAGGCAAATTTCTTGGCTTCCCTTTAATTTAGGTTATTACTAAGTTCATGTTTAAGCAATTCAACTATGCAATTTTAATTATTTAAGAGGAATTTATTTTTTAGCTAAGTCATGCCATAGTTTTGTATGAAAAACTGAAAGATGTTTAGAGAACAATTCTCTTGTTGCAAAGTGATCCAGAAGGCAAAAAGAGGACCAACTGTGACAATTTAGAAGTACATGTAAATTCACTGTAAAGGAGGATATTCCAAGAATTAAACATTTCCAACAATATTGCCTGTACTTCCATAAGTAAACTTGAAATGCTGAGAGATCAAATATTCATTAAAAAGGATATTGAAGAATGCAATTGAGATTTTGTAGAAAGTTAACTAGGTTACCTCCATTAATTCTCCAACTCAAACATTTTAGTCTTTTGTCTTAAAGTAAATGAAAGATGTGTATCTACTAATTTCCACATTTTAACTTTCATTAAGTGATTGAGTTCTATATATGACTTCATATAGGAAATGAAAAGTAGGTAATTTAATATACATCAACTTTTATGAAAACGCTAATGTTTTAATGACAATAGTACACTTACTAATTTTATAATCCATAACATCCATAGTTATTTTTTGGCTTATTTCCTTTTTTACATAAACTTTTATTTCAAACACCACCTATACCTAGCTCACAATAGCTCTTAAAACACTGGTTCTTAAACTTGGTTGCATATGAGAATCACTTGGGAAGTGATAACCAAATAAGTGAAACCTGAATAATAATTGGGTCTTATCTCCAAAGATTCTGATTAATTGTGGTAAAGTCAGACAGAGGATTTTAAACAATATTTTCTAAGAAGTCCAAAGTGTGGTAAAGCTTAAGACCACAGTCTTAAAGGATGCTTTTGATGAAAATGAAGAAGAGTAAACACATCTGAACACTTGATTTAGGAGACAGCACGTCCTTATTCTTAGCAACAACATCTTTCTAATCTTTCAATTGTGTTATGTCTAATACAAAGTGTTAAATCTGATTAGTGACATAAAGGAATTTCTAATGGTTGCTATTTCTTCTGTTTTAATCTTTTATTGTGTCTATTGTAGTTTTATTTTTCTTACAGGGAATCATTTTTATGTATAAAAGGAATAAATTATGTATAATAGGAAAAAGAACTTTTAAATAACCCAAATTAAAAAAATCATTTTTCCTACAATTGATTTTTTTTCCATTGTTGGTTTCTACACATCTAAACACCAATTGTTAAAACTTGAGAGTTCCCAACTTCAATGTGAACAAAGGACTTGAACAGCTACGTCTGTTCAGATCTCACAGATGGCCTTTTGTGCTGTTTTCTGAGTTCTTTATAATTATTTGTGACACTGTTCTTTGACAGAAGGTGTGAATGTACTGAAACATTATATTTTAACTTGAATTCAAACATGTTCAACAATGTTTAAGGTAAAAGCTGCAATGATGTCTGCTGAATATGTAGCTCTAGGACTCAGATTACTTTTTTCTGACATTGTCTACTGCCTACTGCTGAGATATTTTTTGAAAGTATTTGTATGGACTGGAAAAACAAAACAAATATAGCTCATGAAAAACTGATCTCGGGGCAAAACAATTTGTTTTGGACATGATTGGGTCTTATCCTCTTAAATTATTTTCTAAATATCTACTCCAGAATGTCATAAAAGTCAAGACTAAAGAAGGATAAAATGAGTTAATTTCACCGATGTCATGGCTGGGTTTTTGTTGTTGTTGTCGTTGTTGTTGTTTTCATTTTATTTAAATATCTAGTTGTAACTTACTGGCAGAATTGATATCAGAAATATAAAATGAGGTCCAATATTTCAAAAGATGTATTTTCCTTAGAGATAAAAACACAGGTAAATAGCTTGCTTTCCTGTTTAATTGTAGTTTTTTGTAATATAAACACATTATACTAAAGTCTGATTAATAATAACTAACATTCTGAAAACTTACATTTACTGTAGAAGTTTTAGTGCTCTGAATAATTTTGTATATGTTCATTTAATCCTCATAATAATTCAATATGGTAGGTAATGTCACTTCGAATTAATAGATAAAGACAGAACCAGAACTAAATGAAGAACATTGCAGAGAGCCGTATAGAAGTCAGTGGAAACCTGAAACTGAATTTAGCCAATCACATAGGCTGGCATTCTTACCTGCTGTGCTGGACAATAAGAGAAAACTACAAGACAAACTTTTAAATCATTAAACTAAAATTCTATTAAGAGGATTTCTGCTTCCAGTAGTGACAGAATAAGTATTCAGTCTAATGCTTCAGCTGTAAACACCAAAAAACTGAAAAAATATTAAAGAGAAACAAATCCTTCCTAGATGCACTGGTGAATGTGGTAGAAGTACAGTCCCCAAGATGATTCTATGCCTTAATTCCTGGGCTGGCAAGTATGCTATCATACGCATGCATTTGTTATAGTCACAGGGACTTTCCAGATGTAATTAAGATCACTAAACAGTTGGTCTTAAAATAGGGAGATCATCCTGGCTTACCCAGGTAGTGCAATGTAATAACATGAGCCCTTAAAAGCAGAAGCTGAAGAGGAATTCAGAGATTTGAAGCATGAAGAGGGTTCATCATGCCCTGGATGGCTTGAAGTTACAGGGAGCCATCGAACAGGTAAGAAGGAAATAGCTTTCCTCAACAGGGAATTTGGAAAGGATCCTGAAACTGAGATGAGAACCACGCCCCTGTTGCCACCTTAATTTTGTCTTTATGAGACCCTGAGAAAAATCCTGCCATGATCTGCCTTGATTTCTGACCCACAGAAACTGTTAAAAATATATATATTGTTATTCTGAGCTGCTAAGTTTGGGATCAATTGTTGTTGCAAGAGTCATAGAACATTAATTAATACAGAGGCTAACATGGTAATGAGGAACTGCTAGTCTAAAATTCTGAAGTAATCCAGCATGTGGGGATGCTTTTACCTTGGAGACATTTGCTAATCCAGAGGAGACTAGGAGGCTGTTATGAATTGCATGCATTTGTCCCCTCAGAACTGATCTATTCAAACACTAAGCATCAATGGTATGGTACTAGGATGTGGGGCTGTGTGTGGGTAATTAGGTCATGACGGTGGAGCGCTCAAGCTAGAATTAGTGCCCTTATGAGATGAAATATGAGAGCGCTTGCTTCCTCTCTCTCTCTGCTCTCCACCACGTGAGAACACAGCAAGAAGACAGCCATATGCAAATTAGGAGGCTGACTCCTAACAGACACTGGATTTGCCAGCATCTTAGACTTCAGCATCCCAAAATATTTATCTTTCCCACAATGACAGTAATCCTGCAGTTCTCAAATAATGTATCAAAGGTTTCCCAGATGGCCAGTACCTGTGGATGCCTAGGAGAAGCAAACAGAATTTTTTTCCTTGAATAATTTAATATTATTTAAGTCCTCAAGGTATTATTACAGAGTTTTATGAATGAAATATCCAGCACGAGATATAAATAGAGAAAGCAATTAAGGAGGTAAAACAACGTGAATGACAACCGGAAGAAACAAGATCACAGAAACAGACTCAGATTCTATTTATCTCCTTGTAAGTAGAATCATCATAGAATTTAAAATAACTACCTCATCTACTCAAGAGAAGTTAAATGACAAGATTAAAAATTTTGGCAGTGATTCAGAAAATCAGAAGTTAATGTCAGAATTCAAAGTCTGCCAAATGGAAATACTAGAAGTGGGAAAAAAAATAGCTGAAATTAAGAATTCAATCAGTAGTTTTTAAAGTAAATAGATAAAATGAAGAAATAATTAATGATGGGAGGAAATAAAAGGATAAAAAATTGCAAGAGATTTAATATATATTGACAGTAATATTAGAAGAGATAACATATTTAATTGAAATCTCACATTATAATAAGATAATAAATGGTGAAGTAGTTAAATTTGGAAAATTTTGACTAAAATTTATTAGAAATGGAGGTAACAACAATTTCTAAATTGAAAAAACTCAACAACTTTTCAGTGAAATAAATTCAAGGAAATTTACAGCGAAACACAGCAGTGTCAGAATGCAGATAACAAAAGTAAAATCAACGAAAACCTCCATGAGAAAAATGATACACTACACTCAAGGGAACAACTGAAAGATGACTTCAAAAAAAGAAACAATAGAAGCCAGAGACTATGGAACATCTTCAATGTGATGAAATAAATGATTTAAAAAAAGTCAACCTAGAATTCCTTTACCTAAAATATCCTCCAAGAATAAAAGTGAAATCAAAACATTTTCAGGCAGAAGAAAAAGGAATTTATTACCATGAAGCCACACTAATAAATACTATTCTCCTAAAGGAATTCTAGAGTATATTGCAAATATCTAGAAGCGACAAAGAGGAATGAAGTGCTAAATATGCAAATCTAAACGAGTAATGACTATATAAACAACAATGTCATATATAAATAGTGAAATAGTATGTAAAGTATGGATATGATTACTAGAGGTATAATTTTCTTGTCTTTTCTAGCAAGATTAGTTACAATACCAAAAAAAACCCACTAAATTGTACTTTTTAAAAGTTAATAGTAAGATAGAAGGAGTAAAAAGGGTTGTCCTCCCAATCTTATTTTAAAAATATTTAAGAAGAAAAAAATACAAATGCAGACTAATTAACAGTCAAATATATAAGAAATTGATATCCTACTTAACGTTTTGTTTGATTATACTTAGTGCTGGTAGAAACATTCATGATAGACCTATTCAAGCTCCTGTTAATTGGTTTTTCTGTATTGCAAGTTCCCAGTTAATTCTTAGTCACACACCCAATAAAGGTCAGAGTGAAAAATTTATGTTCATAATTCAGCTAATAAACAAATGCCTTGTACTCCTATTATATACAGATTGGACATAATATCTCCCATTAATTCATTTCATCTGATTGTAATAATTGTTTAAGTAGTATCTGAAAAATGCCTTAAGGACGCTAAAGGACAGAAGTACATAATACTAGAGTAATATTACATATTTTAAGAGAATAAGAGTGTTTATAAAGTAAAACAATATATAAGTATTCTTTTGGTTTTTATTTGAATATATAATCGACTGCTCTAGCAATCACTGTATGTCCTGCTTGTATTACTTCTATAATGAAGGTCTGAGATTATTTTTTTGTCCAGGAAGAAAGCTCTCTAAGAATCCTCAGGCTTTTCAAGAACAGGTTCAATTGTATTGTAATAAGCATAGAGCTATTGTAAACTCTGATATATGTTCTGTTGTAAAAACATCATGTGACACTACACACTTATAACAGTGGCCAAAATATAAAACAGTAACAACAACAAATGCTGCCTGGAATGTGAAGCAATAGGAGCTCTCTTTCATTGCTGGAGGAAATACATTATGACACAGCCACTTTGGAGGAGAGTTTAGCAGTTTCTTAAAAAATGAAACCTATGTTTACTATACTATCCAGCAATCACACTTCTTGGAATTTACCTAGGTAATCAATATGTCTTTCAGTAGGTGAATGAATAGATAGATAAAAATACATCTAGACGATGAATTATTATTTAGCACTAAAAAGGAATGAGCTATCAGGCAACAAAAAGACATGGAGGAAACTTAAATGCATATTTCTAAGTGAAATAAGCCAATCTGAAAAGGCCATATAACATATAATTCTAACCATATGACATTCCAGAAAAGGAAACACTATGAAGACAATCAAAGGATCAATGGTTGCTAAGGTTTAGGGGCAGGGATGAATGAATACATGGAGAACAGAGCATTTTGAAGGTAGTGGAAATACTCTGTATGATACTATCATGATGAATATGTGTCATTGTACATTTGTCATAACACATAAGATATATAACAAGAAGGGGCCTTAATATAAACTACAGACTGATAATGATGTGTCAGTGTAGGTTCATCAGTTGCAATATATCTGCCACTCTGGTGCAAAATGTTGATAGTGGGGCAGAAAACTCTGTATTCTCCCCTAAATTTTGCTGTAAAACTAAAACTGCTTGAAAAATAATGTTCATTTAAAAATAAAAGTGGAAAAAATCATGTCTGAGTGTAAGTTATAAAACATATATTCATGTTTTACATGAGGATAAAATTCTATGGACCTCAATTTAGTTTCTGGTGTTTGTCTCATGACCTTAAAAGAATATGCATCTACTAATGTCACTTTCTTTGGAAATGTGCTGCTATAGTCTGAATGTTTTTGTCCCTAAAAAATTCATATGTTGAAACCTAATCCACAGTGTGGCAGTATTAGGAGGTAGGGCCCTTGGGATATGATTAGATCATGAGGATGGGGCCCTCAAAAGTGAGATTAGTGTCCTTATATATATTAAAAAAAAGGCTTGAAGGACCTGCCTCTTCTCGTCCACCAAAATAAATTTCTGTTGCTTATAAGATGCTTAGTCTATGATATTTTGTTACAGCAGCCCAAATAGGCTAAGACACATGTATTGTAGATTTAGCTGATTGTTATATTCAATTCATGCTGAATGACTAGATCAGAGTTAAAGAATAAAAGAGATTGAGCTAGATTAACTTCAATACTACAATAAACAGTATCAAGGTTCTCAGCACTTTCTGTTTCCCCCATAGGGGAAAAATATAGCTCATCCATTGTATATATTATCAATAGCTACTATCATAAATTTAGATTATACTTTATACATGATGAAATACATTCACATAATATTTTATTTCATCCTTTATAAAAACACAAACCACTAAATTAAAGAGAACAGGTAGACAAGAAAACTGAAGCACAGAGAGAATTTAGGTGTGATGTCATAGAGCTAAAATTTGCCAGAATCACATTCAAATCCGGATTTTTCTCATCTGTTTTACTATATTCCAGTTCATAGAAATAAACATGAAAGTTGATGCATAAAGTCTATAAGAATCACCTCAAAGATAGCAAAGTCCCAATACAGTAAAATTAAGTTGATAATATTTCCTATTACTGGAAATGTGGTGTTCTGAGTGTTCTCATAGGTTCCTGATGAAAATATAATTGGTACAACTGTTTTGGAAAATAATTTTTTAATTTATATAGAAATTTTTTAAATTAAAAGTTATTAACTTAGTAACAAGATATTTATTCCAGTATATTCACAGCCATAATGATGATAGCAAGAAAGTGGAAACAATCTAAAAATAGAGAAATTATTAGATCAGTTATAATATTTTTAAAAGATGGAACATTATGCCATCATTTAAAACAATATCTTTAACACATGCACACACATGCTTAGAGCAGCACAATTCACAATTGAAAAGATATGGAACCAACCTAAGTGCCTATAAACCAACAAATGGATAAAGAAAATGTGGTGTATATACACCATGGAATACTACTCAGCCATAAAAATGAATGAAATCATGTCTTTTGCAGCAACTGAAATGGAGCTGGAGGTGATTATTCTAAGTGAAGTAACTCAGGAATGGAAAACTAAATGTCACATGGTCTCACTTATTAGTGGGAGTTAAGCTATGAGGATGCCAAAGCATAAGAATGATATAATGCACTTTGGAGACTCGGGGGGAAGGTTGGAAAAGTGATGAGGAATAAATGACTACATACTGCATACGATGTACACTGCTCAGGTGATGGGTGCACTAAAATCTCAGAAATCAACGCTAAATAACTTACCCATTAACACAAACTCACCTGTACCCCAAAAACAATTGAAATTTAAAAATTTAAAAAATTAAAAATAATATCTTTAAAAAAATTTAATGACATCAAAATACAAGTTTAGGGGAAAAAGTGAAGTAGTATGTTAATGATAGATAATTCTAAACTCTGCTTCAGTGATTATAAATTCCAACCCCCATTCCAGGGTACCTAAGTTGACAGCCCGTCTTTTGCAATTGCTACCTATGTGATGCTAAGAATTTAACATAATCTTTCTGTGCCTCAGTTTGCTCAATTGTAAAACTGAGAAAACGGTATCACATATTAATCAAGTTGTTGAGAGAATTAAGAGGACAGCAGAAGAGTTTCCATTACATAGTATGTGAAATGTTGGTGTGTTATTATAACCCTATGAGCTGAGTGTGCGATTACTATCTTCCATCTCTGTCAGATGTTGTTTCCAGAAACTGTACATCAAGAAACCATTGGAAATTAGTGACACCATCACTTATTAGTGCCAAATACATAGTTAAATACTAAGTTACCTCCTTCTCCACTTGTAATTATCTGAATAAATCTTTAAAAAACAGAAGGGGAAAATAAACTAGCTTTTCTTAAAATTATTGTCCCAAAATTTAGAATCAACACTAAAGGTTATGAAGGTTCTAGACTTCTAGAATGATGATTGTGCCAGGAGGTATCCCAAGCTTTAGAGCTCTGTCTAGAATAAGGGGAATGTTTTTGTGTTGTCTGTCTCTAATGCCTTCACAGCAATCTTAGCTCTTAGCTCTTGACTAAACTGCTGCTTTACATTTAATATTATTATAGATATTGCTCTATCTACTATCAAGCCGAAATTTAATGTTAACACTTTTAACTCATCCTCTGTCTTCTGTTACATTGGGCACATTACAGAAATGCATAAAGACTTCTATAGTCTGAAAAATCTTACGTTATACTTTGTACTTTTCATACAAAGTAAAACATATAAACGCTTTGTGTAAAACTGACATGGTGATGTGTATTTGAATGAGGGATGTGTGAAGAAGTGAGTTTATTTTTTCTTCCAACCCCTTTCTACCTTTTGTACCTCTGTGAATTTGTGAAATTTTCTAAAATGAGCATGCCTTGCATTTGTAAGAAGAAAAGGACTATACAATGAAAGACTTATAACCCTTTTAAAGAAAAGAATTAGCAATTACATTTTTTACAGTAGCATTATATTTTCTGATTTCCTATGTAGACATATTGAGTTATATTGCTCCTCAACCACAAAGTGCTTTTCAGTGTTTACCTGCTATATTTAAAGGAATGCCTCCAGTAAAATGAAGCTTCATTTAGGGTGATATTTTACATCAATTCTGTGCCTCAGTGATGCAACAGGAATAGGAACACCAGAATTACACACTTTGCTCATATACAACTCAAGGTGCATAAACACATATGGACAGAAACACAAATTTAGCACCAATTTTAGAGTTTTCCCTTAGAGAGCAGTTATTTTCATCTGCACATTCATTCTTCTTTTATATTTGATATGCAAGCACACACAATTTCCTGAGTGAATATGGATATACATCTGTTTCAAGAGGACATATGTATGATGTAGCTGAAGGCTGCAACTATGTGTACGCATATTTGGCAAGACATCTGGGTAGATTTATTTTACCTAATTTGACTTTGCAAAATTCATCTATATCACTTGAACTTGTGAGTATTTAAATCAATTGTAGGCTCTTGATTCTGCCCTGACATGAGATTTATATCATTATGCACATTTTATCATAGTTATTTATCATAGTTATAATTAAATATATAAGGGAGAGTCATTATAAATTTTAACTGTATAACTTAAGGGAAAATCTTTCTTTATTGTTTAAGTCCCTGCTCCATATAGTAGTTTTTAAATAGAGTGCCACAACGTGGCTTTGTGATATAACTCTGCAAGGGACTTGGTTGTAACTTGCTAGACAATAAACAAAACACCACCACATACTCTGATTTTCTGTGTTTCAGGCTACTTAATTGGAACAGAAGCATGCTGACTGCATGCCAGGCAATATGCTTGCTGCTTGGGGTATAGGGTTGAGTAAGAGATGTTAGTGTTTTCTAGAAACTCAACAAACAGTAGGGAAACAAATAATTACAGCTTGATCAGGTAGGTTCTGTAATCCATGTTACAAGTGTCACAAAGGATAGAGGAGACAGCTGAGGGTGTAGCCAAAGAGAAAAGGTGACATATGTCAGCAAAACCTGGGGCAGCCAATTTAGAGGTGTCTGTACTAGTCCATTTTCACACTGCTGTAAGGGACTGCCTAAGGCTGGGTAATTTATAAAGAGGTTTAATTGACTTACAGTTCTGCATGGCTGGGGAGGCATCAGGAAACTTACAATCATGGCAGAAGGAGAAGAAGAAGCAAGCACCTTCTTCACAAGGCAGCAGGAAAGAGAGTAAGCTAAAGAGGAAGAGCCCTTTATAAAATCAACAGATATCATGAAAACTCACTCTCTATCATGACAACAGCATTGGAAAAAGCTGCCCCCATGATCCAATCACCTTCCACCGTGTCCTTCCCTCAACACATGGGGATTACAATTCAAGATGAGATTTGGGTGGGAAAACAGAGACAAACCATATCATTCTGTCCCTGGTCCCTCTCAAATCTCATGTCCTTACATTTCAAAACCAATCATGCCTTCTCAACAGTCCTCCAAAGTCTCAACTCATTTCAATATTAACTCGAAAGTCCATAGTCCAAAGTCTCACCTGAGACAAGGCAAGTCCCTTCCACTTAGAAGCCTATAAAAAAATTAAAAGCAAGTTAGTTACTTCCAAGATACAATGAGGGTACAGGCATTAAGTAAATGCTGCCATTCCAAATGGGAGAAATTGGCCAAAACAAAGGGGCTATAAGCCCCATGCAAGTCCGAAATAGAGCAGGACAGTCATTCAATCTTAAAGCTCCAAAATAATCTCCTTTGACTTCATGTCTCACATCCCAGGGCATGCTGATGCAAGAGGTAGGCTCCCATGGCCTTGATCCACTCCACCTTGGCCCCTTTTAGCCACAGCTGGAGCTGGAGCAGCTGGGGCACAGGGCACTAAGTTCCTAGGCTGCACAGAGCAGCAGTGGGGCCCTGGGCCTGGCTCATGAAACCATTATTTCCTCCTAGGCCTTCAGGCCTGTGATGGGAGGGGCTGACACAAAAGATCTCTGACATGCCCTGGAGACATTTTCCCCATTGTCTTGGCTATTAACATTCAGTTCCTTGTTACTTATGCAAACTTCTTCAGCTGGCTTGAATTTCTCCACAGAAAATGGGTTTTTCTTTTCTACCACATGGTTAGGCTGAACATTTTCCAAACTTTTACACTCTCCTTCCCCTTTAAACATAAATTCCAATTTCAGATAATCTCTCCCAAGTTCAAAGTTCCGCAGATGTCTAGAGCAAGGGCAAAATGCCACCAGTCTCTTTGCTAAACCATAGCAAGGGTGACCTTTGTTCCACTTCCCAATGAGTTCCTCATTTTCATCTGCAACCACCTCAGCCAGACTTCATTGTCCATATCACTATCAGCATTTTGGTCAAAA
This sequence comes from Gorilla gorilla gorilla, assembly GCF_029281585.2. Classification (NCBI taxonomy): domain Eukaryota; kingdom Metazoa; phylum Chordata; class Mammalia; order Primates; family Hominidae; genus Gorilla; species Gorilla gorilla. The sequence continues at coordinate 89,173,831 of NC_073243.2, forward strand.
CCATTCAACAAGTCTCTAGGAAGTTCCAAACTTTCCCACATCTTCCTGTCTTCTGAGTCCTCCAGGACCCTAGGAAGTTCCAAACTTCCCACATCTTTCTGTCTTTTTCTGAGCCCTCCAAACTGTTCCAACCTCTGACTGTTACCCAGTTCCAAACTCACTTCCACATTTCAGGTTATCTTTATAGCAGTGCCCCCACTCTCTGCAGCACCAATTTCCAATATTAGTTCATTTTCACACTGCTATACAGAACTGCCTGAGACAGGGTAATTTATAAAGAAAAGAAGTTTACTTGACTCACAGTTCTGCAGGGATGGGGAGGCATCAGGAAACTTACAATCATGGCACAAGGTGAAGGAGAAGCAAGTGTCTTCTTCACAAAGTGATAGGAAAGAGTAAGCAAAGGGGGAAAAGCCCCTTATAAAACCATCGGATATTGTGAGAACTCACTTATTATCACAAAGACAACATGGGGGAAACTGCCCCTCACGATTCAATCACCTCCCACCGGCTCCCTCCTTCAACACATACGGTTTACAATTTGAGATAAGATTTGAGTGGGGACATGTAGCCAAACCATATTAGTGTCACAAAGATATTTTCTATGCTGTTTTCTTCTGTGTGTGTGTGTGTGTGTGTGTGTGTGTGTGTGTGTTATGTTTTTGTGAATCCTAGTGCTGAGGCAGCAGTTTTTTGGTTGAAAAGACAAACACATATTGCATGGCCCCAAGTGTCTTCAAGGAGGGTTGGAGGAAGCAAAGAAGCTGCTGTGAAGACTTCTTTCCCCAGGGGCTCCCTTTCCTGCTCGCTTCTGGCTATCTGCCTACTCTAACAGAGAGACCAAGTAACATGTCCAAGCTAATATTTCCAATTATAGCAAAGGGAAGAATCAAAGATCTTTTTGGAAACCATGTAGAGTCCACTAAACATTGTAAGTGAAATAAGGAACAGTATTTTAGGATCTATAAATTATGATTATTTTCCCTGCCCTGTAGCCTCCTCTACCCCCAAAATGACATCTAATACCTTGCTGCCTCCTGCACTTAGCAAAGCATATCCAGAAATTATGGCCCACATGGAGGAATGTTTCATAATCCCAGGACATTCGTATTAAATATTTTTGATGTGCTCCCTCATTCTCTGAACCATGCACCTGGCCCAAGAAATGCCATTAGACACATATTTGCAGTCACATGCATTCACATCCTCATGACCACATTAACTTTACTTCACTAGACAAATGCAAAGGATGGAAGGCTATCTTTTCCACATTTGCTATTCTCTCAGGAAGAATGTTGAAGGGTTCTACCATCACCATAACCATCTATTCCATGATTCTGATTAGATCAATCTAGTTATATTTTCATTTTTGATTGTTATTTGTTTACAACTACCAATCAAGGCTTTACATACCATTATACATTTAGCACTATACTTTGTAACAAGCAGGGATGCCAACTCTTAGCATAAGATTATAAATATGATACAGATAACAATGCCTTTTAGTGTCCACAACGACTTAAGCCAAACTGCAAAGGCTGAGGGAACCATCCCCACAAGACTGCCCTCACTTCAGATAGCAGCCATAAACTGGGTGTCTCCAGGACCACTTCTACCTCAGACTAGCTGGCTATCAATTTGGGGGTCCTCACAACCACCCTCAGGTGGGATAATTCACTAGAATAACCCACAGAACCTCAGTAAAAGCACTATATTTACAATTACAGTTTTATGATAGTGAAAAGACTCAAAATCAGCGAAGGAAAGGGACACACAGGGCAAAGTCCCAGAGAGATCCACATGCAGAGCTTCCAGTCATTCTCCCTCTTGGAGTCACAGATGGGTTTAGCATCTTTTGGCCACAATGCATGGCAATACACAGAGGAATGCCCCCTAGAATGCTCACTGGAGGTTTTAGTGTCTTCAGTTCTTACTGCAGTTTGATCCCCTCATGCCTGCCTCGCTGGCCTTTAGTTTGCAGCCCTTGCTGGAGATTCAGGCCAATACTTTGAGTCTCCATTGTCTCTGGAGGTCAAGACTGATATCGAGTGACCCTGAGCTCCCACCATACAACACAGTGTTATACTACACAGTGGGCAATGTCCCTGGGCAAAAATATTCTTAACAGGGCTCTCTCTCTCAGTAAGGATCTTACACAGTGGCCCAGAAATTTAACTTAAGAAGTTGATAATATTTCTAATACCTTTACTTGGTTTGTTTTCATCAACCGTTATTCCTTGAGCCAAAGCTCAGTGACATGTAAACAACAATCATGAGATATTTCCCTTTCATTCCCAGTACATGTGTCACTAGATGTCAGGCACCTTTTTCACATTTATGTAAAGCATGTACCATTCATAAATTACTAGAGTTCCCACTTTAAGAGGTGTGGGAGTGGGGGTGGATGGAAATAGTAGTATGATTTTTCAACCCAGTGTTTGCCATTGAATTTTTTCAGGCTAAGGCACAAAGTATAGCTTTCTGTAATCTAAATTCTATAACTGGATATTTACATTACTTTCTCAATACCTAAACTGATGTTCTTTTCAGGAAATGATAATTGAACATTTGATGAATTTGAGTAATTTTCACAATGAATGTGTATTTAATAAACATGTATTAGCTAAAATGGGCATTCTTAAAATGCATGAGGCACTCAGAATATGAAAGCATTAGTTGATTCTCGGGCTGTACTTACGAATTAAACACACAGGCCAAAAGACAGAAAATTATCTCAATTAAAACAGAATTCTAGCTACAGAAGATGCTTTTTGTTCTTTGTGGATGTAGATATTAGCTTTTAGGCAAGATCAGGACACAGGGTCTGTCTGAAATAAGAAAATATTTGAGCATTTTCTTATTTCTTTCTAATCTTGGCAGGAAGTGGTCCCCCAATTGCAAACCTCAGGCAACAATACACTAACTGTAAAGAACATGTATTCTTAGAACAAATAGAAGTTTACCTCTCCCATCCTCAAACACACACACCTTACTACATAGTCTAAGTATTCATTCCAAACACAGACAACTCCTTAAGAAATGAACTCCAAAAAACATGTTTTTCTTCTTATTGGATATCGACCCACCACTTCTAAACTTGCCTGGCATTTTGGGTCACATTTGTGTATCCTTTCTAATGTAGAAAATATATTCCACTTACCTATACAGATATGCATCACTTAATGAGAGGTATATGTTCTGAGAAATGTGTCCTTAGGAAGTTTTGTCATTGACTGAACATCAAAGAATGGATTTTCACAAACCTAAGTGGTACAGCCTACTACACACCTAGGTTATATGGTATAGTCTGTTGCTCCTACGTTACTGATCTATGCGGGATTTTACTGTGCTAAATACTGTAGGCAATTGTAACACATGGTAAATATTTTTGTGTATTTAAACATTGAAATGACACAGTAAAAGTGAGGTAAAAGATTAAAAAAAAAGGTTCACCTGTATAGGGCAAATACCATGAATGGAGCTTGCAGTACTGGAAGTTGCTCTGGGTGAGTCGGTGAGTGAGAAGTGGGTGAATGTGAGGGCCTAGGACATTAGTGGACACTACTGTAGACTTCATCAACGCTGCTTGGGCTACACTAAATTTATCAAAAACATTTTTCTTCAGTAATAAATTAACTTTAGCTTCCTATAACTACTCCACTTTACAAACATTTTAATATTTTTAACTTTTTGGCTCTTGTAATAGCACCTAGCTTAAAACACAAACACATTGTACAGCTATACAAAAATGTGATATCCTTTATATCCTTATTATACATTCTTTTTTATATTTTATTCCTTTCTTTATATCCTTATTCTATAATCTTTTTTCTTTTTCAAATTTATTTGATGTTTACTTTTTAAAACTTTCTGTTAAAAATGAATACACAAGCAGACATGTTAGCCTAGGCTTACACAGGGTCAGGATCATCAATACCACTGTTTTTTATCTCCACATCTTGTCCCACTGGAAGGTCTTCGGGGCCAATAAAGCTGTCATCTCCCACGATGACAATGCCTTCTAGATACCTCCTGAAGGACCTGAGACTGTTCATTTATTTTTTGGTTTTTTTTTTTTAAGTTTTCAGGTAATTTTTAATCTCAATAGGCTTAAGGAGCACACACTAAAATAATGATAAGTATAGTAAATACAAAAACCAACGATAGAATTATTATCATTATCAATTATTATGTCCTATACATAACTGTATGTGTGAGAATTTTATGTGACTGGCAGCACAGTAGATTTGTTCACACCAGCATCCTCACAAACACATGAGTAGTACGTTGCAGCAAGTTATGACAGCAGCAGTGTCACTAGGTGATAGTTTTTCAGTTCCTTTATAATCTAATGGGACCACACCATCGTATGTGCCTCAGTGTTAATGGAAATATCCAGATGCAGTATACGATTGTATTCTCATCTTGCCCTTCACCAACCATCCGGTAAAGGCTCTGCTCCTCTCTTCGCACTGATTCTGTTAATATTTTGGGTTTACTTCTAGTCTTCTGTTGTTTCAGTGCTGTCCATTGAGTTATATGTATGTTTTTTGTTTGTTTGTTTGTTTTTGAGACGGAGTCTTGCTCTGTCACCCAGGCTGGAGGGCAGTGGCACAATCTCCGCTCACTGCAATCTCTGCCTCCCAGGTTCAAGCAATTCTCCTGCCTCAGCTTCCCAAGTAGCTGAGATTACAGGCACGCACCATCACACTCGGCTAATTTTTGTATTTTTATTAGAGATGGAGTTTCACCGTGTGGGCCAGGCTCGTCTTGAACTCCTGACCTAAAGTGATCCGCACACTAAGGCCTCCCAAAGTGCTAGGATTACAGGCGTAACCCAACGCGCCTAGCCATATGTATATATTTCTTTCTTTTCTTTTTTTGTTTTTTTTTTTTTTTTTTTTTTTTTTTTTTTTAGGTGGGATCTCGCTCTGTAGCTCAGGCTGGAGTGCAATGGTGTGATCTTGGTTCACTACAACCTCTGCCTCCTGGGTTCAAGCGATTCTCCTGCCTCAGCCTCCTGAGTAGCTGGGATTACTGGCTCCTGACACCACACCTGGCTAATTTTTGTATTTTTAATAGAGACAGGATCACCATGTTGGTCAGGCTGGTCTCGAACTCCTGACCTCGTGATCCACCCGCCTTGGCCTCCCAAATATGCATGTATTTCTATGTATTTGCTATTGTGCTCCATTTTGAACCCTGAGACAGGTACTCATCACCCTTTCCATCTGCTGCTCAAACATCAATCACAGTATTTGGTACAGAGTAGCAGCACAATAAGTGGCTGATGAATCAGTGAGCAAGTGAAATAAAAACTAATGCTTTCAAACAGGTTTTTATTAAAGAGGCAGATGCAGCCTTCAGATGGAACTGACTTAGATTGTTCTTTAATAAGCTGAATAACTAATATCAAATTATAATCCATTAAAATATGCTTAGACAGCTGAGGTAATATAGTCAAATTACATTTTTCAGAGTAACTAAAGAGATGGATAATTAACATGATTCTCAGATTTACTGATTAATATTAGATGTGCCAAATAACCCTGTGATCTTAAGGTACAATTTTGACAAGCATTGAGTGCCTGTGCTACTGATTAAAGAGGAATTCAGGCACTCTAGATGACAGATGTGCAGGATGGCAAAGTTAAGGTTGATAACTGAAAGTTTAGAAACATACTTGTACTTTACTTAAGCAGAAATACAATTCTCTTATGCCTGGGAAAGACGTTCTGCGAGATGCACCAGTATTCCATCTAAAAAGTGTTCCATCAAAAAAGGAGTTTTACATCTGTTCAAGCATTCAAAAAATACCAACAAAGTACGTTGTTAAGCCCCAGAATTCAATTTTAAATGGCATGGAAAAGATCATTCTGCTTTGCACATTTTTCTTGGAACAGGTTTTCTGAACTAAACAAATCTCAATATGATTACTGCAGAACGTCTAATTTTACTATTATTACAATATTAGGAGGGCCTATTGGGATAAATTAGCTGTCTGATGTGGTAGTAACGAGGTTTTTATTAGGGCAGGGTCATATGAATATTTATGAATTATCCCAGTTTTAAGTTAGAATTAACCTTTTTCCCTCTTTTCTTTTCCCCCCTCTATCCATATCTAGAATAAAAGATATAAAAGACATAACTGTTTTCTTAAATGGGCTCCTCATGACCTGCCATCAGATAGCAGAGCATATTTATCTAATTATTTTACTTGCAATAGGTCACTAACATAATTATAGGCCAGTAATCGCTGAAAGAGGCTGGTGATCAAATGAAAAGAGTTACACTAGCTCCATGGAGCAGGTATGCATTCCTAGGTCATATCCACCTTCAAGCTAATGAGAAACTCTCCCATCATACACGAACCACTCTATTTAGAAAGTTTGCTTCTACATCCTATGAAAAAAGGTTAAGTTCAGACGTCACGGGTTAACTGACAGCCTAGTTAGAATCAAGTACCCAAATCGCTCTGCATTAGAAAATACAAAAACTAGGGAGGAGGAAGGCAATCAAGAGGAGAAGCAATTTTGCTTGAATATTAGATCTCCAGTTGATGGAATGGGTCAGAACATTTTAGAAACAGACAATTGTAATATAAAATTATAAGTTGTTAGTGAGGTGATTGAGGAGTAAAAATAAAAGAGAGAGAATTTTATGTCTGGAAAAACATAACGTGAAATAGGACAAGGACAACAAGGTAATTTGGCCTTAACATTGAATGAATACCTAAGAAAACTGATGTAGAGCTATGGATGAGGATGGGAATACAGTATAACTTTAAACTCAGCGATACATTGGTAATAGCATTAGATTTTCTAGAAGACATGGAATATGTGAGTTTTGAAAGTTTGAGTTTTAAAAGTCAGGATAAGGTGAATTTTGGGTTACATTAGCAGTAGGATGTTAGACTAAGCACCGAAATAAAATAATGTGTTTAATAACACAGGCACACACACACATACACACCCTCCCATCTACAACCAGTGTATGTATCTATGTATCTACCTATTTATTATGTTACATATCTATTATGCCACAATCTCCTTATACATATCTCTAATCGATAATTTATTGAAAACACTTATGCAGTGTGTATTGTGTTGCACATTTTTCCAGCATTTTTCATAAGTAGACTCAAGCCTCACAACAACCCTGAGACATGAATATTACTGTCCTTATTTTACACATGAGGAAACTAAGACAAGAAGGCTAAAGAATTAGCCTAAGGTCGGCCGGGTGCGGTGGCTCATGCCTGTAATCCCAGCAGTTTCGGTGGCCAAGGTGGGCAGATCATGAGGTCAAGAGATTGAGACCATCCTGGCCAACATAGTGAAACCCCATCTCTACTAAAAATACAAAAAAATCAGCGGGGCATGGTGGTTTGTGCCTGTAGTCCCAGCTACTTGGGAGGCTGAGGCAAGAGAATTGCTTGAACCTGGGAGGCGTAGGTTGCAGTGAGCCGAGATCGTACCACTGCACTCCAGATAGGTGGGAGAGCAAGACTCCATCTCAAAAAAAAAAAAAAAAAAAAAAAAGAATTAGCATAAGATCATATGGAAAGTAAACGACAGAGGAGGGATTTTAATCCAGTCTATCTCTGAAGCTTGATAATCCTAAGTATTCTCTGATGTATGCCAAGTTTGCCCAGTTTCCTGGTGTATACATGCCTGGCCACTATCGTAGAGCTCATTACAAAGTGGATTGCTGGTTATATTATTGAATTTAGTTGAAATTTTAAAACTAACTTGTATAGGAGGTGTCAAACTATTTAAATGGGCAATATTCATTCCTTCCAAAGTTCTGTATGGTATTGGAGAGGCAGTATATTTTTTAGTTGTTGGGAAAATGATTTCTGGAGAGCCAGAGCTTCTTTTGTACAAATCCTAGCTTCACCTCTTATACATTTTGTGACATTTAGCAAATAACGTAAACTTTACTGTATTTTAATATCTCCATCTGTAAAAAAAGAGCCTTTAATGTGTACTTCATAAGGTTGTTGTAAGGACAAAAAATAATAAATATAAGTTAAGCTTTCAGAACAATGTCTACAACAGAGAAACCAATTAAAACAATTAGTTATTTTCATATCATTATGATTATAAAGTAGGAGTAATGAGGAAATGAGAGCTGAAAATAGAACCATGGAGAGTTTCATCAGGTTATCCTATGAAATGATCCAGGAACATCTATTCTAGCCAAAAGGCCTCTATTGATTAAATTTAAAAAGGGAGAGGTTTTGATGCTGAGGAACTTGTAAAATGTATCTTATATTTTTAATAAAATTAAAAGGAATTTATAAAGTTATGGAACTCTAATAATAAAACAAACTTTTATTAGTACCAATGAATATACTGATTTGGGAGCAGAAGTGTTTGAGATCACGTTTTTATGTCAAAGCATATTTTAAAAAGTAATTGTATTTTCCATTTTCAAATGTTATTTTTACCCATATTTATGAAAAAGAAGGAAGCATTATTTTCAAATTATGTTTTAGGTATTGTTACAGGTATAACAATGTGATGATGTTATAGGTATAACGATACCTATAACACCACTTACTGAGCATTTACTGTGTGTGCTACACTGTGTTAGGTGATGTAGATATGGATATTAATGTAGGAATAGACATGTGCATCAACATTTATGTAATAAATTTAATTTGAGCTCAATAAGTATCCTGAATACTAACAAAGTAAATATTAGAAAATGTGGACCTTAAAGGGTAGCTTTCTATTCAACAGTTGTGAGTTACTTTAAGGCTTGGATACATTATGAACTTGATTTTGTAATGAATGCCCTCAAGAATTCCTTTCAGAGAGAACAAAGTTATTACTTCTCTAATTTTAACACATTTAGTTCAAGTGTTTTTTGAAAATCAGTCAATCAACTCTTAATTTCTCCTTTGTTATTTCACAACATTTTTTATTTTTCCCTAAAGAATCAAGTAAATTGATAGATTGTTTCAGAAAAGCAATAAAAAATTTCCTATGAATATGTATATGGTAAATCCTGTACTTCATTTGGTACAGAATTATTTACTGGGAATTCTTAACTCTAAACATAGTGCCATATTATTTCAATTATTTATGACAAGACCTGGTTGTCAGTGAACTTGCAGGATACTTAAGAACAAAAACAAGTACAACTATAATTGCTGTTTGTTTTCCAATGACGACCTTTGTTTCTTAGCAATACCCTTTGTTATGCCTGGGTATTTTGTGTATGGTGTGCTGAATCTTCTAAAAAATTGTCATATCACACATTTCATATGGAGTGGTAAGCAATCTCTAGAACTATTTCTATGCCCTGTGACTTCATATTAACTCCTTGCTGTTTTGTTTATCCACTTACTTATCCACCTTGGTTTGATATCTAGAATCCATTTCAGCAAAATATGAACACCCAAGGTCTCAATATATTCCCATTACTTTACTTCGACCTGTTGTATTGCATATGATGCTATGACATCTGTTTACACTTTTCTATTCTCTTATCTCCTTTATTATATGTTTTGTTCTTTATCATTCACTGTTTTTTTCTAGATTTTCCCAATTTTACAGAGTTTTGATTAAGTACTAGGATAAAAATACTGCGTAATGTACTAAGGAATAAATATAACAATTTAAGATGAAATCTCTTAATTCTAGGCATTAATAGTCTAATTGGCACAAGACATTCCTACTTGAGACATAGTGACCAGACAATACATTACATAACAAGCAAATGACATATACAAATAATTGTGCCAATAACTTCCAAATATATTTTGAACCCTCACAAGCATCCTATAAGGTCATCATGAATCTATTTTTGTATGACATCATGAGCAGATAATTTTAAGTTGCAGAATCTAGATAGGCACAGCTCTTCTGACCACAAGTACCATGCCCTCTCCACTGAGGCTGTCAACTAGAATAAGCAAAAGACCAACTAATTGTGAAGTAGACTTTTAATATTCTCTAATTCTGGGATGGGAGACTGCAAGAAATTGACTGCCTCCTTTCTGGTAGTGCTTTCTGTTTTGCAAATTCCTAATATTCAATTGCATCTGAAGTTAGAACATACCATTATCATACTCTATAGATTAAGCAAAAATCCTTACCCTCAAGAGGCTGAGATAAATAATATTATGAAGCAACTTTTCAAAAACCAACTCATTTGCACATGGTAGAAACTTCATTCTAAAAATTATTGTGTACCTCGGTTGTCAACAGCCATTACTGTCTAAGCTACTACACCAGCTGCCGTGTACTTTTTTCTGTTTTATAATCTGAACAGCACACATGTAGTGGACAATTCCAAATGCTGATGAATGAAATTTTGTTTTAGCCAACACTTACATGAAATAAACCTAAATATATTTAATTTCTCCTAACTGTATATTTAGAAGTGAAAACTATGAAACATATAAAGTTTGCAAAGTCAAAACAAGTAGCTTGAGGTACCTGTTGGTCACTTTGTATTTTTGAAATCAATTTGATTTCTGTACTTAGGAAATAAAGTTGGCTGTGAAATAAAGACACAACATAATATAAATTATAGGAAATAGAGGGTGATTTTGCTTTGATGTAGCAGTCTAGGCTTAAGCAATTTAATAAAGCAAGGATTTTGTTTCAGAATGGTTAGAAACCTGAGCTACCTTTATTTTGTTGCATTTTCTTTGCTAGGCTATGACTCATATCTTCATGGTCTAAGGTAACTCACCTACACCATGTTCCTACTGGCCAGAAAACCTACACATAATCACACCTTTGTGCAAGAGAACCAGGCAGTATGGACTCTACTCCCGTGTGGCTGTCTAGAAGGAAAAGAAAAATAAATTCCAATCATAGACACAGAACTTTCAGTCTGTACCATAGGTTCAATCATCTGAGCTCTCAATGTTGGTCAGAATAAATTACATTTTAAACTTTATGAATACTTTACTCCAACAGTAATCTGTCAACATCACATGGGTGTTCATTTTTTGACGGGCTACTCATTTTTAACTTAACATCTATTGTATTTGGTGAAGGTGGTTCTGTACGTTGATTATTTGAACTTGGTTGATTTAAGATTATGATTTAAGATTAATTTTTATAAATAGCCCATGTATGCAAAAGAAGAATATACATTCGCTAATCATTTAGTGCAGAAATACACATTAGATGAAGCTTGTTAACTGTACAGTTATACTGGCAGAAATGTAAAATTATATATATTTTTTTCTGTTTGATTGCAAAATTGCTGACAGATGAGTTGTTAAATCTTCTAAGATCAAGGATGGCTCAATTGCTCCCTGTAATCATACCAATTTTTGCTGTACACATTTTCAGGCTATTTTTTAGGTGCATACACACAAATCTTCTGCATATTTCTGTCATTTTATGTACCCCCTTGTAACAAATATAGCTTTTCAATGGAAATATTCCATCTTTTTCTGGTTATTATTTGTTTGCGTTACAATTTCCTATAATTTTTGTCTCCCAGATCTCATAGAACTGACTTGCATTTAGCAGTTCTCAGAATTTGTGGCCACTTTCTCTCTTCCCATCACCCTACAGGTCCTGGGGGAGACTGCAACTGTCTTGATTTTTTTGGTGTCGGTAGGAAAATATCACCCCCATCCACGTTTCTATATTTGAGCATCCCTCTTTCTTTTTAGGTCCCAGTTCAAGCTCCTGTTTGTTGGTGCCAAAGACCTGCCCCCTGTGCTCTTTCTGTCAGGAGTGCAAGCCCCTTGTTCTGAATCAAGAACAGTGACCACAGGGTGGCGGCGCTTTCAGTGGCCGGTGGCATCTAACTTCCCGCTCATGGATGCTTCACTTTGCTTCTGCTAGTGCTTTTGCGATTCTCTGATAAAAGCAAATAATTTTCTAAATTTAGGAAAACTAGTTCTACATTTATCTTATATTCATTTTTCTATTTTATTTATTTCACCCTCAATATCTGTGGTCTGTGTCTTTTATAAGCTCTAAAAATGCATTTCATATAGATTTTGATAGATTACATTATCAAATCCAGCCTAAATAACTCCAGCCGCACACCCACGGCCCCCACCACATGCTAGGCTATCTTCTCTCTGTGCTCTAACTACACTTGTTTGAAAATTGTCCTGCTTCCTTCTACCCTGGTGTGTTTGCATGCACACCATACCCTTTGTCTCAGGAGGCTTTTCCTTTTACTCCATCCACCCCTTTTACACATTTCTCCAAACTCATTGTGGTCAATCCTTTCGCAAGACAAACTCTCTGACCTCCCTTTCTTTATCAAATCCCTACTAGAATTTCTCAGCACAACTGCAAAGACTTTAGAAGAATTGTTATTTTATATTTATGCAGGTTTGGGAGAGTTTGTGTCTTTTTGTACATATGTTTGTGTTGAGTAAGTGTGCTGTAAATAAAGGGACCCTGTGTGTTGGAGCGAAACTTGTATCTCCAATACTCACCAAAGTGCCTAATACAGAGTGAACTGTAAATGTATATGTGTGTGTTTAGTACATGAAATAATGAGAGAATAATCTACTTAAACGACAAATTGAAGGAAGGAGTCTTGATAATATATTTTTGCATTTCAATCCAAGTTTTCTAAGATATTAATATGTTTATTTACAAGAGGGCTATGTGTTAGCATATTTAGAAATTCACTGCCACCTCAATATATTTTAGGACAGCCTTCAAATCATTTCATTAAGAATGGATTTGGCTTTACTGTATCAATGTTATAGAGCCGATTAGAAACTGAAGAAAAACTCTTATTTTTCAAAGGACTACAGTTTCTCAGAAATAGCATATGTTTTTGGAGGCTAATTAATTTAATGCCTGCCATACACATAAGATTTAAAAATACTCCCCCAAATAAATGTGTTACTAATTTTACCTTAGAAAAAAAAGTTTTAGCATCAAATATGTGTAGCACAAAATGTAAAATTCAAGCCCACCTTCTGATTTTGTATTTTTGAGAGGATGAGTATATTTGATTTCAGATTTGAGCCAGAGTAAACAGACAAAATATTCCATATGTCTTAATGGAGAAGCCAACTGTTTTTAATAAATATTAAAAAATATTTATTTCCTCACCAAATCAGTACATTTTCTAAGGACCCTCTCAATGTGATGCTTTTGTTGTTTATATTGTTTGCTTGTTGCTATTATCATAAATGACACTGATGATAGTTCAAAGACAAATACACCATTTCTTCCTTCAATGAGCTTACTGCATACACTTTAGATGAAAGACAGTAGACATTCCTGACTAAAACATGACATTAAAGGACAGAGTAAATGTTAAAATAAGGGTGAAATCATAGTTAAAAGTTAATTATCATTTCAATATAGAAGACGTTTCCTTCCTATTAGTTATCACACAGTGAAAATTTCCCAGAAAAATTTACAAAGACGGATTTAATTTGCACAAATGATTACATTAGCACAGTTAAGGGATATTAACAATTAGTCTGTATGTTCAACATGAAAACAATCCTGCAGAGTTTTAATTGAAGGGATTTATGCATATTTAGTAGGCTTAATATTGTGTCTTCTTGAATCACTCTGCTGTATAATGTGGGTGGGGTGTGATTAGGTTGTAATAAGGCCAGTTCACAATGGTGCATCCACAATGAGAGTCCAGATGACTGATCAGTTCAAATGTGACCCTGCTGAAGAAAAATGTGATAGCAGCAGAAAAGACTGTCTGCACTTGAATCCTTAGATGCGGGAGCTATTTCTGAAATGAGCCTGTCTTGTTTGGGTGTAAATTTATTTTCTTAGGAAGAATGTAATGGGATATTACGATGAGATTTTCCCCCTTTTTCAGAATAGTGTGAAAAAGAAAAGGATATTATGAGACCATTTATTTAAACAATTTTAAACCATGGTTTTACTGGCTTAGATATCTATGAACAGCATTTAAAATCCCAACAACTTTTTCTCAATAATTCATATATGGAAATTTAATGTAATGCAAATTGATATACAAAGATGTTCATTCTAGCAATATTTATAGTAGTAATATATTCAAAACAGATATTAATTTGTGGATTAAGAGCTAACTAAACTATGATACATTGAAATAGTTAAATATTATATACTCTCTAATTGAGATATGTAACATTATTCAAATGCCCAGGAGAATTTAAGAGAAAAGCCAACATTTAAATTGAATTTGGAATATAAAATGAAATAAAACAAATAAATTATAAAAATAAATGTAAGATACCAAAACATTCATATTATTTATCAAGGTAAAATCTGTGATACATGATTGGCTTTCTTTTTAGTTTGTGTATATGTTTCATAATGATTTATGAATGAATTATGATTTATGAATCCTTATATAGATATGTTTATAAATACTAAAATGGAAAAATATAAGCATGCATGTTCTTTTTAGAAAGATAATCAAGGGAATAATTGTAAGTTATTAACAGAAGCATTTAAGATTACACTCTATCTACATATTAAAATAGATCCAAAATATGTAGGTATTGAATGGGATGGATGTTAGTACCTGCCAGTGGAAACCTACTAATTCAGTTAAAACTGTTAGAAATAAGCGATGAGAGCCAACTACATTTTATCTGTAAAGTGATTTCTTCTGCCCAAAACTCATTTAATGCTTTGAGATACCAATTCTGCAAATACATTTACTCACTCTCTGAAACCTCTCCAAAATTAAATGACATAAATAATATATGTCATATCATGTTTTATGACAGTTATTCAAGGAACAATGAAAGTAAACCTAATGTAATAGGAACATCTTTCCATTTACCTTATTATAGCATTTTGTGTATATATATATATATATATATATGTATATATATAGCATTTGTATAAGTATACCATTAGAATATGAAAAAAATGCTGAAGAAATCATCATTTTTAGTCTTATTAACAAACACATAAAAGCAATGATTAAATACCAAACCATGTGGTAATGCTTTTTTTCATTGCATTATATCTCCTTATCCCTCAGTGTATATTAAAAGGGAAAAAAATGTAGTTATATTCTCCCTCGGTGGCATACATAGCTTTATTTTTTCGCCGCACCATTTACTGAATTTGAGGAGTGCTCTTTATTTTTTCCTCCCAAAAATACTATAATATTGGAAGAGTTTTAATAATTCCCATTTTATAATTTGGGAAATACATATGTGCCTAAATGGTGCATTGGTGTGTGTTTGTGTGTGTGTGTGTGTGTGCATGTGTGTTGATTTCTTAATGAAACCATTATTTTTGCAAAAAATTTACTTTGAATTAATATTGTGAAATGGAAACTAGACAGTTTGCATTACTACCAAAATCTCAAGAATCAGGAGCTGAGGGTTAGACGACATGATTTTGGATTTGTTATGAAAAAGCAGTATGTTTGACAGACCTTGTTAATATCCTTGGTGATTAACCATTTATTAACTTTGTAGTCCTGAGCAAGGAAATGTAAGCTCTCTGCATCTCAATTCCTTCTTCTATATTTTGAGGAAATGTAAGTTACAAATTCAAAGAACCAATGCAAGATACACACACACATATCTCTACACTATGTGTGTGTGTGTGTGTGTGTGTGTGTGTGTGTGTGTGTGTGTGTGTATATATATGACTGGGTGGGAAAATATGACCGAGAAATATGTAACTCCACTCCCCCCACACACACGCACATTATATATGCGTGTGTGTATATATATGCATGTATATATTCAGATCCATGCAGTATACAAAGATGATTTATAATGCATTCAATTAGAATTTTTTGTATGAGCTAAGAAGAGGACTTGCCTTTATTTCTAACATTATGTTTTTTATACATTGTATAAGGAAGGTGGAATTTCTTAATTCAAGCCATAATATGTGAGGCAAAAGAAAACAAATCATAATGGGTTCATCAACAATTCAAGTTTCCAAAAAGTGAAAGCCACAGCATAAATACCACACATATGATAATATAGCTTTGACATCTGTCTAAAAAATTGGGGTTTATAGTTCTCTAAAGAACATAATAGATGTAGATAATCTTATCAATAATGGTAAGATGTTATTTCTAACTTTTTCCAAACTATTCCCCGTCAGTTTAGGTAGTTCTAGATTTTCTATAATTATTATTACTTCTTGTAAATATATCAACAGATTTTTTATCAGCTGCCAAACATTATAATACTTTGTTGTATAAAATTGTGAAGTTTCCTCTTTCCCAGTTTCTTGCTTGTGAATATTTTACTGGACTTTTAGAACTCTAGTGATATAACCCTAATATTTTATGAAATTTCCCTCAGGAGTATTTTAAAATAGTTTTTGCTTAGCTGAAAAAAAAATTTGATTGCAAATAACAGAAAGTCACTTGCACTGGATTACGCAAATGGGTTTTACCACAAGAAAACAGGACTATTTTAAGGACTTTATGGTGGTGGCACCTGTTAGCTAGACATCACTGTCCCCACTGCTCTACACATCTTAGCATCCTCTCTCTCCAGCTTCTCCTGCTGCTGCCTTTCACTGCCTCTCTGTATATATAGGATAAGATAGCCACAAAAAAATTCCATGTGTAGAAATCCTCAGCTGCAAAACTTTTACAATTTAATTGTCTGTGAAAAATATTTCTGATTTTCTGGTGGAAATAATGTAAACATCAAATGTAAACCCAAGTCATGAATGTGAAGAGCACATGGAACCCCCCAAAAAAATGTTTGAGGACCAACTAGATGTCCCCGCCTTTGGTGAGTGGACAGTTATCAAAGAAAGGAGGTTGTTTTACGTGGCACAGTCACTCCAAATACGTCTATTATGTTAACCTTAACTATTTGTCCAAGAGTTTTAATAAAAAACAGCATGTATACATAATACAGTCATTGCCTTTATTTTCTTTGTGAAGAAAGGCAGTAGAGACATTTAGGATGAAAAACCAGCTCCAACATTTCTTATTAAAATTACATTTTATTTAAAGTTTTATTGTCTTCTCTATGGTTTTCAATTCTATAATTTCTCTTTCACAATACTCATTTTGACACATCAATGTATAGTAAGAATTCCAAATTAACTGCATTGGAAAATAAAAAGGGAAGATAGGGTTCAAAGAATGCAGAGAATACTTAATTTTTTTGCCACGTTTTTCTTAACACTGAACTATTATGTGGAGTTAACACTATTAATATGACATCTTGTTTTATAATTTCAGAAGCTGATTCAACTTTTTACTTAGACACTCACTCATTTTGGGGGAAAAAGGTGCTAAGCATCTTAAAATACTGTTTTAAAAAAGTTGATATTAACAAAGATTCAAAAAACAAATTCACTTAAAAAGTTATCATGGGAAAATGTCATACAGATGGTGTAGGATGTTAGTGCAAATCAAATTCAGAGAAAAGAAAATTCAAGTAAGGCTATGTTGCTCAGAAAGGGAGAAAAAATGATATTTCAGCTGAGAGTTTAGATAAATAAGCATGATGTGGTCTGTAGTTGAGGAAAGGATATCTGAAGACACACAAAAAGATAGCACAAGGTCTATTGTTTTATAGCACAAAGATCCCCTTGACTTGAACAGGGGTGCTTTTTTAACAACTGAGGGAAAATAAAGTTTTGGAAATGTTGGTAAGGATTACAGTATACACAGATACATGTTAATAAATGTCAAAGATGTGGGAGGTTATCCTGCAGCAAATAGAATGTTGCTGAAGATTTATGAGCAGGGTAATGAAACATTGAGAGGAGAGATACAGTAAAATTCATCTTTATTCCTTGGCCAGTTTGGTTGAATCAGGGAAGGAGACATGAGAGGAAAAAGACTGCTTATTGCAGAAAAGTTAGTTTATTTACTTAACAAAATGTAACTATTGTAAAAAGTGGTAAGGTTTTCGGGAAAAGATGATGCAATTTGGAGCATTATTTGATAATGGCAGATCAAAGGACCAGGGTCTCTCATGCAAACCATATGAGATTCAAACTGTTCAAAGTATCCCAATGGTAAGAACAGCAAAGGAAAGTGAAGGGTTTTTTTTATTATTGTTATCAAGCTTGTATTCTGATGTGCAGAATAAAGAGATTTGATAGACTAGATGGGAAGATATGACCGAGCTGGAGGGGAAAAAGTATCTATATTCACTTTCTTCTTAGCCCATTCATAACTATGAGAAGGTATCACATTCTTACCAGCTACATAAAAAGTCAAAATAGATCAAGGAGAAGGGGAAGAGAGAGGAAGAGATTCCAAGAGGAGACTTTCTTAGGCCATTGAACGACTGTATGTATTGCATGAGTGTAGAGAAAAGAGAAAACACCAGAGAAGGAGGTGGCTGAGCAGCAGAAAAACTTGACCATAACAAAACAGGGATTACAATCTGATTGGTGAGAGATTATTAGAATCTGCCTTGTATCAGTGGTTCCTACCTGTATATGGGTGACGAAATATGAACTTTCTAAACACACCCCTTACCATTGCTAGTGGGTCTAGGCCTCTTCCTAACTAAGGAATGGAGCTGGGAGTCTTTCCACTTAGGTTGCATAGAATGAATAACTAGTATAATAATGAATACACAATGAGTAGTTAGTGCAAGGCAACCCCTGGCCTCATGCTAACTCATTCATCCTACGATAGATACTGTTATCTTTATCATTCATGATTGTTCCAGATGCCTCTAGACAATGATGTTGTAACACTGAATAAAACAACAACAATTATAGTTGTCAAGTATCTGGAAGTCTTGTGTTTAGTCTTGGGTTTTGAACAGGTAATAAATTTTTGTTGTATCAAATGTCAGTCTATTAAATGGAAAGAAATAAAGCAGGGATTTTAGGAAAGATGGGAATGTCATATGATTGAGCTGATATTTTAAACAGCATTGCCCATCAAGCTCTAACAAAAGCACAACATTTTCCTGTCAACCCAGAATATTTGAAACCATTTACAAAGTTGGGTGGGTAATGTTGTGGAGAATCAGGAAGGGAAATTGTTTAGATTGAGTAGTGAGGGAAAAGGTTTTCAGAAGATAGTGTTTGAACTGAGATTGAAATGATATGAAGAAGCCTGGTAGGTAAAATATGGGAGTAGAAGGTTCCTCCCAAATTGATCTAAAACCAGTAATAAAAGGCAATGCTTTAGGGCATGAAAGATATTTGGGATCTAAAGGAGATCCAGAGAGCCAGATCTTACTTAGGGAGAATGAACATAGCGTTAGTTGCAATAAGAAAGATGGGCAAAACCAGCTTATGAAGGATTTTCCTTGATAATATAAGAAGTTCAATTTTGTTTTCAGGACAAGAAGTCCTGAAATTTTTAATATGAAAAGTGACAACCTTTTTTTTTTAATCTTATTGCTGTAGAATAGGGATTCAATGATGATGTTTACAGTAAAGGTTGTAGCATTTCAAGACTGTGGAGTTGGAGAACATTAGGATAATTCAGGTTATGTTTGGAGACAGAGCTATTCATTGATTATAAATCAATGAGGGTGCAATTTGCTGATATGGGAGAACTTAGAGAGTAATAGTAGATTAATTGTTTATGTTCACTTTGAGGTGATTATCAAACCTACAAATGAATATGTGAAGTAGGCAGCTGGCCAAAGGAGCCTCTAAGGTGACCTTGTTAGAGAAATAAATTTGCAAGTTTGGGGCATATGGATAGAATCAAAGCCTTAAGATCAGATCAGATTAACAATCAAAGAGTATAAACAGGAAAAGGAAGTGGGTCAGTGACTGAGCTTTGAAGATAGATAAACTGGTAAAATGAAGGAGGAGTAATCAGAGGAAAAGGAAGAAATCCCAGCTATATTTCTCTTAAGTAGAAACTAGCAAGAAAATGGGGAGGTGTTCTAAGAATATCTTACAACTCTCTATTTATTAAAAAGTCTTTTCAGATGTAATATAAACACCACTTTAAATCGGCTCAAAGTTAAGGACTACCTTATATCTCATTTACCTGGTCATTCAGATATAGAGAGGCATTAGAATTAATGGATTCAATAACTGAATATCATCAATGATCTCGGTGATTTTCATTTCTCTGTGTCTTACCACCAGTATTGACTCTCTCCTTAGGATAGTAAGAAGGTGGTTTAGTAAGACCACCAGTGTAGCAATTCTTCCCTAGGATATACAGATTCAACAATACTCAAAAGGAATAGAAAACATTTTCTTATCACGGTTTCTGCTTAGGCGATAAGAAACTTTGCCAAAAGTTATTATACATATTTCATCATGCATTTCATAGGCCAGAGTTAAATAACATAACGAGGTTTGGAGTGATCATTGGCAAGAGGTAAAGTAATACATCAGGCCTTATTTGACCTGGGACTATAGGCAGCCATGCCTTGACACGTGCCCATGTGGTGAGGGGAAGATTCTTAAACACAGAGTTCTCATGGATGATGAGGATGTGACAGAAGATGTTCAGTGGGCAACCTGCAACATTCAACACAGAACATTTGTCCACAGGATGTTTGAAGTGGAAAAGGAAAAGAAATTTGTTAATAGGGAAGGGTCTGGAGGGTATCTCTTGGAGAGTTTTAATTCGTCAGCATGTCATTAGCACTATCCAGGTTATTTTTTTTTTTTTTTTTTTTTTTTTTTTTTTTGAGACAGAGTCTCACTTTTTCACCCAGGCTGGAGTGCAGTGGTACAACCTCGGCTCATTGCAACCTCTGCCTCCTGGGTTCAAGCAATTCTCCAGCTTCAGCCTCTTGACATAGCTGAGATTACAGGCATGCGCCAACATATGCAGCTAATTTTTGTAGACACGGGCTTTTACCTTATTGACCAGGCTGGTCTCAAACTCCTGGCCTCAAACAATCTGCCTGCCTCGGCCTCTCAAAGTGCTGGGATTACAGGTGTGAGCCATCGTTCCTGGCTGTGGATGCATGATATTAATATAATCTAATAGCAATAGACATTAATATGATTCACCGAACTATCCCTATTTTGAATTAAATTTTAGCTCATTGGGCAATCTTCTGATTGTCATGTGGCTTTTCAGTTCAATGTACTTATAGGAAGAGAATATTCTTTCTAAAATAGAAGTAATTTTATGTCTTATAACACCTTCTGCCTTATATTTACATGTACATTTGTGAGTTTGGTTAACATGTATTAATTCTTGTTTTATTGATGATATTTGTGTATCTCGGAAAATCATGTGTGGTACCCTTCTTGGGACCAGATCCTAGAAAGGTACTGAGCCATCCATTGCTTCCATAAGGCACTGCTTACAATACAACAGGTCTTCTCCAGGGGGCACTACTGTCTGACTATGCTTTTATTTCGATGCTAATGTTCACGTATAATTTAGAGCTTTTGTGTATCAAAGCCTTTCTGATATTTCGATACATTAGTAAATCTCAGTACCCTTGGGAAATTCATTCACATGAAATCCCACTTTGTAGTTAATCGTGTTAACAAACATGTATTGGTATCATTTCTAAATAATTGTTCTAAAAAGAAGTTTTCCTATATGAACCTATATTTTAAGTTAAACCACAACATTAAAGATTTTTAAATATTAAATCACTAATAAGAAATAAGTTCTAAAAGACAGATGATAGTGGTCAATGTTAGAACCATTTTGTGTTAAAGAAAAAGCACATCAGATGTGTATATAAGACTGAATCATCTCGTTTGGTTACACTTTTAGGTTTTGATTCACATGAGAAGAACTATGTAAGTGCTTATAGCATTTTATTTCTTCCTTGCTTGCATGACTGTTTTAGAGGCAATTCACCAAATTACTTTTCAGATCAGTAAATTCTTATGCATTCTGTTCACAGAATACACAATTTTTCTGTCTTGATAAGAAATGCATATCAAACACAAAGAAATATTGGTATCACAACTACATAAACTACACCTAACTGTATACAGAGAAAACTCATCACCATTTTCCCACCATAAAGCATGTTCATGAGAATTATTTAGTTTTTATTGTTGAACTGCCAAACTTCTAATAATTGTCAAATTATCTTCTCTTTCTCTTTCACACACACACACACACACACACACACACGCACACACACACACACTATATATATATATATATATATATCTGGGGATTGAATGCAGCTAAATGTAATGCTTTTCAACAACATGCACGGTAGTTGAGAATGGCATCAATTAAAACTTCTGTGATTGACATGCCTAGGGAAATTCATCCTGTCAGTCATTCATGAAAAAGACATGTTGTGATCTTCCATATAAACTTCCCTAAGTACTTTCAGGCTTTAACGAGCTTCAATGACTAAGTGAGTCTGGGATTCTATAAATCAGTAGAGCTTTGTTTTCCTAGTAAAAAGCTGGCCTTTGGCCAGACACGGTGGCTCACTCCTGTAATCCCAGCATTTTGGGAGGCCGAGGCGGGTGGATTACTTGAGGTCAGGAGTTTGAAACCAGCCTGACCAACATGGTGAACCCCATCTCTACTAAAATTACAAAAATTAGCCAAGTGTGGTGATGCATGCCTGTAATCCCAGCTACTTGGGAGGCTGAGGCAGGAGAATTGCTTGAACCCAGGAGGCAGAGGTTGCAGTGAGCTGAGATTGTGCCATTGCAGTCCAGGCTGGGCAACGAGATAGAAACTCCATCTCAAAAAAAAAAAAAAAAAGTCCTGCCTTTATGCGGGCATTAAGGGAATGTAACCTATCTGAATAGTCTCTAAAATATAAAATGAGTTCAATTGTATTAGCTCAGGCTGCTATAACAAAACACCTCAGGATAGGTGACTTTCACAGTAGAAATTTACTTTCTTCCAGTCCTGGGGGCGAGAGGTCCAAGATCAAAGATTGGTTTCTGGTGATGTCTCTCTTCCTGGCTTGGAGACAGCCACCTACTCCATGTGTCTTCTCAGGGCCTCTTCTTCGTGCACATGCAGAGAGGGATCTCAGGTATCTCTTTCTTTTCTTATGAGAATACCAGTTATATGAGATTAGGGCCCCACCTTTATAACCTAACTACCTTCTTAAAGGCTCTATCTACAGATAAATTCACAATGGATTTGGGCTTCAACATATACATTTTAAGGGGACACAGTTTAGTCCATAACACTGTGCTTTGCCAAAGTATTTGGAAAATACTTCAGAGTGGATAATTGAATAGATAAAAACATGTGCTCTTCAGAATATACATATGTTTTCTTTCTTTTTTTTTTTTTTTTTGAGACGGAGTCTCGCTCTGTCGCCCACGCTGGAGTGCAGTAGTGCTATCTCGGCTCACTGCAAGCTCCGCCTCCCGGGTTCACGCCATTCTCCCGTCTCAGCCTCCCGAGTAGCTGGGACCACAGGCGCCCGCCACCGCGCCCGGCTAATTTTTTGTATTTTTTAGTAGAGACGGGGTTTCACCGTGTTAGCCAGGATAGTCTTGATCTCCTGACCTCGTGATCCACCCGCCTCGGCCTCCCAAAGTGCTGGGATTACAGGTGTGAGGCACCGCGCCCGGCTGGCTGTTTTCTTTTATATAAAACAATGTTTCACTCTGAACATCACCTGCAACATCTCTGTATCAAATCCCTTTACTCTGTCACCTGAAATCATCCCTTCTCTATAATTTAATATCATCTGCTTTACTGTTTCATGGGAGGGGAAAAAGACTATGGTAGCATGATGTGTCATCAAATGACAGTTTTTATAATCGTGCTCTAAAGGGATTCCACTAGTGAAATGCCCTGTGAATCTAACCCTGGGCTCAGAACTTATGGTCCAGGATTAATGAAAGATTTTCTTAAATAACTTCAATCTGGGTTACACGGTAGGAGTTCTTTTTAAGATTTTTTTTTTTTTTTCTTGAACATTACATACTTGGTTTCAGTGCTAGAGACCAAGGTCCTGGCCTCTAGGCTTTCCTGCTAGCTTAATTGGTTCAATAGAAATGGAATTCCAGGCATCCCAGCCTTGCAATATTGTAGAGAATATTCCATAAAACACTGTAAGTGTAACTCTTTTAAAAACACCAAGATGGCATAGCAATACTGTTAAAATGCACACTGAAGTATATTGGTGTGAAAGAAGAAACATCTTCAGAAGCCATTCTAGCTGCTAGAAAGCTACACCTTAAAAGGAAGCTTATTTTCTTATTAACAAATATGTTAAGCTACCTATGGTTATGTGAATAGAAAACACCCACTGAGCAATATTCTGATGAATGTACAAAATTAAAATATTGAAAAAATATATATTAGTCTTTTTAAAAGTGTTTTAAAAACATGTATTAATACTAAAAAGGTATTTGACAGAATTTAATATCCATTCCTGACAAAAATTGAACATTTCTGTTGTCACATTAAAGTCAATATGCTATTTTAAGTTGATGCAGATGGGGAGAAAAGTAAAATAAAAGAAAAATAATTTTTTTTTATTTTTTTTGGGACGGAGTCTCGCTCTGTGGCCCAGGCTGGAGTGCAGTGGCGCCATCTCGGCTCACTGTAAGCTCCGCCTCCCACGTTCACCCCATTCTCCTGCCTTAGCCTCCTGAGTAGCTGGGACTACAGGCGCCGGCCACCACGCCCTGCTAATATTTTGTATTTTTCAGTAGAGACGGAGGTTTCACCGTGTTAGCCAGGATGGTCTCGATCTCCTGACCTTGTGATTCGCCTGCCTCGGCCTCCCAAAGTGCTGGGATTACAGGCATGAGCCACCGCGCCCAGCCGAAAAATAATGTTTTTAAGGATGGACACTAAAACCTATTCTGGTGGGATTAAGAGACAAATACTATTTACAGACAGGTTTATCTAATTTAAAACTCAACTGAAAAGAACCAGTGTTGGTTAAGATTGTTGAATAAAAAATGAGTGTTCATAAAATGATAGCTAAGTAGAATAGTAAACAGATAAATTTAATTCATAATTTCAGACTTGAAAAAATAGGGAAAGAAATTCTGCCAAGAAATGCACAGAGCACACAGTAAGAAAAATATAAAATATTTCTAAAGATCAACAAAGAAAACTTGAATATAGTATACTAAATTCTGAGATGTCATTAAAAATGTTATGCAAATGCCAAGATTTAATCTCTAAATTCCAAGCAATTTCAATTGAAAGTGACAATAAAAAAATTGCTATGTTTTATTAGAAAGAATACACAAAGATTGTCAAGAAGAAACTAGAAAATTTAGAATAATAAAGATTTAACACTGTATTATAAATAACTTTAAAATATGTCTGTTTTCTGCATATGCTAGCCAGTTTTCCCAGCACCATTTATTAAATAGGGAATCCTTTCCCCATTGCTTGTTTTTGTCAGGTTTGTCGAAGATCAGATGGTTGTAGACTTGTGGTGTTATTTCTGATGTCTCTGTTCCATTGGTCTATATATTTGTGGTGATTTCTCAAGGATCTAGAATCAGAAATAACATTTGACCCAGCAATCCCAATACTGGGTATATATCCAAAGGATTACAACTCATTCTGCTGTAAGTACACATACAAACGTATGTTTATTGTAGCACTATTTACAATAGTAAGACTTGGAACCAACCCAAATGACCATTAATGATATAATCCATCATTAATAAATAAATGTGGCACATATACACCATGGGATACTATGCAGCCGTAAAAAAGAATGAGTTCATGTCCTTTGCAGGGACATGGATGAAGCTGGAAACCATCATTGTCAGCAAACTAACACAGGAACAGAAAACCAAACACCACATTTTATCACTCATAAGTGGGAGTTGAACAACGAGGACAGATGGACACAGGGAGGGGAACATCACACACCAGGACCGTCGGTGGGTGGGGGGCAAGGGGAGGGAGAGCCTTAGGACAAATACCTAATGCATGTGGGGCTTAAAACCTAGATGATGGGTTGATAGGTCTAGCAAATCACCATGGCACATGTATACTTATGTAACAAACCTGCACATTCTGCACATGTAATCCAGAACCTAAAGTAAAATTATATACATATATATGTATATATATGTGTGTGTATACATATGTGTGTGTGTATATATATGCCATAGTAACTTAAAACATTAATTTAAAAGGAAATTGAAAGATGTGTACAAGGGGTGGAAGAAAACTGCACTATCTTGCAAATATAAAATTATTCTAATTTTAAAACGTAACAAAGTTTAACATTACCTTTAAAAAGTAACTCTTCAGTTAACTAAATAAAAAATACAGAAATAGAAATACTCTTGTAAAAAAATTGATAAGAAACCAGTTCTAGAAACAGAATAATCACATAACAAATGTGGCCTAAACAAATAGAAAAACAATAGAGTATTTGGCAATTGTATTAAGCAGTTGATTATTTGAGAGCAATTGAAGAGAAATTCTCACCTAAGTTAACATAACAATTAAAAAATATTAGTATAGATTTGAGACTATCAACAGCATAATCAAGTGAAGGATTTTATTAGATTTTGGAATGTGGAAGGATTTCTAAGTAGAAAAATCATGGATGGAGATTGTAAAGAAAATGTGATCATTCTCAAAAGCAATTTGTTATTTTAAGTTGATGATTTAAGAGTGTTTCTTCTCTCTGATCCAGTAATTTTAAGTTTGACATGAATCCTAAGGTTAAAATATCTGTCATATTATTGTTTTATATTGATGAAAGAGGTCAGCCTGGGCAACCAACCAAGACCCCATCTCTACAAAAAAAATTTAAAATTAGCTGGGTATGGTAGCGTGTGCCTGTGGTCCAGCTACTTTGGAGGGTGAGACAGGAAGATTGCTTGAGCCCTGTAGTTTAAGGCTGCAATGAGCTATGAACACACCACTGCACTCCAGCCTGGGCAACGGAGTGAAATCCTTTCTCTCAATAAAGAAATAAATAAATAAATAATTTTTTAAAAAAATTGATGAAATAACTAAATATTTCAAAATAATGGAATAGATAAGTCATGAATCAGTGTACAATTCTGCAGCCATCAAATTAATAGTCTAAAAATGGATTTTTATAAGAAAGTAAATACTCCTCATTTGTATATGCAGACAGATAATACATATATATATAACTTCAATAAACATATTTCAATTGGTAAATTATAGAGCATGAAGAATATAATATCCTATTAAATAAAACACATATATTATGTTGTATAATTCATATACATAGAAATGTATATACATTATCTCTGTAAACAATGTTTGAATGAATCAAGCTGGATACTGGGTTTATGAGTACAACATTACGAATAATGTTCATTTTCTAATTTTTTTTCAAATTTTCAAAAATCATTGTTATTTTTCAAAGAAAAGGCACACAAAACGGGTTATTTCTTTACTTTAGAAAGATAGTATAAAGCCCCAATCTAAGTCTCCTTCTCTCTTACTTCCTCCTTTATTGGTCCCCATGACCACTTTGGCTGGATGAGAAGTTTCCCTGTCCACACCCCCGCCAGCCCCCACACACTCTCACAAGCTGCCAAGGCAGTGAGGCTTCTTTTTTTGCTCAGTGCTGTCTACCCCGCACTTAGCACTGCATATGGCTTGCAATACGGTGCCATATGAGAATTTGAAGAATAAATGAATAAAGACAAAATGACTTTTCCCTTGCCAATTAAATAGAACCGTCATAAGACATGTTCAGAGGTAGTGCAAATTCTGAGAAGAAAACAAAGCATGGCTGCAAGAGGTTGTGTGTGCTTGTCATCCCAGCTACTCTGGATGCTGAAGCAGGAAGATGGCTTGAGCCTAGGAATTCAAGACCAACCCAGGCAACATAGCAAAACACCATGTCAAGAAAAAAAAAAAAAACAAAAAGAAATTAAAAAGAAAACAAAGCATGGAGTAAGTCAAAAGGGAATAATAATATTTAGTGTTTGGTGTGAATTCAAACCTCAAACCAACTTTAATAGAAAATCTGTTGTGAAATATATGTTTGTTCATCATGAGAATAAAGAAAAGAATGTTAGAAATGGCAGGAAAAAACAAATGGGAGGCAATGGTTTATTCAGGAAAAAAAAAAGGTAAGCTTAACTCTGGTCTTGAATGCAATTTTACAAATGTAATGTGAACATGCAGGAAAGAAAATAAAGCAGTCACTGGAATCATACAAGGATTCTCTAATAATTTTGTTGCTTTTTTTCATGTTGTGTGACAACTTCATCAAAAGAACACTGTCATCATGCTGTAGCATGCATTGTCAGCTGATACCTTGAATGCTGTTATCCCAGTCCCATTTGTAGCCGAAGGAAGAACTAAACTAATTGAACATTAAAATCCTTCTACAGGAGCATATGTTTGATGTGCATTCCTTTTTTTCCCCCCTCTTTAATATATTGCACCTAACATTCCCGTTCACCCTGATGGTAATCATTGAACTGATAGACATGAATTAAACAAAAGGCCTACCTTAAATGGCCCATGATCCATGATGTGAAGAAGCCATGGAGGTATGTAGTTGAAATGCCACATGGGTTAGTCCATTTGTGTTACTCTAAGGAATACCCGAGGCTGGATAATTTATTTTCAAAAAAGAAGTTTACTTGGCTCATAGCTCTGTAGCCTGTATGAGAAGCCTGGACACCACCATCTGCATCTGTTAAGGGCCCCAGACTGCTTCAGTTCATGGTGGAAGAGGAAGGGGAGCTGACGGAGGGAGCTGTCAGACTCTTTTCAACAATCAGTTATTGTAGGAACTAATAGAGCAAGAACTGACTCATTACCACCGCTACTACTGCACTAATTCATTCATGAGAGATCTGATCCCGTGACCCAAACACCTCACACCAAGTACCACCTCTAACATTGGGGATCAGATTGCAACATGAGATATGGAGGGGACAAATATCCAAACTATATCACCATGTAGGTAATTATGTTAATGGGAGAGTTAAAGTGAAATGGGAGGAAAAGAAAAACATGTATTTCTTTCCTCTTACCTTTTCTTTCCTTTCTATTTATCCTTCTTTTTTTCTGTTCTTCTGTTTATCATTTTTACTAATATTTAATGAACATTTACAGTGTGTAAGAAACTGCTAGATTTAAGAAAAGGGTGACAATTAGTGTGGGGGACAGGGTAAGCCAAATGGCACTACTACAGTCAGGGAAAGTGATGCTTCCATTTTGCCTTGTAGGAAAAAGTGAATCTCCAAAGATTGCAAATGGCTTCCACTGGAGGCATTATAGGCCCAGATGATCTTGTTTGAAAAGGTTTAAAGCCTGATGCGTAAGATTTGAGGAAAGATTTGTGAGAACCTCTTGGACTTTGTGGAATGGAAATCATTACATTAAAAGTTTAAGATGCGTTTTCTGTATACTGAAACCTTTCAGTTAGGTATTATGATGCAATTTTTAACAGAAGTAATCCAGGGTTTGAATGAATTGAGATCACATAGGTAGTAAATCGCAGAGCCATAGTCCTAGTCCCAAATCTCCAATTTCTCCAGCTGCGGAGCAACTTCTCACTGGATCTTGGAGTAAAGGATAGTGAACTATGAGCTAGATGATGTATCAAGTTAACTAATAGTAATATCATCTAGCTCATAGTTAACATGGTTCCAAGATTGACAAGAAGTAAGGAATGTAAAAAATAAGGAATGCCCAATTGAAGCATAGGCTTTTTTCAGTTCTATGAAAGAAATACATGTATAGTTTTATATTTCTGCTTGAAGTGTTATATGTTTAGCTACACGACTGTGACTTTAAAACACTTTATGATTTTATTGAATTTCCTGCAAGTTATAGATGAGCAATTGCTAAGGAAAAAAATATTTTTAAAAAACATAGGTAAATGCTAAGTGGTTTTAACAAAATATCATATCTAGCTAAAAGGAAATAAAACTCATTGCATGGATCGGTCCATCTATGGTATTGGGTTTGGTTATGGACATCCCAGTCTGAGAGACATTAACCATGGTGTCCCATGGAAGAGATAAAGGATGGTGCATGACCTGAAAACTGTCTCATGAGAAATAGTGAAAAGACTGAGTCTGTTTATAAGAGAATAATAAAATCTTAAATAATGAGAATGATTAACAAAATACCCAGCTAGTGATTTTTAATCAGAAATTAGAATTGTGTAATACCCCTAAAGGTAAGTAACAAGCACAGAGGGACTAAGTGATTTGTGCAAGTGGCACAAAAGAAAAGTTAAGGGATTTTCCTGAACTTACAAAAAGGTTATCAGAATGTCTATCATTGTATTTTTCAGCTCATTTATCTTCCTGCCACACTGTTCTGTTCCTTATGTTATATCCTCCTTCTCTCCTTGACTTTATATACTTGCTGTCATGTGATATATAATAATTTTATCTGTATCTCCAGAAGATAGATTTAGATTGAGTCAGGGAATAAGTAAATTTAGTGAAATACTTGCTAACCATTACAGCTTTTCAATTATACCATTGGCTCCTTTAAAATATTATGGATTCCTTTTTAGCTGAAGTGTGTAATAAAACTTGGATGGCCATTAAAAATCCTACTGGATACAGTACTGTGAATAGATAATGTTGAAGATCACTTAAAATTCCCATACCCTGTTTTATCTTTGAGTTATTGCCAGTAAGAAGATTTAATTTAGAAGATTCACTAAAACCAAGGAAAGCAAAAAAACAAACAAAAATATGTTTCATGGTATACAACACAGTTTTGTGCAATAAATTGACTTCCATTAATAGTGCTTTGGTAATTCTTCATATTTCTGTTTGTGAGTGCCTTCTTACTGAAACAAGGAAAAAAATTCAAGTCACATGCAATTTTTATTTCTTTCAATCCACTTTCAGAAAAGTAATTCCTCCTTTCTCATAGCCGTCTACATCTAACTATCTTTGAAAACCAGGTGAAATACCATCATCTCTGTGCTGTTTATCTTCCAAAATTCAAATTTGGGGTTAAAAATTTCCTCTTCTTTCATGTATTTTATAGCTAAATTATAGAATTTCACAAAATAAATTTTATTATAATTATTTGTACCCATGACTTTGTCCACTCATCTCTGTCATATTGTGTCAAGATCACACTGTATTTCTACTTTGATACAAGACCCTAAACTTCATCACTTCCAACTCAGCTCCTTATCTGTGAATAGTTTTTTAAAATTTAATATTATTTCAATCAAAATGAATATTTAAAAACTAAGATTTTTGACACAAACCTGTCTAGCTTGATCTTCATCTATTATCCCAATCAATTTAAGCTTTTTTCTCCTTTTTTTTCCTGTTTTACTAAGTTCTTGCAATATATAGGAATAAATACTTTTGAAACAAAAAAATATGGGTCAACTTCCTAGTTATGTATTTGCACTTACTGTGGGGAAGGATCTTCCAATTTTACTCATTTTTATTTTGCTATTTGTAACACTTTCACTGTAGCTTTGGGAAAAGGCTTCAAAGATGTACCCTGTATATTGTGTACCTATTCTACATATGTCATCCTTGTAAGCATTCTAAGAATAGGACTTTTTCCACTGTATCCATTATAATGTGGCATACACGTTTCTACTGTTAGCTGAGGGCCAAAAGCATTATGACAATGTTGGTGCAAATTAAGCCCAACAGCTCTCATCACACCATGCTTTATCCATCTATTCCCTCTTTCCATCTTATGTGCCCACAACAGAATATCTACAATTCCAAAAGTTTGAAACCAGGACAGTTTCCAAGTAATTGAAATATCCTGGAGAGAAGATATGTATTCTTCATATATACTAGAATACTAGAGATTGTCCATGATGTTAACATAATTACAGAGATTTTTATACTGCTATTTAGACAATCCCCTTCCTCTTCTTAACATTTCTCCTTTTAATTCAGGCTGTGAATATTTTTCACAGCTCTAGTTACAAAGCAGACTATATTATTGCACTTTGAAACCAATCATTTAACGCCTGCTCAAAAATTATTAAATAAATGTTAATTGGCCGTTTGGCTATCATTCAAAATACTCTCTTCCTAATTAATTCAAGAGTGAGATTCTCAGTCACAGAGTTCTAACCTGTATGTCAAAAGCCTCAAATATATGAGATATCAGTAATTCATAATATATAGCATGATGCTTTCTTTGATAATGTTTACTTGTGTTTATTTTTTGTAGCTTTATATAAAGTTATACAACATCCTATTATTTTTGGCACACTTTTTTCATCCAGTGCAACAAGAATGTTTCTTACATTTGCTTTTCTTCAGAAGTTTCCTTTCAGTGAGATAATTACACACTCCTCTGACTTGTAATGATGAGAAAAACACTCAGGTTGCCAGATGGTATTATTCGTTACAGAGAAAAGAATATAATAGAAATGTTCCATCGCTGCGGGATCCACTATTAGTTGGCCAATGGATCTAAAAATCTGCACTAGACAAATGTAAAGTGGAAGCGAGAAATTTCTAGCTCAAATAATTTACTATTTTTTAAATTCAAAATATGTGAAAATAATTTGAATATTCATGTAATTCTGCAATTATATTCTCCTTTATCATTATACCCACATGACTTATTAAGATGCTTTAAACATGTTAAAATAATTATATGTTTACATTGGCAAATAACGATTTTATTATAAATTATCCCAATTTTTCTTTCCCAAGCTGGAATTAACTTGTGACTATCTAATATATTTTATCTAATGCCTTACATCTTGACAGCATTCCACTTATACTATCTCATTTAATTCTCATGAATCTCCTGGACGCCAGTTGTTACTCTCACACAATGAAACGGGACTATGTAGGGGAAAAGAGTCCTGTCAGTCACACAGCTGGTAACTTACAAATGCAGTACATGAAGCTAATTATAAATTCTCGGTGCTTTCTATTCTCATAGACTTTCCTTGGCTTAGAGAATTGGCCATCTCAAGGCATCTTTCAAAAATGCACAATATCCTACCAGAGACATGAAACTTAGCAAGACTATGAAAGAGATAGAGCTTATTTTGTGATTAACACCTCCTTCTGTATTTGCTCTTCTTTTTGATTACATAGTTGTTAATAAATCAACATTTTACTATATTCAGATAATCTTTTTTATGTTAATAGAGGACACATCATTTGGAAGTCTTTAATATACAAATGAATAAATGACAACACAAGATTATAAAGCAAACTTAAAATATGTGTGGAGCATGAGCCAGGCACAGTGGCTCACGCCTGTAATCCCAGAACTTTGGGAGGCTGAGGCAGGTGGGTCACTTGAGCTCAGGAGCTCAAGACCGGTCTGGGCAACATGGAAAATCCCCATCTCTACAAAAAAATTTAAAATATATATGTCCTGGGCATTGGTGGCTTGTGCCTGTAGTCCCAGCTACTTGAGAGGCTGAGGCAGAAGGATCACTTGAGCCCAGGAAGCTAAGGTTGCTGTGAAACGAGATCATGCCACTGCATTCCAGTCTGGGCAACAGAGTGAGACCCTGTCTCAAAAAAACAAAACAAAAAAATGTGGAGGAATTTTACAGTGCTATATTTGTCTCAACATAATAACAACATAATTCTGTTAAAGAATAAAATTATTTTATCATTTTTCATTTTTTATTTCTCTTTTTTTTTTTAGACGGAGTTTCACTCTATTGCCAGGCTGCAGTACAGTGGCTCAATCTTGGCTCACTGCAACCTCCGACTCCCTGGTTCAAACGATTCTCCTGCCTCAACCTCCCGAGAGGCTGGGATTACAGGCACAGGCCATCATGCCCAGCTAATTTTTGTATTTTTAGTACAGACGGGGTTTCACCATATTGGTCAGAGTGGTCTCGATCTTCTGACATCATGATCCACGCGCCTTAGCCTCCCGAAGCGCTGGGATTACACGCATGAGCCACTGCGCCTGGCCCATTTTTCATTTTTAAGTATGAATTACCTCATCAGGTATTTCAGTGGTAGCTAAGTGAGAAATTCATACAGAGACAACTTTTGAGGCAGAGGGATAAGGAAAAAGAGAGTATTTTTAACAACAGAATATTTTCCATGACAGCAAGCGTTATAGTGAGCAGACAACCCTTGGGTTAGAAATAGGTTATGATAACCTGTAGAAATCTGTTAAGAGCTAAAGTGCAAGTACTATGTATTAAAACAATGTTAGACATTTTATGTGTATTATTGAATTTAATTTAATCTTGAAAACAACTCAGTGAACGAGGCACTTTTATCCATCACCCCCATCCTACTGATTAAGAGACAGAGGCTTAGAAGAGGCAATTACATTGTTCAGTGTTAAAAACTCTTCAAGAAATGTTGCTGAGACATCTGGATATCCACATGTAAAATATAAAGTTGCACTCCTTCCTCATAATATTCAAAAAAAACTCAAAATGCATTGTGAGCAACATTTGAGAGCTAAAACTACAAAATTCTTAGAATAAAACGCAGCAGTAAATCTTCATGACCTTTAGTTAGGCAAAGACTTCTTGAACATGATACCAAATGAAATGACCAAATAAAATTTAGGTAAATTGTACTTTATCAAAATCAAAAGTATTTGTGCATCAAAATACATCATCCCTAAAGTGAAAGACAACCCATAGTATGGGAGAAAATATTTTTAAATCAACTACATGATAAAGGACATGTATCTAGAATATAAAAAGAATTTTTACAACTCAGAAATAAGACAAAAAATTGAAACTGGGTGAAAATATATATATATTTATAAAAAAAACAAAATGCCCAATAAGCACATAAAAAGACATTCCATATCATTTGTCTTTAAGGAAATGCAAATAAAAATCACAATGTAATACCACTTCATATCCACTACAGTAGTTATAATCAAAAAGAAGGACAATAACAGATGTGGATAAGAATGTGGAAAAAGGTGGAGTCCTCATACATTGTTTATGAAAATGTAATATAACCTTGCTGCTTTGGAAAGTAGTTTAGTGGTTCTTCAATATCCCAACTATAATTACTACAGTATGACCCAGCAATTCTACTCCTAAGCATATATACGAAAAGTAAAAACATACATCCATACGAACTAGTACACACATGATCGTAATGGCATTAATCATAATACTGAAAGAGTGAAAACAACCCAAATGTCCACCAACTGATGAATGGATAAACACGATGTGTTCTATCCACATAATTAGATGTTATTTGGCAATAAAAAAGAAAGAATGATGCATGTTATGACATTGATGAACCTTGAAAACACAGCAAGTGAAATAAACCAGCCAGAAAAGACCACATACTGTGTTATTCTATTTCTATGAAATATCCAGGATAGGCAAATGGATAGAAACAGAAAACAAATTAATGGTTGCGCAGTACTGAGTGAAAGGGGGTGTGGATTAAGAGTATGGATATGGCGCTGGGCGCAGTGGCTCACGCCTGTAATCCCAGCACTTTGGGAGGCCAAGGCAGGTGGATCACGAGGTCAGGAGATTGAGACCATCCTGGCCGACGTAGTGAAACCCCGTTTCTACTAAAAATACAAAAATTAGCCGGGCATGGTGGCACATGCCTGTAGTCCCAGCTACTTGGGAGGCTGAGACAAGACAATCACTTGAACCCAGGAGGTGGAGGCTGCAATGAGCCGAGACCGCATCACTGAACTCCAGACTGGGCGACAGAGCGAGACTCCATCTCAAAAAAAAAGAAAGTATGAATATGGGTTGAGGTGAAGAAATAGTCTAAAATTGGATTGTAGGAATGGTTTCATGACAGTGAATATTTGTACAAATAATTGTACATGTTAATAGGCAAATGATATATGAATTGTATCTTAATAAAGCTACTAAAAACACAAACTGATGGGCTATGAACTCAAGAATGTTGACTGTAAATCACCTCCATAAAATGTATGTAGAGGTCTTTATTGAAGGTCTGTCAAAAAACTATTTTTATTATCAAAGGGAGAAATTTTCCCCTTTGCACTTGACTTTCTGAGCCTATTGGAGGAAAAAAACAACAACAAAACTCATGTGTCATGTCTGGTTCTATTAATTGGGAAACTGTTTTGTATTGATTTAAGTAAAGGTTAAGGTGTGCTTTTGTACTGATTCTGATTGAAGAATAAAAGCCATTGACTCAAGTGATCTGTGTGTATATGCACAAGTGTGTGTGTGAGAGATGTGTGGGGAAGAGCTGTTTAGTATACAACGAAGTTGCAAGTAGAAAGGAAGCTGGGTATAATTTGCAGAAATTTAACACCAATGGCTATAGCTCTAGTTTCATTTTACAAAATGCATTGACATTTCTTTGAGAGATTTCTGAGTCTAGATTCTCCTAGGCATTTGAAAACCTAAGAATACGTGGCAGCCCATCTTTTATGTTTTACCTGGAATTATGTTATTTAGCTGGTAATGGCATAGGCAGTTCTCACTTTGACTTCACAATCATTTGAATGGCTGTGCTCACAATCAGTGTATATCTAGATCCTCACCTTTTAACTCACAAATATTTCTTTTTCTTACAGTATTAGTCAGAAGCTGCTTTTTAATTAAATTTGATAGTCAAAATCCAGGGGCGACTATATTCAATAACAACTTAATTGTATATTATAAAATAACTTAAAGAATGTAATTGAATTGTTTGTAACTCAAAGGATAAATACTTGAGGGATGGATACCCCATTCTCCATGATGTGATAACTGTGCATTGCATGCCTGAATCAAAATGTCTCGTGTGTCCCATAAATTTATACACCTACTATGTACCCTCAAAAATTAGGAAAAAAAATGATTTAAAGAGTATTTCTTAAAAAGCCAAGGGCCTCAGACAAGCAATGCACATCACAATGTTTAAAGATCTCTGGATCATGGGAGATAGGACTCCCTTGTGAAATACAAGTTGAAAGATGCACTTTGAGGTCTGTAACATTGTCCTTAACTGCAGTTATATCACTGCCTTTTTATTGATATTGACTTTACGTTAACAAAGAAGAATTAAATTCAGTGACTAGAGAGTCTTGATTCTATACATTCCTCATGTAGGCCTCTGGGCAAGGAAATCTCAAGGTTACTTCTTGTGATGTCTATGCCCTGCCTCATTTCAGGTGAAGATGAAATCCCTGGAGCTTGGACAGCATGGACAATGTTGGAACTCTGTGTGCTTGTAGAGTATAACGCTAAACGAAACCTTTTTCCATACTTGAAATTTCTCTTGCCCAAGTTTCATTACAAGTTATTTGTCCAATTTCTTCTTTAGCGAAAAAGGTGATATAAAGGAAAGAAAGGAGGGAAAGATGCTGATTTATTTTAGGCACTTAGCTCAATTTGCTTTTACTTGTTTGGGAAATTGCTTTTTCAATGCAGAAAAAAATGTGTTGCAGTGAAATAATTCCATGGGTTTGATGACACTGCAGTGTGTTTCTTCCCTGTATCTGTTATAAGCATAAATGAAATGAAGAAACTGCAGCATTATCATTATTTACTTCCTTTTATTGCTACTCTTTCTTACCTACCAGATTACATGTGTGTTACTGAAGTTACTGTTTACACTTATTTAACAGTATTGACTGAAATAACCCTGAATCTCCTCCAGTGAGGACTGATTTAGCTACAAATCACTGTTCCAGCTCTGAAATCATTAATCAGCCTTAGGCAAGATCCATTATGTGGGATTTCAGCATAGAAGAAATATTAACAGCTCTCTGGAAGAAACGTTACCATCACATTGGCTGTGACTCCCTGCTGGAGCAGCAAATTACCCTCAAGTAATAATTATAATACATTAGTAGAGGTTTAATTTCCAATAAGTGCTGTCTGTTTAAGAAATGGCAATCTCAGCATGGCTCAGAGAACAATAGATCATGTTATCAGCAAGAATAAACCTACATGGAATTAAATGAATGAAAATAAAAAATTCATTACAGTTTGAAAACTGTAGAAAAATAGAGAAGCCAATGTGAGTTCCTCAGTTACATTTTTACAGAAAATCTTTGTTTATGGATCATCTCACTGGGTGATATTAGGCATGGCTGTGAATTTTTCTTCTTAACTTTGGAAGATAGCAAAATTGTTAATTTATTCGTTAATATCAATGACAAGTTAGTAACAGTTTTTTGTTTTGTTTTGTTTTGCTTTTTTTTCTGAGGGGAGGAAGGTTTCAATGAGAGTAATGGAACTACAGGGGAAACTCATTCTTTACCTAAGTGTACTCAGTGAACCACTTTTTCTTCAAAATTAATATTCCAGTTAAAAACTTTCAAAAGTATAGAAAAATTAGGGTTTTAGAGGACTGCTTATAATTCCACTTTAGACAGACAAAAAATATTTCTTTGGAGTTAAGCTTGTAAATGGTTTCAAAAGATAACTAGTTCCTATTAAGTTTTAGAATAGTCTGAGTTCTAGGAAGCCTGTAATATACACTTAAAATTTTAAATAGAATCTCTGTTGTATACAAGTTACCATATAAGAGACCACTACTGTGTATGTTGTATTCTGTCTACCCTTTGGCTTAAAGTGAAAAACAATCATACATATATTAATAAGACTTATTTAACTTTTAAGTGCAATGAAGATTTTATTTATAATGCTTTTTAAAAGTTTTACTAGCACTATTCATTTCCTCCCAAATTATTAAGTATCTAGGCAATGTCCACAAATATTGATGTGATAACAGCAACATTCTGAAATTTTGATGTTTACTAGTATCTTGTGCTTAAGCAGTCTGTATTGTAAAGACATTTTTATTCTAACAGCTGAACTAAGTTCTCCTATTGAACAAGTTCTAGCACATTGCGTAAAACAGATTACATATGTGCCAGGGCTTGAAAATTGTTCTTCAGGTTCAGTGAACTATTGATTTAAGGAATTCAAGGTGATTCCATTACTGGGTAAAGAGATTCATATTTTCTTAACACTGTAGGGTTTGCAGTTTGATTTATGTTTCCATGAATGTATATGCTTAGAGATTTTTTTTCCTTCTGTTTTACTGTTTGATGGATTTCATGTCATACTGTCAGATACAGAAACCAAACTGAAAGATAACTATTATAAGTAAATTCTGCCTCTATTTCATAGTGAAATATGCATTAAGGTTGAATTTGTACAAAATTCAACAAAAACAAACAATCTCCTAATTCTATCTAATAAATCCAATGTGAAACCTAGTGTAAGAAATTACCAGATTTCTAAAAATTTGAAACAATCACAATGTTTCAGATCTTTTTTATATATAGTGACACTTTTGGAAATATATTTGTATTCCTTTACTTATAGATCTTTGGAAGGGACGAATGTTCAGAATCATTTAGATAATTTTAAAAGTTAAAATCAGTTGCTAGCTCTAAAACATTCACAAATTGCTCCTTTTATAGTTTAATATGCAGCATCCTTAAAAATTATTTCAGAAATTCATTACAAGTGAAGCAATGTGACAGATCCCGATCTTGCAGCCCTTATTCCACCCAGCATACAATGCAATGATCTCCACTAATTACCTGACAATATACTACTCAGGCATGGAACTTAGCAAAATGCTTTCACACTACCAGGTTTTTCTTTCTTAGGTTAGAAAAAAATGAAACATGACTAAGAATGAAGTTTACCCCCTCATGCCCATATTCAAAAATTAACCTTCAATAGTTAGAAAAAAAAAACTGCTCCTGGGCACTTATCTAATACACACACACACACACACACACACACACACCCCAATACCCAGGAGCTTAATGATTTTACATAACTAGTTATTGCTGTACAAAAACATATAATTTCATGGCATTCTTTCTTTTAAAATAAAATTTTGGTTATTTTCTATTTAAAAATAATTCAAGGGTTTTAACCATGAGGTAATTAATTAAAATTAGTAGACTTCTTAGATACCTTCTACTTGAATGCATAGCCCAGAAACATATATTTGCACTTGTGTAATGAAATATACACCTCAGACTTTTAAAAATATATTTTAAAAATCTAATGAATGTGAAGTAGTCATGCTTCCTAAATATCAGAGTGTTAAAATACTTGTGAATCAGTGAAGGAGTAAGGTATTTGGTATATACTAAATGTATAATGATGCAATCTCAAGATGAAACTTTCCAGAGCAACAGTGGATGAGGATTAGTAAATGCTCCATTCCAGAAATCAATGGAGAAGAGAGAGATTGTGAATAAGATACAGATGAACAGTTAGTAGTACGTATTATTTAACCCCAGAAACTCTATGTGGCTGCCCAATGTGTTTTGTAGGAATTGCTGAAGCAATCAACATAGTCATCCATATAATACAAAATATGGTTGTCAAGAACTCACACTATAACCTGGTTCAGCTACGGTTATTACAGAGCAGGAAACAGAGTTAAGCAACTCAATTTTATTCTAGACCCTGTCATTTTCCAGCTTGTGTCTTCGGGCAAGTCATCAACATGCTATGAGCACCTTTCTTTACCTCTTAAATGGAATAAAATATGTGAGTTGGATATTACCTGTTAGTTTTGTAAAAATCAAAAGAGAAGATACAATGTATTATTATTAATAATAATACAAAAGATCAAAAATAATTACAACAATATTAATAACAACAGGGTTTCTTTTGCACTCCCTGAGTCAGTAAGCTAAGTGGAATTCATGTATTTCATTCATTACTTTTTCACAACTGTGAGATATTTAATATGACCATTTCCAGTTCAAGTGAAGGTAATAGAGAAAGAGTAAGCTATTTACCAAGGCCATACAGTTAGTTAATGAGGCAGGCACATTCAGGTCTCTCCAACTCCAGAAGCCAAGCCAATAGAGAAACAGTCTTTGTTGCCCATCCTGCCCCTTCTCCCTTCCCCCTAGGTTGGGTGACTACAACTGTATTGTTTATATCCTTCCAAGATGGCACTCATCAAAGGACACTGTTGCTATCTGTTTACTGTTTGTTCCTCAAGGAGCTTGCTTGCTAGTTCAGTGTTCTTATAGAATAGATGAGGCAATGAATGCTCAGAACCTGTACAGGCATGTGATCTGGTGTTATATCAGACCTCTACATAGCAAACGCAGAAAAAGATTTTACTTTAAGTGTAAACAGTTTAACAGAAAGAGTCTCTTTGTTCTATTTCTTACATGTTAGGTAGATGAGTCTTCATAATTTTACCTCTGGCAACATCTTTATGTAATATTTTCCAGATAGTAGCATGTACATAATAAATTCCCATCTGGGCTAATGAAGGAATAGAAGGGCAAATGATGATTCCTAATAAACCTCCATGATTTCTAGTTGTTATCATCATCAATTAAATTAAAATGTGAATTAAATAATATATGGACAATATTTCTACTATCCAAGTAATATGCCCAGGAGATCTGTCCTCTGCCAATAGGACACATCACTGTTAATAATAACATTCAATTAGTGTTTAGAAATTCAGTGTGGTAAATAATCTACATAACAGACTGGTCCTTGGTCACAAGGCATTTTTTTTCTTTCTAATTAAAATTTTTGGAAAAGACAAATTAAAGGTTGACATCATTCTTATTATTATAACTATGTAGTCAAAAAACACTAAATTTCTTCAAAATGCATCCTCTTTAGAGGAAGAAAGAAAAGGAGATTTCTTTAGTGTCTGTGACATTCCTAACTCTTTTGAAAGTGTGAGATTTCATCAGGCTAGGAATGAACACATACTCTAATTTGGATTTGCAAATTTTCCACTTTTCTTCATCAATATACTTATTGTCTTCTAATTTCCTAAAATTATACCTGGAAGTTTAGCGGTGATAAGAATGGTGACATCATTGTATTCATTTAGGAAATGAATGATGGCCATGTGCTTTTAGTATGCCTAGAGGCATGTGTTTTAAGGTACTGTAGTTATGAATTTTAATTGCAACATGCAGCTGGTGATTAATGTGCATATGCCTTGTCTGAACGTCCCATGGATAACCTCAACTGTACTCCATGAACTTGGAAGTTTAACAGGAACATATCGATTTCTTAGTTTAATGGAAAATGACTGTTTAATATAAAATAATGCATTCATTTCATGTAGCTACCTTTAAAGATATAGATCTCTAAAACTCAAGCCTTACATGTATTCAAAGTGATTAAGAATCAAACGAGGTAAGGACAGAGCTTTCAAGCTGATGTAGTAAAGGTAAATAAATAAGATCATAATCTTTGCAATTCCTAAATGATGAAAATATACAAGTACATTATTAGAATTTTTGTTGTTCTTTCCTTCTTTATTTGAAAATACCTAGTACTAAAGAAGTTCAAATGCTGTACAAGAAAAAACACTTTAGGATTTTACTCTTAGATTACTGCCTTCTATTACTAAGTAATAAAAACAAAGATTTTTAAGGTGGCCGCAAAGTACATTTTCTGGTTTAATTTTAATTCTTCCAGCACCACTAGAATGGGCATGTTTTGAATGCTTTCAGAGAATAGAAGCAATGCTCTCATTATATACCATTCATTCATTCTTTATGAATCCTTGATTCATATGATTTGTAGAATTGAAGAGTGAAGAAGATGAAATTGTTTCAATCTTAAAAATACTTTTAATTTTGAAATTTTTGTCTTTGTACTGATATTGTTAAGTTTATTATTTCTGTGGTTTTTGATAGTAGTAGTAACAGCTTCTCTATGAAGCTATTCAGTAATATTTAATTGCTACAAACACTCCAAAGAAAAATTGTGTGTATAGAACGTGCTCCTGTGCACACTAAGAGTTTAGCATCTAAGAAACAATTTCATATTTTTTTACAATAAATGTTGGTTTCTTGAGGATTTTTCTAAATTAGGTATATTAATGTAGATTCGTTCAAGATTCAGTCAAAATACCTACTGATTGTGACTAACTGGAGAAACAATGTTATAGATTATGTTTGCATCTTTCCCAAAATTTTACATTAAAATCCTAACCCCGCCCCCCCATGAGGATGGTATAGGAGGTGAGCCTTCTGGTATTTAGGTTTAGATGAGGTCACAAATTTGGGGACCTCATGATGGATTATTGTTCTTATAAAAAGGGAGACATACACACACTCTCTACTTCCAACAAAGATCATGTGAGGACATCACCAGGAAGAGGGCCTTCACTAGAACCTAACCACGCTGGCACCCTGATCTCAGACTTCCCAGAGTGTTAAGGAATTTGAATTGTCTAAGACACTCAGTCTATGGAATTCTGGGCATCCCAAACTAAGACAAACAATAATGTGCAGGCAGTTTACAAGAA
Source organism: Gorilla gorilla gorilla (assembly GCF_029281585.2). Taxonomy (NCBI): domain Eukaryota; kingdom Metazoa; phylum Chordata; class Mammalia; order Primates; family Hominidae; genus Gorilla; species Gorilla gorilla. The sequence continues at coordinate 89,216,769 of NC_073243.2, forward strand.
TGAAGGGAGAGTTATACAAGCAGCCTTTGGGAGGAACAGCTTCATGGGCCATCTTTATCCTGCTCTCTCCCTTATTATCTGTGTGCCTCCATTAAAGTTTTTCCAGTCTCTATCCTAGTGCCATGTTCCGAATGTTTGTGTCTCGTCAAAAATTCGTATGTTGACATTCAATCACCATTGTGATAATATTAGGAGGTGAGGTCTTTGAGAGGTGATTTGGTCATGAGGACTCTGCTCTCATGAATGGGATTAGTGCCCTTATAAGTGAGGCTTGAGGAAGCTGGTTTGATCCTTTGACCATTTAAGGACAACTGGAAAGCGCTGTCTCTGAGGAATGGGTCATCAGCAAATACTGAATTTCAAAATTTTGCATTTTGAAATCAAGACGTCTGTTGACTTTTTGATCTTTGACTTCCCAGGCTCTGTAACTGTGCGCAATAAATTTCTGGTGCTTACAAATTGTCCAGTCTAAGGTATTTTCTTATACTAGCCTAATCAGACTAAGGCACTTACCTTGAGACAGAGTGTGTGAACTTTTGGTTCAGGCATTTATGATTAGGGGTCAGGGTCAGTGGCATCAATAAAACCAATGCACAAATCAATATATATGTGTCATCCAATCTCATTTGTGCTTTTGTGTTTGTATCAGCCAGCAGCACTCAGCTGCCATTTATGCACTTTTTTTGTCAGGATTTCTATTTTTAATTAGTGTCTGGAGACACTTCAAAATTATTAAAGTAGAAGAAACTAAGATATATTGATTGTCTAATCTATATTAGGATATGAAACAGATTGTGTTGCTAAGCATACCACTGATGCAGTCTAGTCTCTCAATGAGAGAAATACTACTATTTGCAATTATTAGAACAAAAATATACACTTAACTACTAATAGAATTTAGTTGTTTTCCCCCTCAAAGAAGTCATGCATTTTTATTCTCCATATTTTTTCAAAGAAAAATATTAAATCTGTGATATAAAACATAATATGCACTTATCCATTGTAGAACTTACCACACTGTGAATACTTATGTGGCTTGCTTACCACCTAGGGTCTGGAGCAAGGTCTTAATTTGAAGATATTCTGTATTATCTTCTCTATATTTTTAGTACTTACAAGAATACTTGACAATACATTAGAATTACATGCCTTTGTTGAAATGTCGATGTTAAAAACAGCATGTGTCTGACCAGAATCCTCATTCAATAAGATGTTCTTTATTGAGTAAGCACGTTCTGTGTGACAAATCTGGGTAAGATGCTGCTCAGGTAATAGATGTTAAGCAAACTGATATGGCCCATGGCCTACTGCTGGTGGAGCACATAAAAGGCAATCAAAAAGTCCTGCAAATAAGTGGAAAATTAGAGTTACAAGGTCTCTGAACAAAAGCTACTTTGTGCCATAAGCAAAATTCATGACAGGATATTTAGGGCTGTAAACTAATAATTTTCTGTCAATAGCAAAAATATTGCTTACAGTAGTTTAATTTTCTGGTGACTTTTGCCTCAATAATATTTATTGGCCATATTGCATTACCTTATTTATCAAATATTAGAAAATTGCATGCTTACTGTTACAACAATGAGAATAAAAACAACTAGTACTGATGAAGAATGTATTATTTTATTAGTGTGTGAATTTGAGAATAATTATCAGTTCAAGTTTGTGTAAAATAATTCATGTAAATAGTTATTTTTAAATTAGTTTTCTCAGTGCTTTTGATATCCTATACTGCTTTACTGCTTTCTGTGTTCTTTAATAGATCTGAACATATTTCTAAAGTTATAAAATGTAAAATCCAGTAAAATTAAAATACTTCAGTTTCAATATCCCCAAAGCATATAAACAAAAGTATATATATGAGATAGAAAAGTATAAATATATACAAATATGTGTTTAAAGTTTGTATTAGTTCATTTTCACACTGCTGATAAAGACATACCTAAGACTGGGCAATTTACAAAAAAAGAGGTTTAATGGACTTAACAGTTCCACATGGCTGGGGAGGCTCCACAATCATGGTGGAAGGTGAAAGGCATGTCTCACATGGTGGCAGACAAAAGAAGAGAGCTTGTGCAGGGAAACTCCCCTGGCCCCTCCCAAATCTCATGTTCTCACATTTAAAAACCAATTATGCCTTCCCAATAGTCCCCTAGAGTCTTAACTCATTTCAGCATTAACTCAAAAGTCCACAGTCCAAAGTCTCATCTGAGACAAGGCAAGTCCCTTCTGTCTATGAGCCTGTAGAATCAAAAGCAAGTTAGTTGCTTCTCCATGAGGGCCCCAGCCCTGCAGCAAATGTCTTCTTGGGCATTCAGGCATTTCCATACATCCTCTGAAATCTAGGCAGAGGTTCCCAAACCTCAATTCTTGACTTCTGTGCACCCACAGGCTCAACACCACATGGAAGCTGCCAAGGCTTGGGGCTTCCACCCTCTGAAGCAACAGCCCAAGCTCTATACCTTGGCCCTTTTAGTCATGGCTGGAGCAGCTGGGAAGCAAGACACCAAGTCCCTAGACTGTGTCTGGCACAGGGAAACTGGGCCTGGCCCACAAAACCATGTTTTCCTCCTAAACTTCTGGGCCTGTGATGAGAAGGGCTTCCTCAAAGGTCTCTTCTGTTAACATAACCTGGAGACATTTTCCCCCATTGTCTTGGTGATTAACACTTGACTCCTTGTTACTTATGCAAATTTCTGTATCCAGCTTGAATTTGTCCTCAGAAAATGGGATTTTCTTTTCTATAGCGTTGTCAGGCTGCAAATTTTCCAAACTTTTATGCTCTGTTTCCCTTTTAAAACAGAATGCCTTTAACAGCACCCAAGTCACCTCTTGAATGCTTTGCTGCTGAGAAATTTCTTCTGCCAGATACCCTAAATCATCTCTCTCAATTTCAAAGTACCACAAATCTCTAGGGCAGGGGCAAAATGCCACCAGTCTGTTTGCTAAAACATAACAAAAGTCACCTTTGCTCCAGTTCCCAACAAGTTCCTAATCTCGATCTGAGACCACCTCAGCCTGGTACTCTTTGTCCATATCGTTATCAGAATTTTTGTCAAAGCCATTCAACAAGTCTCTAGGGAGTTCCAAACTTTCCCACATTTTTCTCTCTTCTTCTGAGCCCTCCAAACTGTTCCAACTTCTGCCTGTTACCCAGTTCTAAAGTCACTTCCACATTTTCAGGTATCTTTTCAGCAGCACCCCACTCCTGGTACCAATTTACTATATTAGTCTATTTTCATGCTGCTGATAAAGACATATGTGAGACTGGGCAACTTACAAAAGAAAGAGGTTTAATGGACTTACAGTTCCACATGGCTGAGGAGGCCTCACAATCATGGCAGAAAGTGAAAGGTATGTCTCACATGGTGGCAGACAAGACAAGAGAGCTTGTGAAGGGAAACTCCTGTTTTTAAAATCATCAGATCTCCCGAGACTTATTCACTATAATGAGAACAGCACAGAAAAGACCTGCCCCTATGATTCAATTACCTCCCACCAGATCCCTCCCACAACATCAGAATTCAAGATGAGATTTGGGTGGAGGCACAGCCAAACCATATGAAGTCTTATTTGAATTTTAGCATTAAGACTATTTTATTACAAGGAAATAAGCTTTTACTAGTCTACAGATAAGGGCCTCTGTGTGTTCTGGCCCTTATAACAGTTCTGGATCTTATAACCACACAGAATTGTTCTGTTATTTTTGTAGTGCCTCTACAAGGAGAAAACTTCTCAAAATAGTCATCTGTTACCTAGACATGTTGTCACAGACTTGGTATTGCATAAGGAGATTCTACTCTAAAAGATCTTAGATTTTTCTTTATTTTTTGTGAACTTGCTTGCTCAATTAAGTGTATTATTTAGAGTTATATATAATGTAATTGACCTTTTTGTCATCAGTTTCACTAGAATGTAAGTATACAGTAACTATTTTTCCTTATTACCATTAATCTTTAAAATTATCTTTATAAGCAAGCACTCAAGTTCATTGATAGGGAGGTGATGCAAGAACTCTGAAGACTGAGTTCATATTCACTTACATAAATTATTTTTGAAGGCACCACATATAAATACACTTAATTATCTGTGGTATGAGGAGAACTAGTGAGCTTAGGTAAATATCCTTATCATTAGAAATAAGCAAAAACTATGCAAGACCTATTATTGTAGTAAAATCAATTTAATTAAAAGTACCTTAATAAAAAATCTGTGTTAAGATTGCTCCAGGATACAAAATTTACCATTATACAATGAAGAAATGAAAAGATGCAAAGTTAACATTAATCAAGCAAGCAACAGCACAGGAAGTATATTAACCAGGGCAAGCTATTTAAGACCACAATCTTTTACAAACCAAGAAAATAATTAAGTGCAAATAGTTTATATTCATTAAGTATTCCAGGAAGAACCTTTGTTTTGCCAAAAGTGGTTACTCTACTTAAAATTATAATAGGCATTTGGGAACAATATAATCGTGTTTGTTTAAAAAATAATCAAGTTTGTTTTAATGCAAACTCTATGAAATGTTCTTAAGTAATCATCCAACTGACAGTATAAAATCAATTATGTGTTTCATAATGCACTGTAAATACACTTATGACTTCAGAAAGACTGGAGGTATCACAATAAGAGTTGGAGTATTGATAATTGACTTTTGTTACAAGGAGTATATTAAATATGAAAGATCCAAAAGAGAAAAAAAATGAAAAGAAAAATGCCCCAAATCAGAAAGATAGAGTTTACAGCAATTAAGAAATTAAAGGTAAGGAGTTTAGGCAGCACTCAGCAATGACATTAGGCATAAAATATGATGCAAGGTATTTGAACACTTAAATAACTAGGAAAATAAATTTAGACTTTATTCATATGCTTAGAAATAGAACATACAATTACATTGTATTTCAGTAAGAGAATAGAGGAATATGCAAAATTCAAACACTGCCAATTTAAACTTGACATTGATTGGATCATTTCCATTCTCATGCATCTGGCTTCCAACAAGTGACTGAGAAACTTTATCCACCTGTCTTATTTAATTTTCTGATGCTTTAACAAAATACCACAGACTAGGTAATTTATAAAGAAAATAAGTCTATTTTGCTCACAATTCTGGAGGCTGAGAAGTCCAAGAGCATGGTGACAGCATCCAGGGAGAATCATCCCATGGCAGAAGGGCAGATGGTGGAAGCAAGCACAGGAGACAAAAAGAGAACATCAAGTTGGATTCATCCTCTTATCGTAAATCTAGTCCCAAGGTAACTAACCAATTCTCCATAATGGCATTAATCCCTTCATGAGAGCAAAGTCATCCTGGCCTAATCATCTCTTTACAATCCTACCTCTTAATACTATTACAACAGCAATTAACTTTCCAGCACACAAACCTCTGGAGGACACATTCAAACCATAGCCCTACATTTATACTCTTGGTTATGATAATATGCAGATTAATGGCCAACAGTTGATAGCATGAAAATTTTAAAACTCAACAGTAGTTGATTTGCTAGCTTTGTTTGTTGGGAGACAAAGAGATGGCACTTCCTATATAAATATCCTATACATATATATAATATAATATATATTATATATTTATATATAAAATAATATATATTATATATAATTATTTATATTATATATAAATAATATATATATTTATTATATATATTTTACATATATTTATATATATATTTTATTTATATAAATGCTTCAGTAAAGATGGTATAATATAGGGAAAGTATTTTAGGTGGAGCCTGTAAAGGGGACTGAGGTAATGATTCTGGCAAAATTAAAACAAAGCAGAAAATATGTTTCTTTTCCTAAGAAATGTCAACAGTTACCCTACCCCCAAAAAGGAAAAAAAAATTGAGAAAAGTAATAAAGTTGTGTAATAGTTGCCTAGAGTATTTGTTATTGGCCACTTTTCCACTGTTCCCTTTGTTCACAGTTGGCTTATCTTTCCCAGCATCTCTTTATGTTGATGTGGCTGCATGGCTGAATTTTAGCCAGTGGATTCTAAGCTGAATGATAAGCACTGTTTCCAATCTTGGCCTATAAACAATTTCTTCTGTCCAAGTGGTTCCCAATTGCTGGAACCACTTGTTCCAGCAATTTTGTTCCCTGTGGGATACATGGCAACATCCAAAGAAATGTTGGATTTTCATGTTGGGGAGTAAACTACTTGCATTTAGTAGAAGTCAGTGATGCTGCTAAATATTTTACACTAAGCAGCACAGTCCCCACAAGAAAGAATACTCTATTCCAAATGCCAGTAGTACTGAGGGTGAGGATCTCTGACCTCCTGTATTTTCCATTTACTGTCTGTATATTTAGTGTTTAGAACAAATTAGTTCTGGAGATCTGCTGTATAGCATAGTGCAATACAGCATTTTACACTTAAAAATTTAAGCAGTTAGATCTCAAGGGAAGTGTTACTACTCTACACACACACAGAGAGCAAAGAGATAAAAGGAAATTTTGAGGAATGGTGAATGTGTTTATTACATTGATTATGGTGGTGGTGTCATGAGTGTATTAATATGTCCAAACTAGTGAAATTGTACACATTAAATATATGCACTTATTTGTATCAATTTTTCCTCAGTAAAGTTATAACAAAGAAATTATTTGTGAATAAGAACTAAAGTTCTGTTATAGTTTTGTCATTATATATGTATATATATATATATATATACCCACACATATATTTCACATTATAGTAGTAACCCTATCTTAACTAATAGAGAAATAAGTACATTAATTTTAGATATGCATTTCAGTATTATAATTCCTCTAGTGGAAGGTGCCCAGAAGAATTTTTAAAAGAAAAAAAATAAAACCTGCTACAATGCAAAATAACGATTACATTTTATTAGTAAGATTGGCAATTTTCATTTTAAACGACAGACACCTAATCTGCTGAAACGAAAAATGGGAGGAACCAAACACCTACGTTACTGAAGAAAGTGCAAATAAAAAGTCTAGAGTTTATTTTTAAAATATATAAAAACCTTTAAAATATGTATAGTTCCCATGGAATTTATACCAAGGAAATACTTATGAACTCTGCCTTAGTAATATTTATTATAGAAATAGCCAGTAAAGCACTGTAATTTCTGAAAATGTAAGAGTTTAATAACCTCCTGTGGTATATATCAATATGATTAAGTAATTTCCACTATTAAATGTTATTGGTATTTTTAAATGGCACATTATAATGTATAGAAATATATAGAAGTGAGCTAGAAAGAATTTATAATCTAAGAAGAGAACAGTGGTTATCTGCAGGTGGTAGAGGCGGCTTTCTGTTTTATTCTTATCTCTATATTCTTAATGTTATTTAAAAATATGATACTTTTGCAATCATAAAATCTTATTCTGATGAAAACAGGCTTTAAAGAACTACTGGGTCTGGGCATGGTGGATCACACTTGTAATCCCAGTGCTTTGGGAGGCTGAGGTAGTGGGAATGCTTGAGGCCAGGAGTTTGAGACCAGCCTGGGCAACAACATAGCAAGTCTCTGTCTCTAAAACAAACAAACAAACAAATAAACAAAAAGCTGCTGGGTCTACATCTTGATTAAAGTCTTAAAGTATGGCATCTTAGAAAAGCACTCCTGGACTTTTCTGTCAGGGCCACCCGCCAATGTCTCCTTTCTTTCCAACCTTTTCTCCTTTTGCTTAACTCCTGTCACATACATTTTGGCTGGTGGTCATAATAAAAAAAGACTAAGAAAAATGGCTTAATTAAGAGTGAAAATCAATGCATGAAAGTATTATGGAAGTGATATAACCAGATTTATCATGTACAGTCTACTCACTACTTCATAGTTTTGACCTATTTCTGTGCCATAGCATAATTACTGAAAGTTAGAAATAAGCTCAGCTGCTCATAACATGAAACAGAAATCACAGTTGCTGAAACAATAGAGAATGTATTTTGCTCACATAAGCAGAAATTTGGAAGTGTGTGGTGATCCAGTTTTGGTGCTGGGCTACACATTAAAATGAAGGACCAGCAAAGTTTTTCCTTAAAGTTAGTTCCATGGTATGAAATCTTCATTGCCATATATCTGCAGGTGATATAAGGGACAAATGACAAAAGTTCATGCAGACCAAGTCTGCCATTTAGACAGAACAAGACCCAGTGACTTCTGGTTACATTTCATTGGTCAAATCTAGGTCACATGGCCACCTTTAGTTGCAAGAAAAGCCAGGTAACGTAGCCTTTTGGTTGCATATGTTACCACGCCTGTCCTTCCTTATTAAGCAAGAAGGGGAGAATATGTATTGGATGGGCAACTAGCTGTGTCTGCCACAAATACATATTCTTTCTCTTTTCCCAGAAGTCATCTCGCTGGCCAGTTCTACACTTACAGTATCTCTAATTTTGAATTTGGATATGTATGTTTAATCTTTTAAAACTATTAGTGTTTCCTTCAGCTTCAAATGAGAAAATAAACAATTTTTCTTTATTCTTCTAGCAACAGTTCCTGGGTTGAAGTTTCATATTACAGGCTGCAAAATTAACTGTGTTTTGACCCATCCACAGATCTGTTTAAGGAGAAAGTATATTAGTATGCTGTATTTTAGAATGGATTTTTTGATGAAAAATGGCTAAAGGAAAAAAAAATGTAATTTTATTTTCATCAGCCAGAGGAAAAGAGCAAGTGTTATGATAACACATTTGAAGACCTATACCAGTAATGAATCCTGGTGCCTCAAGTGAAAGTAAATACTTGCAGTATTGAAAAATATGGAGGTAACTTAAACCTGAATACAAAATCAAACTATAAGAGACAGAGAGAGAGAAGAGAGAGACCAAGAGAGATAAAGAGAGAGGAGTTGAAAAAAGAGGAGAGGAGGAGGGAGGAGAAGAGAGAAAAGAGTGGAGATACAGCTGAGATGACAGATAGAAAAAGACAGATAAATCAACAGACACAGCTGCTATGATTTGAATGTCCCTTTCAAAGCTCATGTTGAAACTCATTCCCCAATGTGGCAGTATTGAGAGGTTGGGTTAAATCATGAAGGCTCTGCTCACATTCACAGATTAATGGGTTACTGGATTAATGGGTTATCATAAGAGAGAGACTGATGACTTTAAAAGAAGAGGAAGAGAGATCCAAACTAGCACACTCAACCACCCTCACCACATGATGCCCTGCACCACCTCAGGACTCTGCAGAGAGTCTCCATCAGTAGGAAGGCCCCCACCAGATGCAGATCCTCAACCTTGGACTTCTCAGCCTCCATAATCATGAGAAATAAATTCCTTTTCTTTACCCAGTTTCAGGTATTCTATTATAAGCAATAGAAAACACATTATGACCACATAACAAAAGAGATTTAAAAAAAGAGAAAGTAATTCCTTTTAATTTTTTATTTTAGATTCAGGTGCACATGTGCTTTTTTGTTACTTATTACATGTGTATGGTGGGGTTGGGCTTCTAGTGTACCCATCACCCAAATAGTGGACATTGTTTCTTCAATGAGATTTTTATAAAACTTTAACTATAGAACTAAAGTTAGAAAGATTAGAAGATTTACTTTTTCTATAATAAAAAGTATAAGCTGATAATAAAATAAATTAGAAAGACTAAGTAGCACAATTTAAATGAGGAATACAGAGGGAAATGTTCAACTTTTATTGGAAAAATGACAAAGTGGTGTTTTCATATTTGCTGAGCCATTATGGCTTTTATAAAATCATGGATGATTTGAGGAATTATGGTTTTTTTTTCTTTATATGATCTAAATGTTGTCTCCCTCCTTATAATACAAAGAGTGAAATCATCACTTTGATATTAAGCGCATTTATTTCCAATTTCTTGATATGACCTAAAGGTACATGTAAGTGGGAAAAAAAGCCAAAGCAAATGAAGTGAATTACTGGCAGTGATTATTGTCAATATGTAAATCAGACATGGGGCGTATTTATCCTTACAACATACTTCAAATCTTCAGAGCAAATAAGTGAATAGATTCTTAAAATTCCATGAAGCTTTTAACCATTACACTGGAGGCCCGGATAAAAATCTGTTCATTCTGGACATCCTAGCACTCACCCAGCTAAGAAGGTAACTATTTATAACCACCTAATTGTTTAGTATCACTTAGACTTTTAAAGCAGAATCCATAGTAGTGCAAATCAGAATAAATAAGTCTGAACACACACAGCCTCCAGTGTCAGGAAGTAGACCAAAGGAGGTCCAGTGCCCAGGCCAGCAGGCTGCTCATTCCTTACCATTGATGGTGTAAATTTGATTTCCAAAGAGTCTCACATTGAGCCCCTCACCCAAGTCACTGATTTGACTTAGAATACAATTCTAATATTCTACCCTGTCTGTGGAGAGCTCCTGGACACTCACTGGGGTGACCTGTCTAGCAAGAAGGAGCTACCATCTCTGCTGAGATCTGAGGAAATGATGGGACAACCAGCTGCAGAGAGGGACTACCCTCTCTGCCAAGAGCTGGACACTAAATAATTAGGTGGTTATAACTTTCAGCTCTCAACACACAAAGACTAGAATGCAGAAATTAAAGAAGAAAAAAGAAGAAATTTGGGGACCATAATTTATTCTGAATTCACAAATGCAAAAGTCTGTGTTCACAAAGAAAGTGCTCATTACTTAATTCTTAAGTACCTCTTACACATTCTGTGTAGAAGGACTAATGTGTGCAAGGATCCTGATATAGGAATAGAGGAGGGGCATAGCAAAGCCACTGAACAGAATGGATATTAGCCAAAGTGCAAATTGGGGTAGAAGTTCAGAGGGAGTTAGAGTCAGATATAAGAACAGAATATGCAAGGTCTTATAGGTTATATTATGCATTCTATTTTCTCTCTTTAAGAACTAGAGAAAACCACAGATTGTTTTTATAACTTTTATAAAACGTCAATTTAGTTTTTATACACATATATACAGCTATAATGCACATGATATTAATTTGCCATTGAAGGATTATAGGTAGTTTTTATGGACACAATCTCATAAAAATGTCACCCTTGGTGGCGTTTGTTGAATACATTGAAGGTAAGTAAGAATCAATTAAGAAAGAACCAAATTACGGGACTCTTGCAGTAGGTTAATTAAAAAATGGTTGATGTTAGCTAAGAATGGGACTGGTAAGATACAGAGATACAGAAATCCCATAATCTTACACAAACATAAAATTGCTAGACTGTGAGAATAGATTAGACATAAGTGGTGACTTAAAGGGTGTTCAAATTAGTTTCAGGTGTGAGATTTGTCAACTGTGTTGGAATTGGGTCCATTTACTGAGGTAAATAAGAGTGAAGAAATATCATGTTTGGCAGGATTGATATGGGGTTATTCTTGAGATGTTGCCCTTGAGGTATCTTTAAGACATCGGAGTAGGAATGTGAAGTATGCAATTGGATATATGAGGCAGAGAGCATCTGGGCTGGAGGTTTAACATTGAGTCAAGTGGGAAGATGCTATTACCTAAGGAGATTGCATTAGAAAAAAAAAAGAAATAGCTTCAACATTTCACCATGAGAAATCTCAACATTAAATAACTGCTTGGAAGAAGAAAAAGGAGTGAAGACTGGGAAAGGGTTTTCTGAAAGATAGCACTGTTGGGCCAGAGACAAATAGTTTGTGGAAAGGAAATAATTTGGATGGTCAACAGCTACCAATAAAGATGGAAGATGAATGAAATAAAGTAAAATATGTTTATGAAATTCAGGAATTTGAATTAAAAAGTTGCCTTCATGTGAAAAAGTCATTTATCAGTGGGATGGAGGCCCAGGGAGATGTATCTGAAAAGAAGATATTCAATAAGAATATAAGGAAGTTTTTACTAAGATGAGGAAGGTTTAAACATTAGAAATGCTCTCAAAAATGATTCTGTAATAAGTGGAAAACCATATATACAGCATGGCACACACAAACAACTGTGAAGTTCATTAGATATTTCTTTCTCTGCAATATTATTACTTTGTTATCCTTCTGTGATTAGTATGCCATCTGCATCCTATTTGATATAATTCACTTTCCTCCAGTTTTTGCTCCCCTTAAGTCTCTTAAATCCTTCTCCCATAGATTTTGGGAAAAAAATTTTCAGCTACAAAATTGCATTCCTATGAGATGCTCGATGAAAACATATACAATCAATATATTGAGAACATACAGAGGCATCCTCTTTGTGAGGCCAGGAGATGTGCTGGTAGAAGATGGTGATGGGAAGCAGGCCATGGTTTATTTTTAGCGATTCTGTGCTATTGTCCATAGTTTCACTGAAGGATTTTGAGTTCAAAAACACTGTTCTGCTGAGGACATTGGTACACACCTATAATTCCAGATACTCAAGAGGCTGAGGAGGGAGGATTACTTGAGGCCAGGAGTTTGAGACCATAGTAATTTATGATCATGCTTGTGAAAAGACACTGCACTCTTGGGCAATATGGTGAGACCCCATTTGTAAAACAAATAAACAAACAAAACCTAAAACTATTATTTGAATTATATTGGCATGTTACAGAGACATTTTGCTACATTGAAATCAAATTCAAATTCAAATGAAATATAATAAATTGGTGCTGAACTCATAGTAGTATGTGTACAATACTGATTTGAGCTGCCTGGTTTTGAAATCTACTTCTATAACCTTGGACAAATTACTTAACCTGTCCGTTACTTGATTTTCCCATATGTAGAATGGGGATAACAACCTTACATAGTTATTGTGATGGTTAAAGAGAGAATTTAAGTGAACACAGGAAACACCTAATTACTATTACTACTAGTATTGTAAGAAATATACAGTATTTGCTTATAAACATTTGATATAGTTAGGCTTTGTGTCCTCACCCAAAGCTCACCTTGAATTGCAATCCCCATAATCCCTACGAGTCAAGGGTGAGATCAGGTGGAGATAATTGAATCACAGGGGCCGTTTTCCCCATGCTCTTCTCGTGACAGTGAGTGAATTCTCGCAAGACCTGATAGTTTAAAAGCGGCTTTTCTCCCCTTCGCTCGGCACTTCTCCTTCCTGCTGCCTTGTGAAAAAGGTACCTTGCTTCCCCTTCACCTTCTTCCTAGATAGTAAGTTTCCTGAGACATCCCCAGCCATGCTGAATGTGAGTCAATTAAACCTCTTTCCTTTATAAATTACCCAGTCTCGGGCAATTCTTTATAACAGTATGCAGATGGACTAATACAACATTGCTATCTCTGTTATTAATAATTGCTTCTTGTTTACGAAACAAATGCTACAGTCATGCTGTGTATGTTAGAGATGTATTAGGTGAATTCAAAACAAAAGACTTATTGTTGACATTGGATAATGCATTAAATATTTAAATTATATTTAAATGTCTTTTACCATTATGTTAATACACGGTAATCCGCATAATAAAAGGACTTTATGTACTAGAGTTCTACCTCCTTTTCAAAAATAAAAATATCTAACACCAGGAAATTTGTGTGACTTATACAAGTTCATAAAGCCATGTGAAAGAAATTCCCTTAGTTAAAAAAAAAAAAGTGGTTAAAAAAGTCAAAATTTGACCAAAATGAGTAACTACTCAATTACTTTGAGATTTTATATATAATTATGTTATTGTAAAATAATTCTTATATCATGGCTCATTATGTATCATCCAAAAATCTGCATAAATGAAATGAACACTTTAACAGAACTATGTACTAAAGTTTAAAGAAAGCTACAAAGATTTTATGACATTAAAGTGGGTGATAAACTGTCATTTTACTGAATATTTTAAATCACCCAAGTTTATTAAAATGTAATGAAGCATTATTACATTCGGCTCACATGAGGCACTGAAGTCATTTTCAAGATAAGTACTTTTGTTTGTAAAGAGTAATTTACAAACTAAAGTATGTGAATTATTTTCTATTTTTCATAATAGCCTATGGCAACATAAAGGATGTTTAAATAGATGATAAACAATATTCAGCAATATGAAAGTAAACTGTAAAAATAATGATGTGTGGGTTTTTAGGCTATAAATGGTTTTCCATCACTCCTGGTTGAATGATTTTTATCTTTAATTGCCGTGAGAACTAGCTGCTTCATTTGTAAAATGGAATGACTAATGCTAAGGTAGTCCTCCTCGGGAGCATGATGTGAGATTTTGTTGCACAAGATAAATGATTAGATAAAAGGTATCTGGAATATTTATGATCCTTTGAGAGACATCATTTCCTTTCATTTCTTACATTTGTCTTTTAACTGGTTCTCATAGTTTAAATATGCTACAATTTTTGGTTTAGTTTTATCTTCAGCTTTTCATTATCATAAAGTTGAAATGAGCATATATTTGCATAAAACATTTCTATATTTATAATTTCTCTGGCTACATTTACAGAGTAAACCCCTGAAGCCAGGTTTACAAATATTTTAGGATAGTTAATATTATTATAAACTCCATGTTATTTATTAATGGGAGAGGGATCTATAATTGGTAAAATTTAGAGCAGAGAAAATGAGTTGTTTGTTGTTGTTTTCCTTGCCCTTGCAAAGAGTTTTAGAACCTCAGCCTTCACTGTTGGGGAGGAGTGACTGGCTGACTAGTTATAATTATGTAAATATTGTCAGCAATCAGGGTTGTTTTCCCTTCTTTGCCCAGCAAGCCACTTGCAATATATTAGCAAATACTTCCCACTGAAACGATGTTAAAATCCTGTGCCAGAACTACATCTTTAGGGAATGCAACAGCTGACAACAAATTTCATCAAAAAAATTTTTTAAGACTTACTACTAATTGACAGCATTCAAGTAATCTATTTATATCCTGGCTTTATGCCATTGCCATACAAATGAAGTGTTAATGTAAACAAGTGATTGTGTTTATTTTTCCCATTTATGGCAGTTTGGCTTATTTTTTAACAAAGTGTTGGCCAAAATCTGTCGCTGTTTCTTTTGACAGGACTCATTGCATATGTGTTAATGTCCATCTTCCTTTTTGTTCCGTACGACTCCTTGACTGCATCTTCCATTGCTACCAAACCACATTTCCCAGTTTCCTTTATCTGCATGATTCTTTCATATGAAGTTGTCCAGGCAGCCTCCACTCCACTTCCTAGCCCTGAATTTATCTTTTCTCAATTAAACTTTGTTATATATATGCCATAACTTCCTTGGGGTCTGATTTTCCCTGAGCCTAAATGAAAATTTCCTTCTAGGTAAAAATAATGGTTTAGGTTTCACATTCCTTGAACATAAGTTTTAATATTTAAAAGGTAATATCTCGTTTCTTAAACCAGAGGAGTGCATACTGCGGACAATAATGGAACTTTTTGGTATGATTAGGTAGTATCCTCACTGCGAGTTCTCTAGTCATGTTGCTACTTAGAGTTCAGTGCACACTTGATTCTGTGGTGCTTTTCAAGTTTTTTCAAAACCTATACAAAGGATCAATCTAAATAAACTCATGTGCAGAAACAAAGAAACAAAGAATTATGGTATATTCACCCTTTAATTGTGAATTAATGATTCTTATTAAATATAATTTTTTAGAATGCTTATTTCTTATTTGTATACATTCAAGCAATTTACTAATACTAGTAATTGTGTTTAGGGAAAGATGTGAGGGGAGGTAGCATGCTTTTGTGGAAGAGCCTGTCCTAAGAGTCTACGAATCTAATTTCTGGCCAGCGTTCTTACAATAAATGGCAGAGTGGCCTGAAGATCTTGTTTCCTTGATCTGTAAATTGAGGAATGGTGTTACATGATTTCTGAAATTTATTTAACAATCTTAAATTGATGACTAGGGCATATGTAAAGCAAAATCTTTCAGGATTATTTTTATGGTAAAAATCTTACCATTGAAAAATTTTAAGGTAAGAAACTTAAAAGCAAAATCTGTCTGAAATAAATTTTAAGGTTAAAAAGCTTACTAAAAAAAAAGTTTACCTTTTTAAGGTCAATAATTTACAATGAAATATAATATTTCCTAAAAAATAGTCTCTGTACGCAGAAAGAATATGTTTATTTGAGAATTTTCTAAAATGTCTGCATTGGAGTAGTGCTAAATAGAATAATTGCTGCTAAATTCTTTAAAGAAAACAAAACAAAGGATTTTTCAAAAGGGCTAGGCACTGATAATGAGGTTCTTGTATTCAACCCAGATCATAAAGACAAACAAGAGAGAAGCTAATTTTGTTCAGGATATTCACTTGGCTGCAGCTAATTCTTTGTTAGGTATTAGATTAAGTGGTGGAAGACTCTGTGGTTGAAGCTCTGAAATGATCAAGTATTCTCATTGATTGTACCATCTCATTAGCTTTCTATTTGTATAAATAAGGTTTCTTTGCTTCCTCTAATTGCACATTAGAAGTATCAGGCTCTACTGGGAAGCCGAAATCCACATTCTAATGCAAGATCTACAGAGATGTAATTACAAAGAATTTAGAAAGTTACCCATCTCAGATTCCTCAAGTCCTTAATATAATGAAAACTTTAAGCTGTTTGTTTTTTGTTTGTGGGTTTGTTCTCACCCTGAAAAAGCAAAGTGTTTTTAATCAATGAATGTTAAATAGTTATTACTACATCAATATTATATTTAATTTTAAAGGGCTAAAATCATTGCAAATCATGAATTCCTTAAAAACTCACAATTAAAAAATATCTAGATGGAAATATTGTATTTAAATTATTGAGTAAATGAAGCACAAAATATGTTTCAAAATTAAAGTCATGAATAAAACCCTGGGCCAGGCAGTGGCTCATGCCTGTAATCCCAGCATTTTGGGAGGTGGAGGCAGGGAGATTACTTGAGCCCAGAACTTCAAGACCAGCCTGTGCAACATGGTGAGACTTCATCTTTACAAAGATTAAAAAATGAAAAATTAGCTGGGCGTGGTGATGCATGCCTGTAGTCACAGCTACTCCGGGGGCTGAGACAAGAGGATCCCTTGAGCCCAGGAGGACAAACTTGGTGAATATGTAGTGCAGCTAATATGTATAATTTTCAACACAGACCGATAAGAGAGATTAAACGTAATAATTATTGTCAGTCAGGTATTAATCTCTTCACGTTGGAATTTTAATGTAGTGAGGCATATAAATTCTTGTCCTGTTATATAGCATGCACTATCATTTAATGGCCAATGCATAGTCATAACTAACTGGGTCTAAGCCAAGTTGTAGTTAGAGTAACCTTGAAATAGAGAAACTTTCCAGAATACATTTTGAGTGTGTTTTGGGTTTGTAGCATATGTGTGTTTGCATATAAATACATGCTTGCTTTGTTCATCCAGTTTTGGTGTGCGTGGTTATAAAATAAACTCCAAATATCTCCATGCTTTTCAATGCTTTCAAAAATGTATTTAATATTTTAATTATTTTCCTTGAAAGCATGAAAGAAATGAAATGTGAATGCATTTTTTTTCACGTTTATACTGGACTAGATCCTAGCCAGTAATAAAGTATTATAAGAACATGATTGAACATATGATAAAATTTCAATATTGACTGACTTAGTCATATTCTATATATGTTAAATTTCCTGATTTTCATAAATCCATTTTGTTGATGTAAAATTATTCTATTTTTAGAAACTTCATTGAAATACTTAGAAATAAAAGAGAAAAATGGCTGCAACTTAAATTTTAGTAGTTCTATAAAACTGTGTGTATGTGTATAGACATATGTATGTGTGTATATATACAGGGATCAGATGTGTGTGTACCTATATATGTATATGTGTGTATGTATGCACGAGAGAGAGAGAAAGAAACTATGATAAAACAAACTGCACTCAAATGTTAGCATTTGATGAAAATGCTCAAAGTGATAAAGTGGTATTCAAGTGTTTTTCTCCATTAAAGCAATGTTTTTGTTTATTTTTTAAATTATAAAGAATTATATATATGTGCACAGTATATAGGTATGACTTTGATTCTAGCTGAGTGATTCATATAATGTATGCAAATAGATACCAAATCTAACAGGAAAAATTTCCCAAGTATAAAAATTGATTTCATTAACACTAAATAAAATCCACATTATCACAGTATTATTTTATTTGCTAAATGTTTTTCATACAACACTGAGACAGGTATTATATCTCCTAACTGCATATAGTAATCCAAGCTTTGAGATAGAGGTAATTTCTCTAAGCAGCAGGGGCAGACTAGGTACAAAATCACATTCCCAAACCCTGTTTTTTTTTTATTTTCCATGTATAAATACTATCAAACTTCTACTTCAAACAATATAATTAAAATGTGGCTGAGGTTTCTTCTATTCAACATATAGAAAACATCTGTTTCTTAATGGACACAAAGAAAATTCAACAGATTTAGATCTTTCTTTTAATCCATCATCCTGTTTTTATTTCTACTGCTGTTTTAATTCCAGGCCTTAACGTGAAAATGGTCCCATTGGGTACTAAAACAGCTAGATAAATTTACTTGTTACTGAAATTGACAATTTTATTGATAGAGATAAATTTGTACTGTTGAACTCTAAATGAAAAATAAAATACATCACCCCTTATAAGCCTTTGCCTTGACGAAAGTAGTAGTATGATGGAAGACTATTTCCTTCAGTGAAATGTACCTAATTTATGGAGAAAAGCAGTTCTCACTTTTGCTACATTGCAAGATTTTGTTTGGTTTATCTCTGTCTCTGACTTATTCACCAGATCTTGACAGAGCATGGAAGGAATTTTATTAAGAGGTTGGGCGATAAAGATTCACTCGACCTCTTGAAACGTGATGGTTATTTCTTATGTAGGAGGGTGTCTTCTTTCTTCAGACAATGATCAGCTGGGATTATTTTATTTGTTGCCTTTGTATTACCCCCAAGACAAGCAAAAACTAAAATATAGGATTGGTGAGGAATTCTTTATTTGTTCCAGAATAAAAGCCCTTCTTCTAATAGAGGTGATTTCTTATCAAGCTCCCTTTTAGTCAGACTTGTAATTTAAATTTAATTTAAATAAATATCTATAATAGATCAACTTTTATGCACATAGCATAGAAGAAAATATACACCTTTATACATTAGAATTATAAACTAAAATTATGTATGCAGAATGAATATACAGATAAGTTATGTTTGCTTTATCACAGTGGTTCAAAACACCTAATTTACAGGTGTAGAATTGTGTATATATGGGTATTTTATATGAACACTGTAAGATCCATTTTGGTCTTTTCCCCTCCAGAATGTTTAGACAATAAATTTGCATTGTTGTCACCAGGCTTATGGTAATTTGTTATGATAGCCATGGAAAACTAGCATAATTCATAAAACAAAAACTTTGCCCACAAATTACTACTTAACTCAGTGACAGATCAGGTGATTCATATGCAAAAGCTATCACTACACTGAAATACTAGGTGTTTTGTTTGTTATTTTCATTTTCAGACCAGGAGATTTGAATATATTTAATGAAGCTGCATATTTGTTTAACTCCTTAGCCATCATGAGCTTTTATTGTTTGCTTTTCTAATTTGTAAGTAATACATACTCTTCTGAGTTATGTTTAATCAATGTCCTCTCTTTTAAATAGAAATGTTATTGTACTTTATGGATTGTACTTGATGGAGAAGTTAAAAGAAAAATTGGACATAAAGCTTTTTACTTTCTTTTACTTCAATTGTCATTACTCTTCATGCCCAAATTATTATTTTCTTTCCTCCTCATTTTAAATTTGCCTTATTTTGAAAGCATGTGAGTTTATACTTTGGGAAATTGTTATAAAGAATTAGGTACAAATTTTGAATTATAATTCATTTGTTGGTGATAAATGTCACCATAGAAATATTTCCCTATCAAATTAGTTCTAAAAATGTGGACTAGCTAAATCATAATACTGTGAATAATACAGTAATAAAAATTCATGCACCTGTGGTAATTAACTGGAAGCCACGGAGGGCTTCAGTAGTAAGTAATGTAAATTGTGTGTCGTAAGAAAAACCAATGATTTCTGTGCCTTAGAAGAGCTTTGTTTTTTGTTTTGTTTTGTTTTGTTTTAATGTACAATATTATCAAAGTTTAATTTATAAATAATAAACTGCATATATCCTAAATGAAGCCCTGATGATTTTTGTCTAAGTATATACTCACATAATCAGCCTCCAGATTGCGACAAGAGCTACTACATCTCTGAAGCATCCTCGTACCCATTTCCAATCAATGCTTACACATCCCCTTCCTCCCAATACCACTATTATGATTTTGTTTTTTGTCACGTTTGTGCATTTCACATAAATAGAATCCTGAGAACATCATCTTTTTTCTCTGGCAATTTCACTTAATAGTTTAATCTATATTGTTTCATCTAGAAATAGTTCAATTATTTTAACCCTAGGTAGTAATGCATCATTTCTGAATATAAAAATGTGGGCAGGCATGGTGGCTCATACCTGTAAAGCCAGCATTTTGGGAGACTGAGGTGGAAGAATCTCGTGCCTGTGATCCCAGCTACTCAGGAGGCTGAGGCAGGAGGATCACATGAACCCAGGAGGTCAAGGCTGCACTGAGCTGTGTTCTTGTCACACACTCCAGCCTGAGCAACAGAGCAAGGCCCTGTCTCTCTCTTTCTCTCTCTCCAACACACACACAAAGAAGATAAAAATGTATTTATTCTGTCTACTATTAATGGATATTTTTTATTGTTTCTAGTTTTGATAATTATAAAGAAAACATTTATGGACATTTTAATATGTCTTTTTGTGGCACATACATGAGTAATACTATTGAGTTTGTACTAAGTGAAATTACTAAGTCCACAAGGTAGACATATGATTAGCTTTGGTAGACACTGCCAAATATTTTCACTAAGAAATTTTTTTAAATCAATTTACATATCCACTATCAATTTGTTCAAGTTACAGCCACTCATATATTTCCTAACATTTGATGTTGACTGCCATTTTAAATAATTTGTATCTCCACTATGTCTATGCTCATACAGTGATATCTCCTTTTTGTCTTAATTTGTGTTCTCTTGATGTTTCAATGATGTAGGGCACATATTCATATTCTTACTAACCATTTGGAAATTTTCATTTGTAAATGTCTATTCATGTCTTTTGCATATTTTTAAAGTGAGTGGCTTGAACACCTTTTTAAAGATAAATATTCAATCTGAACCAGCTTTCTTGCCTCCAAATTGCAAGACGTTATAAAATCCAGAATCTTGGCACAAAATAATGCAGAACATGTGTGTAAAATGTAACAATTTGATTATCACAATGTAACAAACTCTTGAAATATAACCACTTTATCACAAAAAATCCATAAAATCTAAAAGAGCCATGGACTACAAAAATAATCACATATATATACAAATCCCTCAGAAGAGGGCTTACACTAAGCCCCAACATTTAACAACAAAAATAAATAAATAAATTTGACTTTGGTTGAGGTCTCAGTGGTAGTCCCAAATCAGCATTTGTTTGACTTCTCTTCCACCACAGCAGCACTTGAGAGACTTCTAAAGTGATGCTCTGTGTCTCCATGATTGATATATTCATCATCACTATAATGTTCTGTATAGAAGTAATTAAGTTTAATTAAGTCATATGAAGAATACACACTTATGGTCAGACTTAGTTAAAATTCTGATTCCCATATGGGGAGCATGTTTAAAGATATCATTGTGGCTGGAGGAAGGGAATTGTGGTGAGAGATGCGACAGCATAAACAAAGGCAAATACCAATGTAATTATTCTAAAAGGGAATGCAGGCACTCTAACTTCCCTGCAAAAGGGCATTCATTGTCCTCCATGCAGATCATGGTGATCATGTAACCCACAAAAAAGGATATTTAAAATAATGTTACATTCTAAATGCAGGAATAATTTAAAATGTTAGGTCCGTCTTCAAAGATGAGGGAACATATACAAATGCAAAATGGATCTTGCTTGCTTGTAGAAATGTAGATAAGACAGTATATCAAGATATCAATAGAAGATGGTGTGGAGATTACAAGTGAAGTAATCATGTATTAAATAATGAATATTTGGAGTGCTATGCTAAGTGTATTTGATTTTTTTAAAGAAGGAAGTGAATGTAAAGGAGGACACCGAAGCTTCTTTCACAAGAAAGTTACAGTATCTGCATTGCCTTTTAGAATGATCATATTGCATGGCTTGGATGATAGCAGATCTTGGGTAGGAGTACCAGTGAGGAAGATGTTGCCATCGTCTAAACAAGAGATAATATTGAGTCAGTCCAGGGCATTGCCAGTTAAAATGGAAAGAGCTAGATTGAGTTAAGATGTATTTATGAGTTAAAATTCACAATGCTTCATGATTGATAGGGTCAATTGACATAAGCATCTGGATTAATGGAAGTTCTAGTAAATAAAAACAAAGAATTTTTGTCACGATAATGGAAGTGAGGGTAGATAAGTTAAATTTTTAGAGCTTTTAAGGACGGGTGCCTATTAGAAAACTGAATATTGTGGTCTGGATTCTGAGAGGTATCAGATAGAAATAAAAGCTTAGAAAGAGGCACGGCACAGTGGCTCATGCCTGTATTCCCAGCACTTTGAGAGGCTGAGGCAGGCAGATCACCTGAGGTCGGGAGTTCGAGACCAGCCTGATCAACATGGAGAAACACCATCTCTACTAAAAATACAAAAATTAGCCCAGCTTGGTGGTGCATGCCTGTAAAGGTACTTGGGAGGCTGAGGCAAGAGAACCGCTTGAACCCGGGACGCAGGGGTTGCGGTGAGCCGAGATGGAGCCATTGCACTCCAGCCTAGGCAACAAGAGCGAAACTGTCTCAAAACAACAACAACAACAACAAAAAACAAGCAAACAAAAAATCTAGAAAGAATACATCGAGGCCGGATGTGGTGGCTCATGCCTCTAATCCCAGTACTTTGGGAGGCCGAGGCAGGCAGATCATCTGAGGTTAGGAGTTTGAGACCAGCCTGGCTAACACTGTGAAACCCTGTCTCTACTAAAAATATCACAATTAGCCGGCCGTGGTGGCAGGTGCCTGTAATCCCAGCTACTTGGGAGGCTGAGGCAGGAGAATCGCTTGAACCTGGGAGTCAGAGGTTGCAGTGAGCTGAGATTGTGCCATTGCACTCCAGCCTGGGTGACAAGAGCGAGACTCTGTCAAAAAGGAAAGAAGAAAGAAAGAAAGAAAGAAGGAAAAGAAGGAAAGAGAAAGAAAGAAAGAAAGAAAGAAAGAGAAAGAAGGAAGAAGAAAGGAAGGAAGGAAAGGAAGAAAGGAAGGGGAAGGGAGAAGGAATGGGAAGGAAAGGGAATGAAGGAAGGAAGGAAGGGAAATATTTATAACATTTCAAGCCATGAGAATAGGTAAAAGTGTCCAGGAGAGATTTTATGTATGTATGTATTTAGTAGATGATGACACTAGGGTAGGGATAAGCTGGGAGACTTGAAGAAAAAGCAATATCTGAATGAAATACCATGTGTAAAATGGGCCAAAAGCTTCAATAAGTAGAATGTGACATGATCACATAGCTACGTGTGGACCACGGTATGAATTTTGGATTTTATCCGGAGGGTGTTATGGGAAGCTATTGGAGGATTAGAAGCAGGCTTCTGACAAGATCTAACTTGCATTTTTAAACAGTAATTCTGGCTCAGGCTGCATTACCAGTGGGCTGCTATGTTAGGAGACTATTGCTGTACCCCAGGGGTGAGATGACAATGGAAGCAAAGGATTTGCAGCAGGTATGATATGAGAGTCAGAATACATTATAAAGCTAGAGCCAACAGAACTTGCTGATAGATATATTGTGGCATTTGTGGAAAAAATAGAACCCAACAGCAATTCAGCAATTCTGTTTTGTTTTTTTTTTCCTTTTTGATCTGAGCTACTACACAAATGATGGTTCCGTCGTGGGCCTTAGGAAGAGCAGGGCTGTTTGGAAGAGCAGTGTAATCAAGCATTTAATATTTATCTTCGTATGTTTCGCTTAAGTGAAGATGTTAAAAGGAGAATTGACTATATAAATCTGTTGCTTAATGAAGAACTCAAGGCTGAAAGCATTAATTAGGAACTACATTTAGGAGTTGTTTAAAGTCATGGGTCTGGGCAAGGTGACCCAGGTAATAAATGTATTTAGAAAAGGGAATAGCCATGCCAAGCTGTGTTGAAGAGAATGATGATGATTATGACAATGCTACTTATTATTGATAGGATATATTAATAAATGGGCTATATGACTAAGACATATCACTCTTTCTAGTATCTTTGATTAAGTCCCATTTGGTGGATGTTTTTGGGCTTACAGAAAGTGAGTATATTACAAGTGTTTGGTGTTCCCCCATAAAATATTTAATATATGATTCCACTCTTTTGTTTATTTGGGCATACAGTTATTTAGCCAATCAATGTTATCTCTTCTACCATGAAATAACCAGTCTCAATGCTTTCACATCGAGAGGCTTCTATGGAGATTCAAATTTCTTACTGTTTCTTTGCAGATGATCATCTTTTACTATCTAACTCCCTTGAAATCTTTTTTCCCCTCTGAAGAAGTTTATCTAATTATTTCTTGCAAACACATACACTTGTGAGAATTTCTTGTACATTTCAAATATTTTGACTAATTAAATGATTTTTTCTAATTTGTACTTGTAAAAGTCTATATTTGATATCTGCTCTGCAATTGACATATAAAGTCTAAAAATTAAATCTGATAAAATTTAATTGTAACTGCATTCTTCAATGCATTTAGGGGTTAAGGCCAAAATGAAATTATGGAAAATGGTAAACAAGGAAATAACTAAAGGACATTTAATGTAATTGTTTGAAGTTGTTCAAATGGAATTGATCTGAAATGAAGCTACTGAAAACAGTATCCTGTCATTCAAGACCTGGTTCTAGAGTATGTAATCAATTTTGATTGATGCTTCTGGTGACATGTTAAGTCCTTGATAACAGAGGGCTACAGAATGTCAAGAACAAGGCTCCTTTTTAAATATATCACATGTAATTTTAACTCTGGAAACCCCTAGTGTTGATTACCATTGTGCTCTGTGGTCATATGTTAGTATTGTCTCTTAAGTGCTGTGCAGGAGATCATTTACATAATGAATTAATTAATCTATTCCCCCTAAGTCCTCACTACACTCGTACATTGTTACCCTCTTGACCCAAAATGTCTGTTATAGCCTGTCTTCATAATCTTGACCATACTTCACATTTTAATCTTTTTCCATTTCATGGTTACTATATGCATGAATTCTATCCTAGAAGTATTCAGTAATTATTCCAAACCTATGTTTTAATCATCTATCATATTTGGACTGTATCTCACTTCCACTGTTGTAGGTCTACTTGGTATTTATTTTTACAATTCTAATGCTTTAGTGTCAGAGGGGGGTTTTCCTGTGATTCCCTAGAACTTGGAACTTAGAACTTGAAAAGATTTGCTCCTTTATAATAATTTTTTAAAAAGCAGATATATTAAGATATAATTCACAGACCATAAAATTCAACCATTGAAAAGTGTACAATTCATTGGCTTTTTATTCAGATTTGGGCATCTTTGTGCATCCACCATCACAATCAATTTTAGAACATTTTATTACTCTAAAAAAAAAAAACCACCATCCTATCAACTACTCCTTAGCTGATATGGTTAGGCTTTGTGTCTCCACCCAAATCTTATCTTGAATTGTAATCCTCATAATCCCCATGTGTCAAGGGAGAGACCAGGTGGTGGTAATTTGATCATGGGAGTAGTTTCCCCCATGCTGGTCTCATGATAGTGAGTAAATTCTCATGACATTTGATGGTTTTATAGGTGTTTGGTAGTTCTCCTGCATTCATTATCCTTTCTATCACCTTGGGAAGAAGTTTCCTTACTTCTGCTTCACCTTCTGACATCAGTGTAAGTTTCCTGAGGCCTCCCCAGCCATGCTGAACTGTGAGTCTATTAAGCCTCCTTCCTTTTTAAATTGCCCAATCTTGGGGAGTTCTTTAGAGCAGTGTGAAAATGGACTAATACATCAGCCATCTGATATTTTAAATAGAAGAAAAATAGAGCAGAGAATGGATATAGAAGTGTGGGTTTGGGGAGGGAAGAGGTAGTTTGCATTTATAAAGTAGCTAGAGAAGTCTGAGAAGGTAACATTTAAGTTAAGGTCAAACAGGCAAGCTAGTTGGGACTTTAAAATATATTTTGGATATGGGGCCTCTTGATGATATAAATGGACTAATTCCCTCTACCTATAATTTGAGTAAGTTATCTTATAATTGGAATTCTCTGCTCAAGAAAGACTTTTCTGATATTAAACATGGAAATACACTAACTACTAATATTAATAGGAATAGTAACAATAAAAACCTACAACACGGATATTAACAGTTATCGCCTCTCATTTGTTTCCAAGAAAGACTCCCACCACACAGTGTAAAGGTTCCCCATCAAATAGGCTAATGTCAAAATGCTAGTTCTGCTTGTAAACCCACTTGCAGTGGCAGATAAGAGCCTGACATTCCCCTTCTTAGTAGTTTCTGATATTGATGTTGTACACGTGTCTCTGTGATGGGTAGCATGCAGAGAGTGATGCTTCATTACCCAATATCATTTTGCACTTGTTATCTCTTTCTCATGGATGAAGTGCACAAGATGAAAGGGGTTAACAGGCTCAAACCACCCTGGTAGACACAGTGCAGTGCATAATGAGCAGAGAATTCTTTTCCTTCTAACTTCTAAATGCCTGCAGCAATTATGTTCTCTTTCTAATTATTCTCTTGCAAGTGTGTACATATGATTTTGTGTTGAAAGAACATTGCTAAGGGAGTAAAGAATTAATAGACACTTGCCCTTACAAAGGGAACTGTGGTTACTCTCTAAGGACACAGTTTAAATCTCTAATATTTCCAAGTACTGCTTTATTGTTTGTTTATACAATGCAATCACAAACTAAGTGGTCAAAGACTAGATATGGTTTCCATAACTAAACAGAAAATAAAACTAAGAAGAGCAAGCCTGTATCTATCACCAAGCTTAGGAAATGAAACAAACCCTCCCTCTGAAGTTTCCTGTGTGCATCTTCCCAAAGATTTTGCCTCTCTGTCCACTCTCTATGATAGCCACTAATCATGAATGTTTTATTAATCATTTTCTAGCACTTATTTACAATTTTGTTATATAGGCATATGTATCATCAAGCAATAATTTGTTTCCTTTTTCTGGTTTTAGCCTTTACATAATTAGAGTCAGACTAAGTGTATTATTTTATGATTTAATTTTGCACCCATTTAATTTAGACATTTATGTTATATAGACACCCATACACATGTGCACAAAAATATACATATAACTATTCAGTAAAATAAATGAATGTGTAAGCATATAATTTGTATTTGTTAATCTCTACAATTTTATATATATATGTAACTTTACACATCAAACAGTGCTGCCATAGATGGTGTTGTGAATGTTGTGCGTGTTTTTTGTATAGAATTGAGGTTCTCTAATAATGGATATCTGGATTTTATCATATGATTCCACTTTAGATTTACTAGCTCATGCAAAAAAGGTTTTCCGAAGCAATTATAGAAAACTCATACTATTAGCAATGCAAAGTGTATGCCAGTCTTTATACCTTGGCATTGCCATCTCATTTTCAAATAAGGATAGGCATTTTTGTTTGTTTAAGAAAGCTCGTATCACATTATGCCACCAAATGTCAAATTACCTAATGCGGTATAGCATTTCTTATCTTTGAAATCCTATGTTTTCCAAATGCTAAATTGACAGTCACTTAAATAAAACTCAACTCTGTTCTTTCTGCTGTCCTCTTCTCTTCTTGCCTAGTGTTCCCCTTGCATTAGTATGTGAAAAATATGAGTCTCTTGCTCTCGCACTCTCCTGTGTGTGTTACCACAATGCATAGAAAGAAATATGGCCTTGGAAAGGAAAGCATTCATCTGAGTCAGAGTTCTGCCTAGCCTTGGGCAAGTCACCTAAGTTTTCATTAGCTCACACAGTTCACAAAAGGAAAAGTAAGGGTAAATAACAAAGCCTATTCATAATAATCGCTGTTGCAAACAATGGAAATACTGTATTCACAAGCCTGGCAGAGTGCCTGGTACATTTCAGGCAGTTAATAAAAGGCAGATAATATTTTTATTATAGAGACTTCACATCCAAGATCTTAGTCCTCATTTCACCCTCCTACCTTTTTTGACGGTATCGTTTCTCTGCATCTGTTTTCATTAACCAGCTTGATTTTATCCCTCTACACATAACTTTGTAATTCAGTACATTTTTCACTTTGGATATTTTAAAATGTCATATATTCATAATTGGCATTTCTTTGAACTACAGTTTTGCAGACTAAATTCCAATATTATCACATTTGTCCATCTTATGCTGTTCACAGTAGATATTTTGTTAAGCTTAAAGTAATTGGCAAGAAAAATAATTCTCTGCTTAAACTGAGAAAAAATATCATGAATATGTTGTCATTTATGTCACTTTGAGAAAGTGGTGAAAAAAAGTTGTTAAGATTTACCCTTTGTGATTGCATAAATAATAAGCAATCTATTAAATGGTACATAAAATCAGGTCCTAAAGAAACAACTCCAAATTATAAACTGCCTGTGAATATAATGAACATGTGTTTGATCCAAATCATATATCTGTACCTGTGTCTATATGAAATATATTTAACTTTTAAGTTTTATTTAAACCTGAGTGTATGTGAAAAACAGGTAGGAAGGGTCATGGAAGGGATATCAGTAGAGAACTTAGATATCTCCTAGAAAATACTGCAACCATATTTTCCTAAGCCCAATACAGTGAGCTCAAGAGAATTTCAAAACAGACATTGGGGTTGAGTGAAGTTGCTCAGTCAGATCTGTCCAGTTTCTTCAATACCTATTTAGGTATAAGAAAGCAGTTGGCAAAGAATTATATAAGAACTTACCTACTCAATCTGTAAATTATTGTAGTAGATACTGTTCTGTGGTCTTGAGGATGTCAAGGCTGTATGTACTCTATGAAATAGTAGAAGAGAGTGGGATGATTAAAAAGTGGCAGAAGCAATCACTGTATGAAGACTTACATAGAAAATATTCAAATTAGATGTGTTGGAATTGCCAACGCTTGTGGAGGGAGCGCTTTTGGAGGATCAAAAAAAACTTGCATCAGCATTTGTCAAAATTTATCTTCTGTATATATATGTAAGGTTGGCAGGTAAAATAAGCTTATTAAGAACCACTCTAAATCATAACAAAGTGAACTACTGGCAATTCACAAATATTTAGTTAAGAATTCACAGTTAGTAACAACCGTTCCAAAAGCTGATTAATAAGATATTGCAATGTACTTAAAGTATAGTTTTCAAAAACATTTATATTACTGTTAGCTCACTTTCAACTTGGAAGAAAGGAAACATTTATAAGACAATATTGATACTTTCCATGGAAATGTGAGTTCAGGGATTGCATAAAAGTGAATTTTAATGGAATATTAGTTTTGACATAGTTCAAAAATAAATATTGTAATCAGAGTAAAAACTAACATCTGCAATAGAAAAATTAGTAGGAACTTGCTATTGTGTCCCCTAAAATTCATATGTTGAAGTCCTAAGCTCTAGTGTGACTATATTTGAAATACGGCCTTTAAGAGGTTATTAAAGTTAAATGAAGTCGTAAGGATGGATAACTAATTCTATGAGATCAATGTCCTTACAAGAGGAGAAGGAAAAAACAGAGTGCTTTCTCTCTCTGTGACCAGTGAGGACACAGCGAGAAGGAAATCACCTATAAGCAAGGAAGAGAGCCCTCAGCAGAAACAGAACATACTGTCAACTTGATGTTGAACTTCCCAGCCTCCAGAACCATGAGAAATAAATTTATGATGTTCTGTATTTTGTTATGGCATACCAAGCTTACTAATATAGAACTAAATTATAATATATAGAGAATAAAATAAAAATATTTTATGCTGGAAAGTGTTATAGAATTTAAATATTAATACTATGTACCATTAATGAATTTTAACAATGAGCCAGTCCTTACCTACCTAAGGTAACACCATTACCTTCCTCCCTTTCCTGCTAAAGAACCTGAAATACAGAGAAGACAACTAACTTGTCCAAAGTGAGTTGCACATTGTGGGATGTGTTGAACTAAGGTTCTATATCAGGCACTTTGGCTCAGAAATCTAGGTTTCTATCCAATTTTGCATGCTTAGAGTGAATGTGGGTCTTTATATTGTTCACATTATGAAACTATCCCCCAGTCATGCTTCTTTCACTTGAAATAATTTTTGGAATCATCTCTTGGCTTAATTAAAAAGAAAACTAGAGTAGTTTATGAGCCACATAAGAAAATGAGTTTCTTTACTTCTAAGTGATCACTTATTTGAAATACCAAATTAAATGTGTGACTAGTTTTCAAAATTTATATTTTTGATTAAGAACATAAACTAACCTAGGTTATGGGTGCTTTGGTAATTTCATAAGCAGTGTTCTCTCAATGCAGTTGGCAGATAAATGGTGTTTCTTAAATGTTAGTGTGGTATAAAGTAATCTAATTAGAAATTGGAAGATTTGAATTGTCCTGCATTCTTCTCACTAATTGTTCCTGTGATCTGAGCCCCATGTGTAAGCATTTCATTGTTGGTGGTGTTGTTGTTTTTATCTATAATCTTGCACTAATATTTGCTTTGTTTATTGCCACCATGTTGGGAATCTAAAGAGAAAAACAATTATTTCCATAAATTTTAGTGTTATGTTTGGGACATACTTTTTAAATCAAATAGTTAATCCTCTCCTTCGGGAAGGAGAAAGGTGAGGCACAAATGAATATTGACTTCCCTTAGTTACATTGTCAGAGGATGATTATAATTCAGAAATTTTCTTTTGTTCATTTGGTGCTTCTTCAGTAATTGAAAACATAACCAATTCATGCCTGAGTGCTGATCCACCATTTAATTTTTAGGGCACTTATAAGAAATGACAGCATGATTGATTGATTAATTGATAGATGGTTTTCCAGTAGTTGGTTTCCACTTAACCATTCCTCTTCTCTGAAAGAAAAGTCAAGAAGGAAGGGTCCTTAATTTAGGTAAAATGTTTCTACTTCTGTAATTCATTATATTTTCTTGTTATCAATGAGTCTATAAAGATACGTGCATCATCTCCTTGACTTTGTCCCAAACTGTGTCTTTCTTGGTAGGGCAGCCTATAGTTTCCTTTATATCCAGGAGTCTTTTTCAGTTTGTTTATTTATTGGATTCACAGGCATATTTCAGAAATATTGAGAGATCAGATCCAGACCACTGAAATAAAACAAATATCCCAATAAGGTGAGCACAAAAAAATCCTTTTTGTTTCCCACAGATAAAATTATGTTTATATTATACTGTAATTTATTATGTATGCAATAGTATTATGTCTAAAAATGTACATACAATATATATGTAATATAAATGCTAATAAGCATCTAAGCCTTCAATGAGTTGTGATCTTTTTGTTGGTGGAGGTTCTTGACTCATTGTTGATGGATGCTGACTGATCAAAGTGGTGATTGCTGAAAGCTGGCTGTGGCAATTTGTTAAAATAAGAAAACAATAAAGTTGGCCACATTGATCAACTCTTCCTTTCATGAAAGATTCCTCTGTAGCATATGATGCTATTTGATGAAATTTGATCTAAATTCGAATTTTTTCCAAATTGAAATCAATCTTCTCAAACTTGACTATTGCTTTGTCCACTAAGTTTATGAACTATTCTAACTCCTGTATTGTGATTTCACCAATGTTCATAGCATCTTTACCAGAAGTAGTTTCCTTCACAAGAAACCATTTTATTTGCTAATCCATAAAAAACAACTCTTCATCTGTTCAAGTTTTATCAGCAGATTTCAGCAATCCAGCCCCACATTCAGCTTCACTTCTAATTACAGTTTTCTTGCAGTTTCTACCACATCTGCAGTTACTTCCTCCACGGAAGTCTTGAACCCCTCAAAGTCATACAGAAGAGTTGGAATTAATTTCTTCCAAACTCCTGTTGATGTTGATATTTTGACCTCTTTTCATGGATCATGAATATTCTTGATGGCATTTAGAATGGTGAATCTTTTACAAAAGGCTTTCAATTGATTTTGCCCAGATCTATTAGAATAATCACTGTCTATGGCAACTATTGCTTTACAAAATGTATTTCTTAAATAATACTACTTGAAAGTGAAGATTACTCTTGAACTATGGGCTGCAGAATAAATGCTGACTTAGCAAGCATAGAAACAGCATTAATGTCCTTGTGTATCAGCAGTAATATTTTGGAAAAATATCTTGTTTTCTGAGCAACAGTTCTCAACAATGGGCTTAAAATATTTAGTAAATCAGGCTGTAAACAGATGAGCTGTCATCTCGGCTTTGTTGTTCCATTGATAGAGCACAGAGTAGAATTAAAATAGTTCTTAAAGGCCCTAGGATTTTCAGAATGGTAAATGAGCGCTGGCTTCAATTTAGTCACCAGCTGCATTAACCTCTAACAAGAGAGTCACCCTGTCCTTTGAAGCTCTGAATCCAGGCTTTGACTTTTCCTTTCTATTAAAATCCTAAAAGGCATCTTCTTCCACCAGCAGGCTAGTTCATCTACATTGAAAATCTGTCATCTAGTATAGCTAAATTTTTTGGATAACATACTGCAGCTTCTATATAAGCACTTACTGCCTTATCTTGCACTTTCATGTTATGAAGAGGGCTTCTCTTCTCAAACCTCATGAACCAACCTGTGCTAGCTTCATTTTTTAAAAATTTTTATTTATCTATCTTTTTTCTATAGCTTCTCACTTCTCTCAACCTTCATAGAATTGAAGAGAGTTAGAGTTTGGGCCTTGCTCTGGATTAGATTTTGGCTTAAGAGAATGTTGTAGCTGGTTTTATCTTCAATCTAACTCACTGAAACTTTTTCCGTATTAGCGATGAGGCTGTTTTGCATTCTTATTACTCACGTGTTCACTAGAGTAGCATTTTAAATTTTTTCAATAACTTTTCTTTTGCATTCACAACTTTGCTCACTGTTATCGCGAGGGTCCTAGCAGACTGTCTCAGCTTTCGGCAAGCCTTCTCCACTATGCTTCACCATTTTTAGCTTTTGATTTAAGTGAGAGATGTGGGACTTTTCACTTGAACATGTAAAGGCCATTTAAGGGTTATTAATTGGCTCAATTTCAGTATTGCTGTGTCTCAGGGAATAGGGAGCACCGAGGAGAGGAAGAAGGACAGGGAATGGCTTGTGGTTAGAACAGGGAGAAGAGCAGACAGAGAACAGACATTTATTAATTAAGTTCATCATCTTATGTGGTCACTGTTCATACAACCCCCAAACCAATCACAATAGTAACCTCAAAGGTCATTGATCATAGATCACAATAATAGATAAAATCACAGTGAAAATGTTTGAAACATTATGAGAATTACCAAATGTGACAGATGAACCTGAAGTAAGCACATGCCGTTGGAAAATTGGTGCTGATAGACTTGCTCAATGCAGGGCTGCCACAAACCATCAATTTGTAAAAAAAAAAAAAAAAAAAAAAAATTAACTTAAAATCCAAAAGTGCAATAAAATGAGCTGTGCCTGTGTTTTCTTTTACAAGTTTATGTAAGCTATTTCAATTCTTAC
Organism: Gorilla gorilla gorilla; assembly: GCF_029281585.2. NCBI lineage: Eukaryota > Metazoa > Chordata > Mammalia > Primates > Hominidae > Gorilla > Gorilla gorilla. Next base: position 89,250,356 of record NC_073243.2, read on the forward strand.
ACTGCTTAATGTGCTTAACTTTAAATTCTTTTGGCAAGAGTATAGCTTTAACTTGTTTGTTTACAACATCACCAAGAATATGCTGAGTAAGTTGTAGGCGTGATATTGCCAAAAATTTCTTGCCAAATAGAACCGACAATTCTTGTATATTCACATATTAGTATCCAAAAAGTGTGTTTATGAAAGAGGCTAGAATAGATTTAAAGTAATTCTATTTTCCCTTCATATGAGCTATTTTATTTATTCATAGAAATATCATGTTTGAAGCAAACAGAAACTTTCTTTGTAATCAATGATAGGCAAATCACACAAATTTCAGGAGCTCATTTGGGACCTAAAGAAAGTAAATCACAATAGTAAGTAGACATTAATGTGAAACCAGCTGACTACCCAGAGCAAACAATTGACATTATTACAATACAGATTTATGGGCTGAGAAAACGATTGGGAGTTCCCATTAAATGTTAGATCTATTTCACGAAGCCTTAATGTTATTAAATATTTGCAGTCTCTTTCAATATAGCTTGAACTTTTTATTTTAATGCTAGGAGAGTCAGGTATCTCTGTGACCTTACTTTGATTTGATTTAAGCATCAATACAAAAGCTTCATAGGCACATTGTGAAGTAAAGTGATTTATTTTTTTCATTATTACCTCTGGGAATTATGGAGCATCCTGGACGTAAATTCCAATGAGAACCCCATTCACTTGCACAGTAACGAAAAGTCAAGTCAATTCTAGAGACAAAAACCAGAATAGTAAAGTAAGGACGAAATTGAATTGCGTGTAACCATTAAATTATCCCTTTCAATGTAGAATTGTTATCTATAGATTTTTATCTGTACTAATGTTTATATAATTGTTTCACTTTAACTTTGAAAACTTTAGTAAATCGATGTTTCATAGTGATCCTATAAAGGTTACTCTGATTATGTAAATTTTAGTATCTACATTTATTCAAATTTTTTAAAAATAAAATTTAACAAAATGGTCAAATTGTCGACTATGTATTTTTGTTAAACTCCCTATGGCCTCGACTTAGATTTCTGGCATTCTGATTTTCATAACTGTCATGATCAGTCATAAGATTAACTGGGCTCCGTAAGTGTAATACAATTTATTCTTTTATGGGCCAGCTACCTTTCTTTAATATCAAGGCCATGGACTTCACCCCTAAACCCATTTAACTCTTTTTCAAATGAATGTCATCTCAAGGTTATGGGGAAGGCAATATTTATGAATCACAGCCAATCAGACCAAATGAAGCAGAAAGACTTAGAGTTCATGACTTCTAAAGAAACTGCCTCAAATAATTTATCCTTATGCCAATGAGCAAATTGTGTTATTCTAGTAGCCTAAGGACATCAAATGTCTCTATATAATTTAGCTCAAGACAGCTAATCTTGCTACCCAGAATGTTAACTTACATAATTTTCATATATTATTTTAGTTATGAATGAGGGGAAGTAGAACTACAAATGATCACTTCTGTCGAAAAGTATTTGAAATTATTCTGCTCTATTATTGGCATTATTCCACTCTATTACTGATGTATATTCCTAAGTGCTACATTGTCTTTTCCTCTTGTAAACAGTGAATTTACTTAAATATTTACCTGGCAAATATTTGAGATCTCATTGCATCTCAGTTTCTGTGCATTGAGCTTGGCCTACAAAAATGGAGGCCACATTTGTTCCCAGCCTAGCAGGGGAAATTGTTATATAAACAACTAACATCCATTCACTCACCAAAAACATGCATTGAGTTGCTTCGTTATTAGGCATTATTCAAGACACTAGAAATATAGCAATGAAGAAGCCTGAGAAAGGCCCTCTCCAGGGATTATATTTTAGTGTGAGGAAATAAACATAAAAATTTTAAGATATCTTTTTAGTATAAGCCACACATTGATACTTGAATAGCAAGAAGGAGTTGGCCAAGTAACGATCAGTGAGCAGAGCACCCTAGCAGAAGCCTTGGTTAGTGCAAAGGGCCTAAGGCAAGAAAAAATCCAGCATATTCAAAGAAGGGATTCTGTGTGGCTTGGGCAGAGCAGGTATGATGGTTAGTTTTAGGTGTAAACTTGAGTTAAAGAATAGCTAGTGAACCGGTAAAGTGCTGCTCTGGGTGGGCCTGTGAGGGTGACTCCGGAGGAGATTGGTGTGTGATTCAGCAGACCGAGTGGGGAAGATCTGCCCTCTATGAGGACAGGCACCATCAACCACTTGGGGCCCCAAATAGAACAAAAAAGGCAGAGAAAATGTGATTTCCTCTCTCTCTATTGGAGCTGAGACAATCTTATTCTCCCATCCTTGGATGTCAGAACTCCAAGACTTTAGGGTTTGCACTAGTACCCCCTCAAACCCATTCTGATTCTCAGGACTTTGGCCTTGGACTGAAAGGCACACCATCAGCTTCCCCGGTTCTGAGAAGACCTTTGGAATTGGACTAAGCCACACCCGCAGCATCCCAGGGGCTTCAGTTTGCAGACAGCCTTTTGTAAGACTTCTCAGCCTCCATAATCAAGTGAGTCAATTTCCCTAAATATCCTCTCATGTATCTACATCTATGTATGTACGTATGTGTCTATCTATTGTATTGGTCAATCTCTCTAGAGAACCCTAACTAATATAGCAGGTGAGGGTGAAATAAAGTGGGGGAAGTTGGCAGAGGGCACATCAGAAAGCTTGAAAATGTTAATACAACTTCAAGTAGAGGCTCTTAAAATACTTTAAAATAGGGAATAAAATGATTGGCTTGTATTTTCCAAAGATGATTTTGGTGGCTGGTAGAGAATCGTATGAATAGTGGCCAGAGAATAAGCAGGGAAACTCTTCCATTTTCCAAGCAAGACATAACAATGCGTGGATAATGATATACATTGGAAAGTGATGGGTTTTGCATGTTGTGCTCATTGAGAAGATGTAGGTTTGTAAGGTAAAGGAAAAGTTTTAAAAAGTCATATGATATTTTTTCAGGTTGGTGGTATTATAAGAAAGGGACAATTAATGCTATATGAAGAAAATAAAAACACAGCTCCCAGAGAACATGACAACTGGACCAGTGGAAATTCAGCAGTAGCCAAAAAATTAGATGTTAAATTATATGAATGGGAATGAGCCAATGATGTAGGTATCATGATCAAATAATTATGGGTGCTTTGGTGTGATTAGGGCAAAGAAGTAGAGGAGAATTAGAAAAACAAGATAACGTAAACAGAGTAGGATTGTGTTAAGAAGTTTGGACATATCCTATAGGAAACAGAAATATAGGAGATACGTGTTTTAAGATTATTACAGTAATACATGACAAAATAGTGTTAGATTTTCTGAAATCACTTGCTATTTTCAAAGGTATTTTGTATATACTATCACATTGGTTCTCACCGTGAGCTGAAGCAAAAAAGTAATATCATCTCTCTCAATGAAGGTGAGCAAAAGAAAATTTGTCATGGAGGCTGGCAAAACGATCATGAACTTCAGGGCAAAATTTAATAGAGTGGATCCATATCAGAGAAATGAAGATATGGTTTCACTGCATGACCGTTGGCTGCAAATCATCAAAATTAGGGATATTTTGTTACCACTTTCTTTATTGTTTATTTTTTCTCTCTGCTCCTCTCCCTGCATATGGTTGTTATTCAATGTATTTGTTAAATTCATTATTTTTTTCTGAAAAGAATGAATAAAGAGAAATAAAAGATTTTATTTGCAGAAATTACATAAAAGGCAGTCCTCAGTTAAATCTTCCTGATTAATAGGTTGACTGTAAGTCACCGGGGCCTGAAACAGTATGTGTTTTGAGCACTCCCTCTTGAATTTCTGATTCAACTGTATTGGGGTGGATCATATTAAAAATGTTTCATGTTCTACTCTGAGGCACTCATCCTGAGCACCAGAGACCTAAGCAGAATGGGACTAATTAGTGGGGAGAGAATCAGCAAACTGAGTTTACCAGGTAAAAATAAAATGATTTGCTCCTTTACAAGGACTTAAGCCTTTGGAAACTGGAAAGTAAAAATGTTATTTCCAAGTCTCATAAACTAGCACGTTTAGAACTCTTGATGGCCCAACCAAGAGTCTGGGTCCCTCTTGGTTCTAATTCAGTTTAAAGCAGTCTGCAATTGCCTCATGTTGGCTGTGGTCAGTGTCAAGACGGCCACTTGCAGATAAAGATTTGCAGATCAATTAATGAAAATTTGAAAAAAAAAAAAAAGAAGAAGAAAAGCTTAAATATCATCCCAGAAAGATTTAAAAACTTGCCCAGCCACATTAGTGGTTATTGAAAATATTGGAACTAGGACTTAGCTTATATAGCTCTATATAACTTGGAAGTTTGAATTAGCTTAACCTTTACTGCTTGCACTCCTCTCTGCTCCGTGCCATGATTCTGGATTGCTTGTAATTCCTCTCCACACACACGACACTACTTCACAGCCTTCTAATTTGCTTCATGCTATCCTCAGTCCCTGAAGTATCCTTTCCACTAATCCTCCTCATAGCTAACTACTATTCAGTTCTCTGGCAATTTAGCCAAAACGTCTGCTTCTCCAGGCATTCTTTTTTTTTTTTTTTTTTTTTTCTAAGGCGGACTCTCACTCTGACGCCCAGGCTGGAGTGCAGTGGCGGGATCTCGGCTCACTGCAAGCTCCGCCTCCCGGGTTCACGCCATTCTCCTGCCTCAGCCTCCGGAGTAGCTGGGACTACAGGCGCCCGCCATCACGCCCGGCCAATTTTTTTGTATTTTTAATAGAGACGGGGTTTCACCTTGTTAGCCAGGATGGTCTCAATCTCCTGACCTCGTGATATGCCTACCTCGGCCTCCTGAAGTGCTGGGATTACATTCTCCAGGCATTCTTACCTGACGACCACTCCTCCTGACAGAGAAAGTGCTCACAGCCTGTCCTTGTGTAACTCCTGAGCATACCTCTACCATCAAGGTATGTTATTTTATTTATGTATTGAGCTATGACGGTTAACACTGAGTGTCAACTTGAATGGATTGGAGGATGCAAAGTATTGTTCCTGGGGGTGTCTGTGAGGGTGTTGCCAAAGGAGATAAACATTTGAGTCAGTGGACTGGGAGAGGCAGACCCACCCTCAATCTGGGTGGGCATCATATAATCAGCTTCAGACAGCTAGAATGAAAGCAGGCGGGGGAACTTGGAAGGACTAGACCGGCTGACTCTTCCAGCCTCCATCTTTCTCCCGTGCTGGATGCTTGCCGCCCTCAAACATCAGACTCCAAGTTTTTCAGCTTTCGGACTCTGGGACCTACACCAGTGGTTTGCCAGAGGCTCTTGGGCCTTTGGCCACAGACTGAAGGTGCACTGTCAGCTTCCCTACTTTTGAGGTTTGGGGATGCTGCCTGGCTTTCTTGCTCCTCAGTTTGCAGACTGGCCTATTGTGGGACTTCACCTTGTGATCCTTTGAGTCAAAACTCCTTAATTAACTCCAGTTCATATATACATCTATCCTAATATTCCTGTCCCTCTAGAGAAGTCTAATACATGAGTTCCCTCATTAAACTCTCAGTTTCTAGATGAGTGTTGTATTGGCTATTCTCAACCCAGAACTTAACACATAGGAAATGATCAATGATTTATGATTATTGTTATTGTGTGTGTGCTTGTATGAGTGAATTAATCTGAGCCCTATCTTTTGGTTCATTCTTGGGTTCTTCTTGCTTAAAATGTAAAATTTCCTGTCAGATGAATTGCCAAGAAAAAGAAACAGCAACAATAGCAGTAACAATTTGAAGCTGAAGAAGTTGTACTATACAGAATCTCTGCTATAAGTAGATATTACTAACTCTTATTTTTTTCTCACTGAATTTCATAGTAACTGACCAAAGAGGAATAAATTTTCATTGATACACTCAATATGCTTTGATGATTGAGACTTTTAACCATTGCATTTAGGAAGATAAACAACATTTATGTCCACTAAATGAAGGAAAACACACCAGTTTGTCAATTTGTTCCAAGAGACTCTAATGAGACCATGCTCCCTAATCATCTGATGATCCTAAGAGAGGAAGCGCAATCTGCGCCATTTTGCTGTTCTGTCTGGGCAATTTACTGTATTTTATTCCCTGCCTGTGAAAAGGAGTACTTTTGTCCTGTGCTTATGCAGCACTTTGTAGCATCTGGTGCTTGTTAGAGAAAATGTTTTAGTTTCTTTTTCCTTTTCTCCTTTCTTTAAAGTGATCATCACCCGTGTAAGGAAGGACTTTTCAGGGTTACCTTGTAGCTGCTGAAAGGGAAGTGGATAGTTACTATTGCCTGGAGATGAGGTTAGCACAGAGAATTTTCTTCACATGTTTTCCATAGGGTATAACTTTACAGAAAAGCTGACTTATTACCAGTTGTAAAAATGTTTTAAGGGCTCTTTTGGAATAATTGTAGCCTTACATTGTGCGATTTTAATATTGCTGAAAAGCTAAAGAATATATTTTGTGTATATAGCTGAAATTGTATGTATGAATATAATACATTAAAGGATTTACTAATGTGTTTATTAATGAATGTATGATTTCTGCCTGTCAGAGTAGCATTAAAAACTATCAGAGCTATTGGGGTAACCACCTTAGTGAACTTCATCCCCACAGCTAATCATGTACTATAGATAACATTAAGTCTTTTCTTAACATCACCATTACCATCCTAACATCAGCAGCCTAAATAAAACCTATATGAAATTACTGACCTGTTCATCCAACTGTTCCCCTGTATACAACTTGTCCTCTTCAATGTTCCACCGAGTACCACTGCATTTACTTACTTACTTTTTAAGACATTTTTATCGAGATATAATTCACAAGCCATAAAATGGCTTCAACCAGTTAAAGTATTAAATGTAATGGTTTTTAGTATATACAGAGTTGTACAACCGTAAGCAAAAACTAAGTTAAAAATATTTTCATCACCCTTTCCTCTGCCAAAGTAACCATTAGCCATCATTCCCCATTGACCCGCCCTCAGACATTGTCATTCACAATTATTTATCTTCTTATAGATTTGCCTATTCTAGACATTTTATATAGATCTATTTCAACAACGTGTCGCTTTTTAAATAACTAGCTTCTTTCACTTAGTATAACATTTTCATAGTACATCTATACTGAGGCATATATTAATAATACTTCATTTTTATTACTAAAGAATACGCCATTGTTTGGATATACAATATTGCATTTATCTATTCATAAGTTTTCAGACATTTGGGTAGTTTCCACCTTTTAATTATTATAAATAATGCCAATATGAATATTCACTTCAAGTTTTTGTTTGGACATATGTTTGCATGTCTCTTGCATGTACAATTAGGGGTGAAAATAATTGGTTATATGATAGGCAACTCTATGTTTAACAAGCTGAGAAACCTTCAAACCATTTTTCAAAACAACTACATTATTTTATATTCCCAATGGACATGTATAACTCCACCACTTTTTATTATTTTTCTTTTTGAATTATAGTCATCTTAATGAGTGCAATGGTATCTCATTGTGGTTTTGATTGGGGTTACCTAATTAATGATGTTGAGCACATTTTCATATGCTTATTGATAATTTATATATTTTCTTTGGATAAATGTCTACTAATATTATTTGGTAATCCTTTTCTTAGTTTTCTTAATGATTTTCTTAATTGTAATATTACTGTATAATATTTCTTTTTATTATTGAGTTGGAATTTTTTATTTTATTTTATTTTTTGAGATGGAGTCTCATTCTGTGGCCCAGGCTGGAGCAGTGGGCACAATCTCCTCTGACTGCAACTTCAGCCTTCCGGGTTCAAGCAGTTCTCCTGCCTCATCCTCCTGAGTAGCTGGGATTACAGGCGCATGCCAGTACGCCCAGCTAATTTTTGTATTTTCAGTAGAGACGAGGTTTCACCATGTTGGTCAGGCCGGTTTTGATCTCCTGACCTCGTGATCCGCCTGCCTCAGCCTCCTAAAGTGCTGGTATTACAGGCTTGAGCCACCGCGCCCAGACTGGAAAATATTTGTATATTTATTCTAGATAAAATCTTCTTTTCAGATATATAATTTGAAGACATTTTCTTCCATTCTGTGGGTTGACTTTTCACTTACTTCATGATGTCCTTTGAAACACAAAAGTTTTATCATTGGTGAAATCCAAATTACCAACTTTTTTTGTTTCTTAGGTTTTGGTGTCCTATCTAAGAAACCATTGCCTAATTCAGGCTCGCAGAGATTTAATCCTACCTTTCTTTTATAAGTTTATAATTTTAGCTCTTCTATTTTGTCCATGAGAAATTTTGTATGAATTCTTGAATCTAGGTTGAGAATGAAGTCTGACTTCATTCTTTTGCATGTGTGTATCTGTTCGTCCCAGCACTCACTGTCGAAAAGAAAATTGTGTCCCCATTGAATTTTCTTGGCAATCTTGTCAAAATTGGATAAACATAAAAGTATGGGCTTATTTCTAGACTCTCAATTTTATTCCTTTGTTCTCTATGTCTATTCTTATGCTTAGACCATGCTGTCTTGATTACTGCACTAAGAAGTAAATTGTGAAATTGGAAATGTGAATCCTCTAAATTTGTTTCTCCTTCTCAAGAGGTTTTGTCTATTCTAAGTTCCTTGCATTATGTGATCATCTTGACAATTTCTGCCAAAAAAAAAATCCAACTGTGATTTTGGTAGAGATTGTGTTAAATATGTGGTTCAATTTGGGGAGTATTGTCATCTTAACAATAACAAATAATCTGATCTATGATGAAGAGACAACTTTAGATTTACTTATGTCCTCTGTAATATAATTAAATTATATTTTGAATTTCACAGTGAATGAATATTTCACTTATTTTGATAAGTTTATTCCCAAGGAATTTATTTTTTCTTAATTTTACTGTAAATTAAATGTTCTTAATTACATCTTCAGATTATTCATTGCTAGTATGCAATTGATTTTTGCACATGATACATCCATTACTGAAAGTGGGATATGAAAGTATTCAGCGGTGATCTTGAATTGTATATTTTTCTTTTGATTTATGCCCATTTTTGCTTCATGTATTAACAAGTTGTGTTGTAGCACCAAATACATTCATAATACTTGTGTTTTTCTGATGCATTGAAAATGTTATCATTATAATATGTTCATATTTGTCTCCATAACAATTTTTGTCTTAAAGGATATTTTGCCTTTATTAGTATAACCACTATTACTCTTTTGCTCTTTTGGTTATTGTTGACCAGGTACTTTTTTCCATTTGGTTACTTTGAACCTATTTGTGTCTTTCAACCTAATTTTTATCTCTTGTGGAGAACATACAACATATAGTAGGATCATTTCTTAAATCTGTTAATTTCTGCCTCTCTGCTTTTGGTTGGAAGTTTTAAGCAATTAACATATAATGTAATTACTTTTGTCTTGTTGCTATTTATAGTCTATAGTCTATATTTTCATGTGTTTATTTTTATATTTCTCATTACTGCCTTCTTTTGTGCTAAATATATAAATTCTAGTATATCATTTTGATTCAATTTTATTGTTTTTAAGTTAATTGTCTTAGTGGTTTGCCTACGGATTATCACTACCATCTTAATTTAGAATAATCTTGTTCAAATCTTCTAAACTTCATTTCAATACTATACAAAAGCTTTATAGCAATATGGTCCTTTCCTTTCCTCTTCTTATACATTATAATTGTTCATTTACATGCTAATATATTATAATCCCATCCGTATTAGTCATAGCTCTGTAGATAAAGAGAATTAATAGGAGATGTGTATCTTCTACTGAATATATAAAGAGGTTTCTTATAAGCTATTGGCTCATGCAATTGTAGAAGTTGAGAAGTCCCAGAATCTGCCTTCTGTGAGCTGGAGATCCAGGAAAGCTGGTTCAAAGCCTGAGAACCAGAGAGAAGATTATACAGATTCTAGCCTATATTTGAAGGCCTGAGAATCAGGAGTTCTCAGAGCAGGAGAAGATCACTGTCATACCTCAAACAGTCTGGCCATTAGTTTAACATTCCTCCACCTTTTCATTCTATTTGAGCCCTGAAGAAATGGGACGAGGCCCACCACACTGGAGAGGTCCATCTACTTTACTCTGTCCACTAATTCAAATGTTAGTGTCCTCTAGATGCACCCTCATAGACACACTCAGAGATAATGTTTAACCAGCTATCTGAGAATCCTGTGACCCAGTAAAGTTGACATATAAAACTAACCATCACATTATTCAAATAAGTTTATAACCATTGCATTATATAATATTTTAAAATAATATGAGAAAAGATTTATAAACAAGAATCCATTGCACTTTTATATTCACTTTTATATAACTTTTATAGTTGCCTTACCTGAGTTATTACCTTTGCCTTTACCTGATTCTTTATTACCTTTTGTTTACTCATGTTATTATTCAGTGACTTTTAATTTAAAACTGAATGACTCCCATTAGATGGTTTTTGTGGGTATTCTACTAACAATGAACTCTCTTTTTTAATTTAATAATTTCTTAATTTGTTTTTTATTTTGAAAGGTTCATTTTACTGGATATAACATTGTTGGTTGACTGTTTCATTCCCTTTGAGTGTGTTTTAAGACTGCCTCCTGGCATCCATTGTTTCTGATGGAAATTCAGCTGTTAATTTCATTGAGGATTCCCTGTATGTGACCAGTTTAGAATTTATATTTATCCTGTTTTGTTTTTGTTCTTTTTTTTTCTGCTTTTGAGATTCTTCTTTTAGTTTTAGCTTTCAGCAGCTTAAATATGATGTGTCTATATCTAGGGGTGGATCTCTTTGAGTTTATCCTATTTTGAATTTATCAAGAGTCTTGGTGGCAGAGATTAATATTTTTCATCACATTTAGGATGGTTTCAGCCATAATGTATCCACATATTATTTATTTCTCTCTCTCCTTTCAAGCTGAGATTCCTATTATGCATTTGTTAGTACAGTTGATCGTGCCCTACAAATCTCTTAGGTGCTGTTCACCTTTACAGTTATTTTTCTTTCTGCATATTATTCTGGATTATCTCAACTGTCCTATCTTCATGTTCATGGATTCTTTCTTCTGCCAGCTCCAAATAACTTTTGAACATCTTCAGTGAATTTTAATGTAATTATTGTTCTTCTTAATTCCAGAGTTTTATTTCACCCCTCTTTTGTTTAAATAATTCGTATCTCTTTATTGTTGCTCTGTATTTGGTGATACATTATAAAGATTTTTTAAAAAGTTTAAACAATTTTTCAGTTCTTTTTTTAATTACTTAATTTATTTGTTAACTTCTATTTTAGTATCAGAGGTGTATGTGTAGGTTTGTTATACAGGCAAATTGTGTGCCATGGGGGTTTGGTGTACAGATTATTTTGTCACCCAGGTAATAATCACACACCCAATAGGTAGTTTTAAGATCCTCACCCTCCTCCCAACCTCTACCCTCTGCTACATCCTGATGTCTCCTGTTCCCTTCTTTGTTGATGTTATTTGGATTTGTGTCTCCACCTAGATCACATGTCAAATTGTAATCCCCATTGTTGCAGGTAGGGCCTGGTGGGAGGTGATTGGATCATGGGGTTACATCCTTCATAAATGGTTTAACACCAACCCCTTGGTGCTGTCTTGTGATAGAGCTCTCACAAGATCTGGTTATTTAAATGTGTTTAGCACCTCTCGATTCCTCTCTTCGTCCTGCTCCAGTCATGTAAAGTGCTGGCTCTACCTTTGCCTTCCACCAGGATTGTAAGTTTCCTGAGGCAAGAAGCAGAATGCCAGAAGCAGATGCCAGAATCATGCTTCCTGTACAGCCTGCAGAACAATGAGCCATTTAAACCTCTTCTTTTTATAAGTTACCCAGTCTCAGGAGTTCCTTGTAGCAATGTGAGAATGCGCTAATACATTTGTGTCCATGGATACTCAATGTTTAGGTCCCACTTGCAAGTGAGAACCTGCAGTATTTGGGTTTCTGTCCCTGCGCTGGTTCACTTAAGATAATGGCCTCCAGCTCCATCCATGTTGCTGCAAATGACATAATCTCATTTTTTTTAAGGCTGCATAGTATTCTATGGTGTATATATATCACTTTTTATTTATCCAGTCTAGCAATGATAAACATTTAGGTTGATTCTGTGTCTCTAATATTGTGAATAGTGCTGCAGTAAGCATATACATGCATGTGTCTTTATGACAGAATTATTTATCTTCCTTTGGGTATATACCCAATATTGGGATTGCTGAGTCGAATGGTAATTCTGTTTTAAGTTCTTTGAGGAGTTGCCAAACTGCTTTCCACAATGGCTAAACTAATCTACATTCCCACCAGCAGTGTATAAGCATTCCCTTTTCTCTAAAACCTCGATAGCATCTGTTATTTTTTGACTTTTTAGTAATAACCATTCTAACTGGTGTGAGCTGGTATCTCATTGTTGTTTTGATTTTCATTTCTCTAATTAAGTAATGTTCAGCATTTTTTCATATGCTTGATGTCTGCATGTATCTTCTTTTCAGAGGTGTCTGTCCATGCACTTTTCCCACAATTTCATGGGATTGTTTGTTTTTTGCTTGCTAATTTGTTTAAGTTCCTTATAGATTCTGGACACTATACCATTGTTGGATGCATAATTTGCAAATATTTTCTTCCATTCTATAGGTTGTCTGTTTACTCTCTTGATAGTTTCCTTTGTTGTGCAGAACCTCTTTAGTTTACTTAAATCTCATTTTTAAATTCTTATTTTTGTTGCAATAGCTTTTGGGATCTTTGTCATGAAATCTTTGACAGGGCCTATGTCCAGAATGGTATTTCCTGGAATATCTTCAAGGATTTTGATAGTTACAGGTTTTAAGCTTTTTTTAACCTGTCTTGAGCTGATTTTTGTATGTGGCATAAGAAAGTGGTCCAGTTTCAATCTTCTGCATATAGCTAGCCAATTATCCCAGTAGCATTTATTGAATAGGTAGTTCTTTCACCGTTGCTTGTTTTGGCCAATGGTTGAAGATCAGATGCTTGTAGGTGGAGATTTTATTTATTAGTTCTCTATTCAGTTCCGTGGGTCTATGTGACTGTTTTCGTACCAGTACCATGCTGTTTTGTTTCAGAATAGTTTTAGCCTAGTTCGAAGTTGGATAATGTGGTACCTCCAGTTTTGTTCAAGTGGGGTAATGTGATACCTCCAGTTTTGTTCCTTTTACTTGGGATTGCTTTGGCTATTTGGGCCCTTTTTTAGTTCCATATGAATTTTAGAATAGTTTCTTTTTTTCTAATTCTGTGATGAATGATGTTGGTAGTTTCATAGGAATATCAACAAATCTGTAAATTGCTTTGGAAAATATGGCCATTTTAACAATATTGCTTCTACCTATCCATGAGCACTGAATGTTTTTCCATTTGTTTGTATTATCTCTGATTTCTTTGAGCAGTGTGTTATAATTCTCATTGTAGAGATCTTTCACCTTCCTGCTTAGCTGTATGCCTAGGTATTTTATTTTATTTTGATTATTGTAAATACGATTGTGTTCTTGGTTTGGCACTCCGCCCTGGACATTTTTGGTGTACAGAAACCTACTAATTTTTGTATATTGATTTTGTATTCTGAAATTTTGCTGAGGTTGTTTATCAGACCTAGGAGCTTTTAGGCAGAGACTATGGGGTTTTCTAGCTAAAATATTATGTTGTCTGCAGACACAGATAGTGTGACTTCCCTTCCTATTTGGATGCCATTTATTTCTTTCTCTTACCTAATTACTCTGACTAGGATTTCCAGTACTACATTAAACAATAGTAGTGAGGGTGGGCACCCTTGTCTTGTTCCAGTTCTCAAGAGTAATGCTTCCACCTTTTGCTCATTCAGTATGATGTTGGCTGTGGGTTTGCCATAGATGAATCTAATTATTGTAAAGTATGTTCTTTCAATGCCCAGTTGGTTGAAGGTTGTTAACATGAAGGTATGTCGAATCTTATCAAAAGCATTTTCTATATCTATTGAGATGATCGTGTGGTTTTGTTTTTAGTTCTGTTTATGTAATAACTCAGATTTATAGATTTGAATATGTTGAAAAAATCTTGCATTCCAGAATGAAGCCTACTTAATCTAGGTGGATTCGATTTTGATGTTCTGCTGGATTCAGTTTGCTAGTATTTTGTTGAGAATTTTTCTTCTATGTTCATCAAGAATTTTGGCCTGAAGTTTTTGTGTGTGTTTGTGTTTATGCGTGTGTGTCTCTGTCAGGTTTTGGTATCAGAAAGATGGTGACCTCAGAGAATGAGTTAGGGGAGGAGATCCTCTGATTCAGTCTTTTGAAATAGGTTTAGTAGAAATGATACCAGCTATTTTTATATGTCTAGAATAACCTGGCTGTGCATCCATCTAGTACTGGCCTTTTCCTGGTTGGCAGCCTTTTTATTACTGATTCACTTTTGTAACTCATTATTTTTCTGTTCAAGATTTAAATTTATTCCAGGTTCAATCTTGGAAGTTTTTGTTTCCAGATTCTTTTCCATTTCTTGTAGATTTTCTAGTTTATGTGCATAGAGTTTTTCATAATAGTGTCTGAGAGAGTTTTTTTTATTTCTGAGGGGTCAGTGGTAATGTCCCCATTGTCATTTCTGATTGTATTCATTTGGATATTGTCTCTTTTTTCTTTATTAGTCTAGCTAGCAGTCTATCAATCTTATTTATTCTTTCAAAACATCAACTTCTGGATTCATCGATCTTTTGTAAGTTTTTTACCTCTCAATTTCCTTCAGTTCAGCTTTGATTTTGGATATTTCTTGTCCTCTGCTAGCTTTGACATTGGTTTATTCTTGTTTCTCTAGCTTCTCTAAGTGTAATGTTATGTTGTTCATTGGAGATCTTTCTAACTTTATGACACTGGTGTTTAGCACTATAAACTTCCCTGTTAACACTGCCTTGGCTGTGTCCCAGAGATCCTGGTATGTTGTGTCTTTGTTGTCATTAGTTTCAAAGAACTTACTCATTACTGGCTTAATTTCATTGTTTATGCAAAAGTCATTCAGGAGCAGATTGTTTAATTTCCATGTAATGGTATGGTTTTGAGCAATCTCCTTAGTATTGATGTCTATTTTTATTGCATGTGGTACAAAAGTGTGGTAGGTATGATTTTGGTTTTTTTGAATTTGCTGAGAATTGTTTTGTGGCTGATTGTGTAGTCAATTTTATAGCATAGTTCATGCGCAGACAAGAAGAATGTATATTCTATTGTTTTGGATGGAGAGTTCTTTAGATGTCTGTTAGGTCTATATGGTCAAATGTCGAGTTTGAGTCCTGAATATCTAGTTTTCTGCCTTGATGGTTGATCTAATAATGTCTGTGGAGTGTTGAAGTCTCTCATTATTATTTTGTGGTTACCTAAGTTTCTTCATAGATCTCTAAGAACTTGCTTTTATGAATCTTGGTGCTCCTTTGTTGGGTGCATATGTATATTTAGGATAGTAAAGTCTTCTTGTTGAGTTGAGCCCTTTACCATTATGTAATACCCTTCTTTGTGTTTTTTCTTTTTAATTTAATCTTTGTTGGCTTAAAGTCTGTTATGTCTGAAATTAGAATATTAATCCTTACTTTTTTTTTCTGTTTTCCATTTTCTTGGAAGATTTTTCTCCATCCTTTTACTTTTAGCCTGTGGGTGTCAATTGCATGCGAGATGGGTGTCTTGAAGACAACATACAGTTGGGTCTTGCTTCTTTATCAAACTTGCCCCTCTGTGTCTTTTAATTGGGACATTTAGCTCATTCACATTCAAGGGTAATATTGATATGTGCAGAATTGGACCTGTCAGTAAGTAGTTATCTGGTTATTATGCATACTTAATGGTGTAATTGCTTTATTGTGTCAATGGTCTATGTACTTAAGTGTGTTTTTGTGGTGGTTGGTAATGGTCTTTCATTTTCCTATTTTGCACACCCTTAAGGACCTCTTGTAAAGTGGCAAGGAATTCTCCTAACATTTGCTTGTCTGTAAAGGATCTTATTTCTACTTCATTTATAAAACTTAGTTTGGCTGGATATAAAATCCTTGATCAGAGTTTCTTTTTTTTTTTTAATAATAGTGAATATAGGCACACAATCCCTCCTGGATTGTAAGATTTCTGCTGAAACATCTGATGTTAGCCTGATGGGTTCCTTTTGTAGGTGACATTGCCCTTTGCTCTGGCTGTTTTTAATGTATTTTTCTTTTATGTCGACCCTGGAGAATCTGATGACTACGTGTCTTGGGGATAATCATCCTGTATAGTATTTCACAGAGGTTCTCTGGATTTGCTGAATTTGCATATTGGCTTCTCTAGTGAAGTTTGGGAGATATTTGTGGGTAATATCCTCAAATATGTTTTTCAAGTTGTTTGCTTCATCTCCCTCTCTTTTAGGGATACCAATGAGTAGTAGATATTGTCTCTTTACATAATCCCACATTTCTCAGAGGTTTTGTTTTTCTTGTTCGTTTTTGTTTGACTGAGTTAATTTGGACAACCAGTGTCTAAAGCTCCAAGATTCTTTCCTCTACATGGTCTATTCTGCTGTTAATACTTGCAATTGTATTATGAAATTCTTATAGTGTTTTTTTTAAGTTCTCTCACATCAGTTTGGTTCTTTCTTAAAAATAGTTATTTTGTCTTTTCATTCCTGTATCATTTTATCATATTCCTCAGATTCTTTAAATTGGGCTTCAACTTTCTCCTGAATCTCAATGATCGTCATTCCCATCCGTATTCTGAATTCTATGTCTGTCATTTTAGCCATTTCAGCCTGTGTAAGAACCATTGCTGGGGGAGCTAGTGTGGTCATTCAGAGGTAAGAAGACACTCTGGCTTTTTGAGTTGCCAGAGTTCTTGTGCTGGTTCTTTATTATCTGTATAGACTGTTATTCCTTTACTCGTTGATACTTCTGTTCTTTTTATTTAGTTTTTTTGCTGGTATCTTCTTTGATGCCCTTGGGGGTTTGATTCTGGTATAAGGGATGTTAGGTCAACTAGCTTTGATTCTGGAAGATTTCAGGGGGCTAAGCCTCAGCTCTGCACTCTTGGGCTATGTGCTCTATCACTGGGATCTGGTACCAGGCCCCAGCTTTATTCCCTAACCCCTCAAAGTTATGAACCTGCTGCATTTAAGAGGTTGAGTTGATTCCAGTCCACTAGCCCCAACATTCTGATGAGGTGTGCTGGCCAAAATGCTCTGTAGGGATGGTGGCAGTGGAATCTGTGTTTGCCCGCATGTGTCAGAAGCTGCAGTGATGCAGCAGGGTGCACTCTGTCAGCTGGGGGCAGGGCACTGGCAGGAATGGGGCAGAGGCCTTCACACACATACTTATGCCTGCAACAATGGTGAGGCAGAGTGCCCACATGTTGGGGGGGGGGCAGGGTGCCAACATCTATGCATGCACTTGTACTGGCAGTAGTGGCAGGAGCACGATGGCTGGCTGCCTGTGCCTCCATGGGGGTAGCATGCTGGTGGTGGTGACATCTGGATGGCGGCATGCACTGACACTCCCAGTACAGTTGGGGAGCAGGGTGCACACATGCCATTGGAGGAGGGGAGGCAAGGTCCACCCAAGTGTGTATACTGACAAAGTGACGGGATTTCAAGAAAGTGGGCAAGTGTGTGCCAGCAAGGCAAAAGGGGAAGGCCACTGTGGGGGGGATGCTGAAAGTGGGCTGGTTGAGTCAACAAAGGTCAGTTTGCTGACCTCTCTGATGGTCAGGTGTGGTCTGCCAGGAAAGGAGCTATGATGAGGGCCTCCAGGAAGCACCCTGCTTGGGCATTCAAATATGCCCTGCAAGCATGCATGGGCAGGTTGGGGCCCCAGGAAAGGCCAGCAGACAGGGGGCCACTCAGATAGGACAGGCCCTATCCCCTGGACAAGACCGCCATGCTCTGTCCAGGTCTAACGCTACCCAAAAGCTAAAGCCAGCTAAAGGAGCTTGGTAAGCCTTGGAGGATGAGCCTCCCTGGCCATGCTCCACTACAACCCTTCCTGAACCACATTCTTTGGGCTCCATACAGGCTGGCATCCTTCCCCTGCCACCTTCCCAACCAACTCTTCCTGCTAGCTTAAGTGTCCATGGGATCGTGGGTTGTGCACCAGAATTCCAGAGGTCTGTGATTAGTATTGGCCACTCCTCACATGTTCAACTTGCCTCTTTCTTTTTTTTTCTATCATTGAACTTATTTATTTATTTATTCATTTATTATACTTTAAGTTCTAGGGTACATGTGCATGATGTGCAGGTTTGTTACATATGTATACATGTGCCATGTTGGTGTCCTGTACCCATTAACTCATCATTTATATTAGGTATATCTCCTAATTCTATCCCTTCCCACTCCCCACACCCCATGACAGGCCCCGGTGTGTGATGTTCCCCTTCCTGTGTCCAAGTGTTCTCATTGTTCGTTTCCCACCTATGAGTGAGAACATGTGGTGTTTGGTTTTTTGTCGTTGTGATAGTTTGCTGAGAATGATAGTTTCTAGCTTCATCCGTGTCCCTACAAAGGACATGATCTCATCCTTTTTTATGGCTGCATAGTATTCCATGGTGTATATATGCCACATTTTCTTAATCCAGTCTATCATTGATGGACATTTGGGTTGGTTCCAAGTCTTTGCTATTGTGAATAGTGCCACAATAAACATACGTGTGCATGTGTCTTTATAGCAGCATGATTTATAATCCTTTGGGTATATACCCAGTAATGGAATTGCTGTGTCAAATGGTATTTCTAGTTCTAGATCCTTGACGAATCGCCACACTGTCTTCCACAATAGTTGAACTAGTTTACAGTCCCACCAACTGTGTAAAAGTGTTCCTATTTCTCCACATCCTCTCCAGCACCTATTGTTTCCTGACTTTTTAATGATCGCCATTCTAACTGGTGTGAGATGGTATCTCGTTGTGGTTTTGATTTGCATTTCTCTGATGGCCAGTGATGATGAGCATTTTTTCATGTGTCTGTTGGCTACATAAATGTCTTCTTTTGAGAAGTGTCTGTTCATATCCTTCATCCACACTTTGATGGAGGTTGTTTGTTTTTTCTTGTAAATTTGTTTGAGTTCTTTGTAGATTCTGGATATTAGCCCTTTGTCAGATGAGTAGATTGCAAAAATTTTCTCCCATTCTGTAGGTTGCCTGTTCACTGTGATGGTAGTTTCTTTTGCTGTGCAGAAGCTCTTTAGTTTAATTAGATCCCATTTGTCAATTTTGGCTTTCGTTACCTTCGCTTTTGGTGTTTTAGACATGAGGTACTTGCCCATGCCTATGTCCTGAATGGTATTGCCTAGGTTTTCTTCTAGGGTTTTTATGGTTTTAGGTCTAACATTTAAGTCTTTAATCCATCTTGAATTTTTGTATAAGGTGTAAGGAAGGGATCCAGTTTCAGCTTTCTACATATGGCTAGCCAGTTTTCCCAGTACCATTTATTAAATCGGGAGTCCTTTCCCCATTTCTTGTTTTTGTCAGGTTTGTCAAAGATCAGATGGTTGTAGATGTGTGTTATTATTTCTGAGGGCTCTGTTCTGTTCCATTGGTCTACATCTCTGTTTTGGTACCAGTACCATGCTGTTTTGTTTACTGTAGCCTTGTAAGTATAATTTGAAGTCAGGTAGCGTGATGCCTTCAACTTTGTTCTTTTGGCTTAGGATTGTCTTGGCAATGCGGGCTCTTTTTTGGTTCCATATAAACTTTAAAGTAGTTTTTCCCAATTCTGTGAAGAAAGTCATTGGTAGCTTGATGGGGATGGTATTGAATCTATAAATGACCTTGGGCAGTATGGCCATTTTCATGATATTGATTCTTCCTATTTATGAGCATGGAATGTTCTTCCATTTGTTTGTGTCCTCTTTTATTTCATTGAGGAGTAGTTTGTAGTTCTCCTTGAAGAGGTCCTTCACGTCCCTTGTAAGTTAGATTCCTAGGTATTTGATTCTCTTTGAAGCAATTGTGAATGGGAGTTCACTCATGATTTGGCTCTCTGTTTGTCTGTTATTGGTGTATAGGAATGCTTGTGATTTTTGCACATTGATTTTGTATCCTGAGACTTTGCTGAATTTGCTTATCAGCTTAAGGAGATTTTGGGCTGAGACTGTGGGGTTTTCTAAATATACAATCATATCATCTGCAAACAGGGGCAATTTGACTTCCTCTTTTCCTAACTGGATACCTTTTATTTCTTTCTCCTGCCTGATTGCCCTGACCAGAACTTGCAACACTATGTTGAATAGGAGTGGTGAGAGAGCCTTGTCTTGTGCCAGTTTTCAAAGGGAATGCTTCCAGTTTTTGCCCATTCAGTATGATATTGGCTGTGGGTTTGTCATAAATAGCTCTTATTATTTTGAGATATGTCCCATCAATACCTAATTTATTGAGAGTTTTTAGCATGAATGGCTGTTGAATTTTGTCGAAGGCCTTTTCTGCATCTATTGAGATAATCATGTGGTTTTTGTCTTTGGTTCTGTTTATATGCTGATTACGTTTATTGATTTGCGTATGTTGAACCAGTCTTGCATCCCAGGGATGCAGCCCACTTGATCATGGTGGATAAGCTTTTTGATGTGCTGCTGGATTTGGTTTGCCAGTATTTTATTGAGGATTTTTGCATCGATGTTCATCAGGGATATTGGTCTAAAATTCTCTTTTTTGGTTGTGCCTCTGCCAGGCTTTGGTATCAGGATGATGCTGGCCACATAAAATGAGTTAGGGAGGATTCCCTCTTTTTCTATTGATCGGAATAGTTTCAGAAGGAGTGGTACCAGCTCCTCCTTGTACCTCTGGTAGAATTCAGTTGTGAGTCCGTCTGGTCCTGGACTTTTTTTGGTGGTAGGCTACTAATTATTGCCTCAATTTCAGAGCCTGTTATTGGTCTATTCAGGGATTCAACTTCTTCCTCGTTTATTCTTGGGAGGGTGTATGTGTCCGGGAATTCATCCATTTCTTCTAGATTTTCTAGTTTATTTGAGTTGAGATGTTTATAGTATTCTCTGATGGTAGTTTGTATTTCTGTGGGATCGGTGGTGATATCCCCTTTATCATTTTTTATTGCATGTATCTGGGGAGTCACTGGGAATCAGGAGCAGGTCCCAGTGTTTTGCTGCCCTGTGCAGGGTTCCCAGCTTCCTCCTCGTTTAGTCCAGTGTCTGCGTCTTCCCTTTTTCCACTCTCAGTGCCTTCTCTCTGAAGACATGCCAGTCTTCCTGATGTCCCTATTTTTCAGTAGGGGATGTTCCTGTTGGTTGCATCTAGTCAGCCATTTTCAAGTTCTCTTTAGTTCTTTGGACATATTAGTAATAGCTTATTTATAACAGCTTATTTATAACTTTGTCTAGTAAGTCCATCATCTCATCATTTTTTAGACTTTGCTAATCATTTCCTTAATATTTTTCCAAATATATTTTCAGATTGATTTGTAATAGATATAAAAACCTTAATAAATGTATAATTGGCTGAGATTTGCCTACAGTTTAGCTTTCTTAAGAAATGTGTATCAATTTTTATTTTTAAGCCTAACACAGCTAATGACTAGGGGATTAATCACTCTTTTTCTTTTCTATAGAATTATTATGTAAGACAGATTATTTAAACATTAAATATTTGGTAAAATTCCATTGAAAATGATTGTACCAGATCATAGTTTTTTGTGCGTTTTTACAGTGGGAGTGGCACTGAATTATCGATTTTGTTTATTTACCAGCTATAGAATCATTCACAATTTATAATTAATATTCAGTCAATTTTGGTAAGGATATTTGAGAAATATATAAATCGCATTTAAAATTTCAAATTTAGTGTTATAAGTTTGTTCATTGGTATAAACTCCAATAACTGTAGTATTTATTATTATTTCTAATGTTATCAATGAACACATTTCTTATTTTCTTAATATTGCCAGAGAATTATCCATTTTATTAGTATATATAGAGAAATATTTACCGTTGTTGAGCTTTCTTTGCTGTTATAATTTCTTTTTAATATTTTTTACTAGTAATTCATCCCCACTAATTTACTTTGTTTTATTCTGAGAATTTTTTTCTAAGATTTTTCAGGTTGGAAGTTCAGTTCACTAACTTTGAGGCCTTTTTACCTTCTAGTATAAGGCATTTATAAGTCTAATAGTCCTTTGAATATCGTTCTTGCTAGGCAGAACAACAGCACCCAAAATATGTGCATATCCTAATGCCTCCTACCTGTGAATACATTACACAACAAAAGGAACTTCACAGGTGTGATTGATTAGCTTACAGAACTTGCGCTGGAAAGATCTTTCAGAATTTCCTGGTTGGCCCAGTCTAAGGGCAAAGGTGCTATAAGTGAAAGACAGAAGCAGACTCGGAAAGATTGGTAGATGCTATGCTGCTGGCTTTGAAGATGAACAAAGAGGCTACAAGCCAAGTAATACAGGTGGTCTCTAGAAATTGGCAAAGTCAAGGAAAAAGATGTTCTCTTAGAACCTCTAGAAGTAAATGCAAGTCCGCAAATACTTTGCTTCTATTTTATTAAAGCCAATTTCAGAATTCTGATCTCCAGAACGCTATGAAGGCATTTCTGTTGTTGAAGATGCTAAGTTTATGGTAATTTTCTTACAGCAGCAAAGGAAATGAATGCATTTCATTTGTCGCATCTAAAACTTTTATGGTTTTACAAATTTTATCACCTATAAATATTTTGGAATATCCATTATAATGTCTTCTTTTCACAAGTGTTTAGATGTTTATTTTATCTGTGTGATTTAATGTCCAAATGAATGACATTTTTCTACCATAATTAGATTATGGTTCAGTAATGCGGTCTATATGACACTAATTCTACGACACAGGCAGCCTAGCATTTGATCATTTATTATTGATCTCATGCATGATCTACTGGGCATATATGGAATAATGAACCCTAAAATAGGAAGAAAGAAATATATAAACTATAAGTACATCAAGTTCTTAATTTTTGCTTTTTCTATTTTCTGTATCTTTATTTTTTAATGGTATTTTTGCTCAAACAATTGGTCAGAGAGTGCACTAATCTCTTCCATATATTATAATTCTTTTCCATGTGTAGTGTTTTGCTTGTGAGTCACCTCTATTTTTAGACTATGATTAACTTCATACACATTTAGAACTGTTGTACCTTCCTAATAAATTAAAATTATAATCATTATACACCAACTCTCTTTATTTTCCCTTCATTATTTTTCTTACTACAATTCTTCATCACCATTCTGTCATTAGAACTTCACCATACATTTAAGAGTCATTTCTTATATTTCAATATTTAATATTTAATTTCATGTAGAGTGGCCATTGGGGGTATCCAGTTTTCCATACTGAAGAAATGAAAACTCTTATTTGTGACTTGCATTCTGACAATACACATTGATTTCATTTTTCTAAACTTAGCTATGATTAAAAGCAAAAATGAACAAAACATAAACAAAAACTAGCTTTTTTATTGACCAAGATATTGACAAAGTTTTAAAATATAATTGGAGGTAAAATGATAATTTCCTGAGCTCTCTACTTAAAGGCATTCAATATCTGTATTGAGAAATGACCATATGAAAAGGATTTTTTTCATTTTGAATGTAAACAATAAAGCAAAAAATAATAATTTTAATTGACACTGAGTTTCTGAGACTAAAAAATGCTTTCTTGCTTATACATCATGCCTTGCTTGTACATCATACAATACAAGCAAGGATGAATTTACAATGTTGATAAGCAATCCTGTACACATTCGCTGGGGGAAGCATAGTACTAGTAAACAGTGGAGACTTTTTTTTTTTGTTTAGAAAATATAAAATTAACTTGCAGTAGGGCTCAATGTATCAAGAGAAGCCTCATTCAGAAGGAGAATGGAAGCTCAGGTTTTCATGAGAATTATAGAAAATAGGTTACCATTTTGATATTTTTAGACAAGGCAAATGAGCTTTATGTCTTATCATAAAATAGATTTAAAAAAATAAAAGATTTCAAAAAACCAACAAAAGAATTGCACAAATCTCAGGTAATACGAGTTACAAAATTATAACCAGAAATGTGTATTCAGAATTCAGAGACAATATCATAAAAGTTAAATTAAAAAGCCCATATAGTCAGGACTCTAGTCAGTGTTTACTATAAAATCAGCAGGAACTGACCTCCTTTTGGATCAAAGTAACAGAACTTGCTGTGTGGTCCTGGCAATTGGCTCAGATAAGTTCTCACAGGATTGTGCCTCTTTTTAAAACAATTCTGCTGAGTTTTCTGGAAATATTCACCAAGTAAAATACACGACCTTTGTTCACCCCAAAAGCAGTATAGTATGGAAAGATGTAGGGACCAAAACAAATGAACAAAAGTTCTCATGGATATAAATGGAACTGTTCTCAGACTGCTATTAGAAATGGGGCTCACACAAATAGGAAAAATAAATAATAGAAGGTAAGAAGGTGTATTCACCTGTTCTTATGCTACTAATAAAGACATACTTGAGACTGGGTAATTTATAAAGGAAAGGGGTTTAATGAACTCACAGTTCCACATGGCTGGGGAGGCCTCACAATGATGGAGGAAGATGAAGAAAGAGCAAAGGGACGTCTGACATGGCAGCAGGCAAGGGAGTTTGCCTAGAGAAACCTCCCTTTATAAAACCATCAGATCTCGTGAGACTTACTCACTATCATGAGAGCAGCATGGAAATACCCACCCCTATGATTCAATTACCTCCTACTAGGTCCCTCCCATGACACATGGGAATTATGAGAGATTATATTCAAGATGAGATTAGCATGAAGACACAGTCAAACCAAATCAGAAGGACTTTAGAATTTCATGCCCAAGATATTTTTAAAACACACCTTTGAATAATTTATAGAGGCAAGAATATATCCTCAGTTACTGACACCTGACTTAGATATACAGGAAATGTAAGACTTTCTCAGTACTTAGGGTGATATTCCGACAGTAACGAGCTCAGTGTTCAGTATTGCTGCTAATTAAGGTCAGCACACAATCCAAAGTTCAGGCACAGTGCAACAAGAGCTTTCTAAAGTATACCCTGGGTATTGACAGAAGCTTCTTTGAGCTCCCAAGTGTGAACCCAAGACTACATCGGCAATTGCTGCCATTGCAAATCTGATTAAAGCTACTGTAGGTCCTTGTAATGTTGATCCTAGAGGATCCCTAGCCCTGGTGCCCAGGCATCTGGAAACATGCTGATAAATGCCCACAGTAGCCTGAAAATGTAGCAATTCTCAACTTGTGGTCATAGCAGAGAAAAAGTAAAATGCTGTATCTCACAGTGGATTCATGTGTGTCCTGGAAATCATATTGCAGTCATTATTTGAATGAAAAACAATTTATAATTTTGACATCTGCAAACTAAATATTGTCTTAAAGAAGGGTCTATATCATGAAGAAAAGTGCATTAATTTTGGAGGCATTAAAAGCTGAAAAAAAAAACTAGCTCAGATTCTTTATAGCAAACTGGAGAAACTGGTTGATTTCCGATTCTCAGTTTCTGCATCTGTCAAATGGGCATAATTTATCTTATGTATTCAGTTTAACATCAATAATATCAATTGTTTATGAATATTAGTTATTGTTATTACCTCTAAGTTCTGCTTATAGCAATTTATGGGAAATAATAAGATGGATTTCCTGTGGGTGTAAAATCATACCATTGGGCAGCAGAAGTCTTTAGAAAACTCATATTACAACTGGGTTTTCAAGTTATATTATAATTGGATTGGAATAAGTTACTTCTCTCCATTATTCTCTTTGCACAAAACAAGTTAGTTTCTATGTTCAGATGGAAGAAAACAAGAGCAGAATCAGGTACCCTGTAGAACCTGGATGTTAGTCAATATCAGGTTAAGAAATTGAAAACTGGAAGTTCTGAAAATAACTGGAGCTGAGAATGTTTAACAGGATTGAGAAATAGTTAAAACATAGGCACAAATTTGAAATTTGCATGGACATTTTTGTAATGGACAGACTTTGAATCCAAAGATACTTAACATTTATGGATGGAAACCTCATGAATAAAGCTAGATATTTTAAGGCAATGTGAAGTTTTTCCTAAACATATGATCTCCCCTCTGCTTTATTACCCTCCCTTTCCTATCCTTCTTAATTCATTTAGGCTGTTATATAGAATCTTATAGATTGGGTCACTGTAAACAACAAAAATTTATTTCTCAGAGGCTGGGAAGTCTAACATCAAGGTGCAGGCCAATTCCATATCTGGTGAGGGCACAGTTTCTCATTCCTAAGTGGCACCTTTTTTCTATGTTACTGCATTGTGGAAGGCACAAGGCAGCTCTCTGGGGCCTCTTTCTTAAGGGTGTTAATCCAGCCAAGCATGGTGGCTCATTTCTGTAATCCCAGCACTTTAGGAGGCTAGGTGGGAGCTTCACTTGAAACCAGGGGTTTGAGACCAGCCTGGGTAACATAATGAGACCTTGTCTGTACAAAAAAAATTAAAAACACAAAAAATTAGCTGTCTGTGGTGGCACACACCTCTAGTCCCCGCTACTCAGGAAGTTGAGGCAGGAGGATTACTTGAGCCCAGGAGTTCAAGGTTACAGTGAGCTGTGATCACACCACTACACTTCAGCATGAGAGACAGAGGGGAACCCCATGGTAAGAAAAAAAAAGTGAAAATTGGCACAAATTCCATTCACAAAGGCTCTGCCTTCGTGATCTAATCAACTCTCAAATGTCCTACCTCCTAATACCATCACATTGGGGGTTAAGTTTCAACATAAGAATTTTAGAAGGACACAAACATTCAGATCATAGCACTCACCATCCATCCCCTCCCTCCTTTACCCTCCCCTTTCCTACTTTCTTTCTTTTCATCATATCAAGTAGTTTTACTGTTGATATGCTTTGGAGATTATATGTATGTATACACACATGCATGTACATTAATTTTGTGTATGTATGTATTTAATTTTTAAATACCTCCAACAGAGAAAAGCAGAGAAATAAATGTAGAAACTATATATAGGTATATTTCAAATAATTGCCAAATGTTTGCTGGATATACTTCATAAATTTTTCCTAAGGAATTTTAAATGCAATCATATATATCTTGATATTTTACCCTCAAATACTCAAATACACACATCTAAAAATGAGAATGGTTTCCTGCATTTTACAGTTATATTTTAGCACTTAATACTAATTATCTATTGCTACCTAATTCATAGCTTTTCTCATACCTATTTGTATATATGCTTCCTTCAAAGAAGAAACAATTGAGAATTACAGATTTCATTTTTTGCTATGTCTCCTAATTCTCTCTCTCTCCTTTATTTTCCATGACATTGACTTGTTGAAATGAACAGTACAGTTGACAGGTAGATGTTTGACTCAATAGAGTTTATATGTCTTTGACAATTTTATCTCATGGGTGAAACTATGCACTGAATATTATTGCAAATCACCAAGCACTCAAAATTCTGGTCCTCCTATCCTAATGTTGCCAGGACGAATCATCAGTTTAAGGCAGTGAGAAGCAGATCTATCTTTTTTAAAGCCTTGCCTCTCAAAAGGCAAATAATATATAGGGTGATAGTTAGATAGCATGGGAATATTTGGTTCTCCATTAATCCTTTACCCAAAGATTTCAGTGTCTGTGGATGATCTACCCCCTCAAAGCTTACACATTTATTCCCAACCCTGCCATTCACCATACATTCATTATCTGGTATCCTTCTGTAAAGGAGAAATTTTCCTCATGCATGAGACTCTTTGATTAATTGGCAGTGTAGCTTGTACTGAAAAGGAAAAATTATTTTCATTTACAAATTTTTAGAATACAGAAATAAAATAATTACCTCTAATTGTGTTTTGTTTCTTCTCTGGTTAGCTTATTTTGATTTATTTTGCTTTCCTTGGCTTTTGTTTTGTTGGCCTCACTTTCCCTTTAAATCTTAGAAAGATACAAGTTTCATTTGACAGGGATCTTGAAGAGCAGCCTCCATTTATAAACTCCCTGCTAGGACCTAAAATTTCCTAGAACTGTAAAACTTGCTTTTCACAATATTTCCAAATATTAAAGTGACAAATGTTGTTGGTAACTTTTTATATTCTATTAATTATTTCCTTTAGGTAAAGAGAGTAACAATTTAGTACCACATAGCAGCATTTCATCTGAGCCTAACAGAAGGAAAGAATAAAAAATATATTATTTCAGTGAGTAATAATGGTTGAAAAAATAACAACTGTGATTACCTTACTTGAGACACATCCAAGACTTTAATGTGAGGACTTAATCAAACAAAAGAAAAGCAATAAGAAGCCCTGGAATTGTTGTCATTACACGTGATTAGAGTCTCATTTTTACATCTTATCTAAATGAAGTTCTATACAGTACTACACCCTTATCTGCAGTTATGATTTCTGTAGTTTGTTACCCATGGTCAATCATGATCCAAAAATGTTAAATGGAAAATTCCAGAGTAAATAATTTTTGCATTTTAAGTTGTTCTGAGTAGCTTGATGAAATCTTACACCGACACACTCTTCCCCACCCTGGATGACATGAATCTTCCCTTTGTCCAGTGTATCCATGCTGTCAAACCTCCCTACCCATGAGTTGCTTGGTAACCGTCTCTGTGATCAGATTAACTGTCACAGTACGACAGTGTGAATGGTCTATCTGTGAAATTGTGAAGAATAAAAAAGAAATTCATGCATAGTACATATGTATAGGGTTCAGTGCTATCCAAGATTTTAGGCATCCGCTGGGGATCTTGGAACATATTCCCCATGGATAAGGGGAAAATACTGTAATGGATTAGTTGGAAAAGGAGATGGAAACACCAAAAGCCCCCACCACACTATCTCATGCTGCATGATTTGGTCCTTTGCTATATCTGTGTCAACTCCTTTTCATAACGCTGTCCTTCACACTTGAAACACGTTGACATGTTTTATATTTCCTTAAATTAACTAGTCTTTTTCCAATTATGTTTCCACAAATTAACTCATCTCTTTCCACATGAGCACCTTACGACCATTGCAATCCTACAACTTGTTTCCCCCTTTCAGATGTTTCCACAGTTCCTTTCTCCACTGTCTTCTTTATCCAGTTTATCTGCTCATTCATGATAGCTCAGCTCAATATAACAACAAAGAGGGAAACATTTCCTGATCCTTCAGGTAGGTGAGGTTCCCTAGCTTTATTCCTGTCCACAATTCTCCTGCAAGGCATTTACCCAGAGCGTGCAATTGTATAGTTTTGTGTGCATCTGAATAATGTATGTCTGCTTTTCCCATTTAGCCATCACTTCTCAGAAGGCAGGATGTGTTGATATCTCGCCCTCACTGTTTTGCAACAAGTCCAAATGAGAGCTTGGTGTATCATAGATATGTAATAAATGTGTGTCAAATACATAAATGAAACCTGATCTTCCATGTCTACTAAGAGCATCTATATTGACTCTTGCTCTATATTTTATACTTCATAAAATGATTCCATGTACTTTATAAGTAAATTTTGTACTTTAAAAAATGAGATGTATGTGCATAGCAAAATATGTGAAGAAGAAGACAGGAGCCAGACTGTCACTTCATATATGTCTGCTTTAGACTTTCTTTTAAGCAGGAATTATATTCATTTTGTAATTGAAATGAAAAATATAAATCTAATAAAAGTTGTTAACTTAAACATTTTTTTAGCTACAATCTAGCATTTGGGAATCTATTTATTTTCATAAACGTGATACACATGATTCCCAGTGAAATAAAAGAAGATATTTAGCCAACATCTTCTTTTACCCCCAATCAAAGCAATCGCTTCTCTATATCACTCAGCACTGCATTCACTCTCTTCCTTGCCAAGTTAGATTTTATTTTGCCGTGTATGTATTTTGGTCACATTTAATCCTTTCTGGAACAAGTCACGATGTGCATAAATACATACATAACACTTTGGAAACAGCACGTAAAGATGTTTTGGCGATCGAAAATCTGTACTGAATATTTTCAAATATATAGGTTAAAGCACTGGCTTATTTACACTGTACTGAAAGAGAGTCGTGTCTCATAAATCATCACAACTTTGTCAGGGCACTTGAACATTTTGACTTTCAATGTAGCTCTGAAAGCCTGCAGAGTATGCCCACTGTGCAGTTACACAAGATTACAATCATCTAAAAATAATATTTACGTATATTTCTGTACATATCATAAGATTAAATAAGGACACATTAAAGTCAATATCTATATTTGTATTCACTACATTTATAAAAATTATCTTCTCTTTTTCTGATAATTCTGTTTAGAACTTAACCAAAACTTACTTTTTTTTTTGAAGTCATCACATTTCAATCTGCCAGGGCCCAGAGTGATAAATGTTCCAGGTTTTCCATTTCTGTCTCCTATTTGCAGAGGTTCATAATTCAAATGGAAAATCTGCTCTTGGGTGAAATGTGACATGTAGATTTTATGGATGTCATCACATTAAGATGCTTATCACTCACTTCTTCTTTACCTCACCTACACCTCATATTCAGGAATATGAATGATACGGCAGAATTTCCAGATAAAGTGAATAAGGAAACATTTGTGCTCTGCTACACTCCATCTTCATTATCTGTAGATTTTTCAAATTTCAATTCTTCCAAGTTATTCCTCTGTCTTAATCTGGCCAATATTTTGGTCACCTAATCCTTTAAATAAAATCTTTAGGAACTATATTAGGGTTGAGGAGTTAATTTTATGCCCTGAATTAGTCCAGAAAAGGCTATGAATGTTACTGAGTTTCACTGGAAAATCTCACACATAAGCAGGGGAGAAGGGCTAAAAAGGAAAGAGATCTAGTTAGATAATAAGATGTAGTGGAGAACACACCAGACAGTCAAAAATACTGAGTTAACTGTCAATTTAAATACCAAATGATGCATCACATTGACATTCACAGCACCTTATCTTTACAGTACGAAATGAGGAGGCTCCACCAGATCATATTTATATCTGCATCTACATCTCAAATAACATAATTCGATGATAAAAAGAAAATAATAAAAGGGAGACATAAATTTGTTAAGTAAAATTAAGATATTTAGAAAGATAGAGAATCATCCGTCATTGCCACAAAATCTTTCTTTACCTAGTATTATCCAACCATCATATTTCTAAAGTGATATTATGTAGTAAATATAAGATATCTGCACAAAGATAAACAGTGTTTCCAAATCCACAGCACAAAAAGTATAGCTTCCCCAGATATGTATACACGCTTACACTACATAAGACAAGTGTTAACCTGTATAAAGATTTACAGAAGTGTAAATGATGAGCATTATTTTTTGAAGAAAACTAATGGAGGTTCCACTGATAAATAAATTTTGAGCAAGTTATTGAAGGAAGAAAGAGAGCTCACCAGCATATTGAAAGATCTTTTATAAAAACATGGCTATTTAAATTAGCAAGTCTTTAGACCATGAGTGAAGCGTATAACCAATAAGTAAGGGCCAAATATTAAAGTATTTTATACATTACCAAATGTTTTTAGTTATCTTTGAATATGCCCAAATTCCATTCAGAATTCAATGCCATGAAGAGGAAAAATCAAATTCCCTATTTTGAAAGAATACATTGGTTTAAATTGGAAAGCAAATTAGAGGATAGGGTAGAAGCTAGGAAAAGGGATGATGAGAATCCAAACAAAGGCTCATCTTCCATTTGCCCCTCCAGATCCACTCTGCACTCCTCTGTGTCCTAATCTTTGCCCTTGAATGCTGAGCTAAACCAACTGCACTCTGTTGTTCTCTAGTTTCCAATTAGATTCTGGGTTCAGCCAACAGGACATAGGGGCAGGAGACTGGGTGATAGGCATGCAGTCAGCTGAGTGTAATTATTTATTTGGCCTTATTCTTTCCAAAGACTGTATCTCTTGATAAATAGCACCATCTCTATGTGAATAATACTCTGGTTTCTGGTTACTGCTCTCTATCTTTCAAGCTGAGACAGGCTAAAGGCTACTCTAATATCAATAGCCCAGGGGTACTGCATTGTTCCTGCTGGTTTCCCTAAACCTTTCCCTTTGTTAAACTTCTCAAACTTAGAGACTGGGAGAACCATTTGTTGTTCACTGTCACCCTGATCCATACAAAGACCAAGATAACAGGGTGATGCTAAGAAGGATCTAAGAGCCAGAATTGACTAAATTTGCTTACTTACTGAATATGGGGAGCAAAACAGAAGAATGAATTCAGAGTGTTCATCAAGTCTATGACTTAATTGTCAAAATAAATGGTTTTTCAATTGACTGAAGTTTAAGTGTAGAAAGAGGGGAAAGTTGAAGTGTGTATAAAATTGGTTCAGTTTTGGGATAAGTCAGAAGTGCCATAATTTCCTCCATATACTAATATCTAGAAGAAAGAAATATGTGTCTGAAATATACAAGAAATATCTAGGATAAAAATATAGGTTTTCACATCATGAGCATATAGCATAAGTTAGGAGGACAATAAAAATTCCAGTGATGATATGCGTAATACAGTAGTTGAAGGTAATAATACTGATGAATACCACAGATTAAAGTAACAGTTTGGGGATGAAGTCATAGTAGTATGTTTGAATTCAGTGTCATGTTGGGCAAATTAGTTATTAATGCCTCGTATACATCCTCATCTATCAAAGAGTATATCATGTAGAATTGTAATATTAATATGATATTGTTTATACAATTATTTTCCACCATAACCAACATATATAGAAAGTGATAAAAATATTTATCTTCTTTAATATTGAAGGATAATTAGATATTTTTAAGTAAAGTTTAATAAATGTACATTTGATATATTAGCATAGCAAAAATATGTGAAAACTACAATGAAGAGTAAAATAAGATATTAAAATAGAAGATTAAGAATCTAATGTTTCATAATTGAGCTGAATACAATTATAAAAATGAGAGAGATTTTATTCAGTATTTACCACAGTAAATAGGAAGCTTTATTCTTTTCACTTGAATCAACATGTATCAGATTTTATGAGATTCTACAAAGTATAAGAGAAAACCAACTGAGAATTATTGACATAACTGAAGTATGGAAGTAATATAAAAACTGCATTATCCTACATCTGCAGAATCTAATACATTTTTACTAGATCAGTTTTATTTTTGCATGTTAATTGAATATTTTATTTATATGCATTAATGCAGAAATCTGCTAAACTTCCTAAATATTATAAATGTGTGAAGACTCAATGGAATAAAAATTTACTTCATGCTCATCTAAAGTCCAAAATGGATGTTCCATTTGGTAAGAGCCTATCTTCCAAGACATGATAAAAGAACCTAGTCTCCTTCCATCTTGTAGCTTTTTGAATATTTTTCAAGTTTTCTGTGCTTGTCTGTATCAAGTCATCAGTAAAAGCAAAGAGAATATATAGTCACCATGAGAAGTTTCCATTGAACAAAACAGGTTTGGAAACTCCATTATTTTGTATAGAACTTAGTCACATGAACAACTATATAGGGAGTGTTTGCAGTTGTAGTTTAGCAATTTGCCCAGGCAGAAGAGAAAATGAAATTAGTAAGCAGCAATCAATGTCTACCACAGGTGGAACTGGGGAAGCTCACCTGTTTTCAAATATCTTTCACTAATGTGTGAATCAGTTTATAAATCAGCTTATACACTAGCATGTGCTTTACCTCTTCTAACTGCATTTAATTTTGCTACTTTATTTGACTTACTCTAACACAGAATGGAATAAACAACAATCAAAAATACAAACAGACAGCATTGAGTAGATGACACACTTCACCGAAGACTTAAGGAATTTCCTTCATGTTTTTTAGAGTTGAAGTAATTAGCTATATGTTTTTTTCTTCCTACCCTTAATATCAAACCATGCATTAAAAAAAAAGCTTATCAAAGCATTTTTCTGAACAAAGGCAGTTCTCTTCTTGAAAGGAATTGATTTCAGTTGCTTAGAATGAGCATTTCTCTTCTCTGTATATGTGTGACTGCATACATATATATTTTTGCACATGAACAATTTTGCAGGAATTTGTGAACATTTATATTCTGAGCACTGAGCTAAGAATTGGAGATATAAAGATGCTTAAGACATAATAGCTATTCTTAGATCCTACTAGGAAAGGCAAACACTTAGGCCAGAAACTTCAGATTATATATGAGTGTTGTAAGTGTGTGATAAGTGCTGTAAGAATACAAAGAGAGAACATATATATTAGTAGAGATTCCCTAGGATGCCAAAGAAAAAGTGCTTTCCCAGCTTAACAAGTGACATGAGTGACGCATTAAAATACATTATGTACATAAGTATAAACAAGTAGTTGAGAGGGCCTGGATTACATTGGGTTCCATTGCATTCCTTACTGAGATGAGACTCTAAAGACCATTATAAAAAAGCTGATTTGATGCCTTGGAGAAAGTAAAGGCTAGATGGATGCATTCTCAAAATAGGGGGTCACCCACTCCCACCATGCCCCTTACCTCAACACATGCATGCACACAATCTGGGTGGTTCCTTCAGGATTTGGAAGGCCTGGCTATCCATTGTGGTCATGTAGCAATGCCCTTCCAGGTTCCCTTGTTCCCTGCTTTGGTATGTGTATTAGTCTGTCCTCACACCACTATAAAGAACTGCCTGAGACTGGGAAATTTATAAAGGAAAGAGATTTAATTGACTCACAGTTCCACGTGGCTGGGGAGGCCTCAGGAAACTTAGAATCATGGTGGAAGGCACCTCTTCAGGAGAGAAAATGAATGCTGAATAAAGAGGAAGCCACTTATAAAACCATCAGATCTCACGAAAACTAACTCACTATCACAAGCACAGAATGGGGGAGACTGATCCCTGATCCAATTATCTCCACATGCTCCCACCCTTGACACATGGGAATTGTTACAATTCAAGGTGAGATTTGTGTGGGGACGCAGAGCCAAACCATATCATTCTACCTTTGGCCCTTCCAAAATCTCACGTCCTCACATTTCAAAACAATCATGCCCTTGCAACAGTCCCCTAAAGTCTTAACTCCCCAAAAGTCCAAGGCCAATAGCTTATGTGAGACAAGGCAAGTCCCTTCCACCTATGAGCCTGTAAAATCAAAAGCAAGTTAGTTACTTCCTAGATACAACAGGGTACAGGCATTGGGTAAATACACCTGTTCCAAATGGGAGAAATAGATCAAAATGAAGAGGATACGGGCCCCATCCAATTCTGAAGTCCAATAGAATGGTCATTAAACATTAAAGTTACAAAATGATCTCCTTTCACTCCATGTCTTATATCCAGGTCATTGCTGATGAAAGAGGTGTGCTCCCACAGCCTTGGGCAGCTCCAACCCTGTGGCTTTGCAGGGAATAGCCCCCCCTCACCACCTCCTGGCTGCTTTTATGGGCTGGCATTGAGTGTCTGCAGCTTTTACAGGCACATGGTGCAAGCTTTCAGTGGATCTACCATTCTGGGGTCTGGAGGATGGTGGCTCACTTCTCATAGCTCCACTAGGCAGTGCCTCAGTTGGGGACTCTGTGTGGGGCTCCAACCCCACATTTCCCTTCTGCACTGCTCTAGCAGAGGTTCTCCATGAGGGCTCTTCCCTTGCAGCAAATTTCTGCCTGGACTTCCAGGTGTTCCCATACATCCACTGAAATCTAGGTGAAGGTTTTCAAACCCCAGTTCTTGACTTCTATGCACCCTTAGGCTCAACACCACGTGGAAGCTGCCAAGGCTTGGGGTTTGCACCCTCTGAAGCAATGGCCTGAGCTATACGTTGGCCTCTTTGAGCCACAGCTGGAGCAGCTAGGATGCAGTGCACCAAGTCTGGAGGCTGCACACAGCAGAAGGTCCGGGGCCCAGCCCATGAAACCATTTTTCCCTCCTAGGCCTCTGGGCCTGTGATATGGTTAGCTGTGTCCCCACCAAATCTCAACTTGAATTGTATCTTCCAGAATGCCCACGTGTTGTGGGAGGGACCCATGGGGAGGCAATTGAATCATGGGGGCCATTCGTTTCCATGCTAGTCTCGTGATAGTGAATAAGTCTCAGACAATCTGATGGATTTATCAGGGGTCTCCGCTTTTGCTTCTTCCTCATTTTCTCTTGCTGCTGCTATGGAAGCAGTGCCTTTTGCCTCCTGCCATGATTCTGAGGCCTCCCCAGGCATGTGGAACTGTAAGTCCTATTAAAACTCTTTTTCTTCCCAGTGTTGGGTATGTCTTTATCAGCAGTGTGAAATGGACTAATACAGCCTGTGATGGAAGGAGCTGCTGCAAAGGTCTCTGACATGCCCTAGAGACATATTCCTCATTGTTTTGGTGAATAACATTCAGCTCCTCATTACTTATGCAAATTTCTGCAGACAGCTTGAATTTCTTCCCAGAAAATAGGTTTTTCTTTTCTACCTCACGGTCGGACAGCAAATTTTCCAAACGTTTATGCTCTGCTTCCTCTTGAAAGCTTTGCTGCTTAGAAATTTCTTTCATCAGATACACTAAATTATCTCTCTCAAGTTCAAAGTTCCACAGATCTTTAGGGTAGGGGCAAAAAGCCACTAGCCTGTTTGCTAAAGCAAAGCAAGAGTTATCTTTTCTCCAGTTTCCAAGAAATTCCTAATCTCCATCTGAGACCACCTCAGCCTGGGCTTCATTGTCCATATTATTATTGGCATTTTGGTCAAAACTATTCAACAAGACTCTAGGAAGTTCAAAACATTCCCACATCTTCCTGTCTCCTTTTGAGACCCCCAAACTGTTCCAACTTCTACCTGTTACTCAGTTCCAAAGTTGCTTCCATATTTTTGGGTATCTTTATAGCAGTGCCCCACTCTCCTGGTACCAATTTAATGTATTAGTCCATTTTCATGCTGATATAAAGAACTGCCCAAGACTGGGTAATTTATAAAGGAAAGAGGTTTAATTGACTCACAGATCCACATGGCTGGGGAGGCCTCATGAAACTTACAGTCATGACAGAAGGCACCTCTTCACAAGGCTGCAGGAGAGAGAATGAGTGTGGAGTGAAGGAGGAAGCCCTTTATAAAACCATCAGATCTCGTGAGAACTCACTCACTATCATGAGAACAGCATAGCAGAAAACTGCTCCCATGATTCAATTATCTCCACTAGGATAATCCCCTTGACATGTGGGGATTATTACAATTCAAGGTGAGATTTTTGTGGGGACACGGAGCTAAAGCATATCAGTACAGTTGTGGCTACATCCTAGAAAGCAGTGACACCCATGAGATGGCACAGGGAGTTGGTACTACAGATACACAGAGCTCCTGAACATCTCATGTTGCTTCACAGCACATGATCAACTGAATCCTGTGAGTGTATGACCAGGAGGGCCAGATCCTGTCCCTAAATTCAAAGATCTGGTATTCCTGGATGCTGGGACTAAGGATGTGGAACAGGAACAACAAGCTGCTTGCCTGACTGCTGATGGCTTGGGGCCAGTGGTGGGGTTCCTTCTTCAACTTTGAGGCCACAGAGATGCCCTTCCTTCTGCCTCTGGACAATAATGGAGGACAGTGTCCAGCTGGTTTTTGAGCTGGAAATGCTCTACTAGTTGCCCTACAGCTCAACAGCACTTGCCCATGGCCACCCCAACAGAGATGCTGCTCTTGCAGGTCAACCTACTGGTTAAGAGCACAACTGGAGATGGAGATGCAGATGACGCATGGCTAATGCTTGCCTGCACAAGGACCTCATGGGCTGGCTCCTTTGCTGCCGAATGCCCAAGAGCAAGATGGAAAACAAGCACACCAAGGTACTGCTAGAGCTGTGCAGGAAAGAGCCCAAGTGCAGCCATAGCTAGCAGCCTATGGGCTGGTGGAGCGATGGCCTGACTTTCCCCTACATAGGCAAGGCCTGTGGGGAATAAGGGACAAGCTGTCGGTGTGCCCTCCATGTGCCCAGCTGGGGGTGGGATGCACCTGAGGTCAGCAGACCCTGGACCAGGCCTTCATGTTGGCCACCACACTTCCCCACTTGTCTCTTGGGATTAGTCCAGCCTTCAGAGATGGGAGGTGGGAATGAGGAAGGGAAACAGAATTCTAAGGGAGCCCTTCAGCTTTGAGTTCAGGGGAGAAGGGGCAGGGAGTGAGGTTGTGCTATCGTCTGAGAACATTACCCTTAGGCTACAGACCTTTTCCTTCTCTGCCTCTCATGAGGGACTGATGGAAGGCCCTTCAGCTTCTCGTAGGTGCCTCAGTCAGGATCCTCCAGAGAAGTAGAACTAATAGAATGTATAGAGAGAAAGAGTTTTATTATGAAACATTGGCTCATGCAATTAAGAAGGCTAGAAAGTCCAAATCTGCAGTGTGAACAGGCAGGCTCCACACCTCGGAGTGCACAGTACAGCTGAGATCCAAAGCCAGCCTGATGGATGCTTCCTTCTTGCTCCCATAGGCACAACTTTTCCTTCTATTCAGACCTTCAACTGACTGAATGAAGCCCATAAAATTATCAAATTATAGAGGGTAGTCTGTTTACTGAAAGATCACTGATTTAAATGCTAATCTCATCCAAAAACAACGTCCAAGTTGATACATAAAATTAACCATCACCTGTGGGTGATCAAGGAGCCCAGAAGAGAGAGGGAAGTCTCATTCCAGCCACTCCCATGAGTGTCATTGACCAGAGCTGATGGTGAAGGGGTGCCCTCTAGGGTCAATGGCCATCTTGGATGTGGGAGTATTTCATTATTTCTCAGTTTTCATTGCTGGCATATCTCTCTTACTTTGGAGCAAGTGAGAGCCCAAAGTGTGCCTTCTGTTACATTTGCACCTGTGTCGCCAGGTGGGTGAGCACAACAGTGCCCCGACCTCTCTGCCACATGGCTCCCCAGAGGACTACAGGCCAAGGCAGCAGACCCCTTGGCCCACAACATGAGAGCATGTTGGTTGGTGTTTTTATCTTTAATGAAGGTTTTCTTAGATGCAATATTTTCACTGAATACTTTATTTTATGCATTTGTGACACTTTAGTTTTAGTGATGCTGATTTCTCTCTTAAGACTTTAAGGGAGGGGATAATATCCTTCCCTTTTAAAGTGCATCGATTGATGCCTAGACTATTAAAGTGAGCTGATTGCTCATCTGAGAAAGGTGAGCCTCAGTCGTTTCTGAAAGGTCAAGATTCTCTGTGGCTGCATGTGTGGCTTGGGACAGTTTACTGTTTCTCAGTTCTGGATAAGGAATGTTTGGTGTTAAGAATTACAGCCTTGTGATCAAGAACATAACTGTCAATTCTGTTCTGATATTCACAAGTGCTGGGCATGGGAGAACCCAATAAATAGCATATGCCTCAATACCCCACCCCCCAGAAATAGCTGATATTTACTACCTGTGAAAACTTACCACCTAACAATAACTTTATGATCATTGTCATTTTCACAGTAGCCTGGATGGATGTTACTCTGTGTCCAGTCCACACACTCTGGATTTCCTATATTCTGAAACATGGCTGACATATTCTTCGTTCCATCTCATTGCTATGGTGAATTGTCTGTGTTCCTAAGAGAGACCAGACCCTCCACCTGTGAACTAGATTCCCTTGGCTCTCGCCCACTACAGCCCTCATGTTTGCATATGCTTCTCTCTCTCTGGCCTCACTAGCATCACTCCTCTTCTGGATCATTCCCATTAGCATGAAATCACTCTTGGTGAAGCCAATTCTCTTTGGACCAACAATTCAATTCTTGTTCCATTTTACAGGAAAACTCCTTAAAAGTGATGTCCATACCTAATATCTGTAATGGTTCATCTCTTTTTCTCTTTTCAACCCTATAAAATCGTATTTTCATACCTATAACTCCCCCAATCTGGTTTTATTGAAGTCCTGTCGTAAACCACAAGGTCGGTTCTGAGATCAAATTATTTGACCTCCAAGAATATTTAAACAGTAGATTTCTCCCTCCCCCTTGGACCATTTCTTTCCTTGCCTTCTGAGTAACCACACTTGCCTAGCTTTTTTTACCTCACTTCTTATTGTTTCTCAGTTTTCATTACTGCCACGTCTTATTTCCCTGATATTTAGGGCTGTAATCCGCTGGTGCTTCAGCATCAGGCTTCTCTTCTTCAGCTACGTGTGTGTACATGTATGTAGGTATAGCTGTATGCTACCACTCTCTACCTCAATACTAAATAGCAGATTCTTTTAATCTACTGCCACTGGACATTTTTACTTGGTTGTTGTATTGGTTGCTTATCTGAAACTTAACATTTCCCAAACTCAACATCTCATTTTTACCAACATCTTAGCAGCAACTATTTTAGTGTGGTAAAATACTTATTTATGCATGCATTTATTTTTATTTTTTTTCAATAGTTGCTATTTTGTTGGTTACCCCATCCACATCTTTTTCTATGAGAGATTTATGGTTTTCTGTATTTCTTGTGCCCTGTTTCTGGGTAAGCTTCTTATTTAAAGACATTTTTAAACTTCCAAAATGAACTAGATGATCTATAATCCTTTAATTCATGGGCAGACAGAATATTCATCTAGTCAATAGGAACTGTGCTTGAGTAAGGAGAAAGTGATCAGCCTCTTACATCTAAGCTTTGTTTTCTAAGTTGAGTGTATGTTTCTTCTGGAGGTGGTATTATGTCAGTGAAAGACTCAGAGTCAATTATCTTCAAACAAGATCCTTTTTCCAATCAATAAAGAACATTTTCCATTTTTGATTGGCAGATATGAGTTAAATGTTGACACAGCATTCAAATATTTATAATTCTGTTAATGAGGGTATTATTTTTTGTAATCCCAAAGGAACTGGCATCACAAAATGCCAAATATAGTGTATCATAAGTGAAACATGGTGTTAGCTAGAAGTGACTGTAATG
This sequence comes from Gorilla gorilla gorilla, assembly GCF_029281585.2. NCBI lineage: Eukaryota > Metazoa > Chordata > Mammalia > Primates > Hominidae > Gorilla > Gorilla gorilla. Next base: position 89,291,151 of record NC_073243.2, read on the forward strand.
CATAGTTATTGACATAAGAGTGTATCACCTGTCATCTCATAAGGAAGAGTATGTTTTGTGGGAAATATATAGTATTCTATATTAATTCCTAATTGACAATTATTTATTTACAGTATTCTCTCACTCATGTCTTTTCTTGAATCTTCTGCATGAATTTTATGGTTTCATTCCATACAAGGCTTGATTATTACTTTAGGAAAACAATGAATAGTTGACAAGATGACCTTGAACCTGGAGGAAATGATAAAACAAGAAGCAAGCTTCATTTTGTAGTTGCTTGCTTTCCTTTTGTTTGTACTTGTTTTAGTTATTTATAAGCTAATGATAGTTTTCCTTAATTGCTGGATTATTCTGAAATGCCAGGTTTATTTTATTTCACGTGGTTAAACTCAATAGAATATCAAGATTAAGCCAAACACTGAGTCTGTCACTTGGTAGTAATGAGAGGCATAAATTCTTGGTTGAATAAAACTCTGTGGCATTTATTGAATCAACATAATCCAAGCAAGTCATAGGTGAGAGAAGTCTTGCCCTTTTACAGAATTTCACAAGCTTTTCTCTTTTCTGACAGCTAATTATTTTGATATGCATCAGTAAATTATGAATTCTTTAATAATTGGAAATAATTATTTTAAATGACCATCTCATTCAATTGCTAATATTAAAAGGAAAATAAGTACTTTAAATCTTTACTTAATGGTTGATTTGCATATATAGTTATTCCCTTTGAATGTGTCTTACATGTCTTGTATACTGATTATCCAATTGTATGATTGCCATCTAAATTTTTGAGAAAGCTTCTAGTAATAGAGACAGCACTGTTCTTCAGTGTAGTATATCCAGTTTCTTCCTTTCAAAGGTGAAAATGAGACTGCAGTGAAATCATCCTGCATTTGCACCCCATCCTTGTTTCCTAAAATCTACCCCTTTGAAAGGTTCGTCTAGGGCCTCTAGACTCATTTGATTTTTCACAGCTGTAAAATGGAGTAACATCGCATCTGGGAGATGTAAGGATTAAATTACACACGTAAAGAAAGTACCCAGTCGATAACTTAAAAATAATTGACTGTCTAAAGATAATCATCTTCCTTTCATCTGAAAGGAAATTTCTCCAAAACTAAGTAAAATAGTTTGGTTACTGAAGCTCTGTGATGTGTGATTAGTTCAACCCCTTGGCATGCCACGAGAGATTGTTTCTGTCTACTGTTTCATAGTTTATTACATGTGTACTTTAGTGTCACTTCTTAATTTTCTATGAGTTCTGCACACTCATTTAGACTAAAATTTATGTTACTTTTTCTAATCCCAGTGTCTGTTGTTCCTTCTATGTGTCCATGCATTCTCATCATTTAGCTCCCACTTGTAAGTGAGAACATGTGGAATTCGGTTTTCTGATAACTAATGTGTACTAGGCTTAATACCCGGTGACAAAATAGTCTGTACCACAAACCTTCATGACATGAGTTACCTGTATAACAAAACTGCACATGTACCCTTGAACTTAAAATTTTTAAGAAAACATAGGATCATATAGTTAAAAAAATAAATAAAATTTATGTTGGTTTGTTTTTCTTAATGTTAGTTTAAATGTTTTCAAATATATTAAAAGAAATATATCACTTAACAATATCTGCCCATAAAAATTTCTGGCACAATGTCAAGTGTGCAATAAAAGTTCTTCAGTGGCCAGTTCTACCCTGATAATAGCTTCATTTAAAAATATTAAATATAAATAAGCACATCATAGGTGTTATTAACAGTTCTACATGCTTTATTTTATTAAAGGGAAGACTTTGCCTATTAAATATATAATTGTCATTGTACTGAATCTACTAGAATTGAAATACTTGAATTACTGTAAGTCACACATTTTATGGGGTGTGTTTTCCAAATATGTCAAGCCAAAATGGACCCTCAGCTTATTCCATTCGATTATATATATAAAATTATGTAAAGGATGACAGTAGACAGGTGAAAAAAAGATAAATTATACTAAATAGTACCAAAGGAAATATCTGGCATTATTAAAAATTATTCAAAAATCAATAATACCAAATACATATTTATAAGAGGAGGGAAAATTAATTTCTAATATAGTTACACATAAGGTAGCATAGGGATATAAAAAAGAATAAATAACAACTCTATGCAACACTATAGATAATATTAGAACCAGTGTTGGGTAGAAAAAAGCATTATTACAGTACAGTAAAGCACCAATTTTATATACAGTAAAGCTCCATAAAGATCTTAAAATGTAATAAATACACATATACTTGCTAAAACTAGAGATACATATGTACTAAAACTCTACAAATGAACAGAAAATTTTAAATGGAATTTAGTACAGTAGTTACCTTTCAGGGAAGAGTGGAATCAAATGGAAGGAACTGGACAATAGTATTCAGGGATATGTAACAGCAACATCAAAACTAAGAGGAGACACTGAATAGCATTGTGTGCCAGATGCTGTTTCAAATGCTTCACATATAGTAACTTATTTAATGCTTATAATAATCTTATACAACAGGTGCCTGTATGCTATCACCCCCATCATGCAAATAAAGCAAGTAAAAGGACCTGCCCAACAGCACACAAGTATAACCCCAGAGCCCAGATTTAACTGGAGGTGTTTATCTCCAGAGTCTGCATGTCTTTTTTTCCCCATTGAGACAATCTGTGAATAATATTTTAAGTGTTTTAATAGTGTGCTAGTTAGAAAAAATTGATTTTAGCCAAAAACAAAAATACAGTATGTGGCTGGAAGCTACATAAATCCACAATAATCACAGCAATGGCCATTGTCCAAAGTGTTCTTCTTTGAGCAAAGGATGTACAATATATGAATTTATTAGGATATCTTTGCAGATTAAAGGCAAAAGATGATGTGCATTATAAATATATTATTCATAAGGAAATTATACACATCTTTCAATTTGATACATAAGTAAGTATATTTACTAATATCTACTTAAATAATAAACTAACGTTCACCTTGTCTAAATTGGAAGCTTCCTTATAGGATAGTTCCATCAAATATTTCATATAATACCATAGGTGTTTGACTCTAAACTGATACATTTTCATAGTATTTATATAATCCAGAAGTAGTTTTTTTTTTTTTACAGAGTTGGTGAAAATGAAAATACCTTCTATATCCAAGGACATAAAACTTCAATGATAAGAATTGTAGGCAAGTTTCAAAAGGGAGGATATATTTTTACTGTGATTTATCAGCGTGCACTATAAGAATGCACTGGAGCAGTGGCCAGAGGGCATTATTTCTAGGCTATATTTAAGCCCAGTGAATGTAAAGTCACCTAGGCTATTCCTTTTGTTGTATTTTCCACTCCCTCAAGTAGTCACTTTGGTATTTTTTACTACCAGTGTTGCCTATTCCCGAATCTTATCACCAGCCCAGTATTCTTCTGTCAAGGAAGACTTCTGAGGTTTTAGTTCAGACCGCTGAATAATGAATAGTGCAATTTTCTGTATCAGGGGACAGGATTGAAGAACTGCTTTAAGAGAGACATGTTCAGAGATACTGAACCATATATAGGTGTAGGATATGCAATTGGCAATATCTAGCAGGCTGTTGGATGTGTGGGCCTACATCTCATGAGAAAGACATCAAACATAAGGCTCTGAATTTTGGCGACCATGTTTAAACACAAGTGAGAGCTAATAAGGCATGCAATACGGCTGCAAACAGATCCAGCATACAGGAGGTAATAGCAATATTATCACTGAGAATACTGACTCAGTCAAAAATGCCAATGACTGCCAGCTGTGCACATGTCAGGGAACCACTTACTTCTAGAAACATTGATTACCTTATTTTGGGAGATACAAGGAGGGGGATGGTAGGAATGATACCATCTCTGATCATACACAGGGCTGTGTGCATATGTGTATAGTTGCCAGCATCAATTAAGGTAATGTAGGTGAAAGTACTTTGTAAATTATTAAATTCTAAATTGTAACCAAAGTAATACAAACAAGAGGCTTTACTGTAATTCTTACAGAATGTAGATTATAAGCAAGCTTTATCAGTTTTGTAAAAACTCTGATGATTTATTAATTCTTTGGGCAACGTGTGTGTATTAGTTTGTTATCATGCTGCTATGAAGAAATACCCCAAACTGGGTAATTTATAAAGGAAAGAGGTTTAATTGACTCACAGATCCACATGTCTGGGGAGGCCTCATGAAACTTGTAATCATGGTGGAAGGCACCTCTTCACAGGGCTGCAGAATAGAGAGTGAGCGCCGAGTGAAGGAGAAAACTCCTTATAAAACCATCAGATCTCATGAGAACTCACTTATTATCAGGAGAACAGCACTCGGGAAACTGCCCCCATGATCCAATCACCTTCATTTGGTCCTGCCCTTGACACATGGGAATTATTACAATTCAAGGTGAGATTTTGGTAAGGACACAGCCTAATCATATCAATATGTTTATTTTTGTATTTACTGGAGAATGCTGAAGTTATCTTTACCTTCTCATTTCCATTTCATTCACAGAACCTTAAAGTTGAAATGGAAATGGAACTTCAGGATTACATCATCTGAGCACTTAGTTTTATACAAACCCAAACCACAAACTTAGTTTAGATTATTGGTACAATTAGAATTCAGGTCTTCTAATTTTCAGTTTAGTGCTAAAATGAGTCAACTGATTGGGAGTAGAGACAGTTCTTCAGAATATTTTCCATTCCTGACCAATTGATTCAATTAACTCATCAAATATTACCTATATCTTTGATATTTTGTAGTATATTTTTATTTTGTAAAGTTACTTTAATGGAAGACATATATAATTCTCTATATATGAGATAAAATACCAATTTACTTGAATACCTGCACATTAAAATACTTGAACAATATTATGGAAGTTCACATTAATTATGAAAGATAACTCCTAATAGACAAAGCATTCATACATTTTTTTACTCATTTAGCCTTGTATTTGCTTATTTATTTAATAAATATTTATTGAGCACCTGTTATATGTAAGGCACACTTCTAGATGTTTGACAACAAATACTCTGGAGATAAGAGATGAACAAAATATAAGTGAAACAAACAGATTAGGAAATTTCAGATATTAATAAATGCTCTGAAGATAATCAATCTTTTGAGTTGAGGTATGAATAATGAGGAATCAGCCATGAAATGATCTGGTGGGGAAGGAAGATGAGTCCAGGCAGAGGAAACAGAGATGCAAAGATTTAGATATAGGGTATGCAGTGGAGTTAGGTTTCTCATTCATGTACTGTAAGAAAGCCTGACCTATTAAAGCACAAACTTCTCATCTGTGCATATGATATGTGGAACCTGGTTAAAATTTGAAAGCTGTAGCTTATTTATCTACAAGTTACATATTTCAAATTAGTTAATTTAAGCTGAATTTCTTTAAAAAAATTAGTTGTTATATTTTTATCCAAACTGTTTAAACTATGGAAATATGTAATATAATGAGGAAGAAAATATGTAAAAATGGGAGAGTATTGCCGAACAGAGGGCAAGTTTGGTTGCTGGATATGTAAGTTTTTAGGACAAAGAATTTTTACCTGAACTTGATTAATTGGGTGGAGAGGGAGGTGCCTGTTATTTTATTTTCTTTTGTTTAAATTTATTTTAATAGAAAGAGTAATCCAGCGATTCTCCAACTTTGGTGAGGATCATAATCATAATGAAATTGGTAAAAATAGAGGCCCATGTTTTATCCTAAATTAACAGGCTTTGGCCCTGGATATTTCATCCATTTCAATGTGGTTTTAATTGTACCAAAGTTTTGCAATAAACAGATAACTCTTGTCAACTGAAATAAGAGTAACAGTTCTGGTGGAAGATATAAATTACAGATGACATGTCTGATCTATTGTTTCAGAAGAAGAGATGCTCATGATAGATGACTGGTAAGATGAGAGTAGCTATTGAAAACAGAAGCCTGTAAATTAGTAAATTCCACACACTGTTAACACTGAATCCCAGGTTTGCTAAGATCATGTGTTAAAATATTAAATAAGAAAAAGTCAGTGAGGCAATGAATCACACTTCCCTGGACTTTTAAATACCAGTCATGGTTTCTGGCCAACATTATTAGTCAATCCTGAGTCATTTGATGAACTCAGATTGTCTTTTTCCTGTATCCAGCACATTTTGCTCATTCACATCCTAACTTTCAGATTTTATTTTCTTTCTCTACTGAGACAGATTGTTTTTGTGTATATATTTTTTTTCTTTGAGATGGAGTTTCACTCTTGTTGCCCAGGCTGGAGTGCAATGGCGCCATCTTGGCTCACTGCAGCCTCTGCCTCCTGGGTTCAAGAGATTCTCCTGCCTCAGCCTCCAGAGTAGCTGGGATTACAGCTGTCCGCCACCATACCCAGCTAATTTTTTTGTATTTTTCGTAGAGATGGGGTTTCCTCACGTGGGCCAGGCTGGTCTCAAAATCCTGGCCTCAGGTGATCCATCCAGTCTCGGCCTCCCAGAATGCTGGGATTACAGACATGAGCCACCATGCCTGGCTTTTTATTTATTATTATTATTATTATTTTTATTTATTTATTGTTTTTGAGACGGAGTCACGCTCTGTCGCCCAGGCTGGAGTGCAGTGGCGCGATCTCGGCTCACTGCAAGCTCTGCTTCCTGGGTTCATGCCATTCTCCTACCTCAGCCTCCTGAGTAGCTGGGACTACAGGCGCCCACCACCACGCCCGGCTAATTTATTTTATTTTATTTATTTATTTATTTATTTATTTTTAATTTTCAGTAGAGACGGGGTTTCACCATGTTAGCCAGGATAGTCTCGAGCTCCTGACCTTGTGATCCGCCTGCCTCTGGCCTCCCAAAGTGCTGGGATTACAGGTGTGAGCCACGGTGCCCGGCCCAAATGCCTGGCTTTTTGGAAACATTTTTCTTGTTACTAACAATTATCGAATTTGTAGGGTATGGGATTCACAGTTTAAATGTAGTGGTGGATATTGAAGATGAAGACTACTGTTACAATAACTACAACCAACCAACCAACCTCTTGTATGTGTTAGGTGTTGGGTTAGGCATAGGAGATGTGTGGAAGAGAAATGGTTCATTCCCTTAATGAGTTTACTTTCTAGCAAAAATTTACAGTGAATATGAAATAACCATACTTATATAGCTCTTATTTAGCCTCCCTATTTATCTAGATGTCTTTGAATGAATGAATACGTAAATGTAAACATTACTATAATGATCAAATTGTTCTCAGGCATATCATGACCTTGCATATCAATTTTTGTAATAGAATAGTTATTGCAATTCCAGGCATTTTCCTTGAAATCATATGCCAAAATAACTTTGTGTCTGTGTTTGACTTGGCTATGACCTGTGAATAGATGCACAGGATGAGTCGGATATGCTCTTAGTGTTTTCTGGGTTCATAAGTTAAGTACTGTATTCAGTTTTACATCTTGCATTAATTGATCATAAAGATGAATTTCCAGCATCAGAGAGAACCAACACCATATAAAATATAGTGTATAAAGGAATAACAATTTTATTTAAATATATTTATATTTAATAATATATCATTTTATGTCTTTTTTTGTATGAACTTTCATTAAAATTTAAAGGCCACTTTTGTTTGAGAGTTTGAGCATCAGTTAAAATTAGGGAGAACAAAGCTGTTTGTGTAAAAGATGGTGGAAATAATTATTTAATGTTTGGGGACATTATTATGTTCTGAATAACTGAAAACTGTGCCAAGTGTTACACTGAGAAGTAAATCCAAGATAGCTATGAATCACTAATTGAAGGAAGGCTAATAGAAGCATACATTTTGCACTAAATTTCTGAAACATTTGGTGAACAGAGAACAGCCAGTCCTTGTATTTTTTCCCCTCAGCAGTATGTTCCTGAAATGAACTTCAAATATCAAGATGCAATAAACAAATCATTTCGTCCCCATAAAGTTTAAGTTAATATAAATACATAGTTGTTTCCAACCCAAATTGGCATCCATAAGTTAAAATGCTCATTTCAGCTACTTCTTGCGCTAGTTCAGCTGTTTGTAGAGACTTGAGTTAACAAATATTTACTGAGCTTATACTCTATGTCAGGAATTCTTCCAAGTATATTCTTCTCAGCATTATGCCTAAGGCTGGGGATCAAAAGGCAAGCAATATATGTTCCCTACTTCAAGAAGCAAAGGAAGGATATAGGGAGGTCGGTGTAGGGCGTTTGCTACTATGTTCACTATAGGAACTAATTCCCACCTGGATGGAGATGAGGACGTCTCTTTGGAGAAAGACAGCAAAATAGGATATGGGCTCCACTTTGTAGGATAGAGGAGGCACTGCCATTCAATGGAGAACACAAGGGGGTTTTCAGGGAACGATGTGAGCCATACCCATCACAGGCATGCTGTCTTTGAGAAGCCCAAGTCCCAGTGTGGCTAAGATTGTGTTGTTGAAAGCTAGGAAGCGGGGAGTATTTGAAGGGCCTTAATGCCAGGCTCAAAATTTAGGCTCTACCTGCCAAATATCAGATTTGTGCATTAGAATATAACAGGGATCTGTTATTTAGCTTGTCAAGCATTTTCCTTTTTGAGTATCAGGCCCTCTTTAGTCTCAGTCTTTTAGACCACATGGGTTTGAACACCCTTCTCATTGTTGAATGGGCTTGTATCTCAGACCTGGCCAATTCAAGCATTCCTTCCTTTCATCTCTTTAATAAGGCAAATAGTAAATCAAGTATATACAGATAATCAGTTATTTGTAACTATCAGTTAATAGACATTTTATATTTATCCCGTGATCATACTGATAGAATGTAGCTAAAAGCAGCATTATGAGAACAAAGAGTAAGAACCCTTATTGTAGGCAACAAAAAGGTAAGCAAACGGGAAGCATAAAGAGGAACAAATACCTGCATATATTATCTGTACACTTGGAGCTAGTCATGCCTAAAGCTAAAATGTCTTCTGAGTTTTCAGTCATTTGGTCCTTACTGGAATTTACTATTTTTTTATTTTTAATAACCACTTGGAGTTAGGCTTTGACCATTTTCAACCAAAATAGTTGTAACTAATTTTTTAAATGTTACAAAAAGAGATAATTAAAATAGAGTCATGTAATTTTTTAAAACATGAGATGAGAGGACCTGTACTAGGAAAATAAATGAGAGCAGAGAGTTTAGATGTAAAATTGGAAGGATAAGAAAATTTGAAAGGTAGCAAAAAGAAGAATACATTATTACTCTAAAGATTAAGTAAAACAGGGAAAACAGGAGAAAGAAGGTAACGTTTCTGGGAAGCTAATCAGTGATAGTTTTGTTTTGGAACCTTAGGGTTTTGGTCCCTTATTAGAATTAATGTTAGCAAATATTAGAAATATAGCTCTGTAACTCAGGAGAAAAATTAGGCCAAATATACAAATTTAGGATTTGTTAACATGGTTGAGAGAGAGAGAGACAGAATGCTTGGAGGCAAATCAAATGTACTCATGTCTCAGAAATCAAGAGTAGACGGTGTCCCATAGAAAGGGATTGAGATCATTATAAAATCAAGTGCAAACTTTAAACCAATGAGGGTCAGTACAAGATTGCTGAATCTTGCATGTTAAATGCCATCAACATTTTCTTTTCCTTTTCCTTTTTTTTTTTTTTCTTTTTTGAGATGGAGTCTCGCTCTGTCGCTCAGGCTACAGTGCAGTCGTGAGATCTCAGCTCATTGCAACCTCTGCCTCCTGGGTTCAAGCGATTCTCCTACCTCTGCCTCCCTAGTAGCTGGGACTACACGTGCATGCCACCACACCTGGCTAATTTTTGTATTTTTAGTAGAGACAGGGTTTCACCATGTTGGACAGGCTGGTCGCGAACACCTGATCTCAGGTGATCTGCTCCCAAAGTGCTGGGATTACACGCTTGAGCTACCACGCCTGGCCACCATCAACATTTTCAAGACTGGTAAAATGGTGACTGCAATCATCAAATTGCAGTGGATTGGGTGGAGGTGGGGGGGGTAGTGGGGAGAGCTGTTTAAAAATGAAGCAATAAAGGTGAATTGTCTTTTTCATTAAACCTGGTGATACTAAAGGAAGGCATGCTAGAGAAAGGTTTAAAAATACTAAAAACACTGAAAAATATTTTATGAATTTATGGCAATAGGAGGAGAAAGAGAAAACGAAGGAAGAGGAGACATAATTTAGAAAAACTAAAAGCACAAGAGAGAAGTAAACTAATTTTGTATGATTCTAGAAGAAGGAGAAGATGGCAACCTTGGGTATAGATGGCGGTAGTTTCACCTGACCCTGGCAGGAAGAGAAAGTGCAGATGAAATTTAGTTTCGAGAGAAGAGAGGAAAGAAGAAAACATTACTGTTTGCACTTTGGTGAAGGAGAAGGCTGGGCAACATGCCGAAAGTACAGCCCGTGGAAAGAGGAGCTTGAGAATTATGTTCACAACAGTGATTATGCAGAAGAGAAAAAGGCCCAGATGAGTTGATCAGAGATTTTTTTTTTAATTCATAAATGTAACTAAGTTTCCTGGGAAAGCTGTAAATCTGCATGCACTGGAGCCTTGCAGCCTGTCTATGAGCTACCTATTGCAGAATCCAAGAAATGAAATGCTTAGGGGTACCCAAGGTTTATATTGACTGCATGACTATGGTAAAACATTAAAGTAGCAAATAAATGCAAGCTGATAGTAAAAGGCATGACCTAGGGGTTCACATGGTGGTCACAAAATTCAAGCCAAATAACTTGTTAAATGATATCTCAAGGAAGCAATAACCTGGGAGAATAGTTCATCAAAGGACAAAGGTTAGCTAGAACATTAATCATAGGGCAGTAAAGAAAATGTAATGCCAACATACAGTTTTAAAAACTGTATATCCTGGGTGATGACAAGGTCCATGATGTATGTGCACATAGATAATAATATACAATATCTATAAAACTATATGTGTTATGGAAAACTCAACTGAAAGAGAACTGAAACTCTTTGGTATGACTTGGGGACAGCTGGGGACAGTGACTCCAATAGGGCGGTGATGTTCTGGAAACTAAGACACTGAATGAGTCAACTTAGTAGTATGAGGCATTTTGGAAGTTGGAAAATAAAAGTTGAAGAAAATGAGATGAAATGATAAAAAAATAGGAACTTGTTTTACAGACTGGCTACTTTCAGGAGAATATGTATTTACAATATTTCAACTACATATTCACAGCTATAAATGGATTTACAGACTAGTAATACAACCTCAACTGAAAAATTACAAATATGCCATTTTAAAAATTATTATCTAGGCTATAATTTCTGTGATATTAATTTTTTCAGGTCATTGTTTCATTGATCAATCCAAGCAAGTTATTTTTATAGCTAGGCTTATTTTAGTGCAAGGTTACTCTTTCTCAGTTGACCAAGCTCAAATATTGTATTTTATATCATGGCAGGAGGCATCCAAAAAAGAATAATATTCCGCCTTTCAAAAAACTAGTTGATTTTATATTACTTTGGTTTACAATTTAATAAATGACCTACATGCAAAGCATTTGTGAGAGACTGCATTTAGGTAAGGGGGAGTTTGGAGATTATAAACAAAATGCATTAACGGGGAGGCTGGAGTCACTTAGAGAGAAAAGGAAAGCAATAAATCAAGTTTAAATGGGCAACATTAATGGGAGTTACGGGCGCACATCTCAAAATGAATATACCCCAAAGAATTTATGGAACACCTCTCATAATTGGAAAAAGACAGATTTTACAATTATCTTCAGGACAAGCCGCCAATAGCATAAAATACATAGCTTTAGTGTCAAGAGAAATGTATGAGACAAAAGGGAGACTTAGTTGAAACAGAGAAAGAAAATAGGAGGAAACATACAGCCTGTGCAATAGAACAGACCTGCAAATAGGCCCTGACTGGGGTGTAATACTCGGAGCAAATGGAGATGCCATACTAAAATTAAAACAGGGTTTAATTGCTATTGAAAACAACCTGCAAATATTGTTTTTAGAATAAGACAACAGTAATTTAATTTGCATTCTTGTCACATAAATAAGTATATTAGATCTTTTGAATTCTTACTAGTTGGAATGAATTTTAGAGATTAAGCTTTACCTTTGTTTATGTTGGATTTCTTAAAAATTACTAAAGAGTATTCGATGAGGAAAGAAAAATCTCTGTAATGCAGTGATTAGCAATTTCAACTGTATAATCAGTTTTATAATAAATATTTGCTTATTTTGTGAAAGAAGATCACAATAATTAAAAGATCCAGACTTTACGTGTTTTTTTAATCATAGGATATATCAAGTGGTAATTCCATGTGTCATTGTATAATTCATACCAATATAGATATACTAGGTGTATAAAGTTTGTATTTTTAAAAATTTTCTCTCTTTTTCTTTTTGCTTTCATTTTTGAGGCTCATGATCTTTAGATTCAGTCACTCAAAAGAGAGAAAGAGTGCATATTTAATGAGATGGCCTATTCTGCTACCTGAAGACTAATGTAACTGCATTCCCTACCACTGTTAAGTCAAATTATCATTTAGGTACATTATCCAAAAGGGGTCTCATATTTTAAAACATAATATTTTATTTTATAATAGTCTCAGATTTACAGAAAATTGTTGAGATAGTACAAAGAGCTCCCATATATACCAACCTCAGGCTCCCATATATCGACGTCTTACATAGTATGCTGCCTTTGTCTTAAGTAATGAAGCATACGGTAAATTTGAGGATTCTGTTAGAATCTCAAGTGAAGTTGGATAATAGTGGGTTAGAACCCAAAGGAGAGGCTTACGTTAGACATAAATTTGTTAGTCATTACAAAAAAATGATAGGTAATATCAGGAGATGACATAAAATACTCTAGGATGTAAGTTATGTACAGAAGAGAAATGTGAGTATGTATGGAAAGGAAAAAAGAACTGAGAACCACATCTTTAGGTGCTCTAACACTGAAATGCCAGGAAGAGAAAGAGGAAAACTAAAAATAAGTGACAGTGAAGCAGGAGAATCACGTGAGTGGGATGTTCCAGAAGCCGAGGAAAAGTGTTCTAAGGAGGAAGTGGACAAATATGTTAAATGCATTAAAAGAAGGCTAAGGAGTGACCTTCAGATTTGTCAGGATTTGTCAGACTAGCAATCTTTGATTACCTCAACATAACTAGTTTCATGAAATGACATGGACATAATTATCAACAAAAAAGGAAAGTGAAGTGAAAGCAAGAATAGAGAACAACGTGACAGGTTTAGCTTGAGGAGCCATGGGCCTCAAAATCTTGATGGATTACAACATCAAACATTGATTTTTATGCTCCCTTGTTTGAAGATTGGCTCTGTTTGGCTGATCTCCACTGGATTGGTCTTGACGTGATGACACTCCAGGCTTACCGTTGGGTCCAGTTTTGTTCCTCGTGTCTTCATTCTAGGGCACAGGCTGAAGGGCCAGCAGTTACATGTCTTATGTGCTTCTCATGCACATTGTAGGAATTCAAGAGAGCAGAAAAAATAACAGAAGTGATCATCAAGCCTCTGCTCATGTCACATCCAATGACATTCCATCAGGCAATCAATGATGCAGCCAAGCCCAATATGAACAGGGCTGGGAAATATACGCCACAAAATCTAGAGAAAGGTATGAAAGACTTGTATGAAAAATATGATCAAATCTGACACAGGGCTGTTATATCAGGTGAACTATTTTTTAAAGATAGTATAATGGCATGGTTATAGCCTATAAGAGTGATCTTACAGAGAAAAGAAAAAATTACAATGCAAGAGAAAAAGGTGATAACTGCAGGGGCAGGGCTTATTCAGGGCAGTAAAAAGGAATGTGGTCCAGAATATAAAGGACTGGGTTTGGGTGGGAGCAGGAGCATTTAACACACTGTGACAGGAGAGAAGACAGAGAGTGTGAGTAAGGTACCAGCAGATTAGTAGATTTGGCAGTGAGCTGATAGCATCATTCTTATCTAATTAAATCCCTTACATTTCTTTTTATCTATTTTATTGACTGGATATTTGTTTCTCCTGCTCATAAATAATGTTTTTTTCCCAAAAATATGTGTTTGTGGCAATTCTCTTAACAGTTTATTGTACGGATATTACTCATGTTGCAACTTCAACCATTAACCTATACAAATTAATCCCAAACCAGTACCTCAGGCCCAGATCTACCTCATTTATGTTCTACCCTTGCAGGTCATATTGCTCGGTAACTTCAATGGCAAATTTTGCTAACTCTACAAATAGCGTATGAAAATTAATTAAGAAATATATCTTTGTCTCTTCTATTCATGTTTAACATAAAATAACTTCCAATTTACTAGTCTACGTGGCCTAAAATTTCAAGTTTACATTATTCCTCCTATGCTTTAACATGATATTTAGTATGTGATTTAGATTTGTTAATTTTTAACATTGTGTTTTAAGTATTACAATTTCCTGTCTATTCTATTTCTACACATTAGTTTGGCGACTTATTATAATTATGTATATTTATAATTTAACCTAATAGAATAAATGGTCCTTGAGTAAAATATTATGTATATGTACACACATATATACATATACATGTATGTATTTATTGCATATGATAAAATTGTATACACACATATATATGTGTGTATATATATAATATGGATATATTTGGTAGGTATATAGACACACATATATGTGTGGAGATTATATATATAATATGGATATATTTGGTGGATGAATATATATATAAATCTATATATATCTATTATATATATCACATGCAATATATATGTGAATTTATATATGTGTGCTATATATGTATATATATCTCTCCACCAAAAAAGTTCTCTATAAAATGTTTTAGTATCTATCTATTGAATGTTGATTGATAGAAAAGTAATGTGCCATTCTAGGTCCATATAAATCGGGGTCTCAACAGAAAATGGTTAGTAAAGAGGAACAGATAATTGGTAAGTTTAATAAAGAGACAGTTGTTAGTTGTTATAAAGGTATGTGTAGAGGTAAGGTCAACCAACACATACTAGTGCAGTGTATGTATCACCACTTGGTCTAACGAGGCAAATAATTTAGCTGCCAGCATATCCTAGACACTATAGCTGTAGCATAGGCTGTTGAACAGGAGGGTTGGCCTTCATCCGAGTGACACAGCTAGCCCTTGATGAAATTAAATGAAAGACCCAGGAACATGAATAGTTTATTCTCACTCTCATCTTGTCTTCTGTATTTGTCCATTTTGTGCTGCTCTAAAAGAATGCCAGAGACTAGGTAATTATAAAGAACGGAGGTTTATTCTTACGGTGTTCTGGGAAGGCCAAGGTCGAGGTGATTGGATCTAGTGAGGACCTTCTTTCTGCACCTTCCCATGGTGGAAAGTGAAAGGGGCAAGTGAGTACCCCATCATACTCCCATGTAACTAACCCACTCCTGCAATAACAGCATTAATCCATTCATGGGAACAGAGCCCTCACGATCTAATTACCTCTTAAAAGTCCACTTCTAGGCTGTGTGCAATGGCTCACGACTGTAATCCCAGCACTTTGGGAGGCCAAGAGGGGCAGATCGCCTGAGGTCAGGAGTTCGAGACCAGCCTGGTCAACATGGTGAAACCCCTTCTCTATTAAAAATGCAAAAATTAGCCAGGCGTGGTATAATCTCAGCTACTTGGAAGGCTGAGATACAAGAATCGCTTGAACCCAGGAGGTGGAGGTTGCAGTGACCCGAGACCACACCGTTGCACTCCAGCCTGAGCAAGAAGAGCAAAACTCTGTCTTCTCAAAAAAAAAAAAAAAAAAATCCACCTCTAAACTCTGTGGCACTGGGGATTATGTTTCCACATTCAAACCATTGCATTCTGTTAGCTCCTTCCAGAGCCTCCAAATGGACAAACACAGTGGAATTCATTGAATCTATAACCCCATTGATACAGTAAAAAATAGATTTCAAATCAGGATTAAAAATTATGAAAACTGGTGTGAAGGAGAAAATGAGAAAAATTCAGCAGAGCAAGCTTCAAAATGTTTATTCATCTTTATGTAATATAGGATATCATTTGATTTTCAATAATTTTTTCTAAATCCCCATATCTCTTTTGCAGAAATATTTTACTTCAAGTTTTATTTTTATTTATATATATATATTTTATTATACTTTAAGTTCTAGGGTACATGTGCACAATGTGCTGGTTAGTTACATATGTATACATGTGCCATGTTGGTGTGCTGCACCCATTAACTCATCATTTACATTAGGTATGTCTCCTAATGCTATCCCTCCCCACTCCCCCTGCCCCAAAAGGCCCCAGTGTGTGATGTTCCCCTTCCCGTGTCCAAGTGTTCTCATTGTTCAATTCCCACCAATGAGTGAGAGCATGCAGTGTTTGGGTTTTTGTCCTTGTGATAGTTTGCTGAGAATGATGGTTTCCAGCTTCATCCATGTCCCTAAAAAGGACATGAGCTCATCATTTTTTATGGCTGCATAGTATTCCATGGTATATGTGTGCCACATTTTCTTAATCCAGTCTATCATTGTTGGACATTTGGGTTGGTTCCAAGTCTTTGCTATTGTGAATAGTGCCACAATAAACATACGTGTGCATGTGTCTTTGTAGCAACATGATATATAATCCTTTGGGTATATACCCAGTAATGGGATTGCTGAGTCACATGGTATTTCTAGTTGTAGATCCCTGAGGAATCACCACACTGTCTTCCACAATGGTTGAACTAGTTTACAGTCCCACCAACAGTGTAAAATTGTTCCTATTGCCAAGTCAATCTTAAGCCAAAAGATCAAGTTTTAAAATAAATAATTCTAAGGGCAATTTTGAAAGAACGACCTAGAAACCATAAAGCTCCAAAAAAGTAAAAAAGCAGCTCTGAAAATGACAAAATTAAACTTTGAAAAAAAATGTAGTAAAATGTCACTGGACGGGTTTAAGGGCAGGTTTTTCCTGATTGACAAGACAGTTGGTAAACTGAAAGATCCTTCAGAAGAAAGTATCAAAAATGAGCACAGAGAGACAAAAACATTAAATGTTGACAAAGTTAAGAGACATAGAGATTAGAATGAGAATATGTAACGTGTGATTTGAGGAGGGAGGGGATTTTCCCGAAGAAGATAAGAGGAGGGAAGAATAAGGCACAGGCAGTGTTTACAATATCATTACTAAGAATTGTCCTGAAGTGTTTAAAGATACAGATCCATAGATTTGTGAAGCTCCACAAATCTCAAACAGTATAGGTAAAAAAAAGAGCTCTATGCCTAAAGAAATCATTGTGAAACTGCAGGAAATCAAAGACAAAAAGAAAATCTTTTAAGTAGCAAGGAAAGAGAGTTTCTTCAAGTAAGTGGTGGTTACGCTGATCTTTTACATCCCAGCAGCAACAATGGAAGACATAGTGGAATTAAATAGGCAGGATGCTGGAAGAAAATATTCTGTAATGTAGAATTCCGTACATGTCAAACTCTTTCAAAAACAACGTTACTTTCAGAAAAAACAATAACAGAAGCATATTCTACCAGAAGATTCTAACTTTTGAAAATAATTTAGGCAAGTAAAATTATACTGAATAGGAGAGAAGTCTAAGAAGTTTAAAGGAAGTGAGTGATAAATGTAATTGAACTGAAAGCTAGCTTATTAAACAGTAATAATTTATCCTTAAAGGTTTTTTTTTAGTAGTAAATTTTTTTAAGATAAATATTATGGCAGTATCTTGTAAGGCAAAAGAGTGAAAGAAATGGTGTTAAAGAGTTCAAGGTAATTTGTAATGCCTGTCAGAAGGGTAAAAATGATGATGAACACAGTAAGCTATGATAAGTTCAGTATATGTATTTTATTTTTAGGCTACCTATTTCAATAGATAGTAAGAGCCTATAACTTATAGAGAAAGAAAGGATGGAATGACAAAAAGTAATCAGAACATAAAAAGAAGGAAGAAATGAGCTAAGAGAAATATCACAGCCAGAACAGAAAACCAAAGTGAGATGACCTGCCATTACTATT
This sequence comes from Gorilla gorilla gorilla, assembly GCF_029281585.2. NCBI lineage: Eukaryota > Metazoa > Chordata > Mammalia > Primates > Hominidae > Gorilla > Gorilla gorilla. The sequence continues at coordinate 89,309,151 of NC_073243.2, forward strand.
TCTAGAAATATATGCTAAAGAATTCAATGTGCATATGCACAGAAATATCAATTGCAGCATTGTTTGTAACATACAAAAAAATTCAAAACAACTCAAATGCTAATCCATAGTAATATACATAGTTAAATTGTTATATTTTTTAAATGGCAAACAATAAAAATGAATAAATTATAGTTTCACTAAAATAAAAATCTTAAAAACACAGAATTAAAAAAAATAAATTCCTTCGAGGAGCGGTGGCTCACACCTATAATCCCAGGATCACCTGAGGTCAGGAGTTTGAGGCCAGCCTGATCAACATGGTGAAACCCATCTCTACTAAAAATACAAAAGTTAGCTGGGTGTGATAGTGCATGCCTGTAGTCCCAGCTACTTGGGAGGCTGAGGCAGGAGAATCCCTTGAACACAGGAGGTGGAGGTTGCAGTGAGCAGAGATCGCGCCACTGCACTCCAGCCTGGCGACAGAGCAAGACTCCGTCTCAAAAATAATAAATAAATAAATAAATAAGTTCCGCAAACAATATAGATGATTCCCCTTAAAAAAATTCAAAAGCAAAAAAAGCAACTAGATAATAGTTTGATGGATACATTAGTGCAGAACCAGGGAGAAAAAGTAAATACTAAGATTCACTTTATTCAGAAAGAGGCAATTCTGATTGGGAAGAGATACATTTGTTTCTTTCATAGGAGCTAATCATATTTTATTTCATGAATAATAAGTTAGTTACATAGGGTGTTTGATTTATTATACTTGTTAAATTTCACAATGAAGACACTATATTATCTTTATTGATTTCATTTTAAGAAAAAAGCCTGTGAAAAGTTTTAGGAAACTATGGATGAGTGTTCTTTCTTAAAAATCTCTTTTCCAGATACAATATCCCCCAGATCTGTGACTTTTATTCTCCTTTCAAAATCCCATCTTCATCCTCATGTTCCTTTTTGCTCTGCCTTTGTTTTACATTATCTCTTAAAAACCATGGCATTCCAAGGCAAATAACCTCTACATGTGTTACAAACAGAACATATCTAAATTGATTAAGACGGTTTCCTTCCATTAAAGGATTATGTTATTTCATTATCTTATTTTAGCAAATTCATCATAGTCATTAACTTACCTAGGCATGTGGTCAATAAAAAACTATCAATTTCTAAATCGGTTCTCTTTTCTGTATGTAAATAAGTGAATTTTAAAATATAAATAAAAGATTTTAAATTTGTCTTCTTCATGTCTGCTAATCATGCCTATTAACAGCATTTTAAAACTTAATTTGACTCATTTTGTGTTTGTTATTTTCCTAGTTTGAAATTATCTTCATATCTGATATACATAGTTTCTATGTCTTCAGTGATGTGACTGGTCAACACATTGCTGACAACTGGGTATAGAGCAGTCCTTAAAGATAGCTATAGAGAAATCCTTCTAAGTTGAACACTTTGGTAAGAACCCCTTTTCCATTTACCAAACTACCAAGATTCTCCTAGAGAGGATGCTGTTGGTACTCTGTGTAGATGAGTGCCCTGAAATTTGTTACTATTTCTGTGTACCTCTCTGCTTGCTTCAAAGTGCGCTTTTCTCTCTACTGGCCCAGTTGTTATTCTTCTATCGTAGATGACCCTTTAGCAGCAGGGGTTTCATTGCCTGAATAGAGAGCCAGAAACATGTGAGGGTTTATATCAATCCCCCTATAGTGCTGGCCAAAGTCCATAACCACATTCAACAGTACAAACCCCCAGCTTCTTTGCCTCTAGTCTGACAAATTCAGATGACGTTTTGACCATCCCATCTTTCATGAAAACATGATACAATTGCAGTAGACTTTTTTGAACTCAGGATTCACAAGTATGCTCAGTAATTCTTTGCCTAATGTGTTACATAGTAATTATACTTACAAAGAAATGACATTGATAATTAAGGAAATGCAAATTAAAAACATGACATGGTTTGACAATAATGTTTCTCACTAATATATACATTTTAGAAATTGATTATGACAAATAATACTAAAGATGTTGGGCAGTGGAGGCTCTCATGTACTCCTGTGGGAACAATTTAGGATTATTTGGTAAAGTTGAAGTAATAGATCCCATGCTATCCAGTAATGAAATTTCTCATACACTCACCAGGAAGCATATACAAGAAAGTTTACAGCGTTATTTTAAGTGGGAGGAAAAAAAGTAGAAATGACCCAAATGACCATTAACATACGAAGGGATGAATTAATTTTGACATGTTCATAAATGAATTATTGCTGCATATATCACTGTGGATGCATTGCCACACGCAGGTGATGAAAAGAAAGGCCAAAAAAGCATAGATAAAATAGTATGTCATCTATATTAAGGTGAATTCATATGGTTATAAATTTAGGAAAACATACATACAGGATAAAATAATATAAAACATCAACACTGAGCTAATGATGGTGAGGGCATAGGTATTCTTTGGGAGCAACAGGAGGATTATACAGGATGCTCCCAAAGTCTGACATATGAGGGTATTTGATTTGGGGCCAGAGGGTAGACAAACATATTGTTTTTTTTAATCTTTAATCTGCACATACATACTACCTCTACCCTTACTCTCATAAAATGTGCTGTGAGTTACAATGTTCTCAGAAAGATTATGATCAAAAGATAGGCGAGTTCAGGAGATAAAAGTTCTTGTTAGAACTCTTCCCTTACCCCTATTTTTTCATAGAAATGTCTTCAGGCTGTAATTTTTTTTTAGCCAGGATTTGGTAAGAAAAGTTAAAAGTGTGGTCAGGCAAAGCAAAGAACCTTAAGAGCTATGAGGCAAAAGCATCAGGTAACATATAAAGGAAAACCTATCAGATTAAGAGCCCAGCTGCCTTCACGGGCTGTCATTGAGTGTCTGCACTTTTTCCAGGCGCATGTGTAAGCTGTCAGTGGATCTTTTATTCTGGGGTCTGGAGGATGGTGGCCCTCTTCTCACAGTTCCACTAGGCAGTGTCCCAGTAGGTACTCTGTGTGGGGCCCTGACCCCACATTTTCCTTCCACATTGCCCTAGCAGGCCTCAAGCCTTGGCAACTTCCATGTGGTTTTGAGCCTGCCAGTGCAGAAAAGTCAAGAATTGAGCTTTGGGAACCTCTGCCTAGATTTCAGAGGATGTATGGAAATCTCTGCAGCAAACTTCTGCCTGGGCATTCAGACATTTCCAAATATCCTCTGAAATCTAGGCAGAGGTTCCCAAAGCTGCCAATGCTTGAGATTTGCACTGTCTGAAGCCACAGCCCAAGCTCTATATTGGCCCCTTTCAGCCATGGCTGGAGCAGTTGGGACTCAGGGCATTTAGTCTGTAGGATGCACACAGCACAGGGACCCTGGGCCTGGCCCACAAAACCACTTATTCCTCCTAGGCCTTCAGGCCTGTGATGGGAGGGGCTGCAGTGAAGACCTCTGACATGCCCTGGAAACATTTTCCCCATTGTCTTGGGGATTCATATTTGACTCCTTGTGACATATGCAAATTTCTGCAGCTGGTTTAAATTTCTCCCCAGAAAATGGGATTTTTTTTTCTATTTCATTGTCTCACTGCAAATTTTCTAAAGTTTTATAAAGTCTGGTCCTTTGATAAAAACCAAATGCCTTTAACAGCACCCAAGTCAACTCTTGATTGCTTTGCTGCTTAGAAATTTCTTCCACCAGATATCCTAAATCATCTCTCTCAAGTTCAAAGTTCCACAAATCTCTAGGCCATGGGCAAAATGCCACCAGTCTCTTTGCTAAAACATAGCAAGAGCCACATTTGCTCCAGTTTCCAACAAGTTCCTCATTTCCATCTGAGACCACCTCAGCCTGGACTTTATTGTCCATATGGCTATTAATATTTTGGGCAAAACCATTAACAAGTCTCTAGCAAGCATCCACAAGCATCAACTGGTATGAAATCCACTTGTTCATGGTGGATTTTCTTGATGATATGCTGTTGGATTCAGTTAGCTAATATTTTGTTGAGGATTTTTGCATCTATGTTCATCAGGGATATTGCTCTGTAGTTTTCTTTTCCTTTCCTTTTTTTTTTTTTTTTTTTTTTGGAGATGGAGTCTTGCTCTGTTGCCCAGGCTGGAGTGCAGTGGTGCAATCTCGGCCCACTGCAACCTCTGCCTCCCGGGTTCAAGTGATTCTCCCACCCACACCTCCTTAGTAGCTGGGATTACAGGCATCCATCATCATGCCCAGCTAATTTTTTTTCTATTTTTGTAGAAACAGAGTTTCACCATGTTGGCCAAGCTGGTCTCAAACTCCTGACCTCAGGTGATCCGCCCACCTTGGCCTCTCAAAGCGCTGGGATTATAGGCATGAGCTGCCACATCTGGCCATTTTCTCTGTTGTTGTTGTTATGTCCTTTCTGGGTTTGGGTATTAGGATGATACTGGCTTCATAGAATGATTTAGATTCCCTCTTTCTCTGTCTTTGGAATAGGTTCAATAGAATTGGTACTAATTCTTTGAATTTCTGAGATAATTCAGATGTGAATCCATCTGGTCCTGGACTTTGGTTGGCAATTTTTTTTCTTGCCAGAGTACTCCTGAAGTCCCCAGCTCACTCTCTACAAGCCATAAGTACGACTTGTCTGACACGCATGCAGTCGCCAGGTTTGTCAAGTGGCAGTACTTGGAGGGTGATGTTTCCGAGGGTGCTCCCTACCCACCCTACGATGGGGACCACGTGCACTTGGTGTGCATTTTCAGAGCTGGTGACTTGAAATGGATGCTGTGCAAGCACCACTTGTTTGCCAATAAGCTTGACATCAGTAACCTCTTTGCCATCCAATGTTTGAATGATCATCTGAGACATGAAGCTTGGAGATGTTAAAAGATTGACCATTATAGGCAATTTTATGAATAATAAGAAGGACACCCAAAATGTACCCTCATCTGGATCCTCTTCCTCGTCAGTAAGCATCAGGAAAATGGTATGAGGTCCTATTTGGGGCAGGGACTCTAAGTCTACTTGTCGGAGAAGCTGCATGGTTTCTGCAGAGCATCGTTGGCTAAAAAGGTGATAGCATTAAATGTTCACCTAGAGTTAATGTGAGCGGGGAAAAAAGTAGCTTTGAGGCCAGAGCATGTAGCAAGGCATTCTGGAGAGAAGAGACCAGGATAGCTGGGGAAGAGGTCAATGCATAAGGTCAGCCTCTTTGAAGAGCTCAGGGGCTTAGCAAAATAAGAAGATTTGGCCTGTGCTAAAACTATTTTGAGAATTTTTAATGTGACAGTTTTCCCAGTATGAATAAACTTATAGTAACAAATGATCATAAAGATACAATTAATCTGATATATTTGTTGAAATAAAAATGTGATTTTACTCTAAATGATTTTTGTAAATAATTTATCTTCTGCTCTAACACTGTATTGTGTAGTGTGTCTCTGTATAAGAGGGAGTTTAAAATAAGGTTGATTTAAAGACAATGAAATAAAAAAAGAAAAGAAAGGAAAATTAGGGTATTTTCAGTTTAAATTTCCAATCATGTCATCCAAGTCTGGAATTTTCATCAGAACAACAATATAAAAAAATAAAGGGATGGATTTAAAACACATACAAATCATAAATAATAATGAAAACATTTTTAAAAATTATGTTGCCAATTCATCATAATACACATTAGTGAGGGAACTATTCACTGTTACCACTATTATTTAATGATAGAAATAATATTTTAAGACTAAAAGGGCACAAAAGTCATTAAATCAGAATAAAATCAATTTCTTTCCAAGTCAAATCAATTGTTGACCTTATAACATCTGATATTCATGAATATATTCATTTTCATTTTTAAAATTTATCATTAAACTAAGCACAGTGTCTCCTAGGGAAGTAGTCACAGTAGCCTAAGGGAACTAATATTCATAAACTCCGTCTTTTAAATTAGATGGATCTCATATCTATAAGTAGTATACAGAGATTTGAACTCTTTAGAGTTTCCAGTATTTAGAGATTAAGTTATTTACAGATTAGGTTTGAGGTTTTAATGTAACGCTAAACAGTATAGTTTGTAGATGTGATAGAAGTCGTAGGCCTTTGTTATATCTCTAATTGGCCAAACCAGAGAGAAATAGAATGCATGCTGAGATAAATGTAATCACTCACAAAGCAGTTTCTTGCTTAAATCATTTTATTTAAAAGACACTCACCAGGGGAAAAACGAAACTATAATTTTGCTAATTGAACTCTGAACCTAAAATATAGCAACAGAAGAGAAGAAACAATTCAAGACTGGAATGATCAGATCAAGTTAAATAGCAGTTTAATTTCCCTTCTAGAGAAATGTATATTCAGGCAATATTTTTACCCCTGTTACCCTCCCCCACCAAAAAAAGATGAAGAAGAAGAAAAAGAAGGGAAAGAGGAAGGAGAAAACAAGAAACAGTTAAGGTGCTTTGGCCTGCTTCTGAGCACACATGAATCCAGTAACATTAAAAAGGAGACATTCTGATTTTCTGGGAAAGCAGAGTGGAAACTAGTACATTTATTATTTCTGCTAAATTTATAGTCAGATTCCCTTTGCTGAGCCTTTGGGCATATTTATAATCTAAAACCATATTCTACAAAAGAGTGATGCTTGTTTTATGAGCACTTACACACAAAACAAATTGCTATAACATAAAAGCAGAATACTTGCTCGATTACTAACTTGTCCTAATATGCTAAAAACACCCCCCACACACAAACTTGGTTTAAAATATTAATAGTTCATATCACGGTTTAGGAAAAGATAATACAGGTTTAGATGCAATTTTATACCCCTTTTGGAACATGAGCAATTTTAAGATAAAGATGCATAAAAAGTCTTGAAGGAAAACATTGATACTTAGAGCTATGGCTATTGAAATCTTTATTCTTAATATTTTAAAATTTTTGCATGATCATTCTTTACTAGAAGTGAATAGAAAGAAACTGGATATAACACATCCATTTAAAGAGAGATATGTAAAGATAATGAATAATAAGAGTGATGACAATACTTGAAAGACTTTTCAGCTTTTCTAATACCAGGCCAAACAACATATTTTCATCCACTAGATGGGTTGCAGTAATACATTTAAATGTTTTTAGAGTTATGTCCCTGGTGATGCCTGAACATATGAAAGTATTTACAGAGGTTAATTTGGGACTACATTAGTGAGGCAATTTTCTAGCTATAATTTATGTTAGTTGTTCCTTTTAGATAGTGAGGCAATCAGGTTGTCTTTGCAATAAAGAAAATTTTAGGTCTTCTTGCAAATTATACACACAGCTACACTCTTTGATGATTACTGTGTAGATGCTTCTGAACAATAGAAAAGAAAACTTGGGATAATAACAGTACTCCAGTATGTTTCCTGTTATCTGGACATGGTTTTTAACTGTCTAATTTACCTAAATTATCTCATGATGTCCCTGTAAATTGAAGATACAATCTCATTCTCACCATTCCATTAACTGCCTATAATCTTTGAATTTGTTTACACTTTATCTAGTTTCCTTCTGGGCTGCCTCCTCACCTCAGCCTACACATTCTGGAACAGCTTCAGGCTTATTTCTATGATGTAGGAAGTTATTAAAATATGTTAATTTACTTGACTGAGATGACTTTAAATTAAGCCCTTATAATATCCTGCCTTCCAGGCTGTCCACCACTATGTAATATCTGGAACAAGATATGAGTTTGTGCTCAAATAGTTATTCAGAAAAAAAAAGAAAAGAATGTTATGGCTTTTTCTCATAACTGCAGTCATATTCACTTATCCGCTCTATAATTTAAATAAAATTAGTGGTAGCTAACTTAGTGAACGCATCTGGGGCAGGCAACTTCCCACACACTTTGCATGCTCTATGCTTAACCCGTTTTTTTATAGATGAGGGCTCACTGGTTGAGTAGCTTTTACAATGTTATGGGTCTAATCAGGGACTCAGACCCTGGGTACTCCCCAAGCCGCCTGTCTCTGGGCCAATGCTTTCAGCCTTTGTAATATGCAGCCTTTTAAATGTTACCACAGGTAGAAAGATGGACAAATGTTCCATGTTTTAATGCCATTTCTCTGTCTTGCAATCTCCTTTTTTTAATATTAATATCATTTTGTAAATATGATTCTAGGGAAATATGGGTAAAGTCCTGGATTTATTCCTTTGAGAAATGTGGAGTGATGATAACAGTTTTTAAGAAGTAAGGTTTCGTAAAGCAAACTCTGCTAGAGTATGGAGAAAAAGATTGAAAAACATCTTTCCCTTGGCACAAATGATCTTTACCATGTCTCTACTCCCAATTCTCACTTCCAGTATCTCTCTCTCTCTCTCAGTTATCAATTCTCTCCCCACTGAACTACTTTCTGTTTCCCTAAGACGCAAGGACCATCGCCTCCTTGGAGATCTACACAGGATTTTTTTCTGCCCTCCCCAGTAGCATGCCTGCAACTTTCTTGGCTATGTGGCCTTCAGGAATTTGCTTAACGGCAATTTCCTCCGATTCTAGTTCTTTCAGTGTTAAGGCTGGGTTGAAGATCCTGCTTAGTGCACAAAACTCTATGGAACATAACTGTACAGTAATTGCCTTTTAACTTGTCTATTTCTCCATATATTTAAGGGCATTGGATACCTCTTATTCATCTCAATTTATGATTGATGTGCTATTCAAAATATCAAATGGTGTTAGGACAGGCATTTGTGGTCCCAACACCAACATGAAGGTTGCCTCTTTTCCCCTTTCACCTTCCATGGTCTTTTCCTCTCTGGACAGGGTAGGGTTTGGGAAGTATGTGCAGAGTGGCTCTGTGGATTGTGAGAAAGGTGCCAGGGGTGATGTTCAGAAGCCAGGTAGTGAGAACTTTAAAGCAGGCCTGCGCATGGCCATCATGCAACCAGAAAGTCTTCAGATATCAGCACTGAATGAAGCAGGGTGCAAGAACCCCTGTTATAATAGGCGTTAACTTTTAGGTTTGTATATCCTGAGAACACAGAAGATTCCTGGGGAACAGAAAGTGAGATGGGGGCCTTGGGGGCCTCTGGGCAGTAGTTGTTTACCAAATGTAAAGAAGTGTTTCAGGCCAGGATTGGTGGCTCATGCGGTGGTCATGTCCAGCACTTTGGGAGGCTGAGGTGGGAGGATCACTTGAGCCCAGGAATTTCAGACCAGCCTGTAGAAACCCTGCACTGATAAAAATAAATAAACAAACAAATAAATAAATATAATATATAAAAAAATAAGGCCAGGCGCAGTGGCTCATGCCTGTAATCCCAGCACTTTGGGAGGCTGAGGCAGGCAGATCGCTTGAGGTCAGGTGTTCAAGACCAGTCTGGCCAAAATGGTGAAACCCTGTCTCTACTAAAAATACAAAAATTCGAAGGGAGTGGTGGCACACACCTGTAATCCCAGCTACTTGGGAGGCTGAGGGATGAGAATCCCTTGAACCCAGGAGGCAGACGTTGTAGTGATCCGAGATCGCAACAGTGCACTCCTGCCTAGGAGATAGAGCGAGACTCTGTCTCAAATAAATAAATAAATAAAAGAATTAGCCAGGCATGATGACACATGCCTCTGGTTTCACCCACTTGGGAGGCTGATGTGGAAGGATCGCTTGAGCACAGGAGATGGAGGCTGCAGAGAGCCATTGTCACACCACTGCCCTCCAGCTTGGGTGATAGAGTAAGAACCTGTCTCAAAAAAAAAATGTTTCAAACCACAACTGCATAGCAATTTTGCTTATATCCTCAGCCCAGAGTACACAAAAGGTGATCAGCTTTATGAAAGGATGGAAAAGTGGTTGAAAATGATGAAGAAATACAATAAGGGTTGGGGAAGGAGGATATATTTATTTTACCAAATTCCAAGAAATATAGGGAAAAAAGTGTCTGTATCAAATGCTTAAGCACACAGTCCACACAAGCGCACCACACACTGGGTGAGGGATCTATTTCTCCCTCCTTGCATTCATGTAAAACATTGTTGTTAGTGTCATGAAATCCTATTCTCTTTCTACCTGCTGTCCTAGATAGAGCTGGCCAATATTTCACTCACTATGAATGAACATAAAATTTTCTTCAGAATTTTACAGATTCAGAAACCAAAATTTAAGTTTAATTTTACCTGAAAGCAAAATATATAAAATCAAGTCTTCATTGAGTGCTTTTCTCTGTGGTTGCAAACACACTTTCACATATTGGGAATGTGAAGAAGCCTTGGGTGTTAGAACACTCATCTCTGATAACATAATAAATATCACAAAGTACACTCATTCTAAGGCTCGTGTTTCTGGCCTATCAAATGCTATCAGGTATGGAATCACTTCAAGTATAGTCATGGAAACCCACAATATGATTCCGTGACTATACCTGATAGCATTTGAGGTAAGAGGAAGAGAAAGGACAGTTAAGTGAGTCTCCTGAAGGCAAGCATAGGAACCTAAGATAGAGGCTTTTTAAGGAAAAAGTCTGGGAACACATATAATAGAAATCCATCCTATGGAATTTGAGAAAGATACAGTTTATCAATATTGAGTCATTAATTTATTACATAATTAAGAGAGCCTACTATATGTGGAAGGTACAGATTAATAAGATTGATAGGTTGCTGATTCCATGAAATCTACCTTTATAAAACATTGTAAGCATGCTGCTAAACAGATAAATGGCCCAGTGTAAGGGAGTGTTATGGTACGTGAAGGCATGTTATGGAAAAAAATAAAGGAATAGACGAATGCTGAAATTGAAGACGGTGATGAATTTTAGATAAGAGGTTTAAGAAATACTCTCAGTAGGTCAGGAGTTCGAGATGAGCCTGGTCAACATGGTGAAACCCCGTCTCTACTAGAAATACAAAAATTAGCCAGGTGTGGTGGTGTGTACCTGTAATCCCAGCTACTCGTGAGGCTGACACAGGAGAACCACTTGAACCCAGGAGGCAGAGGTTGCAGTGAGCTGAGATCACGCCACTGCACTCCAGCCTAGGAGACAGAGCGAGACTCCATCTCAAAAAAAAAAAAAAAAAAAAAAAAGAGAGAGAGAAAAGTATCCATGAAAAAGAGTTAAGGTAAAGATTATAAGGAATGTGCCAAATATTGCACAGGAGACCCCAGCAAATAAGTCTTTTGCACTCCAAGAAGAGTCAGTGTTCAACACCATTTAGCATGACACTTCATTGGAAGGAAGCTAGTTCCTTCCAGAGGTAAACTCTGTTTCAGCAGGTTAGAGGGGGCATACTGTGTGTCTTATAGTCTATATTGATCCTCCACAGTCCAATATATCAAGTTCATATTGTGGATTTCTGGGAGAGGAGACATAATCTCCAAATTCAAGAAGCTTATCTAATACTTTGTTAACCAAGTATCTTAAGAAATAAACACGAAAACTGTAAGAAAAAAATACACAAATACATGTCATACAGCATATGCAATATTCAATAGTACACTTAAAAGATCAATATAATTTTACCACTAAAATGGACCTGAATAATTGAAACTAAAATTTTAATTTTAGACATGATTGCTTTCTTTTAGAAAGGCAATTAGAGTTAATACATACCCATCTCCCCCCTAACCACATGCTAAATAATTCTGGTTATTATTTTTTGTGTGTGTGCTTTTAAACATTTATTTTACATTTTGTGGATCTGAGCAATATTTTTTATATACATATTGTTAAATAAACTGTAATGCAATTAATTTATTCAATTTGGGGAAGTGTTCTCGAAAACTGAACTCACAACACTCAAGTTTTACCTTAAAACTCTGAGAAAGTCTGAAAGACCTGAAAAGTTAGATTTTAAAAAATGAGATAGGTATGATTTATGTATATAAATTCACTGAGTAGAAAGAGGAAAATGTTGCAAAAATTTGTCAAATGCTCTAAGGACAACTCCAACTTTTGTATAGAGGAGCAACAAAAACAAGTTTCAGTGACTCATACAGGAATATTTACCTGCTTGTTAGCACAAGTTCCTCAAGTACTGCTGCAAATTTAAAGAATTTTGCACATCAGCAAAATGGGACATTTATTGAATCTTGGAGAGGGATGTTTTGCATTTAGGCAAAATAAACATGGCAATTTTGAGCTATTTTCATTACTCAATTTTTTAAAATACAAAGCATTTCAGTTTCCCAAACTATGTGGAATCACTTGAGGGTGACATAAAATAGATTAATGCTTGCTGACATCTGAAGGATATAAAACAGTTGTTTCACCTGCTATGTCTCTGAGAGATGAATGAGGGCAACCTTTAGATCTACTTCTAGATTTGTGTAAAGGTGCTTTTAATAGAGCACTCAATAAAATATAGAACTATTTATACTTTTGTTCTTTCAGAATAAGTGAGGTAAAGAATTCATTTAGAATCAGATAAGAAGAAGAAAATTATGAGTTTTAGCCCTTTCAGTATTCAACCAAAAGATAGGGTTGTTTTTTGTCATATGTTAATATAGAAACAGAATTGATGTTAGCCTGAGACTTCTATAAATCCAATATACCAAGCTTTGCTTTTTAGACAGTTTTAAAATGAGTTCAGAGGGAAGATTTGAAAACCTTCTTACTGTCTGAAAAAAAAAAATTAATCCTGGGGGAAAAGAAATTAGAGGAAAATGGAGCCCTGCATATGAAAATTACCTTCCACTAACTGCTTTTGTGGAAGAAATAAAATAAGTAATTTCATTGCATTTAAGTAATGAAGAGAGACAGCCTTTGATACAGTTAACTAATGCTGGTTAATTTCTGTCAAATGAATATTCAAACATGAAAAATATTGACCCACCAGTAGTCAATACTAAAAATACTAAAAAATTTTAGTATTAAATTTTAAGGAAAATTAAGGCTTTTTATTCCTTCACATTATTGGTACCTTTCAGCAACTTTATTTTGTCCAGTTAGTTGAAATCTTAGGGCAAGGTAAGATCTCATATAACTTTTTTTTGAGTTAGCTCCTCTGAGAAATGAGCCATGTTTACTTGTAAAGACTCAAGTACAAACAAACCTTATTTTAGTGCACTTTGCAGATATTGTGTTGTTTTTACAAACTGAAGGTTTGTGACAACCCTACATTGAGTAAGTCTATCAGCGCCATTTTTCCAGCAGCATATGCTTACTTTATGTCTCTGTGTCACATTTTGATAATTCTTGCAATATTTCAAACTTTTTAAATATTATTATATACGTTATAGTGATTTCTGTTCAGTGATTTTTGATGTTACTGTTGTAATAGTTCTGTAGTGCCATGAACCATGCCCATGGTATGGCAAACTTAATCAATTAATGTTATGTGTTCCTATTGCCCCCACCACATGGCTTTTTCCTTGTCTCTCTCCCTCTCCCTGGGTCTTCCTATTCCCTGAGACATAACAACATTGACATTAGGTCAATTAATAACCCTACAGTAATCTCTAAGTGTTCAAGTCAAAGTAAGAGTTGCATGTCTCTCACTTTAAATGAAAAGTTAGAAATGATTGCCGGGCATGTTGGCTCATGCCTGTAATCCCAGCACTTTGGGAGGCCAAGGCGGGTGGAACACCTGAGGTCAGGAATTCGAGACCAGCCTGACCAACATAGAGAAACCCCTGTGTCTACCAAAAATACAAAATTAGTCCGGCGTCATGGCGCTTGCCTGTAATCCCAGCTATTCAGGATGCTGAGGCAGGAGAATCACTTTAACCCAGGAGGCGGAGGTTGCAGTGAGCCAAGATCACACCTTTGCGCTCCAGCCTGAGCAACAAGAGTGAAATTCCGTTTCAAAAAAAAAAAAAAGAAAAGTTAGAGATGATTAAGCTTAGTGAGGAAGGCATGACAAAAGTTGAGATAGACTGAAAGTTACATCTCTTGCACTAGGTAGCCAAGTTGTAAATGCAAAGGGAAAGTTCTCGGAGGAAATTAAAAGTACTACTGCAGTGAACACACAAAGGTTAATAAAGCCTTATTGTTGATATGGAGAAAGTTTGAGTGGTTTGGATAGATCAAAGCAGCCAAAACATACCCCTGCATAGAACCCTAATCCAGAGAAAGGCTCCACTGCTCCAATTCTTTGAAGGCTGAGAGAAGGAGGAAGCTGCAGAAGAAATGTTTGAAACTAACAGTTTGGCTTACAAAGTTTAAGAAAATAAGCCATCTCTATAACATAAAACTGCAAAGTGAAGCAGCGAGTGCCTATGTAGAAGCTGCGGCAAATTTTCCAGGAGATACAGCAAGATAATTGATGAAGGTGGCTACACTAAACACTAGATTTTTAAGGTAGATGAAACAGTCTTATAAAGGAAGAAGATGTCACCTAGGATTTTCATAGCTAGAGAGAAGTCAATTCCTGGCTTCAAAATTTCAAAGGACAGACTGACTTTTATTAGGAGCTAATACAGCTTCTGACTTTAAGTTGAAGCCAATGCTCATTTATCATTTCAAATATCGTTTCAAATATCACCCTTAAGAATTATGCTAAATCTACTCTGTGTAAGCTCTATAAATGGAAACTAAGCCTGGATGACAGCCACATCTGTTTACAGCATGGTTTACTGAGTATGTTAAGCCTACTGTTGAGACCTACTATCTATAAATATTATTTTTTTTTCAAAATATTACTGCTCATTGACATTGCATCTGGTCACCCAAGAGCTCTGAGGGAGATATACGCAGAGATTAATGTTATTTTTATACCTGCGAACACAGCATCCTTTCTGTAGCACATGGATAAAGGAGTAATTTTGAGTTTCGAATATTATGATTTAAGAAATACATTTCATGACCGGGCACAGTGGCTCATGCCTGTAATCCCAGCACTTCAGGAGGCCGAGGCAGGAGGATCACTTGAGGTCATGAGTTCAAGACCAGCCTTACCAACACGGTGAAACCTAGTAAAAATACAAAAATTAGCCAGGTGTGGTGGTGGGCACCTGTAATCCCAGCTGCTCGAGAGGCTGAGGCAGGAGAATCACTTGAACCTGGGAGGTGAAGGTTGCAGTGAGCCGAGATCACTCCACTGCACTCCAGCCTGGGCATCGCAGCGAGACTCGGTCTCAATAAATAAATAAATAAATAAATAAATAAACGAAATACATTTCATAAGATTATACCTACTGCTACAGATACTAATCCCTCTGATGGATCTCAGCATAGTAATTGAAGACCATTTGGAAAGGATTCACCATTGTTGATGTCATTAAGAATATTTGTGATTGATGGGAGGAGGTCAAAATATCAACCGTAACACAAGTTTGGAAGAAGTTGATTCCACCTCTTCTCGATGACTTAGAAGGGTTCAAGACTTTAGTAGAGGAAGTAACTGCAAGTATGGTAGATATAGCAAAAAAAACTAGAGTTAGAAGTTTAGAAGTGGAGCCTGAAGATTGGACTAAATTGCTGTAACTCATGGTAAAACTTTAATGGATGAGGAGTTGCTTCTTAATGGATAATCTAATAAAGTGATTTCTGGAAATGAAATCTACTCCTAGTAAGATGCTGTAAACATTGTGAAATGACAACAAAGGATTTAGAATATGTCCTAAACGTAGTTGATAGAGCAGTATCAGGATTTGAGGTGTATGAGACCATTCTTGTGTTGCTATAAAGAAATACCTGAGACTGGGTAACTTATAATGAAAAGAGGTTTAATTGGCTCATGGTTCTGCAGGCTGTACAGGAAGCATGGCATCAGCATCTGCTCAGCTTCTGGGGAGGCCTCAAAGAGTTTTTACTCATGGCAGAAGGTGAGGCAAGAGCAAGCATGTCACATGGTGAAAGCAGGAGTGAAAGAGAGTGGTGGTGTGGGGTGCCACACACTTAATCAGATCTCAAGAATACTTACTATTGCAAGAACAGCACCAAGCCATGATGGATCCCCCTTCACCCAACCACTTCCCATAAGGCTCTGCCTTCATCACTGAGAACTAGATTTCAACATGAGATTTGGGGAGGGACATATATCCAAACTCTATCAGAGAGGATTGACTACAATTTTGAAAGAAGTTCTACTGTGGATCAAATGCTATTGAACAGTATCATACGCTACAGAGAAATTTTTAGTGAAAGAAAGAGTCAATGGATGTGACAAACTGTACTGTTGTCTTATTTTAAGAAATTGTCACAGCTGCGACAACCTTTAGCAACCACATTGCTTGTCAGCAGCCATCCACATCAAGACAAGACCCTCCACTAGCAAAAAGATTAACAGATTACCACTCGCTGAAAGCTCAAATGAGCATTAGCATTTTTAGCAGTAAATCATTTTTAATTAAGGTATGTGCATTTTTTTGTCATCATACTATCGCACACATAAAAGACTAGTGTAAACATAATTTTAATATGAACTAGGAAACCAAAAAATGTAAGTGGCTCACTTTGTTATGATATTTGCTTTATTCTTATGGTCTGGAACCAAACCCACAATGTCTCCAAGCTGTGCCTGTATTTATTATTTAGTCACTTTTGTTTACCAAGACCCAGTGTTTTCTTACCATTTATTCATTTTTTAAAATCTATTTTTAAAGTAGTTGTCTTTAAAATTTCATATATATATACGTCATTCTGTTGCCTACATCACTTAGGAGTTATTGAATTTGGGTGCAGATGTGTTTGCTATTTAACAGATAAAATTAAATGCTATGTCAGATTGTCGTTATTTCTTACACGTATTTGAAGTAACTGTAGCTGAAGTCTAAATGCACAGAAGCATCAAGTGTAGACATAGAATTAATATCTCATTCTATCCTCAGTCTTTTTCTACATATATATCAACTCCAACATGCTCATTTATTTATTTTAAATAATCATATACTTTTTATAAGCACTGAGCTAGACATGCAAATGACAGATTGGGTCTTAGATAAATACAGTAAGTTTTCATTGCATCTTATGCTGCTCATCTTATGCTATGGCATTATACTCCCATTAGTGTAGAATTTCAGGCATTCTAAGGCCTAAAAGAATTTATGCAAGTTTCTGACTCATAACAATCTAGAATAAAATCCAGTTCTTAGGTTTTCCAGTGCCTTAGTAAAAAGTCAAAGTCTTCTATATGAAACTGTTTAACAATTACATGTAAAATTACATAGAAATCAAATATCTTGCTAAATTGTGTGTGTTGTAAACACCGAAGAAGTCACACAGTGATAGTGTATACTGAGGAATGAGGAACTATTGTTCCCATAAGGTTACCACAGGTACACACTGGGATTGACCAGGGCAAAAATAAGTCAAAATATGCTATATGGACAGGTGTGTTAAGAAATGTTTTATCTGTACGTCAGTGTGCTGATCCTACATCTACATCTGTTCAAATATACGCAAATATTTACCAGTCACCATTTGCCATTCAATAGCTAATCCAAATCATTGCAAATAGGATGTACTCAATCAATGATGCCAAAGTAAATTTAGTCACATTCCACCTCTGCTCCTTTAAAGAGGAAAATATAAAGCTTTGTTTTACACTAGTTCAGTTTGCCTTTGATTATTATAACAAAAGAGACCAAAATGGAGCAGAAAAAAATTATTGTCTTTCCACAAAGCACCGTTTTGTCAAATACTTTTCTAGGCCTTGATAAATAATAGATATACTGTTACAAATTGCCCTAAACTACATGTGATTCTTGAAAGACACGGGAAAACTGGAAAGTACTGATTCAATGTAGTAGGTTTCTTATACCCTGACATTGAGAGATAAGACCTGATGAGGGAGAGATGGCCATGCCCCTCAGGCTTCCTTAAAGCAGGTAACATTGCTTTGAAAATCTTCTGAAATAATATTTCTAGTTTTAGGATTTTCAAATTGGGTTTCCAGGTTAATTGTTACTTGCATTAAATGGTACCTCTTTAGCATCTTTTATGGACAATGGTTGAAAGTGGATCTAATACAATGTGGCTAACTCCAAACCTTGGGATAATGGTGTGAACTGAGGCATTTTCAGGAAGTTACTTTGATGCGTAGCTGCTATAAGTAGCTTGAAGATGACTATTCTTCAATATTACCACAAGTATATTAAAACATCCGAGAAGTTATAAGAATAGTTAAGGCATAGGACCATACTTCCTAGACTGAGTAACTTTTTTTGCAATTACTTCACTTAGTGCCTTAGCCACCTCTCATTTGTGGTGACATCGTTTATTTGTTTGTCCCAAAACCAAATGGGTAATGTTATAGGAGTATTTTCAGAGGCCTTTCTTACTTACAAAATCTCTATAGAATGTACAGCACATGATTGAATGTTATGCATTTGAATGTCACTTGTCAAGTATATTATGAAAAACAGCAACCATAGCAATGAGACATAGAGATCCACAGTATCATCCTGTTTAGTAATGCTATTATTGTTTTCCTAGTTTTGGGTCTAAACTGGTTATTACTTTAACATTATGAGTGACATGTAAGTACCTCATAATGTATTAAGTCAGGACCCAATTCTGGACGCTAACCAGCTCTTTTTGTTTCTCAATAAACCAAGGACAACAAAAGCGAAAACTGAGAAGAAAGATTCTAGGAAGATTCATTCATTGTTTATGCCAATCACAGCCAAGTGCATGCTACAAAATAAATAATTAAAAGACACACAGTAGCTGGGCGCGGTGGCTCATACCTGTAATCCCAGCACTTTGGGAGCTGAGGCAGTGGATCACCTGAGGTCAGGAGTTCAAGACCAGCCTGGCCAACATGGTGAAACTACATCTCTACTAAAAATACAAAAAGTTTAAAAAAGTTTAGCTGAGCTTGGTGGTGCATGCCTGTAATCCCAGCTACTCAGGAGGCTGAAGCAGGAGAATCACTTGAATCTGGGAGGTGGAGGTTGCAGTGAGTGGAGATTGTGCCACTGCACTCCAGCCTCAGCAACAGAGTGAGACTCCATCTCAAAAAAAAAAAAAAAAAAAAAGAAAGAAAAAAGAACAACATAAAAAAGGACACATAGTGACTTTGTACAAGAATCTCAGGTATTTACTTTGATATGTATGCCTGGTGACAGGCCCTTACGATATATTCTTTTGTGTGTGTGCTTTTTTAAATACCAAGTAATTAATCTAGTCTTAGATTTGAATGGAATCTGGAACATACTTCAGACATCAATTCACTCAATTCACAAATAGGGAGAATTATACAGGCTAATAAATTGTTTTAAAGTGGCGGAAATTTAGAAATCGGCTTCCATGGTTGCTCGGATCCAAGATCTCATCTTTTCTTGGTGTATTTTGTATTGTTTAAGCTCTATTACTTCTTATGGCTTCATAGAATTTTGTTGTTTTTTGTGTCCTGATAAAAAATAAAATGTAATGTAAAATACATATAAAATAACAAAAATGTTAGTTTCAGTGTAGAAAAATGTAGGAGACTACAGATCACAGCAAACTCTGTGAAATACCCTCCTTTTTTGTTGCTATCTGCCTGTCCTTGACATGGCTTTTACTGTCTCTGAGGCACTGAATCAATATGTTGTCATACTGAGTTATAATATTATATGCAAATACCTCCAAGAGGATTTTGCATACAGTAAGGGCTCTTTGTGACTTCTCTTACTTCTCTTTCTTTTCCAAAGCAAAGAAAGGTTGCATATGTTGGGCAGCAAATGATTGCATATAATTTATGTTTTGGAGAACAGCTAATTCCTGAAGTATTCCTGACCTACAATTCAGCCTTACAGGAAATGAGTTAATTTTAAAAATATATAAATATAGAGAGAGTTCAGTTTCAAAGATATTTTTAACACATCTTGTTGAAAATGTCTGCTATAGGAGAAAAGAGAACCTTATTACCCTGTTGGTGGGAATGTAAGTTAGTATAGCCACTATGGAGAAGACTATGGAGATTCCTCAAAAACTAAACCTACAACTATCATATGACCCAGCAATCCTGCTGCTAGGTATATACTGAAAAGAAAGGAAATCAAAGCCAGGCGTGGTAGCTCATGCCTATAATCCCAGCACTTTGGGAGGCAGGGGCAGGCGGATCACAAGGTCAAGAAGTCTAGACCATCTTGGCCAACATGGTGAAACCCCATCTCTTCTAAGAATACAAAAATCAGCTGGGCATGGTGGCACTCACCTGTAGTCCCAGCTACTAGGGAGGCTGAGGCAGGACAGTCACTTAAACCCGGGATGCGGAGGTTGCAGTGACCCGAGATTGCTCCACTGCACTCCAGCCAGGTGACAGAGTGAGACTCTGTCTCAAAAACAAACAAACAAAAAACAAAGAAAAAAAGGTAATCAGTATATCTGATTTTCATAACTTCATCAAGAGAAGAGATATCTGCACTCCCATGTTTCTTGAAGCACTATTCACTATAACCAAGATTCAGAAGCTACTTAAATGTCCATTATTAAAAGAAGAGATGAATAAATTTTACATCAGAATGCATAAAAAGCACACAGTGAAACAAAGTTAAATACAACAAATCAAAGGAAAATAAATGCATTATATAAAGAAGTCCAAAGATGAGTATCTAGAATAATTAGATCTATGTAAGTAATAGAAAAACAAATCAAAAATCAAAATAACAAACCAATAAGAAAAATGAACAAACATGTAAGCAAGAAAATTGCATAAGTAAAAAA
Source organism: Gorilla gorilla gorilla (assembly GCF_029281585.2). Taxonomy (NCBI): domain Eukaryota; kingdom Metazoa; phylum Chordata; class Mammalia; order Primates; family Hominidae; genus Gorilla; species Gorilla gorilla. The sequence goes on from NC_073243.2 coordinate 89,329,654, forward strand.
TTTAAAAGAAATAAAATATTTTCAGGCACACACAAAAAGAGGAAATGCAAATTAAAATATTACAATTATTACAAATCAGATAAGAACAATAATAATGTTTGGTAATATCAAATATTAAAAATGTGGTGGTAAAGTGAACACTCTCAAAATGAACTGATGGCAATGAATATTCATAAGTCACATTGGAGGGCAACTTGATTACATTTGTTGATATATAAAATACACTTGATCAAAGGCCACTTCCTAGTTCATACGATAGAGAAATAGTTACACAGATATTGTACATGTCCAGCCAAGTTAGAACTCCAAAATAGTTTCAGGTAAGAATGTGAGTTGCAGTAAAGTATGTACGATATGACACCATTTACTGAAAGCTAATGAAGAATTCAGAACTATATTTTTATAAGACAATAATGAAAAATGATCAGCAAAAAAATGATCAGAAAATTGATAGCTTCTAGAGAACGGAGTGGTTGGGGGTTGGCAGTTAGAATAAACAGAATTGGTTGTAGTTTTTTTAAGCCTATAGATTCATCTTTCATTTATATAATTGATATGTTTTGGCTCTGTGTCTCCAATAAAATCTCATCTTGTAGCTCCCATAATTCCCATGTGTTGTGGGAGGGACCTGGTGGGAGATGCTTGAATCATGGGGGTAGGTCTTTCTCATGCTGTACTCGTGATAGTGAATGGGTCTCACAAGATCTGATGATTTAAAAATGGGAGTTTCTCTGCAGAAACCCTCTCTTTGCCTGCTGCCATCCACATAAGATGTTACTTGCTCCTCCTTGCCTTACACCATGATCGTGGGGCCTCCCCAGCCATGTTGAACCATGAGTCCAATGAACCTCTTTTGTAAATTGCCCAGTCTTGGGTATGTCTTTATCAACAGTGTGAAAACAGATTAATACAATATTTAAATAAAATAAGACAATATCCATGAAAAGGAATAAAAATAATAAGGAAGTAGAATTTCTAGAATATGGGAGAGTGGTAAATTTTAGATTAAATTATGAGTGTATATTCTATCCCATTCTGTGAGAGAGGTAACCTACAGAATGGGAGAAAATATTTGCAAACTACCCACCTGACAGGAGATTAACAACCAGAATATATAAGAAGCTCAAACAACTCAATAGGAAAAATACAATTGGATTTTTAAAATGGGCAAAAAAGCTGCATAGACATTTCTCAGAAGAATTCATAAAAATGCCAAACAGGTATTTGAAAAATTACTCAACATCACTGATCATCAGAGAAATGCAAATCTAAAAGACAATGAGATTTTATCTCACCTCAGTTAAAATAACTTTTATCAAAAAGACATATAAATACAGGTGCTGGCTAGGATGTGAGAGAATACATTTTCTTTTGTAGTAGCCCAATTTTATCATCCTGGCCCCAACATGACTCTGTTCCTTGATTCCGTCTGCTAGATTTATTTGAGTTTAGGTTTTCCTCCTATTATTTGAAGAAAAAAATTTACATATATGTATATAAATATATAAATCTATATATATTTAAATATATCAATATATAAATTTATGCATTTAAATATATAAATATATATTTGCATATATAAACATTTAAATTTATATTTAAATAAATAAACATGCATTATATAAAATATAAATATTTAAAAATATAAATTTAGATGTTGATATATGTGCATATATTTCTATATTTAAATATATAAACTTAATTTAAATTTATAAAAATATATAGACTATAATCTCTAAGAGATCATTTATGAGATTTTTCAAATAATTTCATAACATAATAGATTATAAAATAATTATCTTCTATGTTCTGTTTTGTCTTTCTTTCAAGGTCAAGTTTTTTGTTTGCATATTTAGCATTTTGTGGTATTCTTTCATTAGATATTCACATTAAGAGTGAAAATCTTCATAACTGACTCATCTTCCTTCTGTTGATAAAGTAAAAGTGATTTCCTTTTTGATTTCTTTTTTTCTGCCTCTTATTTTCATAAGAAAAAAAAAATCCCTTCCAGTTTTCAATTTCAAGAAAGCTGACAACCTCCCATTTTCTTTTCTGATATGGGCTTTTCTTTTGTAGAAAATCCATATATTTATTTTATTGCTTATTAGGAGAGACAAAGGAGAGACAAAGGCAAATGATTTTTAGACAGGAAGTGGCGATTGCCCATGCCAATTTCATTTTGTATTTTTTTAAATTTCTAGCAGTTTTGTTTTTCCATTATAATCTCTATGTATGTTTAAATTACATTGATGAAAACATTTTTATACACTGTATATCCTTATAATTTAAATTGTAGAACACCGTATTTCCTTAATTATCTTCAATAAGAAGATTAATCCATGCATGTTTCATCCAAAAAAAAGTTTCTATTTAATAGATACTTAATATTCATCATTCATGAGAGTATATACCAGGATTAAAGGGTGAATCAGGTCCAGTTTTACCAGAGCTAACACAGTAGTAATTCTTATGAAATACTTGACAGACTGCTAACTTGAAATTTTGCACTCTCTATGCAATTTAGAGATCCTACCTTCCAGATTCTATTTAGCTCCCTCTTGACTTCAGTTTCCTCTGGCAAAAAATGCTGCCCTCGCCTTTCTATATAACTCAGTTAACACAAAGTTGAAAGTGAATTTTTGCCTGAATGTATTAGATAGCTTTCATATTCTGGGAAACCTAATTTATAATGTGAAATCCCCACCAGGCCAAAGATAGGATGAAGAAATAGATCCAACTCCCTTAGGTGGAAAAAAAAAAATACAGATTTTATTGTCTTTTTTGAGATCTAATTCTGCCTTTAATCAGAATTAATTTGTTTTAATTATATGCAATTATAATTATTTCAAATTAAATTATAATGAATTATAATCAATTGTTAGGTTAGAATATTCACCACTTACCTGATGGAAGGAAAATGGAATATTTGAATAATAAGGATTGTGCCTATATATGGGTAAGGACAAAACTTTTTTTAATTGAGTGGTCTTTGTCTAAGTTATTTATTATATTTATGCTCTTAGTCCAATTATAACACTGTCTTATGCCATTTGAAAGTTGAATGTCTCCAAATATGACAGCTTTACTGAAGTCACTTTGAAACTCAAAAACACTGTAGAAAATATTGACAAAATAATATTGTTCAAAACCTTTATATTTCAACTAAAACTGCCCAGGAATTGAAAGTAAATATGCTTTAATCAATTTCGTGTTATCTTCATTTTTAAATGTAAAAGAGGGATTTGTGATGTGGCAAAGAGCAAAATATAGTGTTACCACCTTTTTTGTCTCTTTCTGTAACAGAATATTAAGTAGTCCCAACCTTCTGTGCTCTAGGTTGAAGACTACCAATTATGCACAAAATAGCATTCTACTCTAGGAAGCATACAATTCATCTTGCTTTTGTTAAACTAAAGAAAGCAATTTTCTGATCCTTAGAAGTTTCACAATGTTATATAAGATGTAGCGAAATACAACTTGTTAAGGCACATTAATATAAAATAAATTAAATCCCTTTGTAAGGCGGTTAGTCCAAAACTTGATGATCTATGCAGTACATCTCATCCTTTTCTCAGTCTCCTTACTTTAAGACAATTCTTGGTGGAAATGATTTTTTTATTACCTTTATTTTCTGTAAAATTTTAAATATTGCAAATATTTAAAAATTTAAATATCTTCTTAGGTAATTGAAAAATTGCAATACCTTTTTGCTGTTAATATTTTTGCTTTCAACATTTTGTTAATTTTATGGTGAGTAGGAGAAAACTGTTCCAATTAAGTCTATATAAATAAAGAAAACTGACATACAGTAAGCCCCTCTTATCTGAAGGGATAGGTTTCAAGAGCCCCAGTGAATGCCTAAAAACTCTCATACTTGAGAGAGCTACCAAATGACTAATGAGCAGATAGCATGCAGCGTGGATACACTGGATACAGGAATGATTCACATGCCTGGAGGATGAAGCAGGTCAGCAGGAGATTTCATCTTGCTTCCAAGAATGGTGCACAACTGAAAACTTACGAAATTGCTTATTTCAGAATTTTCCCAATTAATATTTTTGGACTGATGTTGTCCATGAGTAACTGAAACCTTGAAACCATGAATGAAAGGGAACTGCCATCATTTTAAAGACATCTTCATCAAAAATACCTTAATACACAGATATAATCTCAATAAATAGAGCTTTTTATTGGCAATGACCATGAATAATAAAAAGTTGATGCACAAATTGATTGGTCCTTTCAGATTCAGCTTTCTGAGTAAAATCTCAAAGGCTCCACTTAATGCAAGGTAAAGGACTAAAGGGCATTGCTTCAAGGGACAAAATAAAACAAAGTCTTTCTCTGATTGGAGCTAAGGGAACTTTATGGATTACATCATGTATGACATAATATATTCATTTTCAAAGCCACTTTAATTCATAACCTAAATATGCTTCATAATTTAAGGCCAATAACACTTAATGAGAAACTGCCAGAAACTATAATAAGATGCTGGTGACAACCGTTAGCCTTGCTTGTCTTTAAGATTTTTTTGTGTGTGATTATAGACCCAGCTGTCTTAACTTTCATGCAGTTAAAATTTGAAGAAGTACTCAGAGGAAAACATGGAAATTGATCCTTGTTACATATTACAAACAATTAAAAAGAGATAAAAAGTAACATCATCAAACTCTTCTCCTTTCTGTCTTGCTGGTTCTTATTTTATTATTAATTTATATTTTTTGAAAGATTCATAGCACTCTTCCAAAATGGCTTACATAATTTTGTATAGAAAATGTGCATATGTTGGTGTATTTCTGATGTATGTTCATGAAGTAAAATACAATGAAGTCAAAACTTTTACATTGCTGTTGTTTTTCTCTTTTGTTGTTTAACTTTAAAAATTTTTTCACTGAGGTAAAGTATGCATATATAATTACCGTCTTTCCCATTTTAAGTGTACAGGGATTCAGTGTTAATAAATATATTTATATTCTTTTTTTTCTCTTTGATTTTCATTTTATTGAGATTCCTGTACAACCAACCTAGCTAGTGGTACCTCAGACCTTCATGTTGTGTTATGCGGTAAATTACTTCTCTGCCCAGTTTCATTATCGGGAGTACAAGAATAAGCCATTTGTTATTATTTGAAGGACAAATCTACAACTAGTTTTCTAGCATCCAGGACTTCAGGACTTTAGCGGGTGTGTAAACGGGTGGTAAGGAGTAGATAGAAAAGGAGGCTGTGAAAGTCATTCACTTAAGCAGTGACAAACAACCAAACCAACATACAAGCAGTGGCCTCTTTTCGCTTTTTTAAATTAGTAAATAATGTTTCTTTAAATAATAGTTTTTAATAATTTTACACCTTCTCTGTTAATTTCCTGTGTCACAGGGAAATGTTCATCTCACTTTCCCTTCTTCTTTCAAAGCACATTGTTTCCATTGCCATTTTATAAAATAAGGGAAGCATCCTTCAGCTTACCATGTTTCTCTTATTTACAGCTTTGACACCTTAATTGCATGTTCTTATTTTAAATATTTCTCTCAGTATATTCATTGGAGACTTATTTTTTTATTTCCTAATTTACCATTTCCTTAAGTTTTATGGTTTTTTCCCCCTCTCTTTGTTTATTTTTGTGGGTATTTTTTCATATGGCAAATGTTCTTCAAGTCTCTCTCGGCTTTATGTTGCCTCTTTCCTATTTAAGAATCAAGCCACTTAAAGACTAACTCTTAGTGAGCAGAGATTGTCCCCTGCAAAGTTCACTCTGCATATGGCAGATAAGGAGTTGGTCATATTGTTAGGAGTCTTCTAGAAGAAAATGATTTTACCCATAATAGCTACCTTATTTTCTCCAAATATTTATTTTAACATATTTTGTCTTCTTTCCTGCCAAACCACCCAACAACCTCTTCTTCCTTTTGGCAGGAAGTGTTAGGTTTCCTGATATCTGAGGTGAGACAAGCGAGGCAGTTCTTAACATTCACTTTCAATTAATCTGTCTCCATAGAGTACCATTTCCAACTTTCCTTGTAACTTCTACCTCTGATACAAGAGACTGTCTGACTTTCTGTTGTGCAATTCAGACACCTTCTCTGGTTTATCTCTTTGCATATGCACTAGGTCCTGGCTCCTGCTGGGATTTTAAAATCTACTAATCTTTTTCTCTTTCCTGAGCTCGTTGAAATCTCTGCCTCTTGTGGCTTCTTTATTCTCCCCATGATTTTTACCAAGAGTTTTCCCTTATTGTAATTTTACTTAAGCAATGAGAGGAAATAAACATACCCTGCCTTGTAAACTTGAAGCATTATTATCTTTTTTGGACATAAATAATTTGGATAAAAATATTTACTTTCCAAACTGAATAATAAAAAGTTACACATTCACAAGTTGTTACCAAGTAAGTCTATGTTTCCTGAAAGAAAAGATTGAGAATAATTACTTAATTGAGTTACTAATGACTAATTAGATTAGTCAGCTAATCTTCATAATACAAGCTTCTAAGTTGGTATTCTATTGATTTTTTTCTTTGTAATTCTTGAAAACACATATTGAAGTTTATCATTGTAGGTAATTGCACAATTAATAATGGCTGTTCAAATTAGGCTGAAGAAAATATGCTATATACAGATGGCAACCTGACTTAAGCTGTCTGTCACTTTAAGAAGGAATTACCCCACTTGAAACTGACTTTTATATATTACGTTCGTATTCTTCCTTCTTTTTTCTTTCTTCCCACGCCTTCTGTCTGTCGGTTTATAGATCACTTCCAATGCACATTATCTTTGCCAGAATTGTTGGCAATGCCTTTCCCTTGTTTGGTCACCTGTAAAAATTATATCCATTGCTCAAATGTTCATTCGGGTAAGACCTCCTTGGTGATGCCTTATGGCCTCTCAGAGTTCCCAATCTCTGTAAATCAATCTGGTATGAAAATTGCGTTGTTATACTTTCATATTTCTTTCAATTTGTTTGTAAATGTTTGCAGGGTGGAAATGTATTTTTAAATCACCTACTCCTGGTTTTCAACTTAGCCCTTTTCCCTTAGGATATGTGAAAACGTATGTATTTAACAAATTAATTATATGAATATATGTTACATTTATGCTGTCAAAGAAAAATTATAGTGGGCAAGTTTAAAAAGCAAGAAAGACTTTTTTCAAGACTATTGCAATAGGGGAAAGAATTATACTTAACTAGCCTGGAACAAAAGGTGGGAGAGTTTTTAAGCACAAGAGAGAACTAGTAGAAAAGTATTGGAGGGTGTTACGGAGAGGTTGGTCAGTGTGATCAGGCCATCTGTGTTTGCTAATTGTCCTTTATCAAAGTCAGGCTCCAACCTTCCAACAGAGATTGAAAGATAGGGGCTTTGTCTTTCTTCATGATTATAGGTCAAAGGAATGGCTCCCATGTCTTGAGATAGACATTTCTGGGTTGTAGAAGATTTACATCTCGAAGGGCCAGAAAAAGAATTTACAATGGAGAGTTTTCAAAGTAAATACTCTAAGAAAATATAAGTCAAAGACCTATGGTCAAGATGAAACCTATTTAGTCAAACTGAGAGGAACATTAAGGCCATGTTGATCTTTATTCTCTGATAAAAAAATCTCATCTGGAAACAACTGGCTTATATACATTTAAGAATTATTTAACGTATTCTTAACCAAAAACAATATTTTATTTATTTATTTTTTTTATTATACTTTAAGTTTTAGGGTACATGTGCACATTGTGCAGGTTAGTTACATATGTATACATGTGCCATGCTGGTGTGCTGCACCCACTAACTCGTCATCTAGCATTAGGTATATCTCCCAATGCTATCCCTCCCCCCTCCCCCCACCCCACAACAGTCCCCAGAGTGTGATATTCCCCTTCCTGTGTCCATGTGATCTCATTGTTCAATTCCCACCTATGAGTGAGAATATGCGGTGTTTGGTTTTTTGTTCTTGCGATAGTTTACTGAGAATGATGGTTTCCAATTTCATCCATGTCCCTACAAAGGACATGAACTCATCATTTTTTATGGCTGCATAGTATTCCATGGTGTATATGTGCCACATTTTCTTAATCCAGTCTATCATTGTTGGACATTTGGGTTGGTTCCAAGTCTTTGCTATTGTGAATAATGCCGCAATAAACATACGTGTGCATGTGTCTTTATAGCAGCATGATTTATAGTCCTTTGGGTATATACCCAGTAATGGTATGGCTGGGTCAAATGGTATTTCTAGTTCTAGATCCCTGAGGAATCGCCACACTGACTTCCACAATGGTTGAACTAGTTTACAGTCCCACCAACAGTGTAAAAGTGTTCCTATTTCTCCACATCCTCTCCAGCACCTGTTGTTTCCTGACTTTTTAATGATTGCCATTCTAACTGGTGTGAGATGATATCTCATAGTGGTTTTGATTTGCATTTCTCTGATGGCCAGTGATGATGAGCATTTTTTCATGTGTTTTTTGGCTGCATAAATGTCTTCTTTTGAGAAGTGTCTATTCATGTCCTTCGCCCACTTTTTGATGGGGTTGTTTGTTTTTTTCTTGTAAATTTGTTTGAGTTCATTGTAGATTCTGGATATTAGCCCTTTGTCAGATGAGTAGGTTGTGAAAATTTTCTCCCATGTTGTAGGTTGCCTGTTCACTCTGATGGTAGTTTCTTTTGCTGTGCAGAAGCTCTTTAGTTTAATTAGATCCCATTTGTCAATTTTGTCTTTTGTTGCCATTGCTTTTGGTGTTTTGGACATGAAGTCCTTGCCCACGCCTATGTCCTGAATGGTAATGCCTAGGTTTTCTTCTAGGGTTTTTATGGTTTTAGGTCTAACATTTAAATCTTTAATCCATCTTGAATTGATTTTTGTATAAGGTGTAAGGAAGGGATCCAGTTTCAGCTTTCTACATATGGCTAGCCAGTTTTCCCAGCACCATTTATTAAATAGGGAATCCTTTCCTCATTGCTTGTTTTTCTCAGGTTTGTCAAAGATCAGATAGTTGTAGGTATGCGGCGTTATTTCTGAGGTCTCTGTTCTGTTCCATTGATCTATATCTCTGTTTTGGTACCAGTACCATGCTGTTTTGGTTACTGTAGCCTTGTAGTATAGTTTGAAGTCAGGTAGTGTCATGCCTCCAGCTTTGTTCTTTTGGCTTAGGATTGCCTTGGCGATGCGGGCTCTTTTTTGGTTCCATATGAACTTTAAAGTAGTTTTTTCCAATTCTGTGAAGAAAGTCATTGGTAGCTTGATGGGGATGGCATTGAATCTGTAAATGACCTTGGGCAGTATGGCCATTTTCACGATATTGATTCTTCCTACCCATGAGCATGGAATGTTCTTCCATTTGTTTGTATCCTCTTTTATTTCCTTGAGCAGTGGTTTGTAGTTCTCCTTGAAGAGGTCCTTCACATCCCTTTTAAGTTGGATTCCTAGGTATTTTATTCTCTTTGAAGCAATTGTGAATGGGAGTTCACTCATGATTTGGCTCTCTGTTTGTCTGTTGTTGGTGTATAAGAATGCTTGTGATTTTTGTACATTGATTTTGTATCCTGAGACTTTGCTGAAGTTGCTTATCAGCTTAAGGAGATTTTGGGCTGAGACAATGGGGTTTTCTAGATAAACAATCATGTCGTCTGCAAACAGGGACAATTTGACTTCCTCTTTTCCTAATTTAATACCCTTTCTTTCCTTCTCCTGCCTGATTGCCCTGGCCAGAACTTCCAACACTATGTTGAATAGGAGCAGTGAGAGAGGGCATCCCTGTCTTCTGCCAGTTTTCAAAGGGAATGCTTCCAGTTTTTGCCCATTCAGTATGATATTGGCTGTGGGTTTGTCATAGATAGCTCTTATTATTTTGAAATATGTCCCATCAATACCTAATTTATTGAGAGTTTTTAGCATGAAGGGTTGTTGAATTTTGTCAAAGGCTTTTTCTGCATCTATTGAGATAATCATGTGGTTTTTGTCTTTGGCTCTGTTTCTATGCTGGATTACATTTATTGATTTGCGTATATTGAACCAGCCTTGCATCCCAGGGATGAAGCCCACTTGATCATGGTGGATAAGCTTTTTGATGTGCTGCTGGATTCGGTTTGCCGGTATTTTATTGAGGATTTTTGCATCAATGTTCATCAAGGATATTGGTCTAAAATTCTCTTTTTTGGTTGTGTCTCTGCCTGGCTTTGGTATCAGAATGATGCTGGCCTCATAAAATGAGTTAGGGAGGATTCCCTCTTTTTCTATTGATTGGAATAGTTTCAGAAGGAATGGTACCAGTTCCTCCTTGTACCTCTGGTAGAATTCGGCTGTGAATCCATCTGGTCCTGGACTCTTTTTGGTTGGTAAACTATTGATTATTGCCACAATTTCAGCTCCTGTTATTGGTCTATTCAGAGATTCAACTTCTTCCTGGTTTAGTCTTGGGAGAGTGTATGTGTCGAGGAATGTATCCATTTCTTCTAGATTTTCTAGTTTATTTGCGTAGAGATGTTTGTAGTATTCTCTGATGGTAGTTTGTATTTCTGTGGGATCGGTGGTGATATCCCCTTTATCATTTTTTATTGTGTCTATTTGATTCTTCTCTCTTTTTTTCTTTATTAGTCTTGCTAGTGGTCTATCAATTTTGTTGATGCTTTCAAAAAACCAGCTCCTGGATTCATTGATTTTTTGAAGGGTTTTTTTGTGTCTCTATTTCCTTCAGTTCTGCTCTGATTTTAGTTATTTCTTGCCTTCTGCTAGCTTTTTAATGTGTTTGCTCTTGCTTTTCTAGTTCTTTTAATTGTGATGTTAGGGTGTCAATTTTGGATCTTTCTTGCTTTCTCTTGTGGACATTTAGTGCTATAAATTTCCCTCTACACACTGCTTTGAATGCATCCCAGAGATTCTGGTATGTTGTGTCTTTGTTCTCGTTGGTTTCAAAGAACATCTTTATTTCTGCCTTCATTTCGTTATGTACCCAGTAGTCATTCAGGAGCAGGTTGTTCAGTTTCCATGTAGTTGAGCGGCTTTGAGTGAGATTTTTAATCCTGAGTTCTAGTTTGATTGCACTGTGGTCTGAGAGATAGTTTGTTATAATTTCTGTTCTTTTACATTTGCTGAGGAGAGCTTTACTTCCAACTATGTGGTCAATTTTGGAATAGGTGTGGTGTGGTGCTGAAAAAAATGTATATTCTGTTGATTTGGGGTGGAGAGTTCTGTAGATGTCTATTAGGTCCGCTTGGTACAGAGCTGAGTTCAATTCCTGGGTATCCTTGTTGACTTTCTGTCTCGTTGATCTGTCTAATGTTGACAGTGGGGTGTTAAAGTCTCCCATTATTAATGTGTGGGAGTCTAAGTCTCTTTGTAGGTCACTAAGGACTTGCTTTATGAATCTGGGTGCTCCTGTATTGGGTGCATATATATTTAGGATAGTTAGCTCCTCTTGTTGAATTGATCCCTTTACCATTATGTAATGGCCTTCTTTGTCTCTTTTGATCTTTGTTGGTTTAAAGTCTGTTTTATCAGAGACTAGGATTGCAACCCCTGCCTTTTTTTGTTTTCCATTTGCTTGGTAGATCTTCCTCCATCCTTTTATTTTGAGCCTATGTGTGTCTCTGCACGTGAGATGGGTTTCCTGAATACAGCACACTGATGGGTCTTGACTCTTTATCCAACTTGCCAGTCTGTGTCTTTTAATTGGAGAATTTAGTCCATTTACATTTAAAGTTAATATTGTTATGTGTGAATTTGATCCTGTCATTATGATGTTAGCTGGTGATTTTGCTCATTAGTTGATGCAGTTTCTTCCTAGTCTCGATGGTCTTTACATTTTGGCATGACTTTGCAGCGGCTGGTACCGGTTGTTCCTTTCCATGTTTAGCGCTTCCTTCAGGAGCTCTTTTAGGGCAGGCCTGGTGGTGACAAAATCTCTCAGCATTTGCTTGTCTGTAAAGTATTTTATTCCTCCTTCACTTATGAAGCTTAGTTTGGCTGGATATGAAATTCTGGGTTGAAAATTCTTTTCTTTAAGAATGTTGAATATTGGCCCCCACTCTCTTCTGGCTTGTAGGGTTTCTGCCGAGAGATCCGCTGTTAGTCTGATGGGCTTCCCTTTGAGGGTAACCCGACCTTTCTCTCTGGCTGCCCTTAACATTTTTTCCTTCATTTCAACTTTGGTGAATCTGACAATTATGTGTCTTGGAGTTGCTCTTCTCGAGGAGTATCTTTGTGGCGTTCTCTGTATTTCCTGAATCTGAATGTTGGCCTGCCTTGCTAGATTGGGGAAGTTCTCCTGGATAATATCCTGCAGAGTGTTTTCCAACTTGGTTCCATTCTCCGCATAACTTTCAGGTACACCAATCAGACGTAGATTTGGTCTTTTCACATAGTCCCATATTTCTTGGAGGCTTTGCTCATTTCTTTTTATTATTTTTTCTTTAGACTTCCCTTCTCGCTTCATTTCATTCACTTCATCTTCCATTGCTGATACCCTTTCTTCCAGTTGATCGCATCAGCTCCTGAGGCTTCTGCATTCTTCACGTAGTTCTCGAGCCTTGGTTTTCAGCTCCATCAGCTCCTTTAAGCACTTCTCTGTATTGGTGATTCTAGTTATACATTCTTCTAAATTTTTTTCAAAGTTTTCAACTTCTTTGCCTTTGGTTTGAATGTCCTCCCGTAGCTCAGAGTAATTTGATCGTCTGAAGCCTTCTTCTCTCAGCTCGTCAAAATCATTCTCCATCCAGCTTTGTTCCATTGCTGGTGAGGAACTGCGTTCCTTTGGAGGAGGAGAGGTGCTCTGCGTTTTAGAGTTTCCAGTTTTTCTGTTCTGTTTTTTCCCCATCTTTGTGGTTTTATCTACTTTTGGTCTTTGATGATGGTGATGTACAGATGGGTTTTCGGTGTGGATGTCCTTTCTGTTTGTTAGTTTTCCTTCTAACAGACAGGACCCTCAGCTGCAGGTCTGTTGGAATACCCTGCTGTGTGAGGTGTCAGTGTGCCCCTGCTGGGGGGTGCCTCCCAGTTAGGCTGCTCGGGGGTCAGGGGTCAGGGACCTACTTGAGGAGGCAGTCTGCCCGTTCTCAGATCTCCAGCTGCGTGCTGGGAGAACCACTGCTCTCTTCAAAGCTGTCAGACAGGGACATTTAAGTCTGCAGAGGTTACTGCTGTCTTTTTGTTTGTCTGTGCCCTGCCCCCAGGTGGAGCCTACAGAGGCAGGCAAGCCTCCTTGAGCTGTGGTGGGCTCCACCCAGTTCGAGCTTCCCGGCTGCTTTGTTTACCTAAGCAAGCCTGGGCAATGGCGGGCGTCCTTCCCCCAGCCTCGCTGCCGCCTTGCAGTTTGATCTCAGACTGCTGTGCTAGCAATCAGGGAGATTCCGTGGGCGTAGGACCCTCTGAGCCAGGTGTGGGATATAGTCTCGTGGTGCACCTTTTTTTAAGCCTGTCTGAAAAGCGCAATATTCGGGTGGGAGTGACCCGATTTTCCAGGTGCGTCCGTCACCCCTTTCTTTGACTCAGAAAGGGAACTCCCTGACCCCTTGTGCTTCCCAGGTGAGGCAATGCCTCGCCCTGCTTCGGCTCGCGCACGGTGCGCGCACCCACTGGCCTGCGCCCACTGTCTGGCACTCCCTAGTGAGATGAACCCGGTACCTCAGATGGAAATGCAGAAATCACCCGTCTTCTGCGTCGCTCACGCTGGGAGCTGTAGACCGGAGCTGTTCCTATTCGGCCATCTTGGCTCCTCCCCAAAAACAATATTTTAAAAAGTGCTATAGAACATCAGATAACACAATGCTAGGCGTCTTTAGGTGTGCTTTCTTCACAGTAGAAAGGCTGGACTGAAGGATTTCTGGATATATACAATGCATGTTGAGGAGACTCATGGCTGGTTCTTGAGAAAATATTTTCCTTTGTGCCTGAAGTCACTAACTTTTCTCACGTTTCTGTGGAGATGGAGTATTAATCCATCAAGTTGTATTTGATCACTTGTTTCCAAAAAAACAAGTATCACAATTTTTATTTAACACATATTTTGCACTTGGCATTGTGTCAGTGCTTGCCCATACCCTTACTTCATGGATCTTACAAGTCTGTCCCCTTCCAACCCTTCCAAAGAATTGCTTTTATGTGTTAATATATTACCCCTTCTGCTTTTATCAAAGGCAAGTACACTTATTTGGGTATTTTATCTATTGCATCTTTCATTGTGTCCTGTTTTAAAGCCCATGTTAAAATTTATTTTCGAACTGATTGTAGAAAAATATTTCATTCTTTGAAAATTTTTTTAAATTCCCAGAGATAATAAAGGAATGTAGCTGATTGTGTTTCTCTGTTACGGTTTGATACATAAAAGTCTACCAAACAATACTACAATTTGACCTATAGCAATTGTTTATCTAATATATCTGTGTCTTCTGTCCTTTTTTTTGACCAGTTTTTAACTTTTTGTTGTAATATATATCTTGTTTTGGTCTTGATTGTTTGTGTTTTATTATTGCATTATGCAATTATGCATGTTTTTAATAAGCTGCTTCAAGATCTTTATGATATAACGTGGGGTATAAACATAAAAGAACACACAAATACTTAAAAATGCTTAAGGAAATAAATAAATCCTTAAGGAAGCCCTGAATTGAAAAATAGGTCTAAAGCACACATCTACTATAATGTCTATAAAAATCAATGATTGAAGATGACCATGAAATGAGAAAGAATTTTGAAGTGTTTTAAATAAATCAGGATCTTTTGCTTAATTATTTTATATTTAAAATCCATGATTCTAAAAAATTTTTCAAAGAAGACACTATTTTTTTCTTTGCTTCTGTGTTTTGCAACATTTTGTCCTTCTGGAAGAACAAAATATTGGATATTCTTCCCACACACTCATTTTAAGGATATTTCTAAAGAGATGTCATTTCATTTTCCACAGGCGTACTGCTGCTTTTATTGCATGGTCGGTTTCATTGTGAAGACATTATATAAATGAAGCATACAAGAAAGATTCAGTTTGGAAGTACTGAGTTTATTTATCTTTGATTATTTCACTGTAAGAAAATTCATGGCTTTTCTTGCTTTCTAGTTGTGTTTTTAATTTATGAAAAAAATACAATTTTTTGTTTATATTAATTGACAATCATAGAATATCTTTCTCCTTTTCTTTGAAAGAAAAGAGAGGCACAAGAAGATACATTTAAGACTAAACTGGATGGTTGGGAAGGAAAATGATATGCGTTCAAAGACTGTTAAAGGGAAATTTATAGTTAATCTTCCTAATCCAACAATATTCTGTGCCAGATTATGTTCTATATCAGCCATATGATATATTTTTAAGGAAAACATGAATAAACTTTTTATTTTATTCATGCTCCTTGGGTAAACAGCTTTTTGTACTAATTTTAATAATTGTGCCCTAGCACATGATTAAGTGTGCTTGAGAGGGTAACAAATAGGTAGATCACAATAATTAGCTCTACTTAAATAGATTTTAAATGCCCTTTTTTGATTCCTGGTTTTATTTCTTATCAATGGTAAATGACTCATATCACAGCCACAGATATGTAAAATAAGAAGATAATATCTGTATGCAGTTTAATGGAGTCAGTAGTGATAGTAAGTCACTTTATGCTAGCAGATATCATTACATAGTTAAATAGGCTATTGTAGTAATCATTAATTTCTCTGACAAAGATACACTGAGTCATACTGTGCTGCATTTAATGGGATGTCCACTCACCAGTAGTTTTAGATATTGAAATAACCTTCATTCCATAACCATCCTTATGTCAACAATTAATTTATTATTAATTGAATTAAGAGAATATTTGTCATATTCTCTTTTTTGTGTTATAGAAATAGACTTTATTTTTTAGAGCAGCTTTCAGTTCATGCAAAATTGAGCAGAAGATACAGACATTTCTCATATACTCACTGTCCTACCCATTCATAGCCTCCCTCATTATCAACATCTCCCAACAGAGTGGTACATTTGTCACAATTAATAAACCTACATGGACGCATCATTATCAGC
Source organism: Gorilla gorilla gorilla (assembly GCF_029281585.2). Taxonomy (NCBI): domain Eukaryota; kingdom Metazoa; phylum Chordata; class Mammalia; order Primates; family Hominidae; genus Gorilla; species Gorilla gorilla. The sequence goes on from NC_073243.2 coordinate 89,345,633, forward strand.
CAATCGATAGTTTCCCATTAGGGTTCACTCTTGGTATTGTACATTCTGTGGGTTTTAACTAATATATAATAACATGTATTCACCATTATAGTATCATACAGAATAATTTCACTGCCCTAAAAATCCTCTGTGCTGCATGTATTCATTCCACCTTCTCCCTAATTCCCAGCAACACCTGATCTTTTTACTGTCTCCATAATTGTGCCTTTTCTGATTTATTTAAAACACTTTAAAATTCCTTCTCACTTTATGGTCATCTTCAATCACTGATTTTTATAGACATTATAGTAGATATGTGCTTTAGACCCACTTTTCAATTCAGGGTTTTCTTAAGGATGTATTTATTTCCTTAAGCATTTTTAAGTATTTGTGTATTCTTTTATGTTTATGCTCCACATTATATCAGAATGAGTTTTTGACAGCAGGTTGCAAAATATGCATGCGAGGGATCTAGGCTGCATGCTCCTTATGAGAATCTAATGCCGATGATTTCAGGTGAAACAGTTTCATCCTGAAACCATCCCTCCCACCCTATCTGTGGAAAAATTGTCTTCCGTGAAACTGGTCCCTGGTGTCAAAAAACTTGGGGACTGCTGCTATAGATCAATTTGGGAAGAAGTGATATTTTGTCAGTGTTTAGTCTTACTATCCATTGTTATGGAATATCTCTCCATTTGTTTAGTTCTAATTTGATTTCTTTCACCAGCGTTGTTTAGTTTTTTTTCATATAGATCTTGTACACATTTGTTAGATTTATACCTAAGTATTTCATTTTGGGAGGTATTAATATAAATGATGTGGTTTCTTTAATTTCAAATTCCCAATGTACTCTTTATATGCTAGACTGAGTGCTACAGCCTAGGGATGGTCATAAGTCAGAAAAGAATCTCTCTTCTACTTTAGGGTGCTTTATTCAGGATTACATACTGAAATAAAATAGTGGTTGCCACCAAAGTGTTTGACACCAAAAAAGAAAGAAAATTAATTTTCAGATGATGATAAAACTGAAAATAAACTTGAATATATTTACTCTTTGAAATTGATTGCAACAATTTTTGTATTGCTAAGAGATGAGGTTTCCAATGTTTAAATTATCATTTTGGGTGTCATAGCATTTGCAGGAGAAAACATTAAAAGTTAGTGATCCATTAACAAATTAGGAAGATTTCATTCTCCTTAGGATTTAAAAGTGTAATTTTCCAAAACATTCCCTTATTTATCTTTTGTTTATTTAGGCAAGGAGTTAAGTACCTTTTGAGGTTTTGTAGGCATTTATTGGAAACAAACAAGTATAAATGCCTACCCATTAAAAGATACAAGTTAACCAGTATATTATATATTTTTTAAGAAATATTGAAAAGAATATTAATTCATGTAGATTTTAAATTTATTTTAGTTCTTAGCAGCTGCTCTTGTCCAAACCATTCAAAAGCTTTCTCTTTCTCTCTCATATAAATAATGCCCATCCTCATGTGTGCCAGAATCCATTGGGATAAAAAATCCATAGACATAAAACTACAGTACAATGTGATCAATGAAAACTCATCGTACCTGTATAAAATGTTAATAGAAAAATGGGAGTGTTGGCCGGGCATGGTGTCTCACACCTGTAATCCCAGCACTTTGGGAGGCTGAGGCGAGCAGATCACGAGGTTAGGAGATCAAGACAAGCCTGATTAACACGGTGAAACCCCATCTCTATTAAAAATACAAAAATTAGCCAGATGTGGTGGCTGGTGCCTGTAGTTCCAGCTATACGGGAGGCTGAGGCAGGATAATCGCTTGAACCCAGTAGGCGGAGGTTGCAGTGAGCCAAGATCATGCCACTGCACTCCAGCCTGGGCAACAGAGCGAAAATCTGTCTAAAAAAAAAAAAGAAAAGAAAATGGGGGTGTTAAGTTGTCTTTTCATTTTTCTCCTGAAGGAGAAGAACCGGTATGCTAGGCAGTGAATAGGAGGATAATTAAATTATAGGGACCTGTAATGCTTAGAAATGTAAGGCATGATGATATGTTTGTTTGTTTTCATTTTTGTTTTGTTTTGTTTTAAAAAAGCAACAACAAGAGATCTTAGGAAAACATGAGCTTGGGGAATAAGTTTAAAAATATTATGAAAGGCTATAGAAGGAGCTCTCCCTTTTGTATATTTAAAGTCTCAACATAATAAAATTATTATGGCACTATTTATTTATTTTCTTAAAGAAAAGCTCAGGTAATTCAACAAGACACTGTATCTTCCAGAAAATCACCTATGCTCTGTTCACTCCTATATACACTGCCTCCCAGGTTGTATCTGTAGGTATATTACTTACATTTAAAGAGATATTGCCAAAAAACAACAAAAGGAAACTATTAAAATGTTTAGTAGTAAGAATATTTAAAGTGTATCATGTAAGATTGTGATGTAAGATAAAAGGAAATAAAATAAAACCATCATGTCTATAATTCTAATAAACGTATTTAATGTTTTTGTTGTTATAATTTTGGAAAAGTATAGCTTTGACCTCAAATGGATTGCTAGCCTTATCTATTGATCTCTGTTTTGCACAGCTGTTATTTTAAATAAACAACAATTATTTTTGGTTTATTTATATTTTTTTATAATGGGTTGCTTCTTTTTTCCATAGGCATTTAACCTTTAGATAACTATCTGTGTCCCTCACAAGAATATCACATATTTTTTATGATAAATATGAACACTGATAAAGAAATTGCGTCTAGAATGACAGGTTTGCTATGCGTTAAGCTTTTCTTAGTGTGGTGGCCCTTGTACTTGGCATGACCTTTGTAGAGATACTGAAAGCTCTGCCTTTAAGTTGATACAAAATATTTTTGCCTCCTGTGGGCCATGTGAAGGTTGGGTAGCAACCACACCTGCCTGATCTGAGCTTGTCTCCTTTCTGGGTTGGACCACCTGGTATCATCTTAGGCTGTTTGAGTTGCAATAACAGAATACTAAAGACTGGGTACCTTAAACAACAGACATTTGTTTTCTTTCATTTCTGGAGACTCAAAGTCTAAGACCAAGGTGGCAGAAGATTGATTCTTGTGAGGCCAGTCTACCTGGTTTACACATGGCCACCTTCTTCCTGTCTTCTCACATAGACTTTCATCTGTGCATGCTCAGAGAGACAGATATCTCTGGTGTCTCTCCCTTTTCTTATAAGGACACCAGTCCTATTGGATTAGGTCCCGCCCTTATGATCTCATTTAATTCTAATTACCTTTTTAAAGGCTCTGACAAGATTCCAAGGAAATCATCCTATTATTACTAGTACTGTGTGGTGAGAAAGTCAAACCTCTAAAATGTTGTGATTCTTGCCCAAAGCTACATGTCAGTATGTTTCAAAGCCAGCAATTTATTAAAACAGCTAAGTTTACTCTTAGGTGCAATTATCACCCAAGCAATTTTGAGCACAGAAGAAAAAGCCTCACCTGGCTGAAGCATGGGGAGGGCACACGAGGCAGAAGTGGAAGCAGAGAGGAGGCAGAACCCATGTTCAGGGCTTCCTATGCCATTTTGAAGAAGTTGGATGCCATTTTAATTGCAAAGGAAAGAGAACAAATATTTTCAGCAGAAAAACGTTATAACTGGATAAAGTTAAATGATTATTCTGCATGCTGGATGGAGAATGGTCTGTAATGGGCAGGGATAAGATCAGAGAAACCATTAAGTTGCAGTGTGTGGACAAAAAGAAATGGTTGTTTGGACTTAAGTTGTAGTAGTAAAGCTATTAGGTAGACAATTCTGGAGACACTTTGGTGTTAGAATCGACTTGTTATTCTGAAGCTTTCAATGTGGGATGAGGAAAAGAGAGGAATCAAGAATGACAGCTTGGGTTTATCCTTGACAAACAATGGAGTTAAGTGACATTTATTGAGACGGGAAATCTCAAGTTAAGGGATAGTTTTCTGTGGGAAAAATAGGGTTTCTGAGTCAAACATGTAAAGTTTAAGCTGCTTGTTAGACAATCAGATTTGTCAGATTGGCAATGGGAAATGCAGTCATGAGTTTCTAAATGAGATAAGTGTTCAAGATACAAATGATATATGAAATTGTGGCACTAGATAGAATTTTTCTGGATTTGAAGATAGAGTAGAGAAGAAGACAAAGAACCAAGTCCTAGAATATTTCACTACAGTATTGATCTGAGAAGGAGAAATCAGGAAATGAGACAGAAACTTGTACTGAGATGTGAAAGAAACAAAGTGAGAGGGAGTCACAGATTTCAAGAAACGGAAGCAGTGATAGCTAAGTGTGTGAGATGTTGCTAAGAAAGTGGAATGAAAGGAAGACTGAGACACGGCTACGGCACTTGGTAAGAGGAAGTTGTGGGCAAAATACCTGGAAGGTAATTTCGTGAATTCAATTTAGAGAGAAACTGAATGAAACAACAAACTAGGAACAGCAAATACAGTTAGAGCTGTCACGAGTTTTGCTGTATGAGGAGCTCACATATGAGACCCATAGTTGAAGGTAATTGGGAAAATGTTTCCTTTTCAGTTCAGCTGTTTGCTCTTCTGTAAAATCTGGAGATTGTCGATCAATACTTGGTATTAACTAAAAATCAACATTCAATTATCTCACAATGGATCCTTGGTTTTTAGATTAACCATGACACCAACAAGAACAGTACAAATTATGAAATATTTCTCTATATTAGAAAGTTCCAGTCGTTTTGAACTACATAACAACTAGTAGATGAACTGTAACTATGGTACTGTATCAATACTGCTTTCTCCACTGAGAGGCAGGCCAAATACAGAGTAGATGCCTACATAATATTGTTCTATTATTTAACTCAAACAAAATAGCTCTCTGGAAGAGTAAAAAATACAAAAATATTAAGTATCTTGGCTGTGATAAACATGAATTGGAATTTGAGACCTTTATATATAGAAATGTTGGGAGATCCAATGATAAGAAAGTAAACTTTTTATTATTTCCTCAAGAAAAAAAAAAGGAAAAGATAATTTTGCCTTAGAATTGAAAACATATTCCAAGATGGCTGGGCTGGGTTGCACAAAAGTAAATCTTAAGAAGTGGATTGGAGGCCAGGTGCGGTGGCTCAGGTCTATAATCTCAGCACTTTGGGAGTCCTAGGCGGGAGGATTGCTTAAGGCCAGGAATTCCAGGCCAGCCTGGCCAACACAGTGAAATCTCATCTCTACAAAAAACCAAAAAAACAAAAAAAAACAAATAAACAAACAAAAAACTAGGCCAGGGATGGTGATACATGCCTGAAGTTCCAGCTACTTGGGAGGCTGAGTTGGAAGGATCCCTTGAGGCTGGGAGGTCAAGACTGCAGTGAGCTATGATCATGCAACTGCACTCCAGCCTAAATGAGAGAGCAACACCCTGTCACTTAAAAAACAAACAAACAAACAAAAAACCCTGGATTTGATGGTCAAATGGTTTTGAGGGGTGACAATTCTAGGAAGCACTACGAGAAAGGGGGAGAGGAAAGAGAGACAAGAATGGAGGGATGGCAATGCGACATGCCCCCACAAACTAATAGCCACCGTGAGAAACTGTTCAGACCCACTGGCAACCTTCTAAGATAAATTTTGAAACTCGAAATTATCTAGGATAATGATTTACCTTCTCCTGCCTCTCAGAGGATGGCCTATCCCATAGGTGGGTCGGATATGATATAGAGATACACACAAGAAGCACCGATTCTCACGGAGACTGCCTTCTGTGGCCAAGAGAGTAAGCTAAGGGAACACAGGGAGAGACACCAACAAGCTCGCTTCAACAGCCTAGTTCACCAACCTCTTTTTGGGAGCTTTCATGTTATTTGGTAGGCATTTTAAATGGAAAAAAAATGATAGTTTCTCTAATTTTCTAAGGGTTTTAAATCTGGGAAGCACTGGATATGCTGTTTTTATTGTATTTCTAGGTACATATAAATACACTGTGAAGATTTAGATTATACAAGCCAGACAGGGTAGTGGAGGGTTGCAGAAGCATTGGAGACATGTTAAAATTATGCTTTGTACAAACTCCACTTTCATTTATTTCATCTTTGGTGGGAGGAGGAAAAGTGACAATAATCTATAAGCATAAATAAGCTTTGTCAGCTATGTTAACAAGACCAACTACGCCAACATGATTTCTGTTACTTGATCCACTTTGTATGTACCTGAAGTCTTTAAAGTTATTATGGGAGTATATTGACAGGTTAAAAGGCAAATAACAAATGAACCTGTAAAGTAGATGTTTTTAGTGTGTTATAGATGCAGAAGGTGTCATGATATTTATTAAACAGACATAAAGGAAGTTCAGATCTAAGATCAATTAATTGTACAAATTGATTAACAGAATAATCAAAACAAACTAATTTCATTCCTTTGGATCCAATGCAGTATTTGCCTATAAAATTTACCCCATGTAATATTAATAATGGAGTTGGGGAGAAGGTTTCCATGGGCGGAAATAGTGCTCGAGAAACTGAATTTCCATTACTGCATCATTCAGTATTCCAATCCCCTACTCAATGTGTTTTATTCATTAGATATTTGTTTCTACAAATTCCCCTAATACGTTCAGACCACTTACCTAAACACTAAATAAGCTATAATTGATGTTAATTAACCCACTATCAAAACATATTGAACACAATTTGATGTATTAGTTGATACATGACTTATAAAATAAAATGCATTTATTTATTTTTATCCCCCAATGAGTTTATATTATCAGCTCTGGAATATGTTACTGTACATTTTAATTTTATCTAAAATTTGGAATGCACCAGAAATAGAAAGAAGCACTATTTACTAAGAAGGAAAATTTCTATTTCTAATCAGGAAAATGGTATAGTTTAGAAAATATAATAGTATATGACAATGATCTTTTATAAACAAATGCATTTTTCATTGAGGAGAAATTGGACTGATGACTAATTAATGCATTTATAGTCTCAGCATTCTGAATCACTGGCCAGTCATTGAGAAGGCGTGTTACTGGCTTTTTGAGAGAGATACTTACCCATGTCTCTCAATATTCTCAACTCTGAAACATACATGTAATTATGTAACAAGTCTCTTGTCTGTATAAAGTGATCCAGTAAATATTGAACTGGACATTCACAAGCTAACCTTTTAAAACTAACTTTCACACTAACTCCCCCATCCAGTTTTGCTACATGAGTTTGTTTTATTTTAAATTTTTAATTACAACAGTTTTTCTGAGATGAACTTTCTTTAGGACACTGTTTTCTGCATATGGTCTATAAAACAGCCCTCAAATGGATGTGCATCATAAATATGATTTAAAATGCAAAAGTTATCTCCTAATGCACCACCATCTGAAGCACTTTACAATCGCATTTTCCAAACGGATCTATGCTTTATTTTTGTTATACCTATTGCAGATGAAATACCAAATAGATTAGCTTATTTGTTTTGCATTTGCTTGAGATCACAGTAAGATAAGTAGGCTTGGCTTTTTGTAATACTGAAAAATATGTAGGCATTAAGATTTTAAATGGGGCCCTAGAAAATAAATATACTTTGACCCACCATGCAAAATGCTTTCAATGTATTTTTTATTGTGCATACATATGGATTATAGGTTCTCTGTCTTTTCAAGCACAGAACATGCCCATTCTTCTTTCCTTACGATGCAGAAATGACACACTCTACTAAATTGACATGTCAGACTGTATCATAACATTGCCCAATGTATGTGCTCGATGATTTATAGTGTAATTCAGTATAACGCTTACTCAAAATTAAAAGAAAAAATCTTTGTTCCAGATGTAAAATCAAGGTCTCACAGCGTTTTACAGAGAGGGGATTGCCTAACATTATCTAAATTAAACTGACCTGATATATGGAAGGTCGATGATTGGTTACTTTATACACAGAAATTTATGAAATGAAATGGTCTGAACATGCTACGGAGCTTTCAGAAATCTCTCATTTTTTTCGCTAGACTCAGTGCTGGTATTGCTTTTGCAATTTATACTCATTAATCAGCATTTTTATTTCATTTCCTATAGATTGAATAGCATGACTATATTGAGCAAAATAGTACATTTTATACTTTTCTGATACAAAAACAATGGCCAGGTGCGGTGGCTCACGCCTGTAATCCCAGCACTTTGGGAGGCTGAGGCAGGTGGATCATGAGGTCAGGAGTTCAAGACCAGCCTGGACAACATAGTGAAACCCTGTGTCTACTAAAAACACAAAAAATAAGCCAGGCGTGGTGGTGGGCACCTGTAATCCTGGCTACTTGGGAGGCTGAGGCAGGAGAATTGCCTGAACCAGGGAGGCAGAGGTTGCAGTGAGCCGAGATTGTGCCATTGTATTCCAGCCCCAAGCAACAGTGCGAGACTCCATCTCAAAAGCAACAACAACAATAACAACAACAACAACAAAAATCTAGACAGTTTAAGTGACATTACTGTATAACTCAAACATACTTAAAGAAAAAAGTAAGTACTGCACATTTTTCACCAATAGACATTTTTTCTCAGATAATTTTGCTGTGATTTCACCTTATACTTAGCAGTTATACATTAATTCAAAGGTGTCAAAAAAAGAGAAAAATAGAATGAGTATAATTATATTTTACATCAATTATTATTTTTATACATCATTTAAAATGTACAAAAGGAGATAATTTATGGATTAAAATGTAATTGTTGATTATACATATGCCATCTACAGAAGATACTTTTATTTTGATGGTAGGCTTACCAAATGATCTAAAATATATGGTTTGAGACTGCGAGTTAGAAATGCTGGTATCCTTATTTCAATCTTAGTATAGAATTTGTTATGACCCTGCTATTCTTGTTCCCCAAGTGTATCCTGAATCATCTAGGGATCTACATTAGAGCAGTTGTATCTGTCTATACCTTGCCCTGCATATTTGTTGCTATATTAAATCTTGTCACACAATTTTAAACAATTTCATGGCTTGAAGTGGCAAAAGCATGACTTGCCATTGCTGGAGCTAAAGAGAATTTTACCTCATTTAAATGCTATTGCTGCAGTGGCCTTCCTGTCTATATATTCAGACAAACCAAGAACATCCTTTAGAGGCAGTGTGGCCACCACCATTGATGGGTATTGAGCTGGCACCGGAGATGGCCTCTCGAAGTCCTTTGAACTACATTGGTTTAAGTGTCCCAGCACAATAACATAATAAATTCAGGATTAGGAAACTGTCCTTCTCTGCACATATATCCACCTCAAAAGTAGCCGGAGGCATCTTGTAAAAACTCATCACTAAATTATGTGTTACACAGACAGATGAGTGGCTGTTAAATAGTGTTGTGTTTTGTATGTGTACGTGTGTGAGTAGATGGAATAGTCTTTTTTTTTTGCCACATCTCACTAGAATATAGTTTATATTGAGCTGTCTCTGATTTAAAAAAGAACGTCACCTGTAACCTCTTCTTTCAGTGGGACACAGATGGTGACTACATGGGAAGGAAAAGATGACCTTTAATAATATGTCATATCACAAGGCTTTTTTTTTTTTTTTTGACAAGGTCTCACTCTGTCACCCAGGCTGGAGTACAGTGGTGCAATATCAATTCACTGCAATCTGTCCTTCCTAGGCTCAAGTAGTGCTTGTTCTTCAGCCTCTGTAGTAGCTGATACTACAGGCATGTGCCACTGCACCTGGCTAATTTTTGTGTGTTTTTTGTAGAGACAGAGTTTTGCCATGTTTCTCAGTCTGGTCTTGAACACCTAGGCTTAAACAATTCTCCCACCTCGGCCTCTCAAAGTGTTGGAAATATAGGTATGAGCCACCATGCCTGGCAACAGAGCATTTTTAATGTACCTGCCACTCACTCTAAGATGGATGATCTGAGATTCTAATATTATACATATTATTTTAATCTTTGTACAGAATGATTTTGAACATATGGTAAAAGACCTGATTTTGCTATAGAGTGAGAGGGTCCAAAACCATAAACTAATTGCTAACTCTATGAAGTTAGTGGACAAATAATTATATATGGAACTAATCTATCCTCATCAATTAACTTCTTGTCATTATTTTAGCTGTTTAATTTTTCATCAGATTGTAAACAACAGGAGTCCCCATGTGTGAACATGGTCTAATTTCATACTACTCTGCATCATTGGAAGGCAACTGTGATTATTTGGAGACAACCTAGAGGAGAAAAGAGCCAAATAGGCAATGAAAGAAAAAAAAAAGTAAATGATGCACCAATCCTGGCTGGATGAAAGGCTGTAGAGATGAATGAAGGAAAAATGAACCCATTTTTGTTCCATTGGTATTGGCATTTTTAACCACATCTATATATCTTTTGATTCTAATTCTTTGATTTTTGACTAAGAGGAGGTAGGGGTAGGCTTTAGCAGATCACAGACTTGTCCACGGCACTGTTAGGCACATCAGGAGCTACTTGTGAAAAAAAAAGAAAATGACAAACGTATTTGATGCGTTTTGTTTTTCTAAAAAATGGACATGTAGTGTGAAATATGTTTGAAAGTATGAGCATTGATACAGAGAGTAAGTGTCTTGGGACCAAAGGCTTGTGGTACCTATCACAGGACTCTAGCTGACTTTAGAAATTGTTTACTTCAACATCTTCATTTAAATGTAAGATCACTGTGGTTCAGACCACATGACAAGGCTAGTTTATTGTAGAAGTGTAAAGACAGCCCAGATTGCCTGTGCCTTTCTTTTTTACTGATTTTCTTTCTAGACTGTAGGTTCTCAGAAATTAAGAAATCACAACATTTACTTCTTGGGTACAGTTGTAATATTAACTTTATTTTCCTTTTGGTGGCTTAATATTAGAATCAACAATCGATATTAAGCTAAGAGATCATAGTTTAATTATTAATAATTTTACTATTAGAGTAAATGATATTTTAAAGTAGCGTCATACAATCTGGTAAATCTGAGTTCACCAGGTTTTCTGCTAGGCTTTTTATAATCAGTAATAAATGGGAAAATGTTCCTATTACAGCATTCAATAAAACATTGTATGCTACATGATTGGAACACAGTCTACTCAGGTTTTGTTATTGTCAAAGGTATACAATTTGTTATATTTTTATTTAAATAACATTAAGAATTTGTTCTTGATTTACAAGTTTTATGTGTATTATCCCATTTGATTCTCCTATTAACTCTGTATTGTAAATGGGGTAGGCATTTTTAACCTCATTTGGCATTTAAGGTGGAATGACCAAAAGATAACTTGTTTGCTTTAAGTCTTGCAGTAAACTAGAATAGAGAATAAGAATGAACATAATTCTCATGACTCTGATTTTATTGCTCTTTTCCTTATTTGAGGAATTATAGGAACTTATAATCAGAGCTTTCTCTGACCTTTTAAAATAAATTACAGGCAAAAATAATCTTTTTTACTTGAGAAAATATGTACTGGAAAATACCTTGTAAACAAATCATATTTATTACTATTTGCCTATTTAAATGTGACTGTCAAAAATTATCAATGCCAGTGAACATAAAATTAAAGCCAAGCATCTGTGCATTCCATGTACGCTTTGCTGTAATCTGTATCATAGGCATCATTAACTTAAGCAATTAAGTTCAATGCCCTAGTTTCTGTTGACAAGTGTACTATTTTTAGAATTTTTTTCACGTCTTACATTGTTTCATTGCTCTTGCACCTCATGAGAAAAAAGAATCACATTTATGTTAAATCTTTTTAAGGTTCCCCACTGCAGCCAAAGGGTGATAAACACGAACTGTCAGTGTAATTAAGTCAAAGTGGTACTCTTAAGGAAGTCCACTTAGAGAAAGCCATTACTAAAGGTGGTTACTTTAAATACAAACTGATCATTAATTTCAGAGCCACTTCTGGGTACTCTCCTAGTGATTATAAATCAGTAAAATTGGTTTACAGTGCACTAATATTCTTTAAAATAACTTAGTAGGAATCATGATTGAACAGCCACTTGGCAATGGATCATTTTCTCTTCTTAACCACTTTATTTCCTCCCAATTGTTGTACAAGAAGTTGTATGTTGGATTTCAGGGACAGGTTGTATAATTACTGACCAATTTTTTCTAATTGCTTTTAAAAGCTAGGTGGAGTTTATGCAAGATGAAATCATATGTCAGTAAAAGCACCAGAACTTACGCTAGGAAAGGTAGTAATATTGTCTTCTCTTATTCTAACCTGTAAATAAAAATTACATTGCAGTTGTCAACATTGATTAAATATTATAAACAATGACCAGGAAAATACCATCTTTTAAGAGCAATGCTATAGTCATTCCTCTAATGCATGTACCTATTTAAAACTCAGGAAAGTGATCTGTAAAAGCAACATAAGAGCAATAAATATTGTCTGTATTGGCTTTGTAGCCCTAACAGAGCAAATGAAAGCCATGTCCATGAATCAATTCTGCTCAATTCAAAATAAATCTTTCAGTGAGGTATAGGGTGTTGACACTGGGTTCAAGTCCTGGAAGCATTAGAAAAATTCTAGTTCTAGTCCTTCATTTGGCAGGTGTGTTATCTTTGGAAACATCCCAAATCTTAGATCATAGTTTTACTCATTGTCATTTAAGAGGCCAAGGTTACATCTCTAAGGTGTAGATCCTTGGTCTCTCCTTTGAATCTCTTGAGGCAAATGTATTTTGAAAGGTATACTTGTGGAGATTTTAAAAATGATTATAGGGCACAAACACAGTATGTTACCTACATCCCCACTGGGGTGGGGGACGGTACCCTGTCATTAAAATCATCATTATTTTTACAGGATACCAAGAATAACCTTACTTAGGAGGCACTTTCATTCTCTCATTGCCTTACAAATGATCAGGTTTTGTCCCTAAGTGAGTGTGTACCAATTGTGGGACAAATCTTTTCACTTTCAGGACATTTGGGACATTGGAATTTCAGATAAAACATGGTGCCTCACACCCCACAGCTTGAAAATTATAAAATGGTGTCTATTTTAGGCCTGAGAGCTATGCATCACTTTGATGAACATTGAGCACTTCATCTCACACTTCATGTGCAAGTTAAGAGGCAAGAGCCTGAAATGAAGAGTTTCTGGCAAACTGCCAAAGCCCTGCAGCAGCTGCATATCCAGGTGGGATTTTATGGGGCTTTGACAGGGGAAGTGTCACTCAAGTATATGACACCATTGTCTGCTCATGGCAGGAGGTGGGATCTTTGATGGCTTGATAGGCATGATAGCTACAATTAATCCTCCCCAAAGAAATGACTCTTACATAGAACTTATTAGTCACTTCTAAAAATACAAACCTAACTACCAGGAAACAAATGACTTCCGTTGGAGACTAAGAGACAGAACATCTTTCCCTCTCCAAGTCAACCCTCCTAGTAAGAGTGAGATTATTTTGTACATCTCAACAGAGAAATATTTCAAATATGAGACTTCAAAACACGAGACACAGGTGTGGGTAATTAATTGAGCCATTACCAATAATTGCTATATATATAAATGCATATGTATATATCCATACATTACTGATATGAAACTTGTCATAAGAAAGATTTGCTTTACAGAATTGACACTTCACTTTTTCATTTTTAGGTCTTTCTATTAAGTGAATTTTCTTGAAATTCTGGGTGAACAGATGCAAGGGCTGTACACCTGAACCTGGATTTACACAACAAATGTATTCTTTAAATTTATGTGCAGGTGGAAGCATATGTTAATTTCACCAGACTAGTAAGGTACTGAAAGAAATCCTGTGTGAATTATTTTCTTCTTAATGTATACAATCACATCTAAAGTAATATAGTCTTGGAATTTTACAAATGGATTTCTTTTTATAAAAATATGATGATTTTGGTATTAAAAATAGCTTTAGAAGAAGTTCATTATAACATAAAACTACTAAAAGTGAAGATAGCTGTTTAAAAATGTGATCCTTCTCTTTCACCCTTCTTTTTCTGACTCCTATTCTAAAAATGTAATAATGCTTATGGAAAATTGCCAAAAACACCATTTTAAAATGGCTTATTTGGAATTAAACATAATAATAACTTCTATGATTTTGTGTAGTTTTCTCTTGAAATACATTTAATTAATGAAATGATATCGAATCAACAAACTCATCCTCTTTATATGTATAAATATGCATATATATATGTGTCTGACATACTGATGAGACATATATGAATATATTTATCCCTCAATTTTGTGTGCTATTTTGATAATGTAAAATATAAAATTGCTCTGTGCTAAAAAAAGATAAACATTTCTTCTGTGTCAATCAACACTCCCATGTTTTGTAGTTCACTTGGAATATTGGCTTAAAAACAAGAAATCACAGTAGAACATCTCATTGACATTCAATAGGAAAATTGTGCTGACAGAATGCTACAAGAACTAGAGAAAGATCCATGCCAAGAGAGTAAATTAAAAACAGTCTGATAGCTGTCTTAACATTTTACAAGGCAAGCAATATGATCAAGTTGTTGAGCTGACATCATAAAATCATTTGAAACCAAGATTGGGTTCCGTTTCAGAGATACGATTTTTATAACCTTGCTACTTTGATTAAATGGTGCAGTACTCAAGCTGTGGAAAGCAGGGCATCTCTACAGATCGCATCCATACAGCCCGCTCATTCACTCTCACGTACTTTTATATACACTCTCAAGGACAAATGAACAAACTTTTCCAGAATTGGATTTCAGCACCACCTCGTTTATTTGGCCACTTTTCTGTATCTTGATTTATAAACATCACATATTTACATCACACTCTGACATGCATTTTCATATAATACATCATCTTGACAGCACAGACCTTGTGGACAAAGCAAGGAGACGATTGGTTGTGTCCCTTACACAGGAAGATTTTTCATTGCCTTTCTCAAGAACATCTACTCTTCAATCCTTTATTCACCCATTCATTTATTAACTGGTAATATGTGCAGAAATGAAATTAATAATTTACTTATTCAATACAATTATCAGGCAATAACTATGTGCTTAACACCTTTCTTGGTGATGTGCAGACATTACCTCTGCACTTATGGAGACCCACTTCCATGAAGTGTCTCCCTTTGAGTGCACAAACTTTATGTACAGTCAAGAAAGACTCCTTCTTAGTGTTCTATTCACTCACCCATTCATTTAAGCAGTACATCTGTAGATATTATTTGCAGACACTTTTTTATTACACAGAATATCAACACACATATGCATTATTTGCTCTTCTGAACTCCCTGACATTTCAAACATGCAAGCTCTTCTTAAAACTGTTTAGATCCCTTTGCATTGTAATATTATTAAACTTCCTGCAGTTGGGCACAGTGGCTTGCACCTGTAATCCCAGCTACTCAGGAGGCTGAGGTGGGAGGATCACTTGAGCCCAGGAGTTTGAGGCTGCAGTGAGCTATGATTGTGCCAGTGGAACACAGCCTGGGCAACAAAATCAGACCCTGTCTCTAAAGAGAAATTAAGTAAACAAACAAACTAGTTGCATACCTTATTATATGAAGTGTTAATACAAATATTGACTGGACCTGCAATACCTTATTTTAGCAGTGTACCTTGACCAAGGCCACTCTCAAACATTTTGGTTTCTGAACACAATCAAACAAATGCATGAATTGAGCATCAGTGTTGTGTAAATATTATTACAAAAAATCGGTCTGAAGTTGAATTAAAATATTAAAAATAAAAAATACTGGTATTTCACCACAAATAGTTTGAGAAGTACTAAACTGGGCTAGTGGTTCTTCAAATGGGTGTGATTTTTGCCTCTTGCCAGCCCCAGGGAACATTTGGCAATGTCTCGAAACAATTTTGGTTGTTCACACTGGTTTGATGGTGCTACTGGTGTCTTGTCAGTGGAAGTCAGGACTACTGTTAAAGATCCCACAATGCATAGAGAAGCCTCCCACAATAAAGAATTATCTGCTGTAAGATATCAGGATGCTGGTGTTTAGAAATCTGGCCTTATAGGTAGTTAGGAATGTTTGGGGAGGTGGGTGGAGAGACTAATCCATCTTGCTTAAAGGTATTTGAAGAATTTGCCTGAGAAATATTTTAAGTCAGTTGATAGGGAGGTGATATGATGTGAGACCAGAGGGAGTAGATGGGCTGAAAAAGAGTTTTCAATCATTCAGGGTGAAGAAATGAGGATTTTTAGACTGTGATGGAGTTGGTAGTTAATGAAAGAGAGAGAAAGAAACAGATACAAATGGTATGGAATGCACTTGGGGTGAAGAAAAAAGATTAGCCTGATGCCTTCCAACATCAGTCCCTAAGGTGGTAGAATGTGCTGCTGATGGCAACCTGAGGGAGGAAAGTGGGAAAGACCAGCTAGGTCTTGAATTCCTAGTTTACTGCATGCTGCATCTTTTTCTATATAAGGTTGCCCACAACAAAGAATTATCAAGCCCAAAATGTCAGCAATGCCCAGGTTGGAAAACTCTGCTCTAAGCAACTGCAGACTACTTAACACAGCACTCATTCACAGCCTTTTCTTAAAGTCTTCAGAAGTGATACTGTAAGAGTAAAAGAAAGCAGAAACAAACACAAAAAGTGGCTCAACAGTCACAGACAAGTTTATTTTGGAGAATAAACCTGAGAGGGGCTTCTGGCCAATTTCGGTCAGGAGTGCTCTCTAAGAGTATTTATTGTTTTTTTAGAGTGAGAGAGCTTATCACAAGCTTGGAGTGTTTCTGTGAGGGGAGAAGTTTATGGTGGGGTTGGAATGTCTCTGGTTGGAGCAGAGGTTATTTTGGGGCTGACATCTCTCCAGCCAGAGGGGAAGTTATCTCAGGGCTGGCATGTCTTTGGTTGGGGAGGGGTTTGGAATGTTTCTGGTTGGAGATGTTATTTGTGATTTATGGTCATGCTGACCTTAGCCATGAGGCTGATGCCCTTTGGATTTAAGCAATTTTTGATCAAGGTGAACTTTAAAATGACAGTGCTCGTCCAAGATAGTGATGCTGCTGCTCTGTCAATACTACTGTATTAAATTCCCTTAAGACTTCATAAATATATTGTTTTTATTTAGAGTTAAGCTGTCTCCTATGCCGACTGGAGTGAATTTGTTTGTTTTCACTCTTCAAGGTATTGCCAGTGGGTACCTTGTTAACTTCACAATTTAGCAGCAGTATTCCTACCCAGTTGATGGTTGGATATAAAGAACATTTCTTTACTGATATGTAATCTTGTTACCTTTATAGTTTTGCTTGATGTGCATATTACTAAAAGTTTCAGCCCGCTGTAATGATCATTTTCTATTAATGGCACCATAAGAAAATGTCTGTGTCTCAGGGTCATAATAAAAGGTGCTTATTTGGTCTCCAGGATTCAGAAGCAAAGGCCCTTGGTGTGTCAGTTCTGATGGGGTCAAAACCAAGAGTTAGGCCTTTAATCTTTTTAATGAATGTTGAATATTCTTTTTAAAATGCAGTGTTATTTCTGTAGGTCACACAGGAGGCCATTTATATCAGAAAAACCATTAAAAAAGAAAGCTAAGGAGAAGTTTTTGTGCAGTCAAGTGGATTCAGGGCTGAGCTAAGCATTGAAATGTGTAGCTTAAAGTTCATACAATTAACCTGCAATATAAATAAACAAAAAATAGTTCATGGTCCTCTAACAAATTGAGCTGTTCACCACTAGTTTAGGGGTTTTTAGCTCTGCACTGTTAGCTATATATGTTTTCTAAATTCAAATGCATTATATACTCTACAGAATTTGTAAGAAAGATGGAGTATCTTAGGCAAGACAATTAGTACAACAATATTTTACCAAAGTTATTTATGATATTGGGTGTTGCAATACATTAGCACTCATTAGCATAATCGTCAACAACTGAATAACTATATTAAGACCTGTAAAAAATACCACTTTCAATACCTGGAAAGTACAAAAATATCAGCAAGCCAACACCACCACTACCACTATCACCACCACCACCACCACAACCACCACCACCACCACCAGCAACAATTGCTAACATTTATGGAGCACATGCTACATTTTCATCATTCTTTTAACCTGTTTACATTTACTATGTTGAAAACCCCATAGCAATCATACTAATTGGATACTCTGGTGACCATTTGTTGATGGCAAAGAAACTAAGACATAGAATGATGAGATTGCTTCGCAAGGTTAGTACATACGTTGTGATGGGGTGAAGTGCAAAGTGAACCCAAAGCACACTTGCTACTTGAGAACAAAGGAAATATTAAGTCTTTCCTCGGTATCCATGAGGGATTGGTTCTAGAACTTCCCTCAAACACCAAAACCCAAAGATACTCAAGTCCCTTATATAAAATAGCATTATTTTTGCATATAACCTACACATCCTCCCATATACTTTAAATTATCTTCAGAGAAAATGTAATACCTAAGACAATGTAAGTGCTATGTAAATAGTTGTTATACTCTATTGTTTAGGGAATAATAACAAGAAAAAAAGTCTGTATGTGTTCAGTACCAACGCAATTTTTAAAAAAATATTTTTCATCTGCGGTTGGTTGAATCCAAGAATGCAGAGCCCATGAATACAGAGGTCCGACTGTATTTTCATAATCCCTCCCCATAGTTACTGTTGTTACCTTAAAGCCTGTTGAGGATTTAGTAAGGAAGGATTCTATGGTCAAATAAATTTAGGGGACATCCCATTTTATATTTGCTCTTAGAGAAAGCACATTAGCATACTAAAGCTTACTTTTCTAATTTTAAAATCATTTGATTTCACATTAGCATAATAGAATTAAGCTTTTTAAATCAAATTCTTTCAAACCCTTTTATCTCACTTACAAAATAGTAATATTAAGAATACATGTTTTGAATCTACTGATAACACTTAAAATTATAATAAAGAATCTGTTTTTCTAAAAGCATCAAATGTATGAGAGATAAAAAATGCAGGCCGGGCGCGGTGGCTCACGCCTGTAATCCCAGCACTTTGGGAGGCCGAGGCGGGTGGATCACGAGGTCAGGAGATCGAGACCATCCTGGCTAACACGGTGAAACCCCGTCTCTACTAAAAATACTAAAAATTAGCCGGGCATGGTGGCGGGCGCCTGTAGTCCCAGCTACTCGGGAGGCTGAGGCAGGAGAATGGCGTGAACCCAGGAGGCGGAGCTTGCAGTGAGCCGAGATCGCGCCACTGCACTCCAGCCTGGGCGACAGAGCGAGACTCCGTCTCAAAAAAAAAAAAAAAAAAAAAATGCAATAGAGGCCGGGTGCGGTGGCTCACGCCTGTAATCCCAGCACTTTGGGAGGCTAAGGCGGGCGGATCAAGAGGTCAGGAGATCGAGACCATCCTGGCTAACACGGTGAAACCCCGTCTCTACTAAAAATACAAAAAAAATTAGCCGGGCGTGGTAGCAGGTGCCTGTAGTCCCAGCTACTCGGGAGGCTGAGGTAGGAGAATGGCGTGAACCCGGGAGGCGGAGCTTGCATTGAGCCAAGACCGCGCCACTGCAGTCCAGCCTGGGCGACAGCGAGACTCTGTCTCAAAAAAAAAAAAAGAAAAAGAAAAAGAAAATTAGCCAGGCATGGTGGCAGGCGCCTGTAGTCCCAGCTACTCGGGAGGCTGAGGCAGGAGAATGGTGTGAACCCGGGAGGCGAAGCTTGCAGTGAGCAGAGACGGGCCACTGCACTCCAGCCTGGGTGACAGAGTGAGACTCCGTCTCAAAAAAAAAAAAAAAATGCAATAGAAATGCAAAAGTGGCCAGTTTTAAAGCATGAAATATATTTTATAAAATATATTAAATATAATAATATTATATAACAGTAAATTTTTAACAAAAAAGAGTTTACTATTTTATGGTTATTTAACTACTAATTGCCCTGTTTGAACTACCTAATGTTTTCTAAAAAAAAATCTCAAAACTTTGAATCTTAAAACAGCAATGATTCATTAGTTTTCAATGGTAGGGGACAGATGTGTGCATTTTCTGTTCCATTGAGTCCTGGAACCCTGTACTCCTCCATATGGCCTCTCCCCTCTCGCCTGTTGCCTCTTTCCCTTTCTCTCCTCCCCTCTTCATTGCAACTAGTGTGCTTTCTCTGTAATCAGTAGTCTAACTTGGACATCCTCACAGCAGAGTGACAGGTCTTCAAAAAGAAGCAGAGAGGCTGCTTGTGGCTGAGTAGGATAATGGCATTCGCAGCAACCTGGATGAGATTAGACTATTATTCAAAGTGAAGAAACTCAGGAATGGAAAACCAAACATCTTATGTTCTCACTCATAAGTGGGAGCTAAGCTATGAGGATGCAAAGCCATAAGAATAACACAGTGGACTTTGGGGACTCAGGGGAAGTGTGGGAAGGGGGTGAGGGATAAAAGACTACAAATTGTGTGCAGGGTATACTGCTCCGGCGATTGGTGCACCAAAATCTCACAAATCACCACTAAATAACGTACTTATGTAACCAAACACCACCTGTTTCCCAATAACCTATGGAAATAAAAAAAAATTAAAAAAAAAGAAGTAAAGAGGCTGTGTTTGGAAATCTCAGAGCCTCACTTTTGCTACAATCTATTGATTAAAGCAAGGGGAGAAGAGCGTGAATCTTTTTCTTGACGTAAGAGCACATCAGTGATTCAGTAATTTATAGCAAATTTTAGAATCAACAATTAAAAATTTTTTCATTGTCTTGGATATATTTAAAGCATAAGAGGAACCAGACAAGTCGGTTCTTATTGCATATTTTATAAGATACTACTTAGCTCTAGGAAAGTTTCACAAATGCGAGGACTAGAACTTCTACAACTTCAAACATGAGAAATGTAAATATTATGTCTGTGTATATTTTTGAAATATACATATATGTATATAACTCTAAACAAGCACCTAAAAACTCCTCTAAATTTAATTTTAAAGCTTTCATTTAGTTTTTACTTTCTCAAAATTACTGAATTATCCTTAAAGCCCAGAAGTTTTCAACTGTGCTCAGTAGAGCCCTTGGGATGTCCTGTGGAGTTGCTACAGGGTCTATCATGCCTGAATTCTAAACCCAACCTACATCTCAATATTGAGAGGGTGGTGTCTATGCTGTTTTATTTATTTGTTTGTCAATATGAAGTTTCTTTAATGAATTAATTACTTACCTAGGAAGCATGGCCAAAACCTTACCAACAACTTTTTCTTGAAGAAATGAGGTTCCTGACAGATTCAATGACTTATTCAAGGTCAAGTAGCAAGTCTCTAAGACCTTCTTATATAGAAAACAAGTCTCTTGACTCAGAATTTTTGCTCTTCAAAACTACAGAGAATTTTTTTATACTTGTTATATTATGACAACAGTTGCATTATATACAGAAAGAAGACTTGTGAGAAACCCCAAAAGACATAGATCAGGATTTCTTAACCTTGGAAGTATTGATCATTTTGTTCAGGTAACTATTTATTAGGCAGGGGCTCTCTTGTGTCTTACAGGATGTTTTGTGACCTTCCTTGCTGGGAGCACCCTTCGTCCAGTTATGACAACCAAAAATGTCCCCTGACATTGTCAAATCTCCCCCCGTTGAGAACCACTGATATAGGAGAAAAACAGCCAATGGATGAAGGAAAAAGAAAAAATAAAAAAATAACAAAGACAGGGTGCAATACCTGGGAACATCTATTTTCTTTGATAATTTTAGTAGCAACAAAATTTTCAGGATATACCTCTTTAAAGTTTCAAATAGGCTAGTAATTTGCCCTGTATACTTTTGGACTATGATAATATTATATTTTTATTTAATATATTTTATCCTTTATGCTTTTATTATTGAGTGTAATAATGACATTTTGTTATGCAGAAGGTAGACTTATTATTTAGTATTTAAAATTTTTGATTATATATTTATTTGTGAAAAAAATCACAATCAGTATAAACATGCTGCAAGATCTTTTTAAGGCTTTTAATTACAAATTTCACTAATTCCAACATTTTGGGGGTTTAGTTTCAGGTTTTCGCCATGCCGTGTTAATATAAATTCACATCTGAGACCTTGTTAACCAAAAGTCATCAAAAAAGTTAAGTGTAAGAAGGACTCAGTATACTATAGATTTAAAAGTCAGAGCTGGGTCTGTCCTTCCCAATGGTAAAATTAAACCAAGTCTTAATTCAGCAGAAATTTAAATTAGCAGGGTTAGATCTTAAATAAGTAATTTTTGAGCTCTGGAAATCCTGTCTAAAAGAAAAATACACAGATAATATGTCCTAGATATAAATCTGATCAAATCCAGATTTTTCAAATATTGCTGAATTTTTCTTATTAGGTACTGTGAAACTGTTGGATAGGAGCAAAATAGGATATATATATATATATATATCCTATTTATATAATTTATCTGTTAGAACTGCCCATGCCAAAGCAAATCAAACCATAGCTCCTCTAACACATATGCCATGTCGTGCAGGTAAAATTCCTTTCTTAACAGACATCCTTGAAAACGTACAAAGGAGTTGACCAGTAACAGAAGGTCCATGTGTAACTGTGCCAGGGCAAGCATCCAAAGGCCAGGCAGGATGTGTTTGAGTACACATCACGCTTAATGTTTTCTCTCCTATTCCTATTTTCTCTTATTTCCTATTTCTGATTCTTATGCAGCTCCATGTGACTTGTCCCTCAAAGCCCCTGAGATATCGATTTCTTCCTAACTTTACAGGATTTGAGAGATTCCTCTGATAATCCCCATTCTCAGAATGCCGTCCCAGCCTTCAGCCCTGCCTGGTGAACCACAGTCCAGAGACTCTCCGTTGCAGTCTCCAGGTGTAAACTCAAACTGCCAGTCATGGTGTGGAAGGAGTTGCTTTCTGGCTGTGCAGGAGATCATAGGGAATTTGGGATCTAGCTGCTTCTAATACAGACTTTCAGCCAATCTTTCTATTTTTACACCAGTGTGTTTCCTTACATTGGAAGGTACCAGTTGCCTCCATTTTTGAGTCTTTTCTGGATTCTCTGGTGTGAATTGGAATTTCTTTTGCCATCTGTACCTGCAATCTACATATTATTTTTCTGGTGTGCTAATATTTTATAAAAAATACCATTATAACTAAAAATATTTAGTATTTCTGCATAATATGTTATACATTAGAATACTTATTCTAAGTTTAAGGAGATAGCTCTTCCCTCCCACAAAGGTGCATCCTATGTTTTGCAGACAAATGTACTGATGGTTAAGGTGCAATATATTAATATTCAATAGATATATTTATAAATGTGGTAGCTACAATACACATTTGAATTTAAAGTATTTAAAAACTTGTAGTGTAGTTGATTTTTTTCTCCTTTCAGAGTTTCTTAGCTGTTTCTACTGCATCATTCACCATAACATGGAAAACACTGACAAAAGTTAAAGAAAATATAAACACTAAGATGGTATTATGGCATCTGTGAAAACTCTCATCTCCTCTCTACCCTCTCTCAAAAACATGCCTGACTTCCCCCAAAATTTTTGTATAAGTTATATTGTGATTAGACAGGATAATTAAATTGTGCTGCAATTATTTGTCTTTAGCATATTGTGGTCCATTTTGGGGGTGCATGGGAGGTCAGCAGGAGAAAATCACAGCAGGGGAGTTAAGTATTTAAAATTTTGAGAACAGTTCTCTTCCCCAAAAAATCATGCATAGCAAAGACTTTCAGAGATACACATATGAATCCATGTAAAAAGACACCAGAGGAAATATGTAAGTTCTGTAATGAAGAATATAATTTTTAAGAAAAAATCTAGCTTAGATTGATAGTCCTTGTTCAGCAATGAGGAAATATGTAAGTTCTGTAATGAAGAATATAATTTTTAAGAAAAAATCTAGCTTAGATTGATAGTCCTTGTTCAGCAATGAGGAAATATGCTAATTTATTTGTTAATAATAATAAATATGCCTATAGACTAATGCAGAAAATGATTTAAAAGTTTGAGTGGTGTTATTTATTATTTACTTGTACAACTACAGCATTGAGATGATAGAATTACCTTAACATCTTCTTGTTACCAATGATAAAACTCTGAATTTTAAAATATATTATTATTTTTATCACTAATGTTAGTTTTAACATGATTTAAGAAATTCATTCAGTCATTTCTGGAAAGTTCAAGTTAAACTATTAAATATAGCTATTATCTTTCACTAGAAAAGGAATTGCACTTTAAAGTTCAAACTAAGCAAACTGAGAATTTTAATGAGGTAGGTATTTTTAGTGGACTAATTTCTTCAAAGAAAGGATACTTCTATTCATTTAGCAAAATATTAGACATCTTTAAACCCTGCCCCTCTACAAAAATCTGAAGCAAAAATATTTTACCAGACTTTAATATGATTTTCTGTCTTTTATTTCAAATGAGTCCATGTAAAATTCATGTAGATTAATGTGGATGTTAAATATATGGCAAAGCAGAATTAGGACAAAATGAAAAGCATATATGCTCTTACAAGTATTTTTCTAATGTTACCTCTTCCTAGAATTCCATTTTCTAGAATAAAGATGAGGAATTCAATTCTTTTACTTTTGCAAGACTCATTCTTCAGAAGGAACTTACTCTTTGATGGTTTGAATTTTACTTAAAATTGCTTTGACATGCATCTTTAACTTAATACTATCGAACAATTTGAAATAGGAATGAAAAAATTCAAAATTTAAATTTCAGTGATTACGGTAGATGTAAAACTGGAATCCTAAGCTTAATTTCATTATTTTAATATTCTGTTTTGCTGTTGAGGTATCTCAGTGTACTGTTGCCCAGAAGAACTTTCTACAGGTGGTACATGTGACAGCAGACTGTGAGCCTGCAGAGGGTCCATTCATGCTGAACATCTGTTGCCCTTAGATCCTGAAATTGAATGGTGTTTTTGAAATAAAGGATAAACAGTTCTTTTCTTTCTCATTGCCAATATCTGGCACTCAGATAAAAAGATAGCCAATGTCTCTAATGCCTTGCCCCAGTCTAAAGAGGACTGTGATAGTCAATTGTATGTGTTAACTCAACTGGGCCACAGGCTGCCCAGACATTTAGTTAAACATTATTCTGAATGTGTTTGCAAGGGTGTATCTGGATGAAATTACCATTCTAATAAATAGACCGAGTATAGCAAATTGCATTCCATAATGTGAGTGGGCCTCATCCAATCAGCTGATGGCCTAGATGGAACCAAAAGGCTGACTCTCCCCAAAGTAAGTGGATTCCTACTGCTTGATTGCCTTGATCTGGGACATTGTTTTTTTCCTGCCAATGGATTAAATGGGAACATTAGCTCTTTCTGGATCTTGAGCCTGTCAGAATTTAGGCTGAAACTGCATCATTTCTCTCCCAATTCTCAGGGCTTAGGACTCAGACTGGAACTCCACCACTGGTCTTCTGGGTCACCAGCTAGCTGATTGCAGATCTTGGGACTCATCAGCTTCCATTATCATTTGAACCAGCTTCTTATAATAAATCTCTCTCTCTCTCTCTCTCTCTCTCTATATATATATATATATACACACACATATATACATATGTATATATATATGTGTATATATATGCATATATTCATGTTTTGCATGCATATATATGCATGTATACATATATACGCATATATATGCGTATATATGCATATATGCATACAGACACACATTCCATTGGTTCTGTTTCTCTGGGGAACCCTGCCTAATATAGATTTTGATACTGGGAGTAGTCTAGAGGAAGATAATTTTAAAAATGAGTTTTCTGAATTGGTTCTGGGTTTCTAGAATTTGCTCTTTGATCTAGTTAGATTTAAAGATGCTAATAATTCTATATTCATTAGTAAAGAGAAGGCTGGTGGTCCGTGGTGTTCTCTGGCAATAAAGATACACAAAATATCATCAGTGACACTCCTAATCAACCACTTGTAAGAGTCAGAGAAATTGGTACTTTGTATATGATACTTCTGAACATTTTTCTCAAACTAAAAAAAATATAATAAGATCGACTGGTCACTCCTAATGTTGTTGGACATGTGGAGAAGGAAAATGATGAGCTTAGGAATTTAAATTTCCAGCTTAAGCACCACATAAATGATCTGAAAACTTCTACGTGTCCCCTGAAGGAGTCCATTATCCTCTAGCCACAGGATAAAATAGCCACAGGTCTGAAATTGCTGAATATCAAGTGCAGAATCTCATTCTGAATTACAATGCAAGTTGAGCTCTCCGACTCACAGGCTGTCTAATGTTAAAAGGAGGGTATTCATTGAGAAGGAGTGTGATCCTGAAAGTTGCAATGGCAATATGTGGAGAGTATTGATGAAGCTCAGGACATTGAGGCCCCAAATTCTCATGAGTTTTCTTTGCCAATGGAAGAGACCTCTCCACCACCAGTGGAAGCAACCCCATCTACTCACAGTGGAAGTGACCTCTCTGCTTTTCAGAGTGAATTAATCCTGAATTGGCTAAGGAAACTATAATAGCTTCCCCCGAAGCAGTTGTCATGTAAGACAAAGGTGATTTTCTTCTGGACAGGCTATGACCATCCTTCTTTGCTTCTAGGCCTCTAACTAATCTGAATTCTATACAGGGCCCTAAAGGTTAGGTACAAAGTGTGGATCATGAGGAGACATGCTATAATCCAAGAGAACTGCTTGAGTTTTCTAGTTTATACAGACAGAAATCCAGGAAACATGTGGAAATGGATATTAAGAGTGTGGAATAGCAGCAGGTGCAACATAAATATGAACCAGGATGAATTTATCGATATGAGCTCACTTAGCAGAGATTCTGCATTTAGTGTTGCAGCTCAGGGAGTTCAAAAAGGCTCTATTTGGTTGTTTGGCTAAGACGTGGACCGACAGATCACCCATAGTGAGCAAATCGAAATGCCTAAGCTGCCTTGGCTCAATGTGGAGGACGAGACTCAAATGTTTAGGGACACTAGAATGTTAGAGTAGATCTGCCATTTAAGATCTAGTCACCTAACCTGGGAGGGTCCAGAAGACATACCTTCTACCATGAATTCTACCATGATTGACAAATAAATTTGTGAAGGGAGCCCTGGCATCTTTGAAGTGCTCTGTGATCACTCTTCTCTGTAAGCCAGACCTCACAGTGAAAACTGAAGTCAATGTGGATGTGGTTACCATAATGGGCAGCACACTCAAAGCAGTAATCAGAGTAGTCTGACTTGCACAGGCCTATGGCATTGGTTAGGTCATCAGTGTGTTCCTAGAAGTAAAATAGGAAGCTTATTAAATTCTTCCTTGACCTAGTTATAATGTAGAACTTTAAAAGCAGCAAAGTTTTTAGTTAAATGAACAAAAGTCTAACCTGAACTATAAAAATGGAGAGTCACAATCATGACTCTCAATCAATTCCCAAACATAAGCCAGTTTATAGACCCAGCACCCCTTGAATAGAGGAAAAGACAAGTCCCCTTGAAGAAGGACCCAGAACAATGCCAATAATTTATACTGCTAGTCTTTCTTTTACCCTTTCCCAAAGGGACCTAAGAACTTTTAGCAGTTGAACTGTGCTTGGTACAAAATGAAATGAGAAGAACTTTTGGGGACTTTTGACACTGGTTCTGAACTGACACTAATTCTATAAGACTCAAAACATAACTGTAGCCCACCAGTCAGAGTAAGAGCTCGTGGAGGCTAGATGATCAATGGAGTTTTTGCTCAAGTTCACCTTATAGTAGGAACAGCAGGTCTCTGAACCCACCATGAGATAATTTCCCTAGGTGGGAAATGAATAATTGGAATACACATACTCAGCAGCTGGCAGAATCCACACATTGGTTCCCTGACCTGTAGTATGAGGGATATTATGGTATAAAAGGCCAATTGGAAGCCACCAGAACTGCTTCTACCTAGGAAAATTGTAAGCTAAAAGCAATACCACACCTCTGGAGGGACTGTGAAGATTATTGCCACCATCAAGGACTTACAGATGTAGAGGAATGATTCACACCATATCCTCATTAAACTCATCTGTTTGGCCAGTGCTGAAGACAGATGGATCTTGGAAAATGACAGTGGAGTATCATAAGCTTAACCAGGTGGTGACTTCAATTGCAGCTGCCGTGCCAGATGTGTTTTCATTTCTTGAACAAATTAACACATTCTCTAATACCTGACATGCAGCTATTGATCTGGCAAATGGCTTTCTTCCTCTACACCCATCAATAAGGACCACTAAAAGTAGATTGCTTTAAGCTGACAGTGCTGGAAATACACCTTCATTGTCCTGTTTCAGGAGTATATCCATTCTCCGGGTCTATGTCATAATTTAATATGCAGAAATATTGATCACCTTTCCCTTCTGCAAGATATCAAACTGGTCTATTACCATTGATGACATTATGCCAATTTGACCTGTGTTACAATTGAAGGATGAGTAAGTCAACATTGAACTTTCAGGGTTTTTTTAATTCCTGAAGTAATGTTTGCTTTTTCTTTTGTAAACAGAACAAAGCCTCTATTTTGCACAAATTTTATAGATTTAGTTAATATATAAAACACCGAATGTCAGTAGACTAACATATAATAGACACTCTATAAATATTTTTCATATTAGTGAAGAAATGAGTAAAGACTCTTTCGGCTTTGAGAAAGAAAGATTTATGCAGGCCACTACAAGGCAGACCAGTAGAGATGACTTCCTGAAACTTAGACTGGAATTGATGTTCTGAAAGGAATCATGCAAAGAGATAAATACTGTAAGTTTCTCTCTACTAATATACTTCCTTCTCATTTAGGTCATGATTTGGTAATCCTCACTATATTCTAGAATTCATCATCTGGAGGGAACCTGTTCTTGACGTAGGTAGTTATGCTCATAACCCTTGGGTAAATTTTTAACACCAGGTTTTGAACAGTCTGCTCTTGGACTACATGACATGCAATTTTTTCTCCTTCCTACCCAGTATCCACAAGTAGAGCCCGAAGTTGCTTCTCTGAGGGGGAGCCTATGGCAAGGAAAGGTGAAAACAAAGGGAGATGGGGAGAAAGAGAGAAAAATTGGAAATGAGGTGTCGGGAGTTACATTCCAGTTATTGACATTTGTTGTAAAATTTTTTTCGTCATACTAGGACATCTTTAATGCATTCCATTCCCTCCCTCCCTCCCTCTCTCCCTCCCTTCTTTCCTTCATTCCTTCCTTCGTTTCTCTCTCTCTCTCTTTCTCTCTCTCTCTCTCCAGAAAGCATACATTAGCCCATTTAATCAGAAACCAGCTTCTTAAGGGCATACCATTGCTTCCTGATGTAGATGGTTTAACTATCCACCAATATCCCCTGTCCCATTCTACTGAGTGTAACTTGGTCATGGTCATGTGATTTGTTTTGGTCAATAAAATATGAGATATGCTGCTATAAAGACACATGCACATGTATGTTTATTGTGGCACTATTCACAATAGCAAAGACTTGGAACCAACCCAAATGTCCAACAATGATAGACTGGATTAAGAAAATGTGGCACATACACAACATGGAATACTATGCAGCCATAAAACATGATGAGTTCATGTCCTTCGTAGGGACATGGATGAAGCTGGAAACCATCATTCTCAGCAAACTGTTGCAAGGACAAAAAACCAAACACTGCATGTTCTCACTCGTAGGTGGGAACTGAATAATGAGAACACATGGACACAGGAAGGGGAACATCACACACCGGGATGGTTTTGGGGTGGGGGGAGGGGGGAGGGATAGCATTAGGAGATATACCTAATGTAAATGACGAGTTAATGGGTGCAGCATGCCAACATGGCACATGTATACATATGTAACAAACCTGCATGTTGTGCACATGTACCCTAAAACTTAAAGTATAATAAAAAATAAATAAAAAAATAAAAATAAAAATAAAATAAAATATGAGATGTGACGTGTCACTTGGTGGACATACAATGTGAGCAATAAAGATGACTTACTGTCACAACCCACTTTGATATGGAAGCCTGTGTTGCTACAATATATGTAGCATGGTCTATTCCAACTGATACTGCAACATTGATATGTTTTCCAGGTATCCTATGTGACCGAACACCCCCAGTTCAATATGAAGTCAAGGAAATTGTCTCTTTATGCTGTAAACTAAAGAAAAAATGTTTTATATAATATATGCATGTCACACGTTTACAAGTAGTATAGTGTACAGTTTCAGTGCTTAGCCATTTTAAAATATTGTAGGGTATATTAGACAATGAGACACATAATTGCCATAAGAGATGCACAAATTGGTGTTTCCAAAGGGAAAGGGATTATATCCCCCTGGGGAATTAAATAAAAGCAGTCAAAAGGGAGCTAGAATGTGAAATGAGTCTTGAAGGACAGAAAAATTTTTAAATGATAGAAATTATAAATGAGGCCAGGTGCAGTGTCTCACACCTGTAATCCCAGCACTTTGGAAGGCCAAGGTGGGTGGATTGATTGAACTCAGGAGTTTGAGACCTGCCTGGGCAACAACATGGTGCAACTCTGTCTCTACAA
Source organism: Gorilla gorilla gorilla (assembly GCF_029281585.2). Classification (NCBI taxonomy): domain Eukaryota; kingdom Metazoa; phylum Chordata; class Mammalia; order Primates; family Hominidae; genus Gorilla; species Gorilla gorilla. The sequence goes on from NC_073243.2 coordinate 89,376,014, forward strand.
AAAATACAAAAAATTAGCCAGATATGGTGGTGTGCACCTGTGGTCCCACCTACTCAGGAGGCTGGGGTGGATGGATCACCTGAGCCCAGGGAGGTCAAGGCTGCAGTGAGCCATAATGGCTCCACTGCACTGAAGCCTGGGTGATGGAGTGAAACCTTGTCTCAAAAAAAATAAACAAATAATAATAAATGAATGAAGCATAGAAGATTTCAGGTAATGGAAATAAAACACATTTGCGAATTTGGACAGTGGTTTTCACCTCAGCTAGAGAGTCAATCTAATGAGATCTGACTTAAATCCAGTACCTAGAGTCTTGAAAATGAAATTGGGTATACAATCCAGGGCCATATGCTAGACAACTAGAGAGGTCAGGGTGGAAAGAAAATAATTAAATAGTCTGGGAAGGCGTTAACAATGTTTGAAGAAGAGAGAATTATATGAGGCAACCTACAACTGAAAAATGCTGTCTGGTTTAAATTTTTTAAGTGATGAGAGAAGTGAAGTGAAGATATTAATAAAGTCAATAATAAATGAGGAGCCATAAGGATTGACCTGCAACAGCAATAAGATAAGAAAAAGGACACTGACTATAAATAACGGTGTACACATGGAACCTGAAACATTTGATATTTGCAAAAATAAGTTGAGGAGGAGATTAAAATTAATAGTTCAAGATACTTTGAAATGTGAGCTTCAGACAGTTGTAAAAAATGCATTCTCTAGTGGATGTGCATGAGTTTGTTTTAGACCAACTTACATTTTAATGGATAGAAGTGTATTCAGGAAAAGATGTCAAACAGTCTGTTGAAAATGGAAAGAAAAGAAACTGGAGCCTAGAGTGCATATATAGATATAGAATTTGCATAACATTTGAATATATGAAAGTAAATGAGATTACCATGGAAGGGAGCATAAAAAATACAAATATGATATGAAATCAGCACCACCCCTTTCTTTAAAGAAAATGGAAAATAAAAGAATTCTAGGAAAAGATAAAGAAAAGCTAAGAAAGAGTTTTCAAAGTCAAGAGGGGAATTACCACATGAATTGCCATCTTAGGATCCAGATACCTAGTGCTAAGGCCAACCAGGAGGGATTTCTCCAGAATTGCAGGAAACCCTTGAGAAGTCAATTTAAGCAGAATAATGATGGCAGAGGATCGTGTGCATGAGGTATGATGTCTGAGTGGATGGCAAAGTTGTCCAGGGACATAGACTCTTTTTTCAAGGAATTTTTCAGTGAAAGACATAGGGAAGAAGTGAAAATAGTTTGAGGAATTAGGGGAGTGAGATCAGGTTAGAAGAGACCCATGCATGTTTGTAGGTGGAGGATTAGAAACTAGCAGAATGACAGAAACAAAATCACAGTTGAAGTATGATTCTGGAGGTAGTGAGAAAGAATAGATTCAGGATGGTTGTGTTAACTGGCTTAGTGAAGTAGATGAGAGATTGTAATATTTTGGAGAAAATAATAAAAGAGAGTAACAAGAAACAGTTCATAGCTATTTGGAGTAAGAAGTAAGTAAGTTATAGGAATTCATGTAAGATCTTGTTCAGTGTGTAGAAGGAAGCTTCACTGCTGAGTCTAAGGAGGGTATGGAGGTATGGAGAAAATCTCAGTTTGGAGGACAGCAACAATGAAATACAGAGAATCCGACTAGCTATGAATGTTCAGTGGAATTTTCAGTGGCTGCAAATAACAACAATTTTCCCAAGCAACACTTAAATATACCAGAGCAATAGGAGACAATGTACACAGTTGAGTAGTCTGTTAGAACAGAGCACGGGCTTTGGAGTCAAATTTAAAAATAGATATTTGATGCTCCAATTTAATTTACTGTTAGTGGAAACTTGATCATTTTATATGTTCATGATGAGCTTTTGGTTCCTAATCCATACTTCTACTCTTGTGTGGTTATTTCATTAGGGCCAACGTAATATGTGCATTAATACCATACTAACTATAGTTTACCTAATCTAATTTTAGCTTATGTAATACTTAGTCATCTTCAAATGATGACTATGCCTTATCATAACTGAAAAACAATAATTCACTGTGAAAGAATTAGTGTGTAAGGCTGTTGATATGAGAAATAATCAGAAATATAAAACTTTCCTGATACGCTTAATGACATACCACATTAATTATTGCTAGTTGTGACTTACAGGCAATGTTGGAATATAAATATTAAGTTCTTTTCAACAACTTTTTGCTAATTTGGTTGAGAACTGTGGGGTTAGACATCATAAAAATGAGTCTTATATAAGGTAGGAAACTCTATTTGGAGGTATCCACTTCGCTTTAACTTAGGAGTCAGAGATCGATAGGCTGCTGGTCAAATCTGGCTAGCCACCTCCTTTTGTAGATAATGTTTCACTGGAACACATCCACATTCATTCATTTAAGTACTGGCAACTATGGCTGCTTTCACACCACAAGAGTTGCAACAGAGACCATGTGGCTTGCTAAGCGTAAAATATTTAGTGGCTAGCTCCTTACAGAAAAGCTGGCTTATCTTTGTTTTAGCTAATAAACAAACATTACTATAGTACCTAAATGTAATAGGTTACCATTCTAACAGTTAACATTTGCATTTATTCATGAGGAATCTCTATTACTTTTTAGCATGGTATAGAATATGTAGATTAGGTTTTTTACTTATCTGGAAGTTGATTCAGAGAAAATATTACATGTCCTTTCTATAATTTTTACTAAAGACCTAACTAAATATAAGTTCCACAATTTTAATATACTTTGTATTTCCTTTTACTTATCACATTCAAAGAATAAACTGTTAAACATTATATATACAAACTTCAGAACTACCATGAGACTAATAAAATAGATGAGTTAAAAAATGCAATTCATATATATTACTAAGATAAAATGCCATTAAATATTAATATAATAAAATATTAATTTCTATTAAGGATTATGCTTACCCCATCCAATTGCCCATTAAGTTACAAATATACAGTTCAGAATTCCAACTGATAAGATACACAACACTTTCAATAGAGATCTTTGCTTTTAATGATCTCTATATTACCAGAAACATGTAAGAGATATGAAATACACCATCTCCTCTCCTTCTGCTACCTCCTGCCATGATACAGGATGCTCAGTTAAACAACACGCTTTACTAAGACAAAAAAGAAAGAAAGAAAGAAAGAAGGGGAGCAAGCTTGATTGCTTGTCACACAAATAATGCAATGGAGCTAAAAACATCTAAAGAGGATTCATAATAAATAACTAACGGAAACCACGTGCAATATACTTACGTGTAACTAAACAAAGTATGATCCTTTTGACATAGTTCACGTCTCCTTGTCAGATATTTCAGTATGTTACATATATCTTAGTCACACTTGTAGTTCTATACAAATAACTATATTGAATTTCTAAAACACCAACTAATAAGTCCTGTTTGCTTTACATAACGATCACTGAAGAGTGATACTTTCCTTACACTTTAGTTGACATCATTAGCTACAGACTTAATGTATTGAGCTCCTCCACACCTTTATACACAGACTGTTTCTCATGCTCCAATAAATATGATTACCTATTTTTTTCTGTATTTTAAGCCAGGTTGGATACGTAAGACTCCATGGCTGTATTATTCATACAAGTATCCATGCCCTCCAGACTAAATTGTTTTTAAGGGCACCTCCATAAGTGTTCTTTAGGTTACTTGAATCTAACTTATTTCCTGGATTCCTTATAATGGATGTTCTTATGTATAATGAAAACTAAAATGTTTTATCGAAAAATGTTGCATGCATATTTATCTATACTTGTTCATCTGTGGAATTATATTATGCAACTCTACCAATCCCTGTCTTATATAAATGTCAAGCTTCCATCATATACATGTAAATTTTGAATAGGTAAATAAAAATAAGTTTTTATATAATGAATTGAAAAATAAATAACAATCACTATTCACATTGCGGCTTTTGTTACCTATTGAGCTGGTACTGGCTAGAACAGTTAACTTTTCTTCCTCGCTTAAGAAATTGCTTTAGTGTTTTTTCTTTTTATCTGTAGACAAACCCTTGTTTCTGCTCCAAAATCTCATATATAAAATGTAATTTACTTTCCTTTGGTTATAGCTTTTTCTCATCATAGAGTAAATTTTAGCAGAGAAACATTTTTATATCTCTTAAACCAGAGAGAAAAAAAACAAGTCTATTATTTTATAAGAACGAATATGCTACCTCTATAATATACACAGGGTGCTCTATATTCCAGGCACTGTAATTTACAAACATTATTATATTGTATTTAAACCTCACCACAACTCCATGAACTACATAATATATGTATTTTACAAATAAATAATGTTTTAGCTATACAGTAAAATACTGTGGATCTGAACAGTATTGTTCAGCTATTCTGTGTTAACATTAGACATTGTAATTTGAAGCACTCTGTCACTCTAACACGAAAGTTCCCAATCACCATAATTTGACCGAGGTGAGCGGATCACGAGGTCAGGAGATCAAGACCATCCTGACTAACATGGTGAAACCCCGTCTCTACTAAAAATACAAAAAATTAGCCGGGTGTGGTGACGGGCGCCTGTAGTCCCAGCTACTCAGGAGGCTGAGGCAGGAGAATGGCATGAACCCGGGAGGTGGAGCTTGCAGTGAGCCGAGATTGCACCACTAGACTCTAGCCTGGGTGACAGAGCGAGACTCCATCTCAAAAAAAAAAAAAAAAGAGTATGGATAAGGAGATGTCTGTAAATTGGGGTTGAATGTTGGCAAGTTGGACATGGTGAGAGAACTTTATTTTACTTTATATCTTCAATGTTCACACTAAAGTAAAAATTGACATGGCCTGTAGAGAATAAAAATGGTGGTGAAGAAGATATAGATACTTTAAAAAAAAACATAAATAGATTTAATCGAGCAGTATAGCCCTTAGTCTTAGGCAAGGGAGGCCTTTGCTCTTAGTCCTGTGCCTCTTGGATACTGTCCAGTGCCTGGGACAAACTAAGACTCACAGTACCTGAGAAAAGGGCACCCCAATCTGGTCTTACATTAGTCCTAGTTGCCAAAATAATCTACCCCAAAATCTTCTGTCTTTCTCTGGTGGCGTGGATGAGCTGGCATTGGCAATGCCACTTTGGTGTATTTCCCTGGACACTGGTACCAGGAGGTCACCCCATGCTAGGGGTGTCCAGCTCTCATGTCAGGCAGTCCTGCAGGGATGACTAAGCCTGTCTCCCAAGAGCTTCTGAAGATAGTTGCACAGTAATACCAACGGGCCCTACCAATTCCTGTACTTTCTCTCTTGTTTCCAATCAATGTAGTGATACACACTACCCACAGCTTAGTTTTAAGCTGTGTTTACCAAAGGCACTCCTTACATCAGTGAAACTGCTCTTTTTGCCCCATGCCATTGTCCTTGACTATTCTATTAGTTGGTGGCAGGGTGTGGAAGTCAGAGATAAGATCAATATTGTGAAATATTACATGCTAAGAATTCCAGGCTTATGGTCTAATTCGTACAAGAAAAGGCATGGTTGAAAGATATCTTTCAACATTTATGTCATAACACTTCAAACAGTAAATTTAACATGTCCAGAACAAAACAATAATCTTTCTCATTTTTTGATCTAACTTGGTAAATAATTGCATTTGTGGTTATCATTATCAAAGCGCAGATCCAAGCTTTGAGAGAGTCACTGAAAGCCAATATGCATGGAAACCACAATGGATGAGTGATGATATAAACTTCATTATATAAATGGCATTAGAGAAGTGGCAAGAAGAACTATATTGTTCAATACAACAGGCTCCAAAGAGCCATTGTAATACTTCTGCTACCTTTTTCTTGTGGAGAAACACATAAAATTATTCAGGAATGAGACATTTGACAGTAAATGATGAAGAGATGGTGCTTGGACTCTGTTAAGGACCTTCACATCTGATGTTTGAGTAAGAAACAAACACATTAATTCCTCTTGTCTACTTGTATTTGTGATTTTCATCAATAAATTACTATAACTCAGATGAGCCCATGGATTGTGTAGTACAGATTTAATCAATTTGTTTAAACAGACAGGGACCCCACAAAACTACCTGTCTTATCCTTGTACACTCTAGGGGTAACCCTATAAAAAGCTGCTGTAAGGAAGAACCAGGAAAATTAATGAAAGTAACATGAAAATGTTGCTGAGAAACATGAACGCCCAGTTGAGGTTGGAAGCCAGGCATTTGTAATCCATTAATGTATTAATATGTGAGATATTTTCTCCCCCAGAACCCAGATGCTTGATTGTTGGAAAGGAAAAAATATATATTTGCCTAGATCCTAGTAAAATGTGAATAGAGAAACAAAAGACAGGAAGTAGAGAATAGAGACAAGGAAGTAACTAATTGTTGTACTGTGGAGCCATGACTAGATTAGGAAAAAATAAATAAACCTAAGCTGAAAAATTTTGTAGTCTGATGTCCTCTGCAATTTTTGGCAGCAGATGTTGATGCTTTATTTTGAGTTAGTGTATTAGTCAGAGTTCTCCAGAGAAACCGAACCAATAAGATTGTAGTTTGTAGTTTAAAAGAAAGGTTTTAATTTTAATAGTGTGGTTTTCTTCCACATATGGAGGCTATCAATCATTTACTTTACCAAAGTTTATCTAGTTTTGCGGCTGATAATATTCACTTAGCTTTGGAAATATTTTTTAAAATTCCCTTTGAACTTCAATATTTTCAGGTAAATATGATGTAACTTTGTTACCAGAGTGATAAACATAAAAGTGATGAATTTAAATTCTAGAGATTTTTTAAACAATAAATTTTATAGTGGCAGAAGGCAAAATTTCAAAAATAATATTAGTTAAATAAGTATTGAAAATGGATAATACTTAAACATTATGTAGAATTTTAAAAGCCAACTCTCATTTTCAAGCATTTTAAAATAAACATTTCCAAAATGCTAAATATATCTTATTTTTAAACTGTGAAATACTTTAAAGTTATTTTCTAAATAGTGGCTTTATCTTTCCTCTGCTGGTCTGTGTATAGATCTAATGGTCTGTTTTTAAAATGTGTATTATATTCTCCTACTGATGTATAACCTTACTATAGCTATTTTTTAAACAATTTTAAAAAGAAAATGTAATTCAATAATGAAAACAACAAAAATTAGCTTTTTCTAATCTGATTAGTGTATTGCATTGTTTTTCGCATCTAAACTTCTTTCATCTGGTATTTTTTGTCCATTTATTTTTTAACACCTCTCCAATGTTTCTTTTCATTTCTGTATTAATATACTGTTTTTCTTTTTTCATTTTTTTCTAGTTGATATAATGAATATGCCACAATTTTATTTATAATTTTTATTTTGAAACAAGGTCTCGCTCTGTCCCTCAGGCTAGAGTGCGGTGGCACCATCATGGCTCACTGCAGCCTCAACCTCCCGGGCTCAAGTCATCCTCCCACTCCAGTCTCCCTAGTAGCTGGGGCTGCCGGCATGCATCACCATGCCCTGCTAATTTTTGTTTTTTTTGTGGAGACAAGGTTTTGCCATGTTGCCCAGGCTGGTCTCAAACTCCTGGACACAAGCGATCCACCCACCTCAGCCTCCTAAAATGCTGGGATTACAGGTGTGATCCACTGCACCCAGCCACTTTTATTAACATTATATTGTGTGTTTATTATTACAGATGTAGAACTTTATAACTACCAATATCAATAGATTATAGCAATTAACTTCTTAATAAAAATGAAAAATAAAAACCTTATGTTTTCGTAATTTTATTTTACTACTCCTTGGATTTTCTTGATTTAATAGAGCCATTTATTTCTTTCAGAAATTATAAATGGTATTTATATTCCATTTTTAAAATCTGTAATTAGAATTATTTATACATAGTGACCAATTATTTGTATTGGAGGGCTGTACTAATTTATATTTTTGTCAGTATTATATGAATATTCAATTGTTTGCCACATTCTCAACATTGGCCATTTGTGACATTTTATCTTGCCATCTTAGTTTATGTTCATAGTATCTCATTATGTCCTTAGTTTTACGACATAGTGCATTGCTTTCTTTACTAATAAGTTTGGGCATCATTAAATGGGGTTTAAGTCATGTGTATGTTATTTTTTAAATAACAGTTTAATGAGTTTCAACCATTTTTATAAGGTTATTTTTTTCTTAATTGTATTGTACAATTGCTTCATATGATCAGGATAATAATTATTTGTCCTACAAAGTTTTCATATGTTGTATAGAAATTTAAAAGCCTGTCTTTGTATGGGTAGAATTTTTTAGTACTTTTCTAACATTTTCTACTCCAAGTTAATACAAATATTTTACTATATTTTGTATCAACAGTCTTACACTTTGATCTTTCACATTTAATTGCTTAGTCTACATAGAATTGCTTTTTGTATATAGAATGAGGTAGGGATATAAAAATTTTTAATTAGAGATCGTCAAATTTCTCATTACTACATATCAAATAGTCTATGGTTCCCTGTTATTTTTCACATCAGCTTTGCTGTATATTAGGTTTTCAGTGTCAGTTTGTATATGTGTGTGTTTCAAGGCTCTCCCTTCCATTTCTAAATAATTATAAATAATGGGAAATACTTAAGCATTATGAAGAATTAAAAATGTCAACTATGTAGAATTATGTATTTATTTAGAATTTAAAATATCACATTCATTGATGAATATTTCTTTCCTATACTTCACGTCTCACTGTTTTAATGAATATATTTTGGTTTATTATTGAGCAGGACAATACCATCTCCCTTGTACTTATTTATTATTAATGTCTTAGCTATTCTCATCCTTTGTTCTTTCATGACATTCACTATCAGCTTTACAAGTTCCATGGGGAAAAATATCTGAATTCCTTTTACCTGGAATTCTTTGAATTGGTATATACTTAAATCCGATTCAATGACAGGATATGTCTTCCCACTTATTTAGTTCTTATTTAATAGTTATCAATCAAGTTTTACAATTGCATCACTAAAAGTATTATATCCTTTTCTTAAATTTATTTCTTGATACATATAATGAATATTGGTAAGGTAAGTGATTTTGAAATTATACCTTTATCTCCTGTTGCAAGGAGATAATTATTAAAACGCAATTATTAAAATGCAGTTATTAAAATGCAATTATTTAAACATTGTTCAGATATTTTGCTAAAATCTCTTATTAATTGCATATCTTTGGTAGATGATCCTTTGAATTTTTAAAGTAAAACATAATCACGTCTCCAAATAATGTCAGGTAGGGTTCTTCCTTTTTAATGTCTTTGTTATTTCTTGTTCTTCTTATCTTAGTGAACTATATCAGATATCCTTTGTGTTTTGTGATTTAAGACTCAACCTTGAAAATATCTTTGTGGTGCGAGTTGTAAGTTATTTTCTAAGGGGATGATTAGGTTCATCTGGAAGGCACTGCACACCCAATCCACTTTAAATTCAAATCCTGATGTAAGGATTGATTTTGAACCAAACAAATAATGTAAGTTAAATTCTCAAACTCAGATAAGAGCCTCCCAGGCCATACATCCTCAGAACGGATATTTTTCTTTAACAAAATTCTCTAGAAGCAATAATAAACTTTACTTGTTTTCTAATTTAGGAGATACTTTTTTTTTTTTTTTTAAGTGTATAGGCTTCCTGGGATCTGGTTATTTCTGGTTTTCTCCAATCCACCTTCAACCTGTGCCAGCTTCATAGATGCTAAATGAGTCACTTGATCTATGGCACTCTCCTCCCTGTGCTTGTCTTTCAGCTTTGCTGCACATTTTAGAACATCTCTTTTACTTTCTTTCATATTCAACCATTCACTTAAAAATATGTTTATGTGTTTCTGTGTATTTTTTTCAATTAATATGTTCATGTATTTTGGTGACTTTTCTAATTTTCTATTTTATCTGGAATCTTCAGTGTGATTTTAAAGGTTATGATACTGTCAATTGACCGACTTCAGGCAGACATATTTTTATCTTACTCTGTGTTTTGACAACTTATCTTTCATATTTTAATTCATTTGACCCATAGTCTCTAATTTTACCATGAGAAAATCACTAATTAGTAATAATATTGCTATCATTTTATTATTATAAAATAATTGTATTCTACTTATATTACTTAAAAATGTATCTACTTTCTTTCAAACATTATTTTTCGTAATGTCTTGTGCATTTTTTTTTTTTTTTTTTTCCTGACACAGAGTCTCACAATGTGGCCCCGGGCTGGAGTGCAGTGGCAGGATCTCAGCTCACTGCAACCTCTGCCTCCCAGGTTCAAGCAATTCTCTTACCTCAACCTCCTAAGTAGCTGGGATTACAGGCACCCACCACCAAGCCCAGCTAATTTTTCTGTATTTTTAGTAGAGATGGGGTTTCACCGTGTTGGCTAGACTGGTCTCGAACTCCTGACCTCGTGATTCACCTGCCTCGGTCTCCCAAAGTGCTGGGATTACAGGCACCCACCACCAAGCCCAGCTAATTTTTTTGTATTTTTAGTAGAGATGGGGTTTCACCGTGTTGGCTGGACTGGTCTCAAACTCTTGACCTCATGGTTCACCTGCCTCGGTCTCCCAAAGTGCTGGGATTACAGGCGTGAGCCACCACGCCTGGCCTGTGTTGTGCTTTCTAAGTACTCTATAACATCCTTCTATATTGCAAATTTTAGCCCAACTCCCATGGTATTTTGAATACAAAGATAGCAAACCAAGTCTAAAATACATTGCAAAGGTCTGTATAACCTTCTTTGATACGTAGAAGATACTCAGATGCTGTAGAATCTGAAGTTAGAAAGCTGGTGAGTATGATGCTCATTTCATGTTCATTATTCAGTGAAAGCTGGGAGACACCAAGGGCCTGGAGAGTGCTTGTGGGAGAAAAGCTGTCAATACATTTTTTTTAAATTTTTTTTGAACCCGTTGTCAACTTTCCACACCTGGCTTTCTATGTTGTTGGTCTTCCTTTTCTAGTATAGTAATGCTCAGCTGTATCAGGAGAAAACTTGGCCTTCTGCAGATATCCCCTTTAGTTTGTTTGTTGTTGGTGGTGGACCTCACAGTGTGGTTGCTTTTGCCTTTGAAGGAATTCTAAGTGCCGTGCACCACAGATGCACTACAGTTCCTCAGTCTTCTAATTTCAAGAGATATCAGTGGGATTTTACTGGGATTATTCTATCTATTTTCTTTTATAACATTGTGTTTTTTAAAGAAAATTATTACAGGGATCTTGGGATTATTATTATCTTTTTAGACAGAGTCTCGCTGTGTTGTCCAGTCTGGACTGCAGTGGCGGGATCTCGGCTCACTGCAACCTCCGCCTCCTGGGTTACGGGCACCTGACACCACTCCCAGCTAACTTTTTGTATTTTTAGTAGAGATGGGGTTTTGCCATGTTGACCAGGCTAGTCTTGAACTCCGACCTCAGATGATCCACCCGACTCGGCCTCCCAAAGTGTTGGGAATACAGGGATGAGCCACCACTCCCGGCAGGGATTATTTTTGATGTTAGTAACATCTCACACATTTAGCAGCAATTTCTCTGATTCCATTCCTTACTTTCCTGCATTAGTACAGACTTTACCTCCTTTTAAAATCCTTTTCATTGTCGTAGGGGCATTGGAAACAAAATGTATGTCTATGCCCAAGTTGCAGCTTCTTACAAGGAATTCTGTTACCCCACTATTGATAACCACATGTCCTCAGCTGTTATTAGTCTTGGGTTTTCTTAGGTTAGCTGAAATGACCTTATGAATTGTGCTCTTGCAGACTGTACTTACCCCGAACTAGTGCCCTGGGTCTTGTTGAAGCACAACTACTACCTGATTTTTTTGACATGTCTCTCAGCTTACATTTTTCTGGTGTCATTTATTTTCATTGCTGTACTTTTTTTACCACCACCCCACAGTGAAGTAGCTTAGCTAATTACAAGAGGATTTATCTTTATGCCAGAATCAGGTAGAAGAACACAAAGCAAGTGTATCTAATTCTTTAATATATCCTCTTTACTGATAAAATGAATCTCTACTCTTATCACTTTGTAAGCTAACAGCCTTCACTTAATACAGTCTTTTGTTGCCCTCGTGTTGTCTTTTATTAAAGTTCATGACTCTGGCTCACTGTATTTTCTAATACTTATGTATCTATAACTCATCTTAGTAATACTGATGTGATTTTGTGATTGTTCCCCTTGGGTGTTAGGTATGATATTCTTAATTGTAGCTATGATGTAATAAAGCAAACCTTGAACTACCTTTTCTAACATCACACATGCTCAACAAACACACACAAACCCCATATATATAATTGAATGTACACACACACACACACAATCATAGTTACAAATATTTTCCAATGAGTTATAAGACCATTTTCATGAATTCAATAGTTGAAATAATTATGTAAGCAATTACTTATTTTTTGCTTGTCATAAATGAAATGCTTTTCAAAAATGCCAGTGTTTTTAGGAATTTGAACAAAGCTATAGTTAACATCTTATAAACACGGGCAAGACTTTGTTTAGACATGCATATAGGAGCAGAATTCCTGCGGTCCAGGTTACCTGCATTTCACTTTTAGTAGATATTCCAAATGGTTCTTCAAAGCAGTTGTGTCCATGTGGATTTCCAACCCACGATATGAGTGAGAGCTTCCATCACTCCACATCCTTGCCAATTATTGATAATTTCAGACATTATCTTTATTATCTTTTTTTGCCAACTAATTCAATGAGAAATTATGTGTTATTATTGTGCTTTTTTTGGATTTCTCTGATAATGGCTGTGGAATCATTTTTATATGCTTTTTAGAAGTCCTGTTTTTTTCTTTTTGTAAATATTCCATTTATAGATTTCCAAATTCAATACTTTATTGATTGTTGACATTCTTAATATAATCTTTACACTAAATTGTGTTCCATGATTGGAAATATTTTCTCATAGTCAATGACATAGCTTTTCTTTTCTTTGCAAGTTTAGCTTTAAATATATGATTTTGATTTTAATTCAAATTTTGTGTTTTCAATATTTGTTTAAAGAAAGCTTTTCCTATTTCATAAAAATTTTATATGTTGGCCAGGCATGGTGGCTCACACCTCTAATTCCAGCACTTTGGGAGGCCGAGGCGGGTAGCTCACTTGAGGTCAGGAGTTCAAGATCAGCTTGGCCAACATGGTGAAACCCTGTCTGTACTAAAAATACAAAAATTAGCTGAGCATGGTGGTGGGTGTCTGTAATCCCAGCTACTTAGGAGGCTGAGGCAGGAGAATTGCTTTAACCCAGGATTTGGAGGTTGCAGTGAGCTGAGACCATGCCCTTGCACTCCAGTCTAGGCGACAAGAGCAAAACTCTGTCTCGGAAAAAAAAAAAAAAATCATATATGTTCTTGACTTTTAAACTGTTTCTCTTTCATGCATCTGAAAGTTATTTTTTATGTATGATATGATTAAAGAAATCTGTAACCAGCCGTATGTATTTGTGGAGCCTATGTTTTTGGATTCAACCAACCATAGATTGAACATAATTAGAAAAATAATTATAACAATGAAAAATAATACAAATTAATATCAATATGACATAGCAATTATTATAAGTAATCTAGAGATGATTTAAAGTATACAGGAGATGTGCATAGGTTATATGCAAATAATATTCCTTTTTACATAAAAGACTTGAGCGTCTGTGGCTCTTGATACCTAGGAGGGTCCTGGAACCAATCCCTTGTGGCTGCCTAAGGATGACTGTACTTTGATTTTGTGCATCTGCATGGTGGATTTTTCCTATTCTACTTATTTAAAAGTCTGTTCTTTTCCCACTGATTTAAGTGAAACGTTCGTACATATTTATATGTATCATTTAGACTCTATGCCAATAACATACGTTTTTTTCCATATTTTTATAACAATTTTTTATATCGGATAGGGTAATTTTATCTTTCCAACAAAGTCTATGAACTTCTTGGGTTTTGTTCTTTCAAATGAATATTAGGATTAGCTATGGGTGGCCCATAAGACCACCTCTAGAGCAATATATAGAGAGAAAGCATTTTTGTTCAAATTTGTTTGTTACGTGTTTGACATGCTCTTCTTATAGTTTACATTCCTTCCATTTTCTCTGAAGGCTTTAAATGTGTATTATGTGTCTATTACAGATTATTCTATTATTATTAGTTCTTAAGAAATAAATTTTCTCTTTATCGCTCCACTGAGTTTCATTGAGGGTGTATTGTGTTCTCTCACATTTTTTTTTAAATTTTTTTCCTTGTTATGGAATCTAGGGTCTTACGTTGTGAAAGAATCTCTTCAAGATATTTTGGTACTTGCTCTGCTGAGGTCCTACTGATTCTCCAGTGCTATATCATGCTTTATATTACTACTCTGGGTTGCATCCACCATATTATATATTTGGGCAAATCTGGAGTTTACACACATCAGGCTCAAGCTTGCCTTCTGCTTCTCAAGGTTAACCTCTTTCTATCTATGGCCACTCTTGAACAGCTGGTATTTGTGCAGCTTCCCAATACTGGTGGACAGAAGATTTTTGTGTTTGTTTCTTTTTCTTCTAATTCCCATCCCATGATGGGACTACTCATTCTACAAACTAGTTGCATGTAAACAGCTCATTATTAGTTCCTTCCTTCAAGCGACCCAAGATGCCTGAATTTCATTAACAACATTGGTAATTGAAGCCTTATGGAAGCCATTCATACCCTTAAATTTCCTGGATCATCAGTTACCACTCCTCTGACTTTATTGCTAGTAGCTTGAGATTTATTTTTTCTTCCTGTCAAGGTCCCCTGAAAGTTAATGTCACTGAAAGGTGTACTGTACCAGTAATCATACTTTATGAATGTAGTTTGTTTTTGACTTTAGAAAATATTTCCTTTAAAAACTTTTATGAGATTTGCTTAATTAAGCTCTTTCTAAAAATTATGTAGCCATAGTCTGACACTCTGGTTCTGTGGTTTTGTTCAGCTTGTCACACATAATTGCAGGTTATCAGTAGTCCTAGTCTGAAGGGAAAGAAATAGTTATTAGAGTTTCATTATTAAGTAACATCTATCCATCTCTCTAAGTGAGTTAATTATATGCCTGTCCTAGGTTGTCTTAAACAATATTTTAAAACACCCTTTCATTGTGTATATATTTCTGCCGCCTTAGCCATACACACTGTCTTGTAGTGAGATAGAGTCATGAGGAAGTTGTTTTATTAGAGTAATTTTTTTCTCCCCTATGGAAGGGGATAGGAAGTAGATCTATAAGTTGGTTATCAATGAAAATATTTGTAAAATATTTGAAGAGATTTATTCTGAGCCAAATGTGAGTGACCATGGCCTGTGACACAACCCTCAGGAAGTCCTGAGACTATGTGCCCAAGGTTGTCAGGGTACAGCTTGGTTTTATACATTTCAGGGAGGCATGAGACATCAATCAAATACATGTAAGACATACATTGGTTTGCTCCAGAAAGGTGGCACAACTCAAAGCTGTGGGGCGGGAGGGGGTGGTTTCCAGGCTGTAGGTAAATTTAAACATTTTCTGGTTGACTATTAGTTGAGTTTGTCTAAAGACCTGGGATTCATAGAAAGGAAATGTTCAAGTTAAGATCAAAGATTGTGGAGACCAAGGTTCTTTTGAGGTCTTATAGTGGCTGCCCTTAGAGACAACAGATGACAAATGCTTCCTATTCAGATCTTTAAAAGGTGCTAGACTTTTAGTTAACCTCTTTAGGATTGGGAAGGCCTGGAAGAAAAAGATCTACCTGTGTTAATAGAAATTCTTTACGGATGCAAATTGTTCACCAGGAAGGACAGCTTTGCAGGGCCAGTTCAACATATGGCAAAGAAACATGTTCTGGGGTAAAATATTTTGATTTTCTTCCTTGTCTCCTAATGTGATGCCTGAGTCAGGTTGCAAAGTAAGTCACCATATACAGGGTTAAATAAAACCCATCTGTTGAGAATTGATGGTTTGTAGGGGATGAGTCTCCAGACCCCTTAGATAGGAATTTGGGCAAGATAAAAAATTCAGAGCTTAATCCTCATGGTCTATGGTAGGCTGGAAAATGACTTCCCAAAGACAGCCATGTTCTAATTCATAGAACCTTTGAATGTTAACCTATATGACAAGAAAGGGTCTTTGCAGCTGTGATTAAACAAAGGATCTTAAAATGAGGAGATTATCCTGTATTAGCTGAATAGGCCCAAATTATAAACACATGCATTCTTAAAAATGAGAGGCAGAAGATTTGAATACACAGAGGAAAAGGCAATGTAAAGGAGGAGGAAGAAATTTGAGGATGTTAGCCTTGAATACTGAAAGTGGCCACAAGGCAAGGCATGATGGCAGTCACCAGAAGCTGGAAGAGGCGAGAAATGGATTTTCCCCTAGACCTTCTGAAGGGATGGCAGCACCGTGACACCTTGATTTCATCTCAATCTTTTATTGATTTCAGAATTCTGACCTCCAAAACTGTGAGAGGATAAGTTTCTGTTGCTTTAAGCTACTACATTTATGGTAATTACTTGTCACAGCCACAGGAAACTGATACAGATGTTATTACATTCTAACCAAAATATCTAATATAGATGAAGGGAATGAAATGGCTTAGAATTTCTTGGAAGTTTATGTCTCACTTTAATGTTTTTTAAACCTAAAGATTTTGTTTGACAGGGAAACCTTTATTAGTTATCAGAATAACAGAATGATAAAATGAGTTGGTGTTTTTACTTTCAGAAAATAATTTATCCCATATGGATTTATTAGTCTACCTTGTTACTATCTGTATTTTCTACTAAACTTTTATAATAAAAATGATAAACATTTATATATTCTGACTACCATTTAGCTGTAATGATTAACATGTACATTAATTATAATTATTTTATAATTTCATTAAAAATTACATTTCTTGCATAGGTATAATTGAGCTAACTCAGACTTTTTGTCTTAAAAATGAATTATATGAAAACATGGTCATAATAATAGGATGCCTCAATAGAAGAAAATATATTAGATCTTATAAAGCAGTATATATCTCCTCAAGTCCTTTTTATTGTTGCAGTCTATGGCATTTGGTGAAAAAACCATCAGGTAGCTGTGGTTGTATGCACACGGTATTAAAAGCTACTTTTCTTTTTCAGGCATAATGAACTTTAGTAGAAACGAATGAAAATAAATGTC
Organism: Gorilla gorilla gorilla; assembly: GCF_029281585.2. Classification (NCBI taxonomy): domain Eukaryota; kingdom Metazoa; phylum Chordata; class Mammalia; order Primates; family Hominidae; genus Gorilla; species Gorilla gorilla. Next base: position 89,393,202 of record NC_073243.2, read on the forward strand.
CATGGACTTTCTTAATGATTCTTCAGAATCAGGCATCATAAACATGTCCACTTGTGTGGACATCTTTATAAGAATCACTCTTGATATATTACTCAGAGAGGAGCATTTCATAAAGAAATGAAAAATGTGGTTTTAATATATACTCTATTACACCCCAAATGCTGTTTATTTAATATAGATTAAGGAAGTTGAAGGTATCAGCCTGAAGTTAACAATATGAAGCTGGAGTTAAGTTATCAGTATGAAATACTGTAAGTGAACAGTTGACTGTATACTGTAAGTATACACCACTGTAAGTCAGTATGAAATAATGTTATCTAATTATAGATACAGATTGAAGTTGTCAGTATGAAATAATGGTATCTAATTATAGGTACAGATTGATAGATATAGAGACAATTATGGATGTCTGCATATACACGTTAATATAAATATATAAATTTCCCAGCTCACTTCACTGAGAGGACTTAGAAGTAATGGCACCCCAGTGGCAAGGAACCATAACTAGTGGTCAGATCTTGGTTTCTCACCATTCTCTGATAAAAAGAACCAGAGATCCTTGAAAAAAAAAGGCTGAGTCTCGGTCTGAGGCAAGAAGATTATAACATTTATAGTATGCATTTTGAAATTAACATGGACTATCTTATCATGCCAGGACTTAAGGAAGTACTCACTAAACCAACCAATATGGTATGTCAAAAAAGACATAGAGGCTAATTGAAAGAGCTCATGAAGGCCAAAGCTAAAACAATTAGACCAACAAAATAAACAGTGTAGTATTGTATTATAACATGAAATACAAAGTAAATATCCATGAGATTACACTGATACATATAAATTACTGAATGAATGAATGAATACACAAACAAGGAAACAAACAAATGGGGAGAATAGGTAAATTTCTCTCATAAAATTTCAAATAATTTGTGTCATTTTCCCCTCCAGCAAATGGAGCTTAACTCTCTATCCCTTGACTGTGGGCTGCTTTTATTGACTTGCTTTCAAACAGTACAGTATGGAAAGGAGGAACAAAAGGAACTTTATAGTATGAAATGGTGGCAAACAGTACCCCAGTCAGCTGATCAAAATCTGTGTAAACAGAAATAAGTACCCCAGTCAGCTGATCAAGATCTGCATCAACAGCAATAAGGACTCCAGTCAGCTGACCAAGATCTGTCTCAACAGTAATAAGTACTCCAGTCAGCTGATCAAGATCTATCTCAACAGTAATAAGTCATACTGATGACACACATACCCTTGATATGAAGTGACAAAAATGATACTTTATGGTCTTCCTCCCAAAAACCCATAACCCCAGTCTAATCATGAGAAATACATCAGCCAAATTGCAACTGAAGGACATTTTATAAATGTCTGACCATTGCTTTTCAAAACGTTCAAGGTCATCAAAAACAAGGAAAGTCTAAGAAACTATCACTGCCATGAGGAGGCCAAGGGGACATAATGACAAGGCCATGTGATATCCTGGAATAGAAAATGACATTAGGAGAAAAACTAGTGAACTCAGAATAATGTATCAATATTGGTTCATTTGGATCCATCTATCACAATGTATCACTATGTATCACAATGTATCAAAAGCAGCATTGTAAGTACATTGTACATACATCAAAAGTACATTGAGAAATGCACTTATAATGTAAGATATTAGCAATAGTGATAATCAGGTGTGAGTTATACAGGAACTCTCTATACCATCTTTGCAACTTTTAAGAAAATGTAAAAATATTCTAAAATAAATGTTTATTAGAAAAGATAGTTAACATTCTGACTGTATATGTTTGTCTTTCCAGCTTTGTTGCCTAACAGCTTGGCTCTTTTGGGAAATATAGACAAGCTGGAACCCAGGAGCAGTTGGGAGTTTTAAAGAATGCCAGCCTTTTTAAAGGTAGGTAAAAAAAATCTTATCAAGATATATGCTTTTACCTTCTTAATTAATACCTGAAAATGCAAATCCTATTTAAAACTTCTTTACTTAAAAAAATTTATTAGAAATCAAAATATTCAAATATTTGTATATTTACAAATATTTGTATATTTATTTGTATGTTGACATAAACACAACAAAATCATGAAACTTGAAGTAACCAGTTATTTCTACATTTTTTAGAATATAGGATTCTTTATTTTTATAATTATTTATTTTTTAGCTTCTTTGTTTTATTTTTCCTCACAGTTTCATTTTACATGCCGATTTGAGAGGATCTAATGACTATGTTCCTCCTAAAAACAGAAAGTGATTTCTGCCTTTTTTATTCTGTTTTTTTGTGATGCTTTGCCTAGTCCCTCATAATTAGCGGTATTATGTTTGTTAAATTGGATACGTCTCATTTCAAAGGCAAACCTCTGTTGAAACTCTCACATAGGAAACAGAGATAGTCATAAATTTTCACTTTACGAATACTGATATGGCACAGACTGGTTCAATTGTTTCTTGCGCTGGCAATTGTAATCTGCTTTTCCTTTGCTGATGGTAGGAATCTAAACACTGAGATTTAGACAGTTACAGTTAACCTTCACAGACATAGTAATTAAAGTGCTGCTTTGACACTCCCCTCTTGGTAATGGGAGAATCTACCCTTACTTAGGCTGTAGTCAAAACAAGCTTTATATTCTCAGTTCTAATCAGTGATCAGTTAAGATTAACCATTGATATAACAACTCAGAAAGACAAGGTTGAAGAGATAAGGCAGATGTGTAATTAAACTAATGTGGCTTTATGAATCTTCCTGTGATGGTTTTCAAACTCTCTGTGCATGCCCATATTTCTGAAGTAGAAAGATGAAGCCTTTTCTTTTTCTTTCTCATTATCCTTTTATGAGATTAACTTATTCAGTAAAGGTTAGGCTTTAGTGTAGTTTTAAAACATTATCAATTAATTTTAACTATCAGATTTGAGGAAAAAAATACAAATTTTAGATTAACAATGTAAGATGGTAAGATTGAAATGGAATGAACCATTTAATATCTCAGCTATTAATAATTCCTCTCCCCCCATGGTCATCTCTTTTATCTAGCAATTTGTTGTCATCAATATTCAAAATTTCTATGTAGAAAATTGCTTACCTTTTCTTTGTGAAATTTTTGCATTTTTTGTAGAAAATTTTAATTAATTTCTAAATCTCTGATCTTGGATAATTTTGGTTTGGGGTTTCAGTCCAGATCTTTTGTTTATAGAATAAGAGAAGTGAACACTTTGAATTTAATTCCTATAAAAGGCAACTCCATATTCTTAAATATCCATGATTATATCAACCTCAGTATTATCTGTGATGCAAATATGAATAATTAATAATTAATACTAAGCCATTCCAATGATAAATGCAGCACTTTCTCTCCTTTTCTTTAAAGCATAACAGAGCATTAAAACATCCAAAGGCCCAGATAAATGAGAAGAGACTCATACTCTTCCCAAATGTCCTTTGGTTCACTCTGTGCTATGTACAACGATAAGAAGAAATAAAAATAGTTTGATATTTGTTTAACATACAACTACTTTAAAGATAATAATTTGAGAAAGGATTAATTTAAAGAAATTGGCATGTTCATTTGTTTTTAATTAGAGTGGAATTCATATTGATGCAGAACACATTTGAGGAGAATGGCTTGAAATTATTTTCTTTTTAATATGAGGATTTTCATAAATGCCACATAAGCAAATAGAGCTGAGAATAATCTCAGTGGAATGCTATAACAAAATAGAGAGTGATAATCAAGAACAATGAATATATAGATTTCAAGTCATACTAACTGATTATTAACATTTCTTTATTAGGAAAGACATTTTTCTTTTGTCAATTTAACTTTGAATAGAGTAATGCTGTGGAGCCTGTTTATGATGTTACCACCCCCTTTTATAATTTTCTTTTTCAACAATCACATAGGGCAGTGTATTATTTCTTTAACATTTTGCAAAACTTACTCTCATTCTATTCATTTCTCACTTATATTCATGTTTACTTAAGTAATTGTATGAATTTATTATAAATCATGCAAAAAAGTAAAGGGAAAGAGAAAGGAAATAAATCTTCTTTCATATGGTTAGATGAGCATTCTTTGATCATTTATAGAATACTTTCTTGTTCCAATATGAAAAATATGGTTGAAGTTGGCATTTTTTTTCTTCCTGTAGTAGTTGGAAAGAGTAGGGAAAATGCAGCCAAAGGACATTTGAACTAGACTATAAAGAGAAATAGATAAAAATATGTAAAGAAGAGGATATAGATGTATAAAAGGCACAAAGATATATGATATCATTTCATATGTGGTGAATTTAAAACCATTTGAGGAGTTAGAGAATGAAATGTGTGTCAAATATGGGAATAGCTGGCAGATAAATCCAGAAGAATAGGCTTAGATGATGAAGAAACTTTAATCAAATGAAAAATATGTCTGGGATTGGGACTTTATCTTTTATAGGATGTGGAGCTGTGTTTTGTTGTTTTAGTTGGTTTGCTTTTGAATGTAGAAGAATAACCTGATGTGGAGGTTTTGTGTGTGTGTGTCTGTGTGTGTGTGTGTGTGTGTGTGTGTATGTAAATAAGAGGACTGCTGGCAATAGACTGGGAGATTATATATATCAGATCTTTTGGGAGCACCAATTTAATTCTATTTCCATCTATCCTGTATAATTTCTTAGGAAATTAAATAATTATTCAAAAATAATTTATTTGAAGATACGTTTAAATAGTTTAGGGTTTTAACTAATGTATTAGTGTGTTCTCGCTCTGCTAAAAAAGACGTTGAGACTGGGTAGTTTATAAAGAAAAAGAGGTTTAATGGACTCACAGTTCCACATGGCTGGGGAGGCTGCACCATCATGGCGGAAGGCAAAGGAGGAGCAAAGGCACATCTTACATGGCAGCAGGCAAGAGAGTATATTCAGGGGAATGTCCCTTTATAAAACCACCAGATCTCATGAGACTTATTCATTATCATAAGAACAGCATGGGAAAGACCCACCCCATGATTCAATTACCTCCCACTGGGTGCCTCCTACAACATGTGGGAGTTATAGGAACTACAACTCAAGATGAAATTTGGATGGGGACACAAGCCAAACCATATCAACTAAGTAGAATACTTCAAGATTCCACTAATCCTTTATTTTATGAAGATGAGGATGCAAAGAGTGTCGACAAATGGAAAGTTTTGGAAGTGAGCTTTTCACTGACACAGAGGCAAACAAATCTAGGATATATCTTTAAAAAAGCAAGTCTTTAGGGCATTGGTATGAATATCAGGTCCTGACACTCAGAAAACATTGCCTTTCAGCAGTGATGAGGTGAAACAGAAACTGATGGAAACACGGAGGGAACAGCAGATCTGCTCAGCCAGGAGTGGATTTGAGTTTTTCTTTAGTGTTCACTGTGTCCTGCTGAGTTGACAATAGGGTTCAAAAAATGAATTGCAGAGCCATCTGTTTTTTTTTTTTAAATATACTTTGTAAGGCATAACTAAAAATCATTTGGTAAATTTTGTTCATGTGATATTCCCTGACAGGTTATTGTTAGAGTTGCAATTAGCACATCTGAAGAAGATAAATGCAGGGATATTTCAATTTTTGGTAATTGCCAAAGGTTAATAATTTGAGACATGCCTGTTAGGATTTCACAATGGATTTGTCATTGGGAATTATGATTCATCATCTACACAGAATAACAAGGAGAGAAAAGAAAGGAAAAATACAGAAGCAGTTGATTATTCCAAAGTAGACTCTACCAGACTTTTAATTCAGACGAAAGAGTTATTCCAATTACTCGAGATTGCTTGAAGCCTTCAGATTATTAAAACAGGTTTACTACAAGTGAGACCAGCAGAAGAGAGTACATTAAAAAAGGTATCCCAGTCTTCCATGAATTATCCTTTATGTAATTTTCTATTTCTTTGCTTTGTGTTTAATTTAAATAGTCATAGATCAGATCACACGATGCTCTTAAAATCATTCACACTCAAGAGACACAAAGGTCATTTACATGCATTTTATTCCATGGTGCATATTTTCAGTTAATCTTAAAGGTCACTTTCTTTCTGTGAGTCTAAATATTCAATGCCTTAAATAAAGATGAAATATATAAATAAATAGGGGATCTTTTTTTTTCTTTCTGCCTTTAAAGCTACCTTGTTATATTTCATGCTGCTTTGATTTTTTGTGATAGGTCACAATCCAGGTTATTGTGCTGTCATTCAAATTAGCTTAAAATGCCCTTAGTACAGAAGCAAGGAAATACATACATGTTCTTTGTCCTAATCAGAAAAAGAAAATTATACTGCAGGAGTGATGAAGAGAATTCTTGGTTATGGTCTACGGGACAACAATCCATAATTTAGTTTGCAGATGTCTGTGTAATTTAAGCAGCAGGCAGAACAACCACACAGTTGTAGATGCTCTGGGGAAAGGATACCAAGAGGCTCATAAATCATGGTAAGGATTAAAACCAATGAGCATTCGTCTTCTTAACCTCGTAAGGGAATATGGAAAAGCCAAGTATCAGAACATACTGAGCATGGAATCTTTGTGCAGCAATCAAGATGTCAGAGTTTTTAACGCCTCTCTCAATTAGCATTGACCTCTCATTTGCAAGTCAACAGAACATAATTTTAAAGTTGATTAAAAAGAGGCCCTTTCCATATCAAATTAAATTGAGGAAGTGATAAGATATGTTTCTGGGCCATAGTAAAAGTGGAGTCAAATTATATGGAAATGCTAATTATTTGCTTTGATTGAAATATGTTTCTTCTGGGGCAGCCTATGAAAAATGACCTTACAAATATCCAATCCATAACAACTGTCATGTTTAACTGAACATTTATAAATGGCTAAATGTCATGAGAAAATTCTAACTTCAAATAGTCAAGGAAGGGAAATAGAGACAGCTGGCTCTCTCCTATAACATTTAGTAAATAAATGGTCCATTACTAATTGTTTATATTTGAAAAATTATCCTAATCAAAGGTCTTTGGATTCAAATGAGTAATTCATACACAGTGAGGCAAGTTTCATTTTGTGTTGAAGATAGAAACTTTAATCAAATTTTAAAGCTTTTGAAAAAGGCTAATCTGTTAATTTCCCCAGCATTCTTTTAAATCAGGTTCATGATACAACTAAATTTGCCAATTTTATAAGAATGCCAAGACAGTGCAGGAAATAAAAAAATCAGTTATTCAAGGACGATCATGAGCCTGTTAAGGAGATATAGACAGATTCAGTTTCTGATTCTGCAGTTTAATATAAATATCCCCTGGCAATGATTATTTTTATGTAGTCAGTACATAATTATCTATTTTAGTTAAGGAGAACTGTAGTGTGGCTAATCCAGTGTGGCAGATAATTTTTTATATATATTTGGTATTGGAATCTATTTTTGTTCATATTTTTAAATGATTTCATCTGACTTTTGAGAAAGTCACACTGCCCTATCTTTGAAAACAGCCAGAATAACATGCCAGATACTGTAATTTGGGCTACTTCTACACTGGGTATACCCTATTCTACACCCCATACTAGGGACGAATAACCATCTTTTCCATTTAGCAGGCAATAATATGCTCCTCTAGTTCAAATATCTTTTTCTGCTACCACTTTTTCTTCCTCCGGAGTGGGGATTAAGTATGTATTCTTTGACACAAGCTCATATAATGATTTCAAAGTATATCAACTTTGTTATATTGTATAGCATTGCACTTCATTTTTCTTGACCTGTTTTCTAACAAGACTGTGCTGCATTCCCCAGGAACCATTCTAGAGAAGGGAGATACAGAACTTAGGAACCCAGCTAGACTTTTCTGCCATATAAACTAAGACTGATTACTAAGATAAATATATGGGGAAATGTACATTTTATCTTTGAACTAAAAGTAGAATAAATCACTTTTCTTGACTGCATAATAACCTTTGTCATTTAACCACACATTCGTGGATATTTCAGAATCTGCTAAAAATAGTAAAACGACCTTTTAAGAAGATCACACTGGGCCGAGCATGGTGGGTCATGCCTATAATCCTAGCACTTTGGGAGGCCAAGGCAGGCGGATCACTTGAGGTCAGGAGTTCAAAACCAGCACTGGCCAAAATGGTGAAACCCTGTCCCTACTAAAAATCCAAAAAAAAAAAAAAAAAAAAAATTAGCCGGGTATGGTAGCAGGTGCCTGTAATCCCCGGTACTTGAGAGGCTGAGGCAGGAGAATCACTTGAACCGGGGAGACAGAGGTTGCAGTGAGCCAAGATCATGCCACTGCACTCCAGTCTGGGTGACAGGGCAAGACTACGTCACAAAAAAAAAAAAAAAAGAAACAGAAAAAGAAAAAGAAGAGCACACTATTTGTATCTATGTCTACTTATATAAATTATATAAATTATTTTTAGTAATAATTATTAAATGAAAATAATTAGTTTGATTTAATCATTATATAATGCATGCATGTGTCTCACCATCATATTATACCCTGTAAACTTATACAATTATTACGTGTCAATTAAAACTACAACTAAGAAAGACTTAAACATTGGCAGACTAGATTTGAGAAATAATATTATATGTCATATGTATATTTTTGGCATTCTTAAATGCTTTTGTATTTCAAATATGTTTGTAAACAGACGTATTTTGGTGACATATTCTGAGTGACAGAGAGAAAAATAAGAATTCACTTTGCCTCTTTCATTTTTTCTCCTTAATAATTTTATCCCTAGTTTATATAAAATATCAATAGGGGGATGGATTATAGACTCGTGGATTAATTTACTCAAATATAGTGTTGAAAACTGTCTCTATATTATTTTGTATCAAGGATTCTTCTCTGGGTTGTGGATAAATTTATTAAAAAATCATTAAATGTTATTAACCATGTTGGTGTTTACATTCTAGTGAGGAGAATACAAACAAGTTATTAAATTATATAATATTTATATTATGTATAAATAAGTTTATAGAAAATGATAAATGCTATGCAGAAAATTAGCTGGGAAGAGTGCCAGGAAGTTTCTGTGTTGTACAGAGAAGGGGAAATGGTAGTTTGCAAATTCCGAAAATATGTTTCAAGAATATCTTCCTGATAAAATAACATTTGAAATGACTTGAAATAGATATGGGAGCAAAGCTTGAAAGTGTCTGAAGAAGAGCTTTCCAAATTAAATCACAAATTTCAAGTCGCTAAGGTAAGAGCTATTCAAAAACCAACAAGAAGGCCAGTGTGATGGAAACTTGGAGAGAGTGGAGAAAGATTATAGAAGAGGTTCAGCTGGGCACGGTGGCTCACGCTGGCTCATGCCTGTAATCCCAGCACTTTGGGAGACCGAGTTGGGCGGATCACTTGAGGTCAGGAGTTTGAGACCAGCCCAGCCAACATGGTGAAACCCCATCTCTACTAAAAATACAAAAATTATCCCGGTGTGGAGGCACATGTCTGCAATTCCAGCCACTTAGGAGGCTGAGGCAGGAGAATTGCTTGAACCTCGGAGGCTGAGGTTGCAGTGAGCCGAGATCACACCACTGCATTCCAGCCTAGGTGACAGAGCCAGATTACATCTTAAAAAAAAAAAGAGATTCGACAGGCAGCGGGGCCTTGAGGGCAGTGGAAGGACCTTGATGGTTTTATCTTTTCAGAGGACTTCTCTGGCTGATGTGTTGATAGTGCACTATAGAGGCCCAGGGGTGGAATTAGGAAGCTCCTTTTTAGGCAAGTACAACAGCCTGATGAGCAATGATACTAGGTGGGAACAGAGATACAGCAGAACAACGGGTGAGCAAAGGAAGGAAGGTTGAGACAAGATGATTGGTGATGTATTATACATGCAGTGTGAGGAAATGAGAAAGATCCAAGGTGAATTCATGGTATCTGGCCTGAGCAATGGGAATATAGCTTTGCCAGTAACTGAACAAATGAAGTCTGAGCTGCCTTTAGCCAACAAAGGAGAAATGTTGACTAGGAAATTTGATATATTCATACAAAATTCAGGGGTGAGTTCATCCTAGTAGATATGTTATATGATATTGACTAAGATTTGTTTATTTAAACAAACACATCACACTTTCTGTGTCAGGCGTTATTCTATGATTTTAGTATGTGTTATGTTGTTTAATTAATCCTCATAAGAATTGTGTGAGACAGGCACTATTAACATTATGTTCATTTAGCAGATGAGAAAATGACGCTAAAAGTCTAAGGTAATATTTTCCAAGATCACACAGCTGATAAGTGGCAGAATTGGGAGTCAGACCCAGGCACAATAGAATGATTTTACCCAACTTGACCCAGGATTTGATTACTAATGCAACAAGTTCAGATGAGAATAGATATCCAAGAACTAGGCTCGGGGGCATGGGAGTGAAAAACATCAGAGGAATGAAGAAAAATAAAAAGAGCAAAAGAAGTGGTCAGTGTAGGGGGAACACAAGAAGTGTGGTGTTCTGAAATTAAATGAAGGAAGCCTTTCAACTGGGTCAGTTGCTGCTGATGAATCTTAAAAGATCAAGACTGAGCACAGATGATTGGAATCACAATGTGGATTCCATTGTTTATGTTGACAACAGCAGTGTTGATGGATTGCTGAGCAAAAATTTTGATGAGAGCTACGAAAACAAAATAAAGACAGAATTAATTTTCAAGATCAAGGCAGAAGCTTGAAAGGAATTCCTGAGAAAGATTTATTTGGAATTTTTGTGCTATTTTAAAGCAAAGACATACTTATGGTTCCTAGTTCCAAATTCACAAAAACAATTTGTCACACACATTTCAAATGACCTAGGAGAGATTATAACAAAGTGACATAGATCAAAATCCATCTACATTATGGTGCAACATTTTCCCTAGAACATGTAAACTTAGACCCCCTCCAACAAAATTCTTAATTTTTATGTCATCAAAATTAGGATTAAATGGGTAATTCACCATGTTACTAACAAAGTAGCATTGACTCCTTTGGGCCTTTTAGGGTTGCCTGGACAGTTTAGGTTGCAGTGCTTAGCTGTGTTGGATATGTCACCAAACTGTAGAAGTCCCAAGCACAGGATTCATGTTGAATGGCCTAGTTTCCAATTCAGCTTAGCCATTTATCAGTAGTGACAAGTTACTTAACCTCTCCATTTCCCATTTCTTTCACCTACAACATGAAATAATATTGGTCCAAGAGTCGTGTGCATCTAATAGGGTTGTTTATAAGGATTATGTAGTTCATATTTGCATACACTATTTCTGAAAGTTAGAACAGTGCCTGGTCTATAAGAAACCAGTTTAAGTGGTTTGTAAAAAACTAAGTTCCATATTTCTGTTTTCCTCTAGAATTTTCAAGGAATAGAATGCTCCCCCTCTTCTGTGTTTCCCTGATGTCAAAATTCATGGATCCCCTTCCACTTCAGGAAAGCTAACTCGCATTGCAATTATTAAGGGCGTCATACTCAGTTAATATTTCTTCTCATAGATTTCACTGCATTCTTAGTGGTTGTATGTTCTAAAGTTTATTTTTTGTTATATTTCTAAATTTGTTTTTTGCGCTGTGAATTACTTCACATTGATTTAATGAAATCTCTTAAATGAATATCTATTTCTGGCATATATGTATATGCATTCATATATATATTTATGTGTGTGTGTGTATATATATCTTCCAACTTGTCAGACTCTTTTCATGTTTCATACACCATAGCAAGACATCCCTTTCATATGGAAGCTGCTACTGAAACTCTCGACAGACATAAGGTCCTTGGATACAATAAATCATGTGTAAAGAACACATTTAGCCCCATCACCTTGTTAATTGAATTTATAACTAAAAACATTCCCATTTTCTCACTTTTAATAATATTTTTCCCAGTCATAAATAGCCAAATAACATAATCAATGTTCAAAAATTCTCAATGAACATCTTTAAGGAATGTTTCTGTGAAGAGTGGTAGGATCCTTTAGTTTTTTGCTGCATATGATGAAGCAGATGGAGAAATTCAGTTTTTAAGCATGATATTTATTCCATTTTTTCATGTTGTTTGAAATTCATTTTTCGTCTTGCCCCAAGGGATGCCTGCCATCTAAGCACATGTTTGAAACCAGATAGAAAGCATATGTCCTGTATACCCGTGGGGTCTGACAGAAGGGGTGAAATATAGGATAACTGCTTCTTCAATTGTGCAAAAAGGAGTTTTTGTTGTTGTTGTTTTGCAAATGGTATTTCTTCAGAAGTGCAAGATGCTGTGTTGTAGCCTTTTGATAGTTTAATTATCGTCTCATTTTCTTTCAAAATTATATGAGTCTTCTTAACGATAGGGAATATTAAAGGTAGGCATGAATGTATCCGGGGTGTCACTACACCTTAAATCGAATTCTCCAGCCTCATCACAGAGTGCTCCTTGTGTTTGCTGAGCAGCATAAGGTAATTCTAGTTATAAACTTGCACTAACCTTGTGTCTCACAGGCTCTTCATGGGATGGTCTTTGTTTTTCCAGCTTTTATTAGAGCCACTGCCCCACCTGGTAGAGTAAGTCCTAACTTAACATCATCAGTAGGTTCTTGGAAACTGCAACTTTATTCAAAATGCCATCTAATGAAACCAGTTTTACCATACGCTACTTGATATAAAGAAGATGTAAGTTCCTGGAGCAGATTTCTGGTCACAAGAACATCACAAAACTTCAAAATAAAGATCAAAACACTTCTTATATTAGACATTGAAATACATATGAGTTATATATACATTTAAGAGAGATGAATAAATGTAAATAAAGTAACTATTTACCCGATCATTTCAGTTCAGGGTTGTGGATAGCTGGAGCCTGCCTGCAGCTCAGGGTGAAAGGCGGGAACCCGCCCCAGACAGGGCACTGTTCCATTGTAGGGCATACTCACACCCACATCCGCACCCACTCACACCAGGGCCGTTTAGACACACTGATTCACCTAAGTGCACAGCTTTGGGATGAAGGAGGAAACCAGAAGACTTGGGGAAAACCCACGCCAATCTGGGGAGAACACACAAACTCTGCACAGATGGTGACCCTGGCTCAGATTCGACATTTTTTAGTCTCATCAACATTACTGTGAAACAATGTTGAACAAAAGGTATTTTCTGAGGACTTACTGTACACCATGCTCGACCATATACAGTACAAAACTTTCAGCCTCTCAACCACAGCCCTCCCAATTCATGGGGGTTTCACATGATCACACTCTGCCCAGACACCTTTCTCCTCTTATCTGATCACCTGAACACTGCCTCCCACAACCCTGGACCATCCCACTACCAACAGCTTGTCCACTCATCCTAGAACCTGTGTCAGATTCCTTTTGTTTTAACCATCCCATCACATTGTTTATTGTCTGTTTAGTTATCTGTATCTAACATTACATTGCAGGCTTGTTTCCAGGTCCCATGGTCTCATCTAAGGCCCTGTGGCCTACTCTGCCCAATGGCCCATTCTCAGTTCAGTGTATTCCTGTCTCTCTGTCCTTCTTTCAAGTACCCAGCCTTTCCTCCCATCTCACGGTATCCATAAACTTTTCCATCTTAGTGGAATGGCTTTCTCCCCTTTTATTCATAATTACCTGGAAAAATTTTACCCAACCTTCAGATCATCTCAATGGATACTTCTTAAAGGAAAAAGTAAGGACAAAAAAAAAAAAATTCAAAAAAACCCAAAAAAACTATTTTTGAAACAGTGCATGCTCCCTGTCCTCTAAAGCTATTTTCAGTACCAAGTAGAGTGCCTAGCATGTATCTCTGCATGCATTTAATTTATTTTATTCATTTTTCTAATGATTCATTCATTTATTCAAACATTTTTCTCAATATATTTCATGCACCTATTTGAGTGCCTTGGTAGAGACTTCAACAAACCCAGTATGTTTCTGCTCTCCTGGAGTTCACATTGCAGTTGAGGGTGACAGAAAATCAACAAATGAATTATTAATTTATAAGATATGATTAAGGACTAATAATGCATAATAAAGCCAATCAAGGAAGTTGGTGTATTAGAGACACACTGGGAGTTTAATTCATATTGGTGGTCAGAAAAGTTGCCTCTGACTTGAAGCCATTTAAGGCAAGATACAAGTAACCGAGAGGAATCCACGATGAGATCATATGAGAGAAGAATTTACAATGGGAAGTAAAAACAAGTAGAGGGGACACCCAGGAGGGATAAATTTGGCATATTTGTGGAACAAAAGTGAACACTACCGTGGCTTCAGTGGGCAAACAGAGAGAGATTGAGAAAGGATATGATATCTGTTAAGTTGTCTGGAACCAAATCTTTCGGGTCTTTTTGGCTATGATGAGGAGTTTGGATCTTCTGTGTGCGATCGGTGGTCTTCAGAGTGGACTGAGCAAGGAAATGGCACGATTATAAAACAAAAAATAATTGGTGACCTCAGGAGAGCAGAGGAGAAAAAACTTATTCCCACACAGGGGTGTGGGAATGCTATCTGGAAGGAGCCAGCCATTGAGACAGATCTTAAAGAGTGAATAGTATTCTGCAAATAAAGTCAATATAACTACATATTCATGGAGGAATGAATAAACAAAAGAAGTTTTAGAAAATGAAAAATCGGGCTGGATGCTGTGGCTCACTCCTGTAGTCCCAGCACTTTGGGAGGCTGAGGCATGTGGATCAACCGAGGTCAGGAGTTTGCGACCAGCCTGACCAACATGATGAAACCCCGTCTCTACTAAAAATACAAAATTAGCTGGGGATGTTGGTGTATGCCTGTAATCCCAGCTACTCGGGAGGTTAAGGCAGGAGAATCACTTGACCCCGGGTGGCAGAGGTTGCAGTGCCCAAAGTCATACCATTGCACTCCTGCCTGGGTGACAGAGCAAGACTCTGTCTCAAAAAAAAAAAAAAATCATTTTCAGTAGGAGACTGTAGGCATGGAGTGTGGTATTTGTCTAGAAAGAAGTCTGGGAAGGGAGACTGGAAAGTCCTGCTGTTCTTCCTGGTTATCTCTGCTGTGGGGTACCTGTCCTGCAGCTTCTCTTTTGCACATCCTATATACTGAATTCTGGAGGTGAGAAGGAAATATTCTCCAGGGCGCTGTTATCTGTGCTTCTGCCAGGCTGTGTCTTGGCCATGGCTTCTGATCATCAAGAATGTCAACTGTTATGGGCTGAATTTTGTGTCCTCAAAATTCATATGCTAACGTCCTAACTCCCATTACCTGAGAATGTCACTGGAAATAAGATGTTTAAAAGAAGTAATTAATTGAAAATGAGGTCGTTATAATGAGCCCTAATCCAATGTGATTTATGTCCCATAAGAAGAGGACATTTGGCCACAGACACAGAGAGAAGACATCGTGAAGACAGAGGAGAAGACGGTCATCTACAAACCAGAGAAGTCGAACAGCCCTTTGCTCAGAGCTGTCAGAAGAAGCAAGCCCTGCAAATACCTTGATTTTGGAATTCTAAACTCTAAAATTGTGAGATAATAATTGTCTATTGTTTATGCCAAGCTTGTCCAACCCACAGCCCGCAGCCAGTAGCCCAGGATGGCTTTGAATGTGGTCCAACACAAATTTGTAAACTTTCTTAAAACATTATGTTTTTGTTATTGTTGTTGTTTTTGTTTTGTTTTGTTTTTTTGCTCATTAGCTGTCCTTAGTGTTGGTGTATTTTCTGTGTGGTCCAAGTCAATTCTTCTTCCAGTGTGGCCCAGGGATGCTGACAGATTGGACACCCCTATAAGCCATCTAGTATTTGATACGTTATTATGGCAATCCTAGTTAACTAATAGATCATCCCATGAATTTTTGTAACGTACGACAATTTGTCTACTTAAATGGAATCCAAATAAAGAAAATGTGGTATATGCATACCATGGAATACAACACAGCTATAAACAACTCAGGATAACAGCCTCCAGTTGCAACCATATGCTTTGCAGCAACATGAATGCAACTGGAGGCCGTTATCCTAATTGAGTTAATGCAGAAACAGAAAACCACATACCACATGTTGTCACTCATAAGCAGGAACTAAACATCGGGTACACATGGGCACAAAGATGGGAACAATAAACATTGGGGATTGTATTATAGAAGTAGGGAGAGAGGAAGGGGAGGAAGCATTAAAAACTACCTATAAGGTAATATGTTCACTACTTGGGTGATGGGATCATTAGAAGCACAAACATCAGTGTCGTGCAATATACCTATGCAACAAACCTGCAAGTGGACCTCCTGAATCAAAAATTATAAACAAATAAGCAAATAGAAATGAGGAAGTTTGAAAAATAAAATAAAATAAAAGGAATCTAGGCTGTCCTGTATGTAAAGGAAGAAACCATTGAACAGAATTGTGCTTCCACCTCTCTGGCTCACAATGACAGTTCTTGACAAAGTGTTGACTGCATCTCTCAAAACCTGTAAGGCTGTGCAATTAAAGGCAAGAGTGTTAGTTCTCCCTACATTTTCACTATAAAAAGGAGACTTACTTATCAACCAAATAATGTTCATAGGAGCTAGTTAGTTGTGTGGGGTTTATTTAAAATGTGTATATTTAGTAGAAGTAAGACAGCAAACTATGGCCATCCTCAGTTTTTTTTTAACTGATTAAAGATGAGTAATCTTTAATTACTTCAATTCTAAAGTTGAGAAATTTGCAGAGAGCCTTATTTTTTTTTTCATTTTCATCTATGGATTTTCTGTCTTTGTGAATTTTTTTCTTATGAATGGGGGATATTTATCAGCACTTTCTCTTTCTCAATTCTCCTGTTCTTGATATGAAATGGCTTATTATGCAGGTATTTCCTGGTTTGATTAACCCATTACTGCTCAAGGCAATAAAGAGAAAGCAGAACTCTATAACATCTAGATAAAACGGATTTCTTGGAATCAGGGTAGCAAAATTAGAATCAGTATAGAAGGAGTGAAGGCAATATTATAAGAGAATAAAAACTAACTTTATGTGGTGCTCATATTCTCTTTATTTCAGCTGGGTTCAACTCAAAATTAGTTGTGTTTTTCCTGTGAGTGATATGCGTAATATCACATAAGAATATGGATGCTCTATGGTTTTAAATATTTTTCCAGCTATAATCAAAGGAAAAGGTGAAAACAATATATTTGTCACTATTGCTCTAGCTATTAAGATTGTATTACTTAAATCCAGTGGACATATAATTTAAAATTATACCTTATCTTCCTCAGTAGGCAAACTCAAACACTATTAAAGAACAATATAAAAGTAGGACTTGTCATACATTTCCAAGACAATATTTCACTGTGTCTCACACCTGTAATCCCAGCACTTTGGGAGGCCGAGGCAGGATCTCACTTGAGCTCAGGAATTCAAGACCAGCCTGGGCAACATAGGGAGACCTCATTTCTACAGAAAAATTTTGAAATTAGCTGGGCATGTGCCTGTAGTTCCAGCTAATCCAGAGGCTGAGGAAGGAGGATTGCTTGATCCAGGGAGGTTGAGGCTGCAATGAACCGTATTTGTGCTCTAGCCTGGGCCACAGAGGGAGACCCTGCCTCAAAAAAAAAAAAAAAAAAAAAAAAAAGTTACACTGCACAAGGCATCACAAAACAGTTTTAAAATCTTCAGTCTTTACATTTACAGCTATACAATTGCAGCATATGCAGCTAGTGTTTTTAATAAATAATATCCAATTAAAACTTATACTCCTTGGGATTATTTTTTGTAGCTATATCTTCAATACCAAAATTGCAACTGAAATCATGCCAACAGTAGAAAGATCATTTTAATTCTAATGTCATTCCATGGCAAAATAAAAAGTTGATAACTCAGTTATCAAATGGCCTTTATTTTTAAGATTTACAGGTTGGTGTGAAAGTGATTGCAGTTTTTTCCATGAAAAGTAATACCAAAAAACTGTCCGGGCGTGGTGGCTCACGCCTGTAATCCCAGCACTTTGGGAGGCCGAGGCGGGTGGATCACGAGGTCAGGAGATTGAGACCATCCTGGCTAACACGGTGAAACCCCGTCTCTACTAAAAATACAAAAAATTAGCCAGGCGTGGTGGCGGGCACTTGTAGTCCCAGCTACTCGGGAGGCTGAGGCAGGAGAATGGCGTGAACCCAGGAGGTGGAGCTTGCAGTGAGCCGAGATCGTGCCACTGCACTCCAGCCTGGGCAACAGAGCGAGACTCCGTCTCAAAAAAAAAAAAAAAAAAAAAAGGTGGTACCAAAAACTGCAATTACTTTCACACCAACATAATAATAGAAAAAAATGGCTGTCATAAGGGTACCAGGATTTTTAAAAATCAGATAATTTAAGACATGCAAGCATAGAAATGACTATCATTAAGGAAGAAGTTTTCATTCACAGTTCTCTAGAAACAGGGCCATGCCATGCCACATGGGACAACATAGGGAAGTACCGGTATTGGCCAGTAGATAGAGGGTGCAAGAGGCAAATGTGGCCAAATGAATCTTTATGGAAACCTTTGTGATTTCTGCAGAAGGGGCTGATGAGGCAGGGTAAGCAGGTTTAGGATGGGCTAGCTTGAAGAATTTCAGTGGCTCTTGGAAATAGGTGCAGTTCTTTGTTGTCTGGTAGTTGGCCCTAGGATAATTAGGGTAGATGGATAGTGGCCCAGAGTTTGAGAGCCCAGTAAAGAAGATGATTAGAGGTATAGCCTCTGGATTGGTTGGTTTGCATGTGAAAGGCACATTCCCAGGGTATTGTTTGCTATCTCTTGGAATGAGCTAACCCTTTGAGAGGCAGTCCTTTCAGGATCAGTGAAGCCCCAAAATGTAAAAGCATTAAAATAAGGGAAATAAAAGGCATAGTTAATAAAACTGCATTCACTTGACTTCCTTTACAAAATTGCAATTTTTTTAAGATAGCCATGACACTGGAAAAAGAAAAACATTTAAATGATGGCAAGGTAAATTGACACCCACGGAAAAAAATATTTCTTTTATTTTGCACTATTTTCTCCATAAATGGCCATCTATATATGGTTTACATGATTAAGTCCTTTTTCCTGCATTATTTAAAAGTAGTGAAGGAAAAGCAGACAACAAATATTGGTAGATTTTGTTTGAAGACTTACTTAGCTGTCAGTTTCAGGACTTTCTGTATGAGGTGTGTCAAATCATGTTAAACTGGAACATTACAATTGTACGTTTCTTTGTTACAAAGTACTTTCCTATGAGTTACACCATTCCCAATTCCAGAATATATTACATGACTTCTGCTTTTGCCATTAATACTTTACTGTGATGGACGTGGTATCAAAATAAGTTGTTAAAACCAATTGACATTTATATTATCAGACATGCATGTTATATGAAATAAATATGATGGATTTACATAACTAGTCAAGCGCATAATGTTGTTAAAAGTTAAATTTTAGTATGCAGAATTGCATGCCGATATTAAGCACAGTTCTCAGTTGCTCACATTTTCTTCTATGTTAGTGTGAGCTGTTTGTCTGGATATGAGTATGCACATTAAAACACATGCAGGTGGTAGGTTTTGCTAGCCCTGAGGTAAGTAGGTTTTGCTAGCCCTGAGGTAAGTAGGTTTTGCTTTCTTCAATTTTGTACTGATTTTTTTGCCATTAGCCAATGAGCAATGAATATTTTTGATATTGCATCTCTAATTTATATAATTGACATACGTTTTTACAGCTCCTAGACTCAGTGTTCAACTCAGCTTTCTGTTTTTATTTTGTTTTTGTTTTTGCTTTATTGTTCATTTAATGTATGTATATCCTTGTATCTATTACTTTTTGTGCCCTCAAGTTTCACTGTCTTTCACCTGGCAGTTAAATTACAGAATTTCCTCTATCAGATCCAGGAAATCCCTGATTTTTCCTTCTATTATTGTCAAATTATGTGATTATGTGATATACATTTTATACCTGTTTTTTACCTTGTTGTCCACTATATACTCTAATAATCAATATCCTTTCTTGTTTTGATGGTTTGTTCAAAATATATGCATTGGCCAGGCACAGTGGCTCATGCCTGTAATCCCAGGACTTTGGGAGGTCAAGGAGGGTGGATCACCTGAGGTCAGGAGTTCGAGATCAGCTTGGCCAACATGACGAAACCCCGTCTCTACTAAAATACAAAAATTAGTGGGGCGTGGTGGCACATGCCTGTAATCCCAGCTACTCAGGAGGCTGAGGCAGGAGAATCGCTTGAACCCAGTAGGCAGAGGTTGCAGCGAGCTGAGATCATGCCACAAAAATAAAAAAGCCGTATGTATATATGCATTTTCCTCAGTATGCATTTAATCTTAATAAGACACATTTATGGTTTGCCCCCAGACATGGCACTCTCTGACGCCTAAGTTAGGCCAGAAGATCTTTGCAAACACTTGACCTCAATGAACTTCCAGGTCTAGATGTGAAAGTTGGAGATAATGACCACCTCACTGTGCAACTAATGATTATGTATCATCATAATTACCCATAATTATGTCTGGCTTTAAGTAGGCCTTTTCAAATCTCTACCACCAGAACTATTGGTTAAAATTACGAGTTACTGGCTGGGCACAGTGGCTCATGCCTGTAATCCCAGCACTTTGGGAGGCCAAGACAGGCGGATCACCTGAGGTCAGAGTTTAAGACCAGCCTGACCAATATGGAGAAACCCCGTCTCTACCAAAAATACAAAAAAATTAGCCAGGAATGGTGGCACATACCTGTAATTCCAGCTACTCGGGAGGCTGAGGCAGGAGAATCGCTTGAACCTGGGAGGCGGAGGTTCCGGTGAGCCGAGATCGTGCCATTGAACTCCAGCCTGGGCAACAAGAGGGAAACTCTGTCTCAAAAAAAAAAAATTACTAGTTACCACTTCTCATCCTTTTGCTTCATCTGTAATTCAAAGCCTATTTCTACTTGTTGTATTGACTTAGATTATGACAAGATGAGTTTTTTGTGTGTCTTACTTTAACATCTGGAAGGCAATAAAGTGATAATATTAGTTAGTGGGTGGTGACTTTTATATCTAGGACCACAATGTTCTGAAGGACCTAGTGTATGATAGGAAAGGTGACAATTTCTGAGACTATAACTAGAACTATGTTTCAGAGGAGAAAGGAGAGTTGACATGAAGCAAGTGCCAGCAACGACATCATGGGAAGAAACAGAGAGGTGATTCTGGCTGGGGCAACCGGTAGAAAACACTTGATGAGGAGAGGCTGAGGGCAGGCACGGGGTAGCAGCTATGTGCAGCTGACAGTGGGTGAGGCTTTCCAGCTGCATTGGTCCTGCTTCCTTGGAAGTCACTTTGAAAAAGGTCCCTTATCCAGTGCTGAAGACATGCCACTATTGGACCAGAAATGCTTTAACCCTATTGCCCCTCTTGGGCTGTGTATTCTTTTGCTCTGATATCCTCCTAGCAAAATATTTCTTAATAAAAACATTAGAAATGTATGAGTAAATCAAGAAAATGGAAAGGTAGGCATTTGTGTCATTATTTTGATATGATTAATTTCTCCCTTGTAGCTAAGGTGTTTTACTCTATTATTTGGAAAATCATAAAACAATTTCTTCCATGCTGTACATGTTTTGTTAGTCCATGTGAATATATAAGATAAGCTAAAATCTAACTTAAAGCTATGTTGTAAACTTTAAGGCTAAAGACAACAGAAAAGAAAATGGAAGATAAAACTATACAAATAATACTCTAAGTCTAATTTAATAAAAATGCTTTCTGGAGAAAATCCAAATGATTTAACTTTATGTTGGCCAGGGGAAAAAAGCATAAGAATAAAAAGGATGAAAAATATATTTTAAGAAAGGATAATTGTCCATTCCTATAATCTCTGCACATTGGAAGGCTGAAGAAGGAGGCTTGCTTGAAGCCAGGAGTTTAAGACCAGCTTGGGCAACATAGCAAGGACCTGTCTCTTTTAAAACAATGTATATGTTTTTAATTAACTGGGCATGGTGGCATGTGCCTGCAGTCCCTACTGCTCTGGAGGCTGAGATGGGAGGATCACTTGAGCCCAGGAATTGAAGGTTCCAGTGAACTAATATGAGGCCACTGCATTCCAGCCTGGGTGACACAGTGAGATTCTGTCTCTAAAAAAAAAGAAAAGAAAAGAAAAGCTTGTGCAGTATACCAAATTTCTCCATAAATAAGATAATAAACAATGGATAAGTTTTTATACAACGGAACATCATTCATGTGGTATATTTTCACTGAAATATCGACGTAGAAGTACATAGAAATTTTCCTTTACAAAAAGCTGCATTATACATTTTCTAAAATAGTAAGGTAAAATTCTATTTTCCCTAATATTTTTTAGATCTTTACAAATATGTATCCAAAGACCCTTGAAGAATGACTATGTAATTATATACTCATTCTTCAAGAGTCTTTGGATATTATATATAATATGTTGTTATTGTTATACTATATTATTATGTAATCCTGTTATTACATAAATCAAAATAGGAGAAATATGTATGTGTAATTTGAAGAAACATATTTGTGCAATATAAGCAATTGCTAGAATTT
Source organism: Gorilla gorilla gorilla (assembly GCF_029281585.2). Classification (NCBI taxonomy): domain Eukaryota; kingdom Metazoa; phylum Chordata; class Mammalia; order Primates; family Hominidae; genus Gorilla; species Gorilla gorilla. The sequence goes on from NC_073243.2 coordinate 89,415,654, forward strand.
GGCCTAATTTCTGTGAGACTCACATGTGCCAGGAGGGATGGCAAATGTTTCTATTTCCTCATCCTATTTATTGTTGTTGTTCTTTATACTTTGTCGGTGCTGGCATCTCCCCACTGATTTACTATATATATTGTTAAAAAACAGGTTTGCCTTTACTTCAAGGCTTCAAGTTTGAAGGAATTGAGTCCATGTCAGTACTGTCTAGTTCAAGTTCATGGTGATCGTCTCTCCTTCCACATTCAGTGTTTACTGGCTGCACAATTCTCATTAAGCTTTCAATATACTTTTCATGTCTCAAAATGAAGGAGTGTGCAACATGATTAAAGAAGTAGAGTTGGGAGACAGAGTTCAGATCCAAGTATGTCTAAAGCTGTGTCTACTCTCTTTAATTCCCCACTTTGCTTCCCCTCAAAATTGTTGTCTTCCAAGCAAACCTCACATCATGCATCTGCCTAAGACCTACCCGTGAAATCCCTCACTTTCAAGCAAGCCACTGGTGACAGAAAGTCAGAGGTTAAATGCTAATTTAGCATAAATATATTTTGTAATATATGCTTTTGCTTTTCAATAAATCATAAATACTATTTTTTAGAAAAATGATGTTTCTGGAGGAGAAAAAGAAGATAATCAATATCACTTGTAACCTAGTATCCAAAGATATCAATATTTTCTTTGTGACTTTCTTGAATTTTCTATGCATTATTTCTAGTTTTTAAGTTTAGCAACTCTACACTCCACCTTTTAGATAAAGTATGTTTGCTATAAACAATTTCTTATGGTTAGAAGAAGTTTGTTTCTGAAATTTGGAATTCCTGATCTTATATGGCCCCCGATATCTTCTGCTATCACTTATTTCTCATTTTCGATACTCATGTCTTACCTGAACCTGAATATTAGCTCACTACAACCTCCAATTCCTGGGCTCAAGTGATCCTCCCATCTCAGCCTTCAGAGTAGTAGGGACTACAGCCACATGCCACCATGCCCAATTAATTAAATATATTTTATATATACATACATATATATATATATATATATATATATATATGTATGTATAGTTTTGAAAGAGACAGGTCCTTGCTATGTTGCCCAACCTGGTCTTATCCTGGTTTCAACCTGGATAGGCTGATTTCAATTCTGCATAAGGTTTCCTATATTTCTGTTCCCTATGTGGCCAAATTTTTCCAGCAGATGTTCACAAAGCTCATTCCCTCACTGTGTACAGAGCTCTACTCGCCTACCTCCTTGTCATAGGGTCTTCCATCACTACATGGTCTTAGAGTAACAAGCCCAGCAACTATCTATCACTTAAAAGGCTTTACTTGTTTGCTTTTCTTCAATTTGCATTTCACCACTAGGAAATCATCTTCATGTTAGCAGAAATCATGTCTACAGCTGTATTCCCAATACCTAGAACAGCTCCTGGCATAGTGCAGGTATTCAATAAATAGTTATTTAAAAAAGAATGTGTTCATATATATTGTAGTTTTCAATGTTTGTTTAAAATTTGTGTCTCTAAGTAGATTATTTTTAAAAACTTGAGACAGCAGAAGTGTCTTAAAATTTTTTGTTCAACCTTTCCTGCAGTTAATAGACATGACATGGCAAAAATTTTGACATGACATAGTCTCAAAAGTGGTTACATTTTCCAGAAACTTTTCATTATAAAGCCTGTATTTTCTTTTCTAATTTCATTGATCAATTAAAAAAAATCTGTATATCTTCAAAGTAACAAAGAGAAGAGAAGGGTGGTAGTTGAAGAGAAGGGGGAGGTGTGAGTTTCTTCCTATATACTTTCCAAAAGTCACTGGATAATTTTTTAAGAAACTTGACTAAATTACCAGCTAGGCAAATGAAGCATTGCATTGTCAGAGGAGATCCATCACTGAAAGAACACACTGGCCATATGGATGAATTGACTGCATTGGTTTGAACATTTTATGAGGGACATATATCAATTTATCATCTTCCAAGGTGAATGGTATATATTTGTTGGGAAAATCCCTGACACAATCATATTTATTAGCTTGGTAGAGATTTGATGATGGCATGTAGGCTTAACATATGATAGTGAGTAAAACAGAGAATATGAGGCATAATCAAGAAAATGTGTTTTAATATCTTAATAAGGGTTAAATTCCACTATTCTCTTATGCTGACAACATTAAACCTTAATATTATGCTAAAAATTTGTCTAAACTGGATTTCATTAAAAAATCTTATGAAATGTGGAAAATTACTTTCTATTACAGATGGTTTTATAAGAAGAATATGGGTAAAGTTATATACATGATAAGTTTTAAATATTTGATTTGCTAGCAAGAATGTTTTTCTCTGGTTTCAGCTAGGTTTGTTCAACATAAAGGTACGTAGAGGGGAAGACTACTTTTTGGGCTAAATTGGAGATTTTTTTCTTGACAATAAATCTGCACAAGGTAGAGTCAAGAGAGCAAATGATCGGCTAACATGTCAAGCATGCTGTGAGGTCCTTTACAGACCTGATTGTGTGGCAGGAAAATATTGTCTTCACAAAATATATGAGGAAGTCTACTGGATTATGCTTCAGAATCCTGGTTCTTTTTGAACTCGGTTTTCTTATCTGAAATATGACGGCCTACCAAATAACATATAAAATTAGGATTCTTAGTTGGTATTCTCTCATTTTAACTTTCATGGGTTCTTTCCTCAAGTAGTCCCTATCCCAATAGAAATCAGGATTTTGTAGATAATTGTTTTGAAAGTTTACATGGACTTCATTGATTTTCTTTCTTTTGCCTTCAGTCATGATCCACATTAATTTGTTTAACAGCTTCATTGGTGCATAATTGATATACTAAAATACAAAACATAATTAATGTATATAATTTTACAAATAACTTATCCTTCACTCTAAAAGTTTCCTCATACCCCCTCATTTTGTTTTTTTCTTAAGTGCAAGCGCACTTAACATGAGATCTACCCTTTTAACAAGTTTTTTACAAAACAATGTTTTAACTGCACAAAACTGTATGGTTGATTATAGGCACTGTGTTGTACAGCAGATCTGTAGAACTTGTTTATCTTGCATTACTGACACTTTACACTCATTAAGAATGACTCCTTATGTCTTCCTTCCATCAGCTCCTGGCAACTATCATTCTGCTCTCTGCTTCTTTGAGTTTGAATATTTCAGATACTTCATGTGAGTGGAAGATGCAGCATTTTTCCTGTGACTGGCTTGTTTCTCTTGACAATGTCCTTCAGATTCATCCATATTGTTGCAAATGGCAGGCTTTCCTTATTTTTTAAGGCTCAATAATATACCACTGTAAATATGCCACATTTTCTCTATCAATTCATCTGTCGCTTTAGGTCAATTTAGATTGTTTTCTGTATCTTGCCAGTTATGTCTTATGCTGCCATGAACATGAAAGTACAGATATTTCTTTGAGATCCTGATTTCAATTTTCTGAATATCGATAACCAGAAGTGAGATTACTAGATCATATAGTAATTCTATTTTTAATTTTTAAGAAAACCTGTACTGTTTTCTATAGCAGCTGAACCATTTTACATTCCCATCAACAGTGTACAAGAGTTGCCATTTCTTCAGATCTTTGCCAACACTTGTTATCTTTTGTTTGTTTAAAACAGAATCCTAACAGGCATGAGGCGATATCTCACTGTTGTTTTGATTTGTATCTCAATTTTGGCAATTAGTGAATTTAGGCTGAAAACAATAATCAAATATGAACATAAGAGATAACAGGTAATACTATCTGAAAAGTCATAATAATTTTTTTAATACTAGTCAATAACCCACAAAGACTAAATAACATATTTTATCTTGATTGATAAAAATACATAGAAGAAAATATGTTATAAATAATTTCTTGCTGGAAAAATATTTGCATTTCTTTTTTAAATGATACTGCATTTCAGAAGAATTTGCATGAACATTGCAAATACTGATAATCTTTTGAAATGATGAAGAATAAACTTTTAAAAACCTTGGATCTGTGCCCTGCCTCCCAGGGGTAATCTCTCTGCCTGTTTAGCCTGACACCTGGGCATTTGCAATGGAAAAAACTATGGCAGTCCTATTGATTGGCAACACCTTTGGAAACTTGTTTGAGGAAAATCTCATGCACTTCTGTTAGGGTTAAGATTGTGCACTTTGGGCGATGTGTCCTTTGGACACTAATGGATAAAATTGAATGCAAGGTGTATTTTTTTTTTTTTTTTTTGATATGGGGCTTCACTGTTGCCCACACTCAAGTGCAGTGGTACAATCCCGGCTCACTGCAGCCTCAAATTCCTGGGCTCAGGTGATTCTCCCGTCTTTGTCTCCTGAGTAGCTGGGACCACAGGCATGCACCACCATGTCCGGCTAATTTTTTGTATTTTTGTAGAGACAAAATTTCACCATGTTTCCCAGGATGGTCTCCAACTCCTGGGCTCAAGCGATGGGCTTACCTTGGCCTTGCAAAGTGCTGGGATTACAGGCGTGAGCCACCACGCTCCACCTCTAAGTGTATTTTAAATGTACTTTGCTCCTGGTAAAGTGCAGTAAAAAAGAAAAAAAAAAGGCAAAAACCAAAACTCTTTTTTTGAAAAAAAATATGATGTCCTAAAAATAACTTAGGGAGGCAACAACAGCAAAATTATCTTGAAGCCTATGTGTTTGCTTAAGTCTAATATCTGCCATGATCTGTGTGAACAAAAATATGAGAAAATTCTAGTTGATGGGAAATTTGCTCCTCATTCAAAGTTCTGACATTTTAAAAACTTTTCTAAATTGATAGAAACAATGGGTTACCTAACTTTTAGAGGAAGGATAGGATCTTTATTTTTAATTACTTAATAAAATAGTGATATAGAGGACTTAATTTTGGGGGGCTGGGGGCAAATCAAGAGAAGTCACAGTAGACTGAGAATTTAATGTGTTGATTTGTTTGTCTTTGGCTTCATTTTAGTTCTCTTTTAATTACATACAGGCCAGTAAAGACATATGAAACATTATAAAAATTAGAAATTAAAAGGCAAACAAATGTGCGCTCATTTCAAATATTAATCTTTGACACATTTTAATGAACTATTATAACTTTTATTGAAATGTGACTTTGAATTTCTTACAGAGGGCTTATGTCATTATCCATTTTCCAACAAATAGATAATGATTTAGATGCTGTTTTAAATGTTTACGATTAGTCCAATAAACTTTTAGGTAACACCGGGAATTCTCTATCCAGCATATCTATTCAAGTCAACAAGCTGGAGAGCCCTCCCTCACCCTGCAAATTTTAAGATAGATGTCTTTTCCTCAGAAAGGCCATATCCCTGCCATGAAATCTCTGTGGACATTCTTATGCTGTGCATCGAGGCTCCAAAACTTGTCTAACTTCTGTGCTATATTCATCTGTGTCTTTTTCTTTTAGTGTCTACCTCTCACTGTTAGCTCAAAGTAATTAGTGTTGTGCCTGGAACTTAGTAGCAGACAAGTAAATGCTTTTAAAAGATGTTGAACAAATACTTGTTATAGTCCACTAGGAACTGTTACCAAAATTAAGAATGCAAAAATGAAAGAGACTAGATTTAAATCATAAGGCATATGGTGAAGATTATGTTTAAAAGTAATTGTATTATCTTCAGCAGTTTTATCTGAAACAAGAAAATGTTGATGATAAATACCTTCCTCAGTAATAGCAGGGCAGACCTGCTGCTGTAGGCCCTGATATCTGAAATATGAATCTATTGCGAACCGTTGCTTTTCTTTTGCTTGTATCCAGATAATGGCCTCTAAATCACTCTATGGATGATAAGAACCCCAAACATGAACATGTTAGAACACTTTGAAATATTAATACAGCTAATTGGACTTAGAGCATCATTCTGTTTGATAAAGAGCAAACAGAAAACATTTTCCTCCATTTTGTTCTTTAATTACACTAGGAAAAGACCTTTCAAAATTATCTAAATGATAGCATCAGTCTGTTAGCATTTTTAGGAAAGGCAAACAAAAAAATAACACCAAGATCAGTATTTATGATATAGAGGGTTTAATTATGTGAGTAAATGGAAGCACTTTGCGATTTTAAATCCATAATTAACAACAAATGATGGGGCTTTTTTTCCCTCATCAATTCAACCTGTCTAGTAAGCAGCATAAGTCTTTCAGGCTCTGAGGACAGCAGTCAATGCACCATCATAAAACATTTGCTCTTGATATTATTTATTAGTGTCTTTGTTGACAGAGGTAGCTAAATTTGTACTTCTCTACTTGAACAAGAACTTCTCTTTTAGTTATGGTTAATATATTTAGCTGGTAAAGGTTGTTTACTAGATTGCTTTACATTCTTTTCTTTAAAAATCAACTGAAAATTATTTCTTAACGTAAGTATTAAAAGTACAAATGCCAATGAAAATTTTAGTTTTATTTTATTTTATTTTATTTTATTTTATTTTATTTTATTTTATTTTATTTTATTTTTTGTTTGAGACGGAGTCTCGCTCTGTCGCCCAGGCTGGAGTGCAGTGGCGCGATCTTGGCTCACTGAAAGCTCCGCCTCCCAGGTTCATGCCATTCTCCTGCCTCAGCCTCCCGAGTAGCTGGGACTGCAGGCGCCCGCCACCTCGCCCGGCTTATTTTTTATATATGTAGTAGAGACGGAGTTTCACGGTGTTAGCCAGGATGGTCTCGATCTCCTGACCTCATGATCCACCCGCCTCGGCCTCCCAAAGTGCTGGGATTACAGGCGTGAGCCACCGTGCCTGGCCTATTTTTCAATATTCAAAAAATTAACAATAAAATTTCCATTTAAATAGGATTCCTCCCTTGCTTGGAACATGTTACCAAATACTGACTTTCTCAGGGAATATATAATGAGTCAAATCCCCTACTTGGATTAAAAGTGCCTTTTTATGTTTAAAGTAACCTGATCTTATTTAGAAAATGCCACGAGACACAACTGATAATGGAAAGGTTAACTCATTTTTATCATTCTCAGAGAACTAAGTTTCTTCACCAGAGTAGGTTTGTGGATGTGACATAAGATGTTAACACTTCAGCAAAAGCTGTACAGCACAGTGTAGGTGAAAGAGTTGGAATCCTAAGCGTCCTTATTGCTCATGAGGTTTTTGTTGTTGGCCGCTTTTCATTGTTGTTTTGCTTTTTAGCAGTGAGGGTAGTCCAGTAGTGTTACTAACTGTATGAAGAGTAGGGCCATTGTGGAAGACACTGTAGTGGCTCCTCAAAGACCTAAAGACAGAAGTACCATTTGACCCAGCAATCCCATTACTGAGTATATACCAACAGGAATATAAATCATTGTATCATAGACTCATGCATGCATATGTTCATTGCAGTACTATCCACAATAGCAAAGACATGGAATCAACCTAAGTGCCCATCAATGATAGACCAGACAAAGAAAATGTGGTACATATACTCCATGAAATACTACGCAGCCATAAAAGAAAGTGAGATCATATCTTTGTAGGAACATGGATGGAGCTAGATGCCATTATCTTTAGCAAACTAACACACTAACAGAAAACCAAAAACCACATGTTCTCACTTACAAGTGGGGGCTAAATGATGAGAACATATAGAGGGGAAGGACACAGGCTGAGACTTTTTGGAGGGTGAAAGGTGAGAGGAGGGAAAGTATTGGGAAAACATCTAAGGAGTTTTAGATTAACTAGGGTTAATATCTTGCTGATGAAATAATCTGTACAACAGAACCCCATGACACAAGTTTACCTATGTAACAAACCTACACCTGTACTCCTGAACTTAAAGTTAAGAAAACATAAACAGTAGGGTGTTTTCTGTGTATGTGTGTGTATAAGAGTTGAGATATGTGGATAAAGCCTAATAATTCTCCAGTTACAATAAAAAAGGCCTATTGATGGGCCTTGGGGCAGATTTTTGGTAAATCACCACAATCCACCTCAGTATGGTAACTCCACCACTGTGTGCCTACCAGCTTCCTCAATTATAAAAATAGGTAAAAGATGTGTGATTGGGACTCTGTAGTTTGGAATCCACTTGATATCAGATATTGTATAATCTATAATTCACTCTAAAATTCAAATATCGAGTATAGTTCACCCTATATAGTGAATATTATATAAATACTGTATACAATTTTGATACACCAATTACAAGATAAATCTATAGACAATTTTTAGAACAGTTACTTCAATATATTAACATTACTTTCTTTGAGTAGTATTTTATACAAATATATTGGTTACATGTAAAATGAGGTAATATCATTTATACTCAATTTAATAATTTACGACAATACTATGTAGTCAGCAGCAATAGAGAGAAGGGTAGCAGGATTGAGAGGGATTTCATAGAAATTTCATTAATGATGTTCCTGATTTATTAATTTGGGAGAAAAAGGAGGAGACCTGATTACTGCACAAAATGTGTGATACCCATAAGTTTCCTAAAATGTGAATTTTGTTTAATATAGATTAATCATTTCTTAACATCAATTTAATTGTACTATTTAATATAAATGACGTGTACCATTTAATAAACAATAAAACATATAATTTGGTTTAATTCCTTAACTTATCTTAAATGCATCAAGATCAGGTTATTTATATAGCTACAATTTTAAAAATTCAGATATGTATGAATTACCAATCTGTTTGCCTAAGTATAGAATTATACTGAAATTAATATCAACGTTAATGAAAAATAAGCAGAATTTCCAAACAGGGTAAGTAGATAGCTGATAGTGACAGTGATAAATACATAAAATGTCAATATCATTTTAGCTCAAATTCACATAAAAACAGAAAAGTAGAATAGTTACATGAAGGGAGGAATAATTTGGAAAGCAATTATACAGGTGAATGCTTACATTTTTTCATAAAATATACTAGCAGAGGATTTAGCATTTAGATGGAAGGCAGTTTCTCATTACTATTTTTTATTAGTATATTGATGGTTCAAAGAAAAAAATAATCTCTAGAAAATTTTGTGAGTGATTTATGAAATCTTGTTTTTGCAAGGCCAGGTAAATTACAGCTAATACAGCTTCGAGTATTTAAAAGTAATTCAAAATTTGCATTTAGAATATCTTGTTTCTTGGGAAAGATTAAAGTTACTGATTTCTTTTCAACTATAATATATGTTTTTAAAGATTAAAATGCAATTTCTTAGTTTTGGAAGAAAAAAGGTTTTGGGGAAAGCTGAATGAAAAAGTTCAAAGGAAAGAAGTCTAGTGATTTTGCATTATAGGATATAGTTTACTTTTATATAATGAAATAGATTTAACTTCACTTGCATTGCAATTAGAATCCTAGTGACTCTAATATGAAATAGAAACTATATTCTTATTGTTAAA